>NW_022631013.1:24035237-25476704 GCF_010015895.1 Lontra canadensis
CTCGATCTCAAATGCAGCCTCTTCTTTGAACCTTCCTTCTATTCTTCTGCTCAGAGTTAGTTGTTCTCATCTTTGTGTACTATTGAATTTTATATACAACTCTACTACAGTGTTCATTGGATAGGAAGGGTAAAATTTTAATATGATGCATCTGTTTCCAAAGTCCACACTCTCATGTGCTATGTTTCTTCCTTGGAACTTTTCTATTGGAATTTAGAACATGATCTAAATGCTTGATTTGCCATACTTTTTTTAAAAATTTGGGATATAATTCACAAACCATAAATTTTACCTCTTTAAGGTGCACAACTAATTTCAACTATTACAGGTTTTTTTTTTTTTTAAGATTTTATTTATCCATTTGACAGACAGAGATCACAAGTAGGCAGAGAGGCAGGCAGAGAGAGAGGAGGAAGCAGGCTCCCCGCTGAGCAGAGAGCCCAACACGGGACTCGATCCTATGACCCCGGGACCATGACCTGAGCAGAAGGCAGAGGCTTTAACCCACTAAGCCACTCAAGCGCCCCTACATGTTTTGTTTTTTTGTTTTTGTTTTTGTTTTAAATCACAGAGTTCCTCTTGGAAAAACTATATCTATCTTGCTATTTCCAGTTCCTGGTACAGTATTTAACGTTTGGTAGTAAGACATTCAATAAACACTTCCTGAATAAAGGTGTTTACTATATGCTCCAAGGCAGCACTTCTCAAATCATCCAGGGAGAGTGTTAAGACATAGATTCTAATGGGGGACGGATACGAGATCTACATTTCTAGCAAGCTTTTACATGATACCCATGCTGCTGGTCTGAGGAGACCACCCTTTGAATTTCAAGGCTCAAAGCTCCCTACTCTCTAGACTAAAGGTAGTTCTCCTAAACTTTCACAAGGGGGCGCAATGGGCAAATATTTCTACTGCTATTTATAACATTAAACGAATTCATGCGACATGCTTTCAGCAGCTGTTTTGCTAATTATTATTTATTTCATGGAACAAGCGCAGTGCATATCTCAGTGGACTAAAAATAGATTTTCCTTTACACTATCGTCTAAAGAATTTGCCAAGATTGTGCTCACAGAAATTGGAACAATTCAGTATCTCTGTTATGGAAGTGTCATATAAGAATAGTACTAAAAAAATTATTAGATACGAAAGATCTAAAAGATGTGAAAATAATAATTATAATAATATAAGTAATAATAATAGTAGCAGTCACTTATTACATGTTGTGGTATTGTCCTAGCTGTCCTTCGCTTCATTTAATCCTTACAACCACCCCATGAAATAGGTCATAATGCCCTCATGTTACAGGGAATAAAACTGATGTTTACAGAAATGAAATAAAATGCCTAAGTCCTGGGGTGCCTGGGTGGCTCAGTCTGTTAAGCATCTGCCTTCATGATCAGGTCATGATCTCAAGGTCCTGGGGTCCAGCGGAGCCCCGCGTTGCACAGGGTTCCCTGCTCAGCTGGGAGTCCATTTCTCCCTCTCCTTCTGCCCCTCCCCCCGTTTGTACTCACACTCTCTCTCTTTTTCTCTCAAATAAATAAATAAGTAAATAAATCTGAAAAGCAATGCCCAAGTTCTGGAGGTCATAATTGAAAAGATAGAACTTGAATACACTCTTTTTCCAAGGTCCGTGGTCTTGTGGGCTACGCCGCTTCCAAGGCGTTTTCTGCTGGGATTTAGAGCAGGAATCCATGATTCTTGATTTGCCATCCTCTTTTAAATAATCGATTTCTGATTCATATGCCATAAAATGCTCCCTTCTAAGACGCTTTAGTATAAACACAAGGTTGTGCAACCATTGTCCCTGTCTCATTCCAGATTATTATTATTATTATTTATTTCTTTTCAGCGTAACAGTATTCATTGTTTTTGCACCACCCCAGTGCTCCATGCAATCCGTGCCCTCTCCAATACCCACCACCTGGTTACCCCAACAGATTATTATTTTTTAAAGATTTTATTTGTTTACTTGAGAAAGAGGAGTATGAACATGGGGAGGGGTAGAGGGAGAGAGCGAAGCAGGCTCCCCGCTGAACAAGGAGACTGATGTGGGGCTTGATCCAAGGACCTTGGGATCATGACCTGAGCCAAAGGCAGATGCATAACTGACTGAGCCACCCAGATGCCCCTAATTTCATATTATTTTTTTTACCCCAAAGAGAAATCCGCACTCATTAGCAGTCACTCCTCATTTCCCCCTCCTCTTCTGCCCCCTGAAAACCACAAACTTACTTTCTATCCCTATGGACTTGCCTATTCCAGGCATTTCATATAAATGGAATCATACAATAGGTGGCCTTTTGTATCAGACGTTTTTTTTTTTTGTTTTTTGTTTTTTTTTTTTTTAAAGATTTTATTTATTTATTTGACAGAGAGATCACAAGCAGGCAGAGAGGCAGGCAGAGAGAGGAGGAAGCAGGCTCCCTGCTGAGCAGAGAGCCCCATGTGGGGCTCGATCCCAGGACTCTGAGATCATGACCTGAGCCGAAGGCAGCGGCTTAACCCACTGAGCCACCCAGGCGCCCCTGTATCAGACGTTTTTTCACTGAGCATCATGTTTTCAAGGGTTCATCCATCTTGCAGCATATATCAGCCCTTTGTTCCTTTTTATGTCTCAGCAATATTCCATCACACGGATGTATTACGTTTTTTTTCTATCCATTCACCAATGGATGGACATTCGAGCTGTTACTAGTTTTTAGCAATTATGAATAATGCTGTCAGGAACATTTATGCCTCCATTTTTTTGTTTGTTTGGTTTTTGTTAAGATTTTATTTATTTATTTGTCAGAGAGAGAGAGAGAGAGAACGAGCACACAAGCAGGCAGAGTGGCAGGCAGAGGCGGAGAGAGAAGCAGGCTCCAAGCTGAGCCAAGGAGTCCGATGTGGGACTTGATCCCAGAACTCTGGGATCATGACCCGAGCTGAAGGCAGCAGCTTAACCAACTGAGCCACCCAGGCATCCCTATGCCTCCGTTTTTGTATGAACATATGTTTTCAGTTCTCTCGGGTATACACCTGGGAGTGCAACTGCTGGATCATATGTGTTCTCTCTGTTGAGCTTTCTGCAGGACTTCCAGACCGTTTTGCGAAACAGCGGCTCCATTTTACATTCCCACCTGCAGTTTTCTCCACAGGCTTGCCAATGCTCTGTGTGACCCTGGAGTATGATCTAGTCCTTCAGATTCTCAGCTAGAGATTTGAGATAATAAAATCTGACTCATACCCCCTTCCATTCCCTCAAAATCAATCAGTCAATCAATCAATCAACCAATCAAACAAATCTGATTCACTTACCTGGTGGTCGTGGCACAAAGCTAAAACCAAATACCTATGTCATGAGAAAGGGCTTTCACAAAGGAGAGAGCTGCCGCAGAGTTCATGAAGGTTAAGGACAGTGCCCTCTCTTGCATGGGCCATGGCCTCTATCCCCACTCTCTAATCCTTCTCCTCTAGGAGTGGCACTGGATGGCCAAGGGCATGTTGAGTCAGAGCTAAAGATTAGTTGAGTTGGGTTCTAAATGACTTGTTTCTGGGGCACCTGGGTGGCTCCTGGTTAAGCACCTGCCTTTGGCTCAGGTCATGATCCGGGAGTCCTGGGATCGAGCCCTGTGTCAGGCTCCCTGCTCAGCGGGAGTCTTCTTCCTCTTCTCCCTCTTTCTCTACCCCTTCCCCTGCTTTTGTTCTCTCTCTCTCTCAAATAAATAAATGAAGGCGTTAAAAAAAAAAATGACCTGTTCCTAATGAGGTGAGTCCCAGATGTCAATAAAGTCATGGCTGTATCTTCACTTACTCAACTATAAACTATACTGTATCTAGCACCTGTACTAAATACTGGGATATGATTTTGTACAGGGTAATTAGAAATTTTATTATAGAGCTGACTTAAAATAAGCAAAGGTATAGAAGAACTAAACAACATAACTAACAAGCCTGAAAAAATATGTACACTTCACACTTCAGAGCCAGCATTCAGAATATATACATGTTGATCATACATTGTACATTTATTAGAATCAGCCATGTTTTAGGCCATAGAAAAAAGGTCCACTTTATTCCAAAGGGTCAATATAATACAAACTATGTTCTGTGACCATAATGTAATAAAATTAAAAACCAAGAATAGGAGTTAAATTTTTCCATTTCCTGGAAACTGACAAATAGTGAACAAACCAAAACTAAAGGAAGGCTCCCCCCCCCCAATCTTTGGGTTAAGGGGATTGTTATATGTCACAATTCGTGAGGCATAGCCAAAATTGCATTTATTTTTTTAAATTAATTAATTTATTTATTTATTTTCAGCATAACAGTATTCATTGTTTTTGCACCACACCCAGTGCTCCATGCAATCCGTGCCCTCTCTAATACCCACCACCTGGTTCCCCCAACCTCCCACCCCCCGCCCCTTCAAACCCCTCAGATTGTTTTTCAGAGTCCATAGTCTCTCATGGTTCACCTCCCCTTCCAATTTCCCCCAACTCCCTTCTTCTCTCTAACTCCCCTTGTCCTCCATGCTATTTGTTATGCTCCACAAAACTGCATTTAGAGGGAAAGTTATAGTTTTAAATACATTTATCAGAAAATGGAAACATTTGAAGGCAGATAAATGAAATATTTGGTTACAATAGTTTGAAGAAGATAATAGAGCAAACTCTACTAGTGGAGGACAGAATTCATGCTCTAACTTATACATACACAGGAACCCGAGGGAGCCCACTGGAGAGGCGGCTAACCTAGGAAGAAGACATGTGAGCTGAGTAGAAGGATATGGGAGAGAAATTGTGGCAAAAACGAAGAACAAGTACACCGAGGTGAGAAAAAGTCATTTGGTTGTGCGCAGCTGCAGTAAGGGCTCCTATGAAGGGGTGCTCGGAGAGAAGGTGGGGTCACGTCAGACCATGAAAACTTTGTTGTGAAATCGATAGGGGAGCCTAGCACTTTTTTTTTTTTTAAATAAGAAGATAATAATGATCAGTATGAGGCAGTGGTTAAGCGTATGAGCTCTATAATGTATAGACTTATACAATCACTATATTGTACTCCTGAAACAAATGTAACATTGTGTGTCAACTATACTTCAATTAAAAAAAAGAAAAAAAAAAGAGTATGAGCTGTCAGGTCAGCCGGTGCCAAGTTAGAATCTCACTCATTCAAACTGTGGGGTTTAAGCTGTGTGTTCATGGGCCCAACCACCTAACCTGTGCAAGTCTTAATTTCTTCATCTTAAGTGGATAATAATAACCATTGTCCGATGAGTGCATTGGGTATGTAAAGTACTTAGCACAGTGCCTGCCAGAGAGTTAGGGTTTATTTGCTGCGCCAGAGCAATTACAGAGTAACATCCTGTTACTATCGGAAGTGTCTGTTGGTTGATAAATTATATGGCCACATGTAGTTGGCAATCTGTGGGTCAACTCTAGGCGTAGGTGAGTGTTTTAGAAAGATCATCTTGGATATATATTGGAGAATGGATTTGGAAGACACAAGGCCAGAGACAGAGAGGGCCTCTGGGAGTGGCTTGAACGATGCAGGTGAGAACTGACTGGAGAGTTCGGAACATGGGTGTATTTTTTTATTTTTAAAAGAAAGCAGCATTTATCCAGCTGGTAACTAAGGTGATGCTCCTAGGCATATGCTGATGTTTTTGACTTAGATGACCGCATGGATGGTGATGGGGGATTCACCAAGGTGGGGCTTTCTGAAGGAAACACAAGTTCAGGATGAAGGCAGATGGGTTGGTGAATTTTGGATACGTTGGTTTAAGATGCCCAAGGACTGCAATGTGGAGGAGTTCATGAGAGTCAGAAAACAGAATCAGAAGTTCAGAGCGAGGCCAGGCCTGGAGATGGAGATGTGGGTCTTATCTTTGTGTGAGAGCAAACTAGATCACTCAGGAAGACAAATGAACAGTGAGAGGAGATGAGAGCTGGAGACCAAGCCCGAGGCACCCTGCGAGTTAGGTGTCCACGAAGGACGTTGTTGCCTGGCAGCTGGGGAAAGCCAGGAGACGTGACGCTCACGGAAGCCAAGGAGGACAGGGTCTCAAGAAGCAGGAAGCTGCCGTGGAGAGGTCAGATACAATGAAGGCACAGACATGCCACCAGGTTCAGCCGTGTGAAGCTCATGGCTTCTACAGAAAGGAAGGTTCTGTGAAATGGCATACTGGAAACATGTGGCAGAAAGCTTAGTGTGAGTGGCAGTCCAAGGAGGAGTGAAGAGTCAGGTTGTTTCTATAAAATTTCCCAGACTCAGAGGTTCAAGTTAAATCCATCATTCTGATGATTAAAGTAACATATCAGAAAGTCGTGATCTAATTCTCAGGGCACACGAAGAGGCATCCACAGCTGTTATTTCCTGCGCACTCAGACGGCCACCCACTTGCACACTATGTCTGAAACTGAGGATGTACTGAATCTTGGCTACCTGCCCACATTGTGACGCAGTGATGGTGTAAGGGACCTGCCCCCTTGACCCGTGCAGGAGGGGACAGGAGGGGGCTCCAAGTGGCCTGTTCAGCATCACACAACCACAGCGGGATGGAACGGCAGCTGCACTCATCCCTGACCCAGCCCGGAGTCCACGAGCATCCCTCCGAACCTCAGCTCCAATCTCAGAACATCGCCCCGCTTTTTAATTGTTGGAAAACAATTAGCAGCTACCGACACCGTAATCATGTTTTCCAGTAAAAATGCTGAAGGTTCACATAATTGCCGAGGAAGACCATCACTTGTGTTCACAGTGCAACCTGGGGACCTCAGAAATGTTAAAGGCATTAAAAAAAAAAAAAACATTGTGCTTTCTCGTGTGGAGAGCAAACAGTGGAAAATGACCTGTCTTTCCAACCTGAGCCCCGCTTTTGGGGAACAAGGAAACTTTGTGTATCTTTCAGTCCCAGAAAAGGGAGGGGCCTTGTCCCTGAGTAAAATAGCGAGTTTCATCTTAGCCTTCAAGAATGGTACCTTTTCATGTCTTCCTGGGGTACCTGAAGGCCTGCCAAAACTCTCGAGTGAGAAACCAAACCCAACTCACTCTGGCCAGTCTGCACCATTCCCAGCCAAATATGAGGCCCTTTCAGTGGGGGTGAAGGCACCCTTGTCCTTGGAGGTCCGTTCGTATTTTATTCTTTGTATCGCATGCATGTTATTTATAGCTTTTCATGTGTGCGGAACATCTCGTGATACGATTCAAAGTGCACTGCTTAAAATGTAAGTAAAGGAAGACTCATCCTTTCAAAAGGGAAAGACAACTTTTTGAATAGAGGAATGGTTAAATAAAGCAGATAATACACTGTATGGGATATCGTACAATGGAAAGAGCAGATTCCATCTACTGGAGTCTGTTCGGGGGAAGCCCCCAAATATGTCATGACAGAATGAGCGTATTTATCCAAAAGTAAAAATAACCAAACTGACAGATTGAGTGTATTTATCCAAAAAGCACACCGCAAACTGACAGAATGAGCGTATTTATCCAAAAGTAAAAATAACCAAAAAAACCTATACATTATTCTACAACTATAGTCCGTCTAGTAAAAGCCCGTATGAGGTGTAGATACCAACCCTAGAATTGTGGCTATGTCAGCATCTGGAAGGCAGTGGCGATGCAGGAGGAATTGGGGTTGGTGACAGATGAGTTGAGGAGGACCTCTGCTTGATGCATCGCAGCTGCTCGAAAAGGTGGTCTGAGGGTCCCGAAAAGTCCCCGTGACTGCTCCAGGGGTCCTCAGAATCAAAGCTATTTTCATAACAACATGAAGATGTTCTTTGCCTTTTTCATGGTATTGACATCTGCACTGATGGTGTAAACCAATCAAACGTGCAGAGCTGCTGGGTCCTTAGTGTGTAGGGGGCTCTAACCGTAAGAGCTGTCCTTGTGTCCTGTCCCGCCACCTGCTTGAAGTGAAAAAAAAATAAGCTTCACTTTGGAGTGATCGTAAGGAAATGGTAAAAACGATTAATGTTATTAAATCTTGGCCCTTGTGTACACATTTTTTGGAAGATTTACTTATTTATTTTAGA
The DNA here is from genome assembly GCF_010015895.1 of Lontra canadensis. Taxonomy (NCBI): domain Eukaryota; kingdom Metazoa; phylum Chordata; class Mammalia; order Carnivora; family Mustelidae; genus Lontra; species Lontra canadensis. The sequence continues at coordinate 24,043,263 of NW_022631013.1, forward strand.
GAGGGAGTGTGAGTGAGTGGGGGAAGGGGAAGAGGGAGAGGGAGAGACAGAATCTTCAAGCAGATTCCCCGCGCAGCTGGGAGCCCGACTGGCTCTCCATCCCAGGACCCCAGGATCAGGACCTGAGCCAAAATCCAGAGTTGGTCGCTCAGCCAACGGAGCCACCCAGGCGTCCCTCTTACATATTTTTAAAATATATCCTGAGTAGGGGGCACCTGGCTCGCTCAGTCCATGGAGTGTGCAACTCTTAATATTGGTGTTGTGAGTTCGAGCCCCAAATTGGGTGTAGAGAGTGCTTAAAAATAAAAAATCTTCAAAAAAAAAATATCCTGAGTAATGAAGTATGAATAAAGTAGCTCTGCTGCCTTCTGAGGCACAATGGCTGTCTTTATTAAAAACACTTAAGTAGGGTGCCTGGGTGGCTCAGTGGGTTAAAGCCTCTGCCTCCAGCTCAGGTCATGATCTCAGGGTCCTGGGATCGAGGCCCGCATCGGGCTCTCTGCTCAGCAGGGAGCTTGCTTCCCCCTCTCTCTCTGCCTGCCTCTCTGCCTGCTTGTGATCTCTGTCAAATAAATAAATAAAATCTTAAAAAAAAACACTTAAGTAAAAAACAAAATAAATAAACTTGTATGTTTGAGTTGAGATCTCAATTAATCCCCCCCTTTTTTTATGGAACACCATTTTTACTTGAAAGAATGATGGCAAACTGTGATTATTCAGACAAGGGGATCTGGGGAATATTTTCCTGGAAATTAACAAAATGAGCCTGTTTCTTCAAGGAAAACAAGTGATGGTATTTTTTACCAATGATAAAAATACAAAATTTCAACCAAAAATTTGAATTTTGGAAAACTTCTTTCTTTAAGTGAGCTTGGCAACCCCTCTGTTCTTAAAGAATTCTCCAGTGAGACTTGTGGTAATACTAACACAGGGGATTTTTTGATATTGTATAATACAACATTTGGAAGATCCGCGTAAGCTAGTGAGCCAGTGTTTTCCAAAAGACCAATGTGTTTCATTACAAGATCATTTTATTCTCTGTTTTTCTGCATCTTCAACTCTAAAAAAATTATTTGCTGCAAGGTTCTTCTTTCTTGTAAGAAACCTAGATCATTAGAAAGAAAGTTATTTCGGGACGGGGCAACAATTCACAGCATGCAAACATCCAAAGAAGTTTTACTTGCCTTTTTCTCCCAAATCTTTCACTGCATCTTCCTTTTCCCCCACTTCCCTTCTTTTCCATTTCCTAATTCTTTCCTGTGTCCCCAAACCAAAATGACAGGCGTATCTGAGGGTTGTTGCCGTGGCTCATGCCCGTGCACTCACGCATGGGCACACATGTGTGTGGGAACGCAGCTGGTACGAGGTATCAGATAGTGGTGTTTTGTGTTTTCCCCGTATGTTGGCATTAATACCCCTTTCCTCTGTTCTAGTATGAAGAGAGAACCAGGGTGCCTGGGTGGCTCAGTTGGTTAAGTGTCTGCTTTTGGCTCAGGTCATGATCCCAGGGTCCTGGGATTGAGCCCTGCATTGGGTCCCCCGATCAGTGGGGAGTCTGCTTTTCCCTCTCCCACTGCCACTTCCCCTTGCTTGTGCTCTTTCTCGCTCTCTGTTTCTCTCTCAAATAAATAAATAAAATTAAAAAAAAAAAAGAGAGAGAGGGACACCTGGGTGGCCCAGTTGGTTAAGCATCTGCCTTTGGCTCAGGTCATGATCCCAGGATGCTAGGATCAAGTCCCATATCAGGTTCCTTGCTCAGTGGGGAGCCCACTTCTCCCTCTGCCTGCTGCTCCCCCTGCTTGTGCTCTCTCTCTGTCTGATAAATAAATAAAAGTTTTAAAACAATTTTAAAGGGACACCTGGGTGGCTTGGTTATTAAGCGTCTGCCTTCGGCTTGGGTCATGATCCCAGGGTCCTGGGATGGAGTCCCACACTAGGCTCCTTGCTCAGTGGGGAGCTTTCTTCTGCCTCTCCCACTCCCACTGCCTGTGTTCCCTGCTCTCGCTGTGTCTCCTCTTTCTGGCAAGTATATAAATAAAATCTTTAACAAAAATTTTTAAAAAGAGAGAAAGTTGGAGTCAGAGAGAAGAAATTTGAGCATGGAGACTTTGTCCCAAATGGCTTATTTTAAAATAAGGAAGAAAAAAAAAGGCAAATAGAGTGAAATATATTATATACAGAAATATAATACCAAGGCTATTATTTCTCAAGGAGTGGCCCAGGGTCAAAGTCGTGGGAGAACATACATTCTTCCTACAGCCTTGGAAGTGTCATGAATTCTTATGGTTCCAAGTCATGTTAGTCTTCTAATACTTTAGGTAGAAAACTGGTCACAGCATGGTAGGTGGGGAGCAGTTGAAGCACCCACTCTTTCCTGCCTCCTCTTAAGTCAGAACTAAAGCCCACCGGCTCTCCTCCCCACGGGGGATGTCAGCAGAGAGGTGAGCTTGAGTTCTTCACTGCGAGCCTATCATGGGTCCTGTTTGGCTCAAGCAAGACAAAAATCCACCTCCTTAGCCCCCGACCCATGTCCAATGCAGCATCCTCAGCTGCTTCTCAGGGCCTGTAAGTTGTCCTTGTGGATATTAGTAACTGCAGGACATAATATCTACCGAACCCTCACTGTGCACCTGAAATGCTTATTTTGTTAATAATCCTGTAAGGGTATCATCCTATGGCAGGGACTGGCTGGCTTCCCCTTGTGGGTGCACCGCTAAACTCTATTTCCCAGATTCCTTTGCAGTTAGGGATGGTGATACGGTAGAGTTTTGGTCAAAAGTTTGTTAGTGAAGGTGTCGTGTGTTACTCCCAGGCCTGGCCTCTACTCTCCTCCCATACCTCGGACCCTCCATGTTCTTTTCTCCTCTTCTATCTCATGAAGACAAGCATGGTGATGCTGGAACTATAAGCCAGAAGGAGTTTGACTTTTGAATCACATCTTGGAGGATAGCCACCACTCTGTGACACCCCTTTAGAACTCCGCTGACCGTGGTCAGCCAGGGAGATTTTTGGAGTTTACTTTTCACATGAAAACTCATCCCCATTTTAGAGATGAAAAAACTGAGCCTCAGAACATTTTCCTTGTCCAAAGTCTCACAAATATCTAGCAGACCTACATGAGCTTGAACTGTGTGTGTGTGTGCATTGGGAATGGAGTAACAAGAATGGCAGTCAGATGATGGTGTGTGTGAGTGTGTGTATGTGTGTGTAGTATAGTTCCATCTGTGTTTATGGGCTCTGTGGTCCCCAAGGTCCCCCTCAGTCCCCAGCAAGAATGAGAAATGTGAGTTTCAGTGACCATACTCTACTCTCCTCAAGGGATTGAGGGTGGGACAGTTATTTCTGCTTCTGGGTGCAGCCGAGCGAAAAGCAGCGACCCCAAAAGTGACTGAAACTTCATCCCCCATGAAGCGGCTGCTGTGTGGCTGCCTGACAAGCTCTCAGCCCTTATCTGAGGTGCAGGGGGCCTGGCCGAGGACAATGCCAACCTGATGAGAATATAACTCTGTAAAATGTCAGCCTTTCCCAGGGATATCAGTGTTGGGAGGCTGGCAGGATGTGGAAGGGAAACAATCTCAGGCCGGCTTACCTGGCCCCACTCTCACCCCTGCTATCTGGAATTTCCACTGGGCCTGGCAGAAAACAAGCCCCCCCCCCCCGCCCCCGCTCCACTTCTTAGCCAGGTTACCCAGCTGGCCCGCTTTTCTACTCATTCCTGCGTCAGCGTGGAACCGCGTGTTTGTGACGGGGGGAGTCACTTGGATGTAGGTCATGTAGCTTGCTAGTGGCATATTGGAGCCCCTGTCATATGCTCGGCTTTCTCTCATTGTTGCAGGATCGTGTTCCCAAGGCAACACACACTGAGACTCTGAGGCTTTCATGCTAGACATTTATTGGATAGTCTCTTGGGAACGCGCCTGTAAGGGAAGCAGGACTGGGCAGAAGGAGACGTTGAACTGTGATTTGGTTGCAGGAGACCCTAGCTGATCCCACAGGGAGCACTGAAATTGAGGTGGCCCTTTGAAGATGTTCCAGATTGAGGCAAGAGGGCTGAGGCTTTGCATCCCTGCCTGGACTGAGTTGCAAGTGGGCTGCTCTTGGCAGGACTGGGGGGTTGGGGAAAGGTGGGGGAAGGTCATATCCTTGGGTGAGGCAGCTTCCTTTGGCGTGGGGCAGTTTCCAGGGAGAGGCTGTGCTGTGAGCTGGGGGAATGGGTGCCCCAGTTCTAGATCCTGGAGGGCGTCTGAACAGAAGACCACACAGCATTTGCTATATTCATTTATACACACAGAAGTGCCGAGATTTGGGATGGCGGAAATTGGAGCTTAGGGAAATGATGTTCCTTAGGTCACTTAGCCACTACGTGAACTAGAAAAATTTACGTCTCTGGTCTCAGACTTTTAGCTCAAAGTCTCAAAGTGGTTGGGAAGCATACCGGAGAGGACAGAACAAGGTTGATCTTGAGAATGATGGACTTCCCAGTTCAGGAAAGTGGCCTGAGTGGAATGCTTGGCCAGGGCTGGGTTGACCCCTGAAGTGTATACTGGAACAGGAGAGAAAGATTGGTGGGGCCAGAGGCAGGGAATGAAAGGACTTGGTAGTGAGGACAAGAGGCAAAAGATGGGATGGGAAAGCTTGGTGCCGAATTCCAGAAAGTCTGGTCTCCCAGGAGGAGCTGAGGAAGCCCTGTAACCACTGGGAAATTCATTTCCCTGCCTTCAGCACCTTGGGAGCAGCAATGGGTGAGGTGGAGGGAAGGGGCCATCCTAAAGGTTCCTGAAGGACACTTCCTTCCCATCAGCAGACACCGACCACCCCCCGCCCATGGATGTTAATGGCTTAGATGATTGATGACATTTAAGCAGGTGGCCCTAGCACGTGGGAGGCATACATTCTGCCAGGAAAAAATGTGAAAGACTTTGAAATGGGCAGAAAAGACTACTGGGTGTCTTGTCTAGTGCACCCTTCCTGGTTATCTGCATCTCTCATTGCTTTGCAGCTTTTTTGGTAACTCTGTCATTTGTAGAAAACTGATAGTAATGCAAATGATTCTTGCCCATAGAAATGCAAATGAATTTTGTTCACTGGAGATGCACTTAGTTATTGCACTGGGGATATTGACTAGGTTTGCGTTTGTTTGTAAATTCATTTCTGTGTTCGGGATTGCACCCCTCTCTGTGTTCTTTGAATGCTCCTTTGATCTGGTTGTAACACCTCATGGTTCTCACATTCATGATTAAATAAATCTTTGACACGTGATCATTAAAAACAAACACACAAAAGGAAAAAACCCCTGCAGTCTCCTCTCAGTTGAATTGCTCTAAAACTGGGGAGAGTTATTACACCTTGCAGAGACTTCTAGAGTCTGCAGGAAGAGGGTGGTGCTGAGGGAGTGGCGAGAACTCAGCACGCTTGTGTCACTTAGAGAAGCTTCATTCCCTCCTTCCCCCCCTTAGGGGGCATCCTCGTGAGTTTTCACTGGATCCAAAGTGGCATGGGTTGAATCTTTTCCCTTTAGAAGACGCTGAAGTCCTATCTCCCAGTACCTGTGAGTGCACCTTCGTTGGAAATAGGGTCTTTGCAGGTGGTCAGGTTAGGGTGAGTCATGAGGGTGGGCTTTCATCCAATAGGACTGTACCCTTATAAAAGGGAAATTTGGACACAGAGATAGACACACACATTTGGGGGGAATGCCAGGTGAAAAAGGCAGAGATCAGGCTGCTGCACCTATAGACCAAGGAATGCCAGAGATTGCCAGCAAGCCCCCACGAGCTAGACGAGAGGCATGGAGAAGATTCTTCCTCACAGCCCTCAGAAGGAACCAACCCTGCCAAAACCTTCACCTTGGATTTCTAAGCCTTCAGATCTGTGGGCAATAGCTTTCTGTTGTCTAAGCCACCCAGTCGTTGTGTTTTGCCATGGCAGCCCTAGGAAACTGATACCCAAGGCTTCTATAGCTCCGTGCAGTGCAAACCACCAGATTTTGGCTTGCGAACCCCTCTTTACCATGAGAAGGGGAATTAGGACTGTAGAGTGTTAGAGGACCTTAAGAACCTTAAATACAACCACCATTCAAGTGGGGAGGCACTTCATCTTTTTGGTTGTAAAACTCTTCAGGAAAAAATGAAATCCAAAATAGCCTGCCCAGCTGCAGTCTGACACTGGGTAATTATAGCTCTCCTGTCTGTTGTAGGCAAAAGAAGAGACCCTCCCTGTGTCTTAACAAAAGGAGCAGATTGGTGCCTGACTGTTACCCTGTTACTGTGTCCTCAATTTCCCAATCAGAACTGTCAGAGTTGTACTTAATTAAGCTGTCTTCCCGGCCTCCCGGCATCCGACAGGTTCTCATAGTCATTACTGAGGTTTCCGAGAAGGGCTGGCTTTCCTGCATTTTTGCACACTCTCATGGCAGGCAGGGGTGGTATGGACTCTGATGAGATCTTGGCTTTTCCCCGCAGCATATACTGGAATAAACATTGATTCAACCTTGGCTTATCCAATTTTTTGACAGGAATAGGAGTACCGAAGAGGACACACCCAGGGCTTGAAGTGGGAGTGACCCGTGTGCCTTGCAAGCGTTCTCTGGTATGTCTCTAGAATGCTGGGGGCTGTGGGAGGAGGGTTGAGTGGGTAATGAACCTGGGGAATCAGCCCCATGTTTCTCTTATGCTGAAGAGTTGTTGGCTGGGCAGTTCTCTCTGCTTAATAATCCATGTAATGCCTGTGAGAAGCCCACCCATTGCCTGCATTCCCTAGACTTAGGTTAAACATTTGACTCTGATGGCGATCTGATTGCTTGTTTGCCTGCAAGTGCTTAGGTCAATGCCCAAAGCTGGATGATGGGGAGGGCCACAGAGATAAGGCAGGAATAGAGAATCCCGATTCTCTTTTGCATTTTCTTGCTTGCTGCAGAGCATTTGGCCTAAAGGGGTACAGCTTCCCTATGAAGATTATACTTCATTCCCTAGATGCCCTGTCTTTTCTCCTCCCATAGTCCTCTTTGAGGACTCCTCTTGTGTCTTGTAAAATCTGACACCTTGGCCTTCAGGCGGAGGTTGATGAGGCTTCCTCTGGTGCCCCACGGTGGGTCTCATGTGAGCTCTTTGAACTATCAGTTCTTTTGCCACTTCTAATCCGTCAGTGAACTTCTCTCCTGACTTCAGAGGCATCTCCTGATCCCTTTCCCTTGAGACTTCAGAAAGTGGCTCCTCACCCTTGCTGTGACTGTGAATGTCTCCAGTGTGATTCTCATGTCCAAGGCAGGTCCCCTAAGGGTATGCCTGATGTCTTCACTTCTGGCAAGCTCTAGGGAGGAGGAGTCCTCCCCACTGTGTACCCTACTCTGCCTTTTGTCTAATTTTTGTTCCCTTTAAAACTACAGAGAAAGTATGTGCTGGACTTGCTCAGCCCCAAGCTCGCCCCAAGGCCAATGCCAGCACATAGGGGATGGGCTGGTGACACTCCAGGATGGCCTGGAGCCTTGGCTGTGGAGTCCCATGACCACAGGGATGAGAAGGACCGAGATGGCAGAGAGTGACAGTTTCATTGTAGACTTGTCTCCATCAGGTGTCTGCACTTTTCATCACAAAAGAGGGAATATACGAGGTATTTGCTTTTCCTGGCACAAAGTGCAAACTACTCCCAAGCCCTCTGACCCACAGACGTTGTAGCAGCTTAGTAAATTCTTGTCCAAACATCTGCATGGTCAAATATGTCTGGTCACTTGTGTTCGCAGTGAAAACTTTCACTGTGTTTCTCCTGTTAGCTGAGAAGGAGCTCCCAGAACAGACGGGCCTATCTCGAAGCGAATCTAGCAAAAGCAGTAGGTTAGACTGGCAAAGCCAAAAATCACAGTTAAAGAATCTGGCCAACAGGAGCTCATGCACTGTGTTGGGAGCAAGAGAGCTACTCTGAAAGAGATCTCCTCCAGCGTTAAAAACCATTTCCGGCCCTTGACTTAGCTAATCCTGATGTTTCCGTTACGAGGAAAGTTCATCCAAGAATGCAGAAGTTGTCCGGATCTGTAGATTTCTCAGTCTACAAGGAAGCCCAGGCTACATGAAATGTGGGACTTGCTGTTCATTCACCTGGCCTTGCCCTTGGGAGTGTCCCTCTCACTCAGAGGGGATGCTCTGGGTTCCTTATAATGGCACTGCTAATACATAGCAGTCAAGGTCCTGTCCGGAGACAGAAACCACATCTTATTTTCATTTTCATTTTATTTTATTTTATTTTATTTTTCTTTTATTTTTTTTTTTTTAAGATTTTATTTATTTATTTGACAGAGATCACAAGTAGGCAGAGAGGCAGACAGAGAGAGAGGAGGAAGCAGGCTCCCTGCTGAGAAGAGAGCCTGATGCAGGGCTCCATCCCAGGACCCTGAGATCATGACCTGAGCTGAAGGCAGAGGCCTTAATCCACTGAGCCACCCAGGCGCCCCTCATTTTTCTTTTGAACACCATGGGTTATGTTCACCATCCAGAGCCTAGTCCTAGACGGTTGAATGTGGGATTTCCCAGGAAGGGAAGCTGGACGTGGCTGGAGACCTCAGGGTGTGCTTGGGGCTTAGAGTATGTGTCGGAGTAAGTCCGAGTCTAGATAGACGGGCAGGAAGAGAGTGGCCTGAGATGTGGAACAGACCCTTTCTCCAGGTCAGTGTGTAGCATTTTCTGGCCTTCATTTGATGCCCCAGGCAACCCTTCCTAGCTTAGGGCATGGTGTATGGGATCTATTCTATATTTTGCAAGAACAGGTGGCTTTGCCACGTGTCCCTGAGCCTCCCGAACCGCTAGAGGTCAGGTCCAATTATCATCTTTCTGTGAACCACGTGGCTTTGGTGTTTGCCCCTGGGTCGAGCTATGCTTCTCTCTCTCCTTCACTACATCAGTGGATTTTCTTTCTTGCTTTCTGATTCATATATGTGTTGAAAAAGTTCTTATTTTGAGAGACTTGTGTATTTTATCTTGCATTTCTACATGTTGTAGCTGAGGTGGGGAGAAGGGGGAGATGCTTTTATGACAGGTAAGTGTTTCATGGTGACCCAGAGTGTCGGAGAGTTCTGGCAGCAGTGAATGAGACAGAGAATGGGAGAGATATGCAAAGGGAATGCTACAGTGTTTTGCTGGGAACTAAGAATGTGGTCTTCTGCCTGCCACTGGTAATGACTCAAATTGTTTTTAATTACCTTTGTTTTTCAAACTATAGTTTATTTGATTACAATTCCATGCATCAAATAGAGTCACACAGAGCTCTAGTTATATTTGAGATAGGACTCGTGGTCTCAGTAGAAGACCCTCGATACGTATCTGTGGAATGAAAGCAGGCATGCACGAAGGTCAGAGTGTTAATGAAAAACAAAGGCATTCTTGACAGAGGGGATGCCTGGAAAGTATGAACAGCAAAACTAGAAAGAGGGAGCCTGAAGAGAAAACATTTCTCCAAGAAAATGACACATTGAAGGCAACTTTAACAACAACAATAACAACAACAAAGGCATTCATGATCTTATGGTAGAAATTGCTTTATTGTCTCTCTGGAGAAAAATCAATGAGAATTTTAGATTGAGAAGAGAGGAATGGTGGGTTCCTCAGAGCACATCGTCTGTGGGGTGTAATGACAGCTTTGCCTCAGGGGAGGCTTTCACAGTGACAGGAAGAAGGTGGCTTCACTAGGCAAGTCGCAGGCCCGCTGGGGACCAGACCTGATGGACAGAACAGCAGGTTTTTCAGAATGGAAAGCTGACTCAGAAAAAAATGTATGCTTAGGTGTTGTGGAGAAAGGGAAGTGGACCCAATAAAAAAGATCTTTGATTCAAGAAGGGAGGAAGCTTGATAATCACATTAAGTTGATGAGAACAAGTAGCAGGAAGACAGGTGGGAGAACAGAAGCGAAATCAATGGCAGTTATCAATGCAGTGGGATCAGAGAGGACGCCCTGGACAATGGAGCACCCTTGGGAGGAAGGTGGGGACGGGAAGCTTGGGAGGAAGGGATCCCAGTGGGCATAATGGAGAGAGCGACCTGGTCACAGCTTGGCCCCAGGCTGTGGACAAAGAAGGGAGAATGATTCCAATCTTTTCTTCCATTCTCTCTCTCTCAAGGGTATGGTCTTCAAACTGGAAAGGGTAGAACGGTGTGAAAGGGACTGCAATCAGATGTGGTTAAGGAAATAGTGGAAACTATGTGCCCAGATGAAGCATATTCTGGAGATCAAAGGGCTAGAACCATACAAAGTTGTTGTCAGCATCTATGAGAAATTATAGAAAATTGGTGCTGTCCAGGAGATCAGAGGGGAGTTGTCTTAGTCCTTTTTTAACTGTAACAACATACCGTAGACTGGGTGTCTTATAAACAGAGACCACTTATTTCTCACAGTTCTGAGGAAGGAATCCAAGATTAAGGGGCTGGCAGGTTTGATGTCTGATGAGGAACTGCTTCCTTCCTCACAGATGGCCTTCTCCCCGTGTCCTCCGGTGGCAGAAGGGGCTTGGGCACTCCTTGGGGTCTCCTTTGCAAGGACACTATTCCCATTCATGAGAACTCCACCCTCATGACCCAAGCACCTCCCAAAGGCCTCACCTCCAAGCACCCTCCCACTGGGGAGTAGTTTTTAACATAGAATTTTGGGGGACACAAACATTCAGTTATAGTGTGAGTTAATATAATATTCAGCAAAGCCACCACTGGCCCATATGAAGCCTTTGTGTGATGTGGCCAAAGGCACCTCTTTCTCAACATACTTTCCTTCCATCTGTCGAAAAATTATTGTAATATAATTTTTAGAGAATAAGATACTTCGTGGCCTTCTGCCAGAACAATTTGGATAATATTCAAGACTCAAATCTACAATATCTACCAGGTATAGGGTCTCTCTGTCTAAGTAATGTATCACCTGCACACCTTGCACAGTCCCTGATTTTCAGGACAGGAGGAAGGTGGATTACAGAGATTATAGAACAGGAATATGATATGATCCTTGGAAAAGTTGAAGAACATTCAACTATCCTGCTTGGGAACAGAAAATAATACGATGATCTATAGAACTCACCGAGAATTCTGATTAATGGAGACAAGTTAACTTGGAGAGAGGTTTCTGGGGCAAATGACGTGCTCTGCCCTCAGTTCTGCCTTACTTAGCAATTCCTAGCTGACACGGGCCTCAAATTTTCAGATATGACATTAAAAGGAGTTAGGAATATCGAAATTGCTGGGTAATAGAATTGGGGTGCCCAAAATGTTGACAGATCAAAGTGATACACTAATCTGTTAGAATGATATTTAATTGGCAGAACTTGTAGATGTCAGCCCTGCCGTGTGAAAACAACACCATGAGTATAAGGACAGGGAAACAATGGGATTAGAGGGAAAGCATGTGTGAAAAAGAATTTCTATTGCCAGGCATCTCGGCATAAGTAACAGGTGAAAAGCGATCCCTTTAAAAGTTTTTGGTGTCCAAAGCCACATCCGTAGGAGTAAAAATATTAGAATGACAGAGATTAGGGTCCTTTCCTATATTTAAAATGTCAGGCCATGATCGATATGTCATTTTGTGTTCAATGCACGAAGGTACATATAACTAAACTGGAGTCCATTCAAATGTTTGTCTAGGAAAGTGAGAAAACTTGAAATTACAGGAGTATTCCCCCTATCTGTGCTTTGGCTTTCAGCAGTTTCAGCGACCCTGTCGACCATCGTGAGGAAGAAGCCAGAAGGCTCCTCCTTCTGGCGAATCATCAGCCGGTCAACAGCAGCCGCGTGTCCCGTGACGTTACAACACCTGCATGGTCCACTCCCTTGTCTCACTCACCACGAGGGCATCTTACCATCTCATATCGTCTGAGGAGGGTGAGTAAAGTAAAATAGAATATTTTGAGAGAGAGAGAGAGCACACTCACATAACTTTTATTACAATATATTGTTACAATTTTTCTATTTTGTTATTAGTTAGTGTTGTTCATCTTCACTGTGCCTACTTTACATCACGGCATGGACCTAGAGGAAGAAACATGAGCATGTGGAGTGCCGTCTGCTGTTTCAGGCCTCCAACAGGGTTCTTAGAACATATCCTTCACACGTAAGTGGAGACGACTGTATGTTGTTAGTGTTGTAGTCTGAGGAACTGAAGGCATGTGCTTGTGTGATGGGAAAAATTATAAAAGGAAAACATTATTTATAATTTCCACACTGAATGGTTGTGGTTGAACACTGTTCTGTTTGCTGAAGTCAAAGTCAACCTTGGGAAAATAACCGCTAGCGTTCTGGGATTCCAGGAGAAAGATGAAGATGGATTACAGGGCAGCCAGGGGGAAAGATGCTTGGGAGAAGGCTTGTGTTGGATGGGGATTCCTGGGGCGTGAGATCCTCCCTCTACCACATAAAAAAATCTGTTTTTGTTGCTCATTCTTGATTGTGGAAAATATTGGGGCCATAGGCTGAGATGAAATGTTGAGTCCTGCTTCAAGGTAGTCACCTTGGAAAAGAGAATTTTTTTTTTTTTTTGTAGGGAAAGTAATGGTTACAAAAGGCCATACATTGGAAAAATTGGTAGTAGTCACTCCCTTAAATCTTTTTTGATCTATAGCAATCCTGTACCCCTCCCCCACCTCACCCCACACCTTAGCCATGCTATTCATCTGTGGAAGAAATATGGTCATTTCTCCTGCAGAAATTCCTATTTTCTAGATTTGGCTAGTTGCCTCTTGTGTGTTGATATCCTAATGAGTTGATATCCTAGCAACCTCCAAAAGTGACCCATGTGTATTATTATTTTTATTTATTTTTTAGATTTTATTTATTTATTTATTTATTATTTATTTAGAGAGCATGAGCGGGTGGTGGACAGAGGGAGAGGGAGAGAGAATCCCAAGCAGATTCTGCGCTAAGCGTGGAGCCCGACGTGGGGCTGGATCTCACCCTCCTGAGATCACGACCTGAGCTGAAACTGAGAGCTGGACACTTAACTGAGCTACCCGGGTGCCCCTGTTGTCATTATTTTTAAAGGATCCCATAGCCCGGGCAGTACCCTCAGATGGTTTACTTGTTCCTTTCATTCTTGGCAGATGTTCCCTGGAGAGGCTCAGTCTTTGCTCCCCAGGTTTCCACTGTTCATTCCTTCCTAAAGCAGTTCCGGGTGGGATAGATAGTGGTAGGTGATGGCAGCTATCGGGCTGGCTAAGTGGACTGGCGTTGGGCTCTGGTAGATTGAGCTCCAAATCCTGGCTCTGCTACTTAGCAGGCGTGTGACCTTAGCCACATCACCAGACTTCTCTGAGCCTCAGTTTCTCCTCTGTAAACACATGAGAAAATATTCACTCTGAGTCTTGGGGCTTTAAATGAGATAATGGGTGCAAGGCACTTATCACAGGGCCTGGCAGGTAGGTTTGGGTTAGAAAAATGGCAACTGTTACAAGAAGCCTCTCGAAACAGAGTTTCACCTCACTGATCCACCCAGACACATAGGAGTCCCTGCCGAGCTCCAGTCCTCCCTCACTCCCTGCCAGCCCCACGGGGACTGGGCTTGCTCAGTCCTGCAGCAGAATTCCCTTGTAGCTTTCTTCATCAGCAGGTCAGGCCGCCGACTCCTTTAAACCTGCCTTGAAGAGAACGTCCCCCTCCCTCACTGTGCTCATCGATAGTATGTCCTAATACTGAAGTTATTTATCATATACTTTTCTTTCTTTAAGTATGGAAGTTTTAGAGGAGTTTGTGCCGGAAAACAAAAAGTATTTCTCATAGTTGTGGCACATTTGCCTTTCCTGATTCACTCTCCATCCCTTATCCTGCTCAGATCGTGTGTGCTCTGGCAGAGGGCTTTTTTGCCCTCTGGCTTCTGGCTGGGTTTGGCCAATGGGAGGCACAGGCTGGAGACCTGATTTTATCCCTGCCACTCGCTCCCTGCCAGGTCACGGTGGCTTGGTTGTCTCCCCCTAATGCAGGCTACACACGTAACTCTCACCACATGCTCTCTCCAGTTTCCGGTGTGCTCTCATTCTCCATCAGGCCCAGGGAGGGTACCAGCTCCCTGGCCTTTCCAGCCACCAAGCAGTGCACAATCTGCAGTTGCTTTTCTTAAATCCTCCCCTTAACTTTGTAAATAGTACTTCTTCTGGGGTAAATATTACCTTGGTTAAACTCTCCTTGAGTTTCCCAATGCAAGTGTACCACCTGTGTCCTGCTGAGAGGTAGGACAGCTGTTGGAATGCTGAAAGATCAGCAACAGCCTAAAATAATCACCAAGTATAGAGGATTAGTTTATCCAATTATGGTGTAGCTATGATAGAAAATCATATGTAGCATCTGAATTCGAGTTTTTGAAAAAACACTTAATGGCAAATTCAAATGCTCCAGTATTATTTTCAGGACTACCCAATTTTATAAAAGAAAAAGCGTGTCTAAATTGTGTGAGCCTATAGAAAAAGACTAAAAGTTAACATAAATTCTATATAGGATTGTGGTTGATTTTAACTTATTTCATGATTTCGTGTTCCCAAATTAAAAAGTAAAAAGGTGGAGTTTGTAAGAATAAAACCAGCATATCTCATTACTTTTATATTATCAAAAGGACTTTTCTGCTTAATGTTAGGAATGCCAATTATAGCAATACCAAAAGAGTTATCTTTTCTACTTGTATGTTGTTATGATGTCTATAATTTGCTTGAAATAACTTCAGCAGGGATGTGTTTGGGGTGGTGGGAGAGAAAGAGAGAGAGAGAGAGAATGAATCTGAGCTACTTTCTAAGGGCTGTCAGTGGCCCTCAACAACAATTCCCACTCCAGGGCTGGTCCGTTAGCATTTAATCTGAAAGTCCATACCCCAAAGGCAGCTGCCATAGCATTTAAGCTGCTCTATTTCAATAAGCACCAGAGGCTTTATTAGTTAAAGATTTATTTATTTATTTATTTGACAGACAGAGGTCTCAAGTAGGCAGAGAGGCAGGCAGAGACAGAGAGAGAGGGAAGCTGGCTCCCTGCTGAGCAGAGGACCCCCCCCCCACCCCCCCCCACCCCACCGATACAGGGCTCGATCCCAGGACCCTGAGATCATGACCTGAGCCGAAGGCAGAGGCTTTAACCTGCTGGAGGCTCTATTAGTTAAAATAAAGAATGTCAGAAATGGGTTTTCCTAGATGAATTTTATGTCTTGCTAATCTGCATAACAGATGTTAGAGATCAGCTTTTCTTAGTAAAATTAAATATTCTCGAAATATAGAAATTAGCTATAATATTTGAGAGACAATTGCCACCCTAGCAAGTCCTAGAGCCTGTCCTTTTGGGGATGGCCCTTGAAGTTTGGTCCCTAAGTGGTCCTGGGTTGAGCCAGAGTGGGAATGATTCTGGTAGCTTTCTGTGGACAGTAGGGACAGCAGAATCCTGCCTCTGGAATATTGTGGTGTCTGCCTCTGGTTAATGTTCCTTGCAAGACGGGGTCAGAGCACCTATAAACCAAAAGGGATTGTATGATGTTTTAGTGCCTGCTACTAATAAAAGGTTGTTTAATCCATGTCTGTACATGTGGCAGAATTTAGTCTGAGCCCTGCTTTCATAGAAACTTGGCAGCAAGGTTATGGGGAAATAGATCATCCCTACACCCAGAACTTTTCGATGTGAACAAGACAATGAATTTGAGAGTCTTGGGTGAACAATGCAGCTTAAGTTCACTTATAACACAGAGTGTTTGGACTCTTAAGGCACAGATATTCTCTACCAAAACTGTAATTCCAAAAGAGCTACTTGAGGATGGAATCAGGATGGAAAGCACTCTTTGACCAGGGGACAATAAGATGGCATAAGGGTATGTAGCAGAATGAGATGTTCACTAAAGGCCGAAAAGTTTGCCTTTTGTTGTCCATCGTACCCTGTGCCTTTGTAGCGTTCCCGGCACTCACCTGCTCCTAAGACTAGGATGTTTCAGGGAGGGTGGAGATCAGAACCCCAGCTGGGCCAGAGCTTTCCAGAAGGTGGTCATGTCCGGAGGAGAACAGCCGGATCCTCCCAGGTCAGAGGAGGAGTGTGGTTATGAAAATAATTTCAGGGATAAAAGGGAAATAGGGGCCCCTCCCAAATATTCTTGGATATCTCCAAGAAATAGCACACAGATGTAAATCAGATGTAAAGGCCTTGATGCCTCCTGGGATTAAGAAATAAAGCATCAGTAATTGTGGGCATGTTAAATGTGTTTGCATGCTGAGTTCGCTTAGGATTTTTTTTTTAAAGATTTTTTTTTATTTATTTGACAGAGAGAGATCACAAGTAGGCAGAGAGGCAGGCAGAGAGAGATGGAAGCAGGCTCCCTGCTGAGCAGAGAGCCTGATGCGGGGACTCGATCCCAGGACCCTGAAATCATGACCTGAGCTGAAGGCAGCAGCTTAACCCTCTGAGACACCCAGGCGCCCTCGCTTAGGATTTCTGAGTCATTTACAGTGTCTACCCCATAATGGGCATCAATTATGAAGTCACATATAAACAACATTTTTTATTTACTAAAATTCTGCCTTTGTCCTAGAACTATTGAGGCAGCTGAATAGTATCGCCTATATAACAAAAGGAGGTTAATTCATGCAATATTTGCGGATACATTTTATGGGCTAGCTTCATCTGATAAAGCTTTTATTTTATTTTTTTTAAAGATTTTATTTATTTGACAGACAGAGATCACAAGTAGGCAGAGAGGCAGGCAGAGAGAGAGGAGGAAGCAGGCTCCCCGCTGAGCAGAGAGCCTGATGCCAGGCTCGATCCCAGGACCCTGGAATCATGACCTGAGCGGAAGGCAGAGGCTTTAACCCACTGAGCCACCCAGGTGCCCCTGATAAAGCTTTTAGAAGCAGTTTTGTTCTCAAAGGCATCAGGTGACCCGCTTATTGAAGAAATAGGGCTTTAACTTTTCTCTAAACCTTTCTGTTGCCTTGTCTTTCTCTGTCCTGGATGAAACTTTGGGCAGTTTCCCCAGCTTTTCCATAATCCTCAGGTGTTAACACATTGTCTAATTTTCCAGCCATGCCATTAGTTAACTCCAGTCCTGTTGAATAGCAAACTTGAGTCTTTCAGCCAGTTTAAAGCCTCTCCCCCACAGTGTGGACCTCTGTCAGGCAGGAGACTAGCAGTGGCGGGTATGGGGGTGTGGTTGGAATCTTTACTATTCCTCACCCTTGTGTTCTTTGTCCTTGTCTCTGTTGCTCTGGCTTCTCCATGGTTAGGGCCAGAAAGGGAGGGAGGGAAGAGGCAGAAATTGCCTGCCTTGAGTGCTCAAGCCGTCATCCACATTGGTGCCCTCTGGATGGGGCCAGCGGACAGATGACAGGTTCTCTACAGGCTCCTTCCTGGAGGGAGCCCTTCTGTTTCTTGACATGGCATTTTCCTTGATAGTCCCTGACTCTTAGTGGATCCCTCTACACCCTTTCTGGGGTTGGGGTGGGGGGACTGTCCCTCCTGATGACCTGTTCTTTGTTCCTCCAGATGACTGAGCCTTCTTTCCTTCTGAGGGATCCTGATCTAACATGTGGGAAGCACATGTTAGAAACAGGCATCTTTGGGCCCTCCACAGGCTTCAAGTGGAGGCCAATTTCAGTGAAGCCCTCTTTATCACCAGCGGTCCCTCTGGCCAGCTGGCCTTTTATACGTTGACAGCGTCAAGTGTGGGACAGCTCCAGACTCCAGGACTCCAGGCTCTCGATCCAGTCTCTGTCACTAGAGTATACCTATTGGGCTTTCTGAGACCTGAAAGTCGCCTCAGGTGAGGAACTTTATGTGGCTTAAGGTGAAAACAACTTCACACTTACTATTTCCCAGGGGGAAGGGAGGAGAAATGCCACAGCACACCAAGTCTGTTTCTAAAAAAAATGGCCCAATGTCTGTGACAGATCTTCAAGCCTGTCCCAATGTGAAGAGTGAAGGACAGAACACCCTCCCTCCCATTTTCTAGCCCATCCTATGAGAGTGACGTGTCCAGTTGTCCTCAGCTGAAACCTCAGTCTTGTCCTATTGTCCTCAGCTGAAACTTCAATGAGAGGAGAAGTCCTACTTAACACCCTGTAACTTGCACTGCACACACCCAGAGGTGGTTCTGTGCAAAACATAACATTCCCAAGGAGCCACGGTCCTCAAGATTCTCCTGCAGTAGAAGTGGGCGGGTAATGTCTGCTCTCAGAATCTGTTGGGCCAACATGGTCGCATTCCCTGTGTTTCACTCTGAAGAATTTAGGAACTTAAACACATCAAATACTCAGGTTACTTATCTTTCGGGAAGTCTCTAGAGATCTCCATTTTGCATTGACGACCACATGGTTCTGTCACGACCCTGGGCACAGTTGGAGCTAGCCCAGCCATCAAATACCCCCAGCCATCCCAGATTCTGTCTCTCTCTCTCTTTCTGAGACCCATATCAGGCAGAACAGGCAGTTCACTGAATAGTCTTTCTAGGACTGTGATCTAATTCCATGGCTCTCATCGAAGGTCAGTATAATAAACAACCATATACAATTTCCTGTTAGCCATACTAGAAATGTCAGGGAAAAAGCACGTCTAATGGAGAAATAACCAACTCCCTTTAATCTTTCTGTAAAGCATCAAAGTTGTGAGATAAAGCTGGAGATTGCAGAGGAAAAAAATGCACAGTCCAGAATATCAACATAGCTTCCTAACTCCTGTGACAACAGAGAACATGTCACCTAGAGGCATGGCAGGGGATGCCTCTGCTTCATTTGGGGACAAATCCTATTTCAAATAGATAGCAGAACGGACTTTCTAGAAGTTGTAATAATTGCATCTGGGCCAGAATGGAGGAAGAAACAATTGAGAATAGTGAGTTTAAATGCCAAGAACAAGAGGAATAACATTAGCAGCTGTAGAAAGTAGCCTCTGACCAAATCTCCCTGTGCATTCCCCCTCCAGCCACCCTCAGGATCTTCACATTCTAGAGCAAGGTTTGTCACCCTTTATTTATTATGGTCCAATAAGGAGCTTTTTCAGACATTTTTTCCCTACTCTCCACCTCCCATGAATGTTTAATATCACATACGTGTTTATGTACTTACTATAGACTTATCTGTGTTTTATACATGAGAAGAGTAAGATATTTTCACCCCCTATAATAATTTCCTAGGATTGCCATAACAAACTGTCATAAACTTGGTGGCTTAAAACAACACCAATTGATTCTCATACGGATCTGGAGACTCAAAGTCCAAAATCAAAGTGTTGGCAGGGTGGTGCTCCTCCGGAAGGTTCTAGTGCTTCTGGAACTCTTCTCTACGGCTTCTGGTTCCAGTGGCCCCAACCATTCCTTGGCTTGTGGCTGCCTAACTGCAGTGACTGTCCTCACACTTGGCCTTCTCCTCTCTGTGTTTCTGCCCGTCTTTTTCTACTTCGTACCAGGACACTCTCATTGGAGAGTGATCCCATCCAGCATGATCTCATGCCTTCCCTGAATTATATCTGCAAAGACCCTCTTTCCAGGCAAGGACGTTTTCCGAGGTTCCAGGTGGACATGAATTTTGCCCCAGCACAGATTTGCTCCTCTAGGGATGATATCATCTTTATCAAGAATACATAGACTAGAGAATAAATGATATTCAAAACACTCCAGAGCCTAAATGCAGTTTACCTGGAGAAGAGAATGTCAACTCTCTGAAAAGCTTCTCTTACAAATCCTCTGTTGGAGACTTTCTTGTGGCTTCCTGCTGGGGGCCTTCATGCTCCCTAAAGGGCCGTCACAACCCTGCCAGTCCATCTGCCTTCCCGCACCCCTTACCCAGCTGTCAAAAGCATTCTTTAGCATCTCTCATCCTCCACCCAAGCCTAGATAAAGTGGAGAGAAAAAGAGGCATTAAGGAGGGCACGTATTGCGTGGAGCACTGAGTGTGGTGCAAAAACAATGAATACTGTTACGCTGAAAAGAAATTAAAAAAAAAAAAAGAGAGAGCGTATCTACTTCTAGAGTTAACTTTGCCAATAATGGAAATCACGCAGGAAGGGGCGTTAGCTCAGTGTCTGCCGTAGAACACATGCTCAGTAAATTATTAGTCCTTGTTTTTACTGTTATTCTCCTTCCCTCACTGTGACTTCTTTGAGAGATGGGGCTCCCTGTTCCTCCCCTCTCAGTTTCATGATCTCATTCCTCCCTCTAGCCAGGCGTCTTGAGGCTTCTCTTTTGCTCTCTCGCTCATGATCCCGATTTAGTGACAGCTGACCTGATCTTTACAAGCTTCAGGTTTATCTCCAATCAGGAAATCATGGAAATGCCTGTCCTTGGCCCACAGCACTTGCCTTGATACAAGCAGGGAGCGTGGGCGAGAGAGGGTCAGCCCGTCCGGGTGGGATGCCGGACACATCGTGAAAAACCTGGGTCCATGGTCCTGTTGGGCGCCCTTCAGAGGCCTTCTGTGTGACTCTTCTGAAAAGGTAAGAAACCTGTAATCGCCTCTTCCGAGAAAACATTTTACCATGACATATGCTTATAAATAATCCGCTTCCAGCACACTTCTCTTGGCATATTCCTGATATTAGCTGTGTATCTTTGTCTCTATACTGTGGCTAAAACTCCGCGGCAGAATTAAAGTCGAACTAGGTGCCCTTAACCCCATCAGCCCCCGAGGGGTCTCTCTCGTACAACCGGGAACTCTATCACGTGGGTTTGATTTTATCTTTGATAAACAAGTCGAGATGTGTCTTCACTATTTCATCCTCTCCCCTCGAGTTGGGCCAAGAGTTCTTGGTCACACAGTATTGTGTTTGGGATCATTTATTGTGATATGTTTTTCATGCCCTTTGGCAGAGCTAAGCATTTGTGGGGACTTGAATGCCGTTTGGGGACCACTGCTTAAGGGAGGTGCTAATGATCATTTCCTCCAGATAATCTGCCATATACCCTCGAGTCACACTGGCTCAAAGAGACCCAGGAAGGTGGATGGCACTCTCCTGGTGGCATACAGTTTGGATTAGTGAATTGCTTCTGGATTTTCTGTCTTCAGCCTATATTAGCATCCCCTGGACTGAGCCCTAGCAAGCTTCTTATTCTGTGGGAAAGCAATGCTGAGGATATCCTGCTTTCCTTCCACAGTGTCCTCTTGGGAAGATTCTCATCTTCCCTACTGAAAAAAAAAAAAATCTATACTTCCCTTGAATGCTGGGTCTGTTTTTTGCCTCATGGATGTTGGAATCCTGTCTGTGATGGTGTTTCTTGTGCAGAAGGCAAAGTGTAGAACAACTGGTAGTTCCCTAGGGAGCCAGGCTGAGGGCCTCTCCTCCCCCACGCTCATTCCTGTCCCTCTCCTTGTTATTGTTCTTACTTCTACACCACTCAAAATTTGTGCCCTTGTGTTGTATTTTAGTCACCCTTGTAAACTCCCTTCTATCATTTCTTGTAAGAAAGTGGGGAACACATTTTTAAGCAAATGTTTACCTGGAGAGGAATTAGACAAATTCTGTATGACCCAAACGGACAAAATGAGGGTTCTTTCGTCCCTCCCTCCCTCCCTCCTTTCCTTCCTTTCCTCCTCATTCTTTCCTCCTTCCTTCCAACATATGTCAACTAACTGTCAAGAACTGAGCTGGGAGACTTAGATAGAGGAGGCAGCTTTAAGCTATTTAAGAAAAGACTTTACAGCGCTCAGAACTGCCCAAAGACAGACAATTACCACTTGCCCCAGAACTTCACAATTTACAAAGCACTTCTGCGCACACATGATTTTGTTTTACCTTCACAGCAATGCTCAATTGTAGGTGTTACTTATTATCCTCGTTGATCAAGAGTCTGAGCTTTAACGAGAATCTTAGCTAAGACAAGTCAGCTGCTAAATGGGGGAGGCAGGGGTTGCCTTCTGGGTTGTTTGCCCTTTCCGTGACCTGATACTCTCTACCACCTGTCCCTCCTCTACTCCCCGTGGGGTGGGCACACCCTGTCAGTCTGAATGTGCTCCATTTCACTCTGACCTCGTTTTTACCCAAAATGTGAATAACATTTCATGTAATGCTCTTTCTATTTTTATTTTCTGTGATTTAAAAGACAACAGAAATACACCAGACATGTTTCTGCTTTCACGCTTCGGAAGTTTGGCTTCAGGAGACGGAATCTTCCATAGAGGGGCCATATGAACGCTGGTTGGGAAACAGATGGGTCAGCGTGCCCATCACTCAAGGCTCCCATCAGATTCAGCACAGTTTCCGGGTCACCACACACCACCACCTCCACCTGGGAGGTGAGCTCTAATTTGCTGTTTATGTATGCGTATATCATGCATTACTGTGGGGAGAGCAGAACAGTATGTTCTAGAACAATGCTAGGGCTTGTCACAGCATGCCCCACCAACAACTATTAAGGCACTTCCTTCTCCAAAACCAATATAAACTTGGAGAGCGTTGTTATGTGTGTGTGTGTGTGTGTGTGTGTGTGTATGTGTGTCAGGAAGACTCCTCACCACGTCCCTATTTAGCGTGAAGAAGTAAAATTTTCTAAGATATTATTTATTTGTTAATTTGTTATCCTTCCTTAAACTCATTTACATTTACATTTATGGCTTAATGGATGGTACTCTTCCTCTGCTCCTAGAGAGATGCCATTTCCCCCTGTTTTTATGGTTCTCTGGTCATTTCAATGAGGGCCCTTCAGTGTAAGCCTGTGGGTGTTGTGGATTAAGCAGGGTAAGTCAGGTTGTGCTGTGATAACAATATACCTCAATAAAACAAAGGTTTATTCCTGGCCTGGGTTCACTGTGGGTCACCTGGGGGCTCTGCTCCTCATTGTCTTTACTCTGGGACCCAGGCTGACAGAGCAGCCCCACCTATGTGGTGCTGGTTGGAGTGGCAGAGGGAAGAAGTGTTACAACTTCTGCACTAGACCCGAAGATTTCAACCTTTCAAAATGAGTCACTTGGTCACACACACCTCACTTCAAGGGGCACTGAAGTACAACCCCACCATGGGCCTGTATAGGGAACCTGAAAGAGTTGGAACAGTGAGTTAGATCCCTGTGCTATATTCAAATCTTATCTGGAAACCTCACCATTTATATTTTAAATGTAAATGTAAAGTTTTATTAGGGTTTTGGAATCCTGAGGCTAAATCTGACACTTACGGCTTTGTACTTTTGGATAGGTCACTTACCCTTCTTCTAAGTCCAGATTCCTTTATCTTAACATGGTAGTTATAGCCTCTGGTCTGGCTACCTTTGTAAGATCATTGGTGAGTTTATCAGTGAGATACTATATATGAAAATATACTGAAATATGAAAAATCTTTAGAGATAAAAATTGTTCCTATTATTACCATATGCTTCTTTTGGGTAGAATGATAATTCCAACTCATACCCGTTAGATTAAGAGGAAATACACCTATTTTGAAGACTGGCACCCTTTCTGCAAGTGATTCTAAATGTCAAGAACCATTCAAAATCAATGCACAACAACAGTAACAAAAAGTTATTGCAGAACACACGGGAGAAGAGGCCATGGCAAAAATAGTTACTTTCACGGGGGTCTGACCTCATGGGTCACTTTGACTTTAGACACTTGTAGGAATATTTTTATTCAGACAAAGAAGGATTGTTTCTGCCCTTTGCTGGCTTTCTGTAAGTTGACAGGTAGAAGAGTGATCATTAGAGAAGACAACACAAAATCCTAACACTCTAGATTGTGAATGGATCAGATTTCATGGGCAGTCTGAGGAATTCATTCCATGTCATTCCCATTTTTCATGGCAGTTCATGATGACCTTCTTTGGGGCCCCCTAGAGGGCAGTATTTAGCATGTGTGCTCTTCTTAGGTTAACAAGACCTCGGTTATCAAGACTTAGGTTAACAAGTTTCCATTTACCCCAAATTTCACAGGATACCATGAAAGGTAAGCTCTTTAGGCCTTCAAGAGCCTACACTGGGCACACAACTCCAAGTGGGTAGCTTACAAAAGCTGATTCTTTGTTCTTGGCTTTTTCATTCACCAAACACTAATTAAACACCTATAAGTTATGAAGCACTGGGCTAGTGATTTAGCTAGTATGGATGCAAAATTAATAAGACCCGGTCTGCCTTTGGGTAGTTCATATCTGAGTTGAAGGAGACCATTATACAAGTGGTAATTACTTAAAACATGTTAGAGATGTCCGGAAACAACCTAGAACAGGAGAGCCTAACCTTCTGTAGAGGTCAGGAAACGCTCCCAAGAGAAGATAGAAAGAAAATCGAATCTTAAATGGCTATCAACACGGAGCAATAGAATCGAGGGGAGAGAGACAGCATATGGAAAGACCTAGAGGCTGAGAAGACTTCATATTATGAAACTTGTGCCACCAGGGGTCACGAGGCCCAGCAGAGCTAGGAAGGCAAGCAGGACTAACTGTGCTGGGAGAACTGTCCCCCTCAGAAGCAATCATCATCCCAGATGTATGCACACATAATGAATGCATACATTACACTCTGAGGTGGAGCCCAGAGAGCACTTCTCAGGTTTCCCCCACATCTTCCTCCTCCTCTGCTCCTCTACCTTCTCCCTGGCCCCTCCCTCTACTCCCTAGGGTTTTGGTTCCATCCAGCAGCTACCCTATTTGGGCAAGCCTGGGACACTGTGTGCCCCTTAGTTCTGAGATTGCTGCATTTTGGGGAAGATAACAATGGATCTCTGCATTCCTCAGAATGAGACACCTACCAGACTACCACCTCTCTCTTGCCCAGTACCCATGCCCCAAATGCTTAATTTTGATGCGTGATAAAGTCTAAAAGACTTTCTTCCTGTAAGGGAAGCGGATGGGAAGGAATAAAGGGGACGAACCGCAGAAATAGCCATGTCTATTCACTTTACCTTCTGAGGCAGAGATGGAAAGTCTGAGAGCAGCCTTGTCTCTGTATTTGCCTTGCTCATCGCCTTCCGGGCCAACCTCCTATTTTCACGGCAAGAGGATGTGAGTGGGTGATATAAATTCAAGAGCTTACTTAGCCAGCTTACCTTCAGTGACAACCTAATGGATTCCATGAGATTGTCCCAGGTTATATAAGCCAACAGCTGTGATCTCTGACTCGAAGTAGTCAGAGGAGCCAAAGAAGAAAACCAGTAAGAATGTATTGGTAAAGCATTTGGTCCTAAAAAAGAAAATTTGCAGTTGGTTTTAGTAATGTACAGAAAGGCTACAGAACTATTATGTGAGCAAGGGTTCTGTTCTTTTGCTTAGTTCCAGTATATATTGGAATGATCCTAAATCATTCTCTATTATATTTCCAGCTCAGTCCCAGCTGGTCATTTTCTGTCATTGTGCCTGCAGAAAATAAAAAAAAAAAATTGCAGCTGACCCATAACACAAAGACTACTGTATTCTTAGAGACTTGTTGATTTGATTTTAAAATCCCAGAAGCTACCACTGCATTTTGAAATGGCACATTGCTTGACATGGGGTTTAAATTCATCTTGGATCCAAATCCTCACCTACCACCCCAGTTGCTTACTGATGGGTCTTCCAAGCATTCATAACAGCAGAATGCTATTTTCCCTCTTCCCTCCACAAACCATGAAATTCTTTCAGTTTACCACTTTATACAATGATCAAAAGTAGTGACCACCACTGATTAATAGCTGTTTTCAAAAATCTCCTAACCATGGGAGCATTTATGACAGAGATTGTCAATCTTTTGCTGCCAGTAGATTCTTAATTCCATCATTATTCTTGACAGATAGTGGGGGTACAATAAATATTGAATGATCTTATGTAATATCTCTGCTTAACCATTTTCAAGTCTTCCTGTAGTCTTTTGATTTCCTCCTGACTTTGGTATTTAATGAAGGATCACTCTGTGTGGTTTGGGGTTGAGGGACTCAAAGAATATCCTTGGGTCTGTGACCCAAGGCTTTATTACCCCTAAATACTTATAGTATATATTTAGATCAGAAAGGCTACCCCACTTCTTTTCCTCATTAGCTCTCACTTGAACTGTTACTGTGGTTTCTTATCTGGTCTCCTTGCCTTCTGACTCTCCCCCTCATTTTAATCATCCATAACCCTATATCCTAAGTCCTGACCAGCCATATAATGTGAAGGTCACAGGCAAGATGAAAATGCATGGACTCATATTCAAAATTACTCAAACTTTCAACACAGCAGCAGTATATTACGTCACACTTGGGACACTTCTATGCTTGGGGTCCTGTGTGACTGTGTAGTTGGCATAGCCATGAAGCTGATCCTGCCTGGGTTCAATTCCTTTTTTTTTTTTTTAAACATTTCATTCATTCAAGACAGGCAGAAGGGAAGGGAGATGGAGGGGAAAAGAATCTCCAGCATACTCCATGCTGAGTGCAGAGCCTGATGTAGGACCTGATCTCCGAACACTGAGATCATGATCTGAGCTGAAACCAAGAGTTGGTTGCTTGATTGACTGAACCACCCAGGTGCCCTGAGTTCAATTCTTTTTAAAGTACAGTTTTGGTCGTGGTAAGTCCTTGCTCAAAAACTTTCAATAGCTCCAGTGTTTAAAGTTGTAACTTTAGAGACCTTTAACTAATTCTAACTTACCATTGATGACAGAGGTGAAGATACTTCTGTGGACCCCTGAACTTTCTAATGGGGGCTACAAATTTCACAAGGAAAAGCCCTGGCTGACCCAGGCCTTATACTCCATTGGTCAGCTGAGTCCAGAGAGGTCTGAGGAGTAAAAAGAGAACAAAGAATGCTGCTGTCCCTTAACAGGTGTCTCAGGGGAGAGGTGCATACAGGTGTGACCTGGAGAGACAGCAAAGAAAGGCAGTTGATGCCTTTAGTCATTGCATATTATGAAATCTGTGGGAAGAAAGAGGGCACTTTAAAAAAAAAGATTTTATTTATTCATTTGGCAGAGATCACAAGTAGGCAGAGATGCAGGCAGAGAGAGAGAGAGGGGGAAGCAGGCTCCCCGCTGAGCAGAGAGCCCAATGGGGGGCTCGATCCCATGACCCTGGGATCATGACCTAAGCCTAAGGCAGAGGCTTTAACCCACTGAGCCACCAAGGTGACCAAAAGAGGACACTTTTGATATGCCAGCCACAAGTATGGTTTCCATCTAATTGAATCTGTTCATCACTGTATTTTTAAAAAGATGATGTAATTGAAAAATGAGTTAAAATGAATCCATCCTCCCACAAAAACAGCCTGTTGTGTGTGTGTGTGTGTGTGTGTTTGCATGTGTGTGAGTATGCATGTGTGCATTGATATAGATTTCATTTTACAGAAAAAAATAAGTCCTGGCTTTGAGCAAACTGGAGACTTATTTCATATGGCAGCCTCCTTGCAGACAGTGGATGGTTCCAGCTCATGGAATTACTTGTGACTAAAACCTCTGACTGAAAATGAGGATGTGGCACTCAATCATCCTCTTTTCTGAGATTTAAAGGGCTCTTTAGAACACAAAAACCAACACCAGTTGTTATTTTAACCAATCTGTAAGTATCTTCATGGGCTTGATCTTCCCCATTTGGCAACATCCCAGATACCTGTGACCATAAAGTTGTCGTATATGTGCTGGACATAGCCATCTTGGAAGACTAGGTCTTCTTTTAAAGACTCTAGGAAAGGAAAGGGCAGTGCTTGTTTAGAACTGTGAAAACCAGCCATTCTTCCCTCAGTATCTCATCTTGGATCAGGATTACGTTAGTTATCTGTTGGTGTATAACAAGTTACTACAAATTTAGTGGCTTAAAATGATGCACATTTATTAACTCCGTTTCTGTGTCAAGAGTCTGAGCATAGTTTAGCTGATTCTTCTGTTTTAGGGTTCCTCACAGGGCTGCAATCCAGTTGCCGGCTGGGGCTGTGGTCTCATGTGAAAGCTCACATAGGGAAGGAGCTGCTTCTGCTTCCTATCAACAGCCTTTTCAGGTTGTTGGCAAAATTCAGTTCCCAGAGGACTATTGGACTGAGTGCCTTATATTCCTCATGGCTGTTGGCTGGAAGCTTCCCCGAGTTCTTTGCCATGTGGACCTCTCCAACATGGCCCCTTGACTCATCAAAGTTTGCAAGCCGAGAAAATAAGGAGAATCTGTTAGCAAGACAGATATCATAATAATCCTACAGGTGACAGCCCATCATCTCCCCTTATACTCGAATGGCCACCCCCCCATTCTCAAGCAGAGGGGACTACACAGGACATGTGAATACCAGGGGGTGGGGATCATTGGGAAACATCTGGAATCAGCCCATCACAAGGATGTAGTTGCTGCTTGAGGGAATCACAATGCTATTCTCTTATAAAGAATGTGCTGCATGTTCCAGAGTTTTGAAAATTATTGTGGATAGGTTCAGCAGAGAAAGTATATCCTTGGAGAAACTGTGATATCCCAATAGCAAATTTATGTCTGTATTTCAGCTAATTTTCTCATCTTTCCCATAAAACATTATCTTCTATTCTCTCCAAAGAATCTCTTTTCTCTCATACACCCTTTCATCTTAATCTAAGGGAGGAAATGTCTGGTTAAAGTAGAACCAGGAAAGAGCTCAGATTCCTTGATGTTGGACAGAATAGCCTAGAATTAGCTGGTGGGCAGTGTTGTGTCTGCAGGGCATCCTTCTGACCTTGGCTTTTCTCAGTTTCACTATTTCTCTTTCATGTTTATGAGGCCCTGAATCAGACACCCACACATTTTCAGAGCCCTTTCTAAGTGGAGTTGTCATGACAAAGCATTTTTAGGGAATTCCATGCTTTATCCTCTAGAATCTTAAAACCTATTGAATCTGTTCCCAGCCATTTCCCTTATAGACTTTGCTAAGATTTGCAGATGACATTCTGCAACTTATAATTCTGCAATTTCTTCTATGTTTGTCATTTTTAAGGACAAATACAAAGGGTCTACATGTCTTTTTCAAGTGGGCAGCGATCTCAGGAACTAGAACATTCTCATGGTGGCTGTTCTTTTTGGTCACCAAAATGTAGTATACTAATGAAGTCAATCGCTCATTCACAGAGTAAACTTTACTCATTCGAGAATGGTCATGGCTGCTGGTGTTGGGAGTGACAAATGTCCCTGTTGGTCCTTGCTCTCCTCACTCTTGACGGCATTTCCTCTTAATATTCACAGTTCTGGCCTCTCTTAGAGATGGAAAGTATTTTATCTTTGTGCCTCCTAGGGTCCTAGCTGACTCAGAAACTAATATTCCTTGTGTCTGAACACAGGAAGCTGCAATACTTAAGTTTAGTCCAATCGTCCTTGGACTTCTGCATGTTCTGTGGGGACTCGGGTGCTATCGAGACCTGCCTGCACTGGGTCAGACCCAAGGATATGTACGGTTTCTCCTTTCATGACCTACTTAGAAGTAGCAGATGGAGCGGGGGAGGAGATAAGAGAGATGTCAGGAGTCTGAAGGCTAGAAAAGATGGTTAGAGTCTTTTAAAAGGTAAGATGGTAAATTTCAGAGCCCGTGAGAAGGCCTTGAGGTAGTTCTCAAATAGGTTAGTGTACATTAGAATCACCTGGGGAAAGTTTTTTTTTATGCAAATTATTTGTCTCCTCAGATATTTTGATTAGGGTGGAGGAGGTCTAGGTATGGCCTAGGAATCTGCATTTGCACCTAGCATTCTTCACAATTATGATGCTAAAGGTCTACAAAGCATCATGTAGAAAATAGTGGGATCTTTGCAAAATAGATCACATGTAAAACTATAAGAAAAAAAATATGAGGTGTAAATTTACTACTTATTATTCCCTTCATGGATTTCAGATGTATAATCACAAACACAATGCAATCTGCTTCTTATATTTGACCGGAGTGGGGAATGATTGCAATGTTTATTAGCTGAGGGAAACCTAAAAGCTGAAATTAAGCTAACTGACTGCTTAATTTGATCATTTACCTCATCCATTTAAAGGGCATTCATTCATTTCCTCTTTTCTTTCATTCAGGAACATAGTCACCTATGCTTTATGAATGAAAGTCAGCAGCCTTTCACAGCTAGACAAATAATGCCAGCTTTGGACAACCAGACAATGTCTCCTTTATATCTGTGTCTCTAAATCATACCCTGAGTACTCACTACTGTTGTTCTCTCTTGTTCTCAAAGTTTTGGAATTACAAAGACTTAGAGAAGTCTGTGATTTGCTAAAGAGAGCAAGGTATAAGATAATGAATGATACAATGTAACCAACCATGACATAACATCTATCTGTATATATTTGTAATATATATTTTTAAAAATTATTTATTTGACAGAGAAAAACAATGAGAGAGGGAACATGAGCAGGGAAAAGGGAGAAGCAGGGTTCCCGCTGAGCAGGGAATCCGATGTGGGACTAGATCCCAGGACCCCAGGATCACGACCTGAGCCGAAGGCAGATGCTTAACGACTGAGCCAACCAGGCGCCCCTGTAACATTTTTTATGATGAAAATTTTTATAATATTTATGAAATATTGTCATGAAATATTTTTATGGCAAAAAGAGGTAGAAGATAGCTCCATCCTATTAATGTGTCTTTCCCCCTTTGGGGGACTGAAGATGAGATAGATGTAGGAAATTATTAACTTTTATTTTTTATATCTTAGTATTCTTGTTAACATTGAGCCTGTATATATATGTTTTTTTGTATCAAAAAATAAAAAAGTGGAATATTACAGTGTGTATTAGGTACAAGCAAATTCTGGCTTTTGGGTCCCAGGTTCTGGGCATGTTAAAATTAGAGGAAGAATGCAGGTATAAAGTAGCTTCCTTTCAGTGACTTCCTATCAGATACCTCTCCTCACTGTCTTGTTAGGTCAGTCAGATTTACTAAAGATTGGTGAGGACCAATCACCTGCTTTCTTTTTTCCTCAATAGGCTCATGCTACAAAGGGTATTCACTGTCACCAAGAACACAAAGCACCCCCAAAATGAATGATAAGATGGCAGGATTTCTGATAACACTTCACATGTGCCCTGATTTTGAAACAGAACAGAGATTAAAGTGACCAACTGTTAACTCTTTAAGAGCTACTCACAAAAGTCCCGGGGCCTGTCCAAGTTTTGAGAGAGAGGTCGGGTACCATTCATTTACTCACTGAATGAATTTTTACAAGTGGGTGGAAGGCCAAAGAAGGAAAATTTGTTACTGATTTCATTCTGCTAGTGGTGCCCAGTCAACAGCTGGTTATTTTAGCTACTATAATTGTAAACCAATAAAATTCAATTTATACTTTAATAATTTCTTGAAAGCAGGAAAGGAAAAATATTATATGATTCCACTTACATGAAGTACTTGGAGCAGTCACATTCATAGAGACAGAAAGTGGAATGTGGTTGCCAAGGGCTCAGGGGAGGAGAGAGTGGAGAATTAGTGTTTAACAGGTACGGAGTGTTAGGTGGGGAAGATGGAAAAGTTCTTGGGGGTGGATGGTTGCACAATGATATGAATGTACTTAATGCCACAGGATTATACACTTTAAAATGATTAAAATGGTACGTTTTATGTTATGTATTTTACCACCATTTGAAGAATTACTGAGAAAACTTGACAGAAAATGCAAGATGCTTCCAGAAACCTCTTCAAGGTATAACATTCCTGGATCTTATGACCCTTGCAGTGTGGACTTAATGACTACAATCCAGAGGGAAATTGCAGGGGGCCCCCAACTGTCCCACTGTGCCTGGGATGGAGGGGTTTCTTAGGAGGTGGAAAGTGCCTAAACTGGAAAGCCTCAGGAAAGCAGGAGCATGTTGGTTGCCTTAACAGTATCTAGCAAAGGCACCTCTTGAAGAAGAAAGACAACAGGATTGCAGGCTTGCAGACCATGGAAAACAAGGTGAGGGAGTGGGTGGAAAAGCAGTCTTGATGTGGGAAAGCAAGCCCCATCAGGACTTCTTGTGCCTTTAACAGTGGAAATGTATTTTTGTTTTTTGCAATTTCATTTGAAATCTGGATTGCCTTGGCTTCTTCTAATTTACTTTTTTTTAAAAATTTTTTAAAATTTATTTTCAGCGTATGAGTATTTATTGTTTTTGCACCACACCCAGTGCTCCACGCAATCCGTGCTAATTTACCTTTTTTGATGGTCGGTGAGCAATTCAAATAAGGACACGGTGCAGACCCAGCCTAAACTGAATTGGAAGCACTGACAGAGGAGGGAAACACTGAAGGACCTAATGTAGAACATAGAGACTGCCTGTTTTGCAAGCATCCAAGCTGACCTCGTCAAGTTTTCTGGAGAATAAACAACTGAAATGGCATCCTTTGATGGACCATTTGGCTGCCCAGGGACAAAATCCCATCCCTTCCCTGACCTTTCCTTTTTGCTGGCTGCCAGCCAATCAGCATTATACTCTTAAGAATGGAAATCCAAGTCTGTGTTCTCAGAATGACTTTCTTTCCTCCTCGACTTCTCTTTCTCATATTAAAGTCCTGTTTGATTGTTTTTTTCTGCTTCCGTTAGAGGAAATCAGCCTATTAATATTTCTCCTTATGTACAAATAACATGTTAATTTTACTGTATGTCTCTGAGTTACTGTTTGACTATTATTCTGCTGTGATCTAGCCCATTCCAGAAACAGGTAGATTGAAGTGCACCTGGTCTGTGTCTTGTCTGTACCTGGACCCACTGGGTCCTTGGCTCATCTCTTGGCTCCTGTAATAAATCTTGTGTGGCAATTATGCTCTCTGCCTCTTACATGCGGACTCTGATTCTTGGCCACATCTTTTCTGCATCTGGTTCCTGCTTTGCTTTGAGCAGGGTTGATTGAACCTACCTTGGTGGTAGCAATGGTGGAGTCTGTTTTTTTTTTTTATTAAAATATTTTATTTATTTATTTGACACAGAGAGAGAGAGATCACAAGTAGGCAGAGAGGCAGGCAGAGTGAAAGGGGGAAGCAGGCTCCCTGCTGAGCAGAGAACCGGATGTGGGGCTCAATCCCAGGAACCTGGGATCATGACCTGAGCCCAAGGCAGAGACTCAACCCACTGAGCCACCCTTTTAATTTTCTGGCCTGCCCATGACATCACTTCTCTCAAGCGGTAGCTGAAGGGCACCTACAGTCGTATCCCTGACCATCATAGGTTGTTTGCCTAGAGGTTCTAACGGTGCCTGGTACTAGAGATATGAGTATATCTGGCGCCTGGTGCTCTGATATGAGCCTTTTTTTCCTTCTTTCAAACCACTGGTAATTTTTCATGTGCATTTGTTCTGGACCCAATCGTGCCAATATCTGCAAAGTGAAAATTGCTGCACCAGAATTAAAAGGACGCTGGATCTCTTTGCTTTCTGGCACAAGTTGTTTCAGGCTCATCTTGTACTTTTTTAGTTCTAGTTCGGAAATGAGTATTCAGTGGTCAGATTATGTTTCTTTTAATGATTGAATAATTCCAGAATTACTGTCTTCAGGACTTATAAAATAAGGGCAAAGAAAGATTTGTCACTATTTTTAAAAAAATGGGGGGCATTAGATAAAAAGGAAAAGAGATATCTTGATATAATTAGAAGGAAAATCACAAAGTTTCACAACATCGACACTGATGCTTCCCAAAAGGAACAAATGATGATCAATTACATGCCTCTATTCTTTAGCTGATCAATATCCTTAACAAATATGGCATCTACATTTCCACTTTAAATTCTGCTCCTTATCACAATTAGCTCCTCTAACTTGCATAAGAATGGATACAAGTTCCCAGGTTAGAAATATGAATCAGTTTCTGAGCAAATAAATGGATATATTTTGTCTACCTATAGAGATAGTTAATAAATTAGATTATAAGGTTTCTTAAAATCTAATGGGGCATGTACCTTTTCCAATTAGCTTTTACAATTTCAAAATATTAAGTGCTTATATAAATGTCAAGTAAGAGAAACTAAAAATTCTAAGTATGACAAGTAAGTTGATGGTATAAGAAGTTTTTCGTGTTAAAGCTGTAACTCAGAAAAAGATTTAACTGTAAGTTTCATTAACAGCCTTGAATACTAGGTTCGAAAATCAAATGGAAAAATTTGCTTTTAAACGTGTTGGATGTTTTTACATATGGTAATATAAAAGAATAGAAAATAGCTTCTTTTAATATTTATAAACAAAATGCCTCTGAAAATTAGACTGATTTAATAAATTTATTTAAAAATATTACCTCTTTCCTCTATGCCAGTCTTGGATATATTTTCTCATAAAAGCCTAATTAACTTGAGTTTCCTAAATTCTTAATATTCGTTTAGCTGGTTATGTAAACTAACATTCCTTTATTTAAGATGATAAAATTACAAAAGCATGTGTTCAACTAAATTAAAATGTAAAAGGTAATTTCTTTATAGAAAGAGATACATTACTTGTAGACAAAAATAGCTAGTTCTTGCTTTTCTGCTTCAGGTTTTCTGTATCAGGAGAAAAAAGTTGGCTGCATTTGTTAAAGATAGCAATTAATAGAGAAAGCTGATATACTGGTATAAAATATTAAAAAAATATGAGGGGTACCTGGGTGGCAGAGTGGGTTAAGTGGCTGACTCGTGGTTTGGCTCAGGTCATGATCTCTGCATCATGGGATGGAGCCCTGTGCTGGGCTCAGGGCTCAGTGCAGAGTCTGCTCGAGGCTGCCCAGTGCCCCGCAACCCCCATTTTCTCTCACTCTCTCAAATAAGTAAATCTTTAAAAAAATAAATGTGCATGTACAAGATAATGGATATTTTAGCTGTTTATCAAAGGAATTGTTACAGCTTATTAAGATGGGAAACATTATATATTGTGTATATTTATATTTTACACATTTGTATGTATACATTTATACAGTCCTATACATTTCACAGATGAAACAATTACCAATATATAGAAAAGCTGGAAATACTGCAAAGAATTTTTATTTCCTGAACCATTTGAGAACAATTTGCCAGCCCAATGCCCTATCACTCTGTCTAATGTGTACAATTTTTCTTATGAACAAAGCCATTTTTCTCTAAAACTGCAATACAACCTTTGGAATTGGAGAATTAACCTCGATATGTTATTGCTATATAATCCTCAGACCACATTCAAACTTTCTAATGCTGTCCTTTATAGGAAAAGGACCTAGTTCAGAATCGTTGTCACATCTCTTTTGTATCCTTAAGTCTGGAACATTTCCTCACTCTTGCTTTAACTTTCATGACCTTGACACTTTTGAAGGTTATAGGTATAGGTCAGTTTTTTTGTAGAGTGTCCCTCAATTTGCATTTGTCTGATGTTTTGTCGTGACTAACACAGGTTAAGCATCTTCAACAGGAATATCCCAGAACTGATGCTTGTTCTTCTCACAGCAGCCCATCAGGTGGTACAGGGTGTCACTGGGTCCCATTACTGGTGATGTTCACTTTAGTCACTTGGTTTAAGATGGTGTCTTCCAGGTTTCTCCACTGCAGAGTTCTCTTTGCAATAGTTCATTTGTCATCCAACTCAGCTGCATTCTTTCTCTCTCTTTCCCTCCCTCTGTCCCTCTGTCCCTCCCTCCCTTCTATTACTATTGACTCATGGATTTCTATTTTGTTTGATGGGTTATAGTTCTATTTCCATCATTATTTCTGTTGTCCCCAGTTGTCCCCCTGAGACCAAATCAGTGCAAGTTGGTTCTTCTGTCCTTCTGATGTGTTCTTCATTGTTCAAGTACTTCTTTGGTTTCTGGCATAAGTTGTTTCAGGCTCATCTTGTACTTCTTTAGTCCCAGTTCTGAAATGAGTCATTTCTCCAAGGGGCTTGGGTGCCTTTAATGGAGAATAATATCCAGAAACCCACATCTGGGGACTTGGTGTCCTCACATCACTTTTATTGGGGTGTTATTGTTCCAAGGCCCTCTTTTCATAGACACAGTGAGAGATAATATATGTTTGCATGCTTATATTTCATATACACATTAATTATGCACACATTTGTGTCTGTATTAATTTCTTTATCTACCTATCTGTATATTAAAGACCATGAATTAACACCAATGTTTCTAATTCCAGGTTTCATTCTGATATTCACTCTTTGTGTATTTATTGCTCCTTTTTCAGATACTCAGAAACCTGGCTCCTGTTACCCTTCTGCATTTACTTATTTGTTTGCTCTTCCTGCCCAGTCTACAGTCTATGCTACCACCCTTGTTTTGACTTGACTGATATTCAACTCTGATAATTCTGAAGTGATAGTGTTCGATAATATGTATATATGTATGATGTCATATATATGATATATAAATGATGTATCATGTGTATATATATTGTTACCTCTAGCTTATTCTCTTCAGATAGCCACTCTACTAGAGGTTTAAGAGTTAACATCTCTACCAATTATGGATATGTCTTCAGAGTTGGCTGTGATTTTTGAGGTATAAAAATAAAAGTAAAAAAGTAATGACTTCTTAGAGGCACTTCAAGAAGTAAAGAAAATCTCAGCTATTAAGATTAAAACCAAAGAAAATGCCCCAAATGACCTATATGCTTACAAGTAACCATGATGCTTATGGGTTCCAGGATTCTGTGAAGGTAGAATGGGCTATGGTGTGTTAAAATCAATATGGCCCAGGGGGGCCTGGGTGGCTCAGTTGGTTAGACGTCTACCTTCTGTTCGGGTCATGATCTCAGGGTCCTGGGAGGAGCCTGCTTCTTCTCTCCCTCTGGAGCTTCCCCAGCTTGTGCTCTCTCTCCCTCTCAAACAAGTAGTCTTTTTTTAAAAAAAATCAAAATGGTCCCAACTTTCAGAAAAGCTTATTCTTTACATTTAGCACTAATAACTCCACACCCAAAACTCTTCCTGTGCTCTTACCTGTGAAATGGTTGCAGGAGGACCCATGGGACTTGCTTGACTCTTCATCTAACAAACTCTACTTCCTTGGGCTCTGACTCAGTCATTAGTGAGATTTCTTGGGTTTCTTGGTATTCTCACCTTGCCTTTCTTCAAGTTTCCTGGTTCTGACCTCAGATTGCCACTGGGTATGGTGTCCTTCCCTTCTCTCTATAGACTTGACTTTGGTTATTGACCAGAGCCAATCAGACAAAGGCCTCTTCAATTTTCACAAAGAAATTGATAGTCAAATGGCACAGAAGCAAAACATAGTCTAGAACATTTTTGCCTTATAGCAAAGAAAGTCAGAACTATTCTAAAAAGCATTGATTGTTAGCATTTTATTTGGATGGGAGAATCCTATGATTGGTACAATGTTATATTTAGTCTGGTCAATTTGCAACTTTATACTGTAACTTTAATATTCATTTAAAATTGATATTATTTCAAAGACTAACCAGTACCCAAATATTTTTCCCAAGACCAGTCACAGTGTCTGAATCTGAACATCAGAGACTCACTGGATGGTAAAGAAAGCTTGAAAATATGTTTGGTCCTTAATTGCCCTCCATGGAAATCTGAACCACCACAGGAGGATTGTAAGGCTGGGAGAGGTTCTGGGGTTCTTGAGATCAATTTCACTTTTTAAAACCAGCCTCTGTTTGCCCACTATTTTTGTTTAAACTTTTCAAACACTTTCTAATGTTTTGGTTTTGGAGTGCTGCACAAATGATGCTTATGAATATGAAAAAATTTAAAGGGGATATTATTTGTGTTGTTGGAGACAAACAGATCAAGTTCATCTTTGTAAGCTGCTTAAGCGCTCAAATTAAAAAGAGTGCCTGGGGAAGAGTTATCTGTAGTGTTAAATAAAACCATGGGTGAAGGCAGGGGACCTGGAGAGTGGGGGAGTAGGTTTGGGAGGCTTCAAGGACAGTTCGGGAGGCAGAAAGGCCATCCTTGGCAGAGTGTCTGACAATGGGACATATGTGCTTCAGGCTACCATCTTGTATATGACCCCTACAGTCGACATCTTTTTAAGAAAAATTTTATTTATTTATTTGACAGAGAGAGAGACCACAAGTATGCAGAGAGGCAGGCAGGGGGTCTGGTGGGAAGCAGGGTTCCCACTGAGCAGAGAGCTTGATCCCAAGACCCTGAGATCATGACCTGAGCCAAAGTCAGAGGCTTAACCCTCTGAGCCACCCAGGTGCCCCTACAGTCAACATCCTTTTGACTGGGGTTTGAGCCAGTGATCTCCAGGAGAAGAAGCTGTAGGGACTGCTGTCACCTCTGAGTTCTGTGAGAAATACCCCCGTTCTCCTCCTGTCACTCATCTGCTTACAGGCCCATTAAGTAGCTTGTTCTGACTTGTCTAGAAACCTATAACTCCCCTAAGAAAACTTGTATATGCGCTGACCTCTCCCCATTCCTAACAACCAACATCTTTTAAAGAAGCCCAGAGCACCCTCCACCCCCAATCCGTCACTAAATAGCCATGCAGTAAGCCATGTGCCTCTGCAAGAAGCTATGAGACATCCACGTGGTTTGGGGAATTCAAACCCATCACTGTTGACTCCTTAAAACCAAGATTGTAAAGGGCCAAAGATCCACAGGGTTATTTACAAAATTTTAGTAGGTACACACCATTTTCTTGGGGGGGATTTTACACAAATAATTTTTTTTCTTCAGAAAATTCAGAAGATCTGGACATACCAGACCTGTATTCCTACATGGTGGTAGTTGGCTGGGGCTGAGTAGAGGTTATTGCCTCTAGAAGGTATATAGATTGGTCACAGTCCCCATAGGTCCCTATTATCACTTACCCATCCCATTTTATCATTTAAAATATGTGCCTGTTCTCTGTATGCTAAGTTTACAAAACTCACCTAAAACTGTCCTTGGCTATCATCTTTACCTGTGGGAATAAGTTCAGAGAAAATGGTGCAGAGAGGATAGGAAAGCAGTAGGGATATCTACAAACAACATTATCCTCTTTCAAAGAGTTGAGGCAAACATTCACTCTCTGCAGGCCATACAACCTTATCCTGATCCTGACTTGGACCTTCTCACTGACTGAAGTTTCCTGTCTAGGTCTGCATTTGTGTCAGCCTCAGTGGACATGTTGGAGATGTGGGCAGGAATATTCCCAAGAATACTGGAAAGAGGCCAAGGTATACTTCCATTTTCCCTCTGAGAGTTCCAGGACCAAGAATATTAGCTCTGGGAAGCAAGGAGAGAACATACCCTTGCCCTATACCTCCTCTCTACTTCTGTTTCCCAAATGTATGCCCTTGTGAAGGAGAATCAAGAAGAGTGTGGAGACACCACTGTACCATCTCTTTCCCAAGATCTGGACCTCAACCCAGGAGTACCTTCCCCACCCCCTGCTATTTTCAAGTTGCACTAAGTTTGTAGGAATAGAAGGAAGAAAAGTGGATGTGGAAAAACATGATTCTAGAAATTTGGGAAAGTAAAACAGGACTTATCTTTATCCTTTATAAGTAGGTCATGTTCATATTTGGCATTTCATTGTGAAATCTGATGAGTGTCCGTGGCTTGAGTGGAATTGAAGTTAAGTTGCTGGGTGGACGAGGTCAAGAAACTGTGAAGAAAGGATTTGCACAAGACATGTGCGAGCATTTAAGCTGGTGGTATGATGATGGTATCTGGCTTACAGAGGAATTCTGGGAGTGTCAGTGAATGTGAGTACCTGGCAAAGGTAACGGGAGGGAGAGGCTGGTTATGGTTTACTTGGTTCAAAGGAAGATATTTAAAAGTTTTATCTGAGGGGCGCCTGGATGGCTCATTAAGTGTCTGATTTCAGCTCAGGTCATGATCCCAGAATCCTGGGATGGAGCCCCACCTCGGGCTCCCTGCTCAGCCGGAAGTCTGCTTCTCCCTCTCCTGCTCCCCCTGCTTGTGTTCCCTCTCTTGCTGTGTCTCTCTCTGTCAATAAATAAATAAAATCTTAAAAAAATAAAAGTTTTATCTGAGAATGGAGGTCTAATGGGGAGAAGTGGCCACTGGCTTCAGTGGATGCCTGACCTAAGTTATTGATGTTTCTACTGATGGAACATTCGCTACCTGAAAGTCAAAGGATTTCTTATTGGGAGTAACTTACCTAGTTCTCTAGACTAACGCATAACCAAATAGCCCAATTTTGAGTACTCAGTTACTTCAGTTACTTTCCCTGAGCCCTCTGACCCTATACTTTCATAGACCTCTGGAACAGTATATTGTAGAAAACTAAATTCAGTTCTTCTCAGATGTTGCTTCCCTTCTCCTAATGCCGGCATTATCTCATTCCTTTTCAAAATGTTCTCCAGCATTGAAGAGAAATAGATCTGCATACTTTCTTGCCTATCTTGTGTGTGTGTGTGTGTGTGTGTGTGTGTGTGTGTGCGTACTTGTGTGAATGGGTCATGTCCCTGATCCCTGAGATAGGATCAAACAGTGTTATACAGGGCAGTCAATGCGTACCTAGAGAAAGAAATATTTCTATGGGAAAGACTTGGATTTGATAAAAGGTATATCAAAGAAAGTACAATTTCTTGGTGTCTTACATAAGATGATTTTTTTCATTATTTTATTTAACAAATATTTATTCAGAGACTGCTATGTGCTAGGCACTGCTTTAGGGGACATATGAGTGAACAAAATAGAAGAAGAAATCTCTGTCCCCATAGGTCTTACATTCTAATGGGTACTTGATTGCATTTGCCAAAGTAAAATGTTCTACTTACATTTCTTTTTCCTAGAGCAAAAGAACATTTTACCTCAAGAATAAATCCAAGTTTCCAATTCTCAGAAGGGAAAAATGGTTTTCAACTTTCTAATGATCTTCCTCAAAATAGGTTCCAAAAAAATGTTGAGTTTCTTCTTAGGTTAGTGTAACTTTTAACATTGACATTTAATATTTGTATCAGGAGATGAGAATATTCATTGAGTGTATAGATAAGCAACCTTTAAAGATACCACCAAGTAACCAAATAACTTCTCCAGCTTCATTCAGTATGATGAATGATAGAGCTAATAGGATTTTGCTCAATTAAGTATTAATGGCCTTATATCAAACATCACCAAGGTCTTCTGGCTCATAGCTTTCCCAGTGTGCAGGGTAGCTTGGTGACACTGAACTGGCTTCTCTCCAATGTATGGTCAAGGGACAGCTTTTCCTTGGCAAAGTCCCCTTCATGAGTCCATGGTGTCACTGGCGTTATCTCTGAGAGGTCATTGTTCATCTTCCATCATAGGTCAGACTTGGCAGTGGTGAAATAAATGTTCTTGCTACATCTGTACATACATAATCATGGGCTGTTCTGAACACATACGTCATTTTGTGGGTGGATGAGAGGATTCTAAAAACAAAAAACAAATAGGCCTTTTCAGCTCTTTAAAAGAAAACAATAAATGTGTTTCAGCGAGAAGGATGATTCCAGGTCAACTGTAGAAGTTTGTGTTGGCTGATGGACTAGGTAACCCCCAGAATCCCTTCCATTGTCAATAGACTGTGATTCTGCGAACCATCCATGAGCCAGAAGTCAGTGTTATTAGTGTGTTGTCTGAGCATAGTCATAAATATATAGAGAAGTCAATAGAAGGACCATGAAGAAGAGAGAATCTTTGCCTGTGTTTAACCAAAGAAAAGAACTCCTTGCATTTTGCCAATATCCTGCCTGTCACAGTCTATGGGCTGGTTTTATAGAGCATCAGAATTACAAGAAGCCATTTGAGGTGACCTATTTTTAGAGAGGACTTATTAATGGTGGAAGAAGAGTGAGA
The DNA here is from genome assembly GCF_010015895.1 of Lontra canadensis. Taxonomy (NCBI): domain Eukaryota; kingdom Metazoa; phylum Chordata; class Mammalia; order Carnivora; family Mustelidae; genus Lontra; species Lontra canadensis. The sequence continues at coordinate 24,084,722 of NW_022631013.1, forward strand.
CATAGACTCTAGTAGTGCCTCCTCCATGTTCACGACAGCTCTATAAGCCAAGTGGGAAATCTACAGATCAGTGAAACTCAGTAAATTATTTAATTACACTCCTCCACCCCCCACATGTATAGTTCTAGATGAACAAATACCCAGTTTCTGTTAGAGATGTTCCTTCCCACATATCTCTAAATAGTAACATGGAAGTAAAAAGGTAAAGCAGTATATTATGAAATATAAAAGCTACATAAAGCTCCACAGATCCTATTACTTCTAGGAATAGAGTTAAAAGCCAGTAATGTCAGGTAAATTAGAAAACTGCCTGTTTTTATATTTTAGTGATCAATCTAATGATTTGCTTTGGGTTTGTTAATGTATTTGAATGATGCCTTGAGCTTGGCAAAATAATTGTGCCTATTTTTATTCCCTTCCTCCCCCATTAGACCTTTAAAATTAGAGTAATATCTCCATTAACCAAACATTAACGAGAAATGAGACTGAACAGGAACCCCAATGCACTTTCCAAATAACTAAATGTTAGCCTAGCTGAAAGATAAACATTAACAACCTAATATGAATGGGAACATTTGAAAGCCTGTTCAATCTTAAACACAGGTGCTGAACATGACTATTCTGTGATGTTCTCAGGAGTTACTTTGATGTAGACAACTGTCCGTTCCTACACTGAATGATTCCACGCTGTTTCTGTTTTGTTGTCCTATGTCCCTTTTCATATGTTTCTTCCTCATTTTTTAGCTCTTACTTCCCAAAGTAACAGTGTTACTGATCCTCTCCAACCTCTTCAAATTGTGTATTTCTAATTCTAGTGATCCAGACACCAGTTAACCAAATATACTAAGTATTACATCCGAAGTAGTCCTGTTCAGAATTTTGTTTGTTTTGAATCAGGGAACACTAAGGTAACACGGTGAGAGGCATGGACCTTTTCCCTCTACTTGACCTACCCTCCTAGCCCCTAATTCTGCCTGTAGTCTGAGGCAGACCCCCAAAGCCCAGCCATGGTCCCCTTTTTAAGAATTCTAATTCTAAAGCTTATGCATTATGCCTAGATAGAAATCATGTTGGGTTTTCTCTCAGCCAGTATATTCTCTTTTTAGCCCAGGAGGTTGAGGACTTTGGTTTTGTTTGTGAATTTGACTCTTGTTGACACGTGAACCCAGTAAGTATTTAACTACTCTAAGATTCAGTTTCTTCACCTACAAAATGGGGATAATAAGTCCCACAAGACAATCACAGGATAAATAGAAAACAATGTATATGGGAGCAAGTGGCAAACTTGCCCCAGGCAAGTAGAACTTAGCCTGACGTCCGTGAAGAATGGGTGGGCTTTAGGGCATCTACAAACCACCTGATATTATGAGAAAAATGTGAGTTTGTGCCACCTTATGTTTTTCTTGGGAGAGGGGTCTATAGTTTTTTCCAGATACTCAAGGAGGTTATAACCCTAAGGAGGTTAAGAATAATAATTTATAACATGGACTTTATGATATGACTCTTTTATTTCCTGGTTCTAGACTAAATTTCAGATGGGTAAAGTTGTTAAGGTATTGACTTCCAAGTTAGAGAGGTGTTAATGTGTATTTGGTGTACTAATAGTATCTGGTGAGCTCAACTAAATGAATAAACCATTAAAGAATGTGTGTATTGATATATCCACATAGCCATACCCTGCTACTTTTTATGCTATATATACTACTTTATTATATTATATTATTGATATATCTATATCATTTTAAAGAATAAATAATATATCATCGAGTGTAACATTCTCATGCTATCAAAAAGAATAAACAAGTTGATCTTCATCATGTCTACACCTGTATCAATTTCACTTCTTCAGGGGTGAAGGGATGTTGTGAAGATATAGCTGTCACAATGTTTAGGATTTCAGAGGAAAGATGCAATGTAATAATGATATGGTGACAGTAATAATTATGATAATAGCTTATTATATTACTATTAATTGAGTAGCTACTAAATACCAGGCACTGTGCTAGACATTTTATATACACTGTATCTAATTTCAAACCAACCTTTAAAGATAAGCATTATTGTCCTCATTTCATAGATGAAGAAACCTATGAATTAGATTAAGAAATATGTTCCAAATCACAAAACTAATAAGTGAGCAAGCTGGAATTTTAACCAGAGTCTTAAAGTTTAAAGTTTGGCTTTAAAGTCTGTTATTTTTTCCTGCCGTTAAATGTAGCAGATGATATGTTTGTGACTTTTAAAAAGATATAGGCCATCCCTGTAAAATGAATTAATTCTTCTTTTTCTACTGCATTTGAAAATTATACTAGTGAAGAGACTAACTTTAAACAACTTAAGGAGTACCTACAATGCAGTTTGACCTTTATCTTAAAGTTGAGAGATGCCGATTGAAAGGTGTTAGGCAAGGGGATGATATGATTAGATCTTGTGTCTCTGGAAGATTGCTCCGGCTGTACAGTTAGATGAGTTGGAATTCCTTAAGATGTAACTAGAAACAAAAAAGCCAGAAGGGAGGCTGTTTTATCAACATCAGTGGGGATAGACAGGAATGAGTGGGCTCTGTGACTCTTCAGGAGGTAGCCTGGAAAAATTCTGATTGACTGGATATAGGAGGTCAAGATGGAGACAAATCAAAGAAGGTGCCCAGGTTTCTGCATGGACATTTCCCTCTCTGTTGTTAGGATAGTGTACAGGTTGCTAGAAGGAGATTTACAGTTGAAAATGATAAGTGCTTTTTGGACATATTGGATTTGAAGTATTTGTGAAGATGTTACAAGGGACTTTGGATATTCCATTTTGAAGATTAGAAGAATGATGGAGGCTGGAGATTTACTTTTGGAAATGAACACCAAAAAAGCAGCTAATTAAACCCACGGAAGTAGATAAAATTGCTCAGGGAAGATATGTACGGTCAGAAGGAAAGAGAGTTAAGACCAGATCTTGCAGAACACTAACATCTAAAAGACAAGAATCAGAGAACAGGTGCTAGAGCTATGGCAATGTGGCATCACCTAGGACAGTTTTTCAGAATGGAAGGCGTGACCCTAGGTATTTACCCAAAAGAAATGAAAACATATGTTCACACAAAGCCCTGTACTTGAGTGTTTATAGAAGTTTATTAGTGATTGCCACAAATTGGAAACAATCTAAATATTCATCAACTGATGAATGAATAAATAAATTGAAGTCCATCTGTACAATGTACTCAACAATGAAAAGAAACTGCCTCTGCACACAACACTGACTCCCAGAAGCATTTGCTAAGTGAAAGAAGGCAAATATAAAAGGCTTCATACTGTTTATATGACATTCTGGAAAGCAAAACCACAGAGACAGAAATCAGGTCAGTGGTTGCCGGGAGCTAGAGGTGGGAGAAGTGACCTGACTATCCAGGGTCTCAGAGGAACTGTCTGGGGTGATGGTAATGTTCCTTATCTTGATTATGGTGGTGATTATATGAGTGTATAATGTATCCAAACTCTTAGACCTGTACACCTGAAAAGAATGAATTCTTTATATAAATCATGCATCAATAAAACCAACTTGGGGGGGGAAGCAAATACAAAAGGAGTGGTCAAAATGTCAAACGTTGCTCATAAGTCATGAGTAGAAGAGGCCTGAGACATGGCCATTGCATTTAGCATTAGCGACTCTATAGGGAACAGTGTCAGTATGGGAAAGGCAGATGCTAGATTGTTACGGGTTAAGGAGTAAGACAATAATGCTGGTTTGCCCCCAATACCCATTTTCTCCTTCTTTCATGGGAATGGAGCCCTGAATTTCTGGTTAGGCTCATGACTATGCAGAATGAAGACTGTTTTGCCCAGTGTCCCTGGAAACTGAATATGGCCATGTGACTGAATTCTAGCCAAAAGATGTAAGTGAAAGTGTCCTGAGACAGTTTCTGGAAGCCTTCCATAAGAGGCAGCTGGCATGCTTCCTTAGCCCTTTCTTCTTTGCTTCTTCCACCTTTGTGGTGGTTGGAATGTAGACATGATGGCTGGAGCTGGAGCAGCCACCTCTGACTATGAGGAAGGGAGATCACAAATGACAGACCAACATTTTGCAGGAGCCTGGGTCTCTTAGCTCTTTGAGCGATATTAAACCAGTCCAGGACTGCTTATCGCTGAACTTTTAAGAGGCAGACAAATCTCTTTCCTGATTGAGACTCTTAATTACTCACAGTTGAGTTTAATCCTATAAGCTACCAGGAACAAATAGGTGAGGGTGGAGAGATGGTGAGTATAGGCAATGTTTTTAAGAAACTTGACTATGAAGGGAAAGAGTAAAGATAGGATGGTAGCTGGGAGGAACATGGGTTGAGGGAAGGTCTTATGATCTCCAAATTCACACCAGATTCTCTGTGAATGGAGACCTGGCGATACCCCAGAATCTTTCCACAAGACAGCCCTGTGAATATTCACTAAGATCGACTTTGTGGCCCACTCTCCAGAGGAAAAAGAGGAGCAGTGCATTCCCCCAGAATATTTTACACCCATCTCCTTCCAGCCCCTTGATTGTGCAGAGCTCCTTCCCATCCAGAATCACCCAGCAAGCCGGGGCTGCTTTTGAGCCCATTCCCGGTTCAGGCCAGTGTTTTCAGGGCTCCTTTCCTGAACACCTGACCTTAGTAAACCCACTTCCCTTTTATTCTCCATTGGAGTATTTTTCTTTTAACTGCTTTAAGATATAGTTCATATACCATAAAATTCACCCAGAATGTACAATTCAGGGCTTTTTAGTATACTCACGAATTTGTGTCATCATCGTCACAGCTTAATTTTAAAACATTCGTCTTGATATTTTATTTCTTAATTTTTCGAGCAATATTTTCAGTCTGTGGTGATGTTTATGTTTCTCTTTCTCTGTGTTTTGTCTTTCTGCTTTAGCCGGTGAGCTCCACTAGGGAAGGACTATGATGACTATGGTTAGGGCTGCATCCTTAGTGCCTGGCAGACACCCACTCACAGAGGGACCGGGCAGCAAGACACGGTGAAAGCCTAAAGCTTATCCTGTCTAGTCTTCATTGCAGCAGGTGCAGGGCACCTGAATGGGAGCCAGGTTTACATTTGGGAAACCGTTAGGAGTAGGGAATCCTTGGGGGGGGCGTATAAGGAGGGAATATATGCCCTAGGGAGGCTTATAACTCTGGGGTAGAGCCATGGTAATTTAGGAAAACATGTTCAATGAACCTATTGTTTTCAGAGAACGAACTAGGAAAAGTAACGCTGGACAGTATCTTCCTACTGGGCAGGAACACGCAGAATATGGAGTGATAATAGGAAGGGTGTGGGATTGCCGAAGGGATGACACACCGCAGTAACGCGCCGCCACGCAGCTGGAGTTTTCCTTGGGAAACTCACACCGATGCCCGCCGGGCTGGCACAATGGCGTTTCCTAACTCCTGCCCGGCCCGCTGGGGGCAGTACTTGTTAATTGCAGCGGCTAGATGCTAGATGCTTCTTTCTTTCGCAACTTCCAAGCCTCGAGAGCTGCAACCTTGCGGATGACTCAATCGTTTCCCTGAGCCCTCTGGGCTGTGCGGCCGCCGCAGCCGCCCCTCTCTCCTCCCACCGCCCCCCCACCCCCCCCCCCCCCCCCGCGTCTCAGTGCCGCGCCGCCCGTCCCAGGGGAGCCACCGGCGCACCTGGCGCCTCGGGCGCCCGGGCGCTGCGCGCTGGTGGCCACACCGCCCGGCGCGCTGCTGCCAGCGCGCTCCCTCCCGAAACATTTAAGTGGAGTGGCTTGTCTAGCGCCCAGCGAACAACATTATCCAATTGCTTCCCGTTTTACTCGCAGGCTGGGAGCTGAGAGCCTGAGCGTTCACTTTCAACCCTCAAGGGGAGGAAGGGGTGCGGGCGGGGAGGGGAGAAGCTCGCGAAGCTTGCGGCTCCACCTCGCGCGCGGCGCGGCCAGAGCTCCCGGCTCCGGCAGAGGCGAGCAGCGCCGGTGAGCCCCGCAGCAGCGCGCCGCCGGGCCGCCCGGAGCCCCGTGATGGAGTGAGTATCCCCGCGCCGCGCTCACAGCTCGCTGCTCGGCTCTGGGCATGTTGCCATGGCGACCGCGGCAGCAGGCCGATCCCGGCTCGGGTCCCAGTCCGGGATGGGTGTTTAATTTCAGCCCAGTGTGTACGCCTGGTGTTTCTATGGCAGCAGCCGCAGGGGCTGGAGCCAAGGGGTAGGAGCCCCAGGGTGCGCGGTTTTGTGCCGCTGCCTCTCCGCCAGCAGGGCCTCCGGAACGGATGGTGCTACTAAGGAGGGAGGCAGGTTCTAGGCTTCCCCATCCCTGCCCCAAGCTTCCGCTTCTCAGGGAGTTGACTGCAATGGCCATTACTTCCGATTCCTAACCATGTCAGCATTATTGGACTGCAGTTAAAAAAAAAGGGGGGGTCACTGCGGATCGGAAGCAAATGTGGTTCGGTGTGAAGCGTGTCATGGAAGGATGATGGGTTCGTGGGTAATATGAGCCAGAGCGGCAATGCCCTGGCTACTAGAGACCATCGGAGGACCCAAAATAATTGATTTGTTCCTGGGGTAATTGAGAAATGAGACAAAAAGGTAGGAGCAGCAGCTGGGGGTTGAGTTACAACCTTTGGCACCGTGGGCACAGCAAGAGAGGGGTGGGGAAGAGAGGGCAGGGAGGCAAGAGGGGCGTTAACCAGAAAAGACACAATAAAGGGCTTCAGTTGTGGGTTCGAACTGGGGTTTCTTTCTCAGTCTTTGCATCTCTGCGCTGGTCCCTCTCCGGGGCTGCTGCCGCAGCAGGGCCACTGTGACAGGCAAGATGCTCCACGAAAGGGTCAATTCTGGAGTCGGCTATTAGATACTGCTCACTTGGTCAGCTTCTCTGCCTCCTCTTCTTTTCCCACGGATACTCCCTGACGTTGGGGCTTCATGAAATCATATTTCAGCCTGGGGATAACTTCTGGTTTTCAGGTAGCAGGACCTTCATGTCAAACCCAATAAACCCTAGATGCAGCTTTTGTCCTTCTGCGTATCTTATTGTGTAGATGCAATTTAATCCTCACCAACAAGACTGCTAAAGCAGAAGTAAGAGACGGTGTGGCATTTTAGGAGTGAGGAGTTGTAGGTTTCAGCCCCTGGTTGAAATACCCCCTGGCTGGTATTAGTGCTATTGATTTCCTATACCAGTAACTTCTGTCTCTGAGCCTCAGTTTCCCCATGTGTTCAGTGGAGTCAAAGATGCTCCTGACGTAGTTTTTAAGCATTGTTGAGAAGATCAGATAAGCTTTCTATCTCTTCTAAAGGGCATTGTAAATTGTAAGGTGTATACAGATTTAAGGAGTTAATGATTAAGTCTTTGCGATCAGTTTGCCGGGCTTGAGTCCCTGTGCACTTTGCTGAATGACGTCAGTCTCTCTGGGTCTCATTTCTGGAAAGAGGAATAATAACTATTTCATGCAATTTTTGTGAAGATTAAACAAATTGATACATATAATGGTCTTAGAGCCTAGCACAAAGAAAGCTCAATAAATATCCTCTATTATCTAAAAATATTATCTATTGTCTACTATTATTACTGTGGTCTCCAGCATTCTCCATTAACATTTTGTGGGGTTTCAGGTTGGCACCAAGATGTTTTTTTTTTTTCTCCCTCCAGACAATTTATAAAGAAACTTAATGCCCCAAGGGCAACTAAGAGTAACACAATTTTCAAGATGCATTGTAGGTGTGGAGAAGCGACCAAAAGACATAGCAGACTTGCGTACACAACAGAAGCTGGACAGCTTGGCCTTGGACATATTCTATTCTTTTTTTTTTTTTAAGATTTTATTTATTTATTTGACAGACAGAGACCACAAGTAGGCAGAGAGGCAGGCAGAGAGAGAAGAAGGAAGGTAGGCTTCCCTGCTGAGCAGAGAGCCCAATGCGGGGCTCGATCTCAGGATCCTGGGATCATGACCCGAGTTGAAGTCAGAGGCTTTAACCCACTGAGCCACCCAGGCACTTCTGACATATTCTATTCTTATTGCCATTGTTGTTTGTTTAGACAGGGAGACTGTCCTTAATAAGAGAATGAATGTCGGTCTAGTCATAGCATCATGGACGGTTAAGGGATACCCTGGTTGTTTGCCAGGGCAGTGACTTTCATCTCTACCATCCCACATTACTATGCTAATGTATTGCCAATCTCCCAGATTAAAACTGGAGTGCTCAGTAACTGTGAAACAGCTTAAAGAATTTGTAAGTTTCCTTCCTCAGACCCTCCCTCCTTTCCTCTCCATCCTCCAGCTAAGTTTTTGTTCCAGGTGTGCTGATCTCCCACACTCTTCCTCTCCTATCACAGGACCCACATAGTTGCCACAACCAGCCTGCTTCTCTCCTGATCAACCTGGCCCTGGTTTTCCTGTTCCCTTGTGACATTCCAAAGTCCTTCTCACCTTCCAGCTAACCTCTTGCATTTCCAACTGTCTATCTGTTCTCTGTCCCACTTCCTTTGCTTCATTAATGTAATTAACTTTTAAACTCTTTTTCTCTTCTTTCAGAATACCACCTCTTCCTGTCTTGGTTCTAACAAAATTTCTCAAATCCTGTTCTTTCTCTCAATCTAAGCCCTCTCAGAATCTCATCTTAGGTAGGACAGGCTGCTTTAAATATCAGTGAGATAGGGACTCAATTCTTCTTACTTACCGTGTTCAACTTATGTTTATGAGAAACAATTAAAAGGGGGAATAAAACTCACTTCGTCCTTTTATTTTTTCATGTAACTAACAAATATTTGTTGAGATTAGTCCTGGTCAACAAAGCAGTCATGATTCTCACCATCTGAAGTTCATGGTCTAATGAAAAGGTAGATGTTAAAGTAGTAAACACGATTATATAAATACAAAAGTATAATAAATGTTATGGAGGGAAATGCACAGAGAAAATAACAGGAAGGGGATATAGATTAGATTGAGGTGTCAACAAAGCCTCTCTGAGGAGCTGATATCTAATGTGAGATGTAAAGGATGAGTAGGAGTTGGCTAGGTGAGGAGTAGAGGGAAGAAGCACTCTAGGCTGAGAAAGCAGCTGTGCTAAGGCCTGAGGCAGAAGAGATCCTTGGCAGGTTAGAAGAACTGAGAGAAGGATGGTATGGTTGGAGCTTTGGCAGGGGAAGATGGTTTAGAGATGTGGCTAAGTGCAATGCAGAGATATCAACAAGCTTTATGAATGGATATGAAGATAATCACTTGTCTTTTAAAACTTTTAAGCTTAAAAGTTCAGAAAGCTAAAATTACCTTTCCTACTGAAGATATGTAAAATGGATGGCATAGAAAATGTGTCACACCATATAAGATAAAGTGATAGTATCAAAAATCTATAAAGAACTTATCAAACTCAACATCCCCAAAATAAATAATCCAGTTAAAAAGTGGACAGAAGACATGAACGGACATTTCTCCGAAGAAGACATACAGATGGCCAACAGACACATGAAAAAATGTGCAACATCACTCACCATCAGGGAAATGCAAATCAAAACCATAACGAGATACCACCTCACACCAGTCAGAGTGGCTAAAATTAACAACTCAGGAAATGACAGATGCCGGCGAGGATGCAGAGAAAGGGGAACCCTCCTACAATGTTGGTGGGAATGCAAACTGTTGTAACCACTCAGGAAAACAGTATGGAGGTTCCTCAAAAAATTAAAAATAGAACTACCCTATGACCCAGCAATTGTACTACTAGGTATTTATCCAAAGAATACAAAAATACTGGTTCAAAGGGTGCACATGCACCCCAATGTTTATAGCAGCATTATCAACAATAGCCAAATTATTGAGAGTGTCTAAATGTCCATCGACTGGTGAATGCATAAAGATGTGGGGTGTGTGTGTGTGTGTAGTATATAAAATGGAGTATATATAATGGTATATCTACACATAATGGTATATATATACATAATGGAATATATAGACTTAGTGGAAATATATATATAATGGAATATTACTCAACCATCAAAAGAATGTAATATTGCCATTTGCAATAACATGGATGGAACCAAAGTATATATTGCTAAGTGAAATAAGTCAGTTGGAGAAAGACAAATACCATATGATTTCCCTCATGCAGAATTTAAGAAACAAAACAGATGAATAGGGGAAAGGAAGGAAAAATAAGATAAAAACACAGAAGGCAAACCATAAGAGACTATTAACGATAGAGAACAAACTGAGGGTTGATGGGAGGAGGTGGATGGGTGATGGGTTATAAATCGGTGATGGGACACCTGAATGGCTCTGCTGGTTGGGTGTCTGCCTCCCGCTCAGGTCGTGAACCCGGGGTCCTGGGATCAAGTACTGCATTGGGCTCCCTACCCTGCACGGAAACTGCTTCTCCTTCTACCTCTCTCTCTTTGTCTCTCAGAAAGAAAGAAAGAAAGAAGTGATGGACATTAAGGAGGGCACTTGTGATGAGTGCAGGGTGTTTTATGTAAGTAACGAATCACAATTCTACTCCTAAAGCCAATACTACACTATATGTTAACTAAATAAAAACTTGGAGGGAAAAAAAGAAAGAAAATATGTGTCATAGCCAAGCGTCAGTATACTGCAGATATCTGCAACAGGAGAAGGGGATTATCAGTTTTGAAAGCCAGACAGTTTGTACTGTCAGGTACTATCAGTACCTGATAGTTCTGAATAAGCCAAAGTCACTAATTTTAAATGAAATGGAGTAAAATAAACAATGAATCTTGGAACACTGAAAAAATAAAAAACTAAATTAAATTAAAAAAATAAAATTATCCCTCCCCCCCAAAATAGTCATTTGTTCATGAACATTATTGGTTTTAATAAAACAAGAGCATCTCAGTTGAAATAGGAAAAAACAAAGATAGCAAGCAGAGGGTCCTAACTGATTGCACTTGGCTGCTCTCCTTGTTGGGTTGAGTGTGAGATCAGTGTTATATATGGGGACAAACTTTAGTATATGCAGTATTTAATTTGATACCACACCTATAGGTTTTGTTGGACACTTCTCTAGAACACAGCCTTCCAAACAGCATGGGAGCTAAAAGGCACAGAGGATATTACATGGAACTCTTTAAATTGTTTCCATCTCTGCAAACTTTGGGGTCTGACAACGTGGATGGCAGCCTCAGAACTGATCTGATGTCATTTCTACACATTTCCTTTCACCTGTCAGGTGCCTGCTTTCACACAGACATACCACAGGACAACTTTAAAGCATGCAGAGGAAATCACCAAGTATCTCAAGGAAAGTTTCTTCTTTCACATAAACAAATCAAGGCTCATGAAGGGATAAGTGTGGGAAGGATATTGAGACACAGCTGACTTCTGGTTCTTAATATATGTCTTCATTCATGCATTCATCCATTTATCCAGCAAACATGTATCGAATATTTTCTTTTTTTAAAAAAAATATTTATTTGACAGACAGAGAGATCACAAGTAGGCAAGATAGGCAGGCAGAGGGGGAGGAGGGAAGCAGGACACCGTGGAGCAGAGAGCCCCATGCGGGGCCAGATCTCAGGACCCTGGGACCATGACCTGAACCAAAGGCAGAAGCTTCAACCCACTGCCACCCAGGTGCCCCTTATCAAATATTTTCTATGTGCCAAGCACTGTGATAGGTACTGGGAGTAAATGGTGACCTGATCCTGTCTTCAAGGAACTTCCTGTTTAGTCTAAATGTGACTATGGGTGCTCTATGACCTTGAATCATTTTCCTTGGCTAAGTCTGCCATCCGGTTACACAAAGTGTGCCATTTCATGTGTTCAACACTTTGTAGGCTTTGAAAAAATGTGTTTAAAAATGTATAAGTCTTTTTAAATTTTTGTTGTTGTTGTTGGAAGTAATGTTTGCTTTTTACAACAATTAAAATGTTTGGGGGCTTAGTTTATGAAATAAACCTCCCTTTCCTTACTCTTTCCCCCAAGGCTTAGTCCTTGGAGCCTTACTGTGAACAGTTTGGAGGTATCCTTCCAGATATTTTCCATGCAAAGCAAGTAGAGTTGGAAACACATACTGATAGAAGTTTAAATACTTCCTTTTATATAAATGAAATCATACCACATATGTGGTTCTGTAGCTTGCTTTTTCCTCTAAATATATCGTACATACTTTTATATCTCAATATATACATACCTATCATGTATACTTTTATTAGCTGATTAGCATTTACTTTTGGAATATAGTTCACCAGTCTCTTTTGATGAAGATTTGGGTTTGTTGCCACTTTTTTTTTTTTTGCTATTAAATGCAATGTTGCAGTGAACATCTTTGTACATCCTGCAAATTAATCTGTATAGTGCTTTCCAGAAATGGAACTGCTGAGTGAGTGAATATGCATATTATGAATTTTTCTATATATTGTCAAAGTGTATCCAAAAATGTTCTATCACTTTACATTGCCACCAGTAATGTGTGAGTCCCTGTTTCCTCAAATCCTTGACAACCCTAGCCACCTTATATATTTATATCTGAGTAACACATTTATATTTGACTCATCTGACTTTATGTAACCATTCTATCAGTGGTCACCGTCTTTGCTTTTGCCTCACTGGACTACTTGTCATTTTTTTCCAAGAGCACTAGGGAGCCATAAAATACAAACAACAAGCTTGAATCAGGAAGAGAGTGAAAATTATTTACAAACGGAAAACTTAAGATACCTAGTTAACTTTAAGAAGTGATCAAGTAATTTTTTTGTAGAGTTTGTTGTCAAGTTTTGACTTTATTGAATGATTTCTTACTCCTATCATTAAGGAAATCAGAGTATATCACTTAGCATTTACCATTTGTTGCAGTTAGATTGTTAGTTAGATTGTTAGATTAGTTAATTAGATTGTTAGTTACATTTTCAAAGTTTTTAACATTGGCAATTTTGAATTGTAAACCAAATTCTCACAGTTCAATCAACTGAGCACCCATTATGCACTGGGCACTGTTGGAAGCACTGAGAGTAGAACAGTGAACCAAACTGAAAAATGTCCTTCCTTCACAGAACTTATATTTCATAGAAGAGATACAATGTGTATCTACATTAACATCAGGAAGTGATAAATGTCGAGACTAAAAATAAAATGCATTAGGAGACTGGAAGCTGATGAGGGAGGGTTATTGATGATAGGGTAGTCAGGAGACAAGTTTCTGAGTGGGAAAGTTTGAAGAGAGACTTGAACAAAGTGGGGAAGTGAGCTGTGGGGAAGGAAGACCATGCTTTGTGGACTTAGAGTTAGTCTTGAATCTGGATAGAGTCAAGGTCACCACCAGCCCCTTCCTCACTTGCATCTTCCTTCAGCATTTTGTGATGACTTAGTGTTTAGTGGGGAGGTACTGTTTTCAAACAGGGCCCAAGAGTATTATATTCTGGATGCCTTTCTGTTTCTTCTATGAACAAACAAATTGACTGTAAAATTAAATTCATGTATATCCCCCTTCATAATTCTACAAGACATTGTTCTATTGTGTTCTGGCATGGACTGTTGCTCTGGAAAAGTGTGAGGGTGGCCTGATTATTTCCTCTTTGTAGCTGGCTTGCTGCCTCCTTGCCCTCCCACTCTTGCAATTTCTTTCTTTCTTTTTTTTTTTTTTTTTGGCCTTGGTGCTGATAGAATTATTTTTAAACATTAAAGTTTAATAACTTCTCTGTGATATTTCTCACTGCAAGTCACTGTGTCAGGTTTTTCCTGGAAAATGGTACAGTCCTTTGATCTAAAGATTTTTATTTTCCTTTTTTTTTTTTTGTAAAGGCATTTTCTTTATGGCTTTCAATTAAACAATCTACTTGTTCTCTTATCTAAACTGTGTGTGTGTGTGTGTGTGTGTGTGTGTGTGTGTGTGTATGTGTGTGTGTATGCATGTATGTATGTATCTCAGAGTGAGGGGGGACAGATAGCTATTTGGTGCTTATTTGTCACCAAGTGGTTGGCTTAGTTTAGCATCTACAAACAGAAGGGAGGGGGCAAGTCATCAACAAAGGTCATTGTTACTTTCCTTTTTTTCTGCTGTTTCTCTAACCTCCGGACTATGGCTAGACTGGCGGATTATGACTATCCTCTGTGCATGCAGACTAGACCTCTTCATTAAGTTTTTAAGCTTCAGGCTTTCACTGATAATAAAGAGGAGAGAGTTCACACCATCGGTGTCACTCTCTGTGACATCATGGTAGAAGTGTCATCAGTTCCACCATGCTGGTATGGAACCAGCCCCTCCATATAGATGTTTCCCATGTCTTTCATGACCTGTTGATGTCACTCTTCATTCTGGCGTTGGGTTCTGTGAGCTCTCTCTTTACTTCCAGAGAAATTTTTGAATAGGACTTGGAATCTCTAGAGGTATGGATCACCTTTTAGGTTTGTCCACTGTTTCAATAAAACTTTTACTCCTTAGGGCCAGTAATTCTTCTAGTATGTGATTTGGGAATCTCAACTCTGCTAGTTTCATAGTAGATAATTTTTTTTTCAATGTTTCATTCATTTCAGCAGGTTTCAGGGGCATGGAGAGGAAATTTGCCTTTACCATATCTCCAAGTGAAAGAATCAGTGAATCTTGCATCCACTTGAAAATATTACGAATCAGCAAATGTTGGTGTTATTGGAAAATTTGTTGTTATTATAGATCATTTTGTCAATTGGTTCTTAGCGATGCGTATGACAAAATAAGTTTGTGAGTGCTCTTATGAATACTTTGCAGTACAGGAAATTTGAAGGAGGTGTGCATAGTCAGTATCCTCTGTCCTGCCCTTCAAAGCCATCCTTCAGCTTTCCCCACTGCTTACTGCCCTATGAGGCTGACGTCCGTGGACCACATCAGTTTGCTCTCTTGCCCTTTGGTTTCCTGTTGGGTCGGATGAATGCAAGGCACCAGCAGGAGACCCCGAGGTGGAAAGTAGACTGAGGTCAGCATATTTACTCTATGGTCTCCCTTCTGGTAGAACAGGGTGTTGGCACTGGCTGCTTTCCTCAGCTGAAGGCTACAGGTCCTGCCTGTAGCCCTTTCCTGCAACTTTACTTCTGGTTCTCTCCTAGTTCTGGTGACCACTCCCTCCCGTTGCTCCTTCAAGTCTGGGTGAGGCTATGGCTGATCTCCCCACTTGGTTTGCTCCTGGCGTGTTTCACCATTCCTGTTGGTTTCCCTGAACTCTGCCCCTGGTTTTGTAAAGTAGTCCCTTTATTAAGCGCATTTCAATTATCCAGGTGTGAAGCATGCCATCTCTCTCCAGTGGGATTCCCAACTCACAGAGGGTGCAAAGGAAAGAAGTGTGTGAAGGTTTAAAAAAAAAAAAACCAACAGAAAACCCCACACACTTCACATTACCAGGATGGAACTTGGCAACTCTTTATTTGTTTATACATTTTGGTCATTGGAGGTCAAGGCCCCCAAATATGAAGAAGCTATTTGATAACTGTTATGAGTCTACTCATGAACTTAAGAAAGAGAAGCTCCAATGCTATGAGCTACTGAAGTGCTTAGTTGCTTCCCATTGAAAATTTCATTTTTCTTATAACTTATAATAAAAATTCTCCAAATTTGATTCCTCAGAGGGAAAACCAATCTCAGTCTTGAGGTGGCTTAATTAGAATTTTATTTAAGGAAATGAAATTTTATGTGTTCTTGTGATAGGAGAGAACTTTACTATAAAAAAAAAACTAGGGAAAACTATTGTTTTCATGAGTAGAACTTCATAGTATTTGACCTACTATTTAAGTATAAGTCGTAATTTAACTTATCATTAATATCTAACTGAACACTTCTTAAGTTGCTGTCAAATCAATAAAATCTGTTTTGTTTAGTCTTCACAGATAGCACAAAAACATAAAATAGAGTCTAATCAAAAGCTGTGTTTTACAAGTTCTGAATAGGTGGGATCTAAATTAGATATATTTTACTCCATCTATTTTTATATAGTATTTCATGCTTAGAAAGTGAGCTTCAGGGGTGCCTGGGTGGCTCAGTTGGTTAGGTGTCTGACTCTTGATTTTGGTCAGGTCATGATCTCAGCGTCATGGGATCAAGCCCCACATTGGGCTCCATGGTCAGCACGGAGTCTGCTTGAGTTTCTCCCTTTCCCTCTGCCCCTCCTGTGTGCACTGTCTCTCAAATAAATAAATAAAATCTTAGAAAAAAAGTGAGTTATTTAGACTGCTTATCCTGCTTTAAGTACTTCCATTTCTCTGTCAATTATGTTCATTTAATTTATTCATTTCACTCATAATTATTAAGTACCTACTATGTGCTAGCCAGTGCTCTAGGTACCTGTAATATCTAGATAAAGAAAGAAAGAAAGAAAGAAAGAAAGAAAGAAAGAAAGAAAGAATATGCCAGTCCCTGCTTTCATGGAGGCCACAGTCACATGAGGGACAAACGTAGTTGACCGAGTTATTATAATAAAATGTGCTACATTTGGTGCTGGTGGAAGTTTTGGTGCGATACTGTCTGAAGCTATGACATAGTGAGAGGACAGGAGCCTAAATGAATGTTAAAATCTCCAACATTCTATATGAGGTCAAAATCCAAACCTAATTCTTAACCCCTGAGGTTAATTTTGCATAAAAACACCTTGTTTTTATTTTTTTAAAGATTTTATTTATTTATTTGACAGATCACAAGTAGGTAGAGAGGCAGGCAGAGAGAGAGGAGGAAGTAGGCTCCCCGCTGAGCAGAGAGCCTGATGCGGGGCTTGATCCCAGAACACTGGGATCATGACCTGAAGCCAAAGGCAGAGGCTTTAACCCACTGAGCCACCCAGGCGCCCCAACACCTTGTTTTTAATGTTGGGACTAGTCATCTTAGAACTCCTTACGTCACTTTCTAAAACACTAGCCGAGCCAAGTCCAATGTTAAGACTATTTGAATAATTGACAGTCTTCAGATGTTTTTGTTTGCACTAATGAACCTGGGCTAATGCTACCTCCAGGACCAAGCATGTTGCTATCAGTATCATGGTGAATGCCTGCCCCCTTGCGGAATCAGAGACTCAGTTTTTCAGACGACAAAGCAAAGTGGGATGGCTAATAAAGACAAAACAAAGGACAAAGAGCAGTCAAAACAAACAAACACAAACACTTAAAAGAATTGCAGGTCACTGCTAGACATTTTTTTAGACACAGTACTTGATTTGTTTAGCCCTCTGTCGAAATCATATAAAAAGCCTCTTTTTTTTTTTTTAAGATTTTATTTATTTATTTGACAGAGATCACAAGTAGACAGAGAGGCAGGCAGAGAAAGAGAGGAAGGGAAGCAAGCTCCCCGCTGAGCAGAGAGCCCGACGTGGGGCTTGATCCCAGGACCCCAGGATCATGACCCAAGCTGAAGGCAGAGGCTTTAACCCACTGAGCCATCCAGGCACCCCCAAAAGCCTCTAAGTTATGAAAGGTATCTGCTGAACTATTAGCCAGGGAAGCACTCAAGAAGTTGACCTAGAAACTACTGGGAATTCTCCTTCCTTCCAATGCTTTCCTTAGCTTCTTACCTTCCAAGAGGGAGGGACCCAGGATTTGAAGGTAATGATACCATCTCCTCAGAGACTCATGCTGTAATGTGCACAGGAATCATCTGAAAATAGTGTTAAAAGGCAGATCCCAATTCTGTTAAGTTTGGGGAGGGATTGGAGATCGTCTATATTTCCAGCAAACTGCTGGTCTGTGGACCACACTTTGAGTAGCAATGTTCACAGAGCAAAGACACAGCCTAGGGCTGTACATAATGCAAGAGGTAAGGACCTCATTCTTTTACACTTCATCCTTCAAAACAGAACTGGAGTTCAGCAGTCTGTGTGTGAAACAGGCCAATATACAGAGCCAAACAAGGCCCTTTATTTTAGTTGGCATAACTTGGCAGTTCCATGGGAATAGTTAGGTATTTTCTGGAAAATCAGAACAAGATAGGGGGTTGCAAAAAAAAGTGTGTATGAGGTAGATAAAAGTAAGCTTATCTTTTAAAATATGAACTTGAAAATACTTGGGGTCCTAAATAATTTAAAATCCAAAAATATTTTTCTTTGCCCGTTCCTTAATATTTTTCTTTAAAAAAATAGTGAATCTGCTTATCTGGAGCCTGAGGAGTCTGCAAATCAGTAATACCTTGGTATAAATGTCAAGTTAGGATTCTAGAAAGATGATATTCATGTGAGCATGAATATGATCTATTAGGACCAAGAAGCTTGTGGTATTATATTTTCGGAGCGAGGCTGACACACTTAGGGTTCTTTATTAGTGGAAGCCAGGAAAGAGCCACCTACTTCATGAAGGGTAATACAAACAGGTTACTAAGTTATATTTTCGTTTACCTGAGATGGGAAATATCTCCCAAACTCTTTCCTTGTTACGGGAACTAAATATTACAAGGACAATCCATATTGGAGAACTAAACCGTACAGAGCAAGGTTTTGTTAGGGATTCTTGGTTGCTTAAAACGATGGCTCTCCACAACTAATTACATTTTTGGGAATTAAAGCACAGTTCTTATTTTTTTTTATGATTTTGTTTATTTATTTGACAGAGATCACAAGTAGGCAGAGAGGCAGGCAGAGAGAGAGGAGGAAGCAGGCTCCCTGCTGAGCAGAGAACCTGATGTGGGGCTCAATCCCAGGACCCTGGGATCATGACCCAAGCCGAAGGCAGAGGCTTTAACCCACTGAGCCACCCAGACGCCCCTGAAGTTCTACTTTTTAAGATCTCTCTTTTTTTTTAAGAGTTATTTACTTTACTTATTTATTTATTTATTTATTTGAGAGAGAGAGAGGGAGAGAGAGAGAGAGCAGGGGAGGAGTGGAGGGAGACCAGAAGACTCCCCGCTCAGTGGCGAGCCCCACATGGGGCTTGATCCCTAAACACTGAGATCATGACCCCAGAATGAAATCAAGAGTGAGATGCTTAACAGACTGAGACACCCAGGCACCCCGAAGACCTTGTTCTAAAATTCCAGTCTTCCGTTATATCTGTGTCTTATTTTGATACTTTCACTTTTCTCCCATTCATCCTTACCTTGGGAATTTAAAAAGTGTTCCTAAGACCAGAATCCCCAGGTTGATTAACAGAAAACCTTTGGCCCTTGTCACCCACTGCCAAAATTTGCCCACTTCAGGAGATTGGTCAACTCTTGGGGTTGAATCTTGCCCTCCATAGCCACAGAAGCCAGGGCTGGCTGCTGGTGCAGATCCTGGGATCTGGCTTGGGGGGTGATGGTGGTGGAGGGCTGAGGAGCTTGGGGGGAAAAGGGTAGCAGAGGGCAGGAAGGAATGCAGACAGCCGTCAACACAAAAACCTACAGGGCAAAAAATGGTGAAATCTGCATGGGATCCTTGGTGGCTATTGGTTTCTTCAGTGGGGAAAGCTGCTGGCTTCCTCTGCAGAGCAGGTCACTGGGAACCGTGGTCATTCCCGTTGCGTGGCTGATATTGGTAGTTCCTGCTTTTCTTCCTTGTTTCTAACTTGTCTCTATGCGTCCCTGCCTTGCCTGTTTCTGGATGGGGTAAAACCCAAGTGGGTCCTGAATGTCGTGTCCTGAAAGGCTAAGGAAGCTGGCCGTTCACCCTGCTCTCTTTCTCAGTGAAGGGCACTCTTTCTAGCTAGAGAGTTCCCTCTTGGCACTGAGTAGTGCCAGCCTTGGGGACAGGATGCTGTAGGTAAAATGAAGCTGTTCTTCCTTCCCTGTTTGTGTGGTTGTTTTTGTTCTACTGTGTTACTTTCTTAAGAAGACTTCTGATCTCTCTCAGAGCTATTTTTGTTCATGGATAGCTGTCTGATTATTGATCTTTGTTGGGGGGTGGTGTCCCATACAGAGGTTGGGATGGGACTATACCGCTGTCTTCACAACATCAACCCGGAACCTAATAGGAGCTGTGTTCTACTTCCAATATGTTTGCCTGTCTTTCATCATGTCATAAGCCATATCCTTATAGTTTTGCTTTCCAAGTGATACTAAGGTGTGAGTTCCAGGAGGGCACCACAGCTGGGGGTGTGAGTATCTTGATACTTGCAAAGCTTTAGCTGTCACCGTTTTGATTCATAGAAAGAGAGATGTGTAAGGTGGAAAAGCAGAAACCGGAGATCAGAGGTAATACCATTGCCTCCAATCTGCCTGTTCCTGGAGTGGAAGCTTAGGCTTGCAGTTGGTGAAGAAAAGTCACCTACACTTAGACGATAAGCTTATAAATAGGTCTGCTTTTGGGGAGGGTAAAAGATTTGGCCTTTCCACCATTAACTTAGCTACAGGCTTTTAATAGATGTTCTTTATCAAAATTGGGACGTTCCTTTCTTCCCCTGGTGTGCTGACAGTGTGTTTGTTTTTTAAATGAACAGCAGTTTCATTTGTCAGATACTTTTTTTTAGATCTGATAAGGCAATCCTGTGGATTCCCTTTGCTAATATTTTGTGGAGGTTTTTACATCTATATTCGTGAAACATATTGTTTATAATTTTATTTTGTTGTGATGCCCCTGTCAGGCTTTGGTATCAGTGTTATGTTAACATCATAAAACTCTGGGAAGGTGCTCTTCCTTACCTATTGTCTGGATGAGAATATGTAGAAGTAGCATTAATTCTTCCTTATATATTTGGTAGAATTCACCAGTGAAACTCACTGGGCTGAATTTTTCTTGATTAAAAGATTTTTAATGACAAATTCCAGTTGTTTAATAGATATAGGGACACAGATTTTAGATTTTTTGTGTGTGTTATTTTTAGTAAGTCACATTTCCAAGCAATTTGTTCATATCGTCTAAGTTCTATCTATTGATAAAATCTTTCACAGTATTCTGCTGTTATCTTTGTAACATCCTAGGAATCCATAGTGATATCCCTGATATCATTCCTGATATTTGTTATTTTTTATTTTCTCTCTCTTGATTAGTTTTCTTTTAAATTTTTAAAAATTATTTCTTTATTTTAGAGAAATTGAGAGAGATATCAAGTGGGGAGAGGGGCAGGGGGAGAAAATCTCCAGACAGACCCCCCAGTGAACAGGGAACCTGATGCAGGCTTGATCCCAGGACCCAGAGATCATGACCTGAGCCAAAACCAAGAGTCCCAATGCTTAACTGACTGAACCACCCAGGCACCCCTTGATTAGTTTGAATAGAGATTTGTCAATTTTGTTAATCCTTTCAAAGTACCAACTTTTGATTTAATGTGTTCTCTATCGTTTGCTTTCCACTTCATTGGTTTCCATTCCTTTCCTTTTTATTTCTTGTATTCTAAGTATCTCGAGTTTATTTCATTATTTTTCTAGTATCTTCAAATGAGGACTCAGGTCATTAAAAATATCTTCTTTTCTAATATGAATACTTCAAGTTATAAATTTCCATCTAAGCTGTTTAGCTGCTTGCAACGTATTTTGATTTGTTGTATTTTCCTTCTTTTAAAAACATTTTTTGTTAAGTGATCTCTGTGCCCAATGTGGGGCTCAAACTCACGACCCCCAGATCAAGAGTCACATTCTACCAATAGAGCTAACCAGGCACCCCTGTTGTATTTTCATTATCATTTAGTTTGAAATTATTTTCTAATTTCTATGTAATTCCTTTTTCGACTCCTAAGATACCATCTAGTATCATTTTCCTTCAGCCCTAAGAAATTTTTTCCACTTGGTTTCTATGTGACATGTTTATAATGGTGACAAATTCTCCTGCTTTTCATTTATCTGAGAATGTATTTTTAGCTTCATTTTTTGGAAGATTTAATTTATTTATTTGACAGAGACAGAGACAGCGAGAGAGGGAACACAAGCAGGCTTGTGGGAGAGGGAGAAGCAGACTCCCACTGAGCAGGGAGCCCGATGTGGGGCTCAATCCCAGGACCCCAGGATCATGACCTGAGCCAAAAGCAGATGCTTAATGACTGAGCCACCCAAGCACCCTTTACCTTCATTTTCGAAGAAGATTTTTGCTGAATATAGAATTCTAGGTTTGCAGGGCTTCCCCCCCCTTTCTTTTAGCACTTTAAAGATGTCATTCTGTTTTTCACTTTCAATATTTCTAAGTAAGTCATAATTTTTATCATTGTTCTTCTATATGTAATATGTGTTTTTTCCTTTGGTTGTTTTTAGGATTTTCTCTGGTTTTCAGCAGTTTAACTATAATGTGCCTAGATGCAGTTTTCTTGTAATATTTCCTATTGGGGTTCTGGAAGATTCTCAGCATATATTTTTCAAATACTTTTCCCACTCCATTCTTTATGCTTTCCTTTTGGAACTCCAATTATTCACACA
This sequence comes from Lontra canadensis, assembly GCF_010015895.1. NCBI lineage: Eukaryota > Metazoa > Chordata > Mammalia > Carnivora > Mustelidae > Lontra > Lontra canadensis. The sequence continues at coordinate 24,106,906 of NW_022631013.1, forward strand.
GAGGAGTGCTTGATGCTATCTGACAAGTCATTGAGACTCTACTCATGTTTTTGTACTTTTTAAATTTAAATAATTTTTAAATTTAAGATAGTTTTTAGATTTATATAAAAGTTGCAAAGGCAAGTTACAGTTCCTATATGCCCCATACCTTGTTTCTTGTGTTGTTTGCATCTTACATAACTAGTGTACATTTGTTGCAACTCGGGAAAGAACATTGATATATTGTTATCTAAATTCCACACTTGATAAAGATTTCAGTAGTTGTTCCCTAATATCCTTTTTCTATTCCAAGATCCAATCTAGAACACTACAGTGTTGTTAATTATCATACCTCCTTAGCTTCCTTACCTGATCTGTGACTGTTTCTTGGACTTTCCATGTTTTTTATTATCTTGACAGTTTTGAGGAGTGCTGGTCAAGGTTAATTTGGGTTTGTCTGATGTTTTCTCGTAGTTAAAGTGGGATTTGGCTTTTTGGAAGGAGACCGCAGAGAAGAAGTGCTAGTCTCATCACACCATTTCAAGGAAACACAACATGATTTATTTCTGATGATGTTAACCTTGATCACCTGACCAAGGTCATATTAGCCAAGTATTTAAAAAGGAAAATACAACTTTTTGAAGTTACTTTTCCCCCTTTTATGAGGAGGAGGAGTTAGGCTCTACCTTCTTGAGAGGGGACTATCTGGATAATTTATTTGGAATTATTCTGTAGGAAGACTTAATTTTCTCCACCACTTATTTATTTAGTAATTCATATGTATATATATACATCAGCATGCACTCAGGGGTGTTTATTTTATGCTTTAGGTTATTATTTCCAATACTACGTTATTTATTTTGTTGAAATGTTTCTACTTTTGTCACTAGGATCTCTCTCAGGTTGTCCATGATGTACCTAGAGTAGTTTTCTTCATATTTCTCCTGCAGTGTTTTGGGCTCTCAGTATATAAACTTTTTTCACCCCATTCTTTATCTTCTCCTTGTAGGAGAAGTTATTCATATATTAGAGTGCTTGATATTGTCCCCTAGTCACTGAGGCATGCTCATTTTTTCTAATTTTTTTCTTTGTATCATGCTTCTATTTTAATAATTTCTCTTGACCCATCTTTACGTTCCATGTTTGTTTTTTTGCTTCTGCATTGTACAGTTTGCTGTTAATCTTATCTGATAAATGTTTTATTTTCATTTTGATTCTTTGTTATCTCTGTGAGTTTTCTTATATTTTCACTTGTAATATCCATATTTTCCTGCAGCTTTTTTAAAAAAATATATACTTACCACTGTTATTTTAAAAGTCTTTATGTGCTAATTCTAATATTTGGGTCTTCTGTGGGTCTGTTTCAATTAACTATTTTTCTCTTTGTGACTGTGGGTCACATTGTCCTTTAATATGCCCAGGAATTGGCAAATATATAATGTACATTAAGGATAATATATTGTAGAGATTCTGGATTTGGTTATACTCTTTTAAATAGTGTTATAATGGTCCAGAACCTGGATACGCAAAGGCTGTCCTTTCAACAATGTGGCAGGATATAAATCAAAACCACAATGAGATATCACCTCACACCAGTTAAAATCACAAAAATTAACAAGACAGGAAACAACAAGTGTTGGCAAGGATGTGGAGAAAGGGAAGCCCTCTTACACTGTTGGTGGGAATGCAAGCTGGTACAGGATGGAGGTTCCTCAAGACATTAAAAAGAGAGCTACTCTATGATCCAGTAATTGTACTACTAGGTATTTACCCCTAAGATACAGGTGTAGTGGGAAGAAGGGGCACATGCAATAGCCAAGTGGTAGAAGGAGCTGAGAGGTCCTTCAACAGATGAATGGATAAAAAAAGATGTGATTCATATATACAATGGAATATTACTCAGCCATCAGAAAAAATGAATACCTACCATTTGTATCGACATGGATGGAACTGGAGGGGATTATGCTAAGTCAAATAAGTCAAGCAGAGAAAGTCAATTATCATATGGTTTCACTCACATGTAGACTCTAAGGAATAGTGCAGAAAACCATATTGAAAGGGATGGAAAACTGAAGGGGGAGAAATTGGAGAGGGAGATGAACCGTGAGAGACTTGGACTCTGGGAAACAAACTGAAGGTTTTAGAGGGGTGGTGGGGGGATAGGGTCACCAGGTGATGGGCACTAAGGAGGGCACATTTTGTGATGAACACCGGGTGTTATACACAACTAGTGAATCATTGAACACTACATCAAAAACTAATGATACAGTGGATAAATGAACATTAAAAAAAAAAAAGTGAAAAAAAAAGTGTTATACTACCTGGTAATTAATTACTGATGTGCTCCCTTAACTTTGTGAAAATTTAATTTTGTGTTTTATTAGGGAGTTCTAGTCCAGTGTTGTCTTTAGGCTTCGGGTACCCTTCTAATGTGTGGCTCTCCTGGGGTTTTAATGGAAGTTCAAGGTTTTAACACATTTCTTTATAAAGACAATTGGTGAAAACATATTTCAATAGATTGAGGGAGGTATTTTATGGGCAGATCTTGCCAGATTGAAAATCTGATTCTTCTCAGCTCTGAGACTAGCTTGCTTCTTTGTCTTAATCCTCTATTTTAAAGAAATACTTATGAAAATACAAATAAAGGAAAAATTGGCTGAATTTCTGCATCTTAAAAATCAACTAATTTTTTTTACACAAAATAGAAAAATTGACATGTTTAAATTTAGTGGATGAAGGTAAACCCAATGTGCTTTTGAGTACTTTATATTCCATTTGTAATATTTCTAAACATCTCAGGCTTATTATCTATTAAAAAAAAAGAGCAAAAAAGACACCAAGATACTTGGATTTTCTTTGAAAAATGTGTGTATATCTTTCTAATCTGATGTTTTCTAGTCTGATGTCTAATTTTCTAATAGTCATCATCAAATTAATTATGAAGTTTGATGACTATGTGTTGATAGGCTCAAGACTCATCCAGTAATCTAACCTTGGCAAAAGCTCTAAATAAGCAGAGTTCCCATACTTTGCTTGGCCATATTGGCTTATGTGTTTGTCATTATTTTTTAAATCTCTTTTCCTTTTTACTACATATTAACAAAATACCTCATCATTTTGTTAGCCAAATTCTGTCTATAATTAGAGCCCCAGAGTTGTTTGCTTTTAAACATCTCAATCATCCCAGGGATAGTTCAACTTTCACATTCCAATCATCATTGTTCTAATTATAAAATATAAGAACAAAGCTTTTCACACCTCCCTGATGGGAATATTTTGCCATCAGACTTTGCTTAGTCAGAGACTTTGCTTCCTTCTTTTCAGTCTTATCTAGATACAAGTCTTATCTGGCGTTTTGCCTGCCTCTTCTCCATTTGTACTTATCCAGTCTTACCTGTGTCTTGTCTCTCTGAGATGATTCTCTTTACTTTTGCCATGCCTATAGATTTTTGAAATGATGATGAAAGACTCACACATCATCGTATCTACTTATTAGGTCCTAAGGCAGCCTGCCATGCAAAATTTCTAACTAAAATATCCAGAAGAGACTAAAAAGACAAAAATGTTCAACTCTCAAAATTGAGGCAAATGACCTATGGTTATCCTGTGGAAAGAATTTCCATTAATTTTAAAGTCAGTGGAACTGGGAAAAGGACAGGGGTCTTCTATCCATGCTTTGCCTCTGGTAAGGTAGTAGCCTCACATACCCAAAAGGTTGAGAGAGCCCACCTGCCGCCATCTTGCATAATCATCTGTTCTAGTCAGAAAATCAGGCAGCTTTTCTCTATTCATTTCAAAACATATGTTCTGTGACCACTGAGCCAAGAAAAGAGAGAAATTGTTGTTTGTCCACTTAATTTTGGAGTATGGCTGATGAGCAATCTACATCAGGACAAGGAGATGATAATTGGATGGATGTCAGGATGTTCCTTCAGCTAGGAGATACAGGAGGGGAGAACAGACTTAGATGAAAGATAATGAGTCTAGTTGTATGCATGCTGAGTGTGAGGCTCCTGTGGTGTTTTATTGTAATCATTAAGCTTGAGGAACTTTAAGATTTTTATTTATAATCATTAAGACTTTTCAGGTAGATTCAAGGGAATAAGTGGTAAGAACTTGGCCATGTGACTAGAGTTTAAACTAGAAGTGATATGGATTTAGAAAACATAGTAGTTGTAGTCAGGATATGGATGCAAGAAGAGAAAAGAGCCCTAGATAAATCCCCAAGGGGCGTCAGCATTCTAAGTGCAGGCAAAAGTAAAGGAATGAGCAAAGTTCGGGAGACACAGAAGGAGAGACGGAAAGTTGTCAAGGAGAGGTTGGTGTCAGAACCCAAGGGAGGTGAGCGCTTCAAGAAAGAGAATGGTTCACAGTGTCAAATGCTTCAATTTAGGTAAGGAAGTAAATAAGTATGTAAGCTGAATGTATGTATTATGTAAGATTACAATGAATGCAGAGAAGTGATGCTGTAATTGGGTACCAGTTATCTGTTGGTTATCACTGACAAAGACATGTCATAGGAGTGATGGGATGAAAGTGAGATTCCCATGTGTTGAGTGAACGACAGAATAAGTGAGGACTACAGAAGTCTTATAAAGGGGTGTCTGGCTGGCTCAGTCAGAAGAGCGTGAGACTCTCGATCTCTGGGTCATGAGTTTGCATCCCATGTTGAGTGTCAAGATTGCTCAAATAGATACAACTTTTTAAAAAGTCTTATAGAAATTTGACTTTGAAAGTAATATTAGGGGGTGCCTGGGTGGCTCAGTGTGTTAAAGCCTCTGCCTTTGGCTCAGGTCATGATCTCAGGGTCCTGGGATCGAGCCCCATATTGGGCTCTCTGCTCAGCGGGGAGCCTGCTTTCTCCTCTCTCTCTCTGCCTGCCTCTCTGCCTACTTGTGATCTCTCTATCAAATAAATAAAATCTTTAAAAAAAAAGGAAAGTAATATTAGGCTGTACCTAGAAGGCTATGTAAGATCAAGGGAAGATTCTTTTGTTCGTGGGAAGGACTTGAATACATTTTTATTCTTAAGGAAGGATCTGAGATAGATATGGGAGAGAATAAGCTAGTCCCTAATGGATGAAGGAACAGAGAAATGTATTGGCTTACCACATACTGTATGCTTCACAGGATCCCAATTAGAGACTTGTGGGTCTTTTAGTTCTTAAGTGAAATTATGTTGCTATAGGGATCATAGAGGTCTTTGCTACCTGAAGCCCCCTAACTATAGCATGCAATTATTAACATTAATAATATTAGCAGAAAAACCTAATAGGAACCCATTCTAAAAAGGCTTTGATGGGCTCCTGGATGGCTCAGTCAGCTGAACGTCCAACTCTTGATTTCTGCTCAGGTCATGATCTCAGGGTTGTGGGATCCAGCTCTGCCTGGGCTTTGTGCTCAGCACAGGGTCTGCTTTTCTCCTTCCTCTCTCTCCTTCTGCCCCTCCCCCCAATGACGTGTGTGTGTGTGTGTGTGTGTGTGTGTACGTGCACACTCGCTCTTTCAATCTTTTTTTTTTAATATTTTATTTATTTGACAGAGAGAAATCACAACCAGGCAGAGAGGCAGGCAGAGAGAGAGGAGGAAGCAGGCTCCCTGCTGAGCAGAGAGCCCAATGCGGGGCTCGATCCCAGGACCCTGAGATCATGACCTGAGCCAAAGGCAGAGGCTTTAACCCACTGAGCCACCCAGGCACCCCTGCTCTTTCAATCTTTAAGAAAATAAAAAGTCTTTGAGATGACCCATTTTAATAAATATTATTTATTTATTGTTTGTTATTTTAATAATATAATTGGATAAAAAGAAATGGGTGATAAAATCAAGACAAAAGGGAGATTAGGTTTAGAAATACAGAATAAAGCTGAGCAAGAGTAGTACACAGCAAATGCACATCACATTGCTCTGATCAGTTGCTAAAGATTGGCTGCAAATTTGGCTCCAAGCTTGCCAATGTCTAAAAACAAAAAAGGAAAAAATAGTTATAAGATTCAAAGCACCTAAATGAAAGAAACTATTTATTAATGAGAAAACAGTTTTTCCTAGTTTCTCTTATGGATGCTCTCCATTCCCATGATAAATACACAAAAAGATTTCATAGGAATTTCCTTGTAATGCCCCTCACTGGAAGCAGAGGACAAAACAACTATGTGTGTCACTTTGACAGCATGCAGCATTATTCAGGGGCATTTAACAGGCACTAAATATTTAAAAGATTCTGACAACTTTCATAGTTACTTACACCGAAGTGTAAGTAACTATGTAAGTAACATTGTTACTTACACCGAAGTAGTTCCTCAGATCACATCTGTCCGGTGTGGCACCCTGAATTTTCATTCCCCTTAAAACCTCAGAAATGAATGGGATCCACATTTCATTTCAGAGAGGCTGAAAAATTATCTGTCTCTGTGCCCTTTTCCATTGTTTACTGTGCTTTGCACTCAGTCTAAGAGAAGCAAAGCAGTTGTACTGGAAGCTGATAACGTTGGATTTCATTTATAATCATTAAGATTTTCAAATAGACACCATTTCTCAGGGCACATACTTATCTAGGAGAGATAATCTATGGGCCTTGCTAGTATCCAGCAGTGACAAGGTATAGACAGAGGAAATTAAAGTTCTAGGAAGAGGAAATCATTGTTGGCCCAAATGTTATAGGAGCTTTTTTCCTCTGGCTAGAGGTGAGCCAAAATTTAATTATACTGCTGATGGTTTGGCTTGATGAGCATAGCAAATGCTAAGTCATAGGTGGCTGGAAATCAGTCCTTTTTTTTTTTTTTCAGTGAGTAATAACATGCTTTCTTTGAAATAGTTTATCTAAGTGTAAGCTTCAACACGTACAGCTTTTTGAGGTGTCAACTCTGAGAAATGTAATACGGCAAAGGCAGATTTGAGTTTAGGGCTTAGATAGAGCTGCCCTGCGAGATCTGATTACAGAAGCCCCTCTTCACCTCTGAAGCATCATTTAGAAATCTCCATGCTCTCTGAGTGCTGGGTCTCTGTTACTGAAACAAGGCCTCTGTGTGCCCGAGACGACATTGGCTCTCTCTTGTGCTGCTTTCTGTTGAATGTTTCAGATTACATATTGCCGAGCTGTGGCTGTGGAGGGCTTCCTGTCAAGAGCACTAGCTTAAAAGAAAATGCTTTCATGTTGTAGCAATACCAGAACCAGAGGGAAGGTAGTCTTAGAGACAGCTGTCCAGAAAAGAGAAGAGCACAGATATTCCAGTAAAAGATGAATGGTATGGGGATGGGAACCATGTATATATAAGAAGCCATATGAAGAGATGGGAGTCTAGTTCCTTAATCAGCCAGATGAGCTGTTCTCTTCTGTTTCATGGGTATAGACCTTGTCCTTCACCAAGGAGAAGTGAGTTGCTGCTTATTTCTTGGGAAAGAAACCCACATTCCCTGTCATTGAGTTTTACCTCTGAAAACTCTGACTTATTATAAGATCTTTGGAAAGCAATTGAAATTCTGGGCTTCAGGTGCCATTTGAGTATGACCTAAACTAATTATATTTGGCTTTTTCATATCCCACTGGGAGATGCAGAGAAACCTCAAAGCACAGAATTGTAAAGCTCAAAGGTTAGATGGCTTAGCCTCATCTCCAGTCTGTGAGTTCAGAGGTAAGTGTTCTCCACCATAACTGGAACTACATTTTTAAAATGCACCCCCCAAAGGGTGAAGAAATTCCTTTGGTTGATTGTTAGTGTTCCCTTTAGTCTTAGGTAACAAGATACTCTTTGTTCTAAGACATATTGTTACTGAGGTGGCAGGACTATATTGTGGATACAATCTTCTAATTCTGTTTGACAGGTTTCGTTTACTATCTGTGCAACTTGGTAAAGTCACCTTGGTTATTCTGATTCATTCATCATCTGTAAAACAGAATAATAATCTCATCTCTCTAGATTCATGCAAAAAGAGAGGGTTTTTTTTCCCCTTCAACTCTTACATGCTGTCATTATTTTATATTTCATTATGTTTGCCCTGGGAACGAACTAGTTTTCCTTGATGACTCACATTTGCCTTATGGTCCACCAAGATTCCCAGGTGCTTCTGGCTACACCTGGACCTGTGAGTCTCTTTCCTCCTGTCTGGGATGTGTATGGTTTGGTTTTCAACAAATGGCAGATTCTGTTTAAATTCCCTTCTCAGGGACGCCTGGGTGGTTCCGTCCGTGAAGCGTCTGCCTTCAGCTCAGGTAATGATCCTGGGGTCCTGGGATCCAGTCCCCCATCAGGCTCCTTGGTCAGCAGGAAGCCTGCTTCTCCCTCTGCCTGCTGTTTCCACAGCTTGCGCTCTCTGAGAAATAAATGAAATCTTAAAACAACAACAACAACTAGTCTTAAAAAAATATGAAATAAACTCCCTTCTCTGTTAGTGAAACTCAGGCGTGTGTGCACGTGCACACACGCACACATGCGCACACACACACACATACACACACACACGCCCAGACTCACACATGGGTGATTAGAGCAAGACAGTCACCTGGGAGTACACACACATGTCCTCTCTCCCCTGCTGCCAACATGTGGCTGGAAACACTGTTCCACTGCAAATGAATGGTCCATACGCAACTAAGCCTCAAAGCTCAGCTCTGGCTTTGGACATCATCTCAGAGAAAGAACTCAGATATGTGTGAGGAATAAGTACGATCAGGGGATAAATCAAGAGTCCTCCAACTTTCTTGAATGCTGTGGATCTCTTTGGCAGTTTTGTGAAGCCTGTGGAGTCCTCAAAAGAATCCAATAAAATATATTGAAATATCATTAAAATATTTTGCAAAAACAAATTTGTGGTGTGATATTAAATACACCTATGTTTATAAATATACATATTACATATGTATATATGTACTTAAAAAAAAGATTTTATTTATCAGAGAGGGAGAGAGAGAGCTCATAAGCAGGGGGAGCAGCAGGCAGAGGGAGAAGCAGGCTCCCTACTTGAGCAGGGAGCCCGATATGGGACTGGATCCCAGAACCCTGGGATCATGACCTGAGCCCAAGGCAGATGCTTAACTGACAGAGCCACCCAGATGTCCCAGCACATACTTTTTATTCATGCATTAAATACTAAGCCTAGGGGCGCCTGGGTGGCTCAGTGGGTTAAGCCTCTGTCTTCGGCTCAGGTCATGATCCCAGAGTCCTGGGATCGAGCCCCGCATCAGGCTCTCTGCTCCGCGGGGAGCCTGCTTCTCCGTCTCTCTCTGCCTGCCTCTCTGCCTACTTGTGATCTCTCTCTGTCAAATAAATAAATAAAATCTTAAAAAAAATAAATAAATACTAAGCCTAAGAGCAAATCAAATAAGCAATTTCAAAGTTATGATGAGTGTAACAGTTATTCCAATATACCTGTGACACCTAGAACAGAACGTGAAAACACCCATGATTTCTACTGGTGACAAAGTCACAGAAACCCTAATGCGACTGGGACTGGTTACCTACACTTGTAATGGTAAGAATTACTGAATTTCAGTTGGACATTCATGGAAATACATATGTCATTTTTTCCTTATACCCATTTATGGATCTCCTGAATTCTATCGCAGGTGAAGGACCCTTGGTTTAGATAATAACGAAAACAGAAGAAAAGATCAGTATAAGGAAAATGGAAAGCTTTCCTTATGAGTGCAGTGACGTGAATGTTAATTGCATTTGAAACCATTAACAATAAAGGTTTTAGTTTGGTGGTTAGCGCAGCTTTTTGTGTACCAGCATCTCCCAATAAATATCTGTTGGAGAAATTAACAAAATCATTGCTTTGCATTTGTCCATCTATTAGTCTTTTTTCACCAGTGGAATATGAACACTTTGAGTTTATTGAATTAAAAAAACCGATATGGGGGGCCTGGGTGGCTCAGTGGGTTAAAGCCTCTGCCTTCAGCTCCGATCATGATCCCAGAGTCCCGGGATCGGGCCCCGCATCGGGCTCCCTGCTCAGCGGCGAGCCTGCTTCCCTGCCTCTCAACCCCCGCCTGCCTCTCTGCCTACTTGAGATCTATGTCAAATAAATAAATAAAATCTTGAAAAAAACCCCAATATGATATGTTATAACATAATAGGATATAATATAATGTGATATAATTTCATTTAATGCTCACAATAAGCCACAGGTGTGCCTCACTCATGTTCGACAATGCAATTCAAGTATGGCTGGGCGTTTCCATGCAGAAAGCCGTGGCGGGCATTGCGCCAAGAACAATGGGACAGTGGGAATGTAGACATGGTCCCTGTATGCAGACATCTCATAGTCCAGGAGGGTGGGTAGATCTGTATATGCCTGAGCATGAGACAAGGTAAGCAAAAGCAGACCGAGAGGCTGCCATGGCAAGAGGCCCGGGGACACGATGGAATTTTTTTTTTTTTTTTTTTCTGGGAATGGTGGACTTTTCAGAGGAACTAAAGTTTGAGGAGAAAAGGAAAGGGAGTAGCAGAAGCCAAGGCTGGAAAGGTAGGTGGAGATTTAAATTGCAGAGCAAGGTGAGTGTACTGACTACAGAGTTCAAAAATACCACTGCTGCCCTCAAATTGCATGTCCGTTCTCTGCCTTCTTCCGGGCTCTTGTACACTGTTTCATAATGATTTTGTCGGGGCCTCTCGGAACACATAATAAATCTCAAGTTTTCCAATTAGGTTTAATCAACACCCCTCTCTTCATGCCCAGTGAGGGCATTGCTAAAGAGTTCAGGTGACTCTGGCTTTTGGACAGGAACAGAGAGCATCTACATGCCATCTGTCACCAACCTAACAATGCTAATCGGAAGCACCGCTCTGCTCTCAGACTCTGGTTAAACGTTGTTGTCGTGGTTCATAGTAGTTTTCCCAAACCAAAAATTCAAGAGGATTAATAACATAGTAATTTGATCAGATTTTATTTTCTTGGACTAGTCCAGGCAATTAGAGAGCCATCATCCATGCCATGCCTCTGTTGAGCCAAATGAGAAGCGCCCTGATTTATAATGAAAGCTGGCAGTTTAATGTAGCTCAAAACAGAATTTGTAAACTCTAATGCCCAGAGCATTAGCTATCAGAATGGTACAAATGGAACCATTTCTCAGAACGTGTGTTGTTTCGATGTGTCTGGATCACGTTGCTTTGCTCACTGTAGGAAAAATATTGCTTTGTACACAGTTCACTAGATAATCAAACAGTCACATCTTCTACTCAAAATATGTTTCTCATATAATCACCAGTTTAAGAACATCTTTGGCCTTTGAATGTGCAGAATCATGGAATAATTGAATAGAAGAGGCTTAAAATGCTCTAGTCCAATTACCTTATTTTGTAAATAAAGATTTCCAGGCCCAGAGAGAGAGAGAGAGAAAGAGAGAGAGAAAGAGAAAGAGAAAAGACTTGCCTAAGATCATTTGGTTCCACGTAATAGACCTCAGGTAGGAGCCTGCCCGTGCATTTGCTCCCACCTTGAATAGTTTTTAGAACACTTAATCCTTTATTTGATTGCTGTGCTTCATGCTGCAGGAGAACTTTTTGTCTCTGCCAGTTTTCTGGGACCTTCTGACCAAGTACCATTGGATATTTTATGCTGCATTGATAAGTGTTGTCATTGGTGAAGCAGCCTCCCCTTTCCTCTGACTTCTTGACTTAATTTCTGAACTTTCTTCCTGTAGTCATTGGAATGGTGGCCCTTCAAAAAGATTTACCCATGTTCTAAGCCCAGAACCTATAAATGTGACCCTATTTGGGGGGGGGGGAAGAAAGCTCTTTTCAGGTGTCATCAAGTTAAGGATACCGAGATGGAATCATCCTGGATTTAGGCTGGGCCCCCAGTCCAATGTCAGGTGTCATTATAAGAGAAGGGGCAGAGGGAGATTTGAGACACAGAGATGCAGGGGAGGAGGCCATGTGAAGACAGAGGCAGACATTGGAGGTCTGCAGATACAAATCAAGGAACGAGGGGCATGCCAAGGATCGCCAGCAGCCCCCAGAATTCAGGAGAGAGACATGGAATAGATCATCCCTCAGAATCTCCAAAGGGAACCATATTAGATGCTAATAAATTTTTATGGAAGGAGTGAAAGGCAAACAAATGTTTACTTCTAAAAAAATGCATAATAGCCCAGTTCATCAAATTGCCAAGAATTTAGGGATGCAGGGAAGATAAAAGGTTGAAACTCTCAAAGGAGAGTAAAATTTCATTGTAGCATTTGTGGCACCAAACATATCCTTTTGTAATAATTAGGTAGGTGAGTTATCATCATCTCTGAAGGACTCATAGTTCTTCTGTATTTCCCCAACATCAGTGAATAAAATGCTTCATGTCTCTTGTTGTAAGGCCTGCAGAATCGCATTCCCATTAGAGGGGATAAAACACACTAAATGAGTTCAGTGCATAACTCTGGGTCCCGTATTCCTTCTGATCCTCAATTTTTCATCTGTAAAATGGACAAAAATAACACCATCCTCAAAGCCTTGTTGAGGTCATGAAATGAGATAGGCAGTGACCTATCTCTTGAATTGGACACTCTGAATAGTACCCCCAGTGCCTGTGTTCTGAACAAACTGATAAATGAGACAAAAGATTCAGTCAATGGAACACAGAAATGTCATCTTAGTGATGACTAGCAGAGACTAAGATGGAGTCCACAGCTAGCATGAGACCCACGTGAGGCTGCTAATTCCCTACAAGGGGCAGACATACCCCTCTAGTTTCAGGCGACACTGGACCCTGCCATGGGTACAAATCCTGTCTCCGGAGATGCTGAGCAAATCCAGTCTCCCTGTAGAGTGGCCCACTTCGGAGAGAAAGAAGAAGGGTTTTGCGTGTCAGATTCCAGCCACCAAATGTTCTCCTCAACTGAGCCATTCCCAAGGAGAGAGTGAGTGAGAGGTGAAATGAGGCCAGGAGTGTCATGGAAATAGAGCTTCTTCCCAATGGGCATGAGCATCAAGAATGGGGAGTAGCTTTCTGTTTTCTTAACCTACTAAGCCTGTGCTCAGCCACAGAGCGGCCTTCCCCTGAGGGAGAATGGGACCCTCCCATTCCCATCTTTGCGAGACTGTTCTCCACACCTAGCAGCCTCTGCTCACCAGCATGTCATTCTGTCTTGGCTTATGTCCAAGATGTTATCTTTAATTTAGTTCATAATCGAGAAATATGAGCTTAAAAATATGTAATATTTGGCAAAAGATCTTAAAAGAAAACAGCTGTAGATAAACTATATCTTGATAATTATGAAGTTAGGAGAATAAATCTTTTCTGGATGCTGGCTAAAAGAGGAGGTTTGAAATTCTCTCTCTCTCACATATTCCTCCAAAGGCTCATCTGATCTCTGCTCTAAATTTATGTGTCTCAGTCTCAAAGAATCCAGATGACTTTAAAATCCTTCATAATTTTGAGATGGACTTTTCTTCTCCTTTAGTCATTATAGCTTAATACTGCATAATCAGGAAGAATACATCATGCTCACAATTTGTAACAGATATGCAATTAAATTGTTCTCACATATACATTTAGGATTCCCCCCCACCAAACCGAATTCAAAGATAAAATTAACACAGACTACAGAGACCCTGGATACAATGTTTTAAATAATTAAATGCATATTTGATCAGTAAATATAGTTTACAAGTGTGTAAATTACAAAGATTCTCTTCCTTCTCTTCCTCCCAGTGCAGGCAAAACACACAGGAACTGATTACAAAATTAAGATCGAGTCCTACACAACTGTGAGATAAAACAAGATCTGAGTTTTCCATGTTATAAGTTCTGCAATAAGAGTTCTGCCTGTCTGTGAGATTTCTCCTGATTTCAGCATGGGCACCCTGACCACTTCTCAGAATGAGAAATGAATGTGTATTTTTCCTGAACAAAAGCTGTAAAAATGGCTTTTAAGTGCCTTCAGGCAGGGCCTGGAAAATCTTGAAAGTTGAAGGGGTAGTGGAAGAATTTGCTATTGGCATAAAATCAGAGATTAAAATATGACCACAGTATAAAATATACAAAGGTTCTCCAAAGCACTCAGATCTTTCAGAGGCATGAATGCTGCATTTCTTTGAATTTACACACACACACACACACACACACACACACGCAGCTTCATATGTTCTGCAGCTAACTGTCATCTGTCAGACTGAAAGGTGAGATAGTGAGGGGAAAATGAGATTGAAGAGTGGAGTAGAAATTCCTCCCCATCTCCCTTTAATTTTTTTCCCTCTTTGAATAATTTCTATTTATTCACCAGATAGCCTCATGGACCCTGGGAGATGGAAGAAACCTTACTTAGAATGGATCTAGTCCAATCTCCTACCAAATTTTGGAATTTTCTCCCTACCATTCCAGATTCTGGCCTTCCTACTTCTACTTGAAGAGGCCTGGGGATGCAGAGCTCTGAAAGCATGAGGGCCTCATGTTCTTTGCAGATAATGCTAGCCATTAGAAAACACTTGTATCTGAGTTGACCTTCCTCTCCCCGTAATATCCATCCTTTGATTTTCATTCAGTCTTTTGGAAACAAGGGGAATAAATTTAGTTCCCTGCCTCCGTGTTATGACACTCTTTCAGATGTTGGAAGAAGCCTCTCAGATCACAATAAACCTTTTTTTTTCTGACTTACACCCAAGTTTTTCCCATCTCAAGAAATGACGTTTTTAGGGAGAATTAATGTCTTGACAATATTAAGTCTTCCAGGCCCTTAAAATGTTGTATCTCTCCATTTATGTTGGTAGTCTTTAATTTTTCTCAGCAATGCTTTAAATTTTCTCACATTTTGCATATATGTATTAAATTTGTCTCTGGGTAATTTATAGGATTTTAAGATTGAGATTATAATTCACATAAAATCTACTCCTTTAAACTGTATAATTTGATGGCTTTTAGTAGATTCACTCAGTTGTGCAAAAAGCATCATTTCATAGTTCTTAAATGATATTTTAAATTTCAGTGTTCCATTATTTATGTTATTTATATATAACTAGATATATGTAGATATACAGTTGAATTTTGTATTTTGACTTTGTATCTTGAGACGTTGCTAAACTCATTTTTAGTTCTAATAGTTTTTTAATTGTATTGGATTTTCTATATAACAATCATGGCATCTTTTTTTTTTTTTTTAACTTACTTGACAAAGATCACAAGTAGGCAGAGAGGCAGGCAGAGAGAGAGAGAGGAGGAAGCAGGCTCCCTGCTGAGCAGAGAGCCGGATGCGGAGCTTGATCCCAGGACCCTTGGGATCATGACCTGAGCTGAAGGCAGAGGCTTAACCCACTGAGCCACCCAGGTGCCCCAATCATGTCATCTTTTAAAAGACAGTCTTAATTCTTCATTTCTTATCTCTTGTTTATTTCTTTACTTTTCAATAAACTTCCAGTAAATTCGTGAATAGCAGTGGTGAGAGCAAATATCCTCAACCTGTTCCTAGTTTTAGAAGGAAGCATTCTTCTTTCACCATTAGGTTTGATACAGCTATAGGTTTTTCATAGATGCCCTTTATTAAATTGTAGAGTTTCCTTCAACATTTAATGAATGGATGTTGAATTTTTAAAAAAAGATTTTATTTATTTATTTGACAGAGAGATCACAAGTAGGCAGAGAAGCAGGCAGGGGGAGGGGGAAGCAGGCTCACTGCGGAGCAAGGGAGCCCGATGTGGGACTCAATCCCAGGACCCTGGGATCATGACCTGAGCTGAAGGCAGCAGCTTAACCAACTGAGCCACCCGGGCATCCCTGGATGTTGAATTTTGTCAAATGGTTTTTCTTCCTCTATTAGGATTATCATATGGTTTTCTGCTTAGAATATGTTAATAGGATGAATTACATTGCTTAACTAATTTTAAAATGTTGAACTTTGTCTTTCTGGAATGAACTCCATTGAGTCATGAAGATCTGTCTGATCACTGCTTTAGCTACCTTTTGCTAATTCTGATAGGTTAGGTTCTCATTTTCATTCAGTTTTAAATATTTTCTACTTTTCTTTGTGATTACTTTTTGGACTCGTGGCTATTTAGAAATGTGTTGCTCAATTTTTTTAAGTATTTGGGGACTTCTTAAAACATTCTCCTAATATTGATTTCTGATTTAATTCCATTAGGGTCAAATTTCAGTCCTTAAATTTATTGAATCATGTTTTATGGGCCAGAATGTCATGTTTTGGTGAATGTTTAATGTGCATTTGAAAACAGTGTGAATCTGAATCCATTCAGGTTGTTAGAACAAAACACCGGGTGGCTTATAAACAAGAGACAATTATTTCTTGTAGTTCAGGGTTCTGGCATGGTTGGGCTCTGGTGAGAGCTCGTTTCCAGGTTGCAGACTTCTGACTTCTTGCTGGGTTCTCACATTGTAGAAGGAGCAAGGGAGCACTCAGACCTCTTTTAAGAGGTCCCTAATCTCATTTATAAGGGCTCTGCCCTCCCAAAGGACCCACCTCCTAATATCATCACTTTGGTGGTTAGGATTTCAACATATGAATTTGAGAGGGGATACATTTAATTTACACCACTGTTGAATAATATGAATTTTGATGTTCTTTAGGTCAAGATGACTGATAGTATATCCAGCTGTTCTGTATTTTTATTGATTCCTTTTTGGTTATTCTATTAATTAGAGAGGGATATTGAAATCGCCAATATAACTTTAATTCGTCTCTTTCTCCTTTTATTTCTCTAAGTTTTGGGTCCATGTACTTTGAAGCTCTATTATTTGGTGTAAAGTCCTTTGGTATTGTTATGTCTTACGTTGAATTTGCCCCCTTTATCCTTGTGAAATGTCCCTATTTCTCCCTAATTATAGTTCTTGTTGTGAAGTCTGCTTTGATATTAATTAGCCATTCCCACTTCCTTTATATTAATGTTTTCAGGTAACACCTTTTCTGTCATTTTTTTTTTTAACCTGTGTCTCTAAACTAGTTCTTTTTTTTACTTGAGTAAACAGCACAAAATTGGTTCTTACCTTTTTTCAATAATGGGACAGTTTCAATGTTTTACTTGGGGTATTTAGGTTGTTAGCATTTAATGTAATTATCTATATGGCTTGGTGTCAGTGTATTGTCTTGATATTTATTTTTTAGTTGATCTGTATGTTTTCCTTCATTTTTCCTGTTTTCTTTTGGATCAACTAATATTTTTAATGATCCTGTTTTATCTTCTATTGGCTATATGTTTTGCTTTAATTTTTGTTAGTGTGGTTACTCTAGTGTTTGCAATATTTATTTTTAACTTACCACGTTCAAATATTGTAACATTCTACAAACTATGTAATGCCTTCAGACATTCTATTACCATTTTCCCTTCCCAACCTTTGCCCTACTGTCACTCATCTTACTTATGTGTGTTGTCTAGATGCCAATACATTGTTACTATTTTTTCTAAATAAGCAATTGTTTTTTTAAAGAGATTATTAAAATGAGAGAAAATTACATTTATCCACATTTCCCATTTCTGTCATTCTTCATTGGTGTGTATAGATCCAAATATCTTTCTTTTTTTTTTTTTAAGAGTTTATTTATTTATTTGACAGACAGAGATCACAAGTGGGCAGAGAAGCAGGCAGAGAGAGAGAGAGGAAGTGAGCTCCCCTCCGAGCAGAGAGCCCTGATGTGGGGCTCGATCCCAGGACCCTGAGATCACGACCTGAGCTGAAGGCAGAGGCTTTAACACACTGAGCCACCCAGGTGCGCCCCCCCAAATATCTTTCTAATATATATTCTTTCCACCCTAAGAACTTCCGTTAGCATTTCTTCTAGTATAGGTCTTAGCTTTTGTTTGTCTGGAAAGCATTTGACTTTCATATTTAAAAGACATATTCAACATTAAAGGATTCTAGATTGATTTTTTTTTCCTTAAAGTACTTTAAGATGGAATTTCATTGTCTTCTTCCTTCCTCCATTACCATCCTATTTTGCTTTTTTGTCACAACTTCCTTTATTTGTTCCAAGACATTTATAGGATATATATATTTTTTTTAAAGATTTTATTTATTTATTTGACAGAGAGAGATCACAAGTAGATGGAGAGGCAGGCAGAGAGAGAGAGAGAGGGAAGCAGGCTCCCTGCTGAGCAGAGAGCCCGACGCGGGACTTGATCCCAGGACCCTGAGATCATGACCTGAGCCGAAGGCAGCGGCTTAACCCACTGAGCCACCCAGGCGCCCCATTTATAGGATATTTTATTGCAGATTTGTTTACTTCACTTATGTTCTACTTGCACACCCTCCCTATCTCCCTCACATTTGGAATGTGTGTTCCATGAAAGCAGGAGTTGCACTGTTTTGTTCATTCCAGTATTCCCAGTTCCTCACATTTAATAGGCACTCAGTTATTGGCTTAATGAATGATTAAACAAATATATGACTTCATGTAACTTTCTTCAAAACACCAAGATAATTTATATACTAAAAGTTTTATACAGGCTAGACCATGGTGCTCAGATGAACACTTTAAAACATTTTATTTTTGGTTAGAATAAAGAATGCAAGAACTTCTATCATGTACATGTTTTCCTGGAAAATAATTAACCTCAAATAAAAATAGTGTTTATGTGTCATCCACAGTTTTTTCTTAAATTACTTTTAAATTAGTTTTATGAGTCATACATACTTCTTAAATTCAGAATTCAGGAAAATGCCCAGCTACTTTATTTATAGAATTAAAAAGGAGAAACACAGCAGACAAAAACCAGATAGAAAATATAATGGGAAAAGATCCCATCTGCAACAGCAACATGAAAAATAAAATATCTAGTAGTATACTTAACAAAAATGTTTAAGATGTATGTGAAGAAAACTTCAAAACATGATTAAGAGATGCAAAAGTTGAAGTGAATAAATGCCTGCTCTTCGAAAAGAATACTCAATATTATTAGACACCCACTCTCCCTAAATTAATCTATAAATTTGAAGGAATGACAAGAGAAGCACTGAAGATTTCTTAAGTGTATAAGGAAAAATAAATCTGCCAGGGCGCCTGAGTGGCTCAGTGGGTTAAGCCGCTGCCTTCGGCTCAGGTCATGATCTCGGGGTCCTGGGATCGAGTCCCGCATCGGGCTCTCTGCTCAGCAGGGAGCCTGCTTCCTCCTCTCTCTCTCTCTCTGTCTCTCTCTGCCTGCCTCTCTGTCTACTTGTGATCTCTCTCTGTCAAATAAATAAATAAAATCTTTAAAAATAAATAAATAAATAAATCTGCCAGAGTAAAGAGGAAGATTCTGAAAAATGGAGACCAATAGCCAGTGGCTAGCTCTCTACATATTAAAATATACTGTAGTGCTACCTTAATTAAAAGTGTATAGTGCTGAGGCAAACTCAATGGAAAGAGTGAGGAAAAACAAGAGTCTAGAGACACACTAATACATGTGGAAACACATTCTGTCATAAAGGCACTACTTCAATTTAATGATTAATTAGTGTGTGGTGTTTAGGTAATGGGGGGTGCCATCTAAATTTTTTTAGTTTTTTTCTTTTTTTATATAATGGAATGTTATTCAGCCATCAAAAAGAATGAAATCTTGCCATTTGCAGCAACATGGGCTGGAGCTAGAGAGTGTATTTTATACTAATTGAAATAAGTCAGAGAAAGACAAATACCATATGACTTCACTCATATGCGGAATTTAAGAAACAAAACAAACAAACATGGGGTGGGGGGAAAGAGGCAAACTGAGAAACAGACTCTTAACTATAGAATACAAGGTAATGGTTACCGGAGGGGCAGTGGTTGGGGGAGGGGTTAAATAGGTGATGGGGATTAAGGAGGGCACTTGTGCTGAGCACTGGGTATTGTATGGAAGTGTTGAATCAACTAAATCTACAACTGAGATGAAAATTACATTGTATGTTAACTAACTGGAATTTAAATAAACTACACAAAAAAGGAAAAAATATTTAAAAAAGTTGGATCCCTACTTCTTACACCATGACAAATTTCAGGTGGATCAAATATTTAAATGTAAAAAAAAAAAAACAACAACCCATAAATATAAGTTAAAAAAAAAATCACCAGAGAATTATTTTACAGTTTTGGAACCTTGGGAAACATGATACAAAATTGAAATGTTATTAAAAAGAATGATACACTTGGGGCGCCTGGGTGGCTCAGTGGGTTAAGCCTCTGCCCTCAGTTCAGGTCATGATCTCAGGGTCCTGGAATAGAACCCTGCATCGGGCTCTTTGCTCGGCAGGGAGCCCACTTCCTCCTCTCTCTCTGCCTGCCTCTCTGCCTGCTTGTGATCTCTCTCTCTGTCAAATAAACAAATAAAATCTTAAAAAAAAAAAAAGATATACCTGATTTTAAAATATTTTAAATTTTCTTTTTTAAAAAAGATTTTATTTATTTATTTGACAAAGAGAGAGATCACAAGCAGGCAGAGAGGCAGGCAATGTGGGGGGGAAGCAGGCTCCCCGCCGAGCAGAGAGCCCGATGCGGGGCTCGATCCCAGGACCCTGAGATCATGACCTGAGCTGAAGGTAGAGGCTTAACCCACTGAGCCGCCCAGGCACCTCAATATTTTAAATTTTCTTGTAAAAATAACATAAGCAAAGTCAAAACCCATATATATATGGTTGAGAATATATATATTCACAGAAAAGGGTTGCTGTCATTAATTTAAATAGCACTTATGAATCCATAAGAAAAAGACCAACAACCAAATAGAAACATGGGCAAAGGCCATAAAGAGTTCATTAAAAAATGGGTTGCCTGGCTGGTTGGTCGGTACAGCATGTAACTCTTGATCTTGAGGTTGTAGATTTGAGCCCTATGTTGGATTTGAGCCCCATGTAGATTTAAGAGATTATTTAAAAATAAAGTCTCTTTTTTAAGTTCACTAAAAAAGAAATAAAAATAACTTTAAAACATATTAAAAGATATCAAAAATTCCCATAGTAAAAGAAATGTGAATTAAAAGTGCAACAAGATGCCATTTTCTACTGACCAGATTAACAAAGACTAAAATATTTACTAACTTTTTCAGTGAGGGTGAAAGAAGACTGAAGTCTCATATGTTTTGGGTGAGAAGGTAAATTGGAGAGCAACTTGGCAATAGCTACCAGAATTTTATTTTTTTTAATTTTATTTATTTTTAAAGATTTTATTTATTTGACAGAGAGAGAGAAACACAGCAAGAGAGGGAACACAAGCAGGGGGAGTGGGAGAAGGAGAAACAGGCTTCCCACTGAGCAGGGAGCCTGATGCAGGGCTTGATCCCAGGATCCTGGGATCGTGACCTGAACTGAAGGCAGACGCTTATCAACTGAGTCACCCTTGTTGTGCCCCTCTACCAGAATTTTAAATGCTTATAGCTTTTGGCCCAGTAATTTTACTTCCAGGCATTGATTACTTCAGTGGTGCTGGCACGTATACAGAGGCATGTGTCTGCAAGGATATAAGCATTGCTGGTACCTGCAGAATTGGAAAGGACCTAATGTGCATTGAGGTGCTCCGCCTGGACCCCTTTTCCTGGGCTAGAACATTTATCTCTAGCCACATAGGTGTTGGCTGTCAGTGGTTTACAGCTGCACTCTTCTCCAGAGATGTATTCTCAACTGAAAAGGATCCTTCTCTCTTGGAAATGGCTGGAAGGTTACCCCTGGATGCAGCCAAAGCCATTGTCTGCACAGAAGTGTGCCATGCACGCTCCAGAGTTCCCCATGGGATCAAGCTGATGTTAGACACTGAAGCGACATCTTCTTAGCTTCCTCCCTAGCCCTATCTTTCCTCCCTGGCTTTTGGATAGGTTTCTCTTGAAATCACTTCTCAAGAAATCACTTGTGCAAGAACCTCCATCTTGGGCTTTGCTTTTGGAAAATCTGATCTAAGAGATCCATCAACAGGGGGGTGGCTAAATAATTGTATTCTATATAATGGAGTACTACCTAGATATTTAAAAAAGGGGAGGCAACAGCTTTCTATATAATGATATGGACTGATCTCCAAAATAGAATGCAAAAAACGAATTGCAAATATGTATAATATACTACCATTTATGGTAGAATAGACAATTAACAAATATGTTTGAGTATGCATGGAATATCCTTGTAAGTATAACTAAGAAAGGATAATAGTGTTTGCTTTGATGTCAAGGGGAGCCTAACTGGGGTCTGTGAGATGATAGTACCAAGTGCACTTGGTACTATATACTGTCCTACCTTTTTAATATCTCACGATGCAAATAAATTACTTACTGAGTTATAGTCGGTCAACAATGTTAAAGCAAAAACCATTAGTACTATTAAAAATTTTAGGTATCAGAAGTCTTTTCTCTTGCCCTCAGGAATAGATCACATTTAAGAAAATCAGCATGTCAGTACTCTAAATGGAAACATATGTTTTTTAAGTCCTTGGAGAGCACTTAAAAAATCATCTAATCATCTACATCTTAAGGATTCTTTCTGTAATTTTCTTAATTTACACAGTAAACACTTTCCTTATAGGTAATGTCATGGCAACTTCCAACTGGCCCTTTCCAAATTATCACAAATTAGCAAGTATCTTCATTTAAATGAGTGTGCTTTTTCTGAACTTGAATTTAATTGCCATTCATTTTGCAGCATTAATTATGGTAGATTTCCTGCCTCCTTTATGCCTGTGGCCACACAGACATCATACCATTATTAGTTATACTTGGCCTTTGGTTACAAATTAAACACACATATCTGCTGTGAATTGTCCATTATGTTGAAGATCAAACATGCTGGACTTGGGGCTTAAACAGAAGAAGTAATGTCAGTGCACAGTCCTGAAATATGAGACTGCATGTTGTCTCTGCCTCATGAAACAGAGGTCATGACTATATTAAAAGCATCTCTGAAACTGAAATATAATGAAAGATATATCATACCTCTTTCCCTGTACATCCCTGAGTCCACGATGTATAACAATAAAAAAACCTGGCCTTTGTTCTTCAACTGTATGGTGCTGCTTTTGGAGGCAAGCAGAGTACTCTTCCAAAACGCTTCCCCCTTATCATCTCCCCTCCCCATCTCTCACCCCTGCCACATTTGTCATACCCACTCAGAGATGGCACAGGAGACACAGGGCAGGAAGGCTGGTAGGAATGCATCTTGTGGCCATTCGTCCTTCCATTATGTTAATAAATGTTAATAAACATTTCATAAATCCTTACCATGTGGTAGGTTTTGTGCTAAAGGTCTGGGCACACAGTGGTAGATATGGTACCTAGCCTCTGGAGTTTAGACTTACTTTGAGGCAATACAGTAAGCAAATGAAAATAAGACAATAAGCAATGTTCTCTTAATGTGCACAGAGGAAAGGGAGAAGTGTGTGTGTGTGTGTGTGTGTGTGTGTGAGAATTTTAACACTATATGCATATATCTATCTATATACATATATATGTATTATATGACTACCATAAAATTTTATAGTTCTGTGCACTAGGAACAGCACAAGCAAAATTGAAAGGCTGAAGATGACAGCCTGATTGTAGCATACAGGACAGAAAGAAGGGTGCGTTGCTCTTAACAATCAATGATAGAAAACAGACAGCCCAACAGAAAAATGGGCAAAAGACATGAACAGACAGTTCACAAGAAATGATCTCATTAAATCAACAGGTATAATTTTTGCCTACTGAACTAGCAAAATGTTGTAGTTGTAGGACCTCATGAGATAAGAATGTGGTTGGAAAGACTCACACACAGCCATTGGTGGTGCAAATTGGTGTCTCCTTTTGGGTACCTCTCTACTGGACAGTTAGATTGTGTAAATAAAGAACCTGAAACCAGTTCATGGCACTTGACTCTATAACATCACTTTTCAGCATTTTATCTTGAGGGAATAATCAGAGATGTAAATAAAGATTTTTGTACAAGGATGTTATTGTAGCATAATTTGTGATCATGAAAAATTGCAAATAATCTATTCCAAAATTAGATGTTTAAATTTTAAGGAGGTTATAGGAAGGAATATTATCCCACCATTAAAATTTATATTTTCAAAGAATAAAGATATGAGAAAATATTTCAGATCTATTACTAAGTGAAGAAAACAGGAAAGCACAGTAAGAATGCTAATAGATTAGTAATGTACACACAGACAGAAAGGAGTAAGTTATTTCTAGGTAAGTGACTTATTTTTGTAAGGAGTGAACTTATTTCTATTTTAATTTTTCTTTGTATTTTCCAACTTCAACTGTGAACAAGGATTACTTTTTTGAATATATTAAAAGATTGTATCAAACGAGAAGGAAGAGATATGAATCCCACCCAACTCATTCAACACCCAGCCCAGAGATTTATAGTCAAGTGTATATTTTTTTTCCTTTGGAGCAATTTTATTGAGATATATAATTCATAAATGACTGTTCAAACCTTTAAAAGTTCCTAATGTCCTTTGGCATACAACTATCTCATAAACTCTCAAAATTCCTCTAGGATATAATTTCATGTTCACTCTTGTACTTCCTGTGTCTCATTGAAAAGTCTGAGCTATTTCTGATAATTTATTCTATAATATCTCATTCTCCTCAAATATGTATTTGAACACTTTTTCTGGATGTCTCTGTTATGCCTGGAGTTCTTTAGAGGCAAAGACGGAAGAAAATCTAGGAAAGCAGATGTATTATTTCCCAATTTCCTTTTTGCTCCCCACCGCCATCTTATGTTTTCAAATCCTGCAGTTTAACACCAGATAAAAAGATCCTTTCATTGGAAAATCAAAACATGAACATAGCTGGCAAGAATGCATTAAGTCAATAATATGATTGGAATTGTAACAAGGACAAAGAATGGGGTATCACGTATGGTAGACATGGAAATATGTGCTGAAATGCAACTTTTTATAGCTGGGAGAGAGGGAATGCCTGAAAGAAGATTTTGCATTAAGAATTAAATTTTATGTGGGGCGCCTGGGTGGCTCAGTGAGTTAAGCCCCTGCCTTCGGCTCAGGTCATGATCTCAGGGCCCTGGGATTGAACCCTGAGTCGGGCTCTCTGCTTGATGGGGAGCCCCCCCCAACCCACCTGCCTCTCTGCCTGCTTGTGATCTCTCTCTCTGTCAAATAAATAAATAAAATCTTTAAAAAAAATAAATTTTATGAGATACTATAAGACCAGATATAAAAAATTATAGTTGGAAACAAAAGAACAACCTACAACATTTTAAGGCTATAAAATAAATTCTTGGACATACTAATGGCACTTTTAAAATAACTTCTTAAAATGTTTTCCTTTGGCTGAATTTAGAAATTCACATGGACATATTTAGTTCCTTTTTGCAATGTTACAGGTATTCAGGTCATTATCCCCAGTAAAAATTATTCAGCATTCTATAACTTTTCATAAAATTGGTTTTTGAGCTTCATCTGTCAGGAGCAGTTTTCTTTTGGGGTGTGTTTGTGTTGTGACTAAAGAGAGGGATTTTTCTTATTAGCCAAGTTTTCAATATATAAAATCATAGAATAATCTCATTTATTTAAAAATTGTATTGCATATCCAATATATCATGGCGATATATTTTTCTGATAATTATATTATGACCTTTAAAAGTCTTCAAAATGGTATTTTGTGATGGAAAATTTTTGGAAAAGTTCACAGGTAGGTACTTATTTCAAAATAGATCTTTATATCAGAAAAGTAGGAATTGGATGAGTACTCTTTGGAATTTTAAGATTAATTAAGACTCCCTTGGAATGATTTACTTATTTGTTCAAGTAAGAACCAAAACATCTTAACAAAAGGATAGTATGCCACTGAAATACTAGGCAGTGTGGTGTGTTTCATGGAACAGAAACCCTAGATATATAAATTTAATATTCATAAATGATTGAGAGTGATATATAATAGAGATCTTTACAGCAGCTGAAGAGTTAAAAATATTCGTTACCTGATAGCTTGAAAATATTTTAATTAATTAATCTATGGAGAATGTTAATTTTACTACACAATGCTTGCATACCAGAACACTCATATTCTTTTATTTCCTAAAATTTTATTAGTCTGCTCTGAGTCTCTACACCCATGTCTGGGGGAAAGTCAATCTTAGTGTGTTTTGTGAACAATCTTCACTCCTTGTGACAAAAATACAGGGGTCTTATGTAGTCCAAACTGGGGAAGGACCTGTTCATCTTTGGTCCTCACTAGTCACTTCTGAAAAGCTCCTTAGTCCGCCCTTGTGTCTTGGATGTCTCTTTGGGAAGCCCTTCAGTCTTGAGATCCTGGTGAGTGGCCATCTCTGAGAAAATAGATATATGGTTTCCTGGCTCTGGGAACCTGAGATGAAGCATAGGGAAGAAGAAGGAAGTGCTCAGGGACTCAAAGGAAGAACAGATGTCCTTATGAGGGAAGAGTCTTACAGGGAGAATCACTATTTGGACAAGAGGGCTGGTGCTCAGATGTTGCAGGTTCTAGACCATGACCGTGAAGCCCTCAGATCTACCCTTCTTCCAAATTTCCCCATTTGTTAGCCCACAAAACAATAGCTAAGCCTGTGCCGGGCTCAGAATAACCTCCATATGCATGATGATGTGTAAATGATTGAAATCAGATGAGCTACAACTGTGACTTTACTCATATAAATGTGTAAATTACTCAAGTGTTCCAAATGAATGGAGAGAGATAGCAAAGTGTAGTCCTTGGTACCTCAATGTAAGAAGAAGAAAATTCAAAGAGAGGATACTGCAGAATGGGGATTCTGATGGAAAAGTCTCTGCCCTCATAGAATTTAAAGGCATGGGGATTCAGTGGGTAACCTGTATCACTGTTTCAGGACTGCCCCTTTCATCACTCAGGCCTCTCACCTACAGTCTCCTTGCACACTTGTAACAGTCTCCAGACCCATCTCTGCCACTGTCTATATTCCCTGTTCATGTCTGATTGTCCCAGAGGATCTGAGACAACATATAACCATGAAGATCTGTCTCCCCATGAGCTGGCATTCACATCAGCTTGGCTCTTACCAGTGCTTGACAAGTTTTTAATTCCCTTCTCCTTGGCATGTCCCCAAAAGGGCTCTTTTTTTTTTTTTTTATGTTCAGTTAGCCACTGTATAGTACACAATTAGTTTTTGATGTAGTGTTCAGCGATTCATCAGTTAAGTATAACACCCAGTGCTCATCATAGCATGTGCCGTCCTCAATATCCATCACCCTGTACCCCCTCCCCCAGTGAAGCCCTCAGATTGTTTCCTGGAGTCCATAGTCTCTCATGGTTCATCTCTCTCTCTGTTCTCCCTCTTTTGATTTCCCTCCCTTCCCCTATGGCCCTCCGTGCCATTGCTTATTATCTGCATGTGAATAAAGCCTTATGATAATTGTCTTTCTCTGCTTGACTTACTTCCCTTAACATAATCCCCTCCAGTTCCATCCATGTTGATGCAAATAGTAGGTATTCATGGTTTCCAATGGCTGTATAATATTCCATTGTATATATGTACCTTGTCTTCTTTATCCATTCATCTATTGAAGGGCATCTTGGCTCCTTCCATAGTTTAGCTATAGTGGACATTGCTGATATGAATATTGGGGTGCATGTGCCCCTTCTTTTCACTACATCTGTATCTTCAGGGTAAATAACTAGTAGTGCAATTGCTGGGTCATAGGGTAGCTCTATTCTTAACATCTTGAGGAACCTCCATATTGTCTTCCAGAGTGGCAGCACCAGCTTGCATTCCTACCAACAGTGTAAGATGGTCTGTCCCCCTTTCTTCACATCCTCACCAACAATCATTGTTTCTTGTTTTGTTAATTTTTGTCATTCTAACTGGTGTAAGGTGGTATCTCATTGTGGTTTTGATTTGTACTTCCTTGATGGCTAGTGATGTTGAGCATTTTTTCATGTGTCTGTTAGTCATTTTTATGTCTTCTTTAGAGAAATGTCTGTTCATGTCCTCTGCCCATTTTTTGACTGGGTTATTAGTGTTTTTGAGTATTTAGTTTTGAAAGTTCTTTATAGAGCTTGGATATTAGCCCTTTATCTGTAATGTCATGTGCAAATATCTTCTCCATTCCATGGGCTGCTTCTTGGTTTTGTTGACTGTTTCCTTTATTGTGCAGAAGCTTTTTATCTTGATGAAGTCCCAAAAGTTCATTTTTGCTTTTTTCATTTTGCTTTTTCACTTTGGAGACATGTCTTAAAAGAAGTTACTGTGGCCGATGTCAAAGTGATTACTGCCTATGTTCTCCTCCAGGATTTTGGTGGGTTCCCGTCTACACTGAGTTCTTTCATCCCTTTTGAGTTTATCTTTGTGTATAGTGTAAGGGAGTGGTCCAGTTTTAGTCTTCTATATGTAGCTGTCCAATTTCCCCAGAACCACTTATTGAGGACAAAATGGCTCTTTTAAACTATTTTTCTCTTCCTTAACTCCTCAGTTGTATCTGCTGAGAGTGAGTGAGTATGTATGTTGGTGTGGGCATCAACAGCTCTGCATTCACCAGCTGTAGGACCTTCATCACATTTCTTAAGTGCACCTGGAAAATGAAGATGGTAGTAAGTACAACTTAACCTCTGAGTGCTGGTAAGCCTAAAAAGATAGTATCTGGGATGGGGCTCTGTGAATGTCATCTGTGAATGTGAGTAATCTCTCCTCAGCTGAGTGAACCCCCTTTTTCTTCCTTTCCCTGGAAAATAAAGCACCCCCTGCATATTGTCCTTCAGTTATTTGATATTCCTTTCTGCATATCATTCTGTATTTCCATTTAATCACCTTTTCCCAAAATGTACCAGCAGACCTGTATTTTTGGATGCCATTATTGAGGGCCCAGTTTCTTTGTCCTCATAATTACCTTCACCTGCTCTGTAACTTCCTTTGGGCTCCAGGCAAACTTGGCTACTTTTGAGCATACTTCCTGAAATGCTGCCTTCCCTTGAATGACCTTGCACCATCCCCTACCGTGTTGCTGGGCTTCTCTCCTTCCTGTGTCATATTTCATGGTTCAGTTCTTAATATTTTCATCTTTACTTTTGTACCCATTCACTCTGAGAGCTTTCACTGGATGTCAAGTGCAACAAATCGTTGCTAAATGTCCCATATTCTGAAAAGAGCCAACAACAGCTGGGACCAGATATGTCCCCATGACATACTGTGGAGAGGCAGAACTGCCCAGTTAACTAAGGTGATACTTATCCACTTCTGAAAATAGCCTAGTGGTTGAGAGCACTAAGATGTTTTTGGAGCCAGCCTACTTAGATTTTAATCCTGGCTCTGCCACTGACAAACTTCATATGCCTCTAGTTGAGATATTTAATCTCCCTGTGTGTTTGGTTTCCTATCTGTAAAATAGGGGTAATAATAGTACCTACTCCCACTCCATTGGGCTGAGTCCGTTATTTTTTTTTAAGATTTTTTTTTTTTTTAATTTGCTAGGGAGAGAGAGAGAGAGAGCACAAGCAGCCAAAGTTGCAGGCAGAGGGAGACGGGAAGCAGGAAGCCCAATGCGGGGCTCCATTCCAGGACCCTGGGATCATGACCTGAGCCAAAGACAGATGCTTAACTGACTGAGCCCCCAGGTGCCCCAGATTAAGTCCATTATTAAGAAGGATGGCAGTATCTTTATAATTCCCCAATGTTTCTGCCTCCTTCCCGGTCCCAGTAGGGGAAAAGGGGAGGAATGAAGGGGCAAACCATGTTTCTCTCTGCACTTAAGACTTTTCCAGAGAGGGGTCAAACTGGTACAGGAGACAAGGAAAGGGAGAAGATGAGCTTTAAATCACATTTAAGAATGAAATGTTTGAGTAGATTAAAATTTTAATAACTTTTCAGAAAATGTCTGGAAAGCAGTGGCATCTGTCCAAGATATAATTAATAATCAAGAAAAGGTTTATTGCAGATTTCGAGAAAAACTGAACTGATTCCGTATTATCACTCTTCCAACTTGATTCCTCAGTGATGTTGATGATGATGATGGCTAACAGCATCAGGATAGGTTTTCTTGGATATCTATAGCAAACTATCAAGCTTAATACCCATTAAGATGGCTATAATCAGAAATATAGACAATAACAAATATTGGCAAGGATGTGAAGAATCTAGAATACTTACGCTAATGGGAATGTATAATGGTACAGCCACTTGGGAAAGCCTGGCAGTTCCTCAAAATGTTTCACATGGAGTTACCATCTGACTCAGTAGTCCTAAGGATCTACCCAAGAGAAATGAAAATATATGTCCACACAAAAACTTGCCCACTAATGCTTATAGCAGCATTATTCATAAATAGCGAAGAAAGATGTCCGTCAACTGATGACTGGATAAACATAATGTGATATCCATACGATGGAATATTATTCAGTCATAAGAAGAACGGTGTATGGATGAAACATGTTATCACAGGATGAAACTCAAAAACATTTTGCTAAGTGAAAGAAGCAAGTCACAAAAGCCTACATATTGAATTGTCCGACTTATGTAAATTGTCCAGAATACATAGAGCTGGAGAGACAGGAAGCAGTGGTTTCCTAGAGCTAATAGCAGGAAGTGACTCTTAATGAGTATGAGGTTTCCTTTGGGAGTGATGAAAGTATTCTAAATTTAAATTAGTGTGATGGTTGCACAACTCTGTATATATGATAAAAAAAAACATTGAATTATACACTTCAAGTGAGTGAACTTCGTGACATATAAATTATATCTCAATATAAGTACCATGCGCTAACCAATTACACCACTGGAGCTCCTAAATTATATCTTAATAAAGCTGTAAAAAAATCAGTTGATTTTCTCCAGCTGTTGAAAACAGAACCACAACTTCCCTTGCCTTGGGCTTCATACTCTACAAAAACAACCTTTACCTTCTCTTTCCACATGGCCTCACTTACCAGACAGTGGTACTAACAGATGTTTGTCATTTTTCTGGTGTCCCAGCATTTAAATCCATTTCCAAGTTTATGAGTTTTGGCAGGTGCATCAGCCATCTCTCATTATAGAAATGGAATACAATAGATAGCTGCTTGCCAGAGGTCGGAGGCACCCAACCTAGGCTTGGCCAACCTGCTCCAGACTTGGGAGTTCAGCATTAGGGATAAATTCAAAGAAGCAGGGACAGTGGGAAGTGCATTTGGATAGGGGTGAGAGCGGTGCCAACAGCCAACTGTGTTTCCAGGGATGGAGTCTGTGTCTCATGCCAGGCAGTGGGAGCGACGCAAACTCTGGTCACTGTGCTCAGCAATAGGGGTGATCTCACTGGATGGATTTTTGGCTTGATTTTGGCTGTGACTAAACGCTACTTCATCTTCCAGTCCTGCCTGTTTTCCAAGTCTGGTTCCTCCAACCTTCTCAGCAATTGTGTGGGTGAGTTAATATCCTTCCAATCAGTTCTTTTTCTCCCATGATCAGTTTCTCTGCTTGCAGCTAGGAACCCTGTTGATGTAATTCATAGGTCAGGATGATTTTCATCCTACAGGGTCTCTGGGATTCATCCTTTTGACTGTAGGCATTTATTTATTCATTGACTACTTTGTGCCATCCATTATCTCATGCATTCCTTGTAATAATGTCGTGACATACACACTATTAGCCTTCCTTGCACAAATGAGGAACCAAACTCATTGAAATGAATAACTTGTGGATTTAAACCCAGAGCAAGCCCAGTGACCCTTCCTTGAGATCTGTGTGTGTGGCTACATCTCACCCACCATCTACTGGACAAAAGTCTCTGCTACTCTTCCTCCTTCTCTCTCTTCTCTATTTAAGTTGTTGTGGGCATCATTGCCAAAGTTCTTCATTAAAGTATTGTTGATTCTTCTGTACAAGAGTCTATACCTCCCTATTGTCTTGAGGCTCAGACCTCAGAAAGGCATTAACTGCTGACATCTGACGACTTCCTTTCTGGTTATATCTCTCAGTAATTCTAAACAAGCCCATCACATGCCACAAACACAGGCCCTATTTTTTCTTAGTCTGGCTCAATTTACTGCAGACAGTAGGCCCTCAATAAATCTCCTTAATCTGGAGACAGACTAAAGACAAAATATTGAATTCACTCCTCCATCATAAGCCCCAAATTCCATGGCAGTGATGATTTGGGGAACAATAAAGCACCAAACATCATATGACAAAATCTATTGGAATGTGATGTTCTTGGCAGGAAATCATGTCGGAGTGGAAAATGATCCCTAAATATAAATACTGTAAAGACATGTGTACCATCAGGACTGTATTATTAGATTCCCAGAGATTTTTATTTAGAAGCTCAAGAACTTGCAAGGCCATACAATTCCTGGAATGGAATTTAGGTTTGCTTTCTGAAATCAATCCAGTCAAGCCTTTTCACACACGAGCATTCTTAGAAAGTCTTTGAACGTCTATTCTTACTCATTTATACTGGTGGCAAGAAGTCCAAAAATAAAATCATCATGAGGTTCTGCTTGCTTCCTGCTTTAGTTGCACTGGAAATCTTCCAGGGAAAACTCATGTACTTTTTGAGATCTCCTTTGCCTTCCATAGTCAGCACTGGGTAGTGGAAGCCTAGACTTGGGGCAAGGTCTGGGATAACATTTGGGTTTCTATACCCAATTCCAGTGTGTGTGTGTGTGTGTGTGTGTGTGTGTGTGTGTGTGTAGTGGGGTTTCATCCACACCAATAAGCAACTACTGGACAGCAACAAGGTTTTTGAGAATTCAACTCAATTCTGACACAATCTACCCTGAGATAGTGTCAAGTTCCATAGATTCAGGACTTAGTCCTACAAGACTGTCCCTCCTCCCAGACACTAGTCACAAACCCAGGTTATGACCTGGCCTTCCAGCCAACCAGGTGTAGAGTGGAGGTTCCAGGACCCCTTGTTTGTGTGTCAGATTCCCCTTTCGAGTTCAGGTTGTTACCTGTACTTCTCATTGACTGGCTATAATCCCGAAGTTCCTAAGATCCTTTCCCTGGGCTCAATGAACTTGCTAGAGCAGCTCAAAGAACTCAGGGAAGCATTTACTCACTAGATTATTGATTTATTATACGAAGATTTAATTTAGGACTAGCCAGAAGAAGAACAGAAACTTCCGTGCCCTCTATAGGTGCACCACTCTTCCCAAACCTTCTTGTGTTCACCGGATCAGAAGCTCTCTGAACCCTATCCTTTTGGGTTTTTATGGAGGCTTTATTACATGGGCATGGTTGATTAAATCGTTGACTCTTGCCAATTGATCTAGAATTCCAGCCCCTCTCCCCAGGTTGGGTGGGACTGAAATTTCCAGCCTTCTAATGACTTGGTTGGTTCTTCTGGCACCAGCCCCCATCTTTAGGTTACCTAACAGCTTTCTAAAAGTCACCTCATTAACATGACAAAGACACCTTTATTGTCGTAGGAAATTCCAAAGGTTTTAGGAGCTCTGTGCTAGAAATGAGGACAAAGACCAAATATGCATTCCTTATTATACACCACAATACCACAGATGGTATGAACCAAGTGAATCAAAGAGGCTGAGCAAGAGAATACCAAAAACAGGATCTCATGCCAAGGATGGACCTGGAAAGCAAGGGCATCAGGGGAGGGTTGGTCAGGAAAGATAGGGACGTAGTAGACATTGAGCCTGGCTCTAGTCTGAGACTACTCCTCTTCCTCCACTGGGGCTACTGCGGCCCTAAACAGATCCTGACCTAGGACAGATTGAAGGGTCGACAGCCCACATTTTGGGGCACTCCAGCATGGCCTTTTTATGGCTGGGTCTGTCCCTCGCTTTGGACCCTGAATGTGATACTCTGTGAGAGTATGTGGCCAAATCCTACTGTAAGGTCCAGCCTAGTATCTGGATGACAGAGACTTGCCCCTTCTCTCCTCTTGCCTCCCCTACCCCCCTCCCAAAATGGCAATCACTCCATTCTTGCTGCTATGAGATTGAGCCTAGTGAGTGACTCTCTTGGAGGCTACTTGCTCACTGGGCCACTGCTTGTTGTTAAACTCATAGACTTCATTAATGCTATCCTTCAGAGCCCCTTGCCAGGTAAAGCCTGTGCCCTCAGGGCCTATCTTCCCACCAGGAAATCAAGTAGGCAGACCTAATTCCAGACCTGACCACATGCTGACTTCACCAGGCTCTGTTTCTCAGAGAGGTAGCATGAGCTGAGGAGGCTGCCAGAAGCCCAGCCATGGGTTAAAGATTGATAACCTTGCAGAGAAAGAATGGGTTAAAATCCTAGACTGATGGACAATGGGAATCAGGGAACACATTGAGGGGATCAGGATACCCATTAGCCCATACAGGTCTTTGTGTTAAATAGAAAAATCACATCCTTTTGAGGTGGAACAATTAGGAAAAGCTGCTCTTCTTCCAAGTGGATACAACATGAAATGGATTGAAGTGGCCCCCAAAAGATCCATGCAAGTCCTAACCCCAGATACCTGTGAATGTGACCTTATGTGGAATGAGGATCTTGATAATATAATTAAGTCAAGGATCCTGAAATGAAATCATTCTAGATTAACCAGGTGGGCCCTAATTCCAATGACAAGTGTCCTTACAAGAGAAGGAGAAACACGGGGGTGACACAGGGAGATGATGAAGGCAGAGATTATCTCTACAGAGCTACAAGACAAGGGATGCCAAGAATTGCCAGCAACTACTATTAGCCAGGAGAGAGTCATGAAGGGATTGTCCCCTAGAGCCTTCAGAAGGAACCAACCCTGCCGTTTCCCTGGTTTCAGACTTCTGGCCTCTAGAACAATGAAAGAATAAATTTATGTCTTGTTAAGTCTGTTGGTTTGCAGTAATTTGTTGCAGCACCCCTAGGAGATGAAGGCATAACTCCAGGAAGGGGATGTGGCTTCCTGGGCAGAATGCAGGCGGGCATGAGCCCCCTTTTGCCCCTCAGCCAGATTTCTTTGAGCATGGCACAGACACAAACTGTGCAACTGTTCACCAACGCTCTGATGGAGACTGAGAAAACATAGCCCAAATCCACAAGAATTAAAGGGAGTCAACACAGGGCAGTGGTCAAAGAATGAATTCTGGAAGCAGATAGGAAGTCTGGGATTCTTTTTTTTTTTTTTTAATAAACATATAATATATTTTTATCCCCAGGGGTACAGGTCTGTGAATCGCCAGGTTTACACACTTCACAGCACTCACCATAGCACATACCCTCCCCAATGTCCATAACCCCACCCTCCTTCTCCCAACCCCCCTCCCCCCAGCAACCCTCTGTTTGTTTTGTGAGATTAAGAGTCACTTATGGTTTGTCTCCCTCCCAATCCCATCTTGTTTCATTTATTCTTCTCCTACCCCCTTAACCCCCCATGTTGCATCTCCACTTCCTCATATCAGGGAGATCATATGATAGTTGTCTTTCTCTGATTGACTTATTTCGCTAAGCATGATACCCTCTAGTTCCATCCCCGTCATTGCAAATGGCAAGATTTCATTTCTTTTGATGGCTGCATAGTATTCCATTGTGTATATATACAACATTTTCTTTATCCATTCATCTGTTGATGGACATCTAGGTTCTTTCCATAGTTTGGCTGTTGTAGACATTGCTGCTATAAACATTCAGGTGCACGTGCCCCTTCGGATCACTACGTTTGTATCTTTAGGGTAAATACCCAGTAGTGCGATTGCTGGGTCATAGGGTAGCTCTATTTTCAACATTTTGAGGAACCTCCATGATGTTTTCCAGAGTCCTTGCACCAGCTTGCATTCCCACCAACAGTGTAGGAGGGTTCCCCTTTCTCCACATCCTCACCAGCATCTGTCATTTCCTGACTTGTTAATTTTAGCCATTCTGACTGTTGTGAGGTGATATCTCATTGTGGTTTTGATTTGTATTTCCCTGATGCCGAGTGATATGGAGCACTTTTTCATGTGTCTGTTGGCCATCTGGATGTCTTCTTTGCAGAAATGTCTGTTCATGTCTTCTGCCCATTTCTTGATTGGATTATTTGTTCTTGGGGTGTTGAGTTTGCTAAGTTCTTTATAGATTTTGGTCACTAGCCCTTTATCTGATATGTCGTTTGCAAATATCTTCTCTCATTCTGTCAGTTGTCTTTTGGTTTTGTTAACTGTTTTCTTTGCTGTGCAAAAGCTTTTGATCTTGATGAAATCCCAATAGTTCATTTTTGCCCTTGTTTCCCTTGCCTTTGGCGATGTTCCTAGGAAGATGTTGCTGCGGCTGAGGTCGAAGAGGTTGCTGTCTGTGTTCTCCTCAAGGATTTTGATGGATTCCTTTCTCACATTGAGTTCCTTCATCCATTTTGAGTCTATTTTCATGTGTGGTGAAGGAAGTGGTCCAATTTCATTTTTATGCATGTGGCTGTCCAATTTTCCCAACACCATTTATTGAAGAGGCTGTCTTTTTTCCATTGGACATTCTTTCCTGCTTTGTCGAAGATTAGTTGACCATAGAGTTGAGGGTCTATTTCTGGGTTCTCTATTCTGTTCCATTGATCTATGTGTCTGTTTTTGTGCCAGTACTATACTGTCTTGATGATGACAGCTTTGTAATAGAGCTTGAAGTCTGGAATTGTGATGCACCAACTTTGGCTTTCTTTTTCAATATTCCTTTGGCTATTCGAGGTCTTTTCTGGTTCCATATAAATTTTAGGATTATTTGTTCCATTTCTTTGAAAAAAATGGATGGTATTTTGATAGGGATTGCATTAAATGTGTAGATTCCTTTAGGTAGCATAGACATTTTCACAATATTTATTCTTCCAATCCAGGAGCATGGAACATTTTTCCATTTCTTTGTGTCTTCCTCAATTTCTTTCATGAGTACTTTATAGTTTTCTGAGTATAGATTCTTAGCCTCTTTGGTTAGGTTTATTCCTAGGTATCTTATAGTTTTGGGTGCAATTGGGAAGTCTGGGATTCTAACACTGCCACAGTCAATATGACTTTGAGCATCATTTCCTTACCTGCAAGTGGGCATGGGGAGGGAAATGACATTTATCAACTACTTGCTGGGAATTA
Organism: Lontra canadensis; assembly: GCF_010015895.1. NCBI lineage: Eukaryota > Metazoa > Chordata > Mammalia > Carnivora > Mustelidae > Lontra > Lontra canadensis. The sequence continues at coordinate 24,143,693 of NW_022631013.1, forward strand.
TTATTCCTCTGCTTTTGAGGAATGACTGTTAGGATTGGATGACAATGTGTAGGACTTGGTGTCCCATCCTTTCTCAGTAGATATTTATTTCTGTTCATCTTCCCACCTTGGGCAATGTATCAGTATGGCAGGTATAAGAAGGCTGCTTGGATCTGTGCTCTAGCTTTGCTTCTGCTCAGGAATATTGCAGGCCTCTTGACACTGCAGCCATTGGCATTTGCATTTAGCTCCTTGGGGCTGTTAGGACAAACAAGGGAGAAAACAGGAACTAGGGTTGAAAGATACTGTTTCCCCAACATGGCCACCTTGGGAAATCTACTCTGTGCCTTTATTTTGTATGTAACGCTATGGGTACCCAAAGCTGACTTAAGCTCCTCAATGAACACAAGCATTAAATTTTTTAAAATTTTATTTATTTATTTGAGAGAGAGAGAGCAAGTGAGCATAGGGGGAGGGGCAGAGGGCAAAAGAGAATCTCCAGCAGACCCCGCACTGAGTGCCGAGACCGATGAGTGGGGGCTCAGTCCCACGACCTTGAGAACATGACCTGAGATGAAATCAAGAGTTGGACATTTAATCAGCTGAGTCACCCAGGTGCCTCCAAACACAAGCATTTTAACAATTTAACAAGCATTTTAGCAATTTCGATCTCAGTAAGTGTCCAAATGGGAAAAGGGTTCTTTATTCCAGTATGACCATGATTGGATGTTGTTGCCTTTGTCAGGCAGAAGGGAATTACTTTGTTTTCATTACAGAAAGAAGGAAAGAGAGAGGGAGGGAGGGAGGGGGGAAGGGAAGGAAAGAAAGAAGGAAGGAAGGAAGGACGAACGAACGAAAGAAAGAGAAAGAGAGAAAGAAAGGAAGAAAGAAATTTGGTGGATGTTAGCCTTGGGTTGGAGGAGAATAGATTGACACTTTTCTATCAAGCGGAGTCTGTCTGCTCTTCTGAAGCACAGGGATATTTCATATTTTCTGAATCTGAACAGAAGAGTTTGTTGAAATTAATATGCACTAGTAAGATGATTTTGGTGGTTTATAAAACCCCTTGTGAATCATACAGGAGCGAGGGCCCTCAGTGAGATGGCATTCGGTAATCCAGCGGGTGGAGTCTTCCAGTTCTTTCAGAGCAGGAGAGAACAAAATCATGGCTTTTCTTATCCTTGTGTGTATATTTATGAATGAAGACATTGCAAATGAGTGGGATTTACTGAGCTCTCCCTGTGGTATGTGCCTGTCCCTGCATGTGTGAGCAATTCACATAAAAAGCATCTCTAAAGGGCTCAGTTCTGCCTTCTGAAGTGACAGATGCATATACATTGGAACCATGAACTTGTTCATCCAATGAAGCAGGGGTAATACAAGAATATCTATGTTTTTATGCCCCTTCTCAGCATTCCCAGGGACTCTTAGGCAGAAATTCATTGCTTAAAGCGTAGTTAAATAAAGGCGCTGAAGGATTAGCTAAAACATTATCCATGTGTTGTCCCAGAGTCCGTGCCAATATCTACCGACAAAAGAGGAGATTAATCTCAGAGCCTTTTGCTCAACAGCAAGCTGATGCCCAAGTCACGAGTCAGCATACTTCATCCCGGGAGGCTGTTTTATCTCCATCCAAGGTGGTATTGATAGACTTAACGGAATAAGTTCTCCTGGTCTCCAGAAGCTTGTCAGCTTTCCAGTGACATGTTTTTTCAAATAATTCAGCTAGTCAGGTCCATCTGGAAACAGTTGTTTTGATGCTTTATGTCTTTTGTGTGACCCCTAATAAAGGCTACAGAAAGAATATGGCTTGCAGAAAGACTGAGGTGTCCCAAAGTAGTATTTAATGCTCTGCCGACATTCAAACAAATCAGCACCTTCTTTGGAAGTTTATGTGTTAGCACAAGGAGCCACTCCAAGGAGCCTTGGAGTTACGGAATGTTTGCGCTAGAGACGCGTAGAGCTCCCAAGCCGACCTTCCATTTGGTGATGGTGGGACATACCTGCTGTGGCTTTCCCTCTAGGTGGCCTCCAGCTATGGTCTCTGCACACTTTGGTAGAGGATGTTCCCCACTTCCTAAAGGAGCCTATTTCTACTGCTAGGCCATAATAGCACAAGGGAAGTTCTTCTGTTGAGCTGAAATATGTCATGTAACATTTGTTCCTAGTTCTGCATCCTAAAGCAACAAAGAGTGAATCCCTTTCTCCGTAATGGACTCCATGGTCTGGACAAATGGGTAGAGATATTGGATTTGACTCTGCTTCATTGCTTAGCTAGCTGGGCTGTTTAGAGTCCCTCAGAACCTTGGCTTCCTGACCCCTCCAATGAAGATCAGAATCCCAATCACATAGGCTGTTGTGGGGTTTGGACCAAATAATATATTTAGCCACTCATCACAGTGCCTAGCATATCATGGGTGTTTATTGAATGTTCCCCTTTTCCTTCTACTTCTCAGCTCTTTAGACACATGAAGGCAGCATATCTGTTTGCCTTTGCTCTTCTCTCTTCACACTCACTAAACTGCAGATCAAAGGGTTAGAGTTGAAAGTAGGGGTTGGGGAGGGGAAGGGGGGCTGGGAAATAGTCAAATCAGTGTTTCCTGAAGTGTTGGCATTGATAGGTGGTGAAAGGATTCTTCTCAGATAGCATATGGGTAATCATTTTACAGTTTAAATTTAAATCTGCCTATCTAAATGATATATTTCAGTTTCCTTCTGTTATGACAGGTGCTACTATCTTCCTTTCTTTGATCGTGATATAAAGTTTGCCTTAAACATACGTTTATTTAAGAATAAAGGTGAATTGAGCACCATAAAAGGTCTGATTATCTTTAAAATCAAAAGAATTTCCAAATAAATAAAAATCCTGTTCAAAATCTCCTTAGCGAGCCAATCAGAAAAGGCTATACTGTATGATTCCAACTCTCTGATATGCTGGAAAAGGCAGAACTGGGAAGACAATAAAAATCACCTGGGAGCACAGGTGATTTGTCGGGGACAGAAACTATTCTGTGTGATGCTACAATGACAGGTGCAGGTCATTATACATTTGTTAAAACCCATAGGATGTGTAAGACAAAGAATGACTCCTAACTTAAGCTCTGGACTTTAGTTAATAATAATATGTCAGTATTGGCTCATCAATTGTAGCAGTTGTAACGAATGCACTACACTAATGCAAGATGGTAATAGAGGAAACTGGAGGATGGGTGAAGGAGGGAGTGCATGGAAACTGTACTTTCTGCGTAATTTTTCTGAAAGCATAAAAGAGCTCAAAAGAAAGTCTGTTAATTAAAAAATCTCATTAGCTAGGCAAATTACCACTCTGTTTATTCACTACCATATCTCTGTTTGCCTGGGGATATTTCATGTCAAAAGCCAAATTAGCCACATTTCCCCCCAAATGTTACCATTACCACCAACTGCTAATCTCTGAGGTCCTCAGGCTCATCTCAGTGGGTCTTTTGCTTCTATTATTCCTTAATTTACTATATTCAATTTACTGCCTGCCTACTAATTCCCCCACCCCCTCTCCTCTTACTCTGCCTGGAATCTCAGGCCTATTTGATTTATACAACTCTTGCTATGGAGTAGGAACTCTTATCCCTCCATGTCTGGGCTACTCTGAGAGCCTCCCGGGTGGTCCTCTTATCTTTAATTTCTCCCACATTCTAAGATCACCTGCTAACATCATTAAAATGCTGTGCTGATGTCAATTTCATCCTAATTCTCCTCTGCTTGAGAATTTGTGAGTCTCTATTCCCAACCATCCAATGAGTAAAATGATCAAAGACGTAGATCTTGCATGTGTCCACCAGGTCAGGACCGGGAGCTGAATGAAGATCAGCCACTAGCTGATCCAACCAAGATAATTAACAAGGACAATTATGAGCATTTTCTGAATACCTGTAATAGATGCTGGGGTGCATGGGTAGGCGGAGGCTCCTGTTCTCCTCCCCCCACCAACCACCCAGGTGCTGGGAGTGTTGGCAGCTGGAAGCTCTCAGAGAAGTCCCTCTCTAGGAATTGCTCTTACCTGAAGACACCACCTCCCAGGGGCAGCCCATAGCCAGCACCTGGTGGGTGACAGTGTATAGCACCCTACCTTTTTGCCTTGAAGCAGGACATTTCTAAAGGCCCATTGGAGTATTAGAGCTCCCCAAAGACTGGCTGCATGTGTGGTGACTGCGCTGCAGTTCAGCTCCTCTCCTCTGCCCTATGATTCTTGTTCTCCTGCACAGCATCCAGCAAACTTCCTTCACTCAAATCTCCATCCTGGCATCTACTTCAGGGGGAAACGTGTCTATGACAGCATCCAAGGTTAACTGGACTCTAAGTGTGCTGTTGTCCTGATGTGTGCTCTTTCTTCTTCTTTTAAAAAGTATCGTATTTATTTATTTGAAAGAGAGAGCACTAGAGAGAGAGAGAGAGAGAGCATGAGTGGGAGGCAGAGGGAGAGGGGGAAGCAGCCTCTCTCTTGAGCAAGGAGCCTGTTGTAGGACTCTGACCCCAGGACCCTGGGATCATGACCTGATCCAAAGGCAGATGCTTAACTGACTGAGCCACCCAGGTGCCCTAATGTATACTCTTTAAAAAAAAAAAGCGGGCGGCGGGGGATTAAGAGCAGCAGACATTTTGTTTTGTTTTGTTTTATTGAGTAAACGATATGTAATATTGTGTAAGTTTAAAGTGCACAGAGTGTCACTTTGATACATTTATATATTGTAATATGGCTGATGTGATATTTATCATATAATTACAGTATAATTATTATTTTCTATAGTCACTGTACTATGATCTCTATGGTTTCTTAACTACTTGTTAGGTTTGTACCCTTAAGAACCATCACTTTCGGGACGCCTGGGTGGCTCAGTTGGTTCGACGACTGCCTTCGGCTCAGGTCATGATCCCGGAGTCCCGGGATCGAGTCCCGCATCGGGCTCCCAGCTCCATGTGGAGTCTGCTTCTCCCTCTGACCTTCTCCTCGCTCATGCTCTCTCTCACTGCCTCTCTCTCAAATAAATAAATAAAATCTTAAAAAAAAAAAAAAGAACCATCACTTTCATCCTCACCCTCCCCTGTCCCATAATCTCCTGGTAACCACCATTTTATTCTGTTTTTTTACAGGCTTAATTTTTTTCGGATTGCACATATAAGTGATATCATACAGTACTTGTCTTTCTCTGTCTGACTTGTCTCACTTAGCATAGGTCCTTATGTTATTGTAAATAAGAGGATCTCTTTCTCACGGCTGATTATATTCCATTGTGTATACATTCCATATCCTTTTCATTCATTCATCCGTTGATGGGCATTTGGATTATTTCCATATTTTGGCTATTATGAATAATGCTTCAGTAAACATGGGAGTTCAGAAATCTCATCAAAATCATGTTCCTTTTCCTTTGAGTATATACCCAGAAGTGGAATTTCTGGATCACATAGTAAATCTATTTTCAATTTTTTTGTAATAACTTCTGGATTCCAGGTTCTATATAGGATATTTTATTTATGTGAGTTCTAATCTTTACATCAACCTCATGACATAGGTCTGCTTTCCAGATAAGAATACTAAGAATTAAAGGATTTGGAAATGTACAGTTGTGGTCCAGTGAAAGAGGTCTTTGGACTTAGGGAAACTCCTGTAAGTGGTGGTAAAGAGGCAAAATGACAGCTTAGAACAGCTTGGTGTTGAATTATCAATTACTTCTCCCTCCACAAGGCCAAGTTTGGTTCCAGGCGAAGGAGGCAAAGTGGGAATGGGCAGTTTTCCCATAAAACCAGCTCATGGCTGCTCCAATCCCAGGCCCACAGCCTTACTCACTCTATTTCTACCCATCAGCCCTCCATTTCCTGGAAGGTACTCTGCTTTCCATCTGTTTCCCTAAACCCAGCCCAACCCCTGCATTTTGTCTGGGCCTTGCATTTTTTTCAGAAATGCCCATTCATCAGCCCATGCCTGTTATGTCCATTTTAGTTTTGTTAAAAAATGTATCTTCCTTCAGAAAGGCTCTCCTAATGCTATCTCCAGATAAAGAATTCACCTTACCATGGTACTTAATCCCTCAGCGTGGTTATAGCTGTTCTACCTTTACTCATACCTTAAGTCATACTCTGAGTCATAGAGTTCAGAAAGCTTCTTTTGATGACGCTGAAGATTGAGTTGGGTTGGGGGCTCTAATCTCACTTCCGTTTTGAATCAGTGGTTGAGAAAAGGCATAAGAAGCAATATGTAATACTAAATTTGTTCAGAGTTTGGGGATATTAACTTAGAAGAGGCATTTCTGGACTATGGGGCCTGATACAGGTATGGTTATCACAGGGTCTAGGAGCAGAGCCCAGGCCCCGTTGGAGCTCTAGCAGGTCTAAAAGAGAGCAAGAGGCCAGATCAGTTCAATCTCAGCAGGCAGGCAGAGAAACCCATGCAGTGAGGAGGGAGGGGATGGGATTTGAAATATTCCTTCAAAGCTATGTGTTCATGGAGAGACTAGAGAGAGACCTCTCTTCTATGGACACATGAAGAGTGGGTCACAGTGCCTTCCCGTCCTCTTCAGAGCAGAGGTGTGCTCTGCGGAGAGTGTAAGCTCCTAGAGGACAGTGTACCTCTTCTTCCATTTCTTCTGTTCTATTGCCCAGAAGGTTAGAAGTGTCTCGAGCAGGACATCACTGTGTCACTTGTCTGCCAATGTTCCTTAGAATAATACACCCCAGAATGCCAATTTTAACCAACTTTGTTAAGCAGATGTACTCTTTTTCAATTTATTACCACATCTATGGTGCCCATGTGATTTCTCTGTGTTTTTCGGATGCCACTGGGCCTGGACTTTTCTGCCAGGTTGACTGGAATGTCTAGAACATTTTATCATCTGCAGCTGGGAAATTGCTGAACTGTCTGAGTGTTTTCCTATGTGAGCAATTGTTGTGTCAGCCAAGGCACAAGTAAGATTTTAAATAAGCCCAAATTGTTCCATGATGTAATTTAGGAGTGAGACTTGTGTAAAAAGGGAAAGGAAGGGTTTTTATTGTGATAACTCCACTTGTCAGAGTTCTCTCTCCTCTATGTCAATCAATCATTCCCAAGAAGACATTAAAATGTCTTCTTATGTTTATAATATTATTGAGGAACAAAAACATGTGAAGCAGAAACTCATGGTTTCTGTAAGCCATTTGGTACCCACTGGACATATAAATTCTATGTCAAGACCCAATGAGGATAGTTTGGTTATCTGTTGTCTTGATCCCACTCATTAGACTGGCATAGGGGTTGCTAGGTAAAATATAGGATGCCCAGTTACATTTGAATTTCAGATGAACAACAAATAACTTTCTAGTATAAGTATGTCCCCAAAATTGTGTGAGATATACTTACACTAAAAATTATGTTATTCATCTGAAATTCATATTTAAATAGGAATTCTGCATTTTACCTTCTGAATCTGGCAACTGTAGGCTGACAGGGACTTGGAAAGACCCCTTCCACCCTCCAAGGAGAAAATTAGGTCAGGAGTAAAGCCTTTAGTCAGGGCAAGGGGAAAGTTTTCAGTGGCAGCCAAGAAAGACAAAATAATTCACATTGCCCTGTCAAAATCTGTTCTACCTTTGAAAAACAGAAATGGTTTGGGAAGACAGGCATAACCAATGGCGTGGGAATGAGACAGGTGGCCTCATATTGTACATCTAGAAAACCAGTTGGCCAATGTAGACCTTGGTTTGGCCATTGGTGGTTCTGGCATCATAGCCATATGCTGGGAAAGGGAAGAAGGGTGAGGTTGTTGGCCTGGCAGGGTTGGTTTGGCTGAAGGACTGGATGTCTGTTTGTCAAATATACAACATTCAGTTACGGGGCAAACTAGGCCTTGATTTAGGCTAGTAATAAGATCCAGTAATACGGATCCAATGTGGCAGTCCAATCATAAGAGAAAGTCCTGGTTCCTGAAGAGAGAGGGTTGATGAGACTTCGGGTAAGAGTTAGGACTCTTGGCCCAGTGGGGTCTGGAAAGCATGGCATGAAATGGTGGTGGCTGGAGAAGAGGCTGTTCATGAAGACAACTGCCTGACGATTTTGGACTCCTGGGCTTCTTCCCAACATTATAAGGACCCTATTAGGGTAGCCTGTTTGATTCTGGGTCTGATTCAGGAGTGACACTGAGGCAGCTTGTGTCCTTTCTCTGTGGTCAGGCTGGCCAGGGTCCAGGAGGGGCCAGGCCTATGAGACAGAGTGAAGAGCCAAGATCTGCATAGCTCAGGAGAGACTAGGGTAACAGCCATAGAATTACCTCATTTATGCCAGGAAATTGTGTGGGGTAGAGAACAGCCATGTACCTGACATCATCCAAAGAAACAGCAAAAACAGTTGGAAATGCAAGAGTGACTGAAACAGAAAAGTACAGTCCAAAAAGGCAGGTGAGTCATCATACAAAGATAGCACTCGAAGCCATAGAGGTCTTCTTCCTTTGAAAAACAGAAACAATTATGAAAAAGTGGGAATAAGCTTTTGTAGATTGTGTGTGATCTCTGCTTAGGCTCCCACGCTCAGCAGGAACCTGTCCTAAAAAGATTTTCAACTGGGGGGAGCTTGCAGGGTGAGCAGCTTGAGCCCTCAGGAGAGAAGCACCAGTTTCCATTAGGTCTGATGTCTCGATTGAGTAATTGCATTGAGTGCCTTGTGTGAAGTCATAGGAACAAATTCAGGTGGATTGGGGGCACCAAACCTAACAAGAAAGAGAGTTTGGCGGAAGTGAATGAGAGATTAAAAGAAGGAAAGGAAAGGAGATAAAAGGAAAGACATGGAAAGAGAGAGGCCATATAGACATTTGGTGCTCTGGACCCTTTCCCCTCGTTTGTGCATCCTTTTTTTTTTTTTTTTAAGTTTTTTAAATTTTGACAGAGAGCGAGCACAAGCACACAACCAGAGGGAGCAGCAGGCAGAGGGAGAAGCAGGCTTCCGGCTGAGCAGGGAGCCCACATGGAACTTGATCCCAGGACCCTGGGATCATGACCTGTGCTGAAGACAGACCCTCAACCAACTGAGCCACCCAGGTGCCCCTAATTTGTGCATCTTGACTGAACATCCTGAAGACCGGTCTCTGCTAGGCATTATTACCCGATTTTTTATTTAAAGTTAGTTTTGACTTTATTATTATTATTTTTTATTTGAGTATAGTTGACCCTCAATATTACATTAGTTTTAGGTGTACAACTTAGAAATCTGAAAATTCATACATTATGCTCTGCTCATAACAAGTGGAGCTACATCTGTCCCATTACATCACTATTATACTTGCATTGACTGTATTCATGCTGTGCCCTTTTTCCCCCCTGTGACTTACTCCTCTGGCATCTGGAGGCCTATATCTCTCATTCCCCTTCACCATTTTGCCCAAACCCCTACTCTTCTCCCCTCTGGAAACCAGTTTGTTGTCTGTATTTATAGGTCTGATTCTGCTTTTCACTTTAATACAAAAAGTGTTTGCAATGCCCTTACCAGCTTCTGTGAGGCGTTCCTTACTCATGTTGCTTTCTATGGAGTTGATTTATATTATACTGTTGAAAAGTTTACTGTCCGGATGTGGATGTGGACGGCATCAATACTTCTCAGTGTAACTTCAACATATCCCTGGGTTTTCAGGACTTGAGAAATGTTCTCATAGGACCATGTTTTCCTTCTCCCCGGAAGCCTGAACTTTCCCACCCCAGGCTTTGGGATCAATGTGTGGTCCCTGTTCAAATGGTATTTCCTCTCACTCACTTGACTTTTGTATTTACCAGATCTCTCTTTACATCCTTAAATGTAAAATAAACTATTTCAAAATGATTTTTTTTTTTGCACTTCTGGACTTGAAACCGGCAGAAATGCATAGTTCTGGCAAGGGAAAAATATATACGAACTGGGGTAAAATAAAAACATTCATTTTCCAAATTCAAGGCCAAACGCTGGAATTTAATCATCTCATAAAAATAAACCATTTGAAAATTACTTAATTCATCACTGATTCAGTCTGGAAATTAGATATCAAGGAACAAACACAATAAAGCTCTGTTAGTTAGCATGCAAAGGCTAAAGCATGTTTTGTTTGAGTGTTAAGTGTTTAGGATAAGACAATCACTTTGTGTTCACTCTAAAGAAAAGTTTAGTTTTCAGAGAAGTCTGCAGTGGTCAGCAAGGTATAATGTTGGGAGCAGGAACACACAGGACCGGGAACCCTCCAGATTCTTAGTATAATCCAAGATAAGTAACTTTACCTTAGATCTTGATGTCTTTGCCTATATATGAGAGACATTTAGAGACAGTGCCATGGTCTGAATGTCTGTGTCTGCTCTAAATTCATAGGTTGAAAACCTAACCCAAAGGGGATGGTATTAGAAGTCAGGGCTTTTGGGAGGCATTAGGTTATGTGGGCAGAGCCCCAGTGAATGGGATTATACAAGGAGCCAGAGAAAGCTTCCTTACTCCTTCAGCCTTGTGTAGTTACAGAGGGAAGATAGCCATCTCTGAAAAAGTGGGCCCTCACCAGACACCAAATCTGCTGGCACCTTGATCTTGGACATCTCAACCTCTAGAAGTGGGAGCAATAAACTTCTGCTATTCAGAAGCTACCCATTCTGTGGCATTTTTTTAGAGCAGCCTAAACAGACTAAGACAGGGAGGTAGTTAAGGTCTTCCCCATTTTCTAGACTCCACAACAACATCCAGCAAATTCCCTAAATGCTGAGGCCTTTGCGTGTTATCTGATGACTCACCTGGCATTTAGGATCTTGCTGTATGTGGGATCCCAGTACAAGTGCTAGCAATGGTGTTGATGAAATGTGTGAGAATTAATGAGATTTTGAGGGCTGGAGGCAAGATTAGTGCCTTTGAACCCTCTTGATATGGCACCCATAGAAAACAGGTTAACAGTCAAAGATGCTTACGCCTAAAGCACCTGGCTTATAGTGTGATCAGCATCCCTAGGTTCTTTCCAGATGGCCCATGTGCCAAAAAGATTTTTATCTTGGGCACTGACCTAAACTCAGTTGTGGCATACCTTCACACATCAGTCAGGAAGCTCTGGACCAGAATTTGGAACTATAACTTACTATGGAATGGAGAATGACAGTTTACACAATAAGCATGATAGCTACTAAAAATAATACTCTTTATTTTTATTCTTTAGTTGTAGGAAAATTCGAGAGTGAGAAGGCATAGATCTGAAAGGGGCCAGGTCGTATGTTTAGCTGGGGACACACTGATTAGGGGGCATCTCTGAGATATCCAAGTGTGGATGTTGAGATGCTAGGTAGATGCCCAGATCTGGAAGTCGATGGAAGTCTGGGCTGGAGAGAGTTCTGGAAGTCATGCATGTATAGATGAGATTGGAAACCCTGAGTGAGATTTCTCTGAGAGACTGAGAAGAAGCGAAGAGATGGGGTTCAGGAGAACACTAAAATTTGAGGAGTTGGTAAAGAGAAGGAGTTAGCAAAAGATATAGGGCTCATTAGGAGCCATTTACAAAGTGACTTAATGTCGTTCCATAACTGAAAAACATAAGATACATTGATATCCGTGTGTAGATACGATTTATTATGTAATGACATCCACAAATACAGGCAAGGACACGTGCATACGGTGGATTTGGACACGTGCATACAGGACACGTGGATACAGTTAATTTCATTCACTCATTCACATCATTCTTTCTTTCAACCAATGTTTACAGAGTACCTACTATGTGCCTGGAATTATTCTAACCACTGGGGATATGGGATACACAAGTGAACAAAACAGAGCAAGTCCCTTACCTAGTGGAGTTTTATTGTGGCACGTGCACACACACACACACACACAGACACCCTCCCCCCACACCCCACACTAAATACTTTACAACCTACTTCCCAAGAGGTAGAGCAGAATGTAGACAGGCTTGTGTTTTTACTGGGCCAACATCCTTGATTCTCATAAAGAATTGCCTGTCATCACCCCCCACATATCGCTTTGGCCCTGTTATATTTGTCTTTTTTTCACTTAAAAGGTTAACTGGATGGTTGAATTATGGGATTCTAGCCAAAATACGCTTCCCTTAAAGGAGTTCCCAGCTAATCAGTAAGCTGAGCTGGTTCGGCATCTGTCTTACATTACCAAGGAGCTGGGCATCTGCAGGCTGAGCTCATACTGGGAAGGCGTCAACGGGACCTTGATCTGCCTTCACATTGTCATTGCCAAATGACAGGGAAACAGCATGGGGCATGGTTCCAATCTGAGATGGCAGGTTCTGAGGACAAAGCCTGCAGGGATAATTTTTTATTGGAAACTCTTTCATTTCCACCCATTGTCAAATATTCTAATTCCAGGTTATCTTCCGACTCTAAAAAGTGAAGATAAATCTATAATTTTTTACCTTATCATCTTCCCCAGATTATTATTATTATCATTATTGTCATTGTTTAATTTTTCTCATGTAATATGGAGATCAGAGATTTTCTCCATTTTGTGGCCAGTATGTTCTGGGCCCTGTTAGGTGATAGGACAACTCTACCTCTAGAATTTTCTGTTTCTATTAATGGCACCATCTGATGATGTTTCTAGTCTCCGTGGTTCCTTAAAGTGATTTCCCATTGAGGAAGCTTTTCTTCCCTTCTGTTCTTTCTCCATTGTCTGGGTGAGACCTATTTGAAAGCCTATATGGTATTGGAGATGGGAAGGATATAATCTTTATGGGTGAGGAAATACTCCATTACGCCCGAAGTGTTGGCTGTCCTGGTCATTTTCATTAATGATCTTAGCATAACCCTATACTCCACCATCTTTCATAATCTGTTGTATCTAATTAGTTATATATGAAGTCAGTTTCTTAAAATGCTGTCTGTATATGCATTCTTTGGCCAATAACTTTCAATGAATCCCTATCGTGGTTGGAATCCAAATGCATTAGGCTGTCATTTGACCGAGCGATTAACACTTGGAGGAATTTATCTTACAAATATAGTTATACAAATGTAAAATGGCCTATTTGCAAAATTACTTACTATAGCATTATATGTAATAATAAAAGATAGGAAATGACTTAAATGTCATTTAATCAGGGACAGATTAGATAAATTATGATTTGTACATACAGTAGATTATCATTCAGTTAGAAAAAAAGGGAATTCTTTGTATAAGGGTGGGGAACAATCTCTAAACTATATTGTAAAATGATAAAAACTAACATTTAAAAGAAAGATACACATGCACACATACACTCATGCATAGATTTTCTTCATATGCATTGTATCCTTGGAAACACACCTAAGAAATATCAGTTGCCTGTGGGGTAGGGAGTGGGGGACAGGAGATAGTCAGACTGCCAGGTGTCAATTCCAGCTCCACATAACCTGCTCCATCCAGGACCTCAGTGAAAAGCTGTTAACCACCTGCTACGTGCTGCTTCTCTCCAGTCAGCCTTTCCTCACTTTTTGGATTCACCGAGTCATGGTGACATTTGTAATGACAACATCATTTCCACCTCTCTCTTTCTCAAGTCATCGGGTTCTTACTTAAAGAACAAAAATGATGTATAATAGCCTAACTTGTGCTGTAGAGGGGCTGCCCTACTGGTTTAAATTCCTACCCACTGCAGTCCTGGGAGTGGACTTACTCGTCCCTAGAAATAAACGCTGGCACCAGATCCCCCCGACCAGAAGCCAAGGCCACTTTCTCCTTTCCCACTGGATGATGTGCACATGGAGGGCTGTCTCTCCAGCAGGGTGAGGCTCTTAGTCCCCAGAAAGGAATCCTCATGCTCTCCAATGCTAGCTCTCTGAAGCCTCCAGGAGAGCTGTTGCTCAGAAGGTCTGAAGGTGTATTTATGGTCTGATGTCCCTTTGTAACCTGCCTTGACCCATAAATGAGCCCTCTTTTCAGCTTCTGCCATGAGATGTTCTGACCATGAGATGTTCGTTGGCAGGTGTTCAGTCTTCATTTTGCATGAATTTCATTAGGTCTGGGTCCCAGAGGCCTTTCCTAGTACAGAAATTTTATGCTCTTTACATGTGACTTTGCCAGGAAAATGGCAAAACTCTTTCAACATACTCTCTCAGTCTGCTAAAACAGTACCAGATACATGATCTTGGAATCATAATAGTGTACTGACAGCTAACAAACATTTAACCACACAGCCTGTGCCATTCACTGGTCCAAGCACTCAATTTGCATAAACCCTTATAATCTTCACAGTAGCTCTCTGTAGTAGCTACTATTAGCATCCCCATTTTGGAGATACAACAACTGAGACCCACATAGGTCAAGTCATTTGCCCAAGGTCACACAGCTACTAAGTGGAGAAGCTGGGATTTGAACCCATGTAATCTGTCTCAAGCCCTTAAACACTTTGCACTCTATACCAAGTGTAACTTGCAAGCTGTTATAATATATTGATCTTCATGGAATGACTTTCTGGCCTCCATCAAAGGTTTTCCTCTTTAGGGCCACTCACTTGCAACCTGACTTAATGTCCTAGGTCTCACAAAATACAAAATACAAAATTTGGAACTGGGCAGTCTGGATCCCAAGGCCAGGTACTTGATCATTATGCTAGACTGCCTCTCTGGAATGAGACTAGTATGGTAGACACTTTATTTCTAGTGAGGCCCATACTCCAACGTTGAGTTTACGTGAACTAGGCTGTTCATGAACACAACACATTTCCTGATGAGAACTGTGGTGTCAGAAAGTCTTGCTCTACCTCCTTCCTGCCAAAACCCCACACCTGACGGGGATCCATACAGCCCACACCAGCCCTGACAAGAAGGACCAGACTGGCAAGAGCAAGAACTGGGATTCTAACACAAATTTTTTTCGATGCACATTACCCTACAGCTTTATCTCTTTAAAACATGGCCTCGTTAACCACTTCAGACTGGACTGATTGGTAGTGCCCCCTTTTTAAAGTGTGGGTAAGGGATCTTATCCTTGATCCTAGGCCCTTTTGTGTAGGGGAGGAGAAGGAGTTGGGTGAAAGACTTAACAGAAGTTTCAAGCTCCTTCAATGTCCACCTACAGGTCCACCTCCCCCCAGGCACCCATGCCTACACACTCAGCCTTGGTGATTTCCCTTGAATTCCTGTAAATCTAATTGTGATTGCCCAAGGCACTGTCCAGAGCCAACCTGTGTGGCCACTTACCATAACACATTGGGGGGATTGTGCTCTATTCCCAACCAACTTAATACATTTTTGCCTTCAACAAATCTATTGAACATCACCTGGTACCATCTCACCAGGTAGCAAAAAGAAGATCAAGACCCATTTCTGCCCTCAGGTACTCACGGACCATTAGAGCAACAATTATATTTCCATGAAGAAGCCAGCCCTGAGGTCAGTGGGCATGGCAAGGAGACCTCCAAACTCTTCATGGGAGATCATGGAAAGTTGCCAAGAGTAGACCAAACTTGACATGAGTCATGAGGGTATAAAAGGAGCATTTCAGGATGACAAGTGGAAAAAGAGCAAGGGTAAGAAGGAGTTGTCCAACACGAAGACATGTAGAAGTGCAGCTAATTCAGTATAACTGAAGTACATAGCACCCGGGAAGAAGGAGAGGAGATGGGATGGATCCATGGCATGAGCTACTGCAAAGCACAAATTCCTCCTGAATATGGGCTTCTTAGTGGCAGGGATTTTTGTCTGTTTCTTGATGGACTGCTGGTGTTCCATGGCACCCGACACAGAAGAGGCACTCAACACGTATTTGTTGTCTATGCAAAAAAATGAATGTGTGTTGGATCCAGAAATGTGAACTTCATCCTGGAAGATTGCACGATTTTAGGCTCGTGAGTGACATGATTAAACATTCATTTTAGATAAACAAAAGGGTTCAAAACAAACGCTGAATACAAACATACAAACACCAACCATTTACCCATATATGTAATTGCTAGTAATAACATGATAGCAATAAAAATTTAAAATACCAAGTAAACTAAGAATGTGCATGATGTACAGTAAGAAAACTGTAAAGCTTGCTAGAAAGGCAAAAAGAAGACTTGACTAAATAAAGAGAAACACCATGTTCCTGGGTAGGAAGACTCATATTGTAAAGATGTCATGCTTCCCTAAAATAACATATAAATTTAATACAGTTTCAGTTAAAAATCCCAGTGGGATCTTGTGGTACTTGACAAATAGCTTTTAAAATTCGTTTGTATGTATAAATGAATGAGGACAGCCAAGAAACATGTGAAAAACCAAGAAAAATGAGAAGGGAGCTTGCTTAACCAGATCAAAAGGCACTATATAAATCCATGGTAATTAAAACACTGTGGTACTGGAGTTGGAACACACAGAAAAATGGAACAGATAGCATATCCAGAAACAGGCTCATGTGTGTGTGTATATAGTTAGCATATAGTGAGAGCTCACATTTACTGAGTACTTACTATGTGCGTGGCACTGTTCTAAGCATTTTGTGTTATTCATTTAATTTTTGCCCAACTCTGTGAAGGACGTCCTATTGTTATCTCCATGTTAGAAATAAAGCACATAAAGATTATGCTACAAGCAGTCTAGGGAATGGTATCCAGGCTTTCAAACTCAAAAGACATCATTTTCCATCACAATGGAATGATATTTCTGCAGGTGAAAAACAGGGGAATTAAAAAAAAGAGAGATTAACAAATTGGACTATATAAACATTTAAACAATAAATGGAAAAAAAATAATGTTAAAAAGAAAATGAAGACCAGGAAGGTATTTGCAAAACACATGATAGCAAAGGGTTACTATCCTTAATACACATTTATATGTATCAGGATATATAATAATACATAATTATATAAACTATTTGTAATTATATTAATATTTATTATGTACAAATCAATAAAATATGAATCTCTGGGTAGAAAAAGTAAGGAATCAGTATGAACAGCCCAGTTCATTAAAGAAGAATACGAATGCCCAATAAACATATAAGATGCTCAATTTCAATATCAAAGAAATGAAAATTAAAATGAGATATCATTTTTTTCCCCTATCAAAATGGCAAAGACTAAAACGATTTCTAAATGCCTGAGGTTCCCTAGAACATGTTGGTGGGAACAGCACCGTGCCAAGCCATATTGCCTCAGAGCCTGAGGTGGAAGAAAAATCAGTAATACTGATTCTGCCTTTATTTAAAATTTTGTTATTTTGTTCATAATGGACTTCTGTGCCTTCATTTTGATTTTTAAAGTATTGCACTAAGTCAGTATTTGTCTTAATTACTGAGTTTTTAAAATGGCTCCTTAAATTTTGAGCCCAAGGTGAAGTGCCTTATTCACTTTGTCCCTGTCCCAGCTCTAATAGAAAACTAAACTACTACTACCTTCAACAATTACTTAAAAATGTGAGTCAACCTGTTAGATGTGGTTAGCCACTAATATAGCAACTCTGTCTATAGGAATTTGACCTGAACGTATGGCTGGGCCAGTACACAGTAATATATGTACAGGGTTGCTTGTTGTAGCACGATTCAGAAGAAAAAAACTGTAAAACTGTAAATAATCTAACCGATCTTCAGTCGGGGGTTGTTAAATAAAATATGGTCTATTTGTGCAATGGACTACCATGCAGGGGAAGCATAGAAACACCTGGGTGGCTGAGTGACTGACTCTTGGTTTCGCCTCAGGTTATGATCCTGATCGGGGTCAGGGGATTGAGCCCCAAGTCGGGCTTTATGTTCCGCGTGGTGTCTACTTGAGATTCTCCCCCCCCACCCCGCCCCTCCTCCCACTTGCACTCTCTCTCTCTCTCTCTCTCTCTCTCTCTCTCAAATAAATGAAATCATTTAAAAAAAATGATGGCATAGAAGTGTGCATAAAGGAAAAGTTCCATATTGTTTTCAGGAGTACATTAAAAAGCAAGAACTACATGTGCACAAACATCCCCATTATACAACACACAACTCCAAAACGTCTCAAAAAATAATGTCTTTATTGGAGTCCTATGAAAAGGTAGCCAAAGGAAGTATCACACTTCACAGAAATCTCACTTATTATAGCAGCTACTCGAAAACCCTTGACTATCTCTCAAAATTCTTGCTAACTCAACCTCCCCGTAATTCTCTCGCATGTTCTCTTGTCCCCATGGTAGTAGATAGATAGCACCTTACATGCCAGCAGTTAAGCTCCCACATTCCCCAGATCCCTGGGTCTTCCATTCTGTCTGTAGCTCTACCTGTCCTCCAGGAGACCTGGTGCTTGTAACCCATTCGCCTTCCTCCCCAAAAGGCGGGTGTAACAGATGTTTGTTTCTGTTTGGGGGAAACTCTGCTGCTTAGAGTTTGCTTCCCTCTGTGGAAGCCAGATTCTTTCTCTTCCAGCCTCCCTTGCAGCTAGAGCACAGACACGTGACCTGGGTTTACTCCCAGGGAGCTGTCCTTGTCCTGGACTTGGAAGCAGAAGCCTGCAGTGCAAACCAACAGGCGTGGTACAGTAGCCAACTGCTGATGGTGGCAGCAGATCCATCCAGTGCCCCCCAGCAGCTATGGCAGGGGACCTCGGGGAGGCAACCCAGGGCCCAGCATCTGTGGAGTCCATTGATGGTCTACTGAGTCCACCCTTGGGTCTGTGGTGTCTCCTCCAGAGCAGCTCTGCAGTAGGACTGGGCTTTGGCTCTGGCCATGGAGTCTCCAAACCTGGTTGTCTGGCCTTCCAAAGACTTTGTGAGTGACCTCATGGCCTTTAATACATCCCTTTTCTGCTTCAGTTAGCATTGCTTGCAACTAGGAATCCCGATTCATACATACTGATTTTTGGTGTTGCCACAAAAACATGTTGTGGGTGGATCTGATTTCAGTATTCATTATGACACAATTTTAAGTAACTCCCCCCCCCCCAAAGACACATGCACACAAGCTTATAGGTCAGGTCAAGTAAAGTTTTGGGCAGCTTTATTCATCGAGAGCTGTGTAGTCCAATGCAGTAGCTACCAGACACATGTGGCTAGCTAAATTTAAATTAATTCAAAATAAATAAAATTAAAAATTCAGTTCTTCAGTACCACTAGCCAGATTTCAAGCATTCAGTGGTCACAGGTGTCTCTTTGTTACTGTATCAAGCAGTGAGATGTAGAAGATCATTTCCGTTATCACAATCTAGAAAGTTCTTGAGATTTCACCTGCCCACCTTGCTGAATTTCAGCAGAGACATTTTAGGTTAACAGAGGAGTCATCTTGCTAACCAGACAGGTATGTTTTATTTGTGATATTTAAATTGTTCTTGCTTGCTTGCCCTGTGGCTTCCAATCTCCCTTTCCCCTCTCCCTCTCTCTGCCAGACTCGTGCTGGTGAATGTGTTCAAATTATTTGGGCATATGCCATAAGTCTCCCGTGAAAGTATTTGCCCTGTCAACTTCACAAGGTTGCTATGAGTGTCAGAATATACCTCAGTAGGGGATTTCATGTTTATGACTGGTATGGAAAGAGCTCTGAGATGAGATGATTCTATGATTCTAATCATTTGACTCTGAGCAAATCACTCAACCTTTCCCAGATTCCGGTTTCCTCACTGGTCAACTGAAAAATTTGAATGAGATCATTTTTAAGGTCTCTTCCATTACCAACATGCAAAAATTCTATTATCCCATATGTAATCCAGAAATTGTGTTTATTCTCTCTTCAAGGGAGCTGAGAATAGAGTTGTAGGGCTGGTCAGCATTGGTCAGGGAGGTAGAGATCACAATAATTTAGAATGAGTCTTTATTTAAGATTTGATATCCAGTAGCCCATTTTACTGGTGTGAAAGCTTGGGATGTGAAAGGCAAAATGACAAAGTGAGGGGCTCAAACCACAACCTCTTTCTCAAATTACCCAGTTGTCATATCCTTACTGCTTCGTAGTTAATATTTAAGCATTCAGAAGCAACTTGCAAACAGACCAAGTTTGAAATCTGCACTTTTTCTTTGGGTGACCCACCTTCATGTTTGGCAACTCATTCCTTGCTATGGGAACATAGTCTACCCCAAAACACTGTGTGTTCTTTAAAAAAATTCAAGACTATTTCCAAGTCACCCTTCTGGGTCAGCCACCTGGTCATCCATCCCAGAGGAAGACTACTTGAGCCTCTGTGAAGGGTTTTCTGTTCAGGAATTCAAACACACAGAGTATCAGTTTGTTTCTATTGAAACTTCTGCTCCCATAGACTTTATTAACAGATTAGAATGTTAGGTCTAGGCCACCTTAGAATCAAGGGTTATGATTCTAAGTGAGAGAGTATTAAGTTCTGGAGGATTTGGTAGTTTTAGAATATCTTTTAAGCACTCTCTCAAGGAAAAACAGATGTTCCTCATTGTTAATAGGGGACTGCGTTACAATAACATTTATTGTCACTAAGCATGTTCTGTGTATGAAGTACATTATTGACATCCCCATTCTACAGATGTGGACAGAAGCACAGAGAGGTTTAGCAACTTTGCCTTGCCTTCTGGTTCATAGTTAATTGTCGCGGCTGGGGCAACAAATCGACCAGGAACGTGAAGGTAAGAGGATGAAGAAAAGAACTTGAGAAGCAGAGAGATGGGGGCAGGAGGAGCACTGAGGAGGATGCCCAACAGTGCTAAGTTTATTCAAAGCATTAAGGCCCTATATATAGTGATATTACAATAGGAGAAGCAATGCATCTGTGTCTAGTTAAACAACCACGAGTTCCCATAATAAGTTTCACACTTAACTATAAGCAGACCTCGTGACACCAAATGGCTGATGCCAGTACAATTTTTCTGTATTGATACAGCAAACCTGAAAGTAATTTATGGGCTGTAGTAGGACAGCAAGGACCAGCCACGAACTTATGACCCCAACCGAATTGTTCTCATTTGTTTAGCAAGCGTGTGGGAAGTCACGTAGGCGAGTGCACAACACATAGCACAGACCCTTTCTCAGTGCTACTCAACTTTTCCCATCCTAAATCTTTTGTTAAGTTATTCAGACTTTAAAGAAGGCACAAGTCAGGGCCTGGTTTGGTTCTCGTCCCAAGCCTTACTGTGGCCTCCCACAGTTAACCAATGGCTTTGACAGGATTTGAAACTTAGAGCGGTCACATCTTGCTACCACGTGCGGATGGGAAATGATCACAGCACCCAGAAGCAGGAGGTGGTAAGAAGCTGAGAGCAGTCTTGTCCCAATGGCAGCAGTAAAGCCCTAAAGTCAGTTGTGCCCCAGGCAAGTCTGCCTCTGCACTTTGCGGTTGCGAGGGGTCAAAGTTTTGGGGGTTCGGTTTTTCTTTCACTCGTACCTTCAAGAATCCTACCTGATAGAGCTTTGTTTTAATTAAGGTCACCAATGCAAAGATGCATAACCTTAGCCAAAGGATATATTTGAATTTCAGAATATGGAGCAAAATAATTCAATGACTTTTTCCCCCCCTGGCTAAGGTGAGGACCTCCAAGAGCTGGCTGCATGCGGTGGCTCACGGGTCAGGCTCATCCCCTTCTCCTCATTCTGGAACTTAATCCCGGAACTGTAGTGGAGAAATAATTTAATGTGGCATTTTGCTGAAACATCCTGTAGATATTTTAGGTATTTGCACAAGGAATTTTTTGACCTTTGAATAATATATGTGCTGAGAAAGGTCTTGGGATATTTTAACATGTTGAACTGAGAGAGGCCTAAAGGGGTTTATTTTGGTCTCTGTTGGCTGCCACTTTTTTCAAATCTTGTTGGAATATTTTAGTTTTTGTGAGGACACTTTCAATATTTTTATTACTGTGATGTATTTCAAGCCATTGGATTGTCCCTGTATCAAAGGTGATGGGCAGCCAGTTGATGAATGTTCCAGAAGCAGGCTTCATTAACGATCTAGGTGCATTAATGCTGACCTGAGGTGGCCACCTGGACCTCCAGGAGGGACCTCCAGGAGGCACCTCCAGCTTAATGTGTCCCAGATTGGGTGTCTGGGGACTTAAAGTGGACACACGCTTTTCCAACATTTCAAACGTGGGCGTAATTCTTTGAAAATGTAAGTACCAGTGATCATAAGCATGAAACAGGCCAGTATCATGATAGGCATCTTGAGGACAGGATCTCTTCCACCTGGTATTTGATTGAGCAGATGAATATGGTAACGTCTATCACATCAGCCCTTTCTCGGGGGAGACTGTGATTCTGCTTTCACAGCTGTAGGATATCTCAGCTTAAACTGGGGATCAGTTAAAAGTGCATGCAGTTTGGCTGTTCTGTCAAAAACGTGAGGAGACAGATTGACCCAGAATGCAAGGTAGGCCCCTAGCTGGAGCCTGGCATCTTTGGAGGACCTGCTAACCTGTCTGTGCAACTGAGTGGCCAGAAAATACATTTCTGTTAGAAAAAAAAAAAAAAGAAAGAAAAAATACGTTTCTGTTCCCTAGGACATTTTATTTCCTAAAAAGAGGAACTTGCAGGTAAATTTGTAAGTAAGAATGCTATACCGTGGTCTGAAATTATGTTAAGCCTGGTTTTCTTCCAAATTAATAAAAGCATGTGAGCTCTCCGTGTCTTGCTCACTGCTGAATTCCTAGGGTCTGTCACAGTGTTTGCATACAGCAAGCATCCAATAATTATCTCTTGAAAGAAGTGCACTCAAGTGGTGAGCAGCTGCCTTGAAGAGACAGATACCACCTTGCCTGGGAGATTTTGGAGCTGAGTAGCAAAAGATGAGTGGGGGATCTTGGTGAAAGGAGGGAGCATGGATGGGGGAAAGGAATCACAATAAAAGGGACTGGAGGCACTGATGTCAAGCACCTAATCATTCATAGCAGGAATCCACAAGTAAAATCTTGCATTAGGTCATAAATGACAGACTTTCACAAAGTGCAAATAAAACCCCAATTCATAAATGTCCTGCTGTGGACATTGGCCAGAAGTTGGACTTGAGACACAACATACACTTTATATTAGGCCAATTACCTTTGTGAGGTGATGAACCATTTCTAGAAGTTGGCAGGTTCCTCCCTGCTGGTTTTATAAGGCTATTGCATACTGTCGACCTATTCTAGAATGTTGCCTGGGGCTGTGTCACCAGGAGTACTCATGAATCAAGGACTGGTCTGGAAAATGCACTAACCTTCTGTGTTTGATAAGGTGGGAAATTCTTCTACAGTGGGTCTCTGGCAAACTGCCATGTATTTTTGCCAATCGTGTACATCTGAGACTATGAATCTGGCTTAAGAAATCTAAGACAATTTTTAGAAATCACTGTATCTTTAAACACGTTCATCGTCTTTTCAGAGTTCGTGTGTACATACAGAGTCCTTCAGGAAGAGTCATCACGCTTTCCTCTCCCCGTAGGATGCTTCACAAAAGAGAAAGGGGGACTCAGTCACTTCCAAAGGTCAGGCTGCTGGGCTCACTAGATTTTATGCTGTACCTGTGCAAGGTGGGGATGTTGGTGCTCTTTCTAACCAACCACGTATCTTGAGTAGTACTCATTTACCAATGGCGGGGGAGAAGGAAAGCGTAACATCCTTGATTCAAACCATTTGGTGCAGATTAAGATAACTATTCCTGAGGTGCTTGCCTGTGATTTCCAATTAGGGACCATCAAATGCTAACCCACCTTTCTGGAATATAACTTTTTATTAGGTACTGCAGATGTTAATTAACCACACCCAGAACGCATATTAAAGTTAACTTCTCTATGCATATACATACAGACACACACTGTGCTGAACTGTTTTACAGTAATTATGGAGGAATTGGTGTCTTAGTTCCTGATTTTTTTTTTCTAACAGTCCCATCTGTGCCTCTACTGCCAATGAATAATGGAGTTCGTAACGCTGAGTGAACGAACCAGCTTATATCGGACATGTTTCCTGTCTTTTCTGTGTCAGATGATGTCTCAAACATCTTGGAGTAGCTTAATTTTCAGCAAAGCCAACCCTTATCTTTTCCTTTCCATTTTCTTCCTCTCCCAAAACTGAAGGAAAAAAAAAAAAAGATTCATGGCCCCAACACACTCACTTTTGTTGTATTCAGTAGAAAGAATGGTGGCCTGAATCTTTAAATTACAGTGAAATTAGAAAGGAGGATATTCTTATCTTTGCATTATTAGACTGCCTAATAATCCTTCCTCACGGTGGACCTCAGGTGTCAGTTCTGTTACATTTAATTATCACTAATGGTAATTAAGTACTGAAGAATTTTTATGATACAAGGTTGAATCATGCCCTGCTCTTCCATGTGTTCTGAAGCGAGTTGAACTTGGGGTTAACACCTCGGGACAGCACACACGCACATTCACAGGTGTGACATGCATCAGGAGAGAAGAGAGAGGAAGAGCTCTGTCTTGTTTTGGCCTGAATGCCAGGGTATACGACGACCTTGGGTTTGATTCTTGTCTAGCTGTAGGGCTGGGTGGGGACTGCAGATGGTGCTACAAATGACATCTTGGGCAGTTGTCTAGCCAGGTCTGTGCTTTCGGAAGCCCGACCCTTTAGTGCCTTCAGCAGAAGCCATTTGACACAAAGGACAATGAGACAGGAAGATTTCTTTTTTTTTTTTTAAGATTTTATTTATTTATTTGACAGAAATCACAAGTAGGCAGAAAGGCAAGCAGGGAGAGAGGGAGAAGCAGCTTCCGCTGAGCAGAGAGCCCAATGCAGGGCTCAATCCCAGGACCCTGGGATCATGAACTGACCTGAAGGCAGAGGCTTAACACACTGAGCCATCCAGGCGCCCCAAGACAGGAAGATTTCTATCAGACTAGACTTCCTCAAGCAACTTCAAGGGACCTGCTTCATTGTGCGTGGGTTTAGATGCTATGCAAAGACCAAGATACAGATCAACAACAGTGAAAGACTACACAGAAGAGCAACGATCCTTCCATGTGTTCTTTGCTCAGTGTTTTCCCCAAAGCTCTTGGGTACCTTGCTTCAGAAGACTGGCAGCATAGGATCGTGTGATGGAGACAACATCAGCTTGAGCATCAAGCTAGGGAGCCCCGTGTGTGACCCTGAGCAGCTCAGCTCCACAATATCCTCACCATGTCTTCACAGGTCCTGTGTACACGATAGCAGCCTTCTAACAAGGTCTGTGTGATGATTAATGAGACACCCCTCAGGAAAAAATTAGACTTTATTTATAATTGATGGCTGTCATCAAAGAGGGGGAGGTGGATGATAGTCATTAGAAGACTTTTTGTTTGCTTATTAGATGGAAGGATGGTGGGATTGCAAGTTTGGAAGAGTTAGGATGGAACTAAATTTCTCTCACCTATTCCTTCAACACGTGGTCAGTTGGGGTGTGAGTAAATAGGGCAAAGACCCTGATTTATGGAGTTTACCTTATAGGTGAGGGAGGTAGATAATAAGCAATTAATCGAAAAGAAAAACAATATAAAGTTTGCAATGATGAGTGTTAAGGAGACAAAGCAAGGGAAAGGGTTAGAGAAAGGGTAGTAGGAAGGGGCCAGGGAGGTGTCCACCCAGACAGGATGCTCAGAGAAGGCTTCTCTCTGGGTCATTGGAGTAAGCCATTCAAAACTCAGGGTTGGAGAGTGTTCTGGGCAGAGGTTGCTGACGTGCAAGGACCATGCAGCTGGGATAAGCCAGGTGTGTTTGCTGAATTTTCCAGGGAGATGAACTGAAGAGTGAGTAGAGTGAAGGATGTATGGCAGGAGGAGAGGGCTGAGAGGTGGGCAGGGCCTAGTTATGTGTGGAGGCTTGGGCAAGAGGTTTGGATTTTGTCCTAAGTGGGTTGGGAATCTCTTGAAGGATTTTCAAAAGAATGTTCTGGTTGATGCTGTGCTTAAAAGGGGGTGGAAAAATTTTTGAAGGAATTGGGAGCTGAGACACCGTAGAGTGATTTAGGTACATCTTGGAAAACGGTTGAGGGGAAACATAACCCCTGGTCTGTTTTCCCATTGGCTTGGATACAGAAGGACCTTGGGGAGAAGGGAAATGGCCAAGGAACATTTTATTAGGTTGTTCAGAGCATGGTGTGTGGTAGAAGCTCTTACTTCCTCTCTCCTAGAGAAGCTTCAGGAAATTCAGCATTGGTCAGCAATGCTTTAGGGTGAGTAGATCCCGCATAAGTGCGAAATGCTGTGTCTACCTTGATGGCAAGGCAGAGTGTGATAGGTGTGTAAATACCCTAGCATGTACAAAGCAGAAACTCATCAAGTGTGCCTTTCTTTCCCCACCCCCCATCTTTCGTCCTTGCTTTGCTTTCAGTTACTGTTTAAGGTCATTTCCTCATTTGTGGAATGACATTGAACTAGCCCGAGTCCCTTTCAAGGTTGACAGTTTATAGCCCCATGGTTCTTTTATCCCCCAGAGAAGAAAACTTTATGTAAATTTGTCCTTAATTTTAATTATGGCATTTAACATAATCATTTGGGGATCAATCTGGAAATCATCAGGGGATTCTTTTTTCTTTTAACCTCTCCCACAGATAGTGATTGTGCAACCGCATGGAGGAAAGATTTTTGGTTTTGATGCTGCAGGGAATGGAAAGTTGCTACCATCTGCGACTTAGCCAGAATCATAATTTCTTTTGCACCACAAAAGAAGGCTCATAGGGGACCAGAGGATGGTTCTGGGCAGCCTCGACATACATCCAGTGGTGAAAGCACCATTGCAAAGGGGAGACGCAGCCACGTTTGAGTAGTTCGAGTAAAGAACAGATAAAACAGATTCTAGATGATTTAACCTTGACTTAATGAAAACCCAAGGGAGGAACCATAATTACAACTTACTTCTCTTTTTCTTGGCAGAGGCTGGAGTCCATTTTGTTTTGATTTCTCTTAAGGTATCCCTCCTACTCAATTATCTCCTTTTTAGATAGCGGCTTTAAATGTTTTAAGAATCTTATGGTTGTTTTTCCTTTCAGCTATATCCTGGGGAATCAGTCTGGACTAACACAAGCAATGCATCATAACTGGCATCTCGTAGCGAGTAAAAGGAGAATAAATTACAAATTGAATATTTAACCTAACAGGACTGTGCTAATAGACAGCCATTAGGCACATGTGTCTATTTAAATTTAAATTAATTACAATTAAATAATGTTAAAATTTAAGTTCCTCAGTCGCATTAGACACATCTCAAATGCTCAGTAGTGATATGTGGCTAGTGTCTATCATGTGGATAGCATAGATAGAGATTATTTCCCTCCATGCAAGCAATTCTTTTTTTAAAGATTTATTTATTTTTGTGGGGGAGGGCAGAAGGAGAGGGAGAGAGAGAGAGAATCCCAAGAAGACTCCCTACTGAGCCCAGAGCCTGACATGGGGCTCAATCTCAAGACCCCGAGATCATGACTTGAGCTGAAACCAAGTTCGTTGCTTAACCGACTGTGCCACAGGTGTTCCTCATTGTAGGCAATTCTATTGGACATCCTGGTCTAGGAGTTTTAATGGCTTGGAATCAAGAGAAGAGTTCTTTAGAATCTATAAAGAGGGAAAAGGTTCTTATCAAACAGTTTCCATGACATTTTAATTTCATACCCTCGAGCCACTGACATCCTTAGCAATGATCTTTGTGCTAGAACCAACTCATTACCCCAGGGGAAGAAAAGGGAAGCTAAGTTTCCTACAATTTCCAATGTGTTAGAGTTCCCAGGAGCTTAGGTTATTTTACAAAGTGGCCAAAAGTATTTTCAGCAGATGGAAGGAGGACCCATCTCCTGTGATCACAAGACCCTACTGCAATGAACTCAGCCATTCCCATCCCTGGAGAAATAGATGGAAGCCTTCTTGACAAACATATTGACTTGGTTCTGTCGAGGTAGGGAGCAGAAGAGCTTACCAAGTATGAGACTCTTGTGGGCCAAGCTATTTTTCAAAGAATATAGAGAAATAATAGCAATTCTTTCTCAAATACTAGGTTGGTCAAGATGAGGCAAATGAGAACTTTACCTTGTTCTCCAAGCATCGTTGAGAGAGTGTGTTCTTGTCAGCTCTCTGTACTCTTCTCTTGACTCTGGCAAGAGTCACCCTCAGATTTTGGCTATTGGCCTGGGCATTAGATCCATGGGCTTTGTCCTGGAGTTCCTTTGTGGCTCATGCTGACCCTGCTCTCCAGCAGCTCAAATGCAAATACAGTTTGGGCTCACCATCATTTATGATCTCTTAGTGCTGCAAGGAAGGATACATTATGCACATGTGCCCATTTGCATACTTAGAGAGCATGGTGTCTGAGGATTGTTGAAAGCTGTGGGTCCAAGTGCTTCCTGCATCTGGTGAGTTTCAATTAAAAGGCAGCTTCTTGGGACAAAATCCCAGCTCAAATCATGTCCTGCAGGGAGCCATGAGGACTGAATCCAAGGATTTCCATTTTTAAAGCTGTAGAATTCCGCAGAGAAAGGCCCAGTGAAATGCTTGTGGTCACACAGCAAGTTAAATATAGAATAAACAAATAATTTTTTTAAACTGAAATTCCTATTGCGTGTTTAAGAACTTTGTTCCCCTCATTCTGTTCTACCCTTTGTAAAGATACTTTGTGTGCCCAGGGGACAGGGGAAGATGGTGTAGATGCTGATTTTCACTTAATAGATTTTTCTTGGAATGTTTGTTGGTTTTATTCAAAGCATCAGTGGCAAGTTGACCTTTGTGCACCTTGTCATCATGCTGACAGTGGGAAGAAGAGAAGCAGGATGAAGATTCATTTTTTTTTCCCTCCCCTTCAGGACAACAGCTTGGGTTAGCTTTCTGTCTGTGTGCAACAGGCTTCAGAAGAAAGGCCATCTCTCTGGCTCTCAGATGTTAAGGAATGGGGCCAAATGTGGAGAAGAAAGCCAAGTAGGCGTTTCTCCCATGGTGGTTATCTTTAGTGAGGTCATTTCCCACTGTGAGAAAGTTGCCTGCTCAAGGGCTGGGGCCAAATTTGCACTGATTCCAGGAACCTGGAAATTCACCAATCATCCCAGCCTCAAAGATCAGACTTCTTCAAGGCGTAAGCAGGGTTAAAATCACTGTGTTTTTGTCTTGCCTTTATCTGTCTATCGGGAAGAGAAGTCCCAGGGGTCTGGTCCTTTGGGGGGAAAAATGGTTATAAACACATACACATTTGTGAATAAATGTATAAACATCTTCTGCAGAAGCAATCTCTTTTTTTTTTTCTGAAGTGACTATGAACATGAGAGAAATTGATCATTTAAATTTAAATCGAATGAGTTGCTAGTGCATTGGAAGACATGTTCAAACAGTGGTCTAGATGCTATGAGACTTTATAGCGGTGGTCACGGCCAAACACTAGTCCAAGTGAAATGACTTACCTTTTCTTCAATTTTAGTGGAAGATGGTGACACACAGCCACATTCGCTTTATAAATGAAAGGATTTGACGGCCACTTCCTGAAGGCTAGAGAAAGCATCTTTCCCCTTAGCCTGCCTCTAAAATCTTGGTATGAAAGCACAAACCCTGTGCTGTTGACAGAAAAAAATAGCCTTAAAGAACTGAAGGGCTGCCCCGGTTTGCCATGTCGTTTGCATATCAAGGTCAGCCATTCTAATCTTTAACACCATTGGGGGAGAACTAGAAAGCATTTGAAAATTGATTCGGAAAGAAGACAACATAGCCAAAGATTCTTTTTATCTCCCTGGAGATATCATTGAGGAAGGTCTTTGCCCAGTAACATTTTTTCTCATCCTAAATCCTAAGAGAAACAAGAAGAAGGTTAGGGATCACTGTTCTGGACAGAAGGCATCAAAGGGGTCCTGGGAACCATCCGATCAGAATGGCTTACAGAGATGTGGTGGAAAAGACAGAAGGAACAGGGGTCAGTGTGACCCACATACAGGAGCCACATGCCGGGTAGCCTGAGTGGTCATCACAACTAGAAAGGAGTGACCAGTATATCCATTTGTCCTGTGACAGCACAGCTAGGACTCACTCCATGACCACGTGGCCAAGTATGAGGTCCGGCTTGATTCTGCAGAGAAGTGTCACTTACTCTGCCAAGCATGCATCTGAAAAGAGGCAGAGGTAAATGAAATGTTAGAGGCAGCAGTAGCAGCAGCCACTGTAAGGGGAAATGAAGCATGCCAGGAGTCCTGCCATGGACAAAAAGAAGGCAGCCAGGCACATAAGAATGAAAGGTCCAAGGAAAACAGAACCAGGGCTAGAACTGGGGCTTTGCTAATTTTAGCTAGGTACATTTACTGACCTCATAGTAAGAGTAATTGATGATCCAACAAGAATAATAACTAGTTAAGAATAATAGCTAGTTAACACACACTATAATTAGTGAATTTTGACCCTACATTGTTTAGCAAATCTATAAGTAGTTTACCCATAGATTTCCAAGCATGGGCTTTCAAAGGACCAAATTAAAGAACCCCATTCAAACATGATTACTAATCTGAAAATGGATGGTCTCCATCCAGTTGTAAGGTTTTATTTGATATTTTCTCAAAGCCTTTACAACTTGCAGGCGTTGGAACCAAAAAAATTCTGAGACCAGGTAGATGGACACCAACTTGCGTAACATGGCATTGGTGTCTCAGTATGGAAAATCTTGATCGTGTCTTCTGGATGGCAAGAGTCATGGACAATCATTATATAATTGGCCTTTAAATGGAAGACCACTACTGCTGCTACTGCTGTCTCTCCACATAGTTCCTGATACTAGCATTGCCAAAAATGAATACCCATTTATTGAGCGCCAACTATATCCAGTCAACTACATTTGCCAACCGTTTTTTTTATATAATCATCTTGTGTTTTGCTCACAGCGTACTTGGAAAGTTGAATTACTATTCCCATTTTATTTATTCATTTACCTTGAAGATTTTATTTATTTATTTGACAGAGAGAGAGAGAAATCACAAGTAGGCAGAGAGGCAGGCAGCGGGGGGGGGGAGTAGGCTCCCCGCTGAGCAGAGAGCCCAATGTGGGGATCGATCCCAGGACCCTGAGATCATGACCTGAGCCTAAGGCAGAGGCTTAACCCACTGAGCCACTCAGGTGCCCTACTATTCCCATTTTAAAGGTAAGGATACAGTGGGGTAAGTTGTCAAATAGTATCTTCCTCCCGTTTTCTCACAATTGCCCTCAGAGCCTATTGCTGAGAACTTAAGAGTTCGGAGAAACAAGAGCTACCATGAAGGATTTGTGGATGTGTACACCATCCCTGAAGAAGGATCAGAAATAAAAGGCATATAGCTAGGAAAAGAAGCATAAAACTGTCTTTCTTCACAGAGTAATGGTTATTTATATAGACAATTAGGAAATCTACAAAAAAGCAACTCAGCGAACCTAACAAGGTCTCAGGATAAACGGTCACTATATAAACATCCCTTGTGTTTCTATTATACCAACATTGAACAATTGGAAAATGACTTTTAAAAATGTTCCACTTGTAAAAACAGAATTCCTGGAAAGCATTGGGATCTGACTGATTTACCATTAAGGGAGTCAGCTATCCAGGCAAGTCAACAGAGAACAGTTGCTAGGAAAATAAAGCATTCTACATTTTACCTCCGAAGAGTTGAGACTCAAACAAACCTTTACATGGGCCCAGAGTGATTAACTGTTCCAAAACCACACGGCTAATAAGTCTGCGAACTGGGACGTGGACTTTGGCTTCACGGACTCAAAAGTTTCTTGTTCCCACCCCGCCCCCCCCAACACCTCTGTTCTCTCCATGGGTACTGTGAATAGTGGGAAACCAATGGTGGGAGAGAGTAGATATACTCTCTCTTCCAAGTGCCCAATGGTTCAAACATTCTTCCTGAACTCCTAGCATTTCCATTTGGTATTAGGTTGACTTTCAAAGTGCTGTGCTATGATAATACTATCTCATATTCACACAGTGTCTTTTACTAAGCTTTTGCATACATTTGACTCTCACGATAACTTGTAGGTAAGGAAAGACTGAAATGATCTGTTTTATAGGTGATCTATATATAGGTAGGCTCAGAGGGTTTTGTCTCCACCAAGGTCATGTTGCTTATAGGTAACAGAGTTAGAAATGGAATAAAAAACTGCTTAGAAAACATTGATTCATAAGAGCACCAGACTTGGCTGACATGGACAGATTTCATTAATTCAGATAGTCAGATTGTTGACTTAGACCATGTCTGAACATTGGAATACATTTAAGGAAATGCAGGTTGTTAAATCTGTTTACTTATGTCAGTGCTCCAAAAAGGATGGAGAAAGGGAAGCTAGGCCTCGTGTTTTAGAGAATGCCATCACTTGTATGAAGAAATAGCAAACTTGGGGCACCTGGGTGTCTCAATCAGTTAAGAATCTACCTTCAGCCCAGGTCATGATCCTGGGGTCCTGGGATCAAGCCCTGCATTGGGCTCCCTGCTTAACTCAATCTCTCTCTCTCTCTCTCTCTCTCTAGTAAGTAAATAAAATCTTTAAAATTTTTTTTTTTAAAAAGCAAACTCATTTGTAATAAGCCTATTTTTTTTTAAATATAGACATCACGATTGAAAGCTTTACTCTTAAGTTGAATTCTTCCTCATTTATGGGTATAGAGTTCACAAATTCAAAAAATTTCAGGATTGGAAAGTGATTTAACCAACTGAGCCACCCACGCACCCACCCCTGGAAAGCACTTCAGAGTTCTTCTGGTTGAAACTGCTCTTTCCTAATTGAGGGTGATGACGCTCCAAGATTGTAGCTGATTGCTTATGGTCACACCACTGATCAGTGACAGAATTGGTCCTTGATCCAGAGCCAGACCCCAGTCCAGTCCTGTGGTAACACATCTCAAGGGTGGGAATGCTTTCCCCTGGTTTTAGTGTGTGTTGGACAATTTTAATAAGAATTTTCAGGTCTCTAGTCTTGAATGGTTGTGATTTTGGAATGCAAAGGATGGCAGCTCAGAAACTCTCTTCCTGATCCTCTGCAGGGCTGGGAGGGAGGTCTGCAGAACATGGTCCCTCCCAGGGACTGGTCCATCCCTGGAGCTTCCCACCCTGAACACAAAGGACAGTGTCATGTATCACTTTGCTATATGACATCTCATCTTAAAGGGCTTGTCACGGCTGGCCACACAGGCCCTTGAAAATATTGTGGAGTTCTTTGAAGTAGGTTGTTTATTTTCCCTGAAACACATCTGCTAGTCATCTTGTTTGTGTGTTAAAATGTAAGTGTTGTGGCCAGCCATTGGAAAGAGAAGTCTAATCAAAAGTACGTATACCAGTCTGCTGTGATATTTTTCATCAGATGTACCATTACCCTCTGTTCATTCTTTCATTCATTCATTCATTCATTCATTCATACTACTTAATGGGTGTTTACTGCAGGCCAGAGACTGTTCTGCCTGCTTGGGAAATAGCAGTGAACAAAACGACGTCTTTACTGTCAAGAAGCTTTTACTCCAGGAGAAAGACACAGACAATCAGCAAAGGGATAATGAGTTTCTTTTATATGTCAGATACTGATGTGATCTGTGACAAAGAGGCAGGGTAAGGGAGGCTAGGGAGTGATGGTCGTAGTGACTGCGATTTTCTTTAGGCTGGTTTAGAGGCTTCTCTGCTCAGGTGGCATTTGTACAGAGACCTGATAGAAGTGGAGAAATAAACCATGTAGCTACCTGGGAGAAGAACTTTCCAGACAATGGCCCAGCAAGGCATGGTCTCTTGCATTAGGAGACCATTTGGTATGTTCTAGCAACAGCAAAAAGGCCCGCCTCACTGGAGTGGAGAGAATTAGGTGGAGAGTGATGGGTGCTGAGATTGGGGATGCAGCAAGGCCACCCAGGGGCTTATAAAATAATTTAAGGGAATTTTTTTGGTCCTTTTTAAAATTTTTAAAAATTGAAATATAATTTGCATATAATAAAATGTCTGGGTCTCAAGTACATGTGTTGAAGGGTTTTGGCAATTACACATACCCTGTAGTCACCACTCAGAACCAGATATAGAACATTTCTATCACCTCAGAAAGTTCCTTGTGACATTTTCCAGTCAACTCCCCACCCAGCCTAGAGTCAACCAGGGTTCTGACTTATATCACTATTCCTGAACTTCATTAAAAAGGAATTGTGCAGCATGCCTGCTTTTGAGTCTGCTTTCTTTTACGCAGTGTGATGTTTTAGGGGTTCCCTCACATAGTTGTTCTATCAGGAGGTCAATGCCAACTAGTATTCCACTGGATATGGATATCATGTATCATGTATTCATGGTTCTGTTGATGGCCATTTAGGACGTTTCTTGTTTTTGTCTTTTTTGAATGAAATTGCCACGAATATTCTTTTTTCTCTTTTAGTACCTTTAGAAGGTAATGAAGTACCTTCACCCATTTCCCCTATCCTCTACCCCCTCCCCTCCGCCTCTAGCAACCATCAGTATGTTCTTTATTTCTGAGTTTGCCATGAATATCCTTGAACTAGTCTTTTTGTGGGTATATATTTTTGTGCTTCTTAGGTACATATGTAGGAGTGGAACTGCTGGGTTATAGGGTGGTATATGTTTAACTTTATATGAAACGGTCAGTTTTCCCAAGCAATGGTGTCATTTTATACACCTACTAGCAATGTCTAAGAATTCCAATTGTTCTATGTCCTCACCAACATCTGGTATTGTCTAGCATGTTTGTTTTGTTCTAAACATTCCAAGTAGTTGGAAATGCTCCTCATGGTGGTTATGATCTACATTTATCCACTAACTATTGATATTGAGCTCATTATCCTGATACAGTTTTTTTGGCATCTGCATATCCCTTTTTTATGAAGTTTATGTTCATGGGTTTTGCCCGGTCTTTTAAAATTGGGTTGTCTTTTATTGTTGTTTGTAAGCACTAAAAAATATATATTCTGATAAAGGCCCTTTAATAGATTGATCGATCTATCTCTCTATTGATCTTGTCTAGCTAGCTAGCTATGTGCCAACCTATCTACCTAATATTTATACCAGTCTGAAGCTTGCCTATTTATTTTTCAAAGGATTCATTCATTCATTCATTCATTCATTCATTCATTTGAGAGAGAGAATGTGTGTGGATGGGGGAGGGGCAGAGGGAGAAGGAGAGAAGCAGACTTCCTCTCAGCATGGAGCCCAAGGTGGGGCTCAATTTCTAGACCCTGAGATCATGACGTGAGCCGAAGTCAAGAGTCAGAGGCTTAACTGACTGAGTCACACAGGTGCTCCATTGCCAATGTATTTTCTTAATGGTACCTTTTCATGGGCAGAGATTTTTTTGTGGGGGGACAGAGATTTTTAATTAGATGATATCTGATTTTTCTTTTTTTTCTTTTATGGTTAGTACTTTTTGTGTCCTGTCTGAGAGATATCTTTTCTCCTCCAAAGTCATAGAAGTATTTTCTTCAAGGAGTGTTGTGGTTTTAGCTTTTAGATTTACCTCTATGATCGGTCTTGAATTAATTTTTGTTGTAATGTAAAGCAGGATGAAGGTGCAAATACCAGTTCTAGCATCGTTTATTAAAATGCTTTATTTTCCCATTGAATTGTCTCAGCAGAAGGAGTTTGTTTTTTATTCCAAGTGAGAAGAAAGCTCCTGGAGTGCTTGAAGAGCTCTCTGAAGGCAATTAACACTTTCTACCTTCCACAGTAGTTGTTTATGTGTATGTCTTAAACTGCATGGACACACACTTTGAGACAGGCACAGTATTTTGCTTGGATTTTCATCTCCAACACCAGCATGTAGCATATTGCTTGACACAGCATAGGTACTCAATGAATCAATCAGTGAATCCCAACAAAAGACAAAGTTAGCTTTTTACTTCTTGTTTAGCACATGGGTCCACTCATTTATTCATGCTCTATATGGTTCTCACACAGATTATGACCATTTCCATTGGAGTTTGTTAGTCTCCGATTTCCAGGGCATTTATAATACGTGTGCAGGATTATATATTTCTTTGACCCATACCACATAAGCATATGCTGGCCCCTAGCATGGTTAACTTAGCTTCTATTTTTATTCTTGTTTCTACTTGTCACATATGGGTAGAGAAGATTAAAAGGCATGTGTGGACAGCAGAGTCATGGCATCTGGATTGTACCCTTGTTCAGCCCTCCCTACTCACTCCTAAAACGCCCCGAAAGACTCAGAAACGCGAAGAAACACTCACCACAGCCGTGAACGGTATGATTGTTGAACAGGCTATTGCCAAGACCTAGGAGTAGTCTCCCTGAAGGAAGGGTAGAGGTGAACAGAGTGGAGAAAGGGCTTTTCATGACCTCCTAGACTCTTCCTTTTGAAGAAACCATTGGCCTACTCCAGCCAGAAAGCCGAGTGCCCCTTCTCTTACTTTTGAGAGGCTGCTTCCTTTTAAGGCAGCCACAAATCTCCTTCCTATTCACCCTTCCTTTATCTACCCAACCTCAACAACTCCCCCAAACTGAGAGGATGGAAAAAAGAGAGAGATCTTTTTCCTCCCGCTTAAAGCTTTTGTAATGCTTCATTGTACCCTGGGAAGTAGAATTCCTTAAGTTCAGCACTCAGGTGAGTGCAAGAGGTAAGATTTATGCCAGAAGCCATCTATATGCTGGAGTTGTAGTTTCCCAGATATATCGAGTCAAAGTCTCAAAGGATCAGACAATGGGAGTTGGAGGAGATGCCCCCTCAGGGGAGCTGCTTTAGAATCTGGAGTTTGCCAAGAAGCTGTACTTCCACCTGTCCTCCAGCCGTAGGAGTGAGGTCATCACAGATGTGAAGGGTAGGCGTTGCCAATGCCAATTTCATGCCAGGTATGACTGTTGACACGAAGTCTAAGGGGAGCTCACCTTATTTAAATAATCATACTGGAAAAAACAATACAAAAGGCTACTTGGAACTAGTGGGACAAACTGTTGCAGACTCCCTGCCTACCCCCCTCCACACACACATACACCGCAAAGGAGATTCAATCTTAAAAGTTTATCAGAAAATGAGGCTTCTGAAAATTTTGTGTATTGTAGGACCAGAAGAAAATTTCAAAAAATGTACAGGATTCAAAACATCTTTTGAGATTTAAGCCTTATTTATTTTTATTTTTTTTTTATTTTTTGAGATTTAAGCCTTTCTTAAAGCAAGGAAGACTTTCTACTTTACATTATGGTTGTTTTCGATGCGCATTTCTCTCTCTCTCCTTCTCTCTCTCTCTATATATATATTTTCCACCACACACACATGCTTTGAGACCAGAGAGACATAACTTGCTTTCGATGCGCATTTCTCTCTCTCTCTCTCTCTCTCTCTCTCCCTCTCTCTCTCTCTCTCTCTCTCTATATATATATATATATATATATATTTATATATATAAATTTCCCCCACACACACACACATGCTTTGAGACCAGAGGGACATAACTTGTTTCAAAGCCTAGCACAGTGCTTGGGACATTATAGATTCTCAATGAATGATGAATGAATTCCAGAAAGTGACAAAATGGGCTTTTTGTTTCTGTTTTGTTCTTTTTGTTTGGTGTATGGATGTACTCATCTGTCCATGTTCTATATGGCCATTAAAAGATAGAAATAGGGGATGCCTGGGTGGCTCAGCTGGTTAAGCCATTGCCTTCGGCTCGGGTCATGATCCCATGGTCTTGGGATCGAGTCCTGCATCGGGCTCCTTGCTCAGCGGGGAGCCTACTTCTCTCTCTGCCTCTGCCTGCTGCCTGCTTGTGTTCTCCCTCTCTCTCTCTCTCTGACAAATAAATAAATAAATAAAATCTTTAAAAAAAAAAGAAATAGAAAATTCCAAGGTCATAGGGATAGGGAGGAATGAGATGAAAATGAAAACAAGAAGTGGATTAAATATGTTCGAAAGCTAAAATCTTAAGAACAGAATGAAAATCCTTATTAGAGGTAGTAAATAACTGAACTGAGCCAGTGGAGGTCTGGACATATTACTGGAGAAGATAAATTAGAACTCTCCCTTGGAATGCAAAGAAAAAGGAAAAAGGTAGGCAACTGGCTGGGAAGATATTATTAGATAGGGAGGACAGGGAATGGAATTCCAACCCAAAAGTAATGCATTTTTGGTTTGGTTTGGTTTGGTTTGGTTTGGTTTGGTTTGGTTTTGGGTGTAGAATGTAGTGATTCATTCAGTGCTCATCACAAGTGTTCTCCTTAATCCCCATCACCCATCTGGCCCATCCCCTGCCCACCACCCCTCTAGCAGCCCTCATTTTGTTCTCTATGGTTAAGAGTCTCTTGGGGCACCTGTGTAGCTCAGACACTTAAGCATCTGACTCTTAACTTCAGCTCAGGTCATGATCACAGGGTCATGAGATTGAGTCTATGTCAGGCTCTGCACTGAGCATGGAGCTGCTAAAGATTCTCTCTCCGTCTCCCTCCCGCCTCCCACCTCCAGCTTGTTCATTCTCTCTCTCTCTCTTAAAAAAAAAACCAAAAACCTCCCTTACGCTTTGCCTTCCTCTCTTACCCTTCTCCCCCTATGTTCATCTCTTTCATTTCTTAAATTCCACATTTGAGTGAAATCATATGGGATTTATCTTTTTCTGACTGACTTACTTTGCTTAGCGTAATACACTTTAGCTCTATCCATGCTGCTGCAAATGGCAAGATTTCACCCTTTTTGATGGCTGCATAATATTCGTGTGTGTGTGTGTGTGTGTGTGTGTGTGTGTGTGTGTGTGTATCTTCTTTATCCATTCATTGGTTGATGGATACTTGGGCTCTTTCTGTAGTTTGGCTATTGTTCACAATGTTGCCATAAACACTGGGATGCATGTGCCCCTTATAATCAGTATTTTCATATCTTTTAGATAACTACCTAGCAGTGCAATTACTGGTCTCACAGTAGGTCCATTTTTAACTTTTTGTGAAACCTCCATACTGTTTTCCAGAGTGACTGCACCAGTTTGCATTCCCATCAACAGTGTAAGAGGCTTCCCCTTTCTCCATATCCTCACCAACATCTGTTGTTTCCTGTACTATTAATTTTAGCTGTTCTGACAGATGTGAGGTGATATCTCATTCTGGTTTTGATTTGTATTTGCCTGATGTTGAGTGATGCAGAGCATTTTTTTCATGTGTCTGTTAGTCATCTGTATGTCTTCTTTAGAGAAATGCTGTTCATGTCTTCTGCCCGCTTCTTAACCTGACTATTTGTCTTCTGGGTGTTGAGTCTGATAAGTTCTTTACAGATTTTGGATACTACTCCTTTATCAGGTATGTCATCTGCAAATATCTTCTCCCATTCCATAAGTTGTCTTTTAATTTTGTTGATTGTTTCCTTAGCTGTGCAGAAGCTTTTTATCTTGCTGAAGTCTCAAAAATTCATTTTTGCTATTGTTTCCTTTGCCTCCAGAAGTGTGTCTAGTAAGAAGTTGCTACAGCCGAGGTCAAAGAATTGCCCATCTTTTCCTCTAGGATTTTGATGGTTTCCCATCTCACATTTAGGTCTTTCATCCACTTTGAATTAATTTTTGTTAATGGTAGAAGAGAGTGGTCCAGTGTCATTCTTTTACATGTAGTTGTTCAGTTTTCCCAACACCATTTGTTAAAGAGACTGTCTCAGATAGTCTTTCCTGGTTTGTTGAAGATTAATTGACCATGTAGTTGTGGGTTTGTTTCTGGGTTTTCTATTCTGTTCCATTGATCTATGTATCTTTTTGTGCCAGTACCATACTGTTTTGATGACTACAACTTTGTAATACAGCTTGAAGTTCAGAATTGTGATGCCTCCAGCTTTGCTTTTCTTTTTCAGGATTGCTTTGGCTATTTGAGGCCTTTTGTTGTTCCATACAAATTTTACAATTGTTTGCGCTAGTTCTGTGAAAAATGCTGGTGGTATTTTTTTTTTTAAGATCTTTATTCATTTATTTGATAGGCAGAGATCACAAGCAGGCTGAGAGGCGGGCATAGAGAGAGGGGGAAGCATGCTCCCTGCTGAGCAGAGATCCCGATGCAGGGCTCTATCCCAGGACCCTGAGATCATGACCTGAACTGAAGGCAGAGGCTTAACCCACTGAGCCACCCAGGCGCCCCAGTGCTGGTGGTATTTTGATAGGGATTATATTAAATGTGTAGACTGCTTTGGGTAATATAAACTTTTTAAAAGTATTTGAACAGACCCATAGACAGCAGAGAAATGGAATCAGTAATAAAAAAATCTCCCAACAAACCAAAGTCCAGGGCTAGATAGCTTCCCAGGGGAATTCTACCAGACATTTAAAGAAGAGTCAATATCTCTTTTTCCCAAACTGTTCCAAAAAGAAAAAAGAAATGGAAGGAAAACCTCCAAACTCATTCTACAAGGCCAGCATTACCTTGATTGCAAAAGTAGACAAAGATCCCACTAAAAAGGAGAATTACAGACCAGTATCCCTGATTAACATGGATGCAAAAATTCTCAAAAGACACTAGCAAATTGAGTCTAACAGTATATTAAAAGAATTATTCACCACAGTTAAGTGGGGTTTATTCCTGGGCTGCTGGGGTGGTTGGTTCAATATTCTCAAATCAATCAACATGAGACACCACATTAATTAAAGAAAGGAAAAGAACCATATGATCCTCTTAATAGATGCAGAAAAAGTATTTGAGAAAATACAGCATCGATTCTTAATAAAAATCCTCAACAAAGTAGGGATAGAGGGAACATACTTCAACATCATAAAGGCCATATACAAAAGACCCACAACTAATATCATCCTTCATGGGGAAAAACACAGCTTTTCCTCTACAGTCAGGAAAAATACAGGGATGTCCCCTCTCACCATTGTTACTTTATATAGCACTGGAAGTGTTGGCCTCAGCAATCACCCAACAAAAATAAATATAAGGCATCCAAATTGGCAAGAAAGAAGTCAAACTTTCACTATTCATAGATGACATGATACTCTATGTAGAAATCAGAAAGACTCCACCAAAAAATTACTAGAACTGATACACAAACTCAGCAAAGTCGCAGGATATAAAATCAATATACGGAAATCTATTGCATTTTTATACACCAATAATGAAGCAGCAGAAAGGTAAATCAAGGAATTGATCCCATTTACAGTTGCACCAAAACCCATAAGATGCCTAGGAACAAACCTAACCAAAGAGGTGAAAAATCTGTCCTCTAAAAACTATAGAACACTTACGAAAGAAATTGAAGAGGATCCAAAGAAATGGAAAAACAGTCTATGCTCATGGATTGGAAAAATAATATGTATTTTTGAGTTAGAAAGAATGACTGGAACAGGAATAAGTATAAGGGCTTTGAAAAAACAATTTTCTGGGCTGAAACCAAGAATGTGGTTGTCACACTCCAGGCAAAATGAATGACCATATTTCTGGATCATGAAGATAAAGAAAAATATCTTGCAAAGGCTAAGGCACTTTCCCCCTGAGCTCACTTTAAGGCCTGTGTGCCCTCACCCCCTGTCATTTATGGATCCCACAGCCCTTCCTCTCAGCTTAGGCACCCAGTAACTGTTCTGGCAGCTTAATCGGCATTTCAATCCAATCCCATCAGGGGCGCGCAGGTTTCCTTTTGGATCACATTCGGATCTCCAGCTCTCCGCTGTTAGGAGCTACCTTTCATAAAATGGCAGGATGGCGGCCCCAAACCGTTTAGCCCACTGCCAGTACCAGGTGTAGGCATGGGTTCCACTGAAAAATGGGGCTCATTGTTCACAGTTCTTACTACCCCTGTGACTTGACTTGGCTGCCGTGAGTGCTACCTCACTTCTTTCCTTTCTGATCTCTGGAATCAACGGTAGTGGACACGCACACGTGCGTGCATGTGTGTGTGTGTGTGTGTGTGTGCGTGTATGTGTTTGCAGACATGCACACACTTCAGCCTAAGAAGGGAGGGACATGAACTACACCAGTCAGAATATACACTCACACTCTGTCCTGTCTTACTAAATTGCACTCTGGGTTATCCAGAATGGTACTCAGCTGCCGTATTTTTAGCAACAATAAAAAGGAGCAGAAATAATCAATTCTATGAACAATAAACACGTGTAGAAAAAACGGCAGACAGTAAAGGCCGCTGGGAAGCGTTTCAAAGGCATCTCTTCAACACAGGAGCAGACGGAGGATGCCGGCAGAACTCCTGGGCCCCCACAGATGATTTACACAATAGTCTGGGGTGCCCCAGTGGTGACCACTAAACTTGGCTCTGGGCTTTATAAATTCAGACCTTAGAATACAGTTTATTTGTGTTATGACTCCGTCCAAAACGTTCCAGGGAGGCCAACTCCCCTCACCCCATTAAAGGTATACTACGTCATTTTACTAGTCTGTGAGCTCGGCCTTTGGAGGTAACAATGTGTGCTTTGTTCCTGCACAAGTCTGCCGTGGAGGGGGCTGCGGCTTTGCCAGGGGGTGTGAGGCTCCTTCCCAAGAGGGTTCACAGCCCTGAGAAGCACTTCAAGCTGCTTAACAGCCTGCTCTAGCCTTGCCTTTTATGGTGTTTTCCTTCTGCACCAGGGAATGACAACCACTTAGGCATCAGCCAGCGAGAAACAGATGACAGCAAAAAATCCACTCTGCTCTTAGTTCCAGGATGTCCTATCTGCCTTGAACTATTGGGCTTTGAACCCGTGTTCTGATAATGAATTTGGGAATGCCAGTGGGCTTGGAGGGAAATAGGCGTCACTTCGTGCAGCTGGCCAGATGATTCTATTTTAAGAAAGCACAGAAGAATGTCTCCCACCCCACCCCGCCCCTACCCCCACCCTGGTACCTTAGTTAAGGAGCACAGGGCACAGGAAGCCCCCCAATAAATGGAACAAAATACAAGCTACAAAGTAGGTGCTTGATCACACAGGCTAATACTTAATAATTTAATTCAATCTTTAGGGCAGAGTTACCAGAAGTAAGTTGACTTATTAATTATTAATCATCATTCATTAATAATTATGAGAAGTGTATCAAAGTGTCCCCATGTCGTAGAGTCATCTAGTGGGCTAGCTCAGTAAAAAGAAGCACCAACAATATTCCTTGGAGGTTGAAGGGAGGACTGTTGTAAGCCTTTTAGATCTAGTATCTCACTTAATCATCACAGCAGCCCTATGAGGTAGTACTCTTATTTTCCTCATTTAGCAGATGAGGAAACCAAAGCCACATGCTAGCGGGATTGGAGCATAATTACGAAGTGGCGGGAAATCTCACCGGGAGTATAATCTCACCGCCATATTGTGGAGGGCTTTCAAAGCTGATGTGGAGGCACTGTAATTACTATTATTACTACTGCTGTTAAAAGCCAATATTTTCATGCCTTTTTTCTTGTTAATTTCATCTGGACTAAATACAGAATTGTCTAGGTCTGTACTAGGGCACCAGTCCCAGTTCTTTTTGCCCTTGTCTTGCAAGTGGTTCATGTCAAGCCACGACTCTAATATTCACTGAGTCTCTGGTATTGGATCTTTCATTAAAAATGCCTTCTTAAATTGATACCTTACTCTAGAAATGTTTTTGAAAAAAAAAAATTCTATTCCACTTCTAAGTAATGGCTAACAAATACACCTGGGGAATGATGGCTTGGAGTTCATGCAGAATTTGTTATAAAATACTACACAATCATGCAAAATCATAAAAAAAGAACCAAAGAAATAGTCCTTCTTGCTAGTCATTTGCATGTCACAAAACAACATTTCTGAGTAGAAGGCATAATGAAACATAATTTCACTAAATGCTGCCTATCTGGTAGGCATTAACAAACAGTGAGTAAGGGAGTATCATTCTTCCCATTTCTAAAATACGAAGGACTCCATAATTTTAAAGACCACAAAAATGGATCGGGCAGAAGTTATTCTTCTGACCGATTTCACT
This sequence comes from Lontra canadensis, assembly GCF_010015895.1. Classification (NCBI taxonomy): domain Eukaryota; kingdom Metazoa; phylum Chordata; class Mammalia; order Carnivora; family Mustelidae; genus Lontra; species Lontra canadensis. Next base: position 24,187,272 of record NW_022631013.1, read on the forward strand.
AAAATATTTACCAGCTCAAACTGCTTTTTATGCTGTTTAGAAGGCCATTTCCTTAATTACACAATGTATTCTAGGGCACTTACTTGATTCATCACTTGGAATGAAGTAGGTTGTGTTTTTCTCACTCTAATGGAATGACCAAGCAGATGAAGGAGGAAGAATATGAACCGTGGCAGATGTACCCAACCCCTGTCCTCTCTCCATTTGGATCTGGTGAACTGGGCTACCCTCTTGCCCTTGGGAGCATGTTACCTGCCCAGGTCCTTATTCCCAGTAGGGCACTAGAGTCTGTAGGTAAGTGGGTACTATAGGAAGAGTAGTAAGAAAAATTGGGGTAAAGGGGGGTCTACAAAACGGCAATCCCAGTTGCCCTTTGCTTTTTTCCTACCTCAATCAAATAGCATGTGATCTTTCCGTTGTATTAGAAACAGAGTCATGATGTTTCACAAGTCGGATGACTGACTTCATGTGCTGTTGTGTGTCATGTTCTGTCTCGATTGCATTTACACATTTGTGCTCTGGACTTGGGAGTTACAGTTTGATGTTGGGATGGGATATATTTCCCCTTACGGCTCCCTGGACCACTGGGCCACCTGCTTTAAGCATGAGGTGATACAGGGCGCCTGGGTGGCTCAGTCAGTTGGGTGTTTGCCTGTGGCTCAGGTCATGATCCTGGTGTCCTGGGATGGAGCCCTGTGTCTGGCTCCCTGCTCAGTGGGGGAGCCTTCTTCTCCCTCTCACTCTCTCTCTGTCCTCTTCCCTGCTTGTGCTTTCTCTTGTCACTCTCTTTCTCAGGTAAATAAAATCTTAAAAAAAAAAAAAAAAAAGCATGAGGGGATAGGAACAGCTCTTGTATTTCTATCTCTGTTCCCCTGGGCTTCCCATTAGCTTTTGCAGGAGTCAGCCTGACAGGTCAGGATGCCCTTCAGAGGTGCCCAGACTTTTCATGGCATGCAGCAGGCCATCTCCACATTTCTCCAACAGACAATTGAACTTGGTCACGCACCCCGCCATATTAGAACCACTTACCCGGGCTTGGGAAGCCCCTAGTGGTGAAAAACAATCACTGCACTAGGAATCGAGAGATCTGGTTCTCATCCGGACTGCCAGTAGCCTGCCTGCTCTGGGACAAGTCTTTTTCTTTGGTGAGGCTTGCTTCCCTACCTGAAAATTATGAGCATTATGATTTGTAAGGCCAGCTATATGTGAATTTACTAGTAAGTGCAAATGGGTTTTCATGGGTTGGAAAAAAAAAAACCCATAGAATATTTTCTAGGAATTGGGAGCTTTCAGAACTTGCAATTTCACATAAATATTTTCATTGTAAAAGTTAAGGTATTAGGTAATCTTGTAGAAGGATGCAGGACGATTTTGCTGTTGTCTAGAATTATACCTGTGATCTCCATCTTCTAAATTTGAGCGACATTTTTGGAGCACTAATTCCATGCAAGGCACCAGAGCTGAGTGCTGCAATTAGGATTTCATAATTCAGAGACAAATAAATCCTGCCCCTGCTCCCAAGTTGCTCATAGTCAACCTGTTTCCTTCTTTGGATGTTCAGGACCCTTGGCTAATGCCAAAGATATCTACGTTGGAGACCATGGGCTTTACTTCTTAGTTGTCCTTTGGCATTCAGAGTCTAAACAGCTCCAGGCTGGTAGACATCATTGACATGGCTTTATTGCTCCCATGAACAATGAAAATTTTGCCCTTGAGCCTCCATGAGTCCAGGAACAATGATTTCAGTATGACCAATATTGCCAGACCTCATGATTTACCAAGAAGAAGCCAGAAATCAAGATTGTAGGTAAACCCCCAGGGGTCTCTTTTTAAGAAAGGGCAGACAGGGAGCTGAAGGAGCTGCGTGAAATAAGAAATGCCAAGGAAACACTCTTACTTCCCTTATTTGAGACAAAGACGGCCAATGAGAATGCTCTCCGACACTGGCATGTTTGGTTCCTCATTAAAGAAGGAAAAAACACAAATATACATGAAAATGTAATGTTCATATAATTCTGCAAAAGTGGTGTAAGGTAAAGAAAATAGAAGAAGGAGGAAGAGAAGGAAGAAAGGGAAGGAAGGGAGGGAGGGAGGAAGGAAGGAAGGGAAGAAAAGGAAGGAAGGAAAGGAAGGGAGGAAGGAAGAAGGAAACAGAAGGAAGGAAAGGAAAGGAAGGAGAGGAAGGAAAGGGGGAAGGAAATAAGGAAAGGAAGGAAGGATGGAAGAAGGGAAGGAAAGAGGAAAGAAAGGAGGAAAGGAAGGAAGGAAGAAGAATTTCTATTACCGTATGGAAGAGAAAAATCATGAAATAACAAGTAGGGTACCTAAATTAGAATGACCAAAGGTGGCCAGTCAGTGGAGACAAAACATTTCTTTCTCATCCTCAGAGCCAGCTTAGTGTGTGCATGCACACGTCTGTTGGAATGTGTGTCTTTTCTAAAGATGATTAACAAGCAGGTTCTACTCTGATCAGCCAATCATTGCCATGCAGAAATTTTTAAAACGCTGGCAACCACTTGAAGGCATTCTTTTTTAAGATCTAGTGTGGTCCAAACAAAACATGCCTGGATCACTGATTTGCAGCCTCTTTTCTAGAGCATCTTTCATATTTAGATATGATATTCATGATCAGAAGCAGCAAGTGCAGTTCAAGACAAGTTTCTTTCCTGTTGAAGAAACTCCAGACAGAAACCAGAGCAGACAGTCTCTCATGCCCCTACCGCACCCCTACCCTGGCTTTCTGTGCAAACTATACCGTCTACTTGATGTGCTCTGTTTGGGCGAGTCTTTCAAAATATAACCTTCATCCAGCTGGGCAGTCCTGGATTTGCACAGGCAATCCTGTTCCATTTGCTCTCAAATGTTTTCTACTCCGAAAAGTTCTAGACTGAGTGGGAGCTATAGTTGAATTGGGCATACACAAGGGTGTCTTCAATTCTGAATCCTTCCCAAATATCCATGACAAAAAAAAAAAGTTTAATAATAAATTATTCAAATGTACATTCATTCTTGAAACATTTTAAGGATGTTTACATTGAAACCAGATGCCTTCCCCCCCCCCCCCCCCCCCAGGCAGTCCCCATTTCTGTTGATTTTACAGTTCTAGTGCTCACTTCAGTTTTCTCAGTAGGGTCTTTGTTTCACTCCTGAGTAGAAAGAATGTTTCTTTTGTTTGCTTTTCTTGCCATCACTGTGGCCAGCCTCGGGAGGGAACTCCCGCCACGCTGGGATTTGGCCGGCATCCCTTCCATTTCACTCCTGGAAGTCGCACGCTCACGCGGCGGTAAATCGTTTCTGATACCCCCACGTGCTTGGGCTTTTCCTCCAGCCCGCTTCCTCTGTGTGGCTGGAATTTTGCAGCGCTTGGAGCTGCAAAATAAAGAAGTTGAGTCAGTTTGGGAAACCCACCCCATGGAGCAGGACGAAGCTAGAATTTCTAGGGACTTCCTGGCCCTTCAAAAATGTCATCCGAACCCAAAGCTTTTATGTCTAATCTGAGCTGAATCCACAGGCAAGCAAAGATCTTGAAGACTCTTATTTGTTAAAATGCCTGACCCTCTTGGCATGTGGGAGGATGGGGAGAATGGTTATTTCCAAGGGTGCCCTTGTGCTTTCTTGAGGGGTTGGCAGTTGAAGCCAAAGGGAGAAAGATCTATTTGGCCTGGTTCATCCATTCATTTCTTCATTTGTCAAAGAAGCATTTATTTACACCTGTTACATATTTCTAGGCTCTATGCTGGGTCCTGTGAGACAGCAGTGCATATCTTCTGGTGGGGGTGACAGGAGAATCCAGAAAATTGTTAATGTATCAAAAAATATGGAGGGAAATGCATAGGATAACGGGAGACCAGAGAAAGACTTTCGGTGTGGACTAGGTAGAATAAAGGCAGAGTGAGAGAAGACTTCTGGAAGGAGGTCACTTTCAAAGTGACCATGAGGTGTGCCTGGGTGGCTCAGTTGTTACGCATCTGCCTTCGGCTCAGGTCATGATCCCAGGGTCCTGGGTTTGAGCCCCGCATCAGGCTCCCTGCTTGACAGGAAGCCTGCTTCTCCCTCTCCCCTCCCCCTGGTTGTGTTCCCTCTCTCGCTATCTCTCTGTCAAGTAAATAAAATAAAATAAAAAAACAAACACAAACACCAAAGTGACCATGAGTAGCAATTAGCTGGACCAGCTTTCTCAAGCTTCCATGCACATAGTAATTATCTGGGGATCTTGTTATACTAGAGATTCTGATTCTGGATATCTGGGGTGAAGCCCAAGATTCTGGATTTCTAAGGAGCTCCCTTCCCTGACAATTTGACCCAAAATAGCACCCAACCCCACCTCTGTCCTCTCTGTCCCCTTACCCTGCTTACTTTTCTATAAAGTCCTTGCAAATAACTGATTAAATATTCATTTATTTATATATTATATGTAGGGAGAGCCCACTTGAGAAAGGAAGGGACTTCCTTGCGGTCATAAAACATAATGGTAGAGGGAACAGTAGGTTCCAGATTTCTCTCTTTTCCCCCTTGATTTATATATTTTGATTTTTATTTATTTTAAATTTTTACTTATTTTAGTGGGGGTAGTAGAGTCACATCGCTAAAATTCAAAAGGCATAAAGATCAGTACCTTAAAAGTCTTCCACACTTCCACTCCTCTGGGGTCCCAATAGACAAGTCTGTTACCATTTGCCTGCATATCTTTCCAGAGATAGTCCAAGTGTATACAAGCAAATATTCACATAGATTCTCTAAGACCACCTCCTCCCCTTCTTTAACCTGCATGTTAACCTCTGGTTCCCTATTTGCATTTTGACTTTTTGTTTCCAGTATATCTTGATGATGGCTCCTTCTCATATAAGAAGAGCTTTCTTATTCTTTCTTACAGTGAAGGCGTATTTTATTGCCTGATATAGAAAAATTCAACCCTGCTGAGAGACATGTATTTGCTATTCTGCAGTAAGTAACGTGGCATACATGTCATTTTGCACATGGGTGGCCAGAAGGATAAAATTCATGGACGTGGGACTGCTGGGTCAAAGTTATTTGTAGTTTTATTTTTTTTTAAAGATTTTATTTATTTATTTGACAGAAATCACAAGTAAGCAGAGAGGCAGGTAGAGAGAGAGACGGGGAAGCAGGCTCCTGCTGAGCAGAGACCCCAACGCAGGGCTCGATCCCAGGACCCTGAGATCATGGCCCCAGCCAAAGGCAGACGTTTAACCAACTGAGCCACCAGGTGCCTTTTGATTGGTTTGCTTTTTTTTTTTTTAACTGGATATTGGCCTTATATCTCACTAATTCATAGAAGCATATATTTAGAAAAGTTACCATTTGTGCTAATTACATTGAATTGAACATCTTTTCATATGTTTAAGAGCCCCCTGTATTTTCTCTCCTGAACTGTCTTTTCATAGTTTTCCTCCCTTTTCCTTTTGGATTATTAATGTTCTCTTCTTGATTTGTAGAGCTACTTATGAGTTATAGAACACAGTTTTTGGATCCCATTCCAACCTCTTACCTTGGCCAGGCTATCTCCTCTAATGACATCATACTTTTCCTCATTTCATGTGGTGGAAAAACATTTTATAAATGGACATGTAAAAACCAATTTCCTTGGGGCATCTGGGTGGCTCAGGGGGTTAAAGCCTCTGCCTTCAGCTCAGGTCATGATCCCAGGGTCCTGGGATCGAGCCCCACATGGGGCTCTCTGTTCAGCAGGGGGCCTCCTTTCCTTCCTCTCTCTCTGCCTGCCTCTCTGCCTACTTGTGATCTCTTTCTGTCAAATAAATAAATAAAAATCTTTAAAAAAATTTCCTAAATGCCACAAACTCAGAAAACAGCCTCAAAACTGTGACTGTTTTTTTTTAAATTGCTGGCAAATGCATCGCAACATATGAACTTTCAGAACAGAAAATGAATCAAACCTATAATAAATCTTGCAAGAAATTTGTGAACAGAAGCTACAGTCTAAGTCATTGATCACAGTTGATAAAGAAGAAAAAAAAAGTGGTTAACTACAACCTTCAGACTCAGTTTAAATGCAACCCTCTTCCATAGAGTAAGTCTTAGTGTCCTATCCCTGGATGGATGTTTCTCTTGCCTCTGAATTCCCAGAGAACTTTGCACCTCTCTGAGGAAGATTATCAAATGTCTGTTTTTGTTATAGTTAGTTTCATACAAGAGTATCCCCAAGGGCACCCTTAACTTCCTGTACTGCTTATAGATGTTTTTTTTTTTTTCTTAAAGGAAGCCTTGAAGGTCCCAAGCCACAATTTTCTTTTCTAAAGTCAGTTTTATTGAAGTATAATTTACATACAGTAAAATTCACTCTTTTCGAGTGTACAGTTCAATGAGTGCTGACGAATGTATCCAGGTGTGTAATCACCTCCAAAATCAAGATACAGAACATTTCCATCACCACCAAGTACTCCCTTGGGCCCCCTTTACCGTCTGTCACCTCTCTCCCATTCAGCCCTTGTCACTCACTGATCTGATGTTTGTCACTATAGTTCTGCCCTTTCCAGAATGTCCTATACAAGGAATCATATATTCTGCAGTTTTTTGTGTTTAGCTATTTTTACACTGAGCCACAGTACTTTGCAATTAAACACAGAGGGAACAATTTCCCCATTGCTTTGTGGAATTCAGGCTAAGTAGGCTCGCTCACCAAAATGATGTGAGTGGTTAGACAGTGGTCACAAGGAAGGAGTGAAGAGGAAATGAGAGAGAGAACAGAAATTGAGACAGAGACAGGAAAAAAGCTTAATATTTGTTATCATTTTGATTGTTTAGAAATTGTGGCTGTGAGTAGAGGAGAGCACTCTTGGCAGGCCCAGTGTTTTGCGTAATTGCCACGACAACCTTACAAATTATTATTCCCATTCTGCAGATGAGGACACCTGGGTTCATACTGTTTATGTGGTTTGTCCCCAAAAAGAACCCTAGTGACTGAAGTATAGGGACTGAACTAGCTCTGGTTTGAAAGACTTTATTTTGTGGGCTTCTCCAGGTTCTGTCTTCCCTGAAGCCTAATAAAGGAGGGGTAAAAAGAAGACCCATAAGCTCTGGATGGAAAAATTTCCCTTTACTCACCCAGAAACTCTCTCACTGTAAGCCCAGAAACTCACACTGTGCCCAGTACACAGTAGGTGTTCGTTTAAATACTATTAAATGACCGAGTAAAAGAGATCTAACTTTCTGATCCTTCTAATGCAAATACACTGATTTTTTTTCCTTTTTTTTTTTCCTCAGTAACTCACTGGGAGTTTTTCAAGTGTCCCATTTTTCTTAGTTTTTAAAAGTTTGCTTTTCTACTCGAAGTGCACATTATCTCCAACCTCCGATTTTGTTTCAGGATACATTATCTCAACACATGCCTTGAAGGAGTGTGAGCAAGTTCCAATTATCCCCTTTTGGATTATCTGTCATTTGGATGAAGGTTTATATTCATTAAAGACCACTCCAGAGGCAATATTCAGTTAATCGTTACTATGTTCTATTTCTACGCCATAAGGAGTAAAAGTCAACATGAGGCAATATGGACTTAATATGAAGACCTAGAAACAATTTAAATAAGTATTTAATATCTTAGGTATTTTTGAATACAAAATAGGCTATACAGGAAATAGTATTATAATTGAAGGAAAATCCAATCTTATGGTATTTTAAATTACTGGCAAACCAATATGGTACATGGCAAATTTCTTCCCAAACAAGATTATTGCTTTTCTACAAACAATCTGACTGCCTGAAAGCAGACGAATATGTCGGGAATCTTGACAATTTCACTTTGTGGAATGTTGCGAAATGATGTCTGAGGACAAAAGTGAACAATGTAAAACGTAGCATTCTATCCTATAAACCCTGTGCTTCCCAAAGACGTTTCCAAAATATTTCAGGGAAGTTGTCAATCCTTTGGATTTCTCATTATCTCTTTACATCATTCTATCTCCAGAATGGTTCCTCTTTTGGTCAGTGGAAATACAGTGACACCTAGGTAATAAGTCTAAGGGTCTATTTTTTATTTAAAACATTTGTCTATTTGAGATCCTGAGCCTTCCTATGAAATTTCATCTCAGGGTAGAGTAAAAGTCTATTTTATCATTCTTTAAAAGTATTTTATTTATTTACTTGAGAGAGAGAGAATGTGAGCAGGGGGAGGAGCAGAGGGAGAGACTCGCAAGCAGACTCCCTGCTGAGCACAGAGCCTGACACGGCTCAATCACCGGCCCCAGAGATCACGGCCTGAGCCAAAATCAAGAGTCAGATGCCCAACCGGCTGAACCACCCAGGCTTCCCAGTAAAAGGTTATTTTAATGCTAGACCTGTGGAATGATACTAATACCCAACTTTACATTTACTGATCGATTATGGCCACTAGCAGATTTTTCCATCCCGACCCACAGAGGAAATTGTAGGGGCTGGCAATTTCTTGAGCTAGCCATGTACGTCCTCCATATGGCAGTAACACAGCAGACTCTGTGCTTTATCGCTGGACCCAAACTGGTGTAACTCACTCCCAGCTAAATTATTACAAAGAAGCAAAAAGTACTTTCGAATGCTTTTTTTGGTCACTTGAACTCAGAGGATGAGAAATTTTACAAAGCGAAATAAGGAAACAATGCAGAGGGACTGATATTTTGCCTTGGAAGACATGGTTTTCCTACCAGCCCTTCACATGGATGCTATTCCTTCTCATTTGGCAAGGGGATGGGGAAAGGGGAGGAAAGGACCAGGGAGGCTGAGGGCAGAAACCAGTATAAACAGTGGGATTCTAGGGTCAGGAGAAGTGCCTGGGGGAGAGCTCAAAGCTGTAAGAACACACAGCCAGACCTGGCTCCGTCACTTGAATGTCTGACTCTTGCTTTCGGCTCAGGTCATGATCTCATGGGTCGTAGGATCAAGACCCATTGGGCTCTGTGCTCAGTGGGGAGTGGGCTTGAAAGTTCTCTCCTTTTGTCCTTCCCTACTGCAAACAAACAAATAAATAAGAACATGCAGCCAGAGCCAAGAGAAAGAAGGAGCCATAGAGACCACTATCCAGGAAGTCAAACAGTAGGGCCACTTTGAGGACATATTTGGGGAGAGCCAAGAAGGATTCTTTGAGAAGCAGGTGCAGGGAGCGGGACTAGAGAGGTGGACAGGTTAGCATGTCCTGGGGGGCAGTGGGTTATGGAAAACAAAGGTTGACATCAACTCAGAGGATGGAGGCACCCCAGCACCTGAAATCCCAAAGCCTTAATCCCTCCTGCCCACCCTTCTGATGCCCAGGGAATGGCCATGTTCTAGTAATTCTTTCCACCTGCTCAAGTCTGCTCCTCCCTCACCATCTCTCCCACATTAGGCCTGGGGCCCGAGGCCACAGGCTCTCCTCCCAGACTGCCTTCGAGGAAAGCCCTGCTCTGCCACCATGGGTTTTGTAACCCTGGGTAAAGCATTTATCCTTCCTGTGCCTCAATTCTCCCATACTATAGATGGGAATGCCAATACTAGAACAAACCTCATGCAATTGTTGGAAGAGAGCAAACACCATTGAAGCACTCACCCCTCCCTGCACAGAGTAAGGAGTCAATGTTAGTTACTGTGTCAATTTCCTAGGCCCAGCCTAATATATTACTCCATAATGGGAGTTGTAGAATAGTAACAATGTACTCTCTCTTGGGTCTCTAGGTCAGAAATCTGAACAGGGTCCTTTCCTTCTGGAGGCTCTGGAGGAGAGTCTGTTCCATGCCTCTCTCCTTTGTTCTTGGGGCTGCCAGATTCCGTGGTGTTCTTTGGCCTGTGGCTGCAGAGCTCCTATCTCTGCCTCTGTCTTCACATGGCCTTTCCCCCTCTGGGTCTCTGTATTCCAAATCTCCCTTTGCTTTCTCTTAAAGATATTAGTCATTGAGTTTAGGGCCTACTCTAAATCCAGGATGATCTCATTGAAAGATCCTTAACTTAATTACATCTGCCAATACCCTATTTGCAAATAAGATACCAAGGGTTAGGATTCTGAGGTATCTTTTCTGGGCTGTTCAACCCACTACAGTTGTCATGATTATTATTTTCAATTCAGAAGCTTACCATCTCTCTTCAGGACTTAAGGGAAAATAGTCTCCCTGCTTGCAGTCTTCACATGACAATCCATTCTCAATAAATAGCCCCAGTGATCTTTCCTTCCCTGCCTACACCCTTCAGTGGCTCCCCACCACCTGCAGGAGAACATGTGAGTGTGACATGCTGAGCATAGGTGTGACCTGATGCCTGCGCATGCCCCCAGTGCCATCTTCCATGTCCCTGCACCTTGCACATCCCTCTCCAAAACCAGGACTGCACTCTTTCTTGCCTCCTGGCCTTGCCCATCCTCTTTCCTCTCCTTATGTACCATTCTCCTCCCTACTGAGGATTTGTGCAAACTTCGAAGTTCAGTTCTTATTTCATCTCCTCTGAGAAACCTTCATGGGAACCACCACCACCTGCTGCCCCAGCATTCTCCCACAGGCCCCAAGAATAGGTGTTCTCCTCTTCACCCCCAATGCATCCTTGACTTATCCCTGTAACCAAACGTTATTCATTATTCTGTAAAGGCCTGTTAAGATTTTTGTTGCTCTTTGAGAGTTATACCCTACTCAACTCTACATCCCAATGTCAGTGCAGTAAAGGAAGGTGTTTAGTAGAGGATGGATGGAAGAGTGAATGAATAGATGGATGAATGTATAGGAGGATGGATGGACAGGTGACTTGATGGATGGATGGATGGAGAGATGGGTTGAGTGAGTGGATGGATGGATGAATGGTTGTGTGGATGGATGGATGGATGGATGGATGGATGGATGGATGGATAAATGGATTGGTGAGTGAATGAATGGATGGATGAATGGTTGGGTGATGGATAGACAGGTGAATGGATGGATGGATGGATGACTAATAACTGGGAAAATGAAAATGAGTCATGGATCATATGGAACCAAGGGGTAAAACCTGAACTAAAACTGGGACCATCTACAGTTAGAAGATCTGACCAGTTACTGGAGGAGGGACTGTGGCTCCTTAGGACTTATATCTGCATAGTATAAATTATGAACAACTATGTATCTGAGCAGTCCTGTACACGATACCCAAGATGACCGCTGAACAAACTCATTATAGCTCCCCAGAGTACTTGGATTCTTCTCCATTTTCAAGGTCCTAAATTAAAGAAGCCACTTTGGGAGTGGATAGAACATGGTTCTCATATCTTATACTTCTATATGAAGAAGATCGACTGGTGTACAAATCCCTAGGCCCCACCCTCAGAGATCCTGGTAAAGTCAGGGTGGGACAGGCTCAGCGATTTGTGAAGAGGTTGAAGGAGCAAATGTTGTCTCTGCAAAATCCTCCACCTATGATCTAGTTGTTTTTGTTTTTTTTAAGATTTTTAATTTATTTGACAGAGATCACAAGTAGGCAGGGGGCGGGGAAGCAGGCTCCCTGCTGAGCAGAGAGCCCGATGCAGGGCTTGATCCCAGGACCCTGAGATCATGACCTGAGCCAAAGGCAGAGGCTTAACCCACTGAGCCACCCAGGTGCCCCTGATCTTCATTTCGTAATTCTTAATCTCTGAAGTGGAAAAATATAGTGCCCCTTCCTAGGACTGCAGTGAGTGACTACAGTGATAAGAAGAGTCTGACATATGGAAGTGCTATAAAAGCACCTAGGAAGTTTGAAAACAGATCTAGAGAGAGTCGTTCTGGAGTGGGTCTCAGGGAGGGACATTATTTTAAAGCATCCCGAGTCCCCTGCACTGTGGCGTGGAGACCCAGCAGGCCCTTAACCGATGCTCCTACAACTTGAACATACACACAAATCTCCAACGGATCTTACAAAAATGGAGACTTTGATTCAGAAGGTTTCAGGCTAGCTGAGAATCTGCATTTCAGCCATGATGCCTCTGTTTCTGTCCACAGATCCCACTGTGAGGAGAAGCCCTGAGATACAGTGTACGGCTTGGTCAAGGGTTCGATGTCAACACAGGGGCCGGTTGTAGTGGAGGCCAGGTGGTTCCCTATTGCACCCAGGCCTGTCGCATGCCTCATGCCACACTCTGTCTGGAAGCTCCCCCTGTTGTCGGCTAACACGGCCAAACCCTGGGAGGAGAGGCAGGCAGTCTCTTTCTGACTTCTCTGATAAGATATGTCAAGTGAACATTCATACTGTCCCAGGAGTCCTTTCAGGAGGCATTTAAGGAAATGCCACACACTTAGCACTTAGTTCTCCAGATTTCAGAGCTCGGGGGTCATCTTTTTACCCATAAAAGGGCCATGTGTGTGTGTGTCTAACTGCTGAGCCAATTACCCTGCCCAGTGGAAATAGTATTGTTGCGTCTGTTTTTGGCACAAATGACTTGAGTCTTTTCCAAACACCATTAAATGCCAAGGGCCCTGGCCCTCGGTTCCAGGTGTAGTGACTCAGAGGTCTACTATCAAACTGGGCAAGGCGGCGGATAGAAGGTGAAAATCAGAGCCGACTAACAGCCAGAGGATGTTAATCCCCCAAGACTGCGTTGGCATCTTGCAGACTCATTGTGATTTTCATCCAAGGTTTAAGTTGTTGAGGAGGCCCTCGCTGCCTGGGTTAGGGACGGGACTCACAGCATCAGGAAATCACCCTGAAGGCAAAGCTCAGAGCATCTTCACTCACCGTGCGTGAGCTTAACCTGACGTCATCTTTTTGTTGCATGTTGATTAGGCAAAATTATGAATCATTTAAATACCTGATTACAAAGACTTGCTATTTACACAGCAAACCGATCCTTTAGATTTTCATTTCGTATTTTCTGATTCCTAAGATCTAGAGTCAATACTAATTACATCTTTTTAAAAGGCATGCATTATTTAGCATCCATATCACCAGAAAAATAAAAGCCAACACAGACCTTTCCATGTTCCCCCTTGGGTAGATATTATTGGCCTCAGGTTACTCAGTTGAGGCACTGGGAAGGTAAGTACCTTGCCTAGGGTCCCCCTCCCCCATCTGCAGAGCTGGTATTTGAGATGAGCGTCCTATTGCAGCAATGCTCTTACCCGCTGCGTTGGGCTCCTTTCATAGAAATGCTGCCGCTCAGTAAGAATGAGAGCGCTGTGCCAAGGGCTCCACATGGATTGTCTCCTTTTGCCCTCAAGACACCTGGATGGGCAAGACACTGTTACTTTCAGGTTCCAGAGGCGAAATCTCATCTTAAGAGAAATTCTCTAATTGGGTTTGAACCCAAGCGGTCATGTTCCATCTCTTCAGTCCCCTGCCACTCATCTCCTCCAGCCTGGAGTGGAGGTTTCCTGGGTCTGTCCATGGGATGGTTCCATCAGTGCTCACCTATGTTCACTCTGCTGAAGTCCTCTTGCCATGTAAGGTTCCACAGTCACAGGTTCCAGGGATCTGCACGTGGAAATCATTGGAGGCCATTATGCTGTCTACCCCCACCTTCCTTCTCTCATGTAACCCTCTAACCAGTCTCTTACTCCTATCTTCTTCCCTACCTGATGGCTGCCAGAGTGATCTTTTCAAACATAAATATATCCCTTCATAGCTTGTCCAACCTCCCCCCACCCAGGCCATGCTCTGACTGGGCCACTCTCTGGCCTCTTTGCCCATGACTGACACCTCACTTCCTCTGTCCTTGCCACACAAGTCTAGCAGCTGCTCCCAGATGCTGAGCACAGTCACGTCACATCACAGAGGCTTTCCATCTGCTGTTCACTCAGCCCGGAACAACCTTCCCTCAATATCTTCGTGGCTCTGTCACTCCATTCAGGTCTTTCTGATACAGTCACTTCTTCATCCCAATACCACTCTCTCCCCCTTAGTGTGGTTTGTTTTCTTCAGAACATTTCTGAAATTAAGTTGTAGAGTTCCTGCTTTTAATGCCTCTCTCCCTTTCCTGGAATGTAAGTGCAAAAGGGCTCTCTTGTTCTCTGCTGATCCCCACAACCTGGGACAATGCTTGGTGAGAAGTGTTTGTCCAATACATGTACCAGAAAGGAAGGTAGGAACTAAAGAAGGATGGGAGGGAGGGAAGAAGGAAGGAAGGAAGGAAAAGGATGGGAGGGAGGTGTGGGAAAAGAAAGAAAGGCATAATGGAAGAAATTTGCTTAGTTGATTGTCTTTTTTATGGTTTTTGTCTGAGGTCTTATCCTTTCCAGAGGATGATATTCCAAGTACCTCAAAAGGAAAGAAATCACTTTTACCTCTTACCTCTTTCAATTGTGTGTTATTTATAATACAGTTAAGCCTTCCCAGCCTTGAACTAGCCCCACACAGGTATGAGCTTCTGACAGTACAAGTTTATTATCTGATATTATTACATTGGCTACTCAATGACTGGAAGCTCTCTGTTGCCTCAGTGTCCTTGTCTGTAAAATGGGTATAGTAATAGTGCCGCCCTCATAGGGCTGTTATGAGGATTGCATCAATTAATGTTTGCAAAGCCCTTCAAAGGGACCCAGGGGACAGAAGAAGAGTCATGTAAATGTTTAGTAAATTTAAAAAAACACACTTTTACCCTTAAATTCAAACTATTTTCTCCAATACTTTGGTCCTACCTTTATTCAATGTAGAAAGACATTTGGGAATTTTCAGCCTTTTACTTACATCAATTTGTTTCTGCTTTCTTACAACTCAGGAAAATACTGGTTTATATCTGTGTTAAGGTAAAAAAGGCAAAAGTGTATCTGTTCCCATTTTTTCCCCACCTGTGGTCCTATTCTTATCAAATAAATGTTTCCTCTACAAACCAGGGCTGTTACAATGTTTTTTAAATAATGGGACTGAAGTTTAAGTCGTCACTTGCTCAGAGGGAACAGCAGACTGCTCTGAAGACATTGCCAAAGTATCATCCGCTAGGCTTTCCAGGGTGCTGGGGTTTGAAAATGGACGCTCATTTGCTGCTTTGCCTCACCACCTTGGAAAGGCTGCTTCCCCCTTATTAAGGAAAAGGCTGCTCCCCCTTTTTTTTGGGTTGCAACCAACCTAACAGTGTCTTTAATTCAGTGACGAACTGTTTTCCTTGGAACTCAGAGAGTCCAGTGGTTTTGGATCAAGCTTGAGTTCTTGCTGGAAGTTCCAAACTCAAAGTCCAATGACGTCACTCAGCCGTGGTGGAGGCGGGAAGGTGGGGCCAGCCTTGGAAAGTGGATTTTGAATATCGCAGGCTCTTCATCGTGGTGCCTGACGAGCGGGGCACTTAATGCTATTTGAGGGTGACATGGACAAATCAATTTATTATTCAGTTCCGGCGCGGGGTCTTGATATCTGTTTTTGTTTTGTGTTGATTGTTTCTACTGAAGATAGAAAGCAGTTCCCAGCCAATCCTGGGAGGCAAGAATAGATTGAAAGATGGCCTGCTGTATGAAGACGAAAGACAGATCTTCTCTGGGAGACCAGGTGAAGGCCACTGGCCAGAGAGAGCTGGAGATTGGGAGAGAGACAGTGCAGGTAGCTCGTGTGCTGGGAGGGGGTTCATTGGCCTGGTGCCCTTTCTCTGCCAAGAGCTGTGAGTTGGGACAAAGGAAGCCAGCTCTCAGAGCCACCAGCTGGTAGCTTGGGCTGCTGTTGTCCAGGGCAGGGGGACAGGGAAGCTGAGCAGAGTTGTCCAGACTTCTGACACTCTTGCATTAATAAGCCAGGTGACCTTCCTGGATCTTGGAGATAAATTTGCTCTCTTATCTCTCTCAATTTCTCTGATATTCTAGGTTCCAGAGCAAAGATTTTTTTTTAAAACCAGATATTCATGGGTACTCTCAGAGTATCCATGGAAGAATTCAAGAAGTTCCTGAAAGCTCAGAAATTGTATACAATGTGTTGTAGGCATGTAAATTTCCCTGGGAAAACAGTTCGTGGTTCCTACCAGATTCTCTAAAGGCTCCTCTGATCTTCCCTCCTGCAAAGCTTAGAACCATTGTTCAAGATGGTAACATAAATCACTTTAGAACACTTTGCACTTTTGTCTCCTTCAGTCTCTCATGGTATGCACAGAATTTGGCAAAGCCAAAGTGTAGCAAAAAAGTTTGCACAGTTTGGAAAGAGCTTGGATAGCCAACTCTAGTGGTAAGACTAGTCAAGGGCATTCACAAGCAGCCCTAGTCTGAAGGCCATGTAGGTGCATCTAGTGTCTGGGTCAGCTGTGAGCTCCTGTAACATATTATCATCGAGAGGGTGCTTAAACAGCAAACATTTTTCCTTCCAGTTCTGGAGGCTGAAGTCAGGAGATCAGGGTGCAGGCAGATTGGGTTCTTAGTGAAGAACCTCTTCCTGGTTTGCAGAGGGCTGTCTTCTCACTGTGTCCTCATATGGTGGAGAGAGGAAAGCAAAATCTCGAGTGTCTTCTAAGGACACTAATCCTAATACGAGGGTACCACTGTCATGCCCTAATTACTTCCCAAAACCCCCATCGCCATCACATTGGTGATCCGGATTTCCACATATGAATTTTGGAGGGACACAGACCTGCCGTCTCTAGTCCCTGGTGCTGGGCCGAACAACTCAGGAGCCTTCACTCAAACACAAGCACATCTCTATAAAACACAGCCAGAGTGATAGAGATCTCAGTGAATCAATAAGATTGTGCTCATAAGAATAATAGAGTTTTCACTGACCAGGGACAATATGCCAGGAGCTTTGGATACATTACTTTATTTGATTATCACAATAATCTCATAGAGTGCATAATAGTATCTTTTCCATTCTACAGATAAAGTAACATAAGCTCAAATATGTCAAATAAATTTCTCAAGGTCATTAGGTCCTAGAATTGGGATTTAAGGCCAGGTTTGTCCAACCCATGGTTCCTCTCAACTTAAGTAGCAGTGTTACATCCCAACAACCATTGTGGCAGCCTGAGGAATGCTGATTAGTCTAAGGTCTCCTTCAGGGTCTGAGTTTATGATTTTTAAAGTTAACTGAAAGAGTGACAAGTCAAGCGATCAATTTGTAAGTCACACACTATGTTTGGAATTGGGAGGGAGAACCAATTTTCCTTCCCAAAGGGACCGCCAGGCATCCCCTGAGGGGCTGGGATTTCTGAAACTTGGTGGAGCTAACAAGAGGAGACATGGACAGTTAGAAAAGCGAGGGGGAGGCTACATTCCAGACATAGCATATGGTATGAGAAAGCACCAAATTTGGAGTGGGACAAACAGATGAAGAAGGTGTCAAGTTCTCCGGGGAGGAGTAGAGGAGAGCAGAAGCTACACACAGAGTAACGTTTTGACAAGATGCTGGGGGTGACTTAGCTTAGTCTCAAATGAAGAAGAACCATCCCACAACCCGAGGAGCCTCTCCTGCCCCGTCCTAACAAAGGGGAGTTTCCGCAGATGAAAGGGACCAAGTCCCAGATGGAAGCCGACTGCCTGTTCTATAGGCAAATCTTCACTTCTAGCAGAGAACTCTCCATTCATAGGAAAACTTATCTCTATTGCAATGACTTGTCCACTTGCAAAAGATGACCTAGCAAGAGTTTGGCTTAGCGGCGAGGGAAAGGTAAGGAATTACAGGAGGAGAGGTAGTAGTTGAGTGGGAAGAAGAGAAATAATGGACTGATGGGAAGCAGCTGGGTCCCAGCGGGGCCAGAATGATCTTTTCTCAGTTATAGGTACACCGGACTTAATGCAACACAGCTCACAAATGCAACATCCCCCCCTCCTCCCCCTCCCCTGACCCCAAGGAAGCTGCCCCAGGAAAGGAAAATAACTGGAATGACACCACAATGGAAAGCAAGCTCAACTTTGCATCAGAAGTGGCCCTGCCAGCCTCCCCACTACTTTCCCCCCTTGGGGACAGACACCACCTTCAGTGGTGGAGAGCGGCTGAGTGTCCACTTCCCCAAGGGCTGGACCAGAAACATGAGCTCTGGGGAGTCAGGGAGCTGCTTTTCCGGACACACAAGATCTGACGTCTTGCTGGTGCTCACACCCTTCTCAGAAATGAAGGGCACATCTGCTCTCCTGAAAACATGTCCCTTTGTCAAGCCAGCACCGGCTCTGTCCTCCGAGCCTGCAGAGGAGCTATCTTCCCTCTTCTGGAGCTCCCCCAGGGCCCCTGGCTCCCAGTCAAGCAGCCGCCTCTGTGTGGGCTCTTTTTCCACCAAGTATGCCTTCCCCTCTAGTGGGATAAATTTAGCTCTGAATGAATGCGGAAAGGAGAGCACATTCATGTAAACACAGATCAAGTAGCTTTCAAATACAGGTTTGACACAGACACAATCGGCAAAAAAAGATCCAAGTTCCTCCATCTCCTTCTCTCCTGCTTCTCTCTGCTTTTGCCGTCTTGCCCTCAGAGCCCTGTACCTTTTTCTGCATTTAGTGAAGTGAATTAAATATGTAGACCAGACTATGGCTGTTTGTCTTCAGACTGGAGAAAGCAGGATCACTTGAGGAATTGAGGAGCATCTGGAAGTCAAAGGGAGCCCTAGATGGTGTTGGTAATTTTCATTTATCGGTCTGATTGTCTTAGAAGCCCATCAGAAACTGGGAAGCCTCTTTTGTCTTCTGCATTAGGAGAGTCTTTTCTCCCAGTGGGCCGAGCCCCTGGCTACTACAGAATGTTGCACAGGCCTGCAAACATTTCCCTGCTGACCCGTCATTATGTCCCTAAGTTCTTAACTTTGAAGTCACCCCTTTTGGTGTTGTCCTTCCCACTCACAGAGCATTAATAGTTCTCAGAACACTTTCTCATTCATGAGTTCCTTTATTCTTACAAGAACCTTGTGAGGGAGTTAGTGATCCCCTTTCCCTGTTTAAAAACAGAAAGCCTCAGCTAAGAGCAGTTACGTGACTTATTTGAGGTTATACAGTAAGTGGCGGAGTTAGGATTAAGAGCTAAGATTGACACTTGGTCTTAGGCTCTTTCCATTCTACCTTGAGCAGCTTTGGGGAAAGGTAGCTTGTCCAGGAGGCCCAATCTGGGAGAGTTACATTTAGTAAACATTTGCTAGTGTATGGATGGTGGGTAAAGGGTGGGTAGACGGGATTGAGACCCCAGATGTTCCAAAGGGCTCAGCATCCGAAGGCAGTAGGAGCTGAAGCCAGGCTTTCCAATTTCATTACTCATTCTCCAAATAGGAGGGCACGTAGGGCTGGTGTGATGGGCCATTTGTCCCTTCACTGCCAACCCCGTAGGACATCTCACTCTCCTGTCAGCAGTGCTGACTTGCAGAATGTGTACAGCATTATCGAATCATGGCTAACAATGAAAGTGTCAATGACCGTGCCGCAAACAGGGATTCCAAGCTGACAGGGCACATCGCGCTCATTGTGCTAAGGCCAACGAGATTGGCCCCTAAGCTCTCTGAGAAGCCAATGACCCCGTTGTGTCTATCGGCATTACATAACCAGATAGGCCTTCCCAAAGACTTTTTCACTTTGTAGCTAATTCATCCCCAACCTAGAACCAACTCCATGAAGGAGCATACTTAATAGGCAGGCAAGTAGCTCTCCAGACATTCCGAAATCAAGCCTGTTTTCCATCCTTCCCTAGAATGCCATCCATCTCTTCTCAAGCATTCCCTTCTCACTCTTATTTATAATTATTAAATGGACTCACTCCAGAAGATAAGACTGTAGGTGTCTATGAATCATGAAAAAGAGAGTCTGGTAATGAAATTTCTAAACAATAAATGATGCAGAGCAGGATCCTCCATTTTAAAGGATGAGGAAAGAGAAGTACCTACTAATGTGAGGAATTTTAAGAATAACTATAGTTCACTCTCTTTCTCAAAGAAAAAAAAAAAGCCTACATAAAAGAGTAGATAAAATCCAGTCACTCACTTGGCCTGGTTTATGACCTTTTTAATGAGGCAACAGTTAGGCTGAGCAATTAGGACCTACCATTTCTGGAGCAGCTACTGTGGCCACTCTTGAGCATTTTATACTTGATCTCCTGATTTCTCAGGACATCCTCATGATAGCCCCATGAAGTTAGAGTTATTCTCCCCCAATTAAAGATGAAGAAAATGTGGACCAAGGAATTAAAAAAATGCAGCTGGTTAGTCTCACTTCTTGTCCATAGAGCTCTTGTCTCTTTTCCATGTCACACCCACCTACCGCTTCCTAATCGTACTTTCCAAAACTTTTTTCAGTAACAAGATTATTAGGAACCGACATATGAATATCAAGCAAAGCAAATGTAAAAATGATCCCTAACTACCCTGCTCTAATTCCCATACACTCTCCTCCTACCCCCTCATTTCCTCTGATAATACACATCGTCAGTCAGTTGACATTGCCAAAGCTAACCAAGAGAAAAGGAAACCATCAAAATGAAATGCTAATGTTCATTTCTGGATGTATTTCCAGCTGCTGATTTTGAAGCTACTATGTAGACAGCCTAGTCAATAGATAGATACTTTAAGTGCCATCCAGCTAGTCCTGGTTGGATCTGTTTTTTAACTTCTCTTTTTTGCCCCACAGTGACTCTCTGGACGGATCTATCATTTGAATCCCACAGGGAAACACAGCACATACTTGAAATCCCAACTTTCCCAAATTGTTTGCAACCAAAGAAGCCAAAAGCCTCCAACCACTATTCCCCTCCTTTTGATTCCATCACATATGTTTTGAATGACCGCTTATTCTAGAAGACCCTAAAAGGCAAAACAGAGCTCATACGAGTACAAACATTTTGGAGGCCCTGGGCATTCCTTTTAAAATTACTTTTGTCAAGAGAAAGCTTCAGGTTACTCTGAAATTTCACACTCCTAGCTGCTGCTTAGTAAGACTTTAACTGTTACTCGCTCAAGGGGTCTTGGCAAGTCATTTGCCTCTCAGTTTACAGAGCTCCTGCTGTCCCCACAGGGGAGTGGGCTCTGACCATCTGTGGTTCCCAAAAGACTCATGCTCTAAAGTATACTCTGAAACTTTTATTAATAAAACATTTATTTTGCAAATCTGGCATTCAGTACTCTCCCCATATAATGCTTTGCCATGCAGCATCTATCAGAAAAACCATTTAACAGTACGGGCAGTGCTTATGCAACACAATTTAATGTCCCAGCAAGAACTAGTGATTTGTTGCACACATTATGCACCATTGTAATAGATCTTTCCAGATTTTAAATGTGTGGAGGGCAGAAGGTCACTAATATTAGCACTAGACTACGAATTCTTTGTAATACCAAGCCATAGCCTAATGTCTTGTATAGAATAGCTATACAATAAAAATTTATGAAAGAAATGACATAATTTGTGTTAAAAATGTCTGTGTTTGTAATGGATTCAATGATTTTCAAATGCTAAAATTTAGAGAGCTGAAGGGAAGAGTGCTGGAAGAGAAGAAAATGTTTCCCCTCGGCTCTTTGGTGAGCACGGGCCATTCATTTTACAAGCCTTCCTGTTTCATTTAGTGTTCTTGGTCATGAGAAACAGACATTGATTCTAGTTGATAGGGGCAGAGAAGGCATGAACTCAAAGTGTATTCACAGAATAGCCGAGAAGACTAGAGAAGGAGGCTTGGACAATGGGCAGGACCAACGGTGAGCTACCAGCCTGAAAGAATTTTTGGATGCTGTGCCTTCAGGATCCTTGGCAGGTGCTCATGCCTGACTGAGCCCAGATTGCATGCCATATTGTAGCTTCTAGGGGATCTGGGGAAGCAAGTGTCTGGCATTTCCCAGCTTCTATGATAAGAGGTGGCTCTGACTGTCACTATGGTTTGTAATATGGGAATTCCCCAAAGATGGAAAGGGTTTCACAAATTGGGCAACCAAAAAATATGAAAGAATCTGTTACACCTCCCCCTGGACAAAGCCCCAAGGTTCAGCATTCTGAATCTCTTCCCTCCTTTGACTTTTTGCCATATCTGGTTTGGCAATCCTCAGCACTGACTAAAGATACAACCACTGTGTTCATGGGCCTCAGGTAGTTAAAAACCACTGAGGAAGTACACACAATTGGTCAGGGGTCTTTTGTCTGTTCCTAGTAAACTCAGTCCAATGGTTCCAAAAACCCATCCCTAACCCCTACCTCACCCCATAGGAATTTATTTCTGTATAGAGAAATGTGTTCCATGGAAATTCTGATGCAGACTTTTGGGTGGGAACCATGTCTTAATTCTGTCCATTTCCCACAGCTTCTTTACAAACCATTTCTGTTTTTTTGAAGTCCCCCACCCCCATCCCATTAATCTCAACCAATGATTCTTAGGTGGGAAAATGAGGCTACTTGATGCATACTCACTTTTCTCTCCGTCAACTCAAAATTTCTTCTTGTCTCTACCCATTTCATCCTCCTGCCCTGCTTAATTTCTCCTTCTTTCCAAGGCTAACCTGGCCACCAGTGCTCATGGGCGAATCTGAGACTTAATACTTATCTTCTCTTTTGACTGTGTCTTTGGCCTCACTTTCCTGATGTCAAAATTCTCTTCATTCCAGAAACATTTCAAGTCTTGTCTGACTTAACGACTTTTCAGCTGGACCCTGCCTCCCATAAACCACCTTCCCATTCCTCCAACCACCTTCATCTTTCACATCCAAAGTTCAGAAAGGAGTGGTCTATAATCATGAATCCTTCCCCCTCCACTTTTCATTCATTCTCAACTCCCTGTAATCACTTCCAGGCTGACTCCCTGCCACCGCCCCCAAACTGCTCTCCCAATGTCACATCTGGCTTCCTGACTGCCCAGGCCAGTGGCCCCTTCTTAGTCTGTATCCTTCTTGATCTCTCAGAAGCATCTGACAATTTTGAAAAACCCTTTCCTCTTCGTGTGGCATTTGATACAAACATACCTCCTGATTTTTCCTTCTACTTCTCAGATGATACTTTCTTAGACTCCTTTGTTAGGCTTTCTCTTTTTCTTGTTCTGTTTTCCCTATCTGGCCATTCTTGTGTCTTTCACTATAACCTCAACATAGATGACACTTAGAGATGTGTCCCCAAACCTGATTCTTCTGTGTTGTGATTCAGAGCTTTCCAATTGATCATTTCCAGTGGGTGCCCAGGCTCTTCTCCCACCCCATCTCCCTTCCATGATTCCTTTCTTTTTATAAAATTTAAATTCAATTAATTAACATATAGTATATTATCAGTTTCAGAGGTAGAGTTCAGTGATTCATAAGTCTTATATACTACCCAGTGCTCATTACGTTACACACCCCCTCTTAATGTCCATCACCCAGTTACCCCATTCTTCCCACTCCTCTCCCCTCCAGCAACTCTCAGTTTGTTTCCTATGATTAAGAGTCTCTTATGATTTATTTCCCTCTCTGATTTCATCTTGTTTTATTTTTTCCTCCCTTTCCCTATGATCCTGTTTGTTTCATAAACTCCACATATGAGTGAGATCATATGATAATTGTCTTTCTCTGATTGACTTATTTTGCTTAGCCTAATACCCTCTAGTTCCATCAATGTCATTACAAATGGCAAGATTTCATTTGTTTTGATGGCTGAGTAACATTCCATTGTATATGTATATCATATCCATTCATCTGTCCATAGTTTGACTATTATGGACATTGCTGCTATAAACATAGGGGTGCAGGTGCCCCTTCGGATCACTACATTTATATCTTTAGGGTAAATACCCAGTGGTGCGATTGCTGGGTCGTAGGGTAGCTCTATTTTCAACTTTTTAAAAAATTTTTTAATTTTTTAATAAACATATAATATATTATTAGCCCCAGGGGTACAGCTCTGTGAATCGCCAGGTTTACACACTTCACAGCACTCACTGTAGCACATACCCTCCCCCATGTCCATAACCCCACCCCCCTCTCCCAAACCCCCTCCCCCCAGCAACCCTCTGTTTTGTGAGATTAAGAGTCTCTTATGGTTTGTCTCCCTCCTGATCCCATCTTGTTTCATTTATTCTTTTCCTACCCCTCAAAACCCCCCGCATTGCATCTCTACTTCCTCATATCAGGGAGATCATATGACAGATAGTTGTCTTTCTCTGACTGACTTATTTCACTAAGCATAATACCCTCTAGTTCCATCCCTGTCGTCGCAAATGGCAAGATTTCATTTCTTTTGATGGTTGCATAGTATTCCATTATATATATATACCACATATTCTTTATCCATTCATCTGTTGATGGACATCTAGGTTCTTTCCATAGTTTGGCTATTGTGGACATTGCTGCTATAAACATTCGGGTGCACGTGCCCCTTCGGATCACTAAGTTTGTACCTTTAGGGTAAATACCCAGTAGTGCATTGCTGGGTCGTAAGGTAGCTCTATTTTCAACTTTTTGAGGAACCTCCGTGATGTTTTCCAGAGTCCTTGCACCAGCCTGCATTCCCACCAACAGTGTAGGAGGGTTCACCTTTCTCCGCATCCTCGCCATCATCTGTCATTTCCTAACTTGTTAATTTTAGCCATTCTGACTGCTGTGAGGCGGTATCTCATTGTAGTTTTGATTTGTATTTCCCTGATGCCGAGTGATGTGGAGCACTTTTTCATGTGTCTTTTGGCCATCTGGATGTCTTCTTTGCAAAAATGTCTGTTCATGTCTTCTGTCCATTTCTTGATTGGATTCTTTGTTCTTTGGGTGTTGAGTTTGATAAGTTCTTTATAGATTTTTGGATACTAGCCCTTTACTGATAAGACATTTGCAAATATCTTCTCCCATTCCATGACTCCTTTGAAAAAAAATTTTTTTATGGTAAAATATACATGGCATGAAACTTACCACTTAAAAAAAACTTTTAAGTGTACAGTTCAGTGACATTAAGTCCATTTACACTATGCTCCTCTATTCCCTTTTAATATCTATATAGTTTGGGGCAAGGGAGGACCATTTCTTATTCATTACCTGTTTATTCCGGGGGCCTGCCCTACCTCCGTTATCACTGGCTGAGCCTGGTGCTGAGTGGTGAGGAGCATGAGCTCTGGAAGTCTGACCTGAGTTTAAGTCTCAGCGTTATGACTCTGGCTGGGACTGTCAGCCTCACGGGTCTCACTTTTCTCATCTTGTTATTCTCTCCTATTGTTGAGTACACAGTCAGTCTGCCAAAGCAATGACAGCTTGGTTTATTTGTGAGCAAACACCCTGCAAAGAACTTAACCTGCGGGAGCTAGTGCTGGAAGTTAAGAGAAAATGAAGTGTTTGAAGAAAGTGATAGATCTTGGAGCACCTGGGTGGCTCAGTCATTAAGCGTCTGCCTTCAGCTCGGGTCCTGATCCCAGGGTCCTGGGATCGAGCCCCGCGTTGGGCTCCCTGCTCTGTGGGAAGCCTGCTTCTCGTCCTCCCACTCCCCCTGCTTGTGTTACCTCTCTTGCTGTGTCTCTCTCTGTCAAATAAATAAATAAAATCTTAAAAAAAGAGAGAAAGGAAGGAAGGAAAGAAGGAAGAAAGTGATAGATCTTCGGCAGAAAATAGACTTTCTGGATAAATTGGAGTGGGATGTTGACTCGAGCATTGGCTTGGATTTATGACACAAATAACTCCACCTACACCCCTTATGAAAAGGAAGAGAAAACAATCATCAGTAAAGCTGTTTTGGTGATGACTTCAGTGTTCCGGCAGAGTAGTAATTGCTCATCAAATGGCAGGTAGAACCTCTGTGAAAGTTGAAAAAGCAATTTAGTTGAATTGCAAGAATTTGCCCAGGAAAGAGGTGATTTGGGGAAATTCGAAGTGCATACCTTTAAAAAAGCCTTTCAAGTCCTGCATTTAGAGAATCATCAAGGGTCTAAAGAGGTAGGATTGTTTTGTTTCATTTATTTCAGTGTTTATTATTTCATTTTATGGAGGAAAGTTTACTTGTGAGTGTGCTGAAGGTTAAGAGGTATTTTGTTTGTATTTAGCATTTATTTCCTTTTGGACTTGGTCTTATCCATCTCTCACATTCAGCCCAGGGCTGGTCACAAAAGATGCACTTTAGTATGGTTTAAAGGAATAGTGAAGTATGTTAGTGACCTGATTTTGCTTTTCCTTTCAGAGCCTGTGTAGAGAAGTAAAGACTCTGAGAGAGTTTCAGCCCAAAATGTCACAGGATAATGATAGAAACAGCTTGCCCTTTACAAAGCACCTTTATATATTTTATCTCATTAATCACGGACGACATTCCAGTTTTCAGATGAGGAAACTGAGGTTCAGAGTGGGTAGGCAAGTTGCCGGCATTTTCATTGCTGATTTGTCAAGCCCCACCTAGCCCAGCGCCAGAGACTACAAACTCTCTGTTTTCTTTCTGAGCCGCATTTGGCCTACAGAGAGGTGGGTGGCCAGTGTTGAACTATATACCCTGGCCGCGGCCCACGTGACCTCTGAGCACCCTGTCATCTAAGGCATGTGGGCGAGGCAGCCCTTCCCTAATGGAAATGTCCCCACGTGGAGCCCAAGCATCTGGCATAAGCTAGAAGGCGGCCAGAACACTCGGCGGCCACAGCCCGCACGTCACAGCACGTGCTTGGGGCCCGCTTTCTGCCAGAGGCCCCTCTGCTGGCTGGCACTGGCGCCACCTTGCCCTGCTCAGACTCCAGAGAGCGCCCGTCCACCCCGGAGCCAGCCCTGCGCCCCAGCCGCTCGCCCTGCGCCCGCGCCCCAGGTGCCCACCGCACGCGCGCGCCCCGTCGGCGCCTGGGGACCCCAACTCCCCCGCGGCGACAGCCCGGCGTCTCCTGGCCGCCTAGAGCCACTGGAGCGGGGGCGGTGGCCTCAGGTCCCCCACACCCCAGGGGCGGAGCGAGGCGCCGAGACGTCAGGGCGGAGGACCAGCGCGGGGCGGGCGCGCCCTCCCGGCGGCTGCCGGTGGCCCACGTCCCCGACTGGCGCGGCGGTCCGCGGCCGGGAGCTGCAGTTAGCAGCGGCGCTGGGGCGCATCCAGGCGGCTGGGCGGGCGGGGGCCGGAGGCGGAGCCGGGGCGAGCCAGTCCAGAGCACAGCTCTACCCGCCACCCCCCCACACCCCAAGCGGACCCCTGGCCGCGCCTCGGCTCTCCCCTGAGCTTCTAGCGCAGCCCCCCGGGGTACCCATACATTTCCTTAGGTTGACTACAACGTGTGTTTTGTTTTTCTTTCTTTTTTCCCCTCCCCGTGTGCCCTTCTCCAGGATGGCAGAGGCGGAGTTGCACAAGGAAAGGCTGCAAGCCATAGCAGTAAGTCCACTTTCATTTTATTTTCTTGCTCTATTGTCTGGGATGGAAGGGGACCCCGAGTGTTTCGGGGCCATCGACATGTCAGCACAGTAGCCGCCGGGCATGTGTTTGGGGAATAAAAATCTGTCAAGGCTCAGCTACGCTGCTTTTTCTTTTAGACGTCTGTGGATAGAAACCCCCAGGGCGCGCTTTGGGCTGGGGATTTGAATGTGGAAGACTGGCTTAGAAATAAGATGCTTGCTACTGGGCTTTGGGAAAAGACCAGACGCATGGGGGTGGGGATGGGGCGATTCTTGGAATATCAAGTCACCCAGTGATCCGTCCTACTCTGACTGCATACACTGGAGAAGCAAGAAAACGGCGACCAGAACAGTGGCTGCCACCCTTCCTGAGGAAGCTCTTTGGTCTCCTAAGTGGGAAACCAGCAGTCAGCCCCTAGGCCAGCCCCGCGGTAAAGCCTCCTCCCTGAAACCCGGGGTGTTCATTTTCCCTGTTCTCTCTGATACTGACAAGGACATTGGCACAAGCCTCCATCCTGGAGGTGGTCTGGGAACTACTTAGAGCATCTGGGTCCTGGGCATAATATTCCAAGAGAGCATCCTTCTTCCCCGGGGTGGACAATCTGAAACCTATTTTCAGCATACGGAGGAGCAACCAGTTTTGGCAAAGTTTACATGCACTTTCGGAAAAGTGTACCCTTGTGCATCTCGAGTGAAAAAAGAGAACTTTCTGGGACTGTGTAGATTTGAGCAATCTTGCCCCAGTGTTGCCAGCGATCCACAGATGTGGTATTTTTACTGGAGCCACCGCAGCTGGATTATATATCTCCTTTGCAGATGAGGGAATGATTACTGCTGCTGTATGAAATATTAACAATTAAAAGAGGTCTGTTCACATATTGGCCTAAAAGAATCTCTAGACGTTCTTCTACCCAAGTACCTTTTTTTTTTTGTCCAAGAGTTCTCTGGAAACACATATAAATCTGTCGGAGAAATCGTGTGTAATGCTTTGGAATCGAAGTCTATTAAAGTGTTTTCAAAATCTTTGTGGACAGATTCTTCATGGGGAAAATGCACACAGGCCCTTTTTTTTTTTTTTAAAAAAAGAATCATTTGATATGGTTCCCAGGGTACTGGGACCGTCTTTACCAACATCTTCAAATTTTAAATGTCTTGGAGACTTGACCACTGAAGTGAGAGGGACATTTGCCGGCAGTGTTGAAATGCTATGTTTTTTTGTTTGTTTGTTTGTTTGTTTGTTTTTGGTTTATTGGACAATCTTTGAACTTGGTCCTTCAGAACTTAGGAAGGCTGTTTTGTTGTTGTTTTGGTTGTTGTTGTTGTTTTCTCTTTTCCCTTTCCCTCTGTGCATGTATATTTGGATGGTTAATGAAGTTGTTTTACGGTTTCTAAAGCTAGTGGCAAGGCAGTGTGGCCAGTGTGTCATGTCAAACTTGGTAAGAATGGAGATATTCACTTACTCGTGCCATGTAGCTGCTGGGTGTTTTATGTAAACTGAATAATGGGCGGCTTTAACCGCCCCGGAGTGGCCGCTCCAGAGGAGGGTCAGTGGCTCCTGGCCTGGGTGAGGGTTTCCAACAGTTGTCACATTTTCTGCCTTTGCATGAGCAGCTTTCCTGGATGCCTGAGGAACAGCTGAGCCTAATGAAAGGACTTGCTCTCTGAACCGGGAGGCAGTAGCAGCTAACGCTGGGGCCACCCCTTTCCCAAGGGGCTTGGGTAATCCCGGGAGGGACCCGGTGGATTTTCAAGAAAGACTGTGCCAGTCTTTTCGGAATTCTCTTGAGTGTATGATAACGTTTAAAGACAAATACTTGTGCCTGTTCCTTTGTGGAATTGAGTTCGCCCTGGACCCGGGAAGATGCCGATGATTCTCGTGAATGTATTAGCTTCAATTAACACATGTGTTGTCATTGGTTTGGATACACTAACTGTGTGTGTGTGTGTGTGTGTGTGTGTGTGTGTGTGTGTGAGGGACACAGGGAGAGACTTAAGAAATGAGAGAGGTCAGCGGGTCTTGGCGACCGTATCAGTAAATAGTTCTATGCTATGCTTTGGCCTAGGGCACAGTCTCCAAATTTGGCAAATGCTCCCTCTCTCTTTCGCTTTCCTAGAGTTCTCAGGGGACTGTCAGGAGGAAGGTCCCAAGCCTTCCTCTAGAGCCTAGCACTCCTGCAGTATGTCAGGAAATGAGAAAGAGAACGAGCACAAGTCCCTACCTCTTCACCAGCCTGGGCTTCTCCCTAAGCGGCGGAACAGAGAGACAAGGATTCTAGGCTGAGGGGTCCTGGGCAGTCTTTAGTCTGGACAGCTGTTCCTTCATCTGTACAGTGAGCTCATGCATTCTACCTCGTGGGCTTCTCGCAAGGTTTAGCTCTGAGACACGTGAAGTACCTG
Organism: Lontra canadensis; assembly: GCF_010015895.1. NCBI lineage: Eukaryota > Metazoa > Chordata > Mammalia > Carnivora > Mustelidae > Lontra > Lontra canadensis. The sequence goes on from NW_022631013.1 coordinate 24,216,721, forward strand.
GCATGTGGTTGTCATTAGATGGTTTTGAGGCTGAGCCCCTGAGCCCCTGAACCCCCGATTCCCATCTACAGCATCGCTGTGTCCCGTGAGGCATCGAGACAGGACCTCTGGAGCACAGAGACTGAACAGCTTTTTACATTTTCCCCTTTTATTCTGACAAAGGCCGGGGCTGTGTCCAGCATCAGTTCCTCCCGCTGCTTCAGACACAGGTCTGTCACCTGAGGATTCTTCCAGCCATTCTTTCCCCGGGTCCTCATGGCATGCCTCCCCTGGGAAGGCACGATCAACACCAAAACGTCAGTGTCCCCACGTTTCATCCTTCAGAGGAAAGATACTACCTTTTACATACTTACATCCTGAGAGGACAGATGTCCTGTGACCCATTTGCCACATGGTCATCTGGGATTCCTCCCCCACCCCCGCTGGAATGAAATACTCAGAAACTGTGGTACTTTAAATGGAATCTTCCAGTTGAATCCAGAGCCTGATCAATGAAAAAAGATGGATCTCGCTTCCTACCTCTTGCAAAAGAAGAGCAGGTCCATCTTTGGCAACTTTCTCTGCTCCCTTCCACCTGTGGGGACATTCCAAAGTGGTGGTATCAGGGCAGAGCAGAATGCTTCTGTAGCAGAGTGAATGCGAATAATAATTCCGGGGAGTAATAATACAATTGCCATTTATTGAACATCATCTATTCAGCAAGGCACTGTGTGATTGGCTTTTTTTTTTTTTTAACCTTAAGTTTTTAATAATCTAAAGGAGAAGCACAAACAATTACCGTGCAGTGCCAGGAGTACTTATGCAAATGAGCACTCACGTGAGCAGGTAAACCAGCCTCTAGGAGTTGCAGAACATTCCCCGGAGAGGAGGCATTGGAGCAAGTCCTGAAGACTGGGTCAAATCACATATAACACAATAACCTTCCTAATTAGCAGAGGGCATTTATTGGTTTCTTGTTAGTTTATTACTTATTTGGAACACTTAATATGAGAAAGGAAAAGCCAGAAGCGTGAAGATGTTCAGTCAGTAGCTAAAGGCACAAACTCAATAATGAGACTAAAGGGCATTTCAACACACATTATGTCATTTAATACTAACAAACTGATGAGGCAGGAAATGCTGTATTATCCGCATTTTGCAGAGAAAGGGCCCAACATGAACAGAGAGTGTCAAAGCCAGGATTTGAAACCACACTTCAGAGCACTGGAGCCCCCGTATTGACTCCTGTCCTGAACTGCTACTCCCAAGATGGTGGCAGCTTCTGCTTTTCCTGGGGGCACACTGTGCAGGTGGTTCCAACAGCCCCAGTGGGAGCCAACAAGGGAGAAGTAGACTGAGTAGCACTGGGAAAGGCCAAGACAAACTAGGAGGCTCACATCCTTTTGAGAGTCTTCCAAGCTGGGTTTCAGTGCATGGAAATATCTGATGTACTTTCTAACTGAATGAGTAACACTCTCTTGGGAGAGAAGCTATGGAGTCTCATTGGAAATCAGCCTCGGGAGAGGATGTTACATCTGCATCCTTGAGGAAGACAGTCTTCCTTGGGCATGTGGGAAGATAAGCACATGTTGCAGAGGTCAGCATGTGCAATAGCCCACAGAGCCATGTGGAGAAGGTCTTGGCCTCTACCAGGGACCAACATGAGCCTGGTCACAAATATGGAAGGGCAACCCAACCTACACATGCTTTTTAGAGAATTTTTGTCATTTCATGAGAACCCACTCTGTGGAGTAATGAAAACGATCTTTTGCATCTGTATGCTGATTTACAATGTACAGACACCTGCTTAGGTAACTTAATTCTGAGCTGTGTGGGGCATTATCTTCACTTTACAAGTGAGGATACAGAGATATCCAAGCTCACCCAGAGAGATGTGGAAGAGTTGTATTAAGCCCAGTCTCTCCTGACTCCCAATCCCTTGTGTTAGCGACACATCTGGTTTGGAAGGGGTACCCTGATGAGTGTGGGAGCTCCACAAAATCCTCCTGAGCTAGAGTCCTGGGGGCAGAAGGAGAGGGATGAGCTCGTGGGTATGTGGGCCTGGAAGTGCCTCCGTGAAGTCTGCCCTTCTGGGGATCTCACTTTGGGCTCCCTGCCTCCGTCTTGAAACTCTCACACAGTTAGTGGGTCTGGGGCTCCCACCTGATCCCATTCTCTGTCCTGAGAAGGCCTGGATGTGGGTGGGCAGCTTAGGTTGGCTCCGTGTGCACTTGCAGAGAAACACTTTTGGCATTTCCTTGGATTCACATCTCAGTGCCTCTTCTTGCCTTGAGACGATAAGGCCTAGAATACCACCCGGGATACAGTGTGGGACCAGGGGCTGGGGTGCCAATCGGCCTGCATTTGATCCAGGCCACTTAGGTTGGTCTGCATAGCCTGGGCAGAAGTCCTGGCTGCCATTTACACGTGATCCAGCCCAGTCCAACTTCCCAAGTCAGGGACCCCTCAGAGCATTTAGAGATCTAAACCCCAAACCCTTCAGTAAAAACAACAATAACAACAACAAACCAAAACAAAAGCCCCAATTCTTGCAGGGACCATCCCCGTACAGGTCCCTTGTACACGTGCAAGGTCATACACCCACCTCTCTGGTCCCTTATCTGGAGCTCAGAGTATTTCAGGCTTTAGCCTCTTGGGACAAAGGGCCGCTGCTCTGGTGGAGCCCTGAGAAAGAATAGCAGTCATCATTAAAAAGTCATCATAAAAAAGCCAAGCAGCGGGGCTTGTGGGTTATGATTTGTCAGTATTTAAGGGAAACCAGGACTTGGTACTGTTGCTTCTGTATTTCTTCTGGGCTGCCCAGCACTTTTGGGACCCCTGCTGTTGGCCATTTGAACTACCCGCATTTCATCACTGATCCCTTTTGGGAATGTTGTTCAACTCACTTGACGATAATCATTATGTGGTATGACATCCGTCATCAGGTGGTGTGACATTGATGGAGACAGCAAATGGACTCTGATGCATGGAGACAGTGGTCCCCTGGGCTGGTAGCGCCTCGCACGGTCTGACTAGTTACGAGCAAGGCTTCTGGTGTTCGAAAGCCTTGCCTCGAGTCCTGGCTTTTCTCTTAGTATCTGTATGACCTCACTGTCCCTCGTTTTCCTCATCAGTAAGTTGGAGATAATGATAATACCTATCTCATGGAATTGTTGTGAAGGTTATTTGAGAAATTTCATGGGACATGCTCAGAGCAAGGACTCAGTAAGCACTCCGCCAAAGCTCTTTAGTTACAAGTGAATCACTGAATCATAACTCATGGATCTTTAAACAGAAAATGGACACTAAGAATGGAAGATGAATTCTGTTAACTTCAACATTTTGTCAAACTGGGAAATTCAAATGAATAGAGTAGGTATTGAGCATTTCCAGTGCAGAAGGATACCACTAATAACAGTGAAAAGGATTGTTTATGGTGGATAGGAGTTGCAAATTTAAAGGCTCCAGGGGCCAACATGTAACATGGAAGCTGGGGGGGGGGCAGCAGTGAAGACCTGGAGAAGTCACCGCTCTTTGGTTAGGATCCAGTGAATTTATACCATGTGAGAATGCGAGTGAGCTCTATGTTGTTACGTCCACTCATCTAGAGAAGTCGGAAATCTGCTTTTTAAAAATGTGAGATCTCCCATTTAAGAAAGAACTAGTTTCAAAACTTTTAAAAAATTTGTGGATACAACAAAATTCCTTTGGGTCAACAGGTCAACCTTTTATGACCTCCAGATGTAGGTTGAGCTTTGAACTTTACGATGTGCTTTTCTTATGCATGGATTTATTTGGGTTTCGTAAGGATACTGTGAAGTAGTACGTCCAGCACCCCCTAGGTGTTTCATAATGTTACAAAATCAGGGTGTATTTTCACCAGGGTTTTGTGAGTTTGTTGTCCAAATGTTTGGACTGTTGGAAAAACAGTGTGTATCTGCTGTATCTTTCGACATTAAGTGAGCTTTTGGTAATCACTAACGTTTTTGTAACCCAGAATATTCACATCTGGGTGGGCGATTGTTCTCTCAAAATTAACAGAAAAATTTTAGACAATCAGTATCTTGAGGTGGGAAATTCCTGTTCTAGAAGAGTCTTTAGGAACAAGGTATACATATCTGAGCCCCTCACATAAATCACCCAGGGTGTTTATATGATATCAATTTATTACCAGCCTCACATAATAAACAACCTAAGGAGACCCAGCAGGGCTTAGGACTTCTAGTAATAGTGGCAACTGCCATTGGGCACAGAGAGTTTGCCAGATAAGGTGTAGAACGGTGATTCTCAAACCTTAGTGTATTAAGATCCCCTGTGAGCTTGCTAGGCACCCCCCTGGCAGCGTGTTTGATTCTGTAGGCCCGGGGTGGGGCCTGAGAACTTGCATTTCTAACAAGTTCCCAGGAGATGCTGTTCCCAGCTGCAGCTGCTGTTCTGGGGAACACAAGTGGAGCACACCTGCAAAGGGACAGAAGATGAATGGTCAAGAAAGATGGCGGCCTGGGTCTTGATCTGTGCCTCATACCCATTGTGACATGTCCAGGAGTTTGTGTGCTGTGGATATCTTCAAGAGGCAAAGTAGAATAAAAGTTCAATTCAGTCATGATCAGCGGGAGCCTGAACAAAGCTCAGTTTGAAAGTGATCCAGCATGTTCCTCTCATGTCAAGTGGCTGATCAAGAAGAGGTCTCTGTTTGGGTAGTTGCTTTACCTGATTTAAATATAGTGAAATTTCTATCTGTTGGTCACTTGAAGACACTGGTTTGAAGGGTATACTTGGGATTGGCTGATTAAAACCATGGGCCACCAAATTCCCGGAGGGGGCACCTCAGTGAGACAAGAAGTCATACAGTGCGGTCGATAGCCAACTTACTGTGGGAAGACACTGAGAGGTGCATGGTACCTATTACAGTGCTCTAGATGGTCCCATCGCAGATCAGGCCATGGAGTCTGGTGGCAGCCCCTCCACCGCCCCCCACGCCTGGTTCGTGATGCAGCTGCTTCTCACATGGGGAACTCTAGTGGTCTGTCAGGACAAGCCGCAATTGAGACTCATTTACTCGATGATGGTTAATGATTCTCCTAAGCCAGTCTGCGCGCACACAGGCATAGCTTGTCACTGGGCTATCAAAGAGGAGTTTATTCTCGCAAAGCTGTCGTGGAGGCTTCCCTCATCCTTACTTGTAGCGTCCCTCTTCTGAACCAACCCTTCACGTGCAGAAGGCGACAGCCTCACCCAGACTCTTCTCTGTCCTGAAGCACAACTCACAGAGGCCACCCCTGTACAGGAACAAGGCCCAAGAGAACATGGATAGGATTGTGGGTGATGGCCGCCTAGCACGGGATCCTTTGCCGAGGAATGTTCGCACATGAGTGCTGTGGGTTTGGGAGAATACTGCACAGCTGAGACCTATTTCTGACAGGAAATGCCAGCAGAAGCAGAGGTTTGTGTGGGGTGGTGTGCGTTGGAGCTACATGGCCCTGGGTTAATTCTTATGTCATTTTTTTTCTCCCTTCGTTTCTCGTTGGATTAAAATCTTCAAAAGATTATTACGAGAGAGACAGATAAAGACAGCCTAGAGCTTATTTATATAATGCTTGAACATATATAAAAAAATGCTGTGGGGTTAGTCTTTGACCTGAGGATCAGCGGTTCTGTTGCATCACATGAGTTCAGGCAGTTGTCGGGAACAGGGAACACAGTACCTTTCCCTTGCATAAGATGGAGCGGAAAGAAAATCCATATGCGTCCCCAAGATAAAAGCTCTAGGTGTAGATGAGAAGTTTGTGGGCCAGACCTCAGGACACATCCTCCTGCCCATCATCCCCCACCCAGCAGCCGAGTTCATTATCCTGAGGGCTACCAGGCTCTTGACAGTCTGTGCCCCATCAGATGTCTTCAGAACATTTGTAAAAGCTGTCCTTACTTTTTTGCTGAATTATACTGGTCTTCTTACTATTCTAGGTGGGTGGGATTCCCCCCCTACTTCTAAATTATAACCAGTCATCTGAGTATTCACTTTATTTTTAAATTCAGAGCTGAAACTTAAAACTTTGAGGGTTATAAAAAATGTTATTCTTAAGAGAAAAACATATGCTTGAAAAGTTAACCCCTTTAGTGGTAAGCAAGGGATCTTTCTCTGCGTCTGAGCAAAAATGGTGACAACTTTGAGGCCAGTGACTAGCACACAGGGCTCTAGGATTTGGGCAGCTCTGAGAGCATGCCTGGGCTGTCTGTGACATGAGAGAGAGGCTGGGATCTAGGAGAGGTCGTCCTGGCTGAGAGGCGTAGAGCCTTCTCTATGGGGCTTCTGGTCGGTCTCAAACACTGAGTTTCTATGGCCTGATTTGTCAGCATGGGCTGATAATACCTGCCGCCTCTAATGGGGTGGGAAGTGGTGCAGAAGTTTCCTTGTTCCAGTGGGACCGTGAGGCAGCTAAGGTCTGAAATGCAGAGAAGAGTAGAGAGGTTCCTCAAGAAATGAAAAATAGACCTGCTGTGTGGTCCAGCAATCCAACTGGGTGTAGCTCTGGAGGAAATAGATACTCTCTACTTTGAGGAGATATCCGCAGCATTATTTATTATAACCAAAGACATGGAAAAACCCAAGTGTCCATTGTCCGATGAATGGATAAAGAAAATGTGGTATATATTATAATGGCATATTATTCAGCCTTAAAAAAGGAGGAAGTTCTGCCATGTGTGACTACATGGATGGACCATAAAGGCATTATGTTATGTGAAGTAAACCAGATGCAGAGAAACAAATACTGTGTGATCTCACTTATACGTGAGATCTAAAAAAAAAAAAAAGTCAAATTTATAGTAATGCACAGTGTAATCAGTGTAATGGGTTTTACTAGGGCCTGGGAGGTGGGGCAAAGGGAGGATATTAATCAAGCCTACAACTTTAATTAGAAGATGAGTAAGTTCAGAAGACCTAATATATAACATGATGACTGAGGTTCATAATAATGTGTTATATACTGGAAACTTGCTGAGAGAGTAGGTCTCCTGTGTTATCATCACACACAGACAGACACAGACACACACCCACAAATCGCAACTATTTGAGGTGAGGGATATATTACGTTGTTTGTGATGATCATTTTGTAGTATATACGTATATCAAAACATGTACACTGTAGATATATACAATTCTTACTTGTCAATCATACTTTAATAAAGCTGGGGAAAAAAAGATCAGTTTTTTAAAAATCTGAAAAGCTTCAAGCTATCGTGAGTGACCCTAACCCGTGAGGGCCCCATTTTTCTTTACCAGGTGCCGTGCAGCCAGCCTTGTTCATGAATAGCAAAGTCTAAACGTCTGTGTTCAACACACAGTGCTGTTCATTAAATAAAACTCGCAACTGAAGCGGAAGGATATTTAACAATTGGTGGGATAAGTCTGGTGGGGATGAGTCAAAAGCCAGGGCAGAGCCTGGAGGCTAGGATATATGCTTTACTGCCACCAACTACTAGAAGTAAGACTCTAGTAGCCTGATCACCCTTGTCTTTATTCACCCTGGAGTGAGAATGGTAGATACCTGGGCAGTATTGGATCTGAGAAGGGAGAAGGAAGGGGAAGTACTCATTCTGACAACACAGAGAAGAGGAGGTGACGGGGAAAGTAATTTCAATTGCTCAGCGACCCCCTACCCTACACCTTCCACCATCATCTGTGTCTGGACATGTCAGCTGCTACGACCTCTGGATGATTCCAGCTGTCTATCTGCCCTAAACCTGGGTCTACAGAGAAAAGCTGGAAGTAGACTGGCTTAGCAGTGCAAGGGCAGGCGTGGAACATCTCCCCTGTAGGGAAACAGGGAACCCCAGAGCTCTAAAAGCAAGTAAAATATGGCAACTTCATCCTCTTGCATTTTTTAAGGGGAGGGAAGAGGGGGTCTCCCAGTTTCTGAGAGCTTTTCATGGGCCAGACACCCGGCCGAATGCCTGGTGTTAAAAACCCAGATGTGTATTGATGCCAGGTTGACAAGATGGCTGAGTTCTTGGGGTTGTGGTGACCCAGACAGGGCGGGCGCCTCAGGGATAGGCAGCACTCAACCCTAGCTGATTGGTACTTTGTGGGAACACATGCCCAGGATCTTCTGCTTTTTCAAGAGAAAACCTGGAGATCCAGCTTTTGAAGGAAGTCTGTTGATGTTTAAATGTTCACAACGATTTAAACACTGTGTGGGCCAAACCTAACATAATGAGATTTTAACACAGTGTGGGCTGGATCCATTTCCCATCCTAGTCCCCCCCTGCCAGCCCCCGTCCTGGGCCACCGGCTTGCCACTTCTGCTTTTCACAGCATATTTTATTTAATTGTCAGGAGTATGAGAAGGTGCTGGGGTGGTAGTGTTATAGTGGGAAGCTAAGTGAAATGTAGATCGGTTTAGACATGTTGGGCAGATTTGTGGGTGGGCCTGTCAGAAACCCTTTGTGGGCCTTTGGGGATGGGGACCTTGTAGGAGAACCATAGTCTTGGGTTAGAGTCAGGACGGCTACTTAAATCAGTTCCTTATGCAGCTTGCTCGAGGAACTGGTGAATTCTCCGTGAGACATAACAACTGAAAGCCCTCTTTAAAAGACAATTAACAGAGCACATGTGACCGTTCTGATGTATACACTTTTGAGGGGGGAGCGGCAGAGGGGGAGGAGAGAGGGAATCTTAAGCAGGCTCACGCTCAGCGCAGAGCCTGATTTCATGACCCTGAGATCTTGACCTGAGCAGAAATCAAGAGTCAAAAGCTTAACTGACTGAGCCACCCAGGTGACCCTACTTCTCAGAATTTTAACACATGTGTAGATTTGTGTAACCACGAACAGAGTTGGTGGTGTTCAGTTCTGTCAGCCTCCAGTACTCCCCCAAGAAGCACTCGTTTTAAATTTCTTCAGACACTGGCATGTAAGTCTTTCTGCTTGCCCTTCCCTTTGCACCCTGACTTTAATCAGAACAGGAAACTGGTGTTCCCAGTCTCTGGTGGGTAACTCTTTCCTAATAAGCACCACTCCTAGACCTTTAACAAATTCTAATTTTCCCCCAGTAATTACCTTCTGCTCTAGGCTGGCCCCCTTTTTTCCCTGTCCCTTACCAGGGTCATCACATTTAGCAACTAAAAATATAGGGTGCCCAGTTACTGCCTGGGGCACACTTTTATACTAAAAGATTACTTGTTGACCCGAAATTCAGGTTTAACTGGACATCCTATATTTTATGTGATGAGCCCATCCCCTTCAAGTACACATCGCATCCGCCACCGATTTCAGAACCCGCTTCTCCTGGGGTTGTGTTTCACTCTTCCATTGTGAGTGTGAAGATACCCCTTGATTTTAAATAGTAACATGTTTTTGTAGGGAGAGAGGGCACGTATTGGAAGGATGAGAGGACCTCATCAATACATTAACGTGTTTCCAAGAACTCCACCTGACCTGTCTTTTCTGGAGACTAAGAAATGGCCTAATGTGTTGGGAGGAGAACTACTGAATTTCAGAAGTTGGTGCATTTCCCAGCCCCTCCTCCCCCTCCCTCAGCCCAACCTCTGAATAATATTCTACTGCAGAGTCTAAACAAGGAGATCGCTCACACTGAATGAGTTTAAAAATACCACTGGAATGCGAGCCTTCAGCAAGCCATAGATCTCCTACTGTATTGAATAAGATGGGGCCTGGTGGTGTGTTGCGAATGAGTCTCTCATTGGCCCCAACTAGATGATTCCCAGCCTGGGTATTTGGGTTGAGAGTGCTGTGATAGTTGATTTATTTGTCTCGTTTTTTTGTTTTGTTTTTTCATTGATCAATTTTAACTAGTGTGATTTCAGAATCCCAGTGAGACAAGAAGGAAAATCAATTTAATTTTTTTTAAAGATTTTATTTATTTATTTGACAGAGATCCCAAGTAGGCAGAGAGGCAGGCAGAGAGGGAGAGAAGAGGAAGCAGGCTCCCTGCTGAGCAGAGAGCCCGATGTGAGGCTTGATCCCAGGACCCTGGGATCATGACCTGAGCCGAAGGCAGAGGCTTTAACCCACTGAACCACCCAGGCACCCCGGAAAATCAGTTTTATATAGCAGCTACAGAATTAAGAAAAATGGAAATTCCAATTTTCTATCTAGGCCAAGGGTCAGCAAACAATAGCCCACAGGCCAAATCGGGCCTGCAGCCTGTGTGGATAGGACCTGTAGCTGTATGTGGCTCTTACAGTTATAAAAGAAAGGAAAACAGTCTTCTAAGGACTATTTCATGACACATGAAAATTATGTCAAGTTCAGATTTCAATGTGCACAAATAAAGTTTTATTAGAACATGGCCATCCCCGGGGCACCTGGGTGGCTCAGTGGGTTAAAGCCTCTGCCTTTGGCTCAGGTCATGATCCCAGTGTCCTGGGATCGAGCCCTGCATCGGGCTCTCTGCTCTGCAGGGAGCCTGCTTCCTCCTCTCTCTCTGCCTGCCTCTCTGCCTACTTGTGATCTCTGTCTGTCAAATAAATAAATAAAATCTTTAAAAAAAAAAAAAGAACATGGCCATCCCCATTCATTTATGTGTTGTCTAGGGCTAACTTCGTGCTAGGACAGCACAGTTGAGTAGTTCCAACAGAGACCGTGTGGCCTGCAAAGCCTGAAATACTTATTTTATGACCACTTCTAGGAAAATTTCTGTCTCCTGCTCCAGATGACGTATCTTCTATGGTTGTGTCTGCCATTAAGGCTCTAGGTGTCTTTTACCTTAAAGGAGTAACTGTTTTCTTATTGCTGGTGGTCCAGAACAATAGAGCGTCTCAGACAGGCTTGTACTGTTTCCTGAGCTACCATGATGACAAGCTTGTACTCCCTGAAGAGCTCACGTGCGAGTTTTGCGACTGCAGAATTTTCTTGTTATATCCTTGCTATCCAAGCCACCAACTGCATGTTGTTTCCTTTTGAAAGCCGGAAAATCTGATCTCTGGGGCGCCTGGGTGGCTCAGTGGGTTAAATCCTCTGCCTTCAGCTCAGGTTATGATCTCAGGGTCCTGGGATTGAGCCCCGCATCAGGCTCTCTGCTCAGCGGGGAGCCTGCTTCCTCCTCTCTCTGACTGCCTTTCTGCCTACTTGTGATCTCTGTCGAATAAATAAATAAAATCTTAAAAAAAAAAAAAAACCCTGATCTCTTAGAAGTAATGATTTGGCCCCTCTAAAAAGAAATCATTACATTTAAAACCATTTTTTTCCCCTAGTGACAGGGACTGAGAGGGTAGAGGAAAACCATTGGTGATTCTCCAGGTCATTTTTCTTTCTCCTCAGAAATTGCCAGAACCCTCCTTCTGCTCTCTCTGAGGATTTTGAGGGTGAAGTGTTAGACTGAGAGTCAGAGAACACACCTACCGCTTTCCCAGAGTCCAAGCAGGAAGCCAGTGAACAGTGGCTTCTGACCAGCTGCCCTGTCATTTGTTAGTACATCATGGAGGGTTTGTTACCTTCTGGAAGCCAGAGTGTCACAGCCTTGAGTGCACATGAAGTGACCATCAGCTCAAGCTGATGGTGGCCTGTGGTGGCGGAGTCGATGGTGGCCTCTCTGAATCGACAAGTGTTTCCTTTCTGCTCTCTTGGCTTTCTTGTTCAGAAGGGCCAGGTGCCCTCATGAAAGCTCCTCGGTGCACCCCAGCCCTGCACTGTCCTGTGTCCTGTGACAGCCGGCGGGGGCATGCATTCTGCATGTCAGATGCTCCGGATCACCTGGCTCTGGTGACCAGGGGGGCTTACATTCCGAGTTCCACAGAACTCTAACAATCAGACAGTTCTCAACAGGCCAACATCCCCAGGGCACTATGCAGACAGCAGATTGAAACACACCCCCAGTCTTGTGAAAAGTGCTCATTTACTTGTCTGGAGCTTCAGCTTGAGGGGCAGGCCACAGGTTTGCCACACATAGAGAAGCTACAGGACTTTCTGAGAGAGTAGCCTGGGGGACGCCATCTTTGTGCTCTCCCTTGACCTCACGGTGGGTGACTGTTACTTGTCAGAAAGGAGCTTATACCCTTGTCTGAAGTCCTGATTTTTGCAACTGTCACCCAGGGGACACCTCCAGATCACCTGGTCTGGAGGCCAGCAGGGATTACAGTTGGGGTTCCATGGGGATGTATATATTTGCATGTTTTATTTTTTTCTATTTGTATTTTTAAAGTTTTGTTTTTTTTTTTTTTTTTTTTTTTTTTTTTTTTTACATTTGGGTATTAGGGAGAGAGAGGGATAGAGGGAAAGGGAGAAACTGACTCTCCACTGAGAAGGGTGCCGGACGCAACGCAGGGCTCGATCCCCGGAACCCAGGATCATGACCTGAGCCTAAGGCAGATGCGTAACCCACTGAGCCACCCATGCACCCCTATTTGCATACTTTAAAACCTGCTGCCTGAGGATCTGGTTTCCAATCAGCCTGAAACCAGGTGCTGATTGAGATCCCTCCCTTTGGAACACTGATAGACCATTAACAACTAGCACCTATCAGGAATAAATCAGGCCTCTTAGACAGTCACAGTTCAACAATTTATTACAAGGATAATACATCAAGTGGGATTTATTCCAGGGATACTAGGATGGTTCAACATCCATAAATCAATTAACATGATATACCACATTAATAAAATGGAGGGTAAAAATTATAAGACCATCTCATTAGATGTTAAAAAAGCATGTGACAAAATTCAACATCCATTTATGATAAAAATTCTCAACAAAATGGGTGTAGAGGGAATGTAGCTCAACTTAATAAAAGGCCATATACGACAAGCCCACAGCTAACGTCATACTCAACAATGAAAAGCTGAAAACGTTTCCTCTGAAGTCAGGAGCAAGAATAGGATGCCCACTCTTGTGGTTTTTATTCAACATAGTATTAGAAGTTTTACCCAGAGCAGTTAGGCAAGAAAAAGAAATAAAAGACATCCAAATTGGAAAGGAAGAAATAAAACTGTCATTATTTGTGGATGATATGGTTTTATATATAGAAAACCTAAAGACTTCACCAAAAAATTGTTAGAACTAATAAAATAATTCAGTAATGTTAAAGGGTACAAAATCAATGTAGAAAAATCTGTTGGATTTGTATACACTAGCAATGAACTGTCAGAAAGAGAAATTTAGAAAACAACGCCATTTGCAAATGCATCAAAAAGAATAAAATACTTGGAAAAAAATTTAACAAAGGAAATGGAAGACCTTTATGCTGAAAACTATAAGACATTGATAAAAGAAATTGAAAAGACACAAATAAATAGAAAGAAACTTCATGTCAATGGATTGGAAGAATTAATATTGTTAAAATGTTCATATTACCCAAAGCAATCTGTTGATCTGGTGCAATCCCTTTCAAAATCCCAATAGCATTTTTTTTTACAGAACTAGAACAAACAATCCTAAAATTTGTATAGAACCACTAAAGATGCAGAATGGCCAAAGAAGTCTTAAGAAAGAGGTACAAGGCTGAAGGCATCATATACCTTCATTTCAAATTATATTACAAAGCCATTGTACTCAAAACAGTATGGTATTGGCATAAGAACAGAGGTGTAGAAACACAATAGATATGTGGAACACAATAGAGAGCCAAGAAATAAATCCATGCATATATGGTGAATTATGACAAAGGAGGCAAAAATACACAATGGTCAAAGGACAGTCTCCTTTTTTTCTTGAAGAATAAAATTGATAGGTTATATTTACTGTAATAATCAAACCCCTTGCCTTCAACAACGAGCAAATGCACATTATTTTCAAAAATATGTGGAGTGTAGCCACAAAAATTGAACATGTATCATATAGTAAGGAAACCTCAATTGATTTTAATCCATTGGTATTATCAAGACCAGTGAAAATGATAGAATTTAATTATTTTTTTAAAGTGAGACTATTCCTTATTTTTATTTTAAGTAATACATGAGAGATTCTGGGAAACAAACTGAGGGTTAGAGAAAGGAGGGGGTTGGGGGATGGGTAGCCAGGTGATGGGCATTAAGGAGGGCACATCTTGTGATGAACACTGGGTGTTACATGAACTAATGAATAGGTGACCACTACGTCAAAAACTAATGAGGTACTGTAAGCTGACTAACTGAACACAATTAAAAAAGGGTAATACATGAATACAGCCTCACTTTAAGACACGAAGTCATTCAAACAACAGAAAAACAACCTCACTTCTTTTTCCCCTCTAGACAATGCTATTTTTAAAAAATTATTATTATTTTTAATTTAAATTTTAGGTAGTTAACATACAGTAGCAATATTGGTTTCTGGAGTAGAATTCAGTGATTCATCACTTACATATGATACCCAGTGCTCATCATAAGATCGCCTATCTAGCCCATCCCCTACCACCTCCCTACACCAACCCTCAGTTTGTTCTCTATTGTTATTAGTCCCTGATAGCTCATTTCCCTCTTTCCCTTTTTTTTCTGTCTCTTCCCCTATCACCCTCTCTTGTGTTTCTTAAATTCCACATATGAGTGAGATCATAAGATAATTGTCTTTCTCTGACTGACTTGTTTCACTTAGCATAATACCCTCTAGTTCCATCCATGTTGTTGCAAATGGCAAGATTTCATCCCTTTTGATGGCTGCATAATATTCCATTTACATATATATACATACATACGTACGTACATACATACATACATACATACCACATCTTCTTTATCCACTCATCTGGGAATAGACATCATTTTGGGCTTTCTCTATAGTTTGGCTATTGTTGATAGTGCTGCTATAAATATTGGGGTACATGTAACCCTTCAAATTTGTATTTTTGTATCCTTTAGGTAAATACCTAGTAGTGCAATTGCTGGATCATTCCAGTTTCAGCTTTTCTGAGGAACCTCCATACTGTTTCCCAGACTGGCTACACCAGCATGGATTCCCACCAATATTGTAAGAGGGTTCCAACCCTTTCTCCACATCCTCTCCAACACCTGTTGTTTCTTGTGGTGTTAATTTTAGCCATCCTGACAGGTGTGAGATGGTATTTCATTGTGGTTTTGATTTGTATTTCCTGATGATGAGTGATGTTGGCCATCTTTTCATATGTCTGCCATCTGGATGTCTTTTTCTGAAATAGAGGACAGCCTCCTTAACACATGATGGGAGAACTGGACAGCTACTTGCAAAAGAATGAAAATGGATCACTATCTTACACCATACACAAAAATTACCTCAAAACAAGATCTGAAACCATAAAACTTATAAGAGAAAACACAAGCAGTAAGCTCCTTGATATTGGTCTTGGTGATGATTTTTTGGATCTGATTCCAAAAGGAAAGGGAACAAAAGTAAAATCTATTTTTTGTTGTTGTTGAGTTAGACTACATCAAACTAAAAGCCTTTTGCACAGCAAAGAAACCATCAGTAACATGAAAAGACAACCTACTAATTGAGAGAAATTATCAGCAAATCATATATCCAATAAAGGGTTACTATCCAAAATATATAAAGAATTCATATAACAACAGCAAAAACCCTGCAGACTATCTGATTAAAAATGGGCAGAATATCTCAATAGACACAGAGAAGACATACAGATGGCTAATAGGCGCATGCAATGAAACTAACATCAACATCACTAATCATCAGTAAATGCTAGTCAAAACCACAACGATATATCACCCTGTACCCGTTAGAATGGCTGTTATCAAAAAGCAAGAAATAACAAATGTGGGTGAAGATGTGGAGAAAAGGGAGCTTTCAGGCGCTGTTGGTAGGAATGTGAATTTGTGCAGGCACGGTGGAAAACAGTATGGAGGTTCCTCAAAAAATTAAAAATAGAACCCTACCGTATGATCCAGCAATCCTACTTCTGGGTTTTTATCTGAAACACTAATTCAAAAAGACATGTGCACCTCCATGATCATTGCAGCACTATTTACAATAGCCAAGATATGGAAACCACCTAATAATAGATAAATGATCTGTACACAATGGAGTACTGCTCAGCTGCAAAAAGAATGAGATCTTGCCGTTTGTGACATGGGTAGACCTTGAGGCTATAATCCTAAGTCAAATAAGACAGAGAAAGACAAATACCAGAAAATGTTACTTGTATGTAGAATCTGAAAAACAAAACAAATGAACAAATGGAACATAACTTAGAATGGTGGTTGCTAAATGGCTATCAGACACATGAAAAAATGTTCATCATCACTAGCCATCAGGGAGATTCAAATTAAACCACATTGAGATACCACCTTACACCAGTTAGAATGGCCAAAATTAGCAAGACAGGAAACAACGTGTGTTGGAGAGGATGTGGAGAAAGGGGAACCCTCTTACACTGTTGGTGGGAATGCAAGTTGGTGCAGCCTCTTTGGAGAACAGTGTGGAGACTCCTTAAGAAATTAAAAATAGAGCTTCCCTATGACCCCACAATTGCACTACAGGGTATTTACCCCAAAGATACAGATGTGGTGTAAAGAAGGGCCATCTGTACCCCAATGTTTATAGCAGCAATGGCCACGGTCGCCAAACTGTGGAAAGAACTAAGATGCCCTTCAACGGACGAATGGATAAGGAAGATGTGGTCCATATACACTATGGAGTATTATGCCTCCATCAGAAAGGATGAATACCCAACTTTTGTAGCAACATGGACGGGACTGGAAGAGATTATGCTGAGTGAAATAAGTCAAGCAGAGAGAGTCAATTATCATATGGTTTCACTTATTTGCAGAGCACAAATAACACGGAGGACATGGGGAGATGGAGAGGAGAAGGGAGTTGAGGGAAATTGGAAGGGGAGGCGAACCATGAGACACTATGGACTCTGAAAAACAACTTGAGGGTTTTGAAGGGGCGGGGGGTGGGAGGTTGGGGGATCCAGGTTGTGGGTATTAAGGAGGACACATATTGCATGGAGCACTGGGTGTGGTGCAAAAATAATGAATTCTGTTACTCTGAAAAGAAATTAAAAAAAAAAGAATGGTGGTTGCTGGAGGAAGGTGGTTGAGGACTGGGTGAAAGGGGTGAGGGGAGGCCAAGAGATACAAACTTCAGTTGTGAAAGAAGTCATGTGATGAGCAGCATGATAATTACAGTCAGTGATACTGTGGTGCATGTTTCAACGTTGCCAAGAGAGTAAATCTTCAAAGTTCTCAACATAAGAAAAAAAAATTATTTTTTGTAATTTTCTGTGGTGATGGATGGTAACTAGACTTATTGTGGCGGTCGTTTCACAGTGTCCACAATTATTGGATCATTACATTGTGCCCCTGAAATGAATATAAACTTGTATGTCAGTGACACCTTAATTAAAGACAAAAGAGCCAGGCACAACTTTGAGTCTTGTCTGCCTGGAGATTTCCAAAGAGTCTTTGGTGCCTGAGTAAATATTTTCAGATTGCTCAAGGTTCTGTGAGATAGCAGAGCCATAATTGTGAAATCAGGTTTAAAGACAACAGTTAGTGTCATGCTTGGGCTGCTCTTGTGGCTGTGTCGTAGAGAGCCACAGTGCGGGTACTCAGGGGTGCTCTCCCTGCAGATGGATGGATTTAGGGTTTGTGTCGATACAGACTCCTAACCCTGAAACTCTCTTGGCAACCTCTGGAGAAGCTACTCAGAGAGTAGGACACCAGACATAAACAGTGTAGCGTTTCTCAACTGTGACACGATTGACTTGACACTTTGGACTGAATCATTCTTGGCAGTATGGGGGTGTCCCATGTATTGTAAGATGTTTAGCAGTATCCCTGGTCTGTATCTGGTAGATGCCAGTAGCACACCCCCTGCCCCCTGCCGCCCCCCAGTTCCTCATCATGACAATCAAATATGTCTCTAGACATTGCCTGGGAGACAACATAAACTCTCTGAGAGCCACTGATCCAGTATACCATAATGGTTAGCCGTCTGTAGTACTATCTTGGGATGACCTCCAAGGCCGCACTGGGGTTTTGGGGAAAGAACACCATGATAGAGTTTGTCTTTTACGTGCGAGAGCTGAGGGATACGTGGGTAAGGAGCCTTGTTACTTCACATCTGTGCAGAGGTTCATTAATCAGGCCTTTTTTTTTTTTAAGATTTTATATATTTATTTGACAGAGATCGCAAGTAGGCAGAGAGAGAGAGGAGGAAGCAGGTTCCCTGCTGAGCAGAGAGCCCGATGTGGGGCTTGATCTCAGGACACTGGGACCATGACCTGAGCCGAAGGCAGAGGCCTTAACCCACTGAGCCACCCAGGCGCCCCCCCCTTTTTTTTTAAAGATTTTATTTATTTATTTGAAAGAGAGAAAGAGAGAGAGCATGAAATGGGGGAAAGTCAGAGGGAGAAGCGGACTCCCCTCTGTACAGGAAGCCCCATGCGGGACTCGATCCCAAGACTCCAGGATCACGACCCAAGCTGAAGACAATCGCTTAACCAACTGAGCCACCCATGCGCCCCTAATCAGGCCTTAATCTGGGGTTGGAACTGCTCCCAGAGCACCATTCATTCACACATGGTTCCTGTGCCACGTGTATTGTTAGGGCAGATGCCAAAAAGGTGTCTTAAGAGACGTCTTGTCTAAGTCCTGCAGAATGGAGGTGCTGGAGTTGGTCTGATGACATATAAGTGGTGGGAAGCAAAACGGGCAAAGTGTATAAATGCCCGTCTCTTTGCCCCGCATGATCATAAACTTCTGGAGGACAAGAGCTGTGCTCTTGTCATTATCAGTGTGCTGCCTCCTGTGGTACGTTGTGCATTGGGTCAAAACCTGCTTAGTGACTGGAAGCTGGACTCCTAACTGCTTTTATATCTTGTGCCCCTTTGTGGTCTTGTGGACCCAGTTCAGAATAAAGCCGAAATATACAAAATAAAAGACACAGGGTTAAAAAGATAATCTCTTGTACTGAAATACAGTGGGAAAACTATTTAGAAAACAATAGTAGGACACAAATGTGCTACTTTATTATTCTATTATAGCAAATCCAATGACAGTTCTAATATGCAGTCCAACCTCAAATTACTGAGGGGCATAGGTGTTATTTTGAGATATCTCAAACAGCTGTAATGTGAGATGAGTGTAACTGTGAGTTCTACTCAAGACAAAGTCATGGGTATTAAAGACTTTCCTGAGACTTGTGCTCATGTTCAAAACTAAAGATGGTGCTAAATTTCGGCTAGAGGTTGGTGAGAATAACCTTTAGCTGGAAGCCCTGGTTTCTTTTTTTTTTTTTTTAATATATATTTATTTGACAGAGAGAGAGATCACAAGTAGGCAGAGAGGCAGGCAGAGAGAAGGGAGAAGCAGGCCCCCTGCCGAGCAGAGAGCCCGATGCGGGGCTCGATCCCAGGACCCTGAGATCATGACCTGAGCTGAAGGCAGAGGCTTAACCCACTGAGCCACCCAGGAGCCCCGAAGCCCTGGTTTCTGACTTATCCCTAGATTCCCTGAACTCTTTCCTAACCAAGCCCCTGCTTTGAAGGCTTCCTCCATTCTCTTGCCTGGCACTTACATGGCCACCTTCCTAGATGCTCTTTCCTTGCAAATTTCTTGAGGTTCCATCTTCTACACTCGTTTCCACCTAACATCTCCTAGCTGGGTCGTTGTTTGTTTCCTAACTTTCTCACTGAGGTTAGCCAGGGAAGGGAAACTTTCAGCCTAGCTCATGGTTCCCCTGAGCTCGAGGAGAGAGAAAAGTGGGCACATCATAGATGCCCAATGAATGCTTGTTGAGTTGAAAAGGTTGCTTTGCCAGCTTCACCCTTTTTATCTGGTGCTGCTGTTGGGTGTTGAGTTGGTGCTTGGACTGTGTTTGAGGTCATTCCACTCTTGATGCCTCCCTCTGGGTGGAGAGTATCTAGTATTTCCAGTTAGAGCATCAACCTTCAGTCCGGTTTGCCTGGTTCCTGGAGGTCTACAGAGTAAGGCTGTGAAATTTTGTACCCTCATGAAGAGAGAGGGCTGCACACCCATTGTGACTTCAGGAGCAGCAGTGAGCAGGGGGAGCAGTAGGACCTTTGATCAGCGATGAGTCCCCTACATGCCCCTGCCATGAGCAGCTCTGCAGAGGTCTCCCGATCCCCATGGTCCACCTCGCTCTGGACCAGTGGGGTGGGGGATGTACGCAAACCAAGCAGCCTGGGGATGGTGAGAATTCCATAAGAGAGACTGAAAACCAAAATGGACCATCTCTAATTTAGTTCCCTATGATATCAAAGTCACAAGTTTCCTGAATGTGCTGTGTGAGATTAGAACCAGTGGTTTTCACCCAATGGATACATCTACCCAACTTGGATCTTATGACTTCCCCGGTTCTTGCCCCCCCACCCCTGCTGGATTGTTACAAAGGATCTGTAGTAGATTCCTAGGGCTGTCCTAACAGAGTGCCACGAACTGGGCAGAAATGTACTGACTCACAGTTCTGGAGGCTGGAGGTCTGAGATGACGTTGTCAGTAGGGTTGGTTTCTTCTGAGGGTTATGCGGGAAGGTCTTCTCCAGGCCTCTCTCCCTGACTTACAGGTAGGCAGCTTCTCTGTGTCTCTTCACATTGTCCTCTAGGTGCATCTGGCTCTATGTCCAAATTTCCTCTTTTTATAAGAACACCCCTCATATTGGCTTAGGCCCCAACCTAATGACATAATTTTAACCTGATTAGCTCTGTAAAGATGCTATCTCCAAATAAGGTCACATTCTCCGATAGTGAGGATTAGGTATTGAGGATACCTTAGAGGGGCACATTTAACCCCATGTAGGGGTCCCTACATGTTTTCAGACGATATCTGCATCTCACAGTGATGGTTGTTTGTATCCTACTCTTCTTCTGACTGTAGTGCTAGAAATCATGTCCAAGGGAAATGGCCCAGGAACCCACAGGTAGAGGTTCCCATTTGCAACTAATGCCTCAGATCTCTGCCCTTTTTTTCACATCATGACTTCCTTTTAGCACCCACAACCCTCCTCATCCTACAACCTTCTGTCTCTAGTCAAAGCCTTGTATCTGGAAAGGCCCAGAATGGCATTTCACACTAAGGTGTGATGAAGAAAGCTTAAACATTCCCTCCTTCTGGAAGCCAGCTAAAAGCAAGGCAGAGCTGTAAAGGACATCACAGGAGTTCAGGATGTCAACTCAGCCACCATTAGTGCTATCTGTGTTTTGTTTGGGACCCAAGGTTGTCCCCTAACTTGCCGTCAATCATAAGCCAGACATTCCTGGTGGGTTCAAGGCTATTTAGAGTTCACAGAGTTTTCTAATTTCCATTATCTTGTTGGGGCCTCAATGATCAGCACAAGTATTATTTTCTGGATTTTACTGCAGAGAAAACAGTTCAGCTAAGCAATCCATCCATATTCATATATGACAATAACATCCACATCTCTAAGCCAGCTCTCTCTCCATTACCTCCAACACACCTGCCCTGTCACCTTCCATTTCTCCTCTGGGTTCCCACAGTGTGGTCCAGGCAGCCTGAATCTCAGTTTCACTGATTCCCTCGCTCTGCTCCAGGAGCCCATCCTGGTCCTTCCTACTGTCCTCAGGAGGGCAAAAAGTAGCCTACCCCTGGGCAGGGTGGCCAAGGCGAGAGTATTCTTTGTCCCCAGTTTAGGCCAAAGGAGCACACGGGCAAAGGCACAAAGCTCACGAGGGTGAAAGCAGCCCCGGGAAACCACATGGAGTTGGGCGCACAAGAAATGAGGCTCGAATGGCAAGAGATGCTGGGTCCTGGTGTGCAGGGGACCAGGACTTGCCCGGTGGGTTGTGGGAGCCTGTGAAGGCCCATGGTTTCTCAGAGAATGCCCTGGTGGCAGAGTGGAGGCAAGAGGAGGCAGACAGCAGCTGTCGGTCCCTGATCACCCCTCCAGAGCCCCATCACTGCCAGAGCTGGTACATTCCTGAAGGGTTCTGAGGTGCTCTTCGCTCCTTCCATGCAGAGGTCACCTTTAGCTTTTATTATCGCTTAAATCATCCTCTTGATCCTGAAATCCAGAAGCAGCAGCTTAACCAACTTCAGCTGAAACCCTCAGAACCAATGGAAACTGATTTGGAGCCTAAATGTTGGAGGTTATTTCTGGATGCTGTGACATCCTGTTCAACTTTCAGAGGAGCCTGGGAATAAAGGGGTGACTCAGTCTGTGAGCTTATTTTTAGGGAAAGCTGAGAATTCAGTGTGGAGCCACTCAGAGTCCCCATTGCCTGCCCATGCAGAGTGTGCTATTGGGGAAGAGATTTCTGGGCAGAAATGCCGTATTTATCATCAACTGAATGTTACCCGGCACGTCCTACACACCAGCGCAAGGTTTGTTGATTTGAGAAGAGGGTGGAAATCCAATATAAACAAACCTTTAGCTCAGAGAAGCGTGTTTCAGGGCACTTGCATTTGAGAGCTGACTTCAGAGTTCAAGAACTAATATCATAAGAGTTCCTGTTTATTGGGGTTTTCGTAGGTCCTATACATGATGGTAAGTGCTTTGCGGAAGCATAACAGGAACGTCGGTTCTCTGTTGGAGGTATTGTATTGTCATCACTGTTTTAATAGTGGGGAAATGTTAACTTAAGGAAGTTAAAAACTAGCCTAGGGCCAGGTAGCTGAGTCCAGATTGGACCCGAGATTTGGCTCCAAAGTTCATGCAAATGACTGCTCCAGTTTTGGCGAATAAGTAGCCCACGTGCTGCCACTCTTTGGTCCTGGGAATCACTCATTGCTCATGGAATTATTTCCTGCTCAGCTCCGATTTGGCCACACAGTGCTCTGGGTAGTTCCTGTGACCAACAGACCAGCCTTAGTGCTTGAGATAAAGCGCCTCAGTCGTCTTATTTTTTCTCTTTGTATTTGCTCAAAATAAAATCTTGAAGTCTGGAGACTTTTTGTTGTTGTTGATTTCTACAGATCTATTTATAGTCTTTTATTTCCCAAATACTTGTAAGAAACAGAGCATTTAACAGGATTTCCTCTTACAGTCAGTGGAGACTCTGTATTCTTTAATAGGGGGATTCAGCTGCCTTGGAGGGAAAAATGACATTTTAGGAACCCGAAGCCTTGATATGGAAAATTGCAGTGATGAGTGGAAGATGGGGGATGACCTTCAGGAACTCAGGCTGTTTACAGCAATAATGCTTTCAAATAACCCAGTCTGATTAATTATAGCAGGATGGTGAAGTGGTGGAGGGGAGGGGAGGGCGTGGCTGTGGTATGAAGGCTAAGAAAGCAAGATAATGGGGCAGATGCTGGGAGAACACGCTTTGCTTCAGTTGCTGTGAGAAGTGTCAGCTCAGCAGGCAGGCTTGTGGTCCTGAAAGTGTAGCAATGGTTGGTGCAGAAGTCCCAGCGGGGAAAAGGGAGCTCCTTAAAAGCAAGCTCAGACAAGAGCAAAGAGAAGGCAGTCTCCAGGTTGGTGCCCAAGGAAGAAATGAGGACCCAGCCATGTAGCAGGATGAGCTAGAATCCACCCAGGAGGAAGTCCATGGTCAAGATAGAAAACTGGAACATTAAGATATAATAATAGAAATATATTGTTTAGGCAGTGCATGGAGGCTAGCATGATTTCTTTAAGGTTACAGATAATTGAGCTAAAATAGGGTTCAGCGGTTGAAATGGAGGGAAGGTACTACATATGGACCACCGATACAGGATATAGTTAAAAAAAAAAAAGAAAGAAAGAAAGAAAAAAAAAAAAAACATTTTTGCTACGCTTAAAAAAAAAAAAAGAAAAAGAAAAAAACCCCCAAAACTCTAGTCAAGAAGCAATGGAAGCCTGCAGCAAGGGGCAGGATCTCAGTCATAGGCCTGGGCTATAGGGTTAGGCCTCCTGGCCCTGGAATGGGATGGGTACGAGTATGGCAAGGCTCACTCTGAAATCAGAACTGGGTCACAGGTCAGGGCAGAGCTGGAATAAACCCAAGTGTTGCCCCATCTGGGTACCCCCTGGTGAGTAGCTGCCCTTTCCTTGCTGATTTCCTCTAGTTTAGTCTCATCTCTGGGTATGGCCCTCTGGATCATCTGGATCCAAACCAGAAAAAGGTCTACCTGGCAGACGATTTTACTTTACCTCTTAAAATGCTAGTGATTCGCCAAGCGGGGCTCAGAGACCCGAGAGCTTCCCAAAGCCCTGTTCCTAGATGCATCCCATCCAGTTTCTCCAGTTTTCTTATCTGCTCAACAGCTGGTTGGGGGTGATGAAGGAACTACAGCGTGCCTGTGGGCTGCAAAAGAAGGATGGAGAGGGGCGAAAACAACTTAGCATCAGCACGAGGGGGTACCCGCCACAGGCCCAGTTCGCCATCCCTCACCCTGCTTCTCCCTCCAGTAGTAGACATGGTGGGAGAGGAGATGGAGAATGCAACCAGTGGCTTGGAATTCTCAGGGTCTGCATTTAATGGGTGTGTGTCCCTTGGGAGTTCAAAAAACAGCAGTGGCCATAAGTATATTCCTTAGAGCTTGGAAGCTCTGTGGCTGTGTCCTGGACCAGGCCCACAGAGTCCAGAGAAAATCAAAAGGTGTCACATAACACAACTGTCTGGCCATCCCCTGAAGCCCCACCTTTTCCCGGGCAGCTTCAGAGAAAGATAACTCCCAGCCTGGCTCTGACAGCTGAATTGGATGGCTGAGTTGTGGCTGTGCTGTTGCCAAAACCACTTGGATTGTTTCCCCAGGGGGCCTATGGAAACAGCCAAGTATCCTACTTTACCCTGAATTAAGCAGAAATCCTCACCTGCCCGGATGTTGCTATGTCTGTGTCACCTCATCACTGGAGAAAATACATTTCAACCTCCTGCAGCTTACTTCATGCAACGGAGCTTGGCATCGAGGAAATAAGATAGTCAGTATGGTATCACAGCAGGTCAGAAATAGTATCATCTACATATTTTGATTATATTTTAAAATTCCGTTTACACACAATTGGAGCTCAGTTAATTAACTCCAAGCCATAATATCGGTCTGGGTTTGAGTGGATCTGCATTTCAATAGCTTCTTCCTCCAAAATAATATTTATATGCCCAATAGCAGCCTATCATTCTAACACTGAAATCATGGAACTTGGTTGTTTCCCCCTCATTTTTCAACAATCATTATTATTTATGCAGTAGTAATGAAATCAAGCAGTTATCATTGGACTTTTTTGTAGATGAGGTTAATTTGTCAATTTCCTGCCAGTCTTCCATTACTTCCAGTACACATTTTTCTGGTTAGCTGACAAATCAGAATGCTAATGAAAGCAGAGCAGAGAGGACTGGCAAAGTTTATTTCTGTGGATTTTACCCAACTCATGACTGGTTGAATTTTTTTTTTCCTTTTGGTTTTCCAGGACAGAGGATTTAAAATTTTTTTAATAATTATTTTCCATTCAAAACAAAATGTGCAATGTACAAAAAAAGTGAAAAGAATGGAATAATCTAAAAGTGTTCAGCATGGGGCCTGACACTCAATAAATGTTTTAATATTTTATAAGGAAATATGTATGTAATCTTAACAAATTTGGGGGACTTTCTGTGCATAGATTGTTTATGGTTGTAATTATGCTTCATATAAATGTTAGTTGGAAATTTTCCATTTAACGTTTTCATGAATATTTTCTCATGCTGTTACAAACTCCTTATAAGTACTATTTTAATTAGTTAGGTAATTGTTCATTAGGAGTATATCTGGCTGTGAGTACTAGAAGATCCAAGAAACAATAATTTAAGGTTGTTGTTTTTTTTTTTTTTAAGTTCCGTGGGAGAAGAAATCAGGATAATTCAAGGCTCTTGGGGTAAGGGAACTGCTCAAGGGGGACACAAGGAGCTCTCAATGCACTGCCATTCTTAGGGAAGGCTGCCTTGGGCCAGGCATGGGGTCTTCCTGGAAGAAGCAGGAAATTTGCCTCCTGCAGACTGAGTCACATGACTGCCCTAGCTCAAAAGAACTTTCCAGCTTCTTTGGTGGAGGAATGTGGATTTCTTGAATAAGGTGGCCAGAACTAGATTTACCATGTCATAAAGGACAGTTGATTTTTGTGTTTTCAGAATTTCATTTGGATTGCCTACCTGGTAAGTGGCAGGTGCTTATTTCCAACCATCTGATTTGATCCTAGAAGCACAAAGGTACAATCGGTCGTGAAAGTAGCATCAAAACTCAAACTGGTGGATGCTGGTTTGAGGGAGGCAGCTGTTAATACAAGGAAATATTCCTCAACATTTAGGGCCGGCCCAGTTTGGATTAATTAATTTATGGGATGGTGAGCAACCTGTCCCCAGATGCAGAGACTGAACAGAAACTTGGTGTGTAGATGGGAGAGGTAACTTAGGCATCTGCTGAAGTGGGCCAGGGGGGAGCTAACATCTGTACATTTCCATGTTTTAAAATTAGGTGATGTTTGCTAAAATACTTCCACAAGTACCTAGGATACTGGCTGTGTGGTAGAGCCTTGCTCCACTGTCGCTTCGGATCAAATACAATTACCTGAAATGGGTAAAGTAATTGCTGGAAATGACAGGACTTCCCTCTTAGGCTCCAGGCTCCAGTGCTGTGGGAAAACTCTGCCCAGGGTTTCGGGCCAACCATCACCTGGTCCATAAATCAGCCCCATCCACAGTTTTACCTTTTTCCTCATCGCCTGTTAAGATGACTCTATTATTTCCCTTTATGCCATGGGTTTCCCCTTCTGTGCCAATAAAAGTTACATGTTCCTCATGTGGACTCTCCCTCTGACATTACTCAGTGTTAAAAAGAAGAAAAAAACTCCCTGTTCCTCTGATTTATTTGTAAGAGCGGGTCTACTGAGATAGAAAAGTTTTGCTGATGAAACTCATGGGAATAACTTAAAGCTATGAGGTTAAGTGCAATCGGTAAACAAGTAAGTTTGAGTTTATGTAACTCAGTCAACAAATATCTTGTGAACATCTTCTCTGGGTTAGACATATTTGTGTGTGCTGGGGATGTCGGTCAATGCAGCAGTTTCTGCCCACATGGAGCTTGCATTCTAGGGGAGGGTGGGACGATTTACAAATGGACGAGTGACTATGTACTATGTTGATTTGAAATATGGGGGCTAGGGAGGGCTGGGGAGGGGAGACCTTCAGAGAGTGGTCAGGGAAAGCCTTACCGATAAGATGATGTTTGGCACAAAGCAAAGGAATGAGCCGTGTGGGTATCTGGGGGAAGTATACTCCTATGAAAAGGCACATCAAGGCCGTTAGCCCTGAGTTGAGACCTACTTGGTGTGTTCAAGAAGCAACAGGAAAACCAGTGAGACACAAGTACAGTGGTAGCAGATGTGACCAAAGAGATGGTGGCCAGGTCTAGATCACCAAGGTATCTGGATACCAAGATAGAGACTTTGACTTTGACTTTAAGTGATATGAGAATCCATTAGAGGATTTGGAGCAAAACTCAACCTGTTTTTTAAAAGGGTTACTCTAGCAGCTATGATAAAAATAACTTGGTATGGGGCGGGGGGCAAGCGTGGAGGCAGGGAGACCAGTTGGCAGAATATTATAGTAATTCAGAAGACAGATGAAACCTGTCTCGGACCAAGATGGTAGCAGTGGAGGTGGTGAATGATGGATATATTTAGATGGTACAGACTAAGGGGTTTTCTCATTGAGTAGAAGTAGAATGTGAGAGGAAGAAAGAAGTCAAGGATGCTCCAAGAGTTTTGGCTGATAAAACTGGCAGGATGGAGTTTCACTTTAATGAGTTGGAGACAGCTATAGAAAGGCCTGTTTTGGAGAGAAAATAGGATTTCAGTCTTGGGAATGTTCAATTAGAGATGCCTACTTGATACCCGAGTGGAAATATTGAGTGGGCAGTTAGATGAATGAGTCTGAAGTTCAAAAGAGAGGTCTGAGCTGTGACATAAAGATGGGAATCATCCATATCTAGATGACATTTCAAGCCAGGAGGTTGGATGAGATCACCAAGGGGGCAAAAAAAAGTGGGGGGAGAGACGAGGTCCAAGGATGGAGCTCGGGGCTGCTACCAGGGATGTTGAGGAATTGGCAAATGAAACTAAGAAAGGGTGGTGGATGAATTAGGAAGAGAACAAAGATAAATGATGACCCAGATGTGAAGAAAGTATTTCTAGAAAGAGGAAGGGATCCTCTTTGTCAAATGTTGCCAAAAACTTTGAAGTCGAGTTTTGACCATTGGATTTAGCCATGTAGAGGTGACTGGTGCCCCGGACTGGGGCCGTTTTTAGTGGAGACGTGGAGGTGAACACGGAAGGGGTTGCATTTCAGTGAGAGTAAGACAAGAGGAAATAGCAACGGTCTTTCATGGAGTTTTGCTCTAAAGGGAAAAAGAGTAAGGGAGGCATAGGTGAAGAAGAATGTGGGCTCAAAGGAGCCTTCTTCTAGAAATACTAGCACATGCGTGAGGGCTTCTAAGAATGGTCCAGAGACTGGGAAATGTTGGTGAGGCAGGAGAGAGAGAGGAGACAGTTGCTGGAAGGACGTCCCTGAGTTGGGGAGTATGGATGTCATCCAGAGCACAAATGGAAGATTGTCCTCTTATGAGAGTGATGGCCCAGCCTGTGGGACCCATGGGTGGGCTGGAGCCTGTGATGGTAAGGTAGGGATGAGCCCTTCTGACTGCTTCTGTTTTCTCAGTGAAATGGAAGCAAGGTCATCCGCTGGCAATGAGGAAGGGGGCAAAGAGGTGTTGGAAGTTTGAGGAGATAAAAGGTGTAATATAATCCTTTGGGACAGTTCAAGAGCAGTTAGTCTAGGGAAATACAGTTTGATTTCTGGTTACCTCCAAGGCCCTTCTGTCATTTGAAGTTATGAGTTGAAACCAAAACCAGACAACAGGGTCATGTGCTTTTCTCCAGCGTCTTCAACTGAACATGTAGAGGTACAAATACGCAAAGTGTTGGGTTTCATCTCAGTTGTTCTTTTGGAAGAATATGCTTATAATTATTGATAGTGCTATCTAAAATCTGGCCAAAGAGGGAAATGAAAGCCTGAGGTGGGTAAGAGGCAGTGGGAGATTGATAGGATCAAAACAGTATACAAAGAGAACTATATTATGCTTTTATATGCTGGATTCCTTTTTATAAATTCATCGAATTTGTAATGCATGATAGAGAGTTACTATATTAAAAAAATCTGTGGTAAATTTTTATATATGAAACATCCAGTATAAAAGTAAAAAATTATCTGTCAGTGTTGCTGCTTATATTACAATTTCTTGTAGCAGGTTAAGGTATATCTGGAAGAAACGGGATGTAAGGCATTGTGGGTAAATCCTGATGCCATTGGCTGACTGGGAGGAATCTGTGTGGAGGCCTAGAGTGAACTAAGGGTCCTCAGCCCAGCCTCCAGGGCTGAATTTGAAGATCCTGCTGATACCCCACCAGCCAAGGAAGCAACAGTTCCGGTCACGATAATAGAACTGATGATCGGTGGAGTGTCTGGTCCAGAGGGACAAGAGACAGCTAGTTAAGGAGAGGGCAGCTGGGCGTCTAGAGCCTGGATCTGTCCAATCCAGGAGAAGCAAACTGATAAGAACAGAGGAGAGTGGGCAACCAGGAACACCCATCTAAGAACGGAGCAGGGTAGTAGGGGCATGTGCTAGACAGAATGGAGTCTAAGAGACAGCAGAGGTAGCCCAGGAGGAAGGGGAGAACCTGGGTAGACCCCTTAGCCTCAGACACTCTCCCCACCATGGCCTGTGTTGGCTCAGGCGTTGGGTAGGACTGAGTCCAAGGGTGGGGGCATGGACAGATCCAGCTGTGGAATCTTGGAAAGGCAGGGGCAGAGGAAGCCGAGAGGAGCTGACAAGAACCAGCTGCTCTCTTCCCCCAGAGCAGCTGGAAGGCCTAAATCCCAGCACACCATTCATATCATCCATGGTCCCATTGTCCCTATTTAACACAAACCAGGGTAGCATGAAGGGGAACCATAGGTTCCTTTTCTTGGCCTTACTGACTTTATTCTTGCCCAGGGCAGCTGTGTGGGTGGTGGGTCACCGTCACGAAGTAGGTGATTCTCCAGGGCACATGTCGTGATTCGAATCTAGCAACGTCACAGCCTTGGCACAAGAGCACGCCATGTTTGAGTCTCCTCATCCTTGAGAGAATGGCAAGGCCCGTTCTCTCAGTAGCACGAGATAAGAGATATGGAAGTGTTCTTGGGAGGTGCCGCAGAAGGCACAGCTGGGAGGCTTCTGTGGGATGGGATACAGCGGCCCAGCCCTTGCAAAACGAAGTGAGGTCAGCACAGACTAAGCAGACCAAATCAAATCTTTGATGGTTGAGTGATTTTTTTAAAATGATTGCAGGTCTGCACAATTTAACGGGACTGCCCATCGTGGCTGAAAACATTTTTCAGAGCAGATCAGATAAAACCAAGTTAGAAATCAGTCGTCGCTCTAAATCGGGTGGTATGCTATCAGTGACCCAGATTTCCCCAGAAGTTTTCCCACAGGAAGCGAAAGGAAAACCACCGTGCGGGGACTGAGTCTTGATTGTCAAGAGCAAAGAGATCGACGCAGCATTAAAAGGTTGCTCCTCTCCCAGCTTGCCCTAATGAATTGGGGTCCACTTAATTCAGAAGCCAGTGAGATGTGTAAATCACTCCTCTAAAATAAATGGTCTGATTTCAACCCCAGTTGCCAGCAATCTTTAATGGCTTCCGGTTACATTGTTCTTCTGTTAGCTTAGCTGACAGAACGCTCCAGTCACTGCTGAAGGCTCTGCTTTTTAATGCCTCACACGGTGAGGTCAGTATTTTTCCCATTTTCTGCCTCCCCCTAAGAAGGTAGAGTTGGAAGATGGTATAAGAGGGCTTGTTGCTGGCTCTGAACTGAGCGCCTCCGAGAGCTGCTGCTGAAGCAGAGACCTGGATGGGTGCTCTCAGTTGCTCTGTAGGGTATGGGGCTAATCAGAGTGGCCCAAGGCTGTGGTAGTTACTCCAGGGCATTCTGGACTTTCCAAAAGGCCCATGAACTCCTGGGAAGAGCTTGGAGCCGAACGCTTCTTATCTGTCCTGTATCAGGCCTACAAAACGGTGGAACGAATCATATACTGCAACTTAGCTGATGACAGTGAGTCACGGTCACTACAGGATGGGTTCCTGAGGGTTCCTGAGGGCTCATCCCCCTGGGATCCGCTGGCATGCCCAGAGGCACAGGAGGAGTTTAGAGTGTCCTTGGTGACACTGAAAGACATCAGAGCTTCCGGGTCCACATTAGGACATAGTAAGTGAGCATAGTTCAGACAAAAATAAGCACGTGGCACACCTTTGGACCCCCACCTCAAATCTGCTTGGTTCTATTGCCCTGCTGTGCCGTATGCACATGGAGCATGAACACATATGAATTTCCTTGTGCTCTTGTCCTACAGTGTTAACAATGGTGTTTGCAAGTGAAGATGAATCTGGCAACATTAAAGTATAATCCTGAAAACCCTATAGGAGTGATTGTGGGAGGATTCTGGGGCTCTCGATGCCGTGTCTGAAGACCTTTGTGACAGTCAGGTGTAAAGATGCAATATTTGGCCCTAGGAAGACGTGAGCTCCCTGTTGCTGGAAGAATCCATTCATTCTCCTCATTTACTCATATGCAGAGTATGTATTGGTGGCCACTGGGTGCTGGGGATTTAAGGACAACCCAGTAGAGAAGATGGGCCATGAGTATTCTGTAAGAGAGGAGCATGTGCTCTTGTCCATGGTCACAAAGTAGTAAGTGGCAGGGCTCGATTTGAACACATGTCTATCTGACATTGACTAGTCTAGCAACCACTAAACCACGTGACTTCCCAAGCATGAATTAGGATTGGTGAGAAACAGTGACGAAAAGGTAGAATAAGTGTTTGCTAAGTGAGGGGTTTAGATTTTATCCTGTAGGTAATGGGAAGCTCTTGGGAAGTGATCTAATTGGGTGTGCACTTCTGAAAACGTTTTCCACTGTAGCACCAAAAGTAATTTGAGTTGGGGGGCGGGGAGTGGGCACTAGGCAGGAAGACCACAAGAGGTGGTTTCACTGAGCTGGTGATGAGGTAGTGATAGCCTAAAGTAGGAGAGTAGCTATGGAGGCAAGGAAGAAGGCTGGACATGATAGTTATGAGGTTGGATTGTTAGACCTTGGAATGACTGAATAAGGTGGGAGAGGTATGGAGAAATACAGGTGCTAGACAGGTGTCCGGCAAAGATAAGTGGTAGGGATCACAGCGTAGGGAACACAGGGAGAGGGAAGTATTTGGGGAGAAAGTGATGAGTTTATTTTAGATGCATTAAGATCATTATGCCTTTTGGAAAAACACATGCGATGCCTGGTAAGACAGTTACAGAACTGGAGAAGATTTCATACGGTGATTTTAAAGACCTGCATATAATCATAACTGTATCTGTCGGAGTGATTGAAGCCATCCAGGCAGAGATTGTAGAATATAAAGTCAACGCAATGAGTCACATTTAAGGGATGAGAAGGCCAGCAAGTTAGGCGAGGTAGGCAGGGAATCAGGGCTGGCAGGAGTGGGGGTGGGTGGGGAATGAAAGACGAACCTTTCGAGGAGGGAGTGACACACAGTGGTGAAGGCTGACAGGTAGTAACGCGATTTCTGGAGACAACATGATTGGGCATACCACCTAGAAGGTCAGGATGGCCCTGACAGAATGGAAAATCTGGCTAGAGTGGTGAGACTTGGAACTGGTGGAGAGAAAGTGAATGAGAGAAATATTGAATGAAACCCTTTTCTCCCCGAATGGTGTGATTGTGAAAATAAAAAGAAGAAGTGAGGCTTTGGGCAGGGAGGGCATCGGAGTTATATGGATGCTGCTTTAATTGAGAGGAAGCCAGAATTCTGCACAACAGGAAGCATTGACAATAGAGAAAGAGGGGAATGCTGCAGATGAGTGGAAGGAAACTTGATGGCACGTGGTCTCTGAGAGGTCACGAAATGATGACATTCAAGGCACGGGTGATTGGGTTTTCTATGTATAAATGGAAAAAATTAGGGGCGCCTGGGTGGCTCAGTGGGTTTGGCCTCTGCCTGCAGCTCAGGTCATGATCTCAGGGTCCTGGGATCGAACCCCGCATCGGGCTCTCTGCTCAGCGGAGAGCTCTGCTTCCCCCTCTCTCTCTGTCTGCCTCTCTGCCTACTTGTGATCTCTCTCTGTGTCAAATAAATAAAATCTTAAAAAAAAATTAAAACCCAAACAAAATCCCATATTGAGTTCCTACGGGAGCTAAGTATAGGCTTGTGCTGGGGAGGGAGTATCTTCTACTGACACTAGGGAATCGACAGAGAACAGGTGCAGAGATTTTTGGACAGTGGTGAGAGCCCCCCTGAGGCTGCAGACCACGGATTGTTGGTGAGTATTCTCTTGCACAGTTTGAATGACCTTCTCCAGAACGGGCTTTTAGGCTTGGGAAATCAGGACAAGCACCTAACCCTGGTTTGCGATTTTTCTGGACGGGTATAGATCAAGGTTATCTGCGAGGAGACTGTCTAGGGAACCGTGGGAATAACAGTTGGATGACTCATGCTCACAAACACTGAGGTCACCCAGCATGGTGGTGGGATTGGATACGGATATTGGGAGCCAAGGAATGAAGTCATCATGAGTAGGAAAGAGGAGGTCTAGAAGAGCAGTTGGTGACAGAGATGATAGCATGATAAGGTAAAACAAGGGAACAAGCGAGATTTTTTCCAGGAGGTCAGAGGAGTCATGGTCTGGAAGCAACATTAAGAAGTAAAAAAAATGCCAAACCCACTTCCTGATCCTGATACAGTCTGGTTTTTTAAAAAAGCCCTCTTTTTAAAACTATCCTGTACTGTTCACTGACTCTGAAATTGAATGAAAAACTACCAGTTTTCCTGGAGATGTTACCACCTTAAAAAAAAAAAAAAGGCTGTAGGAAGTAGCCCATTCTCAGCTTTATTCAACCCATTTACTCACCTCTACTCAATTTTCCAAATCAGTGAGTCCATATTTTAAGGAATAAATCTTAGGCACAAGAAATGGTGGGAGTTAAAAGACTTGCACCATCAGTGTCATCTTTTAATCAATCAAACTAGTCATATAAATCTCTGGTTAAAATTTAGATGGCAGTGGACACTTAAAACGTGCAAACACTCCAGTTGGCACGTCTGTGGCTATTTGACTGACACTTGGGCACAGTGGCTGGCCTTTTGGTTTGATCTGAGGCCAAATTGAACTAGGAATACCCCATACATTCCCATGATGTCCTGTTACCTTTAACACACACTTGGCTTCTGAACCTCCCTGTTATGCTAAGAATCATCGGACTGGAGAAAGGTAGATAGCTGTGAATCACAGAAGCAGCAAATTTTGTCTAAAGAAAAAAAATCAGACATCTATAATTAATGAGTTCATAACCCTATTACTCAGATTTTTTTTTTTAAAATCTGAAAAACAAAAGCAAAAAACCCCCAAAAAACTAACGTGGATGATACAGGCATGTGTACATTTACAGTGGAAGTTAGCTCCTCCGGTGAGCCATCTGGTGTATAAGGGTTGAAAAATGAAATCCAGAAAGCAAAAATTTGGTCGCCTCAGAGCTCATGGGGTGCTCAGAACTCCTTAACATCATAGTGATGACCACGGAAAGTTTTGTGACTTGACTTAAAGCGAAGAAGGTAGGTAGCACAGCTGTCAACCATGACAGCTGTATTTCATTTATGCTTGGAAACAGGGCCTTTTTGTCTGTTCCAAATGTTCTTGGCCCCCTCCCTCAATTTCATGGAGTTTGGTTGTTAGTGGAAAAGTAGTTGTTGAAATGTAGTCTCACTCTTGCTGAGCCTGCCATTCACCAGGACTTCTGGGGGACCTTTGGGTATTGAATTTAAGACAGCGAATCTTGTTTGTGATATGTGGCAAGGTGAAGAAATCATTCACCGGACTGACCACGTGTTCATCTGTGACTTCATTCATAGAAGCGCATTGATTCCCGAAGTTAAGTACTTGCTTCCCAGTTATCCAGGAACACAAAAGGATGTAGCGCCGCCTAGTGGAGGTGACTTATTGGCGTGTGTTCCGCCTCTTTTTAATTTTGTTAGAAAATATGCTACTGAATGCATTTATTCAATTTGGGTAGTCGTAAGACAAAAAGCTATAAATAAGCCCTTCAAAAATTTTAATTGATTACACAATCTTTTTTTTTTAAGATTTCATGTATTTATTTGTCAGAGAGATAGGACACAAGAAGAGGAGCACCAGGGAGAGGGAGAAGCAGCTAGAGGGAGAAGCAGGCAGAGGAAGAAGCAGGCCTCCCACTGAGCAGAGAGCCTGATGTGGGACTCCATCCCAGGACTCTGTGATCATGACCTGACCCAAAGGCAGACACTTAACCGACTGAGCCACACAGACATCCCAACTACAGTGTCTTTTAATGGTGAAGATAGTGACTTTGAACCACAGCATCTTGTAATTACAGGGGCTCTGGGGTTCCTAATAAGGAAACTAAAGTTGTGGTTACTTTCAAGTGAAGGGAGAGGGGTTGAGATTGGGATGCACATGGAGAGGTTTCTGGAAGTGGCTGGCAAGTTTCATAGATTTTAACTGGGTGGT
This sequence comes from Lontra canadensis, assembly GCF_010015895.1. Taxonomy (NCBI): domain Eukaryota; kingdom Metazoa; phylum Chordata; class Mammalia; order Carnivora; family Mustelidae; genus Lontra; species Lontra canadensis. Next base: position 24,252,140 of record NW_022631013.1, read on the forward strand.
GGTTATAAGGGTGTTTGCCTCGTAAGAATTCATGTAGCTCAACGTTGATTTTTTGCTTTTCTGTGTCCATATTTAATAATAAAAAGAGAAAAATATGGAAACTTTTGACCAACATACCACCACCTAAATCTATAGCCCTTTTTAAGAGAAACCTCAACAACACTAAGGGGTGTATGGTTTTGACACTTTATTTCATCATATTTTCAAAGTACGGCTTAGGTACTGATAAATACTTGCGTCCACAAACTTGGTGGCATCATTCAAACTGAGTGTGTTGTCTACCTCAGTAGCTATATCACGCTATTTAGTAGACTGTGTATTTTGCCCTGTTGTGTATTTGAATCTGAGTTTTATATTCTCTGTGGCACAAATGTTCCCCTTCTCAGCCCCTCCAAGAAGTCCAAATTCAGTAATGCCCTTAGAACATCCGGTTGCCATAGAAATGGCCATTTAGGTTATAAGTTCATTTTTGTAACCAGTCAGACAGAGAAATTAAGAATTACTTAGGAAGACATCTCCCTTTTAGAAAAATCCTTCACAGAGTCCTAAATTCAGAAAAATTATACTTTGTTTTATAAGTGAGACGTGAACAGGTGCATTAGTAGTGCTGAAACATCTGACTGCTTTCTCTAATGGGGAAAACTCTTAGAGAGCCTTTTACAAGGAGAAATTATTTCTGAGTGATATAAGTGATAGCAAATCAACAATTGGATTGTAATATTAAATCAAACATAGTTCAATGCTGAGTTATTCAGTCATAGCTAAATTTCTTCAAGACATGATGCATTTAAAAATTTACCTTGAGGAAAATCTCAAAAAAGCTTTCATATAATCCAGATGAGGAAAGAGAAAAAAGCAGTGAAGTTGAAAGGCCCAAATTGATTCCAGAAGCCCTTGCCAAGTTTCCGTAATGTCTCATTAGCTGTTTGTGGGGGAGGGAAGCTTGGGGAAAAGCAAGGATTCTTTTCTAGGTTCTCAGGGTAGGAAGTGAGATTTTGATCTGGTCAGTCTGGTCTTATATCTCCATTCTTGTCTTCTACCCTATCCTGGACAGATCTGTCCCCAGCCCCACCAAGGGAAGAAGATGCGATGAGAGGACCCATTCCAGGGGCAGCTCCTTCTTACACCCATCATAGAACATCACCCATCCCTACTGGTTTGGATATACACACACATACTTCAGCAAAGACTGCATTGTGTGCGTGTGTGTATTATGTATATTAAGCTGGGGGTTTTGTGTGTGTTCCTCTTCTCATTCTTCATAGCACAGCCTGTATAGAGACTAGCCCCTGAGTTGGAATATATTACTTATTCATTGGAATATATTACTTATTTAAAAATAAGCTTTTAAAAAACATGACAATTGAAATGAGAGCCTCTGCCCAAATAAACATGAATTAGAAAGTTTCTTTAAAAGTTTTGTTTGTAATAATAAAAAATTAGGACCAAGTCAATGGGGAAAAAGGGATATGGTTAAATGTAGTATGTTCACAATAGGGAACATTACATTGAAGCTTAAATTGTAAAGTCGATCTGTATGTACTGATGTGAAAAGAGGTCTGTATACGTGCACATGGCTTGTGTAAATACATGAAGAATGGGTCAGGAGTTTGAGATTTGGTCTTCCCTGTATCGTTAGGATTTTAAAATATCAACATGGTGTTCATATAGTACCAGTGTTAATAAAAAAAAAAATTGTCAGCCAGATTGAAACATCTTTGGAATTGACTTTTTAAGTTATCTTACACCACCTGGGGATAAATATACCAAGGTGGTCGAAATTACAATGATAACCTGAATTCTCATTGGACCTTTTCAGTTCAAGATGTTTTCAAAGGATGGCTTAGGGGCAAGATCCCCTCATGTGTATCTGTTGGGGATGCTTCATCATGTTGGTTGATGGCTGAGGGCTCAGTCTCTAGCCCCTCCTGCCCACTGTTAGCTCAAGCCCCCTGGGTAAGGAAGTGAAATAATTAAGGGCCAGCCCATCTCAGTGTTTCCTGGGTCCTTAAAAGCAGATGCTGTCTTACTCTAACATTTCTTATCCAAGATACCATCAGCCCCAGAGAGTCACAAGGGAGGGACTCACCAAAGATGCTGGCGATGCGAGCTGTTCCTTTGTCACTTGAATTCTGGCTTGTGAGCAGATCTTTTGCCCAAGACATGGGAAACCTCCAGTTGGCTCCAGTTGTCTCCAGTTGTCGTGTTTGGAGGGATCCATGGAGTGACTAGAGAAAGCGGAGCGTCCCTTTTTCTTTAAACAGCTGTTTGTACAACGTGTGCCGGTGGCTTTGTAGACCTGGTTTTCCTTACCGAAGTATTCTATCTGGGGACAGTTATGGAAGGCAGCCACACATTTCAATTAGAGCAGCATGCTGGAACTCATTTACTTGTTTTCTGCCTAATGACTGTCCCAGCTGGGCTCCCAAGGACCCCCAGGATCTTCTAGATAGAACACAGCACCCTGATTTTAGCCTATGAAGTCAGTCTATGTACGTTTTTAAAGCACTCTCCTGTCATTGCACCAGGCATGGATACCCACTTCCAACTTCTATGGAGTTGGCTGCCTTGTGAGCTGCCAGGTGGGACTAGGGCCAACCCAAAGCAAGGCCACCAGACATGTCTGTTGGTAGAGTAGGTACTGAATAATATTCCTCGAACGGCTGAATGAACAGACATTCGTATAATCTGGGTAAGTGAATGGGCCCCCTTCCCTACCAAGGAGCCTTGGTAACGGAACTCCTAGGACCCACCTCATTTAGAAACCTCTCAGAGGTTGTTGTGTATCCATCTATCCATGCATTCTTTCAACAAGGAATGATTAAGTACATACTCTGGGCCAGATACAATGCTCAGTGGTGGGGATATAGTGGTGAAAAGGGCCATCATGGACTTCACAATCCAATGGAAAATACATTCTGGGATAGATGTAGGGTGTTGTGTAACCCCAGTGACTTGGTCACAATGTTGACTGTTGGCACCTGCCCAAGATGACGAGCCCTGCTTTATCTTCATCTCCACCCTGTATGTGACTCTTCCTAAGAGGGAGCCCATTCTCTTAGGTACCTTTGTAAATGGATCTTCTAGTGTCAAAAAATAAAATGTCTCAGATTCCATTGCTTGTAATAGGCATTTGGGACCTAAGGCATTTTATTTTTTTTGTAAATGAAAAAATAGTTTTTCATAAGTTAATGTTTTTTCTTCTAGACCTGGATGCCCTTCTCTTATTCATCCCTTACCCATGTAGCTAATCAGATTTGAAGGGTAAAATAACACCAGGCTCATCACCGAATATTTCATGAGAAATGTATTATTAGTTAAAAGCCTGGGTTTCTAAGAAATAGAGACCAGATTGAGATAGCTCAAGGAAAAAGGGGTGGGGGTTGTTACTATAAGGATGCAGGGGTGTCTCACAGAATCAGAAACAGAGATGTGACTGGCCCTAAGGAGAGCATCAAATCTGGAAAGCAGAAAGTCCCCAGAATCCTTTCTCTGTCTTTTCTCTTCCTATCTTCTCCATCCGTCTCCTTGACTTCCCTCTTTCCCCTCCCCTCCTTTCTCTCTCCCTCAATATCTCTTTCTCTACTTAGCTTCTTCTGCTTTTCTGATGCATATAGTCCATCAAATATGGTGGCCTCACAGTTTCTAAGTTTATATGTTGTAGGCCCAGCTACATCAAAGAGACTCCCTTCAAATCAGATGTGGTCAGGAGCCAGAGACCTAGTGTTTCAAAATGTCTCCTGGAAGTCACTCTTCCGGACGTGGGTTCACTTCTAGAGAAGGGGAACGTGTATGCCCAGAGGTCTCTAGTATGCCTGGGTCTACATACACAGACACACTTATAGCTCATATGTCAAAATCCCTTTCATGATTGCTTACATTTAACTGGAGATGATCAGTTGGGCCCTGCTCTGAACTAGCCTATGGAGGAAATATTGTTTACTGAATAATTTTTTTAAGAAAGTGAAAATTCCCTATACTTATACTTAGTTAGTTGGGTAGACTTCTCCACACTTCTCCATTGGTCTGGGGAGCACACACTGTGTTGCATCACCCTCTCCTAGGAAGCCCTCTGGCCACCTCTCCCAAGAGGCCATCCTTTGCTTTGCATCCAGGTGTGTCTTGTATCCATAGCACCTGGTGCATCTGCTGTCTCATCACCTGCTTTCCTCTCTTAGACTGTGAGTACCTTGAGAACTAGGAGATTGACCTATTTATCTTGGTTTCCCCAGCATCCTGGAGCAAAGAGCGCAGCATGTTGTAGGCTCTTGTGGCAAATGTAATTCAAGGTATCTTGCAACTGCCCTGCTCACTGTGGATGGAGGATAAAAACGAAGGTTTCTAAGTTCCCCACCTGCTACAAAATTCTGGGCTATGAAAATATGAAGTATTCTTTTCCGAATACACAAAGCCTTCCATTTCACAGCCTCGAGACTGAGACAACCAGTTCTGCTCTCCAGTCCTGTCCACCTATAAAAATCAATCCATCAATCAATTAGTAATTTTTAGAGTCAGTACGAAATAAACCTTGATTTATAATTTGATCGTGCAAACATTTGATGAGTTCTATTAGGCAAACAAACAAAAAATGGAAAGAAAGACAAAATTGAAAGGAGAAAGAATGACCTATTTGAATTGTGTGAATGATTCTTCATGTGCCTATGTTCCGGTGGGTATGGAGTGGGAGACTGATGGATTTACTAGAATCTCTACCAGCTTCTGTTGATGATTTTAGTGTTTAAAGATTTGGATATGTTCTTCATGCCTCATGGCCTCTAAGCACAAGGTAGATTTCTGTATCTGGGGGTCAAACAAAGCAGCCCTGCCCTGATCACAGAAGAAGAAAGGAAGCGGTGACTGCGTCAGACTCCATGCGAGACACCGTGCTGGAGGCTTTATGAACATTTTATGGGATTTAAAGGGCAGTTTTGGTGACAGATGATTTTTGCCTTATACACTGATTAGGAACTGAATGTGACATTCTTGGAGATGCAGAATTTGTTCTGCAGATAGACTTCAAGGTTGGCAGGCTCAGTGAACACGTCATGTGTGTCAGTGGGGCTGAAGGGAGGGCAGGCGAGGGCCTGGTCCGCTCGCCCAAACCAAGAGCTGGAGCTGGTATTTGATCAGCAAAACGCTTAGAAGCCTCGGAGTATGACCTTGGTCTGGCTGCCAGCTAGGGTTGAGTAAAGCCTTTTCACGCCTGCCTTCCCTACCTCAGTTAATGGGGGGCGGGGGGTGGGGGGAGGAAATGTTAAGGAAAAGGAAAAGCTACAACCAGGCAGTGGTTCCTTTCACTCCGGAGAACAGCGTGTGTTTACTTAATTTTAGCTGAAAAGCCCCAGCCACTAGTTTTAAAGCTGGGTTGGAATAACAGAATGGCCTTGGGGGAGAGGGAGAGGGAAAAAGAGGATGCTTGGTGTTTAGTGTCCCCTCTTCGTTGTGTGTCGTGTTGAATACTGAAGTGGAGGGGATGGTTCCCTCCGTTTTACCCTCCACGCACTGGAAGCTCGTGGGCTGTGGAAGGCCACACAGTTAGCATGACAGAGTCTAGACCAGAACCCAGGCCTGTCTCTCTTCACAGTCTTAGTTTTGATACTGCAGACTCGTCAACTTGGCACAGGTTGAAGGCCAGAGGGAGACTTGTGCTGCTCCCCCAGATGTGAGAACATCAGGTTTAGGGGTCACGTGTTAGGAGAATTGGGCCGATTGTGAGTCTTTGGGTCCCCAGAGCCTTGGAGGGAGAAAACCTGCGTCTGGGAGTCGGAGCTGTTCAGCTGGAGGTGGACAGTTTCCAGTGCCGCCTTTCCTTCTCGTGGATAGCTATAACTGCCCCCCACACACAGAGGGGTGCTCGAGCCCGTGTGCACACGTGTGCTTACACACTCTCATACGAGACACCCGTTTTCTCCCATGTAAGGGCTCCTCTCCTTGCCCCTCTCACCCCAGCAATGTGTGCCTCTCTGTGGCAGAACTTTGCCTTGTATTAGGGCCCTGATGTAGAAGAACTCTCCACCCAGGCCCCAGAGAGCAAGCCTCCTTCATCTTTAAGCCCCCGTGCTTCCTAGCACAAGGGCGATAAAGCCGCGATGAAGCCGCCTCATGGTCTGGGGTGATTTTTGATGAGTGACATAGGCGACCTCTTGACACCCTTATTGCCACCATCTGTCCCATGCTGTGGGTGCCTATCAAACGAGGCTGGACAGCTTCTCAAGATCACAGTGAGAACATTTCTGGCAGAGTCAGAAACTTCTAGGAGTTGTTTGCAGGCCCTTAGGCAATAGTCTGCTTTGTGGACTTATCCCCAAGTTAGTGACAGAGGCAGTGAGACGAACAGAAAAAAATCTCCAATGATACAAGCCCTTTGAGTTGTTAATAATTGATACTACCCTGCATTTCTTGATAATCCTTGGGAAATATGGAGGCTTGCAGTGCTTCAAATAAACAGTCCATTCCTCTGATGAGCCGGCTTTCTAAGTCAGTATAGAATTCTGTCTTTTTGACTTTTGAACTAGTCTTTTTTTTTTTGTCTTGGTAGAGAAAATGATCTAAAAACTCCTTGTTTGGGGTGACTGGAGCTGTCACTTCAATTGTGAAAGCCAATTATTTTTAAGCGGTAGAACCTTACAAATTCTAAAGTTGCAGACGGGAAGCCAACCAACCATCCAAAGTGTAAAGATTTCCTTTTGGGGGAGAACACTTGCAAATTCTTTCCATTTTATTCCAGTGCCGCCCCCCCCCCCCCCCCCAGACACAAGGGAAAGCTTACCAATTGGCAAAGTTGAACAGGTGTAAAGGATTCGGTGCATGGAGAAGCAAGACCCTGACCTCTCAGGGGTATAAGAGCGGGCAGTGCTTGTGTGGGGCACAGTTTTGGCTGCACGGAAGGTTCTGGAAGTGCTCCAGGCTTGAGATTTGGCAAATCTCACTGGCTGGGTTCGAATCCCACCCCGTTCAGTCACTTGCTAGCATGCTCGCAGGGCCAGTTGCTTAATGTTTCTAAGACTCCGTTCTATTCTCTGTGAAGTAGAATAGTAACCATACTCACTTTGTAAGGATGCTGTGTTTCGAGGAACAGATGAGCCATCCATGCAAGTAGGGTAGCATGGTGCTAGGCTCAGACTTGATGCTCAGTTGATGTCTGTTATTAGTTCTTTGGAGCTTTCTTTCTTTCTTTCTTTCTTTCTTTCTTTCTTTCTTTCTTTTTAAAAGATTTTATTTATTTACTTGACAGACAGAGATCACAAGTAGGTAGAGAGGTAGGTGGTGGTGGGGGGGAGCAGGCTCTTTGCTGAGCAGAGAGCCCGATGTGGGGCTTGATCCCAGGACCCTGAGATCGTGACCTGAGCTGAAGGCAGATGCCTTAACCCATTGAGCCACCCAGACACCCCTCTTTGGAGCTTTCTTACTTCAGTCTCAGGAGCTATGTTAATCCTTCTTTCCTGCCCAATAGTAATCTGAGGCCAATGGCCATTCTCAAAAGAAATGCTCTTTTTTTTTTTAATTAAGAAAAATGTACCCAGAATTCCAATTTTTGATTTAGTTTCCATACCTTAACAGAAAAACCCAGATGCCTTAAAAGAGTTTCTACAAAATATAGATTTCCAATCTAGGAAATTCTCCATCAGTAGTGATGAAGAGCTTTTGCAAGCCCCAGAGCTCCTCTATGCCCACAAAACCATTCCCCAGTCACAGATCATCTGACACAATGTCACTGTGGTTCTCAGATGGTTAGAGCTTATGTAAAATGCATGGATCTGAGCCCCACCCCTAGAGAGTCTGATGAGGGCCTGGGAATCCACACTTAACAAAGCATCAGTCTCACTCTGAGAAGGCAGTAGACTGCCCTAGGCCGTTGGGTTCCTCTCATCCCTGCGGCCCCGGTCTGCCCAGAACAGGTGCTCTCTGATCTTTCTCTTGATGGAGGAAGATGTGCTGGTCCACTAAAGACAAGCTGTGTCTCACCTTTTAAAATCGACTTCCCAACCAAGTATTGCTGTATGCTCGACACCACGATGGGCCTGGAGTTGACAATGATGAATTCAGCATGGCCTGTGCTGACATGGAGCTCAGAGTCCCGCTGTGACACCCTCAGAAGAGGGCTTCCATGTATACTGAAGGTGCTTACAAAGGATCGTGAGGTCAGCACTGGCCCAGACCACCCCTAAGGCCCGCCCACAGGTCCCAGTTTCTGGTCTGTGGGCTCACCTGCTTTGAAGGCTCCCTTGAGCATCAAGGAATGTTCCAAGCATGACTCATTTGGGGAGTTACCGGTATATATGGCAGGACAGTTAGTCATTGTGTGGGACTGCCCAACACATCAGAGCATTGAGCATCTCTGTCCTCGCAACACTGAATGACAACTGTGTCCCACCTTGTCACTGTGACCATCTGTGAAAGAAGGACTAGTATGGTGGGATGACACTGCCCCAGGTGGAGGGCCTCCCTCCAGTTTAGCTCTTTCTCTCTCTACAGCTCTGTCTCTTCTGAAGTAACCACCTCCACCCAGGGTCACGCTTTCTTGGGACTGAGTTTGACAGTGTGCAAAGTTGATATGCTCTAAAATGCAAATAAATTAACAGATTATCAACCAACGGGAACGAAGCATCATTCTATAACAAACAGAAACCAGTTGGGATGAAGAGGGTCCTTAAGCACTTGTAATTTTTTTTTTCTATAAAGAAAAGTCATTTTATTTTTTTCCAGGGATCGTAGATGAAAGTCTTCAGGTTGCCTTTGTGAGTAAATATGGTTTGTAATCATAAATGATAATTAGCATTTCTCAGGATGTAAAGCTGTACCGAGTCTGAGGCTGATCCTTAGTGCTGTGAGGAGCGGGCCCAGGCTGGGGGTCTTGGAGAAAAGAGGGGCCAGCCTGAGGCCCTGACTTGCAGAGTGTCTCAGCTCTGCCTGAGATCACCACACGCAGAAATCAAGCCGAGGTGACCTTTTTTGTCCACTGCATGTCACCACATGCCAGACACCATGCTGAGCGCTGAGAAGGACCTCTTCAACCTTCACAGCAACCGAAGCTTACGCATCTTGCAGTTGGGGAAACTGAGGCTTAGCAGCCAGTGTCAGACAGCCAGGAGGAGTGGAGCTGGGATTTGTTCAAATGCTGTTCAAATCCAGAGCCAGGACTCTGGACCACTGTACTATCCGCCTTCTCACCCAACTTTTGCTAGATTTATCTATTTTATTATTCATTATAGATTCAGTCTGATTCCCCCCCCCATCTCAAATTCTTCCAAGATGAGCAGCACTTCTCATATAAACCCTTTGTTCTTATGCTGCGGGGAGTGGGGGGTCTCCACTTCATTGTTATTGTTGTTTCTTTTTCATCTTTTTTTATTTGTGAGACCCGAGACCCTACAAATCCTAGAAGAGACCACAGGCAGTAATTCCTCCAACATCGGAGGGATCCCCGCTTAGATGGCTTAGCTGTCCCAGTGCCATGGTCCCGGCTACTCTCATCACTCAGATTTGGGCCTCGTGGAAGCTGGCATTTAATTTCAACAGCCCGATAGATGACAAGAGGCAGAGAGACATGCTGGCAGGGAGAAGGGACAGGGAAGATGACATAAAAGAGAGGCTGGAGCTGTCATGGAGTGACCTGGGTTTATTTATTTATTTTTTTAAGATTTTATTTATTTATTTGACAGACAGAGATCACAAGTAGGCAGAGAGGCAGACAGAGAGAGAGGGGGAAGCAGGTTCCCCGCTGAGCAGAGAGCCCGATGCGGGGCTCGATACCAAGACCCTGAGATCGTGACCTGAGCCGAAGGCAGAGGCTTAACCCACTGAGCCACCCAGGTGCCCCGAGACCTGGCTTTAAACCCGACTCTCACATTTACCCGCTGGGTGACATCATGTGTGCTCCAATTCTCTGGGTCTGTTGCCGGTTCACATGTGAAACAGGGATGGTGTTATCTACTTTGTTAATTGGGCTCTTGTGATCCTTCAGAGCAAGGAGACAGAGGCATCCGAGGAGAGACAAACACCATCCTCCCCCGAGGGCGAGCAGGACAGTCCTTAGGAGTGGTGGTAGAACATTTGAGCATTTCTATTTATCTTTTCCTTAGTAAGAAACTAAGTTTCACTAATATTTAACATAAGGGTTGCCCCTGATACGCACAACATGCTGTGTGTCCTGGGCATGTCCCAAAAGGAAAGAGGGAGTTCTAGAAGCAGAAGGGGGGAGCATGTCTGTCTTCACCCAGCATGTTGCATTGTCTTATAGTTCATTTCTGCAGGTGACATGGGCTCACAGAGCTCATTATCCATTTTAAACTGCACCAGACTGAAGATATGACTTATAAAAGATTTTTGCATAGACACTATGAATTAAAAGGTAATATGAGGGGCATCTGGGTGACTCAGTCTGTTAAGCGTCTACCTTTGGCTCCGGTCATGATCCCAGGGTTCCAGGATCGAGCCCTGCGTCGGGCTCCCTGCTCAACGGGGTGGGGGGAGCCTGCTTCTCCCTCTCCCTCTGCTGCTCCCCCTGCTTGTTCTATCTCTGCATCAAATAAATAAATAAATAAAAGCTAATATGAATAGTATCCACATAGACCAAATATGGCAGAGCTAACACTTTGCCTTCTAGAAGGATTTTTTTTTTGTCAGCTTCAGCCAGATGTTATAAACAAAGACATGCTAATCATATCTGATAAGAAGTTGGCCCCAAGTATTTAAAAATGATCAAGAAGACTTTTTGAAGTAAGATTTATAGTTACTCTCATGAAAAGTTCTCTTACTTGTCCATTGATTTAACAGATTGCTTATCTCATCTACAAATCACCCAATTTAAATGCCCATTTTGTGCATATTCTATAATGCACACGTTAGTTCAGTGGTACATATGTATTACGTTTATTATTTATATACAAGCAGACAGTGTGTACTGAAAATATTTTATAGACAAAGGTGTATGAGAAACATTGAAGGCCTCCATGCGTAGTATATGTGCAGAGCCTGGCATGAATGTTAATTTCCATCCACTTTCACCCTGGACTGGAGTCTGTGCTACTGAAATGGGCCTCGCTGATGGAAGGAAAGGTCAGCGTGATTTCCAGAAGACGGTGTGTCTAAAGCTAACAGCTGTGCTCCCCTGGGCCTGGCCCTGTGCCAGCTGCTCACGCTGAGCAGGGATGCGGCCAGCTGGCTTCCTGTTCGTAGTCCTCTTCTGTCACCACTGGGCATTTGTCACAACCCTGGCATTTGACCACCAGACACAGCCACGGAGACAAGCTAAGATTCAGATCTGTCGTTCTTGTTCCCACTGGCCACACCCAGTTTTCTCGTTGGCCAGATACAAAAACCACACTTTTTCCGATGTGGGGGATCTGCTCCTCAGACGAGCTCTGGACTATTCATTTCTTGGTAAATCGGAGCTTGGGATGCAGTCGCCCTTCCCGGTGATACTGCAGTAGCTCACATCTGCTGAGTGGGGAGTATGTGTAGCCTTTTGCTAGGCACCCTTCCAGAATGATTTAATTTTCACAACAATCACATGGTGCAGCTCTGCTCCTAGCTCCATTTTCTGCATTAGCCACCTGAGACTTAGAGAGGATTAGTAATTTTACTGAAGGAAAGTAAACTAAAGGGGGAAGCGAGGGTCTTAGTGTCTCTTTGGCCTGAGCATCATTTTCTGTTTGCAAAGACTGTTTTGTTAGGAACGGAAGGGATGTACCAGCCTACCTCTTCAGATAGAAATGCCCTAAATGCAGTGTAGTATCCTGGATTGGATTCTGAAGTGGAGAGAAAAGACATTCGTCTAAAAAAAAAAAAAATGCGAAAATCCCAAGAGTCCGTAGTTAACAGCTCTGTATTCATGTGCACCTGGTTTGGGCAGCTGCGCTGGGTCCTTGCAAGATGCTGACATGAGGGGAAGGTGGGTGGGTTGACCTTCTTTACTATCTATGCCACATTTTTATAAATCTAAAATTATCCTAAAACGGAGAGTGTATTTCAAAATGGAAACGCTGAGTTCCCGTGTGTCCGTTTGTGGACACACATGCTTACATATGGGCACATGGGTGGTCGTGAGCGTGCAAAGCTTCTGGAACCCACTCTGCACATGATTGCACACCCACTGTTACCCCTGTGCCATGTGATTCCAGTGGTAAGGCACGCCTGCCACCCTGGGAAATATGAGGGTGCCAGCCAGGGGAAAGCCTGCAAAACTCACACATGACATCCCCTGTCATTGTCACATCACACCTCACCTTCACTGTAGAAACCCTGCATCGTGGGTGGTAGGCTCATGCCCTGGGGGGAAATGTCTGGAAGGGGTGTGTGTATGCTGGTAGGAGGGCATCGTGAAGTCAGTTATAAGGATGGACTCAGGGAGGGCTCAGAATGACCAATTTATGTCTTAAATGCTTGTCTCAGGGAGGGCCATTTGCAGCAATCTTATTTATTAATTTTTTTTTTGGCAAGGACACTGGAGGATTCCTCTGCTTTATCTTTTCATCCAGCACCCAAATGGAAACCAAGGGCTCCTGGCAGTTCTGATCTAAAAGGCAAGTCGAGGAGCTGCTGGCCACAGACTTTTGCCTTGTTTCTTAACATGGGCCACGGTGATGCTGAGAGCGTATCTGGATTGTCTTTCAGCTAATGCCTGTCTCCTGGGGGGGGGGGGCTGTAAAGCTGGAATGAAGACAGTTTGCAATTTAGGCAAGAGCAGTTGCTTCCCCAGATGGCCAGGAGGCAACCATGAAAAGTGCTTGACTTGCTAAAAATTGCTCTATTAACTAGATTCAGGGATTTTCAGGGTTTCTGGGTTAGACTGTGTTCCTTTCATACTGCTGTGCGGTGTAATTGCTCGAGGCCCCCGGTGAGCAGAGCAAACGGGGACTCGGGCTTTCCTGGGTGATTCCTAGCACGCAGCCCTGGGGAGAGGAAGAGAACCCACTCATCTGAATGCATCCCATGATCGGGCAGAAATACTGTGTGCTGAGAGCCCAGGAGGCTCGGCGTCCTCCCCGGACACGGAGCTTGCCGAGGGTGTGTCGGTTCACTCGCTCGCTCGCTCATTTATTTACCGTCTGCCGTGTGCCAGACATCATTCTGGGGACGGGGAATATAGCGTGGGACAATCAGAAGTTTCCAGGCTGGGTTGGATGGATCAGGGTGATGACTTCTGAGTTGAGATCTGGAGGATGAGGCTGCGGGAGGAGGAAGAAGGGACAGCGCTGGTGGGACAGCAGCTCTGCTCTCTCTGGCATCTCTCCGAGGCCCTGCACAGAAACTGGCGAGAGTGGCAAAGGAGGAGTTCAAGATGGGAGGGCCTTGTCCCCAGGCTCAGGCAGCGGGGAAGCTCAAGGAACCCAGATGGAGGCCTGCAATAATAGGGACCTGCCCCCCCGAGGCCGTGAAACAAGGGGCAGATTGGTGTCAGGGCTGCTATGCAGATGATTCTAAAAAGCCCAGGGGTGCGGGCAGCCTCCTTGGCCAGGGTTCAGCATCATATGAGAAGTCTCTGGCCATTGTGGTTCTTTCTTGCCCAAGTCGCTCCACCCCCATCAGCTCCCTCCTTATGTCCCAACACACACACACACACACACACACACACACACTCACTCACTCTCACTCACTCATGCACCATGTACCATTCCTGGCCAGGCTTTGTGATGTAGAACGCAGATGTTAGAAGGGAGAAGGCAGGAGTCCCAAGGACCCTTATTGCTGAAGCTTTGGCTTTGGGAAAGGTAGACACAGTGAGATCTCAGTCCTCAGACCTGGATGCAAATCCAGTACCACTGCTACCCACTCCCTCTACGCCCTGTGCACTCTACCCCTTAAGCCTTAGTTCCTTCCTCTGCAGAGTAGAGAGGATGCAATCTTCTTGGTATTGTGAGACTTAACATCTGATAGTTCCAGGAGTGTGGGATTCTTGGTGAGAATTGAGAATCCTCTCGCTTCATCCTCCCTCGCTCCCTCCTTTCCTCCGGCAGTAAGGAGGACACCAGTTTGAGCCCCCGGGGCACCCACATCACTAGCAGAGCTCGGGGTCAGGAGTCACTTCTTGATGTGGTTTGCCCAGGGTCTGCAAAGTCCAACCTGTGGGCCAGATGGAGCACAGCCACACCTGTTTGTGTCCTGTCTGTGGCTGGATGAGGGCAGAGCTGGGTAGTTGTGGCACAGACTGGAAGCCAAAGATATTTACGATGTGGCTTTTTACAGCGCGATTATGCCAAGCCCTGCACTGGAAGATAGAGGTAAAGGGTCCAGGATGCAACATGGGAAAAAGACAGGGAGTGTGAGATAGGAGAGAGAGAGAGAGGGAGGGAGATCACGCAGAGATTTCAGTCTTTTATTTCCCAGCAAATGCATACTCCATACTAGCTGTTACCTTTGGCACTTCCAGCCCCCCTGCTTTAAGGCAGAACCTTCCAAAGATCAAGTGCACAGGGCCCGAAGCCCCAGGATCCTGGGCTGGTGTTAGTTAATAACTCTTTAGAGAGGTAGACATCTCAAAAATGAGCCTAAACAGACGGCATCCAGCTGGGGATTTGCAGATAGATGCCTTCTCTTTTGAGAAATACTATGTGGTGTCACAATATAATCTTGTTTGTTTCTTGGATAGCCTTTTCTTTCTTCTTTTTTTGCAAGTTAGCTGGTATTTGCACATCAGAAAAGCCTGTAATGATACGGGTGCCATTTACCAAGTTTGCGATTTCCCCTTCTTGTCCTATCATTGTCCTTTTCATTCAATGAGACCTTTATCAAATATCAGCCTGGGTTCTTCAGTCATTCCCCTGGTTAGGAATGTGCCTGAACTAAATGCTATGAGTTCATGGAAAGTGCCAGAACAAAGAAGTGCTCATTGTGTGTAGGGTATCCCCAGGGAGGCTGAGCCAGTTGGAGAGACCCATGGGTCTCATTGGCCCTCAGTGGTATGGATTCCCTCTCCTGTTCTCAGGTTGTCATTAGAAGCCCCCTTCCCCGCCAGAGGAGACCAGATAGGGAATTGTGGGAGACTTTGGACATACCTGTGGGTTCTACTGCCTGCAGCTCAAAGCTGGCAGAGAACCTGCTCAGCTCACCTTTACTGCTTTTTCTCAGTACGTTTTCCTTAGACGGAGCTGCCTAGGAGGAATCCGTTCTTAGGGATGATCTTTTTCCTAATCATGGTCTTTCCCAATTTTGAAATGTAGTGTAGCATCCAGGCATTTAAATAAATCTTCAAAGCACAAAACTTGTTTACTTTTGATGGAAGCCAGATTCAGTTTGACCTGCACTGGAGGTGTTTTCTGTAGTTCTGTGTTCAACCCCTGCCCCGCGACTTCGTCTGACTTGGTTTACCATCCATGTTCTGGGGTAGAACATTGTAATCTAAACCAATTCTGGGAGCCTCCCAGGAGGGGACGAGAACTGAGCAGCAGGTAAGGACAGTAAACACTACAAAGAGAAGCAGTGTTGACTCTTGAGAGACATGGGCTCATACACACTCCACAGCCCTTACCTCAAAACCTCAACGACCTTTGGCTGAAACCCAGAGTTTTGAAGAGGATAGAAAGTAAGGATTTAACTGCAAAACCAGGCAGGTGACCGACTCTGTGCTGAGTCCTCAACAAAATTAGAACCAAAGAGCTTATTTCAGACTGACGATGAGGAAGCTCAAACCAACCTGAGCAGAAGGAAACTGCTTCTCAGTGTGAACCATAGGATGGTCACGTGCCCTTTGGTGACTTTCCACCTTTGCTAACATTAAAACTACCAGGGAGCGGTCACAGCCTGCAAGGCCCTGACCAATGAGACCAAAGTCTTGGGAGGTGGGGCCTGGGCTTGGTACTTTGTAATGTTCTTCAGGTAATCTTAATGGCCATCTAGGGTTGCACACTGTGGGGGAGAATTAAGGTCAAGGTGTGGAGGCATCCAGCTGGCTTCTGCTTGTTCGGGGCTGGATGAGACTGGAAGCCAGAGCTTAGAAAGAAGGAGATCAGGGCACCACTTACGTGATCTTAATAGCCAGAAATTGTGAGTCTTGCTCCACACTGTGGCCATAACTCTGGAGGGTTCCCTGGGAGGATAATGGCAAAGGAAAGCAAAGTCTCATTTTATTCTGAGGCAGAATTAGTGCAGATCCCTTCCCACCTGCCTGGCCCCCAGGCCATGTTCGATCTCTGGTTAAAGCCAGTGTGGCTGGAGTGGAAAGTGACCAGGAAAGAGAGACAAGATGAGGTGCAGAAGAGAGGCAGGCAATGCATTATGGATGGGCTTTCTTTGATTTTATCTCAGATGAAAAGGGAAGTCATTGGATGGTTTATAAGACTAATTAACTACTTGCTATTTGATTTTCTTTTTGGTGTTGCACATATATTTCTAGGTTGAATATACTTTACAAAAATCTTTGAGCATGTCAAAGATGATTTTTTTCTGCATAAATTCTTTATGATAAAGTCAATCAATAACTTTTGAAATGCCTTCCAGAAAGACCATTCTTATTTGTGATTCTGACCGAGATTAAAGAGAGGGTCTTTTTTCTTCACACCCTCTCCAAAACAGAACACATAGTATTTTAAGATACACTGAGGGTGTGTAGGAAGCAAGAGAGTACATTTCATAGGTGGAACATGGCATCCCAGTGCTTAATTTGCATTTCTTTGGTTACTGATAATGTTGAACGTTACCCCTATATTTTATTCTTTTTCCTGTATTTCAGGGTTCATAGCTTTATTTACACATCATCTAGTTTTGTAAGAACATTTATTGATTAAGGTCTTAGTCCTTTGACATAAATATTGCAAATATTTCATCCCAGATGGGCCTTTGGGTTGTATATTTCATTGATACTATAAAAGCCACATTTTTAAGTTTTATGTAATGAAGTTATATAATGAAGGTTCATACTTTGTGGTTTCTTTCTCTGCTTTATGTTTTTAAAGTCCTTTCCCTTCCTAAAATCAGATAATCACTGTATTTTCTCATGTTTTCATTTTTCACATTGCTAAGTCCATCTAGAAATTATTTTGGTAGATGGAGAATTTTGTACTTTTAGACCATGGAGGATAGCAGCAACAACAGAAGAAACAAACCTTCTTTCATTATAGACAAGTAGGCACAACTTGGCTATATAATTCTGACATTAACCGTATAAGGAAGAGGGATACAAATTTGATTCCTCCTAGAAAACCAATGGAGCCGTGATAGACTTCTGTTCATAAAGGAGAAAAGCACCACTTTTATAAACCTAAAAAGTATCCTTTTAAGCCCGAAAACACAGAGTAATCGTTTATGATAAAGATGGATGACACAAGTATGGTTTAAGAACAGCTTGCAGTTTATTAACAAAGTGGTGGATATTTTCTTTCATTTAAACTCCCCCTGGGTCACTAAGGATGTGGCTAATACAGGGGAAAACTGTCAAAACCCTTTGTTGAGTTGCTTGAGTCTTATTTTCAACTCAGATTTATATCATTTAAGACACAGAGAAAACGGTTTGGGGAAGGCATTTTGGCCCTATTAAAGTGTTAAGTGCCCAAATCCTTTGACTTAGCGGTTCTTCTGCTAGAAATTTACCCTACAGATACGGCCACAAAAATACATTTAAGATGTATGCAGAAAAAGATTCATTAGAGCTCTGTTTATAACAGCAAATAAAATACTGGGAACCACCTAAATAATCTATCAGCAGCGGACTAGTAAAATAAAGTAAATCTAAGCAGTAGTTACAAAGAATGAGGTGGTGGTGGGGTGTCCCATGTGCTGAGATAGAAAAAAATCCCTAATACATCCCTAAGAAAAAAGGAAGGTGGAAAGCAGGAAGCATATGTTATGACTCCTTTTTATATAAAGAATAAAAGTTCTCTATGGATAATACATTGGTATATTTTGTGGGTTTTTTTTTCCTCATAGTAGGATGCATAAAAAAAAATCTAAATTAATGGGGGTGGGGCATAGGGAGACTCAGCTATTCATTTTATTTCTTTATGTATTGTTTGAATTTTCTCACCATGCACATCTATTAGTTTGATTTATATTATGTTTTTATTTTTTAAAAGATTTTATTTATTTATTTGAGAGAAAGAGAGACAGAGATAATGACAGAGATAGAGAGAACATGAACAGAGAGGTTAGGGAGACTCCCCACTGAGCAGGGAACTCAATGCAGGACTCGATCCCAGGACCCTGGGATCGTGACCTGAGCTGAAGACTCAGACCCTTAACTGACTGAGCCACCCAGGTGCCCCGTATTATGTTTTTAAATGCTCTAGTTATCTGGGCTATTTATATTTTCTTCTTTGTAGTTTTCTCATAGGTACAGGTAGATGTAGATATAGATATGGATGCCGGTAAGTGGTCACCGGATATTGACATCTAAAGAAACAAACAAAAACGTGGTTGGCAAGAGTCAGAAAAGTTGTGTACATCTCTGTTTGCAATGACGCTCTTTTCTCAGAGTCGGCGTTCCTCTCTTGTGAGAATGCCCCACATTGGCGTTCACATTCTAGTTTAGGGCAGACTATTTTGTCTTGTATTTCCGGCAACTGCAGCTCTGTTCAGGTGCCTCCCAGCCCCCCTACCGGTCCATGGGCTGCTGCTCTGAGACCTGTAAGCGGCCAGTGGGAGAACTGCTTCCCGTGAGATCCGTGCAGGGTCCACTCCTGCTTCCCGCTGAGGGACATTTCCCGAGGGAAGAAGTGCAGGCCTTGCACTTCTCCCCAAGATAGGACTGTCCATTTAGTGGATGCCTCTGCCCCTTACTCTTCCTGTCATCTAATTTTAGAGAGATACATTCTAATACCTAGATGCCCCAGATTTAGAGTTTCTCCACTCATGAGCCTGACATGGTAAATTGAGAGCTTTCCCAGCTGCTGCCTCATTTTGCAACCATCCTTTTCAGACAGAAAGTTCAAATGGGAGAGACTTAGTTTGCATTTGCTCTCCTTATGACATGATTCAATACCCTGGAAGCGTCTCCTGCAGGAACTGAGCAAAATGGATGTAGTGCTTCACCGGGAATTGCTAAAGGTTCCAATCTAGCCTCAGTGGATTTCTGTTTGGAATTGGGAAATGCTCCCAGATTTTGTAAAAGGCCTTCTGTTTGGGGGGTTGGGGTGGTGGTGGAAAGGTTTGACATCAGGATGTTTTGTATCCTCCATATCTCATTTGTTCTGGAAGTTTTGGCACATGCGCATGAAGGTGGGGAGGTCGTGTGTTCCAGGTGTCTTGTGTGGAGCTCTCTCAGAGCTAAGCAAATGTTAGTAGCCAAAACACATGTCTGTTCACAATAACATGCTCAGGAATCAGACTGTCTGGGCTTCAGCGCCTGCTTGGCCACTGCCTAGCCCACGACCTTGGACATGTTTACTCACTCATGCTCAGTTTTGACTATTCTCATCCATCAAGAGGGGGACGGGATAGTAAAGGTACCTCCTTGAAAGTGTCCCAGGGTTACCTGGGTGGCTCAGTTGGTTAAGTGTCTGCCTTCAGCTCAGGTCATAATCCTGGGGGTCCTGGAATTGAGCCCAATGGTGGGGGGGCGGTCCCTGCTCAGTGGGGAGTCTCCTGAGGATTAAATGAAAAACTGGAGGGATCCTGGCACATAGCAAGTAGTCAATAAACTTAATTACCATTATTATGGTTTTTGTTGTTGATATTTTTATGACCACCAACATCCTTATTCTTAGTTTCAACCAGCAGAGATCTGAATTTTGGTTCCATGAGTAGATTGCCTTTGCCTGGGCAGATCCTAAGCCCAAAACTTCATACCAGGTGCGAAGAAAGCATCTTTACCTTTTGAGTACCCCACTCTGTCAGGAGATGGGCTTGGTTCCATTTTTTATTGTATTTCACATGGAACCTTAAGACATTTTTATTTCCATATTTCATACTGGGTTCGAATTCTGTTTGGCACTAGCCATCTGACCTCATCTCTGTATGTCCTTGTACCTCAGCTTTGTGCTCTGTAAAATGGGGAGAATTATCGTTCCTAACCTACTAGGTCATTGTGAAGTTGAGAAGTGTGAATATGTACCAATCTGAACGGTTCTAGGCACACAGTAAGCACTACGTAAACGTTAGCTAGTGTGACTTTAGAGAGGAAGAAGGGCATGTGACCGTCTAGAATGTGAAGCTATTGTTCTCCCTAGTGTCGTGGATTCCTAGAGCTGGAGGAAGCTTACAGTGAAGCTGTTCCAACCTGCTCCGTTCCCACACGCAGAATCAAAAGCCACGAAACAACAGACTCATTTCAGTCACCCAGGGCTTAGGGGTCGAACCTGGACCCAAAGCCGGGTCTCCTGACTCCTAGTTCAGTGCTCATGGGGCTTCATAGTGGGAGTAACACAGTACTTTGAGGGTGATGATATGGAGATTACATGCTGTGGGTGAATTTAGTTATGTTATTTCTGGCATTTGGGACTTTCTGAGTTCTCTACCATCCCATCTGTGTAGAAAGCCCGCGATTTTTTTTCTTCACGGTGGACTTATCTATATGATACCATAAAACAGATCTTACTTTCTCATGAGAGCTGTGTCAGACCACTCTCCTTTCTGGTTTCCAGAAAAGGACGCTAAAGGGAAGCACGCCTAGCAAAGATGTCGATGTTATAACCATTAAAGCAAAAATATAGCTATATGGTTAGATAATTATTTAAAGGGTAACACTGAGGGCAGATCTTAAAAATAGACTTAAGATATAACCCATATGGACTATAATGTGTCTACAAAAGCCTTCAAGCTAAAACTTTCCTGTGTTGTGCATGGGACCTGTCACTAATAGGCTAGCTATATTAGCGGCTCCGTTTTGCATCTAAACTCTGAATAACGTTTGTTAAAATTTTAAGTGTTTAAGTATCCTTTCAGAGAAACCCTTAGGGAAATTTGAACTAATCAGTGGCTTCTTTCCCATTTAAAATGCCTTCTCTTGACTTTATAATTTCTGTTAAAAGCAAAACAAAGCAGGTGGTTCCTTCTGTTACCAATAGTTGGCAACTTCAAGGCCAAGGAATTGGTTGAATAAAAGGTAATTACCTAAATGGGAATGCTCGTCCAGACTAAGCAATGGGAATGAATAGATTTGTATAATTCTCTACTTCACCTGGTGGTGCTGTAGGTTGAATGGGTGCACGGCTGGGCAGAGCGGTGTGCTTATAGGAAGAGTAGTTGACTTGTCCTTTTGACCAAGCCTTTTGAGCTGACTCCAGATTCTGCGCCTTAGTTTCGTGGGATCAGAAAGTCACGTAATGACTTGGCTTTCAATACACTTGTCAACCTAAGTCCAGGCACCATGTTATTCATTTGATGGTGGATGGACATTGTAGAGGGCTTAACAAGTATGATCTCTCTCCATTTAACTAACTTCTTGAGGAAGCCTGGATATAATCAGAATCATGATTGGTGACCTTCAAGTCAGAGCCAGGAGAGAGAGTTTGGATATCAGGGGGCATTGAGATCAGATAACTGATCTCTGGTAGGGGTACATCCGCTGAGCAAACTCAACCTTCAAATTACCCGTGACAGGCAGTTGGGCAGAGCTGGACGGTCCCCTCCTCAATTGTTCTGTACCTCACCACTCAAGTTCTCAGTTTTCAGACTGACCATCCTGCTTCTCTTTCCTCAGATATATAAATAACACTGGTTCTATAGCAGCATTAAACAGGTAATTATAATTCAACCACGACTGAGATAACATTCTGATTCCTTAATAGAAAAAGCTCACAGGGCCCCCATTTGCAAGTCGATTTCACAATTACCTTACTACTTAGCATAACCTCTATAAAAGCTGGCATCCTGGCGATTCTATTTCAGCTACAAGGCACATTCAAAGAAGCACGGTCTGAGGAAAAGTCCAGTGATCTTATCCGAATCTTTGGGAGTACATCAAAGAGGATTCATTTGATAAGCCACAATAAAAATATCGCAAGATTCTCTCATCCTGATCTTCTGGTCTTAATATCTCAGTTTCTTTTTAAATGGGTGAACTTTAAGCTGTCCCCAAGCCATCTCAGTTTTTTTTGGTTTTTTTTTTTACTTCATTCCTTCCTTCCTTTTCTCTGATTTCCCCCCATCAGCTATATGCCTTGTTCCCTTTCCAAGTGCAAACTATTCAAACCAGTCTGGGTCTGCTGTTCCGCACTCTGCCCCTTTCTCTGACGCTGCACCGCAAAGCCTATGAACCAGCTGGCCAGAGACACTGACAGGCCTGTGCGAGCTCAGCGAAGGGACACACAATTCCCTCTGGCTCACAGTGGGAGGCCACCAAAGCAGCTTTCTCTTTATCTAGCACAAGCTGGAGGAAAGACTGCAACATGTAAATTTTAACGTTTATTTTCTTTTTTTCCCCCTCTCATCTAAATTCTGGCATCTCTTGAAGGCAGTCGTGCTCTGAGTAAGTAGGTCTTCCGGTTCCTTTCCACAGATGCATGCTGGGGCTCTAAGTATCTGCTCAAGTTCACGGAGGCCTCAGAAGAGGAAAGGGAACTCCGGATCTCTGCTCCTTACTGCCCTCCCTGCTCAGCTTCTTCTCCTCTCTCGCTTTCTCCCAGACTCATCTGGAACACCTCCCCAGCCACTGCCTTGCGTGGGTAGCAGCCCGGGCAGAGGTGAGAGGCGGGAGTCTGCCTCTAGCTGCACAAGGGTGAACATAGGCTTCCTAGTGACTCCCCGGTGTACTTACTAACTACCTTTGCCCAGAGTGTGCTCCATTCCACGGCTGCTCCTTCCTATGCTAAGAGCCTGCAGTTTCATAATGTTGCAAAACTTCCAGAAAATACTTGCCAGGAAAATATCTAATTTACAGAAAGACAATGAAAGTGACTTGCTAGGCCTCCCAGATAGTAGAGGGATCTGGAAACCTTCTTAATGAATCAAGATCACTTCATTCCAGATGTCTCTTGAGTCACATTCCTCCTGAATGGTTCGCTACTGTCAGCTCATTATGCTTTCCCTGGAATTTCCCCTTACCCCAGCTTTTCTCCCCAGAACGAGCTTTCCATGATTCCTTCCCAGAGTTAGCTTTTTCAGCTCTATTCTTCTATGCACGACAACAATGGCCTATTCCGCAGGGGCTAATGTCTCCAACAGAAAGATGCTTCTGGTTCTCTTGACTGATTGCTAATGTGTTTTCAGTGATATATTTTACTGCCATTGAGATCATGAGAGCAAATTCATAATGCATTTGATGAGAGATCTGTGCAAAGAGAACGTGATGAGAGGGGAGCAAGTATCCCAGTCAGGTATACTTGTCTATTCATGTCTTCATCACGCCATGCTCTAGGCTTTGGAGATGCATCAGCCAAGATTTTTTTTTTTAATGATTTATTTATTTATTTGAGCGAGAGAGATGGGGAGGAGGGGCAGAGGGAGATAATCCCCAGGAGACTTCCCGCTGAGTGTGGAGCCCGACACAAGGCTTAGTCTCATGACCCATGAGATGATGACTGAGCCGAAATCACGAGGCTCAACCACCTGAGCCACCCAGGTGCCCCTGCATCAGCCGAGACCTTTGTCCTCAAAGGGCACGTAGTTTGCGTAAAGGGAGAAGATATGTTAACAGTTAAATGTGTAAGTGTTGAAGTGCTCAAGGTGCTAATGCAGAAAGACCTGCAGCCTGTAAAGGGAGAAAAGAGAAAGCGGGAGTGATGAATTCTATTTGGAGGGAGCAGAAAAGGCATCTGTACTTGTCACTACGCTTTGAGTCGCAAGTGACAGAAGCACCACTCACACTCGCTTAAGCAAAAGGGAGGTGTGTTAGTGTACATCATTTAGGAAGGCCAGGGGTGGTTCTGGCTTCACGTGTTACTAGACTTGGGACCCATTAGTGTCATCAGGATCCTTCTTTCTCTTTCAGCTCTGCTTCTCTCTGCATGTTTGACCTTCTCCAACATGGATGCATTTCTTCCATGTGGCTTGGAAAAATTGCCACTCGGATGTGCATTGTTCCAGCTTAAAACCTTAGTGGAAAGGTAGCTTTTCTCTCCCGGTATTCATGTGTCTATTTCTTATTGTTCCTGCTTGGGTCATTAAGCCAGCCCTTGGCCCAAGTGGTATTGCACTGAGTAAGGTAGAATGATTAGCTCAGCCTGTGCCACACGCAAATCCTTGTGGCAGGGACGAGCCTGGCTACATCTGATTAACTTAAGACTGTCATACCCACCAGCTCCATTTACGGTGAGGGTATGTGAATTCTCTGAAGGAAAGAAGACTGGGCAGATGGTTACTCTAGTTTTGTTGATATTTAAACTATATTGTCAAAGAGGAATACTTTAAAAAAAAAAGATGTCACATATATGTGTATGTATTTGGAAAGCTCGGGCAGAGGGAAGGGCAGAGGGAGAGGGAGAGAGAGAATCCCAAGCAGACTCCATGTTGAGTATAGACCCAGTACAGGGCTCGATCCCATGACCCTGAGATCATGGCCCAAGCGGAAATCAAGATTCGGATGCTTGACCGACTGAGCCACCCAGGTGCCCCAGTACTTTTTTTGCCTGATGAAGAAATGAGGGAAAACTTAGTATTTGTCATTGCAGGCAATGGGAGGGATTCTGGGATTTGAGGCAAGGGATGGAGATACACTTCCATTTGAGAGTGTCACTCTGGCAGCCATGCAAAGGGACTTGTTCAGAGCCAAGATTCAGAAGCAGGGAGACTAGTGAGGACACCCTTGCCGTAATGCAGATGGAAATTGGATGTAACAGGTAAGTGCCACAGAGAGCTGAAGATACTGATGTAGAATATTCTACACGTGCAGGTGGGGAGATAAAGGAGGGAACATTAAGGTAGTAATAATGCTGTATTCGGGAAGCAGAAGATGTGGAAATTGACAAGCAGAACCAACAGGAACCAGTCTTTCGAAAAAGTGACCTGTCTAGGATAACTGCAGTTTCTGACTTGAGTAATGTCATTGGCTGACATGAAGACTGGGAAGAACAGATGTGAGGCTGGGGGAGGAGGGATGGCCAAGATGGTGGCGAGGCAAGTGCTAAGTGTGAGGGAATGGGTATGAACCATCGGCCATTGGATATGGGAATCTGGGGCTCAGAAGAGAGATCTAGGCTGAAACCACAGATGGGGAAGTTATTAACCTACAGTTTTCTGGTCAATGAGACTAAAGGGAATCATGTCGTCTAACTGGAGTGGGAAGAGAATGAGTGGTTTTGCCTTCATCCGGGGAAGGAGAAATCTAGGAAGCAGCAGGTTAGCCAGTGAGAAGCACAGCTCGGATCCCAGCAGCCCAAGCAGGTGATACCCGGAACCCAGCAGTGCCCTCTTGGAACTTGCTGGACGTTGGGCTCGAAACCGATTGTATACCGTGGCTAGCCGCGCGTCTTTACGCTTCTGTTGGGTTAGTAGTGACTTGAGGACCTAACCACATCACTGTGGAGGGAGACTCAACTCATCGAAGATTCCTCCAACAGCCACTGATGTGCAAAGGGTCCCTGGGATGGGGCCAACCCTGAGTCTGCAGCAGACGGAACACAGATGGGAACATGCTCATGCCGGTGCCTGGTTGTATATGTTAACAACTGTTTGGTTTTGAGTTTTAACCTAATAAGGAGTTTCCTCAGGGAAAATGTGAATACGGCACCAGTGGGAAAGTACTGCTTTCCCGCTGTTGCCTGTTCCCACTCCAGCATGCTTTGGTCTGTGTGGCTAAAGCCAGGATGCTGCCTTGCCTACCCACCCTAGATCCTATGAGTCCCCAGTCCCACCAGTTCTGGTTCTTGTATCTGTCCTTTCCTTTTCATTCTGATTGGAACAGCTTGTTAGTTTACCCGTCCCCACCACACCTGTGGCATCCTCCTAAGACATTTAATGATCTTTTCATCTGGAGGCCAGCAAACTCTGACTGCAGGCTAAATCTGACCTGCCCCCTCTGTTTGTAAATAAAGGTTTATTGGAACACAGCCACCCCCGGGGGGCCCAGGTGGCTCAATCAATTAGGTGTCTGCCTTCGGGTCAGGTTATGGTCCCGGGATCCTGGCATCAAGCCTCGTGGGCTCCCTGCTTAGTGGGGAGTCTGCTTCTCCCTCACCCCCTGCTTATGCTCTCTCTCCCTCTCTCTCAAGTAAATAAAATCTTAAAGAAAATAAAAAGAAGAACAGAACCATACTCATTCATTCATATATTGTCCAAGGCCAGTTTTGCACTATAACCACAGTTTTGGGATTGTATATTCTACAAAACCTAAAATGTTTACTCTTTGAAACTTTATAGAAAAAGCTCCCATCCCCTATTAATCTATCCTATACACCAGTGTCAGATTAATGTTCCCCAAATGCCATTTTACTGTATCACTCTCTTGCTTAGAACCCTGCAATATGCCATTGCCTCAAAGATGAAATCCGAACCTTTTGACCTAGCATTCAAAGCCCTCGATGGTCTCGTCCCAACTAATCTTTTGAATCATTGATCTCTATTCCAAAGAGCAGATTTCTGTCCTCACTATCCCTGGAACATGCCAGGACATTTCTACCCTTGTTCACACAACTCCCTTTCCCTGGAATGTGCTGCCCATTAATTTATATCTACCTGATTCCTACCCATTCTTAATGAACTATCTTAAAACCTGCATTGTTCATGATCATGTCTGTTCACAGTAACCACCAATCAGTCTACTGCTTGGGCATACAAGGGTTCACTGCTTATACCATTGGTAATATTTTTTCTATTCAAGGTATAGTTCACTCATATCATGGTGGGCAACTCCGGAGTGAGGATTTTCTATACGAACAAAGACCCAGAGGTGGGAAAGCCTAGGTTTGCA
Organism: Lontra canadensis; assembly: GCF_010015895.1. NCBI lineage: Eukaryota > Metazoa > Chordata > Mammalia > Carnivora > Mustelidae > Lontra > Lontra canadensis. The sequence goes on from NW_022631013.1 coordinate 24,278,856, forward strand.
AATGACCAGACATGTAATTAGAATACTGGTTTAGCACATTCAGGTTCTATAACAAAATACCATAGACTGTGTGCATTATAGGCAGCAGGAATTTGTTTCCCACAGTTCTGGAGGCTGGGAAGCCCAAGATCAAGGCACTGGCAAATTCCGTGTCTAGTGGGGGCTTGCTTCCCGGTTCAGAGATAACTGTCTTTTCACTGTGTCTTCACATGGCAGAAGGTGCAGAAGCGTTCTCTGGGGTTTCTCATATAAGGGCACTAGTCCCATTCAGGAGGGCTCTGCTCTCATCACCTCGCCACTTCCCAAAGGTCCCCACCTCCTAATCACTGTCGCTTTGGGGATTATGTTCTAATATGCAGATGTCGGGGGAGGACCTAAGTGTTCAGTCTGTAACAGACACATAACACACAGTTTCACGTGCTTAAGTATGGTGTCTCTGCATCTTGTGTCCCTGACGTCCTAGATCATGGATGTGGATCTAAATTTGGCCAACTACATACATACCTTGACAGCCAGTGGGAGCGAACGATGAAGTCATTCTAATGTTGAGGAGCTAGTCGCTAGGATATTGAGATGGTAGCCAGTTCTGGAGGCCCTTGCTTTATCACCTGGCCCTTCTGAGACCCTGGAGAAGGGGGCTCTTCTCATGAGGCCTCACTTTGCCATCCACTGTCATAGATCATATGTTCTGACACATACTCTGGGCTTAAGCAGCATCCGTAATGTGCCATGGATCAGAGTTCTTTGGTAAATGGTGAAGTTCTCGGGCCTCACTTTGGTGGGGAGGTTATACTCCTGACGTGGATATCATGTCTCCCAGTGGCTGGAGATAATAAACTAATATTTCTTACAAGTCTGTGCAGTGCCCAGAGGAACTTGGTTGTAACGCATATCATTGCTGTGTTGACTTGATCATCAGTGGCGCAAGCCCGTCCCCAGAAACAGCTACTCCGTAAAATACAGCCTTCTGTTGACACAGAGCACGGCAGCCGGCCTTCCGTGTTATTGTCTTCCCCAGGGTTTGGTGGTCGTATTGTAGAATGCCACTATGTCTGTCTAGCAAGTTTCTCCCTGCATATGTGAGGGAACGAAAGGAATCCAGGGCAGTGAATGTCTCGGCAGACTGCCCCACTGTGCACTTTGGAAACAAAACGTGGAACAAGCGAGCTCTTATTAAAGGCTGGCCTTTCTGTTCTTAAATCAGTCATGTTTATGTGATGTCTGTTGTCTACATTTGAGAAATATGAAGGAGAAAAGCATTAAGTATGTACTCCCGTCGAAAGGTTTTGCTCTGAATACAGGGGAATTACGTCCCTTTAGAGCCGGCCTCTAGGCATTACCTAGAAGTAAATGCGATGGCAATAAGCATAAGAACAAGTAACATTTATTGAGCATTTACTATGTGCCAGACCATTGTTCCAAGCCCTTTATATCACTGTCTCATTGGATCCACGCCCCACCCGTACGGTTTAGGTACAAATTATGATCTCCTCTTTAAGTGAGAGAAGGCTTGGACCCAGGGTTGTAAAAGAACTTGCCAGAGGTCACACAGGTAGCAAAAGGCAGACCTGGGGGTTGGATCCAGGCAGACCAACTTCAGATTTCATATTTAACATAACCTCAGGGATCCCCAGCCACCGGCAGTGCCCCACTTGCCCTCCCTACCCAGAGACTAGTTTCAGCAAAGACCACCCATCTAATTTGCATTGTTGGTGATATCCAACGGGAATGATGTGTCCTATGAAACTGGAAATGATGTCGGATTACTTGTGTGTGTGATTTCAATAAAAAAAAGCTAACCTTAGAATCTCCCCTGTTTCATTCTGTCATCTTTGCGGCCAATAACCACCTCTAGCTTTTCGTTGGAGACGTTTTTATTCTTTGTCTCCAAATTAACACTGCATAGAACATGATTCTGTGAGTGTGTGTGTGTGTGTGTGTGTGTGGAAACCGCCTTTTCTTCTGGATTCAATTGCTGCAGCCCGGCTGACTGAGGGGACTCTCCCACTCGCCGAGCCCACGGCAGGCATGTTAGGAGAAAGCTCCTGGAGGCGGAGGGGCAGGTGACATGCGTGTGTGCCCAGCATGTCTGCGAGTGTCTCTCCAGATGTGAGCTGCTGCTGCTGCTGCTGCTGCTGCTGCTGCTGCTGCGGTGGCAACGGCCACTGCTTCTGGCCTTAAAATTCGTGGAGCCAACACCCACCTACTCTTACAGGCTCTCTCTCTTTATTTTCAAGGAAAAAAGAAAGACGCAGACTGAAATAGAAGGCAAGCGCCAGCAGCTTGACGAACAGATACTTCTGCTGCAGCATTCCAAGGTAAGTGGCTGATCCCACGAACCTTTTCCATTATTAGACATGCAGATCACACTCCGGAGAGCCGGGCAGAGCCTGCCCTGGCGCGAAGGCATTGCCGCTGACTGCACGAGCCCTTTCTCCTCCAGTCAGGAAACCATCCTTGGGCTTTTCTTGTGAATTTCTCCAGCGCAGGGCATTGTCAGAGCATTCCAGTTTCTGCGAGCAGGAGGAGATTACAGTGTGCATGTGGACGGGTTTGGGGGCTGGTGTGTACATGTGAAATGTGCTGGTTATATATAGAAATGGGACGAGAATCTCCACATGGTGGGAGAGGCAGCGTTCTGGGGCTGCCTCTCCAGTGTATCAGGTGCCCTGCGTGTGTGTGTTCACAGGTTCCAAAGGATCCGTTGAACAGGTTGTACTTTTATAGATGAAACACTGGAATGTTTTCTTTCTTGATATGGAGAAAAGGGAGATAAAAGCACCACGATCTGATAAAAGAGCAACCCTGTGTATTTCCGGGGATGCATTCGTTTTATTTCTACTTTCACAATTTTGGAAGTGTTCTCTCCGAATGAGCAGTTGGTCAAAAGATGGCATTGAAATGATTTCGGTCAGTTGGGTCTCCATTGCACAGAGAGAGAGAGATAGAGAGAGAGAGAGAGATGTTTCATTATTTATGTTTCTTTAAAACATAAGGCACTTAAGCATCGTAATTGATTACAGCCTACGAGAAAGCTCTGTCACTGTCACAGGGACTCCACGGGCTGTAGCATGTTGCTTTCTGCAGGCTTGCAGAGTACGGTGAATGCATTCCAGCGGCCAGCTGGGAGCTGCTGCATGCCGTCTGCGGCTCTGCCCCACTCAAGTTGCTGTGACATTCATGTACAGATTCGCATTGCTCAGAGGGCTGGTCGGGAAGGTGGGGCTGGCTTTCCGGGTGATGCTGGGTGTAGATTGTTTAGATTCTTTCCAACAAGATGAGGCTTTATGATTGTATTTTCCTTTCTTCTCTAGAAGATAGCGTTGTGCTAAATGACTCCTTCAGACGAGAATGATCAGCAAGCTGATTTCAAATAGCAGCATGACCTAAATCTGCTTGGCATATTTATCAGTACACTATCAACTTTAACCGGAGAAATGTGTTTAAAAGGAAGTACAGCAGCATGATACTGAGAATATTGCCCATTTATTTTTGCTCTTATAAATCCATTTATAGACCTTTCTTTGTAGGAGCTTACAATACATCCCCTACGCTGTTACTCTCTCCTTGCACCATTCCTGAGGAAGCACTGAGGGCTAGAGTTAGTATTTCCTTCTTGCATAGAGGGGGACTTAACATTTAGTGGAACCAAGTGAATTTTTCAAGGTCGCTTCGGACAGAGCTGGGACTGTGGTTCAGAGAAAAGTCAATTCACTCCTTACAAGAGACCAAAATGAGGTCTTGATTTAAGGTGGATTTTTTTAAATGAAGGGGACTGGAAAAATGAGAGGCTGTTTTGACTAGGCAGGCCCTCTCCCCTTTAAGCTCAACATGGTTCTTTGCTTTTGCATTCCTTGAGCCAAAAGTCAGGCGATAAACATATGTCAGAAGATTAAGTTTCCTTTTCCCACTTTTTATCATTCCGGATGCCAGATAAGATACCAAGGACTCATTCATGACTGATGCCCAGCTCAGTATCCATCCATGTGTCTGGCCATCCAGTCAACAGAAATAACAGTAAAAGGACTTAGTATTGCATGTAGAAGCAGTGAGACTCCCTCAGAGACTTGGAAACAAGGGAATCCGTTCTTTATGGTTATCCTGGCAAAATTCTCACATTGCTGGTGTAATTGGCTAGCTGAGGGAACACCCGGCCCTTTCCCCAAGGTCATCTTCCTGTAACCTCGAGAGAAAGAACTAGAAGTGATGACAGTTTAATAAATGGAGACCAAGGGGTTGTGATTTTCTCTCTCTGGGGAAAGCCCATGTAGACAGAATGAGGGTAGATCAGTAGTCTTGAACCATGAAAACAAAGACAGAAACGACTGCAGGTACCAAGTTCCTGTGCTCTGGTGAGGTGGGGTCTGAGGTAGGCGAGGCATGTCATCAGACCTCACTTTGGCTCAGGTGAAACTTCTCTCATGACTCTGCCTCTCTTTGTTCTGAGGCCATCATTCCCAAAATAACTGAGTTATTTTGGTGGTGCCTGACTGAGAGATATGATCACTTCAGGCACCAGAAAAGAATATGTTCTACTTTCAATCAGTTAGCGGTTGACGGGACTTGAATAACCTGAGTCATCTTCCCTGTGATCATTCAGTTGTGAGCTCGGCAGCCTCACCTCTGGACGGTAGTAAATTCATTGAGGTTATAGTTCCTCTGTGAGCCTCTTGGTAGGGACTCCGCCAGCTTTGTCCTGGCTGTGTGGCAGCCCCGTCATCCCCTTGGCCATCCTCGGTGATAGTCATCTTTTTGAGTACCTAGTACGTACCTGGTACTTTAAATACATCCCCTCAGTAATGGCCACAAAAGAGATATTACTTTCCCTGTCTCACAGGCGAGGAAACAAACTCAAGAGGTCAGGTCATTTGCCCAGGAACATAGCGACTCTAAGTGAGGAAGCCCTGGTTGAACTCTAGGGCTTCTCTGCCCTCAAAACCAGGTCTTCTCCAGGTCACTGTTTTCTTCAAATGTAATGGTCCATTTTGAATAATTTGTCTAGAGAGCTGCCAGTTACCATCATCATTGTCTGTAACTCTAAGTTACACTTTCATGGACTCCAGAAAATTTAGACCATGCGGAGACATTATTGATTACTGGCAGTTCCTTGAAGTAGAAAATATTAAGAGATATGTCATCAATTAATATTTCTTCCACTAATTTATAAAATCTGAGATGCTCCCTAAGAAAATAACATATACTTAGTGTAAAGTTAAATGGAAAAACATTAGAATTAGATTTCATGTTTATTAAGATAGAGTTCTCATTGTCCAGTAGTCTATGGACATTTTATTCTCATGCAATGAGGGATGAATTATTTAGATAGATTTACTGGTCTCTTATCAAACAAACAAAAAAATAGAACACAGGGCCATAGTTTTGATAATAATCACATTGTTATGTGATTAATATTTTTGGTAATTGTAATGTGTAGGATTATGCAGTGAGCAATGCCACAAAAATGGAATATTTTTATTTTATATATGGATAATAAACAAATTCCGCAATGCAATGAAAGACCCCAAGTACTGAAAGAGCTGCTACATTCCAGTGGTTAGGAAACCTCCAAGCACTTTGAAGTCCTTGCCAAATTAAACTCCGATTTCTTTTTACAAGATCCTTAGCTATACTGAGTCTCTAATATTTGCAATGTAAGAATTTCCAAGAAGTGCTCACCTATGGGACCAGTAAGCAATTTCAATAGCTGAATTACTTTTTGCTGATTGTAAGAGAAAGGAATGCATGATCATTCCAAAAGTAAAAATGTAAAGTGTAGGAAAATATAAAGGAAAAAAGATATCAGCTGTATACGGGTCACCCAGATGTCACTCACACAGAGGTATATTCTTCTGTGCTTTTTCTCTAGTATGTTTTTATAGATTAAGCTCTATGACCCTTGTTCATAAGCCTCATGAGCTGGTGATTAAAATGAAATGGTTTTAACATTCAGGTCCAAAATATATTCACCTTTACCTCTTTTTTTGATTTTGATATATGGGCTGTTTTAAATTCTCATAAAAGGGGCACATGGGTGGCTCAATCAATTAAGTTTCTGCCTTAAACTCAGGTCCTGATCTCAGCATCCTGGGATCAAGTCCTGGCATCCAGCCCCATGTCAGGGTCCCTGCTCAACGGGAAGTCTACTTTTCCCTCTCCCTGTACCTCCCCACCAGAACTTATGTTCTCTCTCCTGAATAATTAAATAAATAATTAAAATCTAAAACGAGTACATACATTTTCATGCAAAACTTTGATAGTTGTGATATCACATCTAACATTCTTTTTGCGTTATGATTTCTGACTTTGATGTGGTTCTTGCAAAGAACATCTCAAACATTCACCTGGGATGTTTCTTATCCTTCAATCATTTTGACCCATCTAGATTTTATTTTTCTATATGAAATAAGATAGGAATGACTTTACTTTTTACTGATGGTGAACCAGTTACCCCAGCATGATTTATTGATTAATTCATTCTTTTCCTCACTGACTTAAATGTCTTCTTTATCATATCCATATTTCTCCCTTATACTGAATTCCACCATTGGTGCATTCTTCCTCTTCCATGAATCTGCCACTCCTGTGCAAATACCACCCTCATCTAATCCCTCTAGCTTTTTAATATATAACATATAATCATAGTATGTCATAAGGTAAGAGCCATCATTATTCTTCTATTGAAAAATGGTCTTGGCTTTGTATTCCAGGGAAACAATTATTTATTCTTATTGTTTTTATTATGTGACTTGTGATAATGTTGAGTTTAAAAAATAAATCAATTATGAGATTATACCAGACAGACTAAATTTAATATTCCCTTTGTGCTCTGGGTTGAATTGCCAGAGATTTGTCTATTTTATTGGTCAATCCAAGGTCCCAGCAAGAGCAGGCAGGCAGCGTGTATTGTCACACGAATCCCTTTGGAACTGTCACATTTATAAAGGTTTGTATGACAGAGGCAGCACTGTCAGAATCAAATTGTTAATATCATATCTTCAATACATAAGATGCCTTTGAATTATTTATTCATGAGCAGGGAACCCTGACTAGAGTTTTTTTTTTTTTTTCCTAAACCAAGCTGTGAAAATTGTCATTATATTTTAAAAACCACAGCCTTTTCTTTCAAGAAGATTGAATGAAAAAAAAAATCAAATACTGAATTGTGACCTACGAGATATTTATTGTCAACCTTCCAAGGTCATTTGCGACATAACCTGAAGGTACCAGTGGGCCTTGCTGCAAACATGTTTTAGTGTCTCCCGCTATTGTGAACCTTTAGCACTAATTTTAGGCTTTTCTTGGTCATTAGTATGTTTGAAAGGCCAATTTCAAATGTTAGAGTGTTGAATTGACAGGCAGGGTACACAGTGTAAAGGAACTTCCTGTCCCACTTTTTCCCATCACGTCTCCACTGGCCCTTTAAACAGAGCTTGAGTAGAAGTTAGAACTTGGTTTCTTCTTCTTCTTTTTTTTTTTTAGATTGTTTATTTATTTATTTGACAGAGAGAGACAGAGAGACAGACAGAGGGGCAGGTAGAGGGGGAGGCAGGCTCCCTGCTGAGCAGAGAGCCCAATGAAGGGCTCGATCCCAGGACCCTGAGATCATGACCTGAGCTGAAGGCAGAGGCTCAACCCACTGAGCCACCCAGGCACCCCCAGGACTTGGTTTCTTCTATCAGAAGTCTTGGTTTGGCTTCTGTGTGGACTGAAATCATGTAACGAAAACTCAATACCAAACCAAGATCTCGCCGGGAGTCAATGGGGAGGAGTGATAATTATCATTGTCATCATCATCATCGTCATCATCACTCGATACCGTGGCTTCAGATATCATTTATGTATCAATGACTCCCAAATGGATGTCTCTGGTTCCAGTGACCCCTGAACTCCATGCTTCTGTATTCAGCTGTTTTCCTGATGTGTCCACTTGAACGTGTCACTTTCATTTATAAGCCTCTCAAGCTTATCCTGCCCTAAATGGAAATTTCCATTTTCTGCTGTTCTAGCCTTTGTTCTTCCTCTAGTCTTTCCAGTCTAGTGAGGATATCACCATCCACCCTTTTGCACAAACCAACTATCTATGTCGTCTTTAATCCCACCCTGTCCCTTGCCCCCCACATCTAATCTGTCAGCAAGTCATGTTGACTCTCTCTCTGAAGTACACCCCGTGCCTTCCATTTCTTCTGCTGCTCCTCCGTTTCCAGCTAGCATGCTCTGTCACCTGGTGATGTAATAGAATCCAATCACTTACACTTTGTAATCCTGTCCCTTCCAAACTGTTCTCTTCCTACGGTGCCAAACTCCTTAGCAAGTCTGCAGGACCCTACCAACTCTGGCCTCTGCACTCCTCTCCATCTCCAACTTGTTCTCCCCTCCCTTCCTCATGCCCCACTCACTGTGGTCCCACCACTTGGGCATTCTGTCTGGTCCACAAATGCGCTAAACTCTGTCCCACCTCTGGGCTGTTACGTTTGCCAGTCTCTCCCCGCGAATGTCCCTTCCTTGGATCTCAGATCTCAGCTCAAGTGTTCAAGTACTCACAGGGACTTTTCCCCCCTAAAGTGTCCTCTCTCTGTCCCTGTTTGTCATATTGTCCTGCCTACCTCCTGCCGTGCGTGTTTCACAGTCTAAAATTATCTCACATCGTTGTTTATTGGGACAAAAGCTTAGTGACGCTGAGGACTTGCCCGTCGTCCAGAGTGGTGTCTTCAGGACCTGGCGGAGTGTCTGGGGGAATGGATGGGGACACCACTGCTCCCGAGATGGGGATTCAGAGGGAGAGATGGCTGGGTGGGAGGATGATGAGCTCCTTTTTGGGTCAGATTTGGCTAGCCGGTGGGAAAGCTTAGATATTCTCCAGGCACTTAGGTAGTCACAGTTTCTTATGTGGGGCTATTCAAATTGTGGACCTTGGGCCAGGACCATCAATGACAGCATCACGTGGGAGCTTATTAAAATTCATATTCTTAGGCCTTACCTTAAACTTCGAGACGAGAATCAACATCTTGGGGGTGGGGAGGTGGGAATCTGCGCTTCCGCGAGCTCTCCTATAAGCCTTATGCATACTTCCTTTGTCTTGACTCTTCATAGTTGCATCTCCTTGACCAAAGTGAAGTTTGACCATTCTTCACTCCTGTAAGCTAGGATACAGTTTTTTGGTATATGCTGTCTGGACATTAAAAAAAAAAAAAGAAAATTTTTTATTTTTAGTTCACTTCTGCATGCTCTGCTTGTCACTTATTTCTGAAACACTTGGGCAGCCAGTAAGGACCAGAACAGTAGGGGGAAACGGGTGCTTTCGATGGGCCTGTGTGAAAAGCAAGTACAAGTGCGTTCTAGTCTAAGGCTATAACACCACTGACCCTTAGAGACAACAGGAAGTGATTTGGCAGAGGTTAAGGGAACCTTTGGTGGTAAACATATTTGAATTGCTGGTCTGCCCACGCAACATCAAGGCTAAGTGGAAAAAAAATCAACTTTGCTTTTTAATTTTTGTAATGTCCAAACACTTCTGTGAAACAGACTTCTCTGAGACCAGGCCCACTGTCTTGTTGTGTTAGAGTCTCTCTTCTTGGCTCCAGCTGTTGGGGATGTTTTGGTGATATCACTCACTGCCTTATCCAGAGAAGAGACAGATGTGAGGGCACATGTGCTCTCGGCGCTTGTGGTCACCAGGCTGCTCTTGTCAGAAGTACTGATGGATGGCTAGGACTCAGTCAGCTGGAAATGAGTGATTAGACCCTTTCCTTGGTGGCGGGGGGTGGGGGGAGGGCACAGTGCAAAGGAGAGCAGACAGAACGCTTCCAGGAGCAGCCACTGGGTCACGTCTCTAGAAGCCCTGGCTCTAGAGCATCCCTCCTGGGGCAGAGAAAGCTGGGTCTCTCCAAGGCTGCCTTTCCAGAATGTCCAGTCAAAATGGATTCAAAAAGTCCATTCAGAAGTGTAGGAATTCGAGCCATTGGAACCTACCTCTCCGCATCCAGCAGCAGCTTCATAGCCCTGCGTAGCTGCTGGATTTTTCAATAGAATGGTGAATCAGAACCGTTAATGAATTCTTACTGTTACTAAATGTTGGTAATTTTTAATAACTCATTTTATAGCTTCATCATAAGTAGCTCTTGTTCCTTAACCTCAAGACAAATGCTAACCTCTGGAAATGTCTACCTTTTGCTTATGAGAGTTGTAGAAAGCAAACTGTAGTGAGTATGAGTTCTGTGTCTATAATATTGGAGACGTTCCACTCTCTCAGTTCTGTATGTCCTATTTAATTGGCTCTAAGCCATGCATAACCTGGCTCTTAGTCATTATAAGGGGTTCCTTTCCTTTACCTTGCTCAGCCTGCCTGAGGAGGTCAAACCGGATTCTGACGGAGGTGATACCAGGAGCCAGGGAACCCAGGGCTTACCCTATGCTTACACTATGTTGACTGGCTTCATAGCCATGACAGGACCAGGGAAAATCTGGTCACATGCCCTGCTTTGGGAGCACCCTTACAGCCTTCCAGGACCACCGACCTGACCAGGGGACACTCAGCCATGATGCCTAGGGTCCAGCCTCTACAAACATCTAATAGCCACCATCTGCCATCTAGGCACCATGTAATGAAAACCCAAATCAAAAATCCTCTCCCACACCTTCTTCACCTTGCTCTTTGTTTTAGGGAGTTTCAGCCTGCCTTTCTTTTGAGCTGTTTTCATTTCCCTTGTCAAAGCAGTAATGGCTCCTTCCTCGCCATTGCCTGAAACTCAAACCCTTTTTATTTTGGGGGGGCACCTGGGTGGCTCAGTCAGTTAAGCATCTAATTCTTGATCTCAGCTCAGGTCTTGATCTCAGGGTTGAACGCAAGCCCCATACTGGGCTCCTCATGAGCCTACTAAAAACAAACCAAAAAAACCCCACCTTTTTATTTCACTCCACAATATATTAGTACACTCGTGCAAATGGAGTACGTGATTTTAATACCATTTGGAGACCACTGCTGAGGATGGTTGGGAATCATTAAAAAGCTCCTAAGAAGTATGACATAATCTTTTTTTTTTTTTAAACACTTTAAGATGGACGCAGTATCTGGTGATCTTAAGAAATTATATAATGAAATTGCAGTTGCACAGAAAAATGCCCTTATGTTTTAGAGATTCATACTGAAATACTTACGGGTGAAATGTCACGATGCTTGTTATTTCCTTTAAAGTGCTTTGGTAAAGAACTTGTGGGAAATAGGGCAAACTGTTTATAATTGTAAAGCTAGGTGAGTTACACGGACATTCATTATCCTGTTTCCTGTTTTTCTGTATGTTCTCAAAAGCTTTTTATAGTCAGAAATGCAGAAATCAATCCCGCTGGTGGCTCTCTAGGGGTTGGGCCTGGGGGAGGTGGGGAGCCAAGTCAGAGAGGAGGCGAAGGCAGCAATTCAGATGACCACTGACGAGGGGCGGAGCTCGAACCGAGGCACCGCGGCACAGAGAAGGCTGTGGACGGAAAGGTATCATCTAGTCTGTTCTCTTCCCTCATTCCCACAGTCCAAAGTGCTTCGGGAAAAATGGCTGCTGCAGGGTATCCCCGCCGGAACTGCCGAAGAGGAGGAAGCCAGGAGGCGGCAGTCTGAGGAGGATGAGTTCCGAGTCAAACAGCTGGAAGATAACATCCAGAGGTAGGTGGTTCCCCGCGCCGGCGCCCACCCCCGACCCCTCCCGCCCTTGGGTCTTACGGTGCAGTAACCGCCACTGTCCTCTAGGGGGCCCTTCTCAGTGCCAGCCCCTTTGCCCAGAGCTTGGGAATTCTCTTCCTAAAAACAGAGTACATTGGAAAAAACAAAAACAAAACAAAACAAAAAAAAAACCCACAAAAAAACAACGGAGTACATTGGTATCGTTTAAACGTTTCCAGATAAACCCGAGTTACTACTCTGAGTACTAATTACTGTAGGGGCTGTTATCGGTACAGCGATGTTTTCCTGGAACAGTGAGGTGTTGGAAGCAGCTCGCCCCTTCAGTAAATGCCCACCTTTTTTGAGTTCTTCCACCAGCTTTTGTCTTTTTCCTCCTGTGAGTCAGGCTGTTAGCTGTTGTTGCTGCTGTAGTGGGTCTCTTTCCTACATTTGATCAATCTGAAGTGGGAAACGGTAGCCAGGGGTCTGAGAACGAGAGACTTGCCGAATGACGGTACCACTGTGAGTTACGTGCCTGAGCTCTAAAATTAACGTTGCACTGTCTGTTTGCACTGCTCAGAGGGTGAGTTGGGTTCCTTTATGGTTCTCAGCCAGGTTCTGAACATTTCCGTCTGGGAGATAAGTGCCCTTCCTGTGGCCAGTGGTTGGCCAAGCTCACACAGAAGCAAAAACATAGGTTCATACTTGAAAACTGGAGTCGTACCAGGTCCAGGACACCTAGCCAGAGATAAGAGAGGGGGGTGGAAAGTGGCGATCAGAGATGCCTTAGAACCAAACCTCCCTATCCATCGCATCCCACCAAACCCCGCCTCAAATCTCAGCCTCAGGAGCTTCCTCTCTTTCTCCTGAGGGTGCAAGCTTGTTTAGAAGACAGGGCAAGAGCTATGTCACTACCAGCCTTTAAACCCAAGCATGTATGAGGACTGTGAGAGTCCCTGGGGACTCCAGTACTGTTACAGAGGGAAATCAGACCGGCCATAAGCCCTAAAGGCCTGGGTCCCTATTTGCTCGGGCCCTAATGTCCCTTGAACTGTTCTCAAGAGCAGCTTAGCTAAATTTTGCTTATAGAGGAAATTTGCTAAGAAAAAGTTTGTATGCGATGTACATATGTGCATATATACACATATGTGTATGTGAACATGTATATATGTGTACATACATGTGTGAGTATGTGATCACAAACATGTATATGAATGTGTATACATATGCACATACATTATGTGAATGTGTATGCATGCACATGCATGTATCGGACACATGTATGGAAATATGTCTGTGTACATGCAAATGAATATGTATACACGTGTGCATGCACACGTGTGCAAATATGTATGCATGTGGATATGTGCGCGTATATAAATGCACACATGCACACACGTGTGGATGTGTATGCGCATGTGTGCATTTACACGTGTGTGTATACATGTGCATATTTTCATACATATGTGAATGCCCACTTGCTTGTATACACGTGCATGTGAATATGGATACATATGTATACACACATGCATGTGTGTGAATATAGATACACGTGTGCATGCACATGTATGTGACTATGTATGTCCTGTGTGCACATACATGTGGGGGGGCATTATGCACGTATGTGTCTATGTACACCCACTTTTTTCTTTAGCATACAAAGGGTAAAGGCTAAACTATTACCAGCCATTTTAGATAGAGAGATCTCTACATGTCATTAGAAGAAGAAAACCTTAGTCCTGGGAAGACGGCATCAAGCTTGTGAAGACAAGTGCCTCTAGGAAGTAGGAAAGCTCTCCTGTTGGAGCCCAGAAGGTAGGAAGGGGAGGGGCATGAGCAAGTAACTCAGCGTCCTGAGCCTCAGGAGTTCTCCTCCAAAGCGGCTCAGCTGGCTGTGTCTTAGGCAAGATAAGGGAGCCAAGGATAATTGAAAACATAGACGGAGGCCGCTCAGAGAAGTGGTTTTACAGGAAGTCTCAGAAGTTCAAGTCCATGGTGCTCTCAGCTGCTGGTGACCATGGATATAATACAGCAGCACCGCTTTCTCTCTACTCTCGTTAGAAGTTCCGTTGTCTTCGTTTCTCTCTCTCACTGGCTTTACATACTCATGACAGATGGGTCTGGTGCTGAGCAGAAACTCCCCACCTCTTTGTTGAATGAAGAATTGGGACCTGGCAGGCCATGTTTCAGGGGACCCCCGCCTGGCAGAGGAAGCCTGGAAGATTATTCTCCAGGCTAACTTCATCCTAGGAGCCCCGTGGCCTGAGCACAGTCTGTTCGCTACCGTGGATACGAAGGGAGGCAGGGTACACACTGATGGGCAGAAAATTTTGTTTAAAATCATTTTTCAAACACTGGGTATCTTCTCTCACCGAGGCTGAACGTGATCATTCATTTCATCCATTAGGTGTCATAGATGGAGGGCAGAAAGGATTTGGAAGACAGGATAAAATTAGGCCTGTGACCTTTTTTCTCTCTCTCTGTGTGTGTGTGTGTGTGTGTGTGTGTGTTTTAATGGCATTAGAAAACATGGTCTTCCCACCAAACTCTGTTTGGCTTTGGCCTGCATACACGTAGACCATTATTCCGGCCTCACAGGAGGTAACCCTTACCTGTGAGATGAGCCATGACACGGAGGGAGAATCTTAAATCGAGACTCAGTTTGGGCTAAATTGACCCCCAGAACGAGGCATAAGAGTTCAGGGCTGGTTTAACGTTCACGCAGGCATCCCCATATTCGGAAAAATATGGAGCATCCCTTCTTATCTTTTGAGTCAACAGAATAAAGAGCTCGCGGATGTATGTGGGCAATCTCTCGGAGCTCACTGAAGACCCAGAGAGCCGAGCCAGAAGGAGAGAAATCACAGCAGCCTAAAGGGCTGGGGATGTGGGTGCTTATTAGGCCTGGATTCAGGGCGCATGTCCTTCTGGCATAGTGATGGCTCTGTCTGGCAGTGGCCACTTGCTGGGGGTTGAGCTGTGTTCCCTCGAGCTGCTTTTCTGTAGGAGCAGAGCTGCCGCTGGGCGTCATTTCTTCCTCGGGGGCCTTGGAGGAAGGAGCTGCTTCCTGGAAGTCGGCTTCTGCTTCTTCTCATCTTACTCAAAACTTCTCTGTTGCACATTAGCCTCTTCAGGTTCCTGTGCCACGGGAAGAAAGGAGCTGTCCTGCTTTTTGCCTTAGAGGATGCTGAGCCCCCTCAGGCGCTTTCCTTAGTCAGGCATGGTTTAGTTCTCTCTCACAGCCCTAGAGCCACTGGAACAGCCCTAAAGGCTCATTGGAAGCACGGGCGTCCTGTAGTCTTTGTGGTTCCGCTGTTCTGGCCCTGCTCGTTTGGGCTGAGCTCAGCTAAGTGACACCAGGGCATAGGTTGGACGAGTCTGCTTTCTTCCCCCGGCCCTAATGAGCTGACCATGACTGTTTCCTTTTACGGCAATGGCAGAGGAGCCAGAGGACTGAGAGGAAACAGAACTGTCCGTATGGCATTAGCCCCAGCAAGTCATGGCCACCCCCAAAATCAAGGCAGGGAGACAGTCCGCTTTTAGTGGAAGGAACTTTAGAATTGTGTGGCACAGGGCACAGATACAGGGAGGGGTGAGAATGGAGGCTCATCATTCACTTTTCCAGAAGCGTGATTGTTCAAGAGAGACCTGCAAGCATTAGGGGAAATATAAAAATATAGGGAAAATATAAAAATATAGAAAAGTGAATTCATGAGGAGGAAGATGAGCTAAAATTTTACAGCTTGAGAATTCAGAGGGACAGAGAGAAGAGAACACGAGAAAACAGAAGTGGCTTTGAGATCAGATTCAGAATCTAATCTTTATAGAACCGGAATCCCGGACATTGACAACAGATCAAATGCAGAACCACTAAATAAAGGAATTCTAAAGGGAATTTTCTTTGTTTGAAGCAGAATATCAATCTTTAGATCTTTAGATTTGAGCCCATTAATCTAAGTCTCTCCTGAGTGTAAAATAAATTCTCCTAAAGAGGTATGCGTGGGGCGTCTGGGTAGCTTAGCTGGTTAAGTGTCCGACTCTGGATTTCAGCTTGGGTCATGATCTCAAGCTTGTGAGATGGAGCGGCGTGTTGGGCTCCATGCTGTGTGTGGAAACTGTTTAAGATTCCCTCTCCCTCTCCCTCTGTCCCACCTCCCCTGATTCACTCTCTCTCTCTAAAAAACAAAAAAATATAAAATAAATAGGGAAACTATTTTCAAACCATAAAGTAGATGAGTACCGCTGTGTCCCGAAGGTATTTTAGTCCCTGCTGGTGAACCAAGAGTAACTTGAAGAACTTGAAGGAGCAATAGAGAATAGTAATCAGAGAGCAGGGAGAATGTGTTCAAGGAAAGATTAAGGAAAATCAGTGTCATTTAAGTTTGGAAAAAGAAAAGGTAATAGCACCCTAACTCAGAACCTCAGTGTGGATCGTTTTAGGCCATGTCTTAATTCCTTATGTCTGAATATTTAATTAATAGAAAATAAATTAATATTAATTCTTGAAGTCTGAATGTAATAAAGACTTCATATAAAGCATGAGAATTTGCACTTAAACATGTCTCTTTCCTTAGATATCTTCAGGAAGAAAGAATGTGGCCACATTTCCATTTCTGAGTCTACAGTTCTTTATAGTGTCAGCAGCTATGCAACAAATTCCAGGTTTCCCCGGCATGGTTTTTATAAAAGTGTTATTTGTAAACTGGTGGTTGTTTGGAACAAAGAATATTATCTCTCTTCCAAGACTGTTAGATGTAATGCTTAGATTTTGAAGGCAGCGCAGATTAGATTTTGAAGAGGGACAGAGGGAGGGAGGAAGGAACTAGGCTATTAAATCCTGGGCTTTAGAATCACCTGGGAAGCCTTTTAAAAAAATATAGATTCCCAGGACATATTCCAGAAAATTTGGATTCAGTGACCCAGGTAAGGAGCCCTGGAATTTTTTTTTTTTTTCACTTGATCTTAGCCAAAAGGCCGAGAAGCGATTTTTTTTTTTTTTTTTTAAAGAGTGTTCCTGATCATCTCTGCAGAGCATAGTCAGGTTCAAGAAAGATTGCTGTAAAGGGAAAAAGAGTAGAATGCAAATAAAATGTAATTTGCTAAGAGCACAACAGAACTGCAGTGGGAGAGGAAAGAGAGGACTGGTCCCTACAGTGGATAAACAGATGGATTTTTTTGTTGTTGTTTGTTTGTTTTGTTTTTTGCACAACTTTTCCCTGGACAATGTCAGGATAGCCCAGCTATTGGTTTTATTCTTGGCTCTCTAGAAAGCAAAAATGGTCAGCATTGTTGAAAACAAAATCTGTACAATGATCTCTTTTTTATTTTTTTAATTTCAAATGTCTTATCTTCTGTGTGCTTTATTTCCTACTGGAGTGCCAGATTAAGAAAGCCCAAAGGATTGTTTCTGGCTTGAGCCCATGGTCAGCTGCCCTCCATATTGTCACTGAGTGTGAAGGGACCACATGTGGACCTCGCATTTGTACTCTTGGAGAATCCTGGCAATTAGATCCGCGCTGGCCTTGTCAACCTCACATCTCTTTAGTCCACAAGTCTTGCTGCTTGCCCTGTGATTTTCCCACTTAAGAGTCTCTTTCTAATTTCATCAGCTTTTATTCATATGTTTGAAATACAGTGTTCTAGTGCTCGCTTTGGCAGCACATACGCAGAAATGGAATGATCCAGAGAAGATTAACGTGGCCTCTGCACGAGGATGACACTGAAATTCATGAAGCTTTGAAATACATTGTTCTTAACTTTCTCTGACTAGTGAGAAATTTGGGAGAACTGTGTCCCCCCCGCCCCCGCACCTTGGAATTACCCCCGTGAAGAGGAGAAACTGTAGCAAGTAGTAAATGAAATGGGGACAAGCTGTTGTAAAACCAGGGTGTTAATTCTAGCTCTGTTGTTAACTTGCTGTGTGACTCTGGGCAAGGCTCTTGCTCTCTCTGATCTCGGTGTCCTCATCTTTTCAGTGAAGAATCTCTGAGGGTCTTCCAGCTCTGGTTTTCTAAGAGTCTCGAATTTGGGAAATTGAATAGAGATCCCTTTTCTGAGCAAATACACCTGTGTGGAGAAATGCTACTATTGTAGAAGGAAGTGCTTGTGGCGACAGGCTAGAATTGGGGAGAGAGGTGAAGTTCTTAGGACATAAAAGCCCCATGTGTCAATCACTGACTCATCACCACAATGACTGATTCATCTGATCAGCTGTTAGTTCTAAAATATGTCCCATCAAATATTGATTGAATAAAATGTTGAAGTCCCAGCTGCTCACCTCGAGAGGGACATTGTAGCTTTTTAGAAAGAAAGTTCAAAATCCAAGTGGACTGGCTCATTTCTGCTTCTGATTTAAGATTCTCGGAGTGCTTCTGTTGGTCTCTGAACAAATTCGGATGCCAGAATTCACTTAGTTTTCCACATTCTTAAGAGACTCAAAGCAGAAGACTGGAGACATTAGGCAGAAGCATGTGTGTCTTACATGTTGGGATTTTGGCAACGAACAGGATGACAGTCATCCACAAATAACTGTTCTAGAAAAGGCAACCACAGAAATGTTCATTGGAATCACAAAGGATACTTGCTTGGGATTCATTCTGTCCTTCTTGCTATTTTTGACTCTATGGTGCACTGTTCTTCTGCAGAAGGGTACGGAGTACAGAACGCTCACACAGGCGGTCCACATCTGTGCTCTCCCAGTCCGCAGCCCCACCCGCACAGCCACATCTGGCAATCCAGCCCTGTTCTCCTCTCATTCTCTATGTTCTGCTATAAACCAGAGAGTGATGCAGTGCCATCGCTGTACCATCTCATACTCATTGTTCTCTTAATCACTTCTGGGTCCCTAGCTTTTTGGCTTCCACTTAATTCATTAATTTTCTTATGTGTGTCCTCATCCTACTCCCATGAAGCTGTGGTGATGATGATGATGCCCATAATACAGTTGGGGGAACTGAGGCTTAGAAGATAAAGTAACTTGTTAACCCAAATGACCCCATTAATAAGTGGAAAAGTGAGGGGTTGGCTTGGTTGGTAGGTAGAGCACGTGACTCTTGATCTCAGGGTCTTGACTTCAAGTGCCATGCTGGACATAGACCTTAGTCTAAAACAACAACAACAAAAAGAGTGAAAAAGTAATATTTCAGCTGGGCCCTGTCTAACCCCAAAACACGTTCTCAAAAATCTGGACACAAGTTATTTTAAGGTCAAAATTTTTGAGA
The DNA here is from genome assembly GCF_010015895.1 of Lontra canadensis. Taxonomy (NCBI): domain Eukaryota; kingdom Metazoa; phylum Chordata; class Mammalia; order Carnivora; family Mustelidae; genus Lontra; species Lontra canadensis. The sequence goes on from NW_022631013.1 coordinate 24,297,723, forward strand.
CATGTGACATCTTGGTCACACTGAAATCACACTGACATTCTCCTTGTGATGCAGCCCTCAGTGTCTCCACAGGAAGCAGGGTAGCAAATGTGCCCCGACCCCAGAGAGATTGGGCTTGGGGCCATTGAGAATGGTCACGTGGTTCGGGAGCCTGTGCCTTCAGGTTCGGTCTGGAAGTACAGGCTCCGTTTTAGGCTTGGTTCCTTTGTCTCTTCTGATGCCCTTTACTCCTAAGGGCACTTTCTTGGCTGAAGAAAGCCTAAGTGTCTGCTGCAAACAGTGTACAATGACTTCAGGGGCTCCCGGCATACTAATGCGGAACTGGGCCCTTCGAGTCTAACTGACTGGGTTCGAGCCCTAGTTCTGCATTTGCAAGCTGTTTGGTCTTAGGCACAAAGTAACTCTCTAGGCCTTGAGCCCTGGACCCTGGCCATAGCAAAGCCCATTTGAAGAGTTGTCGTACAGACCGTGTGCTTTTGTGAAGTACCAAGTATAGTGGGTTGTCAGCGAGTAAGAGTAGTGCTTTTGTTGTTGTTTTCTCCTCCATGCTTCTGGAACAGGGTTTCTCAGTAGCAGCACTGTTGACGTCTGGGCTGGAGAATTATTTGTTGTTGCGGGCTGTCCTGTGTGTTGCAGAATGGTTAGCAGAATCCCTGGCTCCTACCCGGGAGATGCCAATAGCGTCCTCTAGCCCCCATCTGAAGGTCAGGAATGTCCTCAAGCATTGCTACGTGTCCCGTGGGGCCCAAGTAGCCCCCAACTGAGAACCATTATGCTAAAGCCTGGAATTACAGGTTTTGATATGAAGATAAAATCACCCCATCAAGGAGCTTCAGAACCCAGAACCCTAAAAAGATGTATGTGGCACAAAGGCCAGAGAGAACAGATGCAGGTGTGGATATGGAGCAAAGGGAACCCCTGTGCACCGTTGGTGGGGTTGTAAATTGGTAGAAGACAGTATGAAGTTCACTCAGAAAATTAAAAATAGAACTATCCAAATGATCCAATGATTCCATTTCTGGGAATATATGCCAAGGATATGAAAACCCAGAAAGATAACCAGGGTGCCTGAGTGGCTGAGTCTGTTAAGCGTCTGACTTTTGATGTTGGGTCAGATCATGATCTCAGGGCTGTGAGATCGAGTCCCACATTGGGCTCCATGCTGGGCGTGGAGGCTGCTTAAGATTCTCTCCCTTCCTCTCCTCTTTCTTTCTCTTCCTCTGCCCTTCCTCACCCTCCCCACCTGCATATACGCATGCACACACTCTCTCTCTTAAAAAAAAAGAAAGAAAGAAAGAAAGAAAGCTATCTGTGCCCCCAGGTTCATAGCAGCTCTGTTTATAATAGCCAAGACCTGGAAACAACCTAAGAGTCCATCAGTGGATGAGTGGATAAAGCAGATGTGATAAACATATATGGAATATTATTCCACAGTAGAATAATATTATTCCAAAATATTATTTATATATATATAGTAATATTATTATATTATAAATTACATATTTTATATATAATAATATATTCCAATATATTATTCCAATGATATGGAATATTATTCAGCCATAAAAAATAAAGAAATCGTACCCTTTGTGACAACAGAGATAGACCCTGAAGACATTATGCTAAGTGAAATAAGTCAGAGAAAGACAAATACTGTATGATCTCACTTACATGTGGAATCTTCAAACAAACCCACAAAAAAACAGACAAAACAGAGAAACCCCAAACACATTGGAAAAGAGATTAGGCTTGTGGTTACCAGAGGCGGAGGGCAGGGAGGAAGGGGAAATTGGAGGAAGGTGGTCCCAAGGTGCAAACTCGCAGCGAAGTAAGTACCGGGATGTCGTGTATGACGTGATGCTCACAGCTAATTCTGCCACAGGATATACAGGGAAGCTGTGAAGAGAGTAGATCCCAAGAGTTCCCATCACAAGGAGAAATATCTTTCCTTTTTTCTTCTTTCTTTCCTTTTTATTGTCTGAGAAGATGGATCTTAGCTGAACCTATTGGGGTGATCACTTCACATGTATCTATATGTATCTATACATCAAGCCATCAGGCGGTGTGTCTGAAGCTCATACACTAACATTTGTCAACTATTTCCCAATAAACCCGGGGGAAAGATTTATGAAGAGAACATTCACGATTTTCAGTGCAGCATGATGGAAGTGTTTCAGGTGCTTGTAGCGGAAGGCTTCTCTCAAGCATGAAACCACGGAAGTCAGTTCTGCGTTAAAAAGAAATGATGGCCTTTTTCTTTTTCTTTTGCATCCAGTGCTGCACTGATGTTGCAAAGGCAGTGATTTTATGACAGCTCGTAAAACCATAGACTCTTAGAGATGTAATCTGGATCAACTCCTGACTGACGCTTGAATTTGCAGTGAACCCAGCGAGTGGGAGTCCATTCATAGTCTCTCTCCGAGGCTGAAAGTGACAGGAGTCTCACTTCCTCACAAAGTAACACCCAAGTCCACATTGGAACAGCTCTTACTATTATTACAAAGGATCCTCCTCTGGGATGAAAGTCATGTTCCCTGCCATTTTTACTGGTTCTCTGCTCCCTGCTCTCTGGGACCACATCGAAAGGTCCCTCTTCACAGACTCTGAAATGTGAATGTTTATGGTTTGTGGCCAGTTCTGGAAGCTGGGACAAGTCAGGAAGGAAACACTCTCCTTGTGCAATCAGCAAGTCAGCATTGCCTGTGTGTAGCTCAGTGGCAGTAGTGGAAACGCCTACTTCCAGGGGTCTGTTGTGAGATCCCAGATATCTTGCCTTCTTCGGCTTTTGTGGCTCCATTATAATTGCCTTTATTATTGGTCAGGTAAATTGGGTTAAAGTATCCATAATTATTAAAATAATGGGAGAATTTTGTCCATACACTGAGACCCCGTAAGAGCCACAATTGGGGGGAATACTTGCATTTTCCAGCCCTTAGAACAATTGCCATAATTGAAGACATTGTGCAAAGTCAACGTTCTTGGCAGCTGGCCCCAGGCTTTTTGGCTTATGAATGCCGTGCCTCACATGTCCCCTCTACGAAAAGTTTCCCCTCTGAAAATCATATTTTTCTGCCCCTGGAGCTGGTAATATGGTCCCTTGTAACCTCTCTGTATTCTTGATGAAACAAAGACATCAAGCGTCCTGTTGACATTTTCCTCCACGGTTTTCGCCTATCGTGCGTTGTGAAGGCAGCGGATGGTCGCTTGGATCCTCTTCAGCGAGGGCAGTCTGTGATCTTACAACATGGCGTCACGACCGTGGAGTCTGGGGGCTGTGGCCTGGCAGTTATGGGGAGGCAGGCGGGCTCTAACCTGGGCGGGAAGCAGACGTGTATAGGCAGGCTGGTTTGACACTCCACAGCCGGGGCCTGGAGCCAAGTCAGTTTCCTAGGCACACCCCTGTTTTGTAGCCCCCTCTTTTCATGACTGAGGCCCCAAGAGAAGAGTTCAGTGGGTTTGGAGGCTGCTTGAAACTTGTCACGGCAAGTCCTGTGTCTACTGGCCTTGCCAGTTTTTCCTTCCCTCACCTCTACCCTTGAGTTCACTACTGCAGTGAATGGGTCAGTGCATGGACCCACTCCCATTCTAGGGTTCCAGTTCCCTAGCAAACTCATGCCAGAACCTGAGAGGAAATGCCCCCCTTTTTTTCTCTTACCCAGAAAGCGTCTTCTGACATCAGGGCTATTTTGGCTCTCTTCCCCACAATGTACGCAGCAGATGTGGGGACTTCAGGCCAGGGGAGAGGGAAAGGAGGAACAGTAATAGAGGAGTTAGGTTGGGGCACATCTATGAGAAGGGCTTTGCCTACATCTTCCTTCCTGTCCCTTTTCTGAGAAACTGTTTTTAGCCCATTTGGAGCACATGTGCAGTTATATTTGCAAAATGAATAATTCAGGTTTATTGTGCTCATGGATTCTTATTTTTACTTAAGTATCATTGACACACGTGTTACATTAGTTTCAGGAGGACAACATGGTGATTCAACTTCTCAATGCCTTATGCTATGCTCACCTCAATTGTAGCTGCCATCTGTCACCATACAGCACTGTGACAGCTCTGTTGACTATATTCCCTGTGCTGTGCCTTTTATTTTCATGACATAGTCTTTCCATAACTGGAAGCCTGTGTCTCCTACGCCCCTTCGCCTATTTTTCCCCTTCCCCCACTGATGGCATCCATCAGTTTGTTCTCTATATCAATGGGTCTGCTTCTGCTCTTTGTTGTTTGTATTGTACTCTCGGATTTGAAGTCAAGAATTTGAGCAGAGAACATTGGGGATGACTTGTCTCTGCTCCTGTGGGGCCTCAGGATGTGGGGCCTCAGCTGAGAAGTCGCCAGTGGCTGGGGGTGACTCCAGGAGCTGCATGCTGAAATCACCTGGGGACTTCTTCACTTGCGTGCCTAGGCCCTGAGCTAGAGTAACCCAAAGACTGGGACTAATGTCCGAGGCCCCCTCACAGGCATGGCCTTCTCAGCACACAGCAGCTGGGTTCTGACAGGGAGCCCAAGGGGGAGTGTCTGGAGAGCAAGCATTGCAAGGGACCCGGCTGGAAACTGCAAGACGTCATCTATCTTGGCCCTTTGGAAGTCATATAGCATCGCCTCTTCTGTATCTCACTGGTTTCACCTGAGCCGCTAAAGCCAGCTCAGACTCAAAGAGAGAGAAATTAGACTACTTCTTCTTTTTTTTTTTTCCAGAGAGCATCATTCAACTAAACTCTTTCATATAGAAGTGGTTTTTAAAATATTCATTTAAATTCTATTTAGTTAACATATAGTGTATTATTAGTTTCAGGGATAAAATTTAGCGATTCATCATTTGCATACAACACCCAGTGCTTGTTATAGCAAGTGCCCATCACCCAGTTATTCCTTGCCCCTGTCTCCTCCCCGCCAACAACCCTCAGTTGTTCCCTAGAATTCAGCGTTCCTTAAGGTTTGTCTCCCTCTCTTTTCATCTTATTTTATTTTTCCTCTCCTTCTCCTGTGTTCATCTGTTTTGTTTCTTAAATTCCACATGTAAGTGAAATCATATGTTATTTGTCTTTCTCTGACTGACTGATTTCACTCACCATAACACCCTCCAGTTCCATCCACGTTGTTGCAAATGGCAAGATTTCATTAGACCATTTCTTGATGGCGGTGGGCCACCACTTGGAAAGACACCAGGTGGATTCCAGCCCGCTTTGGCCCCTCAGCCGATGTCCTTGGGCAGAAACAAGCTGGATAAATATGCACAGGGGCCCCGTCCTCTTGTCGGTCTCCACCCAGCCCCTTCTTATTGGTCATCAGGGTATTCCCAGTCTCCCCTCTTCTCACATGATCTCAGGTAAGTCCAGACAAGATGGACATGAAGCTTTTTACAGGCAGCTGGGGAACACAGAATTATACATGGGAACCATCAGTTGCACAGTGGTGGGAAAGGTCTGATCATGGAAGTTCGGAAGCTTCTAGAGGAGCGTATAAGGGGAGGGTACTTCACACTCAGGTTAGGGAGTGTAGGTAAGACTTCTTAGTGAAGGAGATGTTCGAGGAGAAATGCTTTTCAGGTATTAGACAAGTGATTTTCTCTTTTTCCATCCCATCCCATCCCTTTCCATTCCATTCTGTTGGTTCTTAGCCAGGATGTAAATTCTATGAGAACAAGGACTTTATTGGTTACCTCCTATATTGGTTTTCTGGGGCTGTTATAAATTACCACAAACTTGGTGGCTTCAGACAACAGAAACTTACCTGCTAACCATTCTAAAGGCCAGAAGTCCAAAATCAAGGTGTCTGCAGGGCTGTGCTCCCTCCAGAATCTCTAGGGGAGGAGCCTTTCTTGTCTCGTCCAGTTTCCAGAGGCTCCAGGTGAGCCGTGGCTTATGGCTATGTCCCTCCTGTCCCTGCCTCTGTCTTGTATGGCCTTGTCTTCTCCCTGTGTTTTCTCCTCTTCTGCCTCTTGTAAGGACACTTGTCATTATAAGGTCCATCCAGTTAATATCAGATGAGCTCATCTGAAAACCCTTAAATTAATTGCATCCACAGCGACCCTTTTTTTTTCCAGATAAGGTCACATTCGCAGGTTCCAGGGGTTAGGGAGTGGACTTAGGCTTCTGGAGGCCACCATTCAACACACAACACCCCCCTGTGTGTATCCCAAGGACCTAAAATTGTGCACGATGCCTAGTAGGTTGTTTTATAAATATTTTTCAATTTAACTGATCTACATTGGGCTTAGACCATCCATAAGACTGTCACGAGGACCCTAACCAACACTCCCATGTCGAGACGGTGCAGAGCTGTGGTGTGGGGCCTGAGCATCAGCATTATACTTCCTGGGGTCAAGGCCAGGGACTCCCCTTGCCTCCTGTGAGCTCTTAGGCAAGTTCCTCTACCTCCTCTCTGCTTCAGTTTCCTCTCCTACAAAAATGAGATAATAATAACGAGGTGAACTTTCCTGGGTGGTGATGGTGGTTAAATTAACGCAGGCAGAGTGCTTAGAAGGATCTAGGATTGGTACCCAAGAGACTCTAGCTAATCCCCTTCATTATTTATCAATTATTATTACTATTTATTAAAAATGAAACTGCTGTGACAATGTACCATATGTAAATAATCCCAGCTGTTGGATTTTACCAGACCCCCGCTCCACTCTCAGAAATAGCTGAGAGGGATGCCCCCCCACCGCCCGCTAAGCTTAGCGCGCTGTCTCAGAGGTCAGCTGCCACCAGACCTGCAAGTCCAGTGGCGACTTGGAAGTGCCAGCCCTCACCGCTGACAGATCCAGAGCCGTGGAAGGAAGGGGGATGGGAGCACAGCCATGACAATGGGATGGCTGCTGCCTTACAAGCTTGAGAAGCAGCTTCTGTCCCCAGGGCTCCTGCCCCTCGCCTCTCGGGTTCCCTCCTGCCCTGTGATCAGCTCCTGTCTGTTCCCCTGAGGCCCTCAGCAGGAAAGCCAGGGCTGCTCCGCCTGACTAGGCGCTGTCAGCTACAGGGGGTGATGATAAAGAAGTAGGACAGTATGATAGACGGATTGGAGAAGAATCCAGATCAGGTGTGGGGCAGACTTGGTTGAATAGGGTCAGCAGCAGGAGTTCTCTCAGCAGGAGGATAAAAATAAATAAATAAATAAAGGGGACTTTGTGTTTTCCAGTTGCTTATTAAAAAAAAAAAAAAAATCGGAGCACCAGGGTGCTGCGGTCCTTCAGTGTCCGACTCTTGGTTTCAGCTCAGGTCAGGACCTCATGGTTGTGAGATCCAGCCCCACGCCAGGCTCCGAGCTTGGTGTGGAGTCTGCTTGAGATTCTCTCCCTCTCCCTCTGCCTCTCCCACTCATGCACATGTTCTCTCTCTCTCTCTCTCTCTCAAATAAAGAAATAAATCTTTAAAAAGAAAAAAAATCATCTAGGTTGTCTGAGTGATGCTCACCTCAGGTCCCTAGGAGGCTTGCTTTGTTCAAGAAAAATGACTAAACCCAGTGTTGTTCAAAGTATGGTCCACGGCTGCTTCTTGTCAGACAACTGTTCATTACCAGTCTATGACAAGATAAGGACAAAAATTGCCAGTTTGGAAGCTTTAATGGCAATTTGATATTGCCATGGCAACCGAGGACGGGGGTGGGGTAAAGGGTTGATCAGTGGACCTGTCTCACCAAACAGGCTGGTCTGGGTGTTGTCTCACTCCCGTGGTGAGTGGCACGCATTGTGAGTCAGGTGCGAGTATTGGTGTGTGAGAGGTTGGGGTTGGTGGCGGGGAGCCCTAGTCCCTGACCACAGAGAGTCTGACAAGTCCTGCCCCAACTCAGATGGCGGAGAGATGATGTGCCTCTAAACCACATGTTTTGCCTGAATGTTTAAATATTGTCATTGTCCTCTTTGGCCATGATTTATCTTTAGATTTAGGAAAGAACTGGGAAGGTCCTTAGAATAGCCCCTCCTCACACTTCTCACCTTCAAGGTGAGGAACCCGAGGCCAGGCAGACCACAGGACTCCCCGAATGACCCCGCCAGCCAGTAAACTCGAGCTCCACGCGGGTCCCCCGTGCTCTTTCAGAGCTGCCGCTCTTTTCCTGCAGCCAATGCAAAAGCACATTTTAGTCCCTAACAAGGAATCACAAATTCCAAATTAATACCCCAGAATGATACGGCTTTTTCGGGTGCAGCCGGTTTACAAACACAGCTCGGGCCTTCCGCACAGGGTCTTCTGCAGGTGCTGTGGTCTGTTCTGTTCGGGCAAAGGATGGGAATCCAAGACACTGACATTTTAATCTTAGCCACCCAGATGTCTTGGTTTGTGATCTTGAGAAAATCAGTTAAGGTCCCAGCTGATTCTGTAAATAGGAACAGCAATAAAAGTTGCTTTCCTTGGGAACATGCTAAGAATTTTCGTCAGGCTATAAAAGGAGGCCCAGAGAGACAGTTTGGTCCAGGAAGGCAGAAGTAAAACTTGGCTCTTCATTCTGGAAGACTCTCCATGGTTTAAATAAATCATGTGAAGCCAGGGGGGAGGGGGGAGTCCCTTGTCAGTTGACTTGTTCAGCCCTCTGCCTTCAGGTAGGACGACACTTATGCTTTTTCTAAGTGATGCACATTTCTCCTATTTTTCAAGAAGGGAAAGTTAAGTAGCTTTTCCTTTGGCAAGTGCTGCCACGGTCACGATAATATTAATGGAGCCAGTCGGGGAGGAAGTCCAGCTTCCTCAAGGCACAGTCCCTGCAGATGGAGGATCAGAAGGGAGAGCCTCCTATCTCAAGGATGACGGCACTTAGGTTCTAAGTGTGTCCTATGTCGAGTGGAGTCAGATGCAGTCCTGATAGAGAACATTATTCAGATGTCCTCAGGCTTTTCTTCAGATGGTATAATTTTACTGGCTTTCAGAGGCCCCCGCTGGAATTTTCCCCAGCCAACTTTTGCTTCACTTAGTAATTAGCTCCAAGGTCATTTTGTCACTCCTTAGATGTGAATCCCATGCTAATAACAGGTGATGGGGATTTTCCACAAGGTTTAAATATTCACCACTCAACCTCTTAGCACAGAGCACAGAGGCCAGCCTGGCATCCTTCACAGGGGACAGAATGGTGTGGGGACAAGAGCAAACATCCCCACTGGTTTCGAACCCTGTACTTCCCCACCTCTGATGGCCTCAGACTGATTACTTCGTGTTTTGTATTTCAGTGTCCTCACCTATTAGATGGAAATTTCATAGCACATACTTGGAGAATTGACAAGCTAATACATGTAATGAGTTAATACATGTAAATATGCTCAAAATGGCATCCGGCAGTGATGGTAGATGACCTTGTCTATTGTGACCCCAAATCTGTATTTGCTTTGAGCAAATGGAATGATTCTCAGACCAAGTGTTTTCACTCTCCATTTATTAGAGGGGGGTTTAATTTGATTCTCAATTATGTTCCAAATCGCACTCATTGTGTTCAAAAAAGAAATATAGATACATAGTTGTGGGTTCTTCTTTTGGAGGGGGTGTGGGAAGGATTCAGCATTGTCATCTTAAAGGTGACCTTCGTGCCTCACTCTGCTCGTCTCTCACCAGAATTCCACTGTGTTCGCCACCGGCTCGTTCAGTAAGACAAGGGGTGTAGAGAAGCCCACTTACTGTTCAGATGAAGTGTCCTTTAGTCACAGGATTATGGGAATTTGCATTCAAATAAATTACAGGTAATCGCATTAACAAACCAAAAAAATTGTGATTTGGTAGGGTAAAATATCATTTACTTACAAGTCCTATGAAACCTGTCTGTGATTATCTCAGATCTCTAAAGAGAATTCATATGGATACACCTTTTTTTTTTTTTTAATTTTTAAATTTATTTTCAGCATAACAGTATTCATTGTTTTTGCACCACACCCAGTGCTCCATGCAATCCGTGCCCTCTCCAATACCCACCACCTGGTTCCCCCAACCTCCCACTCCCTGCCCCTTCAAAACCCTCAGATTGTTTTTCAGAGTCCATAGTCTCTCATGGTTCACCTCCCCTTCCAATTTCCTCAACTCCCTTCTCCTCTCTAACTCCCCTTGTCCTCCATGCTATTTGTTATGCTCCACAAATAAGTGAAACCATATGATAATTGACTCTCTCTGCTTGACTTATTTCACTCAGCATAATCTCTTCCAGTCCCGTCCATGGTGCTACAATACCCAACTTTTGTAGCACCATGGACGGGACTGGATATACCTTTTAAAAAAAAAAATTTAAACAAAGAGGTCACATAAGCAGTGGTACCCTACTTCCTTTGCAATAATTATATCCTTCATACCTTCCCCAGGTCATAGCGATATATCAAGGTCAAGCTCCCACTATTTCAAGTAAAAGTACCATTTCACCTATGCACACAGAGTTGCATACAGACTCCTGTTTTTCAAGTTTTCTTTCCATACCATTTTAGAGATGAGGACACACATTTCAAAAGTCCTCTCTTTCTGAGCTATTTGAAGATATATTTTTGCAACGTGCTAAATTCATGGTTCTGCTTCTGTATATGTTAGAAATATCTTTTTGCCTGGACTCGTTTATGTTCACATTCATAGAGGCCAGTAAATGTTTCCTTTATTAGGATGGACTCAACATTGCTTGTTGAATTATTGGACCTTTTAAAAGCCCATCAAGAGATTAAATTTTAGGAATCTTGGTAAAAACAAGACAATCTGGGTGAACGAGCCTAGGAATGTGTAGCTGACTTGGGAACAGCCATTTCTTAGTGGTATCATCTGTTCCCAGGGCTTTCGAAATGTGTTCTTTCCTCCCACTTTCTTCCCCCTGAGCTATCCATACAGCCACCCACCTCCTGTCTGTACCCATTTGGATCTCTCCCAAACACCTAAAACTCGGCATGTCAGATATTGAATTGTTTCCTTTCTCAAACTGGTTCCCCCTCTTTGGTTCTTTGTTTCATGCAAAAGCACCACGGTGCACCCAGTTACCCAAGTCTAAAACCAGGACAGCATCCTTGATTTCCCTCCTCATCTTGACCCCATACCTATTCAGTAATTTCATATCACAAGTATTTTTGGAATCCTTCCATTGTTTCCTGTACACTCTGCCGTGACGCGAGTCCAGGCCACCATTATCTTTCAGGTGGATTGCAGCAACCCTGTCTCACGCCATCTCTCTGCCGCTGGCATTGTGTCCTACCCCAAATTCCACCCAGCCACCAGAAGTCTCTTGCAGAATTTCTATCTGATGGCACCGCTCTCCAGTTTAAAGACCTTCACCCGTTCCCCTTGGACTTTAAGATAAAGTCCAAACTCCTTATTATGGCTCAGAGAACCATTTATGATATGGCTTCTGCCTACTTCTCCAGCCTTATCTCCCATAATTGCCTCCTCTTCCTCCCATTGCTGGCCACCCCAGTACTCTCTGCAGCTCCTTGGAGGGACCAAGCTCTCTCTGGGTCAAGTTCTTTATACATGCTGTCCCTTCTGCCAGGAACACTCCTCAGCTCCTCTTTACTTGGCTAACTCCTACTGACCCTTCAAGCCTCAGTTAAGACTCTACTTACCCTGAGCCTTGAACACTGGTTCAGTGTCTCCTGTGGGCATTTTTAGCCCAGAACTTGCTGTATCGTAACACACGTGAGACTGTTTTTTGCTCTATTCTCCTCTAGCTTCAGTTTCCTGGAGGTGAAGAGCATGTAATGTTTACTTTTGTATTCACAGATCCTAGCACACTGCCTGGGACAAAGGGCTTTCACTTATATTTAATGGAAAGGAGGAAGACAAGACTGAAGGCAGCAAAACAACACACTCACAGTCACTCTGAGAATAAACCCTAGTAATTCTCTTTGCACAGGCATTTCCAACTGCAGCTTGGGCCTTTGTGTCTATTCCTTTGATTGACATGTAATCATGAAAAGGAAAGAGACTATTTTCTTGACAAGGCTTTCCTTTACATAGAAGTATGGACAAGTACTGCTGTGAACAAACATCCATGCTCACACATGATTGCTCTATGGTGGTTGACATAACATTCATCTGGAACAAGATTATTAAAAATATGTTCATTGAGCATCATACCTAGCAGTGGTAAGGTGTAGGGATTATAGAAAAGAGGACTGAGTCCTCTCCCCTGCCTTTATGAATCTAACAGTCTAGGTGCCTGATGGCTGGTGTGTACATATGGCAAGTGCTAGGATATATCATACTTGTTCTCAACATAGTTCGGAGAAAGGAATGATCATTGAGGGGCTTAGGATTTGGGCTTTCACTCCAGTGGGATTTCTAAGACTGATGGATTCACTTAATAATCTGTTATTGAATATTTATGATGGAGGCTGAACTAAGTTCGAGATACACAAATGAAGGTAGACACAATTATTTATAATCCACTCAGTTAAAATGGGAGACAACTCTTCAACGTCTCTTAACTTTGAATATTCAGAAATTTCCAGAAGCTTCTGGACTTAGGTTTCTATTGGTCTTGAATTTGATGTTAGAAGGTCCCCTTCCAAGAAATATTTATCACCCAGAGAGGGTTAACTTTGACTCTAGACAGTACACTATCGTCCTAACCCAGAACCTTTAATACCTGAATGTTGTGAAGCAGTCATGGTTCCACTTCTCAAAAATAAAAGATAGTAGGTCAAATTTAATATGCCTTGATTCAGTAGAAGGAAATTCCAGGCTCGTGGGAAACAAGCTATGAAGGCTGTGTTGGGATGGGCACTGAATGGCCGCCATTGAGATGCAGCAGAGGCTCACGGATATCATTAGATACTAGCAGACTGGAAAGTGGGGACCCTTCCTTGACCTCAATGAGGCCTTGGCCCCTTACAGCCACATGTTGGGTCCCAGCTCTAGAGCTGGGCTTGAGCTACTAGATGATGTAGTCATTAGATACCATGGCCACAGGCCTGCTGGAACAGAGCTTAACTGGCGAGGCCAGCTGGCTGTCATGGATGCTCCATTTTTACCAAGCTCATTTGGCTCTTCACAGCTCAGCCACCTGTTGTAAACAGCTGAAGGGGGCCTGGCTCCATTGGGACGTTGTCACTATCTCTGGTATGTTGTCCCTCCCTGGGAAGAGAAGGGTGTGTGGAAACAGGGAGGACAGTAAACAGTTGCTTCTCTCCCAGAGTCACTCTTTTTGTCAGAGGCAACGGTCCAGGCATGGCCAGGCACGGGTGGTCCTTCTGCATGGGATCTGCCATCGCTTTGAAGAAAGGATAGTCTCAGACCTAACCATAGCGGCAGCTCTGCAGAAAAGACTCGAATAGCAGGCTGGAACCAGATCACTGAGGGCTTTGAACGCTCAGCGGAGGGATTTAGAATTTATTCTAGAAGCCATGGAGCATGATTGAAAAGTTTCAGAGCAGGAGAGTTGTAATAAACCCAGTGTTGCAACTAGAGGAGGAGAGGGGTAGGCGAGTCAAGGGTAGACTGGGAACCAGCTGGGCACGTGGCCAGCATAGGTTGAACTGAGCAGGCTAGAAGACATTCCACCGACACAAGATGGACTAGGACACAGCACAGATGAAACAGGTCACTCACCAGTCCCGTGATCCTCACTCACACCTGGGCCAGAGGAGGTATTGCAGGGGCTGGCCAGGGCTCTAGAGACTTCCCAGGCAGAGGCATTGCTACACCATGAAGGAAAACTTCCAATCTTGGAACCACTTTTTGCCCAGCCCGATTGTGCATTTTTTTTCTTTTTTAATCTTGGCAATATCGTGGGCCTGGATAGAATTCTACCAGGGGTTCTCATCAGGGATTCTTCTTCTCCCCCAGACCCTGGGGTTCCAAAGGCTAAGCTGGGGTTTGTTATGGAAGCAGTGAAAAGAGTATGTTCTTTGACATCAACTGAACTTGGTGTGAATCTCGGCTTATTAATTGCTCGGGCCCTTGGGCAAGCTACTTAACCCATCTGCAAAGCAGAAATCAATAACAGGGATCTCATTTGGCAGATCTCATTTAACTTAGGTAATATATGTAAAGCATCTAATCAGTGCTGACTGCATAATGGGTTCCCAGCTCCTGTTGGTATCCTTTTGTCTTTCTTTTCTAACACAGAGTTTGTCCTCTGTGGATCCTGTTTCCCTCCAGCCAAAGGCTGAGCCATGATGGGAGGGATGTCGTCAGAACAGCAGCATCCTTCCTTATGAAGTCAGTTCAGCCATACCTCATTTTACTTGGCACTGGCTCCCAGAAAGACTGTAGAGTGAATTACCATTTCAGTGCAGGAAAGTAGCTGGATACCCCAGGTCTAGTCCTGCTTGTAGTCCTTTGTTCGCTGAGATATGTCACCACTGAATTCTTTTATATACGTTGACTCTGAGTTTAATTCATCTGCCTGTGGAGCGCGTCTATGAACTTACTCGGCCTCTCCTCAACAAGCACTCACGTAGAAGCCCGCATGACCTCATCACAGAGCCTGGTTGTCTCTCCCCAGATTCTCACCATGCGCTGGGCCCTGGCTGGACTTGGAAATTCAAGATGCTTATGACCAGTTAGTTCTGGCGGAACCCTCTGTCCAGAAGGGAGTACAGTTATACCCTTACACTGGCCCCCATGAGGGGAGAACTTGAGGGAGAAAGTATGCACAAAGTACAGGCCTTGCCTCAATTCCACAGATAGCCAGGGTCTACTTTGTGCAGGTCCTTCTGTTGGGTATTGGGGTTCCTGAGATGACACATGCTCAGACTCTGTACTTCAGAGAACTTCATGAAGTGAACTTCATGAACCTCATGGCTAGGTGTCATTCCTGGCCTTGGTCACTGAGTTACCAGATGTACCGGGGGGAAAGCTGCTCCTTCAGGGAAGTGTTGCACCCCCGAAGGGAAGGACCAGGACGCACAGAGTGGAGAAGTGTGCTAAGACCGCCTCAGAGAGGGAGCCGCCCTCCGGGGCCTCACTCCTACTTTGCAGCAGTGGGAAGAGCCATGAGCCTCGGGGTCGGTGTCTAACCCAATGACTGGCCTTCAGGACACTGTGGACACTGTGCTGGGATATATTGAGATAGATATTGAGATATTGATATATTGATATTTTGATTCCCAAATAACCACACAGTACCAAATCTCCAGAATGACAGCAATTTCCTCCTGGAAGCTTTATCTGAATTCCCAAACTTACTACCTTAGTTTGTGGTCTATGATGACTATCACCTGCCACTAGATGGCGCCACATGCACACACAAGCCCCTTCCGCGGAGAGCCCTTGAAGTAGTTTTTCTGGTGTTTTGTTTTGTTTTGTTTTTAAAACGTGTACACACACATACATACAGGCACAAAATCTTAACTTTCACCATCTTTGAAGCTGATAACAAATTTACTAATTTTCCTTTTAACATTCAAATGCTAGAACTTACATTCTCTGGAAAATTGGTTTAACATAAAAAATCTGTGGGTGTTCTTAGATCCTCTGGGCCATAAACTACATGATTAAGAAAGAAATTAGATTTGAATATCTTCTATTAAATAGTATGTTTTGGTTTGCCTTGTAAAGTAATCCACACAGTGTTTAACAGAATAGTCTTTAAGTTCAAGTTTTTTTAGTAATGCTTACTTTAAGCAATAGTCTTTAAGTTCAGTTTTTTTTTTTAATAATGCTTACTTACTCCTTGACAGGAAGTGTTCTGAGATATTTTAAATGGTTTTTTTTTTTTTAAAGATTTTATTTATTTATTTGACAGACAGAGATCACAAGTAGGCAAAGAGAGAGAGAGAGGGAGAAGCAGGCTTCCTGCTGAGCAGAGAGCCCGATGCGGGGCTCAATCCCAGGACCCTGAGATCACGACCTGAGCCGAAGGCAGAGACTTTAACCCACTGAGCCACCCGGGTGCCTTGAGATATTTTAAATGTTAACGTATTAGTCTTCATAGTGAAATTAGCTCTTCTATACCCGTCATTATAATCATCCTATAGACAAGGGAATGGAGAAGAAGAAAAGTGGGGAGCTTACTCCATGTTTCAACGAGGCTAATCGAAGTCCTGATCCTGGCTCCTTGGCACTGCATCCTGCTGCCTCCCACTGGCCTAAAACAATCAGGAGGGGCTTAGCAGAAATCCAGTTGTGGGTGGCAAGAAAGATAATCAGATTCTGACTTCTCTTTTTTCCCTCCTTTCAATTTTCTTCTTGAAACCATAGAAACAAAACAGTGTCTAATTGCTACGAAAAGAACTTTGTGTATTACACAGATGTCTGCTACTGTTATTATGGGGATAGCTTGGGTTTTGTGGGAAGGTAGAAGTCTCAGATGTGCCCAGGAGTTGTGTGGTCCTTCCCTCATTCACCCAAAAAGTTATTTATTTGGAGAACTCCCACCCTGAGGTGCCTGTGTCAACAGTGAATCCGCCCTGCCCTGTCACAGCTGAGCGTTACCATGAGGTTTCCCTGCGCTTTCAGCAGGTAACTCGCCCTTGGCCTCAGGATCCAGAAATACCAGACAATGGTAGGAAAGCTCCAGAGGTGGGACAACAGCCAAAGGGGAAGATGGCCAGTGCCGCCCCTGCATAAGCCAGATCACCAGCACGAGGCAGATGGGTTTTTAAATCATTATTTTGGAACACAGTGTACTACTTCAGGATCCAAGAGTTTCCATTTCAAATGGCCAATCAGATCATCCCTCCAACAGAGGGCTTTAGCTAAAAAGCACAAGTCTCTGGATACACTTTAAAGGGCGTTCTTCTTCCTTGGACCCGACGTGAGCCACTTTGGTGTTGCTCCTAAGAGCTTCTCCAATTTGGCTTAAGCAATGCCGTCCGAACTGGGCTTTGATCCCTAGGTGTGAATCATTCTGTGTCTGGAGGTTCTTTCTCCTTGGCAGCCTCTTGGTATAAGGAAAATTCTGTTTTCCTTCTAGATTTGAAAACTCAGCAGGAGACATCATTCTCATTTGACTTCTTCATAGGCTAGCTGGTGAGAAACAGAATTCGGGCTGATAAGTCTGCAGGGATAGAGTTCATCAGAGAAAGTATGTGTGACTTTATTTGTAGTTCCTCGAGTTTTTGTCTCAAAACCTCATAAATAAAGGTGGGATGCCTGACTTTCTTTATCCTCTGTAGGGCCTCCTTGGGACACTGGCCCACGCAGCAGCCTTCTGCCACGTTTCTCAGAGCTCTGGCCAAGGGGGCTTATCCACCAAGGCCATTCCATTCCTAGCTGACCAGCCTCTGGGGCAGCGGGGGCATTCATGAGCCAGAGATGGGAATGTAGCTGTTTTTGCCTCAGAACCCTCTGTGCCCCTGGGGCCCCATAGGGCTCTCTTGATGGCATTTGGACAGATTATATTATATCTGCAAGAAAGAAAAATGACAGGAGGGCTGTCAGAGGGACTCCTGTGAACGTGCCAAGGGAAACCAATAGTGCGGAAGCACTTTGTACCTGCAGTCCACACAGGGCACTCGAGGAGGACAGTGTTCAGTGTTCACTCAACCTCCCCACTGTAAGGGAGAGGGGAAGCCTCAGCATTTGCCCAGCCCCGTGAGGATCTGTTAGTCTGTTACTCTGAGCCCTTTTCTGCTGCAGCAACATGGGGCCTGTGATACAGCTAATCGGGCTAAGGCCTGATTTCCCTTGTAGGAACTCATGGGTTTGAGACCATTTCAAAACTTGGAACTTCTTGGGGCGCCTGGGTGGCTCAGCAGGTTAAAGCTTCTGCCTTCAACTCAGGTCATGATCCCAGGGTCCTGGGATCAAGCCCCGCATCCGGATCTCTGCTCGGCAGGGAGCCTGCTTCTTCCTCTCTTTGTCTGCCTACCTCTCTGCCTACTTGTGATTTCTGTCTGTCAAATAAATAAATAAAATCTATAAAAACAAAAACAAAACTTGGAACTTCTTAAATTGGGGCCTCCAGGTTCAAATTCGTTTCTGGGGCAACACTGAACCAGAGACCATCAAAAGGGACAGAAATGCTGGCTTGGGCTGTATTTCCTCCCTTCCCCAAGATAGGAGCTCTCTGATACCTCTAATGGTTGGACGGTCACAAGGAAGTGGCCGAGAGAGGGGTGGGCGGGAAGGTAAAGCCCAGAGTCTCACTAACTCATATAGACTCTAGCCACTGGGCCACCACAGTCTACTTCTGGGCATAGTTTCACTATTTAATGTGCTCATCTGTTTCAGCCCAGGCTTTAGGGTCACACCAGTGCTAAAATTTGATTTAGAAAGACCTTGATGTCCTTGGAATATAAAAATCAAGAAAGGAAACCCTTTCTTGCTTTCCACAGTAGGTCTTCTCATCTCTTGCCTGGACAACTCCTAACTGGTCTTTATGGTTTCATCCTGTAGCTCTTCTACATATCCACATCCATTCTCACACAGCTACCAGAGTGATCTTTCTAGAACATAGCTGATCCAGGCACTCCCATAAAACAAACAGACAAGATATTTAAGTGGTTTTTCTGTTGCCTTCAGTATCAAATCTAAACCCCAGAGGTAGGGTTCCAGCACCACGTCATCCTGGACCTGACCCTTCCTGTCACCCTCTTCCCATCACGAGTACCTTTGGAGTCTGACGTCTTGTCTGACAGAAGTCCTCACTCCCTTGCTTGAACCCTCCTGGCACATTGGGCCCCTTTGTCCATGATATTGCCTTGGCCCGAAATGCCTTCTAAACACCCCTCTGTCTTGATACCTTTTCTTATCTCTCAAGGTCCCACTGACATGTTCCCAGGCCCTGAAATCCTGCCCTCCTGTCCCAGTCCCTCAGCAGTCACCCTGTCTTCTTTGCATTCCCATAGTCTTGTGGACCTCCAGTTTGAACTCTGCTGAGCAGGGCTGTGTAACTGTTCATACACTGGCCTCCCCATCCGATGATGACTTTTTTAACTGTAGAGACGCGGGCAGCTGTCACTGTACCTAGCTCAACACATCCTTGATGAGCGATGAGTGAGCGATTCAGAATATTTCATACCACCCCTCTGAGACCAAGGGACCCAAACACTGTGGTTTCTGCTCCAGCCAGCAACCACCCCTGTTTTGATTTCAGACCCTTTTCTCCTGGCCAGGTGCCTGATCTCAGAGTCTCCTACACCTCAGCCCGTAGCCATGACTGTGGCCGGTGGCTCCCGAGAGGAAGGGGCAGGGCTCCATGGCTGTGTCTCTGAGAACATACTGGAGAACAATAGCGGGAAGTGTGCAAGTGGGAAACAATCACTGGGCTCGGCCCATGTGGAGGCGCTTCCTGATTGGCTTGATTTGTTCTGAGCAGGAACTCTTAGAATAACTTTGGAATTATCCCAGTGGGATGACAAATTTCTCCACAGAAGAGGAACTGTCACCTGGTAAGATCAAGCATGGAAAACATGGTTACCAAAAACAAAAAACAAAACAAACAAACAAACAAAAAACTGCAATAAAACATAAGAGGACATCCCTTGAGGGAGATGGTTTGGATGTGTCAAGTCTCCCAGCCCCTCTCATGGCTCCTGGGGCCAGCCTCCTTCTGAGACGCCCCTTGAGGCTCAATTCACCTGTCACCTGTATCTTCCAGATGGAGAATGTTCTCTCCTCCAAGGCTCAGAGGCCAGAGGTGACTTCTGTCCTTTGTTGACCTGTCAGGCTGCTCATGGAAGTTCGGACAGTCGGTGGCCATAGGCAGCAGGGCCCCTCAGAACCCCATGCCTGTGGTAGACATTGATGGAGCCCTGGCTGTGTACACAGCACTCCTGGAGGCACTGTGGGGGGCGTAGTAATACACCAGATGCTCTTTCTCCTCTCAAGGAGCAGTGGTTTCCAGACCATGTTCTGTTCTGTGGGCAGGCCCAGCCAAGGCAAGGATGGGGTAGCAGAAGCAGGAGGGTCTCCCAGTCCACTCAGGCCTCAATCAGAGCCAACCTATCTGATCAAGACATTGGACAAGAAAACTCTACACCAATAAGAGGAAATACAACTGTTAGAGTAGGAACAGTTTCATTTGTCCTTGGAAGGAGGCAGCCCAGGACAGCCCAATACCTACCCTAGGCTCCAGCAACAGGCAGACCTAAGTTTGGATCCCAGCTCTGCCCCTCACTGTTGATGGGCCACCAGTTCCCCAACCTCTCCGAGCCTCCAACAGACCATCCAGCAAGTGCAGATGATAGAAATAGCTACTGTGCAGTTTGCAGACAACTGAATAACGCTTATGAACAACTTAGCACGTTGTCTGGCTCAGGGTAAATGCTCCATAAATGTTACCTATTGTTACCACTACTACTGTTGGACATTAAATAATTTTTTTCTGATGAATGACTCATTAAGACGCAAATTCAAGTATCCGGAAAGCTCAGTCAGTCTCCTCAGCATAACCTCCCATACAGATAACAGGCAAAAATATGTTGATTAGCCCCAGTCTGGGCATTGATAAAAGCTGTGGCTGAAGCCATGTGGGTCCACACACGTACACACACACACACACACACACACACACACACACATATAAACACACACACATGCTCTCTCAGGGGCTAATGGGGAACTCTAACTCAGCAGGAAAGCTATCACAGAGTGCTGGATTTAGACACAAACAATGAGTAAACAGGGATTTGGATGAGAGGAATGTGCCACATAAACAATTTTCACAATCAGATATGAAAGCCCAGATGCTTCCTGCATGAAGGGCAAACCCAGAGAGAATCATAGGGTGAGACAAAGTAAATGCTGAGACTCTCCGTCATTCTGGCCCAGTTCCTGCATAGCTGTGTACCCTGTACCTGCAGTTTTCTGTAGGTGAGCCCCAGAGTAAAGAACAGTGCATCACACATGCACACGTGTACATACACACACATGCATGCATGCACACACACATACCTGGGGTCAGGGGAAATGATCTATTTGAGATATATTTGAGCGAGTGAAAAGTCTAGAAAACACAGCAGTTCCCTCCTGCATTTTCTGATCTCAGAGAAAGCAAGACAAGTTGCTTCTCAGTCTGTTCTTTTTACTAAGTCTTGAGTTTCCATTAATTTGAATTTATTCTTTCAAGAATCATTTTTGACTGAAGGCATTGAGCCAAAGGGTCTACCTTGAGGCTGCTGCCAGTTGAGAAACAATTTACACATTCACTGAAGCGTGTCTTTCCTCCACCAGCATTTCTTGAGACTTTCCCTGAGCCCTGTTTCTTGCTGGATGTAAACTAGCTCGATGCTAGAAGCCATATTCGGAGAAAGCTAAAGAAGAGATGGTTATTCTCTTTAAGAGTTTTGCAAAAGGGAGTTGGGAAAGGAACCTCAAATCCATAAACAAGTGATTCAAATATGATGGGAGAAAATCGGTGGTAGAAATATGTCCACACGGGGTATCTGGGTGGCTCAGTGGGTTAAGCCTCTGCCTTCGGCTCAGGTCATGATCTCAGGGTCCTGGGATGGAGCCCCGCATCGGGCTCTCTGCTCAGCAGGGAGCCTGCTTCCCCTTCTCTCTCTGCCTGCTGTTCTGCCTACTTGTGATCTCTCTCCCTCTGTCCAATAGATAAATAAAATCTTAAAAAAAAAAAGAAAGAAAGAAATATGTCCACAGGATAAGGTGGCGAAAGGTATCAGGGACGACTTTCAGAAAGAGAGGCTACCCGAGCAGATTCTTAATGCGCAGTAATTACCCAGGGGACGGGGAATGGGGGGATAAGGCAGTTCAGGCAGAGGCAGTGGTAGGAGCAAAGGTGTTGAGGCAAGAAAGAGTATCCTGTGTGCATGGATCTTTAAGAAAGTCATGGTCCTGGAGATAAGTGGGAGGCTGGGAGTCTGTAGACTAAGGGACTTAGAGCAGAGAGCCTGTGAGGAGTTTCTAGCAGGGGGATGCAACTGGGGTGTCGGATTGGAGGGCGATAAGGCTCGGTAGGGCCAAAGAGATTGATGGGAAGGTTGCTGTAGGCATTAGGGAGAAAGAGGAGAGAGCTTTCACAGGACTGAGGAGGAAGAGATATGGAAGAGATTTGTGGGGCAAATCGGCAGGATTTAGTGCTGCTACACATGTGTGGTGATTAGCAGAGAAGGGCAAGTCGGAGGTCAAGATAACATCCAGGTTTCTATCTTAAGTAGAATGGATTGGGGGTGGTACCAGGAACTGAGGTAAAGGGGTGCCTGGGTGGCTCAGTGGGTTAAAGCCTCTGCCTTGGGCTCAGGTCATGATCTCAGGGTCCTGGGATTGAGCCTCGCATCGGGCTCTCTGCTCAGCAGGGAGACTGCTTCCGCCCCACCCCGCTGCCTGCTGCTCTGCCTGCTTGTGATCTCTGTCTGTCAAATAAATAAATAAAATCTTAAAAAAAGGGGGGGGGGAAACTGAGGTAAAGAATGCCGGAGGGAGGAACAGCTTTATGGAGAAAAATGAGTTTGGTCCCGCCTGTGTTGGGTTTGGAGTACCTGTGGACCATCCCCGTGGAGACCCGGCAGATGCAATTGCGTACAGAGGCTGGAGTCTAGGAGAGAGGCTGAAGGTACAGGTTAGGTAGAGGTCGGCATGTCGTGGGAATCAAACCATGAGCAGTGATGTGATTGGCCAAGGATAAAATGTCTAGCGAGGACGGTGAGCCAGATGAACATTGAATAAAGGCGGGAAGAGGAACACATCGAGAATCCAGTGTCATGGCCTCTGAGGGGGAGGAGGGATGGTCCACAGTAGTTTAAACATGAGAAAGCTAATAGATTCACCCTGAAGAGTATCCGTGAGGCTCCGCTGTTAGGACGTCCCAGACGGGAACAAGACCAGATACAACACAGTGGTGGGGGCAGAAAGTAGAGGGGAGCAAGTTGGACGGTGATGGGGATACGAGGGGTTTGAAGCAGCCGGAGGTGAGTGCCGTCAGGGGAATCTGGGAGAGAGATTTAGCAGTAACTCACACAGGATGCAGGGTCATAAGAAGTTCACCTATTTTTAATGTGAGAAAATTTATTCTTGTTTATGGACTAAAGGAAAGGAGGCATCTGGGGAGAGGTTGAAGCCATAAGGGGAGGGCGTAATTGATGGAGTGCCATCCCAGAGGAATCTGCAAGGTCAGGTGCACATGTAGAGGCACTGGCCTTGAACAGGAGAATCTCTGAGTCAGAGTCGGGAGGTAGAAGGCTGGATGAGACTTCTTTTCTCTTTTTACAAAAAGAGACGCTTCTCGGGCTAGAAAGGGTTTAAGCCACTGAGAAATGTATTGCTTTGAAAGGAAATTCATCTTACTGTCGTGTAATCAAAACTCTTTATTTCTGATGAAAGCGGCTCAGACAGGAATCACACCCAAGAAATCAGTGCTCAGCACAAGCTTGGACGTGATTTCCTGTAGCAAAAATCAACGTGCACAGATTCTGGTGGTGGGAGCCGTGTGATTCCAGATGGAATAAATACACAAGACAGGGGGAGATAGGCTGGTCTCTGTGGGATAAGGAAAACTTAGGGAGGGAGACATTTGCATTCATATTTATTTGGGATTCAGTTTGGTTGCACCAACGTCAGTAATGAGAAGTGTTAATATGTCCCAGCTGTATACTTAGATCAAGAGATAAGTCAATCCAATATTAATTTTTTTCTCAATGTATATACGAATTAGTGTATCTGGAGGGGGGAAAGTAGCAAAACCAAGCCAAGATTTAAAAAAACTTATTGAAAAGTACTATCTCCAAGTTAGTTTCACTATGGAATCCTTGAAAAGTGTGTTCTTGCCTTGTCTTGCTTTTCATTCACTCAACATATATGTACAGGGACCAAAACAATATATAGTCCTACATCTTGGTAAGTCTGTCCTCAGGAGTGGGGTGGTACAGATAAGGTTGGGTAGGGTAAACACATCTCTAACACTATTATCAGATGGTGTATATCAAAAACTTAACAGGGCTAGCAATGTTATGGTGGGAGGAGTGAACACAACAGGTTAAAATGACTTAAGAAAAACATTACTAAAAAGACAGTCTTTGGACTGGGTTTTGACTGTTAGGTATGTTAGATGGGGTTGAGAGTAGGGAGTCATTCCTGGCTTTTTCACAGGGCGGCGTATCATCTGTTCTGGCTGGAACTGTGGGGAGGGCATAAGGCCGGGAAGGGGTTAGAGCAGAGCATGGAGGGTGTAAACTTCCTGCCTAAGAAGTTTGGGTCCAGGAAAGACTGAATGGAGAGCAACCAAGAGTTTTTAACAAGGGAAAGGATATGAGCTGGATTTTAAGAATTCTTGATGGCACCATTCTCTTCTCTGCCATTATTTCTTTCTCAGGGATGACATGGAAAAAAAAAAATACGAAATGGACATGAGTTTCCACTGACACCTTGCAGTCAGGGAAGGTCCTGTTGTGTTATAAGGAGAAGTGGAAATCCTCTGTTTATTTAAGAGCCATTAACATTTTTTTTTGTCATAGTAAAATACCAAATGATCTGGGGTGATTCCAGATATGCTCATCTAAGTAAAAGGAAGCTGTTTCCTTGCAAATTGAGTCACAAATGAAAAATATTTGGGGAGTGCCATAGAAACAAATGTACTGTCTTCTTGAAATATGGAAAAGGAATTTTGTAGCATCTATTTGTGTGAAAACAAACAATATTCTTCCCAGTGCTCCACCGAGGATACAGAAACAGAGATTGAGGTATTGAGAGAGACAGAGAAAGAGAGACTGGGAAAGAGAAGGCAGGTGTGGGGGGCAAAGAGAGACAGGCTAAGTATTCTAAGAACGGAGGAGGGACCAGAGGATTAGGCCTCGGGCAGAACTGAGGACCCAGGAAGCAGGAAGTAATGGGGCACTCTTCAGAATCCTGCTGGGGGAGTATCTCCTCCTTGATGTTTCTCCCTTCTTGGGTCACTCCTCTCAAGAGGCAGACTGGGCAAGAGTTCAGGCAATCTCGGTTAGTTACATTTCTACTCCGTGGCTAGGGATGTGGGACCTTTTCATCAGTGAATGGTTCCACCAAACCCATGGAAGCTCCAGAAGGACTGTGGATGAGCTGGTTGTTGTTCCCAAAAGTCAAGTAGCGGGGATCCGGGGCAGGCACGGTTCACAGCAGCTGGGCCCCCCTTAGCCTCTTGTCACACTCACTTCTGAACCACATACTATGTGGATGTGTCTTCTGTTTCCATTGTGTAACTGCAACTTCATTGTCTTTGATGAGCACCATATTGTTAATTAAGTCTTATGTGTCCCGATGATCAGCTCAGCTGGAAAGTTGTTTCAAGTATACACAGACAGCAAGGACTGCCTCTCTCTTGCCTTAATTCGGGCGAGCAAAGGCTCTGAGAGTCAGAGTGACACAAACATCACAATCACAGCACACCAAAGAGATGCTAAGACATGGGTGATTATCCCTGAGCAAAACACAGGAACTGCCCTGCTGAGCCTTTGGCTGGGGCAGGGATTTGAGGTAGGGCCGTTGGTCAAGCACAGCTTCGGTCAAGCCCCATTGACAAGAGTTGACAGGCAGTGGTGAATTCCAACTTTGCCAATTGCTTATTCTTCCCTCCTGCTGCTGCTGAGTCATTAATGAGGCTCTGGGCTGTGATTAACTGTCCCCACATCGTCAGCAGACTTCTAAGAGCGTTCATTCAAATTCAACCCTAACGTCTTGAATGGGTTAGAACTAAATGTGGTTGCAGGTGAAGGGATCCCCGATAACGCTGGCTTAAACAAGATGCTCATTTCTCCCTCCAGTAAAAATCCACAGGTGGGCAGTCAAGACCAGTCTGGTGGCCATCTCTCTGAATTCCTCAGGGACCCTGGGCTGCTTTCAGTTTCTCCCTCTCCTATCCTTGTCCTCAGAGTTTGAGATGGTAGTTCGAGCTCCTCCTGCACACATGTGCGTTTCAGGCCGAATGATGAAGGAAGAGGTGAAGAAGAAAGGGCTAAGGAAGGTTCTAGAATCTTCCCACCAGGGCTTCCACTTACATCCCTTTGGCCAGAATACGCTGTACATGGCTACAAAAGAGGCTAATGTGGTCGTTATTCTGCATGGCTAGAAGCTTAGCTAAACCTTAGGGATCACACTGCTATTCGAGAAAGGATGGAAATCAGTGAACAACTAACGATCTCAGGTACGGGTTCCCTTGTGCTGGATACACAAAGATGTGGGCAGCCCTCCTCTCCGCTGAACACAAACATTCTTCCTGAGGTTCTTGTTCTAGGAGGTTGGCCAGACGGGTGCCCCACTTGACTGCTCAACTATGAACCTATAGTTCAAGAGAGGAGAACAAGATCTCTTAATTCGGCAGCCTAGCCATCTGCCCGCCTCTCCCGTTGTTCTGGGATAATTTACTGAGACTCAAAAGCCATGGCAATGAGCAGCCGTGTTTGGCCTTTCACGGTTTGTGTGTGTCACCCTGGCTCAGGTTTCTCAGTGGAGAGGAAAACTGTAAAGGTTCACTCCACTGGCTTAGAGCTTCTTCAGAAATAGACCTGGGCGCCTGGGTGGCTCAGTGGGTTAAAGCCTCTGCCTTCGGCTCAGGTCATGATCCCAGCGTCCTGCATCGGGCTCTCTGCTCAGCAGGGAGCCTGCTTCCTCCTCTCTCTCTGCCTGCCTCTCTGCCTACTTGTGATCTCTGTCAAATAAACAAATAAAATATTTTTTATTTTAAGAATTTAAACAATACCTTAAAAAAAAAAAGGAAAGAAATAGACCTGTGAACATTTCTTTACCACTCTTCTTGCCTCAGCTGACTCAGGGCTGAGTTCCTCCACGGGAAAGCCCACAAACCCCCCTTCCTCTTCTTACCTTACTTGTCTACTCCTCCCACCACTCCCCTCCCCACTCCTGGGCCCCAACTCATATCATCAATGCCCCCTGTCCCACTGGGTGGCAAGTTCCATTTGCCTGGGTCTTCCCATGTCCCAGAACGGAGCCCCTAGAAGTCATGGTGTTTGCTGAACTTGACCTCTGCACTTCCAAACAATAGCGCTCAGACAGTGAATGCTATAGGGAAATGAACGTCGCCTAAATCGGGGCACTCTGATCTGAAGGTCAGCGCTGCCAGAAGGGGGAATGGACTGCCTTTAGAGGTGGTGAGCTCCCCGTGCGGGGAGGATTTCAGAAAGGGGTAGGATGACTGCTGAGTGGCTTACCGCTCAGGGGCTTCATGTTTCTGAAAAGCAATTAGATTTCATGGCTTCCACTCCTCGCCTGACCTTCTGTGGGCATGAAAAATACATTGTGTTGCATTATGCATTCTTCAGGAAACCAGGGCAAAAAGAGGAAGCGGTCATAGGGAGGTAGTGGAAAGAGGTGGCAAAGAATACCAGTGCTCCAGCCAGACCACTGGGGTCTGAATCCTGGTCCCATGTTATCTTTGTGACCCTGGGCAAGTCAGGGACCCTTCCGCACCTCATTTCCTTCATCTGTGGACTGTTGTGAAGCTTAAGTATCTTAATGCTTGTAAAAGACTTAGAAACAGCGTCTGGCACGCAGTCAGCACTCAGAAATTATAATCATTACTATTGTTGTAGGACACAAGCAATAGATACGTAACCCACACAATATTAGCATTCTGAGTATCGTAATGATTATTCTCACCATCACTGATGGAGAAACAAAAACAAAGCATACCGCAGGGATCAGGCAAAGTCCTCTGCAGGCAGTAAGACCAGTGGAAGCTCATTTTGTATTGGTCTGTACTCTTTTGGAGTGGACAGAGAACCACCCACACGAAGGAAACATTTACTGGCTCCTGTAAGTAAGGTTAGAGGTGTAGCGGAGAGGGTCAGGGGAAAGAGTAGTTAGAGAATCCACGGCCCAGGGTCCCTCTCAGGCAGCCTCTTCCTTGTTGGAGCCTTGTTTTCTCCCACTGCAGAGAAGGGGAGGTCGGTCCTCCTCAGAGCCCTTCAGATCTGGTATTTATTTCTAGGCCAGACGAGGCATAGCAAAACGCAAGCACCAACTGAGCCGCGGGGAGGAGCCATGGGGAGGAGCCAGAAGGATGCGGGATAGAAATGCCGAGGACATCTCTGGGACCATCGTGCTGGGCCGTGTCAACTGGGGGTTAGAGCTGGCGGTGCCTGAAGAGGCCATACGAGGCCACATGCCCCTGGGTGAGAGCGGGGACACATTATATTCTGGGCCGTGGCCTGTGCTGTCTCCTTGGCCTGGCATGTCTTCTCTCATTCACCTGGTGAGTGCATCCTTCAAGGCTCAGCTCACATGTCACCTCCTCAGTCAAGCTTTTCTTACCGCCCTCTGGCAGTTGGAAATTGCTTTCGGCTGTGACCTCAGCAGGGCCTTAGACTCCTACAAATCTGGGGCTAACAGTCCAGGTGCCTTTTGAGTTGTCTTGTGACGTTATGTGTCTACCTGGCTGCTTTGGTCACTTGACTGAGGTCTCGGGAGCCGACACCGTGGCCGACCTTGCTCTCTGTCCATGAGGCTCTGTGCACGGCCTGATGGGATGAAGGTGCTTGCAGAAAGCTGGATGGATGAATGCATAAATGGATTTTGAAATGAGAGTGACTGATGTGCCTCACAGAGCCAGAGGTCTTTCGTATCTTCCTGCGGGGAAAGTCCACTGGGGTTAGGGGGACTGTGTAAGACCATCTGGCCATGATGGCAACTTTATCTCCGGGAAATTAAGCCTGCACAGGTGCAGTGTGTTTGCTCTGCTTACTGCCCATTACAGGTTGCTTTGTGCTCAGAGGAAACAAGCGAGCCGGTCCGAGGCTGCCCTGTGCACCCGGCTCAGCCTTAAGAGCCTCGATTAACCTGGCGTGTAAATTACACTTCCTGCCCATTCTTTATTTTTAGCTCAGCACTATCTACTTGACTCCTGCAGGCAAGACTGCCTTAGATTTCAGTCATGAAACTACAAAGCCGGAGCATCTCTAGCCCGGCTAGGATGACTCTCATTAACCCCACGATGCTCCGTTTCTTGGGACGCTCCCCAGCTCTGGGACTTAGGTTCGCCATAGAATGATGGTGGCCTGGGCCATTCAGTGCCCTCAGGACCTGGCCCCAGCCCACATGTGCACTGGTAGGGAAATCTGCTACTCGGACCGGACCTGCCTACACTTAACCAAACTGTCGATTTCCCATGTTCATCCCCTTTGAGGGAAACTCATTTGTTGTTACTGCAGAAGTTGAGTTTTTTCGCTTTCTCTCCCTCCCTTTCTCTCCCTCTGTCTCGCTCTCTCTGTCTCTCCCCTTTCTCAGTTACACAGTATCATGACCCAAATCTTTAGTGCTTGACCTATATAGCTGAGAGGTCTGAAACCCGTAGCGCCGGGGGCAGGCTATGGAGACAGTCGGTCATCCAGTGGGCATCCGTCCCCAGAGGATTCTTAAACACTTGGGGCTGCTTCACTGGGAGACGAGAGCAACTTAGAGTCAGCCTTTTGTAGCCCCCCTTTTTTTCAGCCAGCCATTCTTAACACCATTTTGTTTATTTTAGAATCCCTGGCTCCGAGTCCAGCCACACAGGGTCCGAAAGTGTTGG
Organism: Lontra canadensis; assembly: GCF_010015895.1. Lineage (NCBI taxonomy): Eukaryota > Metazoa > Chordata > Mammalia > Carnivora > Mustelidae > Lontra > Lontra canadensis. The sequence goes on from NW_022631013.1 coordinate 24,327,003, forward strand.
CTGCGTTGAATAGAAATCCACGCTGGAGTGTGTCCTTTTAACCCTCCAGGGACCCGGGAGAAGCTGGCTCCTTTCCCGTGCCCCAGTCTGTGAAATGCTGCCTTCTCAGCACTAGGTCAAAGGAGGGTTTTGGGTTTTGTTTTTTAAAGCCACTTATTGTTTTATTCTAGTTAGACAAGGAATATATGATTTTTTTAATTGGGGAAAATATTGAAAATTATGAAGAACAAAATTAAACTTCCTAATATACCATTATCATACCTAATATACCAATATACCTATATACCCGAAGGCAGAGGCTTAACCCACTGAGCCACCCAGGTGCCCCTATCTTTTTGTTTAGATGTCTGTGTCACTCGGCCCCGTCTCCTGTGGATTCTGTTTGCATCTCAGCCCGCGCACAGCCTCTCAAATCCAGGCTTGCTGAAGAACTCATCTTGGCCTCAGAAATCCTAGAGGTCTCATTTGGCTGAGCCACATCTTTTTGCAACTTGGTTTCGTTTCTTTGACTCTTTCGACATACGTTACATTGAGCACTTGAGCCTTCCAGCCCCACGATGAATGGATTATCTAGAGGGGGAGACGAATGATTTCTATGTGCTGTCGTGTGGGGTTGAGAGTTGCTGGACCTCAGCACTATTGAGATTTGGGGCCAGATAATTCTTTGTGGTGGGAGGCTGTTCTGGGCATTGTGGGGGTTCAGCAGCATCCCTGACCCCACTACCCACCAGATGCCAGGGGCACCGTCCCGCACTCTCCTTGAGTCGTGGACAACCAGAATGTCGGCACACATTGCCAGATATCACCTGGGGGAAAAAATCACCCTGGTTGAAAACCATGGCTCTAACATGGAGTAGACTTGAAAAGACCTCTGATAAGCCAAAATAATGTGCTAATAAATGAGGGCAGTGTTATTTCCTGGTGCTGCCTCTGTGAAAGCCTCATAGGGTGGCTGGTATCTGTGCTGAGACTTCAAGAATGGTTAGGGTTTTGAGATGGGTTTCTCGGAGGAGGGAAAAACGTGGGGCACGAATGGGCAAATAAGAAGTAGCTCTTGTCCAGAGTGTGGACCATGTTGGCACGGGAGGCTAGCTACTGGAGGCCACATAGGTATGGGAGGCTAGCTACTAGAGGGCCACCTAAGTTGTTATAAAGTCTTTCACTTCTACCGGGAGTGAAATGATAAATATATCTGTGTTTGTTTGGAGAGAAGATGATTGTACGTAGAGTTTGTCTTCATAGCCCAAAGTAATTGCTACAAAGTCTCATCTATCCACAGGTAATTTCTCAGATGTCCAGGAAGGAAACCTCTAAGGGCACAGTGTATCCCTAAACACACCCATGCTTGTAGCTTGGTGTCCCTTACCCCTCTGAAGATCTCACTCTGGACTCTTCCTCTTAGGTCTTAGTTGAACAGACTTGGTTAGCCAGTTCCCACCAGCAGATTAGAAGATGGAAGTGGGTGGTGGTAGGACAGATTCAGATGGGCACAGACTGCAGCAAAGCTTTCAGCATGGCAGAGGGGAAACTAAGAAACTAAAAGCAAAATTGAATAAGCAAACAAGTATGTTCAGGTCAAATAAATCTTTAGGCAGGGGAACATCCAACCCTTCATAACCCTTAGGACATTGCTGTGTGACAGCACCACTCTAGGATGCCAACTTACGCAATGTTTCGCAAGGCAGGAACTACGCGAGATACTACAGAACCCATGTGGTAAGAGGTTAACACCACGGTCAGGAGTAGGGTCTAGAGTTTGACTTCTGGCTTGAGTTCTTGCCTCAAGGCTCTGTAGCAATCAACTGGCCCCTTAACTTTGCCAAGCCTTACTGGTCTCATCCATAAAATGGGGATTCCCTACTCAGAAGGTCATCGGGAAAGTTAAATAAAATCCACTGTGTGAATTCTGAGCTCTGTTCTCGCCACGGATTTAGTACTCAATAAAAGCTAACATTTAATACTATCATTTCATTGAAAGAATTAGCGACTGAGACCTCTCCCAGATTGAAACTGTTCTGGAATATTCCCAGGGTCTCTTGTCAGTGCCCGGTTTTCCCTTTCAGAAAATACCTAGGATGGCCATGACAACTGAGAAAGTTCCAGTTGTCTCAGTTACACCCCCCCTCCCCCTTCTTTGGGGCAGAAGAGGACGGGCCACTGAGGGCGGTGACAGCAGGCCTGCAAGGATATTGCCCACTAGCCTGTGGCAACCTATTTTCTTTGAGAAAGAAGAACAGTTGTTCTGAGATGACTAGGAGAGTAGGAATCTATTTTCCTTCGGCCCTTATGCTCTATGCTATGTAAGAATATCTACCGCCAGATTAAGAATGGGCACACTAACAGAGTTCCAGGGGGACACGCCCGAGCGTATCACAAAGCAGTGGCACTGAGCGAGGGGCGGTCGCTCTGGGATGTTTTCCTTTGATCACTGTCTGCGACCTGGCAGACCTGAACACACAGGGTGCTCTGTGGGGTGCTCTGGCCTGGTATTACACCGGGAGACGGAGACTGCCAGAAAGTCACCCCACAGGAAGGAGCTGCTCTCCCGCCCAGGAGTGGCAGGACAATAAAGGACCCTGTTCTCTGTTTGTGTGTTTTCCAGGCTGGAGCAGGAAATACAAGCGCTAGAAAGTGAAGAGTCCCAGATATCTGCCAAAGAGCAAATCATCCTAGAGAAACTAAAGGGGACAGAAAAATCCTTTAAGGACTTTCAGAAGGTAAAAAAACAAACAAACAAATAAAAAACAAATGTGATTTCTCGAGATTATATCCCAGGGGAAGTGAGCACTAGCAAATTGGCACCAGTGGGGACAAGGCCAATTAGTACTGATGAGATGTCTGAGCCCCACACTCCATGATTTGCGGTGCGGGTGTGTGAGGACCTGGCCATCTCTGACCCTAACAGTGGCCTATAGTCAGGTGTGGGACCACCTGGTCTGCGGGGAAGCACAGACAAGAGTCTGTAAATCAGCCCCATCCACCTATTATCCAAACCCTTCATATGCCTGGTTCCTGAAAAGTCCTCTCCCCTTGGACTTCGGAATTCCTAAGCTAATTCTTTTTTTTTTTTTTTAAGATTTTATTTATTATTTATTTGACAGACAGAGATCACAAGAAGGCAGAGAGGCAGGCAGAGAGAGAGGAAGGGAAGCAGGCTCCCCGCTGAGCAAAGAGCCTGATGCAGGGCTCAATCCCAGGACCCTGGGATCATGATCTGAGCCGAAGGCAGAGGCCTTAACCCACTGAGCCACCCAGGCGCCCTCCAAAGCCAATTCTTATGAAGCAGCTTAGACCTGCTCCTTGTGGCTTCAATCTAAATCTCTCCTTTATAAAAAGGCCAGAGGCAAAAACCATATCCAACGGATATAAATACCGAATAAACAGAGTGTAAACACTATGGCAACAGGTGGTGTCCTGTAGCACATAGGAGAGAACCCATAAAGCCAGCAGTCTCTGAACATCTCAGGACCTTCCTTCCATTTTGTCACCCAGCTACCCAGACCGAAGAAACAATCCAACCAAATTAATTTTAAGATGGGATTTTCCGATGTTACTTCTCCCACACAACCAAGGGTATTTGCTGGGTAATTGACATAAATCCTTACTGGGAGAAACTCAGTATGAGGTGGAAATGACAAAACTTTCCCTTAAATTTCAAGATCCCAAACACATTTCCCAAAAGAAAAGAGAGTATTGGGTTTAGGCACCACAGTCAAATTCTGGACCTGGGGGAGAGAGACAGGTTAGATGGTTGAGGGATTGTGTCCCCACATGTGAGTAACGCTCTGCCCTGCTTTTGTTTCCACAGAGCTTCTCCAATGCGGATGGAGGTAAGTGGAAGTGTTCTTTGCCCCCATTCTTTAGAAGAATGTTATCCCGGTCAGCTTAGTGGGTTTCACGAACACAGGCTCACTGGGAGATGTGATGTGTTGGCGTGTGAGGCCATCAGAAAGAAGGAGCAGCTCTCTGTGCTGGGCCCTGAGGAGGTGCACGTCCCCAGGCTTGTCTGCCTCCTTTTTCAAGAATGGTTTCTCGACTCACCATTTTTAGTCTTCTACAGTTGGCCTGGCTCCTCCCCTTCCCATCCGGTCCTCCAGGTTCCCTGCTTGGGCCTTTCTTGAAAGCTGCTCCACCAAGAGTGCTAACATTGGGACCAGGTCCCTGGTGAGAATGAGCCCGTTGGTGGTCACGGCTCCAGGTCACAACACACATCATAAGGCCATCATCTGGTGTTTAGGAAACTTTTCTAAGGCCTGTGTTTTTACTCTGAATCAGAAAACTGCCATTTCTTCAGCCTCCCAGGGTAACAAGGCTGGGCAGAACTTCCCTCCCTATGTGGTGGCATGGCCTTGAACCTGTGAAGGGTGGGAAAAGGGCCCTGGCTTCCTGGCCCCATCCGGGCAGGAGTGGTTCTTCTGTTCCCCCTTCCCTTCGATGGCCCTAACCTGCCTCTATTGACTTTCCCTGTCGCCTGTAGTCAGGTGTGGGACCACCTGGGGTCGTGGGGGATGAACTTGGGGTTAGGGGATGAACTTGAGGTTGTGTGTTTCTCGTCCTTCACCTTGCTTCCCTCACTTAAGCTACAAACTCATCAAAACCACTCCATTTCCACTTTCACTACAACTAGACTTGCTTTAAAAGGCTGGGACTTGTCAGAAAGATCAGATGCCGTCTGCTCTCCTGATTCTTATAAGGTCAACCTCTAAACTATGAAGAAGATCAGGAACCAGAATAAAGGTTGGCATCAGTATTTTCCCAATGTCATTTGTAAATATAAGAGCAAAGACTTATAAATGCAGAGATGGGTCTTGTAATTTTCTGGATTAACAAAAATATTTGCACTGAGGATAATTCTGACTTTAGCCAGAAAAAAGTATTATTTTATTTTATTTGGTGGGAGAAGTTGGTTTCCAGCAAATAAAAAAGGAGGAAATCTGGATTTTGGGGCCCCAGGGATCTTGGGAAAGTAGTAAAATAAACTTCATGTTCCCAGCACATGAGGGCAGGGACAAATCAGGGCCAAACTAGTAGGGACTCCAGGGGGAGGACCTATGACATTCTAAAGCCTTCTCTAGGGTGTGACCAAATCAGGGGTCTGGTTCTGTGCTTTGGGAATAGAACATTGAGTGAAGAGGTGGTCCCGTGTCTTTGGGGCCTAAGGAATGGCAGCCTGGGAGGCATAGTGGGCTTCCCTAGTGCTAGGAAAGACCTGAGGCAGTGGACATAATCAGCAATCAGTCAGTAAGTGTGAGGCTAGAGTGGGGCCATGGGATATTGGCCCTCAGACACCTACATCCTAGAAGGGTACACACTGACCTTTCATGCTTTTACTTCTTTTTTTCCCCCTCTTCTTTCTCAAACCAGAATCTTCCCTAGACTTTTCTGTATAATTAGGGAAAAGAAGGAGCCTGAATGTCACATCTCTGGGAAGGCTCTGTGGGGCATGGAGACCCACATAGCCTATGACTTGTTAACAAGCAACACAGAAGGCATGTTATAAGCCCTGTGTCTTTCATTTTCAACCTGAACTTCTTTCATTTCCTCCTGCATCACTTCCCATGATGGGCGTCCCTTCACCCAGCAGCTCATGGAAGTGGGAAGAAACTTGACCGTGACTAAAAAGAGCCTACAGAGAAAATTGCTCTGATGACTCTGTCCTCAGTCACTTTTTGACAGAGGCGACCTCGGGCTCAAGGATGCAGACATTTTAGGGATCCCAGGAAACAGTCAGGGAAATGTTTCTATGGTCTTACTGGTCACCCTGGATTATGGCTCCTGCCATCTCTGCTTATACCTCAGCCTGCGCGGACCTTTCCATCGCACCACGTCTACTGGCAAAGAAAGAAGTTTGAAGGAAGGACCACATGCTCCAAGAATGCGGTCAATGTTTAGCTCACACTGCGGTCTGAGAGTACAAAGTGAAGCAAATCCAGTTGAGGGACCCTGGAATATCTGATTCATTTCCCATTCTTTGGTTTCAAAGGCCAAGACCCTCTCAGAATCAACCACCTGTTGTTACTAAGAACTAACCCCAAAGTATTATAGAATAATAGCGCCTTGAGAAAAATACCCTACTTCTGAAATGCTAACCACAGAATCCAAGGCCAACTAGGATTATAACTGTGCAAGACACTACAGATAACCAGCAGAACATCCCTAGTTTAATGAGGTGCCAAGGAGATGGCTGCTGGTGACCCCGCTTCAGGTCCCTGTGCACGTCCCCCTGTGCATGTCAGAGGACATGAAGGGACAGCACTGCTAAGTCTCCAATGGCTTTGGATTGCATGGTCGTCCTGGCCATCAAGAGCGACATATTTCCGATCTTGAGTAGAATTCCCTGGCCATGTACATTCTGACCCCGCTCACTTTCTCCCCACCCCCATACATTCTTTTTTATTTTTTTAAGATATTTATTTATCTGTTTGACAGAGAGAGATACAGCGAGATAGGGGACCCAAGCAGGGGGAGTGGGAGAGGGAGAAGCAGACCTCCCGCAGAGCAGGGAGCCCAATGTGGGGCTCGATCCCAAGCCCACGGGATCATGACCCAAGCTGAAGGCAGATGCCTAATGACTGAGCCACCCAGGCGCTACCCACCCCCATACACTCCCGTTATGTGGCAGAGCCTTCATCAGTTGGGCGGGTTGTTTTTACCGCCTTAAATTGGCAGAATGTCTTGCATAACTGTAATTTCCATGTAGCATATGTCTTGTGATAACTGCTCTTCACCCACCGAGGAGCTGGGGTGAAACCTTTGGCCAGAACTGGCAAAGGAGCATGTTTTCCCAGGCCTGTCTCCGCCCTTGCTGTCTGAGTCCATTCTTGGGTTTCCATCCCGTCCCGGTCTGCGGGGGCCGGAAGCCATCCCCATATCAACCCCTTCACAAGCGCTGCTGGGAAATCTCAGTGTTTTCAGGTGCCCATAAATCATGCGTTCCGAGGAATGTTCCTTTGGTTTCTCCAGCTCTGGCTGTGCGTGTCCAATCTAGTCACGGTAAATATTTCAGCAGCCCCAGGGACTAACAAGGAGCACTCATGTGACGTGTCTGCCTTGGTAGTGACCGTTCTCTGCCTTCTCTGACCATAGACCACCCTGTCTTTGGCAGGAAGAGGGCAGGTTACTAACTGAGTCGGCATAAAGAAATTCTTCCCAAGAAGGCTCTGGAGGCCCTGTTACTTATTCCTGGTGTTGGTCTGTTGGCTGCCTCCCAGTAGCACAGATTTGCTTTTGACTACTTCATGCTATCTTGAGGGGGCTGGCTGCCTGGTTCTCCTTCTGGAACCCCATCCTCACCACTTCCTTATCTCAGCGGGAGTCTGTGGTCCCCGCCTTCCAAGAGCTGTAGTCCTCAAGCTTGTAGCCAAGGACCTCTGGGCAAAGGGGTTGCCACCCCAACCCACACTGGGCAGGGAACTGCCTTCTGGGGGAGGCTGAGGCAGAAGCACTGGAATTCTGTGCTCTTTCTGAGGTAGATGCCCCTGCCTGCAAGTGCCTCTTGTTTCTGGCTGCTAGAACTTTCACTATCAGATGCCCCAGAAACACTCTATTTAGCACAGAATGTATAGACACACAGGGGACCAGTCTGGGAGTCCTCCCCTGGTCCTAATGGCTTAAACCTTCAACTCATTTGAAGCAGAAAGTCAGATTTACTGAGCTCGCATTCCACAGATTTCTAGAAACACTCAGGGAAAACTCAGAAGCTCTGCAGATCTGCTCTGGCCACCTCTTGCCCCCTGCACTGTTCCTCTGGCCCCACACTGCTTCTCAAGTCTTCTTCTGGGCCACTGTCAGCAGTCTGTCCCTACACCCTGAGGAGCAGCTCATCTCAGGCCTCTGCTCTCTTCTGGTCCTGTGTTGTATGGGTTGGGGCCCGGACTCTGCTCACAGATTCCCACAGTGAGAGTAACCCAAATTCAGGAATAAGAGAGAATTATGTACGTTAGACCTGTGGACACACTTGGAACCCTTGACTCAAACCAACCCCATCTTCAGGGAGTCCCCACAGGCTGCCTCATGGATATCTCCCAGTCCCTCCCCATCATCTCAAAGGCCTAATTTCCTTCCTCGCAGCAGAGGACCCTCAATCATGTCTGCCCACCCTCCCGTACACCTAAGGCCCCAGACAGAGATGCCCACTTGAACCTCACCATGGCCAGAGGCCTGCCTGTCGTCTCCGGATTTCCTGTTCCTTCTCTCCCAGTGGTAGATATGGAAAAATCCATTCCCTTAGTGAAACTCCCCCCCGCCACCATACACACAGAGTGTGTTCCTAAAAACATAACCGTCCAATCTCAGCACATTCTGGATCGTTGACATTGACACGTGAGTCAGCAAATGGTCTAGTCGGTGCAGACCCGAGCTAATCCTAATCCGCATCCCAATCTAGTATCTGGGTCCTCTCCAGCATGGAATTTAAAAAAGGAAAAAGAAACCTGACAGAACTAAGGCAGTATCAGTGGGGACACAGAGGATGGACGGATGTAAGAGTTGTGAAGGAGGTGGAGGCTAGGGGCTGACCTGGTTGTCAAGAGGGGGTGTTCAGGGCACCGTCCGGGATCCTGGGTGAATTGTGGCGCCAACGAGCTGAAGTGATTGGGGGAGATTCAGTGGAGACGGGCAGGAAGCCGCTCTGTGTATCATCTAGGAGGGATTGGCATTCCAGGATTCTGGAATGTGGTTCTGGCATGAGGAAGGAATCACATCACATAGCATTCTAGAATGTTCCTGCCTTCGCTTTCCCACTCCTCTCTGGGGGATACACAGATTCTTCTCTTTGTCTCACCCCCGTGGTTTCCTCCTCTCCTCTGACACTTTGACACACCTGCTGAGGTTCATGCCCGGAGGGTCTCCCCTCCCTGAATGGGCTTGTCAGGCGCTTTTCCCAAGAGGAGCTGGTCTCCCAGCTTTGCCCGGCCACAATGTCCTGCAACTGGGCTAATGGTGAATTCGCTGGCTGGTGTTATTTGGAATCTCAGGATTTTCTGGCTGAACCACCACCTTGAAGTATTAAAATTGTGGGATAGATTCTAGAGTTTGGGGAGCTTTTTTGTTTTTAATGTCTATTAAAAAGGTCTTCTGGATGAATCAGGCACTTGACACTACATTTCCAGTTTAAGGAATGAGCCCCGAGTTTATTTTTCGGTACTGTTGAAGGCATATTTCTAGTTTGATGTCCCGTGTTTGGTCAATCCCACCAAGCTCATAATGGCTCTCGTTAGCCCATCCCCTTCCCCCCCTCCCCGAACTCATTGTACTCTTAGAATCTAGAGCTTTCTGATGGATCTTTTAATACATAGAGCAGTCCTGGGGCTTGAGCTCTCTGGCCAGGATCCGTCCTACCTCAGCTACTCTGCTGAATACCAATCACTGGACAAATGCTTGTCTTTGTTTACCTTGATCCTCTGGTTTGGTGGCTGCCTCTGCAGTCCATTATGTAGGGCAGACAAGCTGCTGTTTCGGCAGTGAACCCACTGGGCCTCCCGACACTGTGCCTAATTGTATTCCCTGTTCTCTGCTACCAGATGCAGTAAATTACATTTCCTCCCAGCTCCCCGACCTGCCAATGCTCTGTTCACGAACAGCAAAACCATCACCTGGGCAGGACGGGACTAGCAGAGGAGCTGGTAAGTCCTGGGGAGCTATTTGGTTTTGATGCCGGGACTGGCCACGGGGCCTGCATTTCTCTGAGCTTTAATAACAAGGGATGCCCAGATAGCCTTCCATAGTGGACCCTGTCCTCAGCCCAGCTTCAGACATAGAAATTGCAGTGGCCACAGAGTGTAGGTGCTAGGCCCTGATGAGTAATTAAGGATGGAATAGAAGGGACTACTGAGAAAATCATAGGGCATTTCCCTCCCTACCTTTAGTGGGGTCTCTCTCTCACGTTTATGGTCTTTATATATCTCCTTATTCTCAAAGTTAATCTGTGCTCTTCCTCTGGGGGTTTATATTTTCCGTACTGAAAATGTACAAGAGCCAAGGAGCTATGATGGAAGCTGGGGGAAAATTACTTTCAAAGCGTATGAGTATGTTGCCAAATCCCTTGGGAATCAAGCTGCTTGTATATTATAAATATATATTCCAAGTCTTCCCATTTCTGGAATTATTTCTGAGCTACTGTGGTATATTTGGGGGAGGGGACTAACAATTTAAAGAACATGTTTCTTGCTAATGTTTTTCACAATGGTGGATTTAAAAAAAAAAAACATACCTTTACAAGTATAAAGTCTATAGAGAGCTGTATTTTGCTCTGTTTGATATAAATGTGCCTCAGAAATCAGAACTGGATGGACGTGCAGAATCAGTCTCTAAACCAGTTGTTTTACAATCCACACAGAAATGCACTGGGGGCCAGGGGCTCAAATGAAAAAAATGAATGGCCAAGGTGGCACAGTTAGGAGCAATGTAGTGAATTCAAATCCAATTTATGTTTTACATAATCTAGGTAAGTTTATGCCTAAAATAAATCACATAATGACTCTTTTCATGGAACAAAATAATCATGGGCTTTTAAGCCAGAAGAAATCATTTATATAGGCCAAACTGAATGTTTTGTGAAGCAAATAGTCCCTTCTTCTTTTAATGTAAACGTACCCTAAAATGGCAAGTAAGTGTTGATGTGGTCGACGTGTGCACTGATTCAGTAGCTATTTGGTATCTCTGTAAACATCTTAGCATGTCACTTTTACAGCTGACTCACAGAATTCTAGAACTGGTGTTGTCTGGTCGGACCCTGGCCAGGTTTGTGTGCCCCCGGACCGAGAAAACAGTTCTTAGAGCCTGCAGGTGTGTAGCCGAGAAATCATCATCAGAGGCTTAAGCCGCAAGCTCTCACGTGCTCCAAGAGCACTTCTGAAGTCAACTAGAGTGATAGCTCTTCAACAGTCACACACCTTACCTTCTGCCAGTATTAGAGACTCGGGTGCTGATCGTTCCCAGTGAGCGTGGGTAAACAGCTTCCTGGGCCCTCTCTACAACATGTTCCTGGACCTTACAGGACGTGAGATATGATCCAACCAACCGACCCATGGATCAGCTCTGGGAGAGGATAGGGACAATGTGACGACTCACTTTTAAGGGGTCTAGAAAGGGTTTGGGCAGCATCGATAGTCAACAAGTGTGACATGTAAGAGTAAGTAAAGCGTTAACGTGATTGGAGCTCTGGCTATGTGGGAATACATGTGCCATTGCAGCCTAGCCTCCTTCAAGTTGAAGGTGCTCCAGAAAAGTAATGATCCGATGGCAAATGCATTTTCAGAAAAGAATTATGTGATCAGGATCTTCAAAAATAAGTGTATGTGTACTTCTGTTTATTACCCAAGAACTCATTTGCATAGATGTATCTAACTGTGGAAATACACACATGCAGAATCATGGAAGGAATTGCATTTGGTGTGGCTAACTCCTTTGTCTAGATTCTTTTCGGAATGGAGCGTCCAGATTCATTATCAGTTATGGCCAACAGAGCATGGCTGGCGTACCAAATAACGGCACTCACTCCCAGAATCCTTTCCCCTAGACATGACCCATCTTGCTTTATTAACATTCTTTTGGAAATTTGCACAATTTTATTTTTAAATTTTTCAATTTTTTTTAAAGATTGTATTTGCTTATTTGAAAGAGGGGATGGGGAGAGGAGCAGAGGGAGAGGGACAAGCAGACTCCATGCTGAGCATGGTGCCTGATGAAGGGCTCCATGCCAGGACCCTGAGATCATGACCCAAGATGAAATCAAGAGTCAGACGCTCAACCAACTGAGCCACCCAGGCATTCCTTGGGCCCATTTTAATAAATGTCACTTGTGGTTACTCAGCATTATGACAAATCTTCTGGTCGTTTGGAGTTTGGAAGGTTTAGGCTTCTGTATAAATGGGAATTTATTTAGCATCATTGCTTTTAGAATTAGGAAGCATCTGTTGCAATCAAACATGAGGCCAGGCTTTGGCAGCCCTGCAAATGGATCCCCAGACCACAGTCATATACCTCTGTGATTGGAGTTTGTGTCCCTCCAGGAGCCCCACTCTGTCTAATGGTACTGACCGTTGGGAAGTCCTTCCTCGGAGGTCTGCCTCCATCTTCCACCCATCAGTCCTTATCCTGCTCCCTGGAGCCACTTGGAACAAACCTTGAATTGATTTCCCTTCAACTATTTGAAAATGACTATCATTTCTGGTCTTTCCCAGATCCCCAATCTGCATCCCCTTAGCACCCACAGCACCCATTCTCTTTGGCTGTCCCAAAATTAATGAAATGGCTTTGAGATACCCTCTGCTATCCTTGCCCCTCCCAACTGAACCCTCCCCACTTTGTCTCTTGTCCCTCAGACGTGCAGTGCACGGACCTGCCCCATGCCCTCTGGGGTGGGCTGATCTCCACACCTCCCCTCCTCCCCTCCCCACCCTCCCGCTCCGAGAACAGAGCAAGAATCCGCAGACCATGTGACTCACTCTGCTGGTGCCGTGGTCTCTCAGCTTCAGGTTCAACCTCTGCTCAGCCTCATTCCCTTGATCCAGTCTAGTCATTGTTCCAGAATCATTTCCACTGAAACATGTAGTGGTTTTCTCTAATTGTGCACATACTGCTTTACCTGCTCGGAGAAACTACAAAATTCCTTATTTCTTAATCTCAAAAGGCAAAAGTAAGAATGAGCTATATACATTTCTGCCCTTTGTAGATTTGATGTGACTGTTGAATTTCTTCTTGATAGATTGTCCCTTTAAGTGTCAGGGCCCCGTGGGGTCACTGAGGAGCATCTGTGAAAGGTGGGGAGGGGAATGGTATAAAGGGATTTGGTAGTCAAGGCTCAGGTGTTCTGTCCCATTTCAGACACAGCAGCTCCTCTGTCCTTGGGTTTATATATTGTATTTCTGCCTCAGATTTCCATCTGAATAAAGGTTTTCACAGTTTTGAAAATAGAAAACCCTTCTTCTCTAGTGCTGGGATTTTTATAGCTATTGATTGTAGCACCTCAAAGCCTCGCTTTTCTTCTCAGTTTAGTATCACCTGAGATCTGAAAACAAGCTTCCATTATTTTTCTTCATTTCATTGATGAAAACATGGCCCAGTTAGAACCAAAGTCAGAGGCCTGTGACACACTGTTGGGGTCTCCTGGCCCTTGAGAACCCTAAATAGGCACCTGTGGGACATGCTTATTTAATAAGTAACAAGTTCTGGCAACTGTCTTGACAGCCCAGGCACATGTTTCTGTCTCGTCCACAGGAATGTGAGGGACTTTGTGATGATCCAGATTGATCTTAATCTCTGGCTTTGCTTAAATTGCCTAAACAAAAAGAGAATGAAGTGCATCTCTATACCTTCCGCCTGATGAACCCTTCCTGGGTCTTGGTGATCTCTGCTCTTTGAAAATGAACTTTAGAATTTAGCCAGCCATGATGGCAAGTTACTTCTACATAGTTTATGTAATTCCTTCCTTCTTCTTTGTTTAAATCAGAACTCCAGGTGTCGGCTTGTAGCAACTTTCCCAGCGTCTTGAGACAAATTTATTAATAAGGGAACTGACTCCTGGATCCAAAGCACTGAGATCATTTATGTCTCTCAGTGCTTCATTATTTTCTGAGCTTCTCCACTCATCTGGGCTTCACTTCCCTCTTAGCAATATTCTTTGGCACTCTCAGACTGAAAACTGTCCTTCTTGACCAAGAAAGTGGAAGCAAAATCAGATATGGGAAATTGGCTTGTGCTCTTCTTAGCCATGACGTCACACCTTTCCAGACTTATTTCTGTCAGTACTAAGGTGTCCTGGGAAAACAATCGTTCCAAGAAACTTGTGATGACTGGTTTTTGAAGGTAGAGATTGTCTAACTGCTGGGATGAGAGGAAAGATCCACTCTGAATTAATTTCCTCACTTGCATTTTTTTTTTTCCATCACAGCAACCGAGTTTGTACTTCTATCCCCAAGAGAAGGTATGAGCATATATGTATATGCATAGTTGTGTGGCCAAAGGGAAATGACCGCATGTATATATGCTCACTGAATAAGCCAAGTGTGTGCATTGTTTCTCCTCCACATTCCAGGTGTGATGTCAGCTACCGGGTGTTCAGTATATTGTGGGGGTCTAATGACAGTGGGCTTGTGTCGTATTATATTTTACATGTGGACCTTCAGCCTTATACCTCCTCCCACAGATCACAGTGAGTCAGAGCAAGTGAGCTGCTAGGAGCTGGAGTCAAGGGACCTAACATGATTGAATTTTCTGTCCTCATGGAACACAGTGTCTTGTTTGGTCTGCTCTTGGCTTGATTCTGAAATGGAATCATGTGGTTGGTTGCCCCACCCCTCCCTTGGGTCAGATGCTCTTGTTTCCTCTTCCCTAGGCTTCTTAGTGCCTGTACAGCTGCCTTCTCCTTACCAAAGCTGAAGGGAACAGAGAACACGAGAGTACCTAGAATCGTTGGCATAAGCTTGCATTGGAATCAAGCATTCTCTGTGGCTCAGACCCATGTCTCTGGGCTGTGCAGTGTGCCAGTAGGTTCATCTCCTGCCCCCACCCTGGTTTTTAGGCAAGTACCTATCACAGGGGCTTCCCCTCTGAACCACACCTGGCTGTTTTCAGAACCAAGAGCCTAGGATTAACAGTCCGAATTAGACTGCCTCTGTTTCTTTAAGGTTCTCCTTATTTACCAGAGGATAGGGTGGAGCAAGGACCTAGTAAACCAAACCCAGAGGCCTGGCGTCAAAGCTCCAGTTGCATCATTCATTTGTATCCTTTGCAGAAACTCACCACTGTGGTTTTTATTCTTCCTTGACAGTCATGAACATCTACTCCCCCATCTAGGTTCTTGGAAAGCATAGCAAAAATGCTTTATCCATTCCAAACTTATTGTCATGTATGTCATGCTGGGAAATCAGTAATTAAATATATCATTTTGTAAAAACATACTTTCAGATTTCAGTTATCCTGTCATTGCTACTTCCATCAGACCATCTCCTTTCTCTCTTCTCTGGCTCCAGAATCTTTCTCACTGGAGGAAATTTCACATACTTTCCTGTATGTCCATGCAGCTCTCAAAATCTCTTCCAGGGGCTCCCCCAGAAAGCCCCCTCTCCTCAGAAGCAGCCCTTCCTGACTTGTTTTCAGTAAGCTGAGCACGGACCCCTCATCTCTACACAGATTGTAGTGTATCCCATGTGGCAAGGGAAAGCTCGAGGGAAGAGAATGGAAGAGAAGGGAGTATATTTTGTGGTTAGACACGAGAGCATGACCTAAGTGAGAGGCCTTTGGTAAACACTACTTGACAGCAGTAACAAGCAGGAGAGTTTTTTTTTTAATGGTGTACGTGCATCAAAAATAAAATGTTGAATTCAAAATATAAGTCTCGTTTTTGTGCTGGTTCACATTCAACCTGCTTCACATTTGAAATATTATTGGCTGAGAGCTGAAGCAAAATAAAAATGCTTATTTATAAACAGAATATTTAAGATAAATGTTCACACTTCCTGTGTGGCTTTCTGAATGTCTGGTAACATTCTTGTATGTGTATCCATGGAGTCTAAATGCTGCTTTTGTGTTAAGCAAAAGCTTCTCGAAGTGTTCACCTAAGTACCCCTTCCTAGAGAGGAGAATGGATGCAGACAAATCATGTGAGGCTAGATCCTGACAAAATCTGCTAAAAATCTGTTTCTTTTGAAGCCTTGTTTTACCTGGGGGAGAAAGTATGCATGGATGTTGTATTTTGTGGCATAACGTATTTAGGCTTATCTTATTGGCAAAATGTCTTACGATGTTCTATTCCCATATTCTAGAAATATTGAAAGAACAGTGTACAACATGTACATACGAATACTAATATGTCACCCTAATGAAACCATGACACATGTGGTTCAGTCCCAGAGCCATGTCACATTTAACAAAATATGGTTTAAAATCACACACAGAAACAAAAACAAACAAACAAACAAACAAACAAAATATAACATTAAAAAAGGAATTCTGTTCTTTACTTGTTTTTCCTGGAGGATATTACAAGGACTCCAATTCATATCCCCACCCAGAAGCACTTCTCACATGTCCTTTTCTTTATTCCCCATATCTCCACCACCATCACAAAAATGTACCCTCTTTTTCCATATCCCATGTAGCTTTTACACCCTCTCCCACTGAACTCCTTGCTTCTCAGCTCTTTTTTGTGTGCATCTACTCAGGTGTTCTAGCATAGAACTCCTCCTCACCCTCCTTTCTGTCTTGTCTCTGATTCTGGAAACAGGCAAAGACAAAATGAGGGTTGGGGGTTAGGATGGTGGAGAGAGGAAAAGTGGACCAACAATGACAGCGTTCTCATTGGTGGGCAGAAGAAGAAGGACATCTCCAAAGATTCCCATGCTAATAATTTGCACCCGATCGCATATGGATCTAAAAATAGACATGTTTTGTTCCATATTCTGTATTGATGACAGATCAGTGTGTCATTTTGTTCACATATTACTAGATGCTTGGGGGATAATTAGATATTGTACCTATAACTGGCAATCATTAGCATCATCCTTATTTATAAATATGTCCCATGAGTGTTTTAATAGTGATAGGACATAATATTTTAACCCCCAAACTGTGCTTTTTGATGTAAATGTAATATTTAAAGAACAAACCTTGGAGTCCACACACAATTTTAAATGCCTAGTCTGTTTCTCTGGTGACACACTTGGTGGGAAATCAGGAAATAACCGAGACAAATATTTCTCTTGACGTCACCATCCTTGTGTGAGCCCATGTACTTCCATGACAATTATCGGTTGGCCTCTCACTGTGTCACTGAAGGAAACTCAAGATCTTTGTGCTGAATAAGGGAAACTTTCAAAATGGACATAAGGAAAATCAAGCATTGGATCTGGCTTCACAATCTGTTTAGTTAAGTGTTAACTGTGAATGGACCGTATCTTATTACCCAACAGATGAAATAGTATCATGGCTGTTTCTCTAACCAGTTCAAACATTAATTACTGTGTGTACTTTTTCGTTGGTGTCATGTTATACAAAGTCTTTGTGACTAGATAGTAGACTTTTCAATTAGTAGTATTTATTTCACCGGTATTTGTAGATCAGGTACTGTGTAGACAAAAGGCTCTAAGGTAGGTGCTGGTGGGGTAGGGGAATGGTAGAAAGATGTCAGGCAGAAAACTCACCTTTAGGGATCCTAAAAATCCATGGAGCTAATAAAACATTTCCACAAATGATTATACCCCTGAGTGGAAAGTGTTAAGTGACTTCAGAGAGGTTTGGAAGTGTTCAGAGAGCTTAAGAAGAGAGAGAAGACTTGGAGATGGAAGGACCAAAGAAACCTTCTGAGAGTGGGGAGGCAGCTGGCTGGGCATCGATGGATAGGTCCTATTTGGATGGATAGAAACTCTGAAAGGAAGGCCAGTTCATGAGAAGGGAATCTTAAAAGCAGGAAAAGTTTAGGTGTGGGATGGTGTTATTTGATTATGCTAAAAAAGGGGGGGGAGAGAAGTTGATATGATCATTTGGATCTTCTTAACACCCTTGGGGAACATGTAGTTATTCAGAAAGAGGTAGGGACTCAAAGGCAATCATAACCCGAGATGCCCCCATGGGAAAGGCAGGCCAGGCAGGGAAGGATGCTGAATTCTGGGAATAGAGCAAAGTTTGCTATGGTTGGAGCATATGTAGGATGAGAGGGGCTGAGAGACAAGGCTAGAAAAGAAGTTGCAGACAAATTCCCAAGGGAATTATATGCCATGCTAAGCAGTTTGGCATTTGTCCTATATAGATGCAGGAACCCACAGAGCATTTGTGCAGAAGGTGTTGTGGGCTGGATGGAGCACAGGCTAGTGGAGCCAGCAGACTTTTTCTATAAGTGGCCTGATTGTAAACATTTTAGACATTGTGGACCACATATGGTCTCTGTCATCTATTCTTTTTTTTTTCTTTTTTCCTTTTCTCTTTCTTAAATTTCTGTCCTCCTTTCTTTCCTTCTTTTTTTTCCTTCCTCCCTCCCTCCCATTTCCTTTTTATAGTATTTTCAAAACAAGTCTTGGGCTACCTTTGCCCCCTGCTCTGAGAAGCGGCAGGTGGAAGTGAGCAAAGCTGTTGTGCGGAGAGCAGAGGGGAGCTGGCCTGAGGCAGTGGCGGTAGAAGAGTTGCGAGGAGACGCAAGGGGAGAGGTCAGAAGTGGAATTAGTGGCTCACAACAGTTTGGCTGTGGATGAAATTAGGAAGAAAAGGACAAATCAGGTGTGATTCTGAGGCTTCTCGCTCAAGAGACTATGTGGTACTGGTATTGAAAACCAAGAAGACTAGGGGGGAGTTTTTAGAGAAGGTGAGTTCGGTGTTGAAGTTGCAGAGTTTGAGGTAATCCATGGGTCATCCAAGGAAAGCGTGCCTGGGGCTGGTGGGCTTCCTGGGACCAACGCTCGCTTGGTGCCCTAGCATCCAGAATGCGTGCCTCGCAGGGAGCCTCAGAGGTAACAGATTGGAGAAGTTGGAGTGTCACACAAGACTACAGAACAGGGGAGAGCAGGTCCTTAGGAAGCCCAGATTGGTGGCAAGATTTGGGATAAGTTGGAGAGGGCTAGAATGGATGGGGGGAACTGGGAGGAAGCCCTTACTGTAACCTAGGGAAGCGGAAATAGTGTCTGAGATTGAGTAGTGGCCTTCAAAGAGAGAGAAGGTGACCGAGGAAAAAGATGGTATGGGGCAGAATCACGAGGATTTGGCGCTGTGCGCATGGCCAAAGAAAGAGGCCTTCTGTGATCACCATCCTCCAATTCCAGTCGCCACAGGATGCTGCTACCTCCGTCTTGTTCTTTTTCTAGTCCTTGTTTCAGAAATGCAGCTCAGTGATTGAAGTAGTCTCAGAGCATATAACCTGACTGGTTTGTAGCTTCAGTTCCTGTAGACAGCCTAGTTCAAAGTAGAGTGGAGGATAGTCATGCCCCACCAGCAAAATCTTTTGCATATTCTCCATTCACAGTAAAAGGAGATGCAGAAAACAAAAACAAAAACAAAAAACAACAGTAGACTGCTTGGTGAAAAAGTTAAAAAAAAAATTTAAGATTTTGGAATTACAATGCTTCTTAGCCAGGACCTTTAAAATTGTCTATAAGCCTCGGGTAAGCTGTCAATCAAAATAAACTTGCATGTGTGCCAGCCTCCCAGGATTACATGGGATGTACACGGTCGCTTGTGGTCTTACGTTAGCAGACCTTCCTTAGAAGTGTAAGTGCCAGTGAGATATGGCAACTCTGTACATCTGGCTTCCCGGTGCAGTAAGCTGCTGTGTTCAAACACATTTATAACCACCTCTGTCCACACTGTGCACTCATTCTAACACTCAAGATGCTTGGCAGTTAGACTAGAAAGGGCACAAAGCCCTTTTTTTTTGTGTCTGTTTGGCAATTAACCATTCACTGGCTTTTTTTGTTGTAACATGCACTTCCTTTCTCTTGTTTTCATTCAAGCTGTGTACGCCATGGAAATTAATGTGGAGAAAGACAAACAAACAGGAGAGACCAAGATTCTCTCTGCATCCACCATTGGCCCAGAGGGGGTCCATCAGAGAGGAGTCAAAGTCTATGATGATGGTACCAAAGTAGTGTATGAGGTGCACTCGGGAGGCACTGTGGTAGAAAATGGAGTGCACACGTTAAGCTCAAAGGATGTAGAAGCACTTATTCAGAAGGCGGGACAATCAAGCTTCAGAGGAGGGCACGTGTCAGAAAGAACTGTGATCGCAGACGGGAGCCTCGGCCATCCGAAGGAACCCATGCTCTGCAAGGAAGCCAAGTTAGAAATGGTACATAAGTCTAGGAAGGATCATTCTTCCGGGACCCCAGGGCAGCAGCCCCCAGCCCCCAGCACAGAAGGGCCCGAGGCCAACTTGGATCAACCAGTCACCATGATTTTCATGGGCTACCAGAATATCGAAGACGAAGAGGAGACGAAGAAGGTGCTAGGCTATGACGAAACCATCAAGGCGGAGTTGGTCCTCATTGACGAAGACGATGAGAAGTCATTGAGGGAGAAGACCGTGACGGACGTGTCCACCATCGATGGGAATGCAGCCGAGCTTGTGTCCGGGAGGCCGATCTCGGACACCACAGAGCCCTCATCCCCAGAAGGGAAAGAAGAGAGCCTGGCCACAGAGCCAGCCCCAGGTACCCAAAAGAAAAAGCGCTGTCAATGCTGTGTTGTCATGTGACCACTTCTTTCTTCCCTTTTCTTCTGGGCAGCCTCTGGGCTCTCCACCACTTCCGTAGACCTCACTGTACCGCTAACGGCAATACTGTCAGCTGGAAGCAAACACCTGCCTTGCCTTGCAGTTGGATTGCTTGGGTCTCTCTTATTTTTGTCCCCCTTTCATTTTCCTCCAGTTTCCTCACCTGAGAGACAACGTGCATGTGTGTGCTTCATTCTTTCCAAGAACTTGCTTTTCCTCTAAACCTTTCCTTGTGTCTTCAAGAGTGAATCAATTTCTTACTGCTCGATTGGAATGGACTCTCCACATCAGCCAGTTCTATAGTAGCCTTAACTCACTTGACTGGAATCGAACCCATGGCCCCGGGGGTTTCCTGTTGTAGCGTGTTCCTATAATGTAGTCCCACATCACCACGTCGCTGACTTCCCACTTGCCTCCCTTGCTGTGGATCTTTGCTTTTATATTGTGTGTGGCAAAATGCTGTGGGCTCTCACTGGTTGCCAGCGTGGCCAAAAGTGGACCTTATACTTAGTCTGTTCAATCTAGGGTGATGCTTTTTGCTGCCTTACATAAGCTTCCAGATTACAGTATTGTGCATCTATGTCTTTCCTTCTGTTAAAACTGAAATGACATTGATGTAAAAGAAAACGAACCCAGTGCGTGTCGCAGCTGAAATGTAGGGACTGATTCCATAACCCGCCCATCAGCAGCCGTCCCTTTCTGTGGCTTACCTGATGGACACTTTATATACGAAGCACCATTTTTAATTTTCTAAGGACATGAAACATTGTTTTGAGCATTCGTAGTACTCTCTAAACTTAGGCATATCCATGAGCCTTGCTTCTATTCTCTCAGAAAAAAAAAATGTAAATTTTTATATTGTTTTCTTTTTCACGGATATTTTCTGATCATGTTAATCTATTTTCAACGAAGGGATCATTTTGAGGAGTATCTCTGCAGTGACCGTATTTCTAGAACAGTCTTTTTGACCAACGGTGGTTGCTACCAAGCTTCCATTTCATTGTGGATGGACGGTGCTGGAACTGAATTCACCTGTTCATCTCCCCTTCCCACTTGATTACAGAGCCTTACTTCTGGACTCTTTTCTTTCTGTCCCATGAGAAAGAGAATGTTTCCCATAATGTCACCATGCAGGTTGATCCACCCTTCAAAATCAGCTTGAAAATGTAAAAAATGTGTAAGAAAGACCTGTCTTCTCCACGTTAAGTCCTTAGACTCCTTCCACAAGTACCGGCTGAGTGGCACATAGTGGAGCTTCTTAAGGCATGTTTCTTAAACTTCTGGAGATTTCAGAACATCAGAGAATAGTTTTTGGGTTGTTGTGTTGTTGTTGTTTTTTTTTAAATCTAGAACACAATGAACAATTTAAATAAATACTTAGCATTCTCCCAAAGCAAACAGCCAGGTGTGTAGTAAAACCAAAGGGAAGCAATAGAGTAAAAAAATAATATAGTAATAAAATAAAGATGTAACATTTTAACTGGTTTTAATAACAGAGATCTCTTAACCTGAAGTTATTTGCCCAGATGTTCATAGCACTGTTGCAAATCGTTCACAAAATGTATCTATGTTCCATGGAACATAGTTTTAAAAAACATACAATAAGTCATGCTCCCTCAAGTCGAACCTCTGTGGAAAGCAGACAAGAAAAAAAAATAAATAAGATAGTCTTGAGAGAATTTCTTTATGGAACCAACTAAATTTGTCCTAAACATAGTTTTCTCAGTGCTAAATCTAACTGTTACTATTTTAAGTTTCTTGGCTTGAACTTATATTCCAAATGGAAAGGGGGAAAATGACATTTTTATTGTGAAAAGTTCATTTCTCTCAAATAATTATATTTCAGTGAGCACAAAGTAAGTCATTTTAGCACCAACGGGTAAGCAGAAAAAGTCAAGAAGGGACAAATAAAGGAGCTAAATTCTGTTCCTAAAATGATTCCATCAATGGCTTCCTTTTGAATAGTGGAGGGGGTTCCCTCTAAATGATCTCAGGTTCACCAAAGCAGCTACCGTTGAATTAAGCTGCTGTCTTATCTCGGAATAACATCTGGTTTTGCTGCCTAGAAATCTCCCCACTCGGCTTCACACTCCTCAGTCAATGGTCACTTAGGCTTCCTTTAAATATTGAAGAGAATGACATGCCAGATAAACTTATTCACGTAGAAAATGAAAAAAGTTTCAGTGTTTGGACAATCCATTATTTTAATAATTTATTTAATAAAGAAACAATCTAAAAGTTTACCATAACTTACCTTTTTTTACTCACTTAGGGGTTAATATTATTCAATAGGAGTTTTTAAAAGCACAGTTAGTAAGTGGAATGGTAGAATGTAGAACCCTTGAGCTTGCTGTTTGATAACCAGAATCAGTCTGGTTCGAGGACAGAGAATTCCCAGAAATGTTCTACCCATCCTGCCGTAGTGAGCTAGTTCTTCATGAAGAAAATGATCTGCCCCTTTCACTGCAGCCCTACACAAGAGATCTGAAAGACCAATGATAATCTGCACTTTCATTCATCAGTTATTATTATAGGAATTAACAAATTATATGAATTAGAAGTCTCTTTATAATTTTACTATTAAATCTTATTATTAGATCCTTTAAAGTAAGACATGTTACCTTTATTAAAATGATATGTGGCCATAGTAAGTGGTTTGTTGGAATATGGTATATATGTGCTTATTTTTCATCCTTTACTTATCAAAATAGAGGATTTAGGCTCAGCCAGTACTTTTATGGGATGAGACCTATAATCTCACCTACAGCATCAAGTAACTACATAATGAACATATCCTCAGTGTCGTGATTGAGAACGTTCTGCTTTCCCTGCCATCATTCTCTCTGTAAAAACTTTATTATGTGTGGTATCACACCCTCCCAAAATACAGGGTATTGACTTCCATAATCTGACAAATTAAAGAATCAGTAACGAAGCTGCAAGACCATGGTCTTTTTGAGCCAATGGTTCGTTGGATTGTCTTCTAAAACTATATAATCGGTTCCCCCTTAAACAGAAAGAGAAAGAGGGAAAGGAGGGATATTTCATTTCTTAGAAATAGATTTTCAGTGGCATTGAATTAAAGATCTTTTAATGGTTAAAATGGTAAAGTTTAACCGTACATATCCTGACAAATCTCAATGACTTGTATATCCTTGCCTTTGTTTTCTTTGATGTGCAATAGGACAGACTAAGGGGAATTTTTTTTTTTAACCTTGTATCTCTTTTGCCCTTAATTCTATTCATTACTTTTATAAGCAAAGTGAGTTGCCTCTAAAAGTGATTTGACAGTGTCCAGTGACATCACTAATACTGGGACTAGAGAGGATGAGGAGAGAGGGAATTCCCTTCTGGCCAAACCCAAGGCGTGGTTTCCTTAAGCCTCCTGAGCAACCGAAAAATATTCAAAGACTTTCAGGAAACTTAGATTTGACTCTTTTCTGAACTGCAATTATACATGTATCAGCTTTAAATTCCCATCAACTCCATTTTACTTCCTGGTCATAAATGTGTTTGTTCCTACATACAAGTAGAATGCTTTATTTCGGTTAGGGTCAAGTTTTTTGTAAAAGGAGGGAAAACATCGAGGTACAAGAACCTCTCCGGAGCAAAACATTCAGGCCAAGTGCCAAAATGGCTCATGTCTCTTCGCCTCCTGCAGAATTTCATTTCAAGGGACCACTGAACACCCTTGAAATGAACACTTATTTCCTGCCAGTGAACCAGGGTAGCGAAAGAGGAGGGAGGGAATGTGGTGACAGAGGCAAAACTAGAACCACTAAACGAGCTCTTCCTTTTTACAAAGCACCCTGTCGATTTAAAATACAGGCGAACACAAAATATTCACAGAGGACTTTTTGTTGTCGTTCTTGCGGAAGATCTAGAAGCTCAGATCTCCCTTTGTCAGTGGACTCACTGTGGAGTTCAGCTCACCAAAGGGCCCCTTCCTTGCGGGGATAGTCTCATCTCCCAAAGGGTTACTTTGTTTACAGTAAACACCCCGCCAAGGCAAGCAGTTTTAAGTTGTATTTTTGCAACATGCACCTTCAGTCATTGGAACCACAAAGAAGGTTTGAAACCTCATAAATATGCAATCTTTTAGAAGCTCCTCAGTTTACTTTGTATCAAGGTATATAGAACTCCACTGATGAGGATAGAACCAGCAAATATCCTTTGTCCTGCTGGACGGTACAACCCAGCAGGTAAATGGAGTGACGGTGGTATATATCACAAACCAGCTCCAAGAAACCAGCAAGATGAGCTCTTTGACTCTAGCTGCCAGCGGTCATTGTATAGCCTTCTTCTGGTCTTTTCAGGAAAACTGGCCTGCATTTTCTAGGGACAAAGAAAAGCCAGGCTTTCGTGATCATAGGAGCACAATGCAATTATGTGTCTGTATTTTCATAGTTTCAGTGAACTCTAGGATAAAACTCTCATTTTAACAAAAACCAAAATACTTATTATTTGAATGTAGAAAAAAAATGAAATAAAACTTACATCCTGAAAGGTTTCAAAAGGGCAATTTCCCTGGGGATCCCTAGACCAGCCTCGCCCATCCCCCTTCATTTTTATATGACTTAAATAGGCCTCTGCTTCCCCTCTCCACTCCAGTCTAACCTAAGGTCAGAACCATATCACGAAACCTTGCTTTCAACTTGAAAATATAAGATGTAATTTTGGGGATCGCAGGTTTTCTGCATCAAAGATCTGGACCGCCTTAACTTTTGTAAAAAAAAAAAACAAAAAAAGCAAACCAATTTTTCAAGACTCTCTTTTACTAAGCAGGAAACCAAAATGTTTCCTGAAAATTAATGACTTTTTTATATTTGTGACTATTTTCTAAGTTCCTATAGGTTGAGGTGTAAATGGTCATCTTCTCCCCATAATGCCTCTTCCTGGTCAACGGGGGGGAGGGGGGCCTCTTTTTTGCAAGTCACTGCATTTTTATCAAAAGAAAAGTATATTTCATGAACCATAAATAAATTTTAAAAAAGTCCCTAGACTTCAGGCAGTCCTTCTGGAGTGAAAGAACAAAAATACAGAAAGAAAAGAATTACAGGGTGGCTTTCCTTTTATTTTCCTATGGTTAATGTACTGTATGGTATGTATGTTTACAGAATGTATCTGCCTTGTGATGTGAACAAAATGAATGACAAAAACAAGAGTTCTGATGTGCCATTTGAAAGTTTGCCTTAGCATTGCTGTTTATGTTCTTCTTTTCTGTCCTTTAAAAAAAAAATGCAGGTTGTATTCCAAAGCTGTATTAACACAACATTCTCTTCCCCGCCCCTACCCAGCCTTCTTCAGAGCTGTGAATTCCATCACAGGAGCCTTGAGGCAGAACCTTGGGGGTCAGACCCAGAGGGAATAAAGTGGACATTGCTTGGACATTGTCTATGTCCATCTAGCAACCAAGCATGTTCCTGTGTTCTCATCTGGGTCTGAATGTCACGCTCTGACACTCCTGGGCAGGCCATAGACGGCATAAGATCTTCCGCAGTCCTTCTTACCGTGAGGGGATGGGGACTTACTTGTGGACCCCCTCTCTGGGTCTGGGAGCATATTTTTAAGCACAAGTAGCATAGCTTGTGAAAGCAAGAGAGATGGACTCAAATGGTGTGATTGAGCCATAACCGAGAGGTGTGCCCATTCATAAGATGAGTACCATAGGGGTGGGAGTAAGGAGTGGCCATTAGAAATGGAATATTTTACATTTATGTATTTTTTTAAGGAATGATATTTTTATAATGAAATCTATATGCATTATGAAGCTTGAGTTTGAAAACAATTTTGATTGAGTTATTTCTCCATTCCCTTAAGGTAACTTTCTGGTGAGTTCAGCACAAGCCCAGACCTTGAGAGGCATGATCAAAGGTCCTGTGGCCTGCCCATGTGCCTCCACTGCATGAAATCCAGTGTTTCCAAACAGACCTATATTGTAAGATCAAGCTTTCTATGCCTGTCATTAGATAAACCATGTCTTGATAGCTTGATAGCTCTCTGGGCTACATCTTTAATGATAAATAATGATGTTTTGAAAGGGGATAGCCATTTTAAGTGTAAGGCAACTCCAGCAATGATCAAAGTCCAAATATTTCACATATTTAAGGACTGATCACTGTGTTGGAGATTAAGGGACCACTCACTATGGTACATTTAAATGATATGGATAAAATGGTGCATCAGAAGCCTCTGGCCATAAACCAACAATATAAAACTTAGGAGGTATAATTGGCCTTGTAAATACCAAAGGTGCTGCACCACATTTTCAGAGTTAAGAAGACACAGAAAAGAATTGTCTTTATCTATCCACTAATGAGATTCTGAATTTTTAGAGTTCCTGGATCCTCCCCCCTCCACCAATTTTCTGCCAATCTCCCAAGTTCCCATTGCAATCAAACTCAGTTTCCTAAAGATCTTCACCCACACCTGTTCCTCTGTCTGAGGGACAGAGCAGCGTAAGCCTCAGAGTCTGCTTACCACCCCTGTTAGACTCTCTTCCCAGACAGCATCCTTGCCCCAGACGGGCCCTTTTTCTATGACCCTAAAAGACCAAGAGCCTTTTCCAACAAGGCAAGGTCAGAAGCATTCTCTCCAACTGAAGAAAAAGAACCCCTCCGGTTCCCATGCAAATCATTTCGATTCTGTCATCTCTAGAATCCCTCCAACAGGCCCAATTCAAGCCCAGCTATGAACACCAGTGTCACGGAGACAGCTCTCAAAATGAAAGAGCTATGCAACTGCCTGAAGGTGCTGAGGGAGAGCTGCTTGGCTCTCATCTCTTATCACACGGGAGCCTCACAGTGTTGAGAGGAGGTGGACAGGGAGGCATCCAGGTCCTTGATTTTGCGGTCAGTCTTTATAGACAGAGAAACCACCAGGCGATGTCTGATCCGAGCTGTTCTGGTGCAGCTTTAATGCCAATTCCATGATATCCTATTCTGGCAAGCAGAAGGAGTCCTGTCCTTTGCGGGGTTCTGGAACATTCTCTCCTCCTCTCAGGCTCCTGACGTGGTAAAGTTAAAAAATCACACAGGGGTTCCAGAAAATGTTGTGTCTGATGCAGCTTTTCAGTGAATGTAGGTTGTTGATGGAATTTTCAGCTTTAGCAGTTCCACTCGGGGTGAGTGACATCTCTGTAAATATTTCCATTTCTGTGGTTGGTTGGGGGGTGGGGTGGGAGCCTGTCGTGCTGACTCTGAATTAGACTTGCTGGGCTAGCTGCTGTACTTTGTAACCTGAAGTGTACTTTGACTGTTCTCTTTCCTTCGGATGAAAAACAAAACAAAAACCGACTTCAGAAATAACACTGCCAGCGACAGCCCAGTGCTGTACTTGTAGCTTCTCTCTGTTCCTCTGTACAGTATTAATAGACAATAAACTGCCTTTTCACTGCATCTATCTCTGAGTGTCTGTGCCCCGATTCTTTCCCACCCCCCACCTGCCACAGGTGCATTTCAGGCCAGACTGCCCCGGGGGGGGGGGGCGGGGGGGCGCCTTCGACTGCTTGCTAATGCCAAACCTTAATCCAGTGCCTTTCAAACTGGAGCGTGCCTCAGAATCACGTGGGGGGACCCGCCAAGAAGGGGGAAGCTCGGTCCCACCTCTGGAACCCCGATTCAGGTTCCTGGGTGGGGCCTGCTCACCTGCCTTGCTAATCATGTCTCCAGGTGATTCTGATACATGGGGTTCCTGGCCCGACTGTGGGTTGGGGGGCCCCGCAGGGGGCATCCCTGTGGCCTGCCTGTTCCAGCTGGTTTCCACACTAACTAATCCGCTTTCCCAGCACCTCCTCTCTCTCACCTGCTCTTGCACATCTGTCTCCACACTCGTCGTCCTTGTTCTTGTTCCTTGCAAACCCCTAGCAGTGGCATCGACCGTGATCCCCTGGGTCAAACTTGGGCTGCCCCTCAGGCAGTACGCATTCAAGCACTGTTGTCTTAGAAACAGGAGCACCTGAAGACACATGGGGATTTGGTTATTCTTCTTTACTGCTCTATCCTCTCTATCCAGAATAGGCTCAACAAACTTTTTCTGGAAATGGCCAGATACTAAGTATTTTGGCTTTGCAGGCCAGATGATTTGTGTCATGGCTGCTCAGCTCTGCCAGAAGCCAGCCAAGCACCGCACATAAATGAATGAGTATGTCTAGGTTCCAATAAACCTTATGTATTAAAAAAAAAAAAAAAAAAAAAAAGTAGACTGGATGACTGGATTTGGCCCTCAGGCTTGTAGTGTGCTAATCCTTGGCCTCTAAGGGAGCCTGGCTCATAGGAGGTACCCAAGAAAAAAATGAAAAGGTATTATATGAAAGAACAGACAAAGGACAGATGTGATATCACCTGTAGAACTGTCATAGAAATTTGTTTTCTTAGAGGATATGGAGTAAGAGAAATCAGTCGGGGGGCTCTCATCTGTTTGGGTTCCATAGTGGATTTTGTTTTTCATGTCTTCATGCATGGAAGTTATCTTGCAAGTTCGAAGCATGAATGGTGCCTTGTAGACAGCTCAAAGCGCCAAGCTGAAATGAATAACTCTCAACCAACAGAGAGTTGAGGAAGTATTAGGACATCTTACCCTTGTTGGCAGCACTGGAGATACTGGAACCGGGTGGTCCCTAAGTATCTCAAGCATTTGATCCAAATGTCTGTGGAACTACATTTGGTCTGAGCCGTCCTATGCTGTGAACTCAGGGCTTTCTTTATATTACCTCTCCGTTCACTGAAATACTCTTTAGTGTGTGCACATGTGGGGAACCGCAATGGCACGTTACACATCCCATAAGCCAGGGCACACTAACAGTGACACACCAGGAGCTGTGTGTTTCTATCCATGGCCAGTGTCGTCGTGGAGTTGAAGGAAATGATATGTACACAAAGCGGTTGGTAAGCGAGAAGTGGATAACAAATGTTATCTTACATGTGATGGGAAAGTGTTTGTCCCGCTACTGAAGGGTTCACCTTTCCCAGATGTAAAGAGTATAGGCTGTTCCAGTATGTTTCAGAACCAGCAGAAAAATGGAAGCCACTTTTCCCTTCTTTGGGGTTGGGACTACTTTTGTATTACGTGGAACCAAATGAAATTGATATTTTGGAGGTCAGTAGTGCTGAATGTTGACAGTTCCGTAGAGTTCAAACTGATCATTCTATTCCAGGTATCATTTTCCATCAGAGAGGGCAAAATATGACCAGAATTCCAAATACAGCAGGAGGAATTTAGATAAGAAAGTAAGAACTTCGAAAGGAACATGGTTCAGTAAGACTAACACAGAAAGAGGCATTTCCATTGGGTGTATAGGATTTCCTATGATCTTACATTGACCCGATGAGGTAGACATTGCTATTGTTCTCCTTTATACTTGAGGAAACTGAGTTACTAAGATAGTAAACACCTCGCCCAACCTAGCAGGGCTACAAATTGGGGTGGGGGTGGGGGTGGGAGCAGGAGGGACAAGTTTCAAGCCTATCTCTAACTTACTTCTACACAGAAGTCTCTATGTCATGAAAGTGGTGTGAGGTTACAGCTAAGGTTGGACATAGGAAAGATGTGGAGGATGGAGCCATGGATGCAAATAAAAACCCCCCACAAAATGGCACCAGTTCCTTCTTGCACCTCTTCGTACTCAGGCAAACGCTCTGTAATATCACTGCCCTCTGCAGGCTGGGAGGAGTCTCTGCAGGCTTCCATCCCAGAAGAAAAGCAGAGGGTGAAATCGCCCGCTGTTCTCTTCTCTGTTCATTACTGTTTGACTGTTTTTGCGTCCCCATTTAGGAAAAGGATTAATAAAATTGCCCAGACAACTCTGTAAATTCTAAGAGTGCTGTGTTCATCTCCGAGTAAGCGAAGGTAATTTTGTTGTTGATGATGGTAGGATTGCTATTACAATTATTAAATCACCCATGTCGCAAACAGCGAAGAGGAACAGTGCTGGCGTTATGCACCTGCCTTTGGATCTAGGCTGGGTCACCCGTCCGCAACACAACTACCTCCCCAGCACCGCAGCTCCTCTCCTGCTTTTCTTACATGGTATCAAATCCTCTACTTATGGACAACGCACAAAAGCAAAGATGTGCTATTTAGGGGCTCAGGCTACCAGATCTGAGAGAGATCATCAAGTACAGAAATCACAAGATGGCTATCCATAGGCTGAATATGGCCTACGGCTATATAAATTTTGCCTGCATAGTGCTTTCAAATAGTTTTTAATTCATTGCCAAAAATATTAAGAGAATTCTCATTTTCAAAGTATGAATTTCCAGCTTCTCTAGATTTTAGATCCTCTGCTTTTTTTTAATGTTTCAAAGCTATTATTTATTCTGTTCAAGTTTCCACTATACAGTAGACGTTCTTCTACTCTTGCTTACACAATAAACAAGTATACACCAGTCCCGTGGCTCAGGCTTACAAGTCTTCCCTAGAGAAGGGTGTCAGGCCATTTAAACTCGGGGTGTCTTTCTCTGATGCCTCCTCCTGGAAGCACTGGAAGGCACCAGGCTCCAAGCTGTGTGGGTGTGCAAAGAGCTCCGTACATGGAGCCCCATGCCTTGGTGTTTAACAGCTTGACTCTCTGGGAGAGGACAGTGTGGTGTCCAACTACTTAGGGCAAAATCAAGCCCGTGGGAAAGAATCATACAACCAAAGCAAGATGTCCCAGGATACTCAGGCTCCAGCTCCCAGGGTAGGACTGAAGGCCAGTGCCAAGAGGAGCAAAGGGTGGCTTGGGCATCCCTGAGAAACTTGGTCCAGAGGGCTTAAGTCTAGGAGACTCTGGGAAGACTGGGGTTGGGGGTGGCAGGAAGGTCAGGGAGGAAAAGCATGTTAAGAGGGAATAAATTAAAGGTTAGAGAAGCACCAGGGATAAGAGGCTTGTGCTCTCCTTGGATTGTTTTCCTAGCTAACAATTGCCTGGAGCTGAGGGGCGTGGCTGCCCCCTTTAAAGGATCCACGCTCTCATTCACCATCATCACCACCGCTTCCTATGATCTCAATCCTGGTCAGCTTCCTTTCTTTATGTCACCTGTCTGGCCCCTGTTGACATACCTAATCTACCATAATCCACCCATTTTATGGTTGGGTCAAATGAGTCCCAGGTGGGAGGTGAGACTTACCTTTGCAAGATAACAGCTGAGCCAGAGCTCGGGATGGTCTCCTGAACGCTTTTGCAAGCACCAAGGTTTTGTACTGTGTTTGAATTTGGCTCTGATAGAAGCTTTTAAAAATTTGAACAGGCTCTGGGCAGGAAACCAATCTCAGTAGCTGGTGCTTTTGCTTTTTGACAGGGGAACCCACTTGTATTATGATAGACAAGGCTGGTGAGCTCATTTACAACTCAAGAGAAAAAAAGTCCTTTTCCTACAACAATGAATAGTATATGGATTCTCCCACTCTGTCTTCCTTAGGTTAAATGAAAATGTAATGTTTTAAGAATATTGTGGTATCATACGCTTTTTGGTATAAAGTTTCATTCCTGGAAAAAATGAACAAAAACTTTGTGATCAACAGCTGAATAGTACTGGGAGCTTCACATCTCTTCTTGGGGAAAATATGAGGCAAATCCTACACGTACTTAAATTTAAATGTGGTCTTCTCTCCTCTCCTAATTCATGATCTTTTGTCATGTTCCTGAGGTTATATGGTCAAGGACTAGAAATGTTCTCTAATGTTTACTCCCTTATCTTATTAAGAAAAGCAATCAGTAAGAAGTTTGACAATTCAGAGAACAGAGGAAATGGGGATCTTCCCTCCCTTGGCTTGTTATCAAAAATCAATGTGATCTAGTGTTTTCTTTTTTTTTTTTTTAATTTTAACTAGAGGCTAATCAAATTTAAGATGATAATTGTACTTTCTCACTTTCTTTTCATTCCCAAATCACTGAGAATTAAAAATATGAGCAGTGGACTTACTCTTTCAGGTCAGGGTTGTAGGTCAGCCTGGAGGGGAACTTTGAAGTGAGATGATGTCCAGGTTCAGTGTGATGCGTCCCATCCATACTGTCAGTATACGCAGTCTCCAATCCCATGTCTTAAAGAGTGGTTTCAAACCAGAGTACACAAACAGGTTCACTTGTTTCCTCTTTACCTGAATTCCACCCAAATCCTAGCTACACTCAGAGACTCCGTGTGAGATTCCATCACATACCTTAAACTCGGTTTTTCCTAAACTTTGACTTTGGGATGCCACTTTAGTTATTTTTATCCTGTATGTATATCACCTATGGACCATTATTTGTTTTTTTTAACCCACATCTTTGACTTAAATAGATTTAAAATGTAGCTTTGTAGCCTTGCCTTAAATAGGTAGTACATGCCATAAAAAGTAACTGTCTAGGAGCGCCCAACTAGGTCAAGCAGAATAGCATGCGACTCTTGATCTCGAGGTCGTGAGTTCGAGCCCCACACTGGGTGTAGAGATTACTAAAAAAAATTATATAAGTAAACTTAAGGAAAAATAACTGTCAAAATAAAGGCAAATCAACGTTATTAATTCCAAGCTTCATACTGTTGCCTCATCGTGCAGTTACCTGAGACCAGCTCTCTCATTGTCAGAGGAGGGAATGGCCAGACTGGAAAGCTGTCAGAAATAGACCTCCTTCTCTTTCATATAACCAGATGGATTGAAAGAGAATGAGAATGAGAATAACTCTCTCACTCTGTGACTCAGTGTTATGTACTGTGTTTATTTAGCCCTGAAGTTTTGGAAACACTTCTTACCCCGTTGTATTCCCTTAAAAAAATCCCAGTTCTCCACTTTGAAGATTAGTGTGAGGAATACAAGTGGCTTGCTAAAGCTGTGGGGAGGGAGAGCAGAGACACAGAACTGGTATTCACACCCAGGTTGGGGCGGGGTGGTGGGGGGACTTCAGATTCTTTCTGTCGCCCCAAGTGCCTGTCCCACTGCGCCTTGCATAAGGGATGAATTGAATACATCCGCAGCAAACTTCAAGTCTCCATAAGAGACATTTAAACAAACAAAAGTAACATCTGTTCCAGCTCGAGCTGTCTCTGGCATAAGCAGTTTTTCGCTGACGGAGGCCAGATCTAATTGGGCTCCTTCTCCCTCACTTGGGTAAAGTTACAGAATCAGATGAGTGTATCCAGATAGAGGGGGAACTGATGGGCTGGCTCGTCGGGGCAGGACAACTTCTTGGTTAATTCTCGAAGAGTCAGGGATTTAGTCGATGCAAACTGTAAAACTCTGGGCACTAGAGATGAAGCAGATCTTAATGGAAGGAGAACCATCTCAACTTCCGGGACATCTCACCTTCTCCTTTTCTCATCTCTTCCCTTTTCTTCTCTCTTCAGTCTTCCCCTTGTTCTTCTCTTCTCTAGTCTCTTCTGCTGAATGAGCCTGTTGTCCATGTGAGATGCATTCCGACCTGTAGGGTGAGTTGGGCTTCTCAAAGACCCTGGGAGTTCTCCCACCAAGTGCCATGCTGGAGGTCTCTACTTCTCCTTTCCTGCTTGCTGCACATTACAATCTGGGACAGTTCCTTAAAAATAGGATCATACTACGGCCCCACCCCAGAGATCCTGATTTAATTGGTGTAGGTGAGGCCTGGGACATTTATTAAATGGCCCCAAGTGGTTCTAATGAGGGCTGCTTGGTTGGAAACAACAGCGTAGAGGAGCCCAGTGTGGGCAGGAGTGGTCCAGAGGAGAGGTCCAGACTGGAATCCTTGTCTCAACTTACAAAACCAAGAAGAAAGGGAGGCTTTGGAAGCAGGACTAAAGTCAAATCCTGGGTCTGTCATTGGCCAGCTGGGTAATCTTGGACAATTTATTTCAATTCACCAAAACTCAGTCTCCTCTTCTGTAAAATGAGGTTAATAGTTACTTTGTAGGGCTTCTATTAGGAATATTCTAAAGACTTTTCTTTCTGCTTTCCCTTTCCCCCTTTGTTCCCCTTACAAAAGGAACCCGTTTGAGGCAGTTATAGGAAAAGACACAGCAGAAAAGAATATAGAGGGAAATCAGGTAAAGAGAAAAATAAGACAAAACCAGAGGACTCGAACTAGCATAGATTTCTGAATGGGTATTTCTCTTTCCTTTGTTTGAGCAATTCACTTTGTAAAATGTGGGACATGATACTTCTTTATCAACCAAACCACTGAATTTTAATTTCTTGGATCTGTTTTGAAAACAAACAAAAAAACCCCATGAAATTATCGAATCAGTGTGTTTTAGTGTGAAGGGATCCATGGCCTGGACTTTGTCCTTGTTCTGCCATTGATTGTATGACTTAGAAGACTCCTTTTCCCTCTTTTGGCCCCAACTTTCTCATCCATAAAATGAGTAATTTTACCAGATGGCTGTTAAGGCAGTTTTGGGTGACATTCTAGGTGGATGTTAA
Source organism: Lontra canadensis (assembly GCF_010015895.1). Taxonomy (NCBI): domain Eukaryota; kingdom Metazoa; phylum Chordata; class Mammalia; order Carnivora; family Mustelidae; genus Lontra; species Lontra canadensis. Next base: position 24,361,546 of record NW_022631013.1, read on the forward strand.
TATCAAGACTTTCTTTATAATTGAGACGGAAGGAAGAAGGAAAGGAAAGGAGGGAAAAAGAAAAAAGAATAGAAAAATACATCAAACTGAGGGGTGTTTTTCTAAAAGTTCCAGAAATCTCTGGCCTTTCAAAACGAAAACATCAGCAGTCTGTTGTGACTCTGGTCTGACTCTGAGGAGCCCCTGGGCAAAATCCCTCATCACTGCCTTCCTTCAGGGTCTTTCCAACCCAGTGGAGATCAGGTGGCCATTTTCCTCTGTGTAAAATCTAGTGGGGGAACACCTGGTTTTCCAAGACCTACAGTCCTCAATGATTGAAAACAAAAGTTTGGATTCCTTTTTTAAAACCAGCTGGACTTATTAGGAGCTAAAGCCTAACATCTTCATGCCCTACTCTTTCCTGACCCTGAGAGTCTTGGAGAGTGGGTAAATACCCACCTAGAGGCTCATGGGAAGTGAGTGTGGCAGATACATACCACTACTCATCTATTCTAGATGGTTTCTCCAAAAGAAACTTAAATATTTGACCCACAGAATGGCGATGCTTCTCTCCCCCAGACAATAGATGCTTTGGGCAAAATACAGCCTCCTTCCCTTGGGCCCCATAGCTTGATGTCCAGCGTAACTGGATCTGAGAGGAATAAATCCATTCTGCTCCTTCACAGCTCTCTTTGGGGCCACTTAGTCTGTATGCTCTGCAGTATGCCACCGACCGCTAACTAAGCATAAGTGTGTTTGTGTTGATGCAAAGAGCTTTAGAAGCAGTAGATAAAATGCCAGTCACAGAAGCTCCCAGCTGAGTGGGGTTAGTTGACTGAAGTTCAGCTGAGGATAGTTTGGTCCAGTTCTCTAACTCTCTCAGGAGAAAATTTCCCCCAGCTGAATGTTGGAAGGAGAAATGGGAATTCTCAGGTCATTTCCTGAGACCAAGGCGCCTATATAGCGAGTATAGAAGCATCCATCAAGTCATCACCAAAGCACTGCCCGAATTCATAAGAACAGAGAATTACTGCTTTATTCATTCCTTCCGGAATTAAGATCAGACTGCTCTCTGAAAGTCAGGATTTCCTAAAATGTAACACCTTTGCCATCTCTCCTCTCCTCCACAGGTGAGTTCCCACTGGTTCCTAACATAAAGTCTCCTTTCCAATTCAGGAGCCCAGCCCTGCCCCTCACTGGCCACATTCACCCCCAGCATTGCTCATGCTGTCTGGTACACATCTCGAATAGCCCCTTTCCTCTCCACATTTTGTGAAGTCATAATCATCAGGCTTGGCCAAGCTCAAGCGCCTTCATCTTACACTCCCCCTGTGTCTGTCTCAGTTCCATTGCTATCAGCCTCCTTTGTCCTCTGTCCACCTGCTCCCTTTATATGTGGCTAAGAGTTTACATGGGTTCTCTGGGTTCCTATGATGAAAGACTCATTTTCTAGTTCCAGAAATGGATCAGAAGCAGTTTAGTTGACTTTACCCAGACTCTGGGTCAAAAACCATAATCAAGATTTAATGCCACCTCTTGGCTCCCAAGACTCAGAGGGAAAATTGGGACAAGGGTCCTTGCCTACCCTCCCCACAAAAAAAGGAATTATAGTTTTAGTGTTTCCCTCCAATACCAAAAGAAGGTATTGATGTTGTAATAAAAGCCACGATCTTCTCTTGTCAGGCCAGAGGAGGGGTTAAACTTCTATCAGTGGGTGCCAGAAAAGTTAAGTAGCAGAGCATATTGTCAAAACATTTTTTGTGGGGGCGCCTGGGTGGCTCAGTGGGTTAAGCCTCTGCCTTCGGCTCGGGTCCTGATCTCAGGGTCCTGGGATCGAGCCCCATATCGGGCTTTCTGCTCAGTGGAAAGCCTGCTTCCCCCTCTCTCTCTGACTGCCTTTCTACCTACTTGTGATCTCTGTCTGTCAAATAAGTAAATAAAATCTTTAAAAAAAAAAAACATTTTTTATGTGCCTCATAGGATGAGAGTATAGGTAGGTAGGTGCTCACTACTTTTTGGAAGTGAGTAGGCAAGCAGACACCAGACTGAGGGTGACCAGCTATTTAAGGATTAGACTGCTGAAGTATACCAGTTCTGGCTGGTGGGGAATGGGACTAAAGTGTTCCATCCAAGGCTACCATGTATGATTGTCAGGTTGCACACTGCAGAATCCTAGAGGGCTCCATTCACATAAAGTATGATGTGAATGGTGCCCTTAGAATTGTTCAGTGCACAGCATGTACAATGTACATGCTCAGGCATGTACCTGCTCAGGCAGTAGATAAGTTCTTGGGAACACATAGCTAAAAATCAATCAGACACTTACTTTGTAAACCTAACCCTATATTAAATTTGCCATAGTATGTCAAGTTGCAAGACCCAGTTTTTAACTCCAGGAAACATTGACTTTAATTCCTCAGAACCAGTAACCAAGGCATACTTTCAGGACTGGACCTATTCTTGATTTTTTACAGTTAAGTCTAGCTTGGTGTAGTCTAAACACGTGGTATAGGAGGAATGTTGCATGGTGTTGTAGCTACGATCATGGACCGGAATGAAAAGGGCCAGTTGCTCTTCTCTCTAAGTTAGCAGAACAGTATTGCTCAGGCCAAAGAGGCTCTCCAGTGGCTGCTTAGAAAGGTTTCTCTGACCCAGGTGACCTTATGTCCATGTTTTCCCATGTTTTCCTAGCCTAACTGTCAACAGTGTTCCAGTTTGGATGACAGAGCTCATGATCACGCTACTTCTGGCACGCAGATGGGCATCTCTGCTTCGTCAGCCACCCCCACACCTGAGACCAATCTTTCCTTTGATTGATCCTTTGACAGTTCCCATGATGCAGAGCAGTGCTCAGGGCACAACTACGGCTCTTTATTCAAACTGACCATTATGAAGGATCAGACAGAGTATTGTGGGACAGTTGACCGTCACATCAAATCATTTCCTTTTTTCTTTGCCATTATGGTTGGCTTCATATTCCTATGGGCATGTGATGAAGAGGAAGAGTTAAAGAAAGAAAGCAGAACACTATCAAACTAAGTACTTACTAGCCAGATACAGACTCAGCAAGGACATGCATGGCTCTTGGCCCATGTCATTTGCCTGCTGTCCTTGGTTGTTGATGGATGAGGTTCACTGTTGCCTGGGCTCCGTAATTATAATTACCACCAATGCATGGGAGGGAGGGTGGGGGGTGACAAGGTCCTTTGCAAATGCACATTCATCCAACAACAACCAAGAAATACCCACAAGATGGGGCGCATGAGTGGCTCAGTGGGTTAAGTGGCTGACTCTCGCTTTCGGCTTAGGTCATGATCTCAGGCTACTGGGATCATGTTCCCTGTTCAGGGGGGAATTGGCTTGAGGATTCTCTCTCTCCCTCTCCCTTTACCCTTCCTTCCACTCATGCTCTCTCTCTCTAAGATACATAAAGTAAACTAAAAAAAAAAGTAGAAGAAAAGAAAAGAAAGCAAGCAAGCAATACCCATAAGACTGTGCAGATGCTGCCCAAGGCCTGAACCCATGTACACAAATGATTCAGAGTTCAGATTCTCAAGTCTAATGGTCACTTCTTTGCGCCTCAGTTTCTTCCTGTATGAAGTAGTGATGAAGGTTAAATCTCTTATAAAGTGTTTTGGACACTGCCTAGTGAGTGTGGGTGAATTAAAGTATTAGCTATTAGTAGGAACAGTAACAGCAGCCTTGAGAGCCACAGAGCCAGCTCTGAGAATGGTATGAAGAGGGGGTCGGTAACGATCATTCTTGGGGAAAGTATGACTGTCTGCCTCTTTTTGTAATAAAGTTTTATTGGAACACAGTTATGCCCACTTCTTTACATATAGTCCAGGGATGCTCTGTTGAGTTGTCAGGAAAGAAACCATGAGGCCCACGAAGCCTCAAATATGTATTGTCTAGTGCTTTACAAAATAATTTGCTAACTTAAGTCAGATATTCAAATTCACTTTCCTAGTCTACTAGCATTTACTGAGTAATGATTAAATGCCCTCAACTGTACTAGATTTTTATAACATATATTATCTAATTTGACTTTCACAAGATGTAGCTCTTCAAGTTCAATGGAAATATCAGCTCATTTTCCCTAATGAGGCTCAGAATACTTGTCACTTGTGTAAAATTGTAGAGCCAGGATTAATACTTCAGTCTCCGGACCCTAGGTCCAGAATTTCAGACATCACCAGGGCAGGCATCCTGAAGGAGGTGGACTTGCACTTGTTCTTGAAGAACGAGTGTGGCTGTCAGTAAGCAAGAATGAAACCCTGGGGGAGAGCATTCCAGACAGAAGGAACTCATTGATTAGAGGGCCTGAAGTGGGAAGCTCAGGCTGTGTCTGCTCATCTAATTTTGCAGAACAGGAGGAGACTGAAGGAACTGAGGTCATGGAGGGCAAGAAGTGGCTTGAGGCCAGGATGTAGAGGGACAGGGTGTTCCTCAAGGAAGAAGTTACAGACTGAAAGTTCAAGGACAGTTTGGTGGATGTACTGTGTTTGGCCTTTACTGTATTGACTCACACAGCATATTTTCGCAGTGGGGGAGGCTTGGTTTTAATGTGAATTTATTAAACATTCCACAGTTTTATCTTCTCTTGAAAAAGCAAGTATTTAGTCACACTCAGGCCCACATTCCTAGGAAGCAGGAATTAGCTGCAGTTGTGTTCAGCTGCCTCCTTTAGATGGGACACCTGCTTTACTGCAGGCCTAATCAGTACCATCTTTAGAACGAAGCAAGAGGAGCCCCTCTCCTGAGCCCTGGACTAGTAGGGCCTTGCTCTGACCATACCCTTTTCCATATTAGGAGAAGTCTCTGGCTTCAAGGGGACTTGACCTCTCAGAGCCTGTACCCCTCTCCTGCTCCAGAGGCCAGTACTCAGAATTCTCTGCCTGAATGGCCCAGGCTCTCCTCCAGAAGTTATATGAGTCTCTTCCCTAGGTCTGTCCTTCCAAGGATGGGGACACACTGAGGAGTCTACCAAGGGGGAGCAGATTGTAACGGGCAGATGGAGCTCTGAAGTGTAGGCTGGAGTGTCCACCATGGACTTCAAGGCCCCTGGAGATGCAGGACAGAGCCGGGAGCCAGAAGAGAAGGAATGTGGGTAACAGGCCAGAGGACCTTGTTCTGTACACCTGTCTCAACCTGGGGCTCCAAGGAATGCAGGAACACAGTTTGAACAGGGCCTTCTGAGTCAGCAGGAAATATATTTGCCAACTTAGGGGGAGGTAAGATAGTTTATTTAATAAATTAGTTCTTGATTTCCAACTTTTAAATATTGACACATATTTATGTGGCTTCCATTTGTATACTTGTTCTAAGCCCCAAACCCTACCTCAAATCCTGCTCCTTGACTATTGGTAGTTTAAAGTAGGAACTGGCTGCAGTCCCCATTAGTTCTTATGATTTTACACCATTGACATAACCTGTCTGGTCCTTACAGGCCTGGGAGTGTGGCACTTGCTATGAGCAATTTGTGCTGAAAAAAATTGAAGACTTTTGATCAGTGCACAGTGTGCCTGGGGGGCTGCTGTAGATAGAAAATGAAGCAGGAAGTCCAGTTGGGGCAGGGGGGGAGGGTCCTAGGTCTAAACGAGTGGGAACAAGAAAGGAAGGGACAGGACAAGAGGAAATTTTTTTCTTGCACAATAATCGTTAGGCCAAGGCGGCCAATCCTTGTTTGCCTGGGACTTTCTTGGTTTCAGTTCTGAAAGCTTGCATCCCAGGAAACCCCTCAGGCCTACTGACACTGGGAAGATTGGCCCGTCATCTACCACCTAAACATCAGGTCCCATCATACTGAGATCTAACTATACCCGAGCCATCTCAGAACCAGGGGCATTGGACCTGAGGACTACTTTGCTTCTGGAAGCAAACTGTCCAGCTATTTCTATTCCTCAACCATAAATCAAAAATTTCTCCTGACTGGAGCAAATAACTTAGACCACAGAGGTTTCTCCCAGTGCTGCAGAATCAGTCCTCATGGCAAGGGTATGTTCAGAGCCTCACTGACTCATCAGAAGGCTTAGGTTCCAGATTCATGCTGGAAGAGAAGGCTTTTCTAGTTTACCTTTGCAGGATGTCATTTTCCCAGCTGTTTCTGACTATTGTCATTACCTTCAGAATGAACAGAGATCACATAGAGCACCTACAGTTATGGAATCCTCAATAAATTAGATTCTCATCTTATCTAGAACTAGCATTTATTAGTAAAATCAGAATCCTCAGGAAAACAATATTTAAGTCCCAGACATGTGGCCTTGGACAAGTGACTTAACTTCCATAAGCCTTAATTTTCTTCATCTATGAAGTAGAACTAACAATCCCTACCACAGATTTGCTCTGAGAATAGATTTTTTAATGTTTCATGCATAAAAGAGTTGAAAGCAGGGACTTGAACAGTAGACCAGTGTTCATAATAGCATTATTCCCAGTAGCCAGCTGTGTCCATTGACAGGTAGATAAACAAAATGGGGTCTACCCATATAATGAAATATTATCCAGCCTCAAAAAGGAATGAAATTCTGATATATGCAACCACACGGATGGACCTTGAAAAATCATGCTAAGTTATACAAGCCAGAGAGGACAAATACTGTATGATTCCATGATATGAGGCAATGAGACTGGTCAAATTCATAGAGACACAAAGTAGAATAGAGGTTACCGGGAGCAGAGGGCAAGGGAGAAATAGGGGGTGAGTGTTTAATGGGCACAGAGTTTCAGTTTGGGGCTGACAAAAAAGTTCTGGAACTAGGTATGGTGATGGTTGTACAACGTTGTCAATGTACTTCATTGTGCTGAATCATATACTTAAAAATGGTGAAAACTGTAAGTTTAAGTTATATATTTAGGAGCCCAATAAAGAGTAAATGCCTCCTGCAGTACATGGCCATGAAGAAGAAAAAAGCTGAAAGGAGAATCAAGATGCTACTAGGTGTTCAGGGATAGGAGTTCATCCTTTAAACTACCAATAGCCAAAGAGCGGCACCTGAACCAGGGTTTGGTAGGACCAGGAGACCAGGCAAGAAAAGAGGCAACTCCAAGCAGCAGGAAATGCGTAAGCAAACCGGAAGTGTGCTGTCTTGGAGGCTCGGTGGTGCTGTGTGCTCTGTTCCATTTCCTGTTGCAGACTGGAGGCGGGACTACGTTGCCAGGGCGACGTGGCGGGCTGCCAGGCTGAGCAGAGGCAGCAAAGGTGTTTGGGCAGGGAGGATGGTGGGCACCGTGTTTGCGGGCAGATTCATCGAGGTGCTGCAGGAAAAGGATGGGGAGGTGCCGCGGGAGAGGTGGAAGCCAGCCAGGTGCTTTTGGAGGAGCCCTAGGTACACTCAGCTGGCGGTCGTGAGGAGGAGAGGAAGGGAAGACCTGGAGGTCAGTTTCAAGGGAGATTTGATAAACGATGTGGGGGAAGGGAAAGAGGTGGCAGAGTGTTAAGCGGCCAGAAAAAGAGTAATTGAGCCCCTGAGCCAGGCCCCTACGTTCAGATAGCAGCTCTGTTGCTTGTGAGTTGTGTGCCCTTGAGTATATGACCTAGTCTTTCTGTCCTCCACCTCCTCATCTATGACACACAGAGGTGGGGGCTATCATAGTGGCTCTCTCGCGAGGCTGTCATCAAGTTAAATGAGTTAGTATGTGTCAACTAACTAAACCAGCATCTGGAACAGAATATATACTTGCTGCAATTATCTGTTAAATCTGGTTGGTAAAGGTATGTTGGGGTCTGTTGCATTATTTTTTGTGTTTGAATTTTTATAGGCATTGCATTAAAATACTATACTTTAGGGCCTTCAGGGCGGCTCAGTTGTTTAAGTGTCTGCCTTCGGCTCAGGTCATGATCCCAGGGTCCTGGGATTGAGTCCCGCACTGGGCTGGCTCCCTGCTGAGCAGGGAGCCTGCTGCTCCCTCTCCCTTTGCCATTCCTCCCACTTGTGCGAGCTCTCTCTCCCTGTCTGTGAAATAAATAAATAAAATCTTAAAAAAGAATAAAAAAACTGTACTTTGAAAAAAGATACGGTAAACAATGCTGCTTAAATCTTCACCCATATGTGAAACACTTGGCAGTCTTATTACAGTGCAGGATTGGGCTCAGCAGGTGTGTGGTAGATCCCAGGTCTCTGCACAGCTGACAAGCTCCTGGGTGGTCCAACGCCACTGGTCAGCCGGGCACCCCGGGAGTAGCAAGGCTGCAGAGGAACACAGGCCCACCAGTGTTTCCGGAAGGGGGGAGTGTTCTGGTTATCCTTCACTGCAAATCACCCAAACCTAGTAGCTTCAGCCAAAACAGTTTATTATCATTGTTAGACTTATCATCTCTCGCAGTTCCGCTCTGCTCCAGGTCTCTCATGCGGGGGTCATCTGCTGGTGTGGGGCTGAGCTCACCTTGAAGCCTTCCTCACTTTCTTGTCTGGCAGGTGGTGCCGCTGGGACCTGAGCTGGGGCCGTCAGCCAGGACCTCTACCTGTGCTCTCTCCGCGAGACAAGGGACACAGCCCGACAGCTGAGTTCCAAGAACAAGTGTCCCCAGAGAGAGAGCCAGGCAGAAGCTGTGTCCCCCTTTCTGAGCTTGCCTCCAGAGTCACACGGCATCCTTCTGCCACATTCGATTTGTTAGACGTGAGTCAAGATTTAAGGCATAACATTGTGATTATACTTAACAAGGCTGTATTAAATACTGGAAAGTTGCTGAGGAGACTAGAACTTACACGTTCTCACCCCAAAAAAAGAAATGAAAAAAAAAAAAAAAGTGACCCAGTAGGTACCTCCGAATGAAAAGAAAGGGCTGATCTGGCCTTAGATGTCAAATACCGGAGTTGCAATCCCAACTCTGTTATTTCCAGGCGATGGAAATCCTGGGCCCATCCTTTTACTTTGAGTCTCGTTTTTTCCCATGTCTTGTCAGACTGTTTTCTTCTTTGGAGATCTGAAAGTTTAATAAGGCCCCATACGTGACTAAGCCCAGCAAAGTGCCTGCTCCTCAGGAATTGTTTGTTGTTGAATAAGAGCTACAGGGATGGGGTTGGCATATCTCATGTAGTCACTGCTGAGACCTAACATCATGCAGGAGGCCAGTAACTATTTTGAGTGATGAGGCCAGATAACTGTCTATCCAAACATTGAAATAGGATATATACAAATATTTTTTTAAAAGAAAAAGAAGAAGAAGCGTTTCACTAAAGCCAAGCGATAGACGAGGGGGGAGCCCATCGACTCCATGTCTTGAAGGGAAAAGGGTCCAGTCCTTTGCAGACATGTCATAACCCACCAGGGCCTTGCACTTCAGGAAGCTCCAACAGGGGCAGAAAACCGAGAACAAGTGCTCCAGGGACAGCCAGCTTGGTTGTATTCAGATTTGGGGGTTTGAGGTACGCGGTGGGCTGTGTGGGGGTTCCTTCACAGGAACCCTGCGGGACTTGATCCCTCCTTCCATGCAGGAGGGAGTGTGAATAGTTGGGTGTCTCTGTCCAGCACCAGACTGACCTCACAAAAGCAAGGACACGGTCCTTTTCTCTGCAACAGTCCCAGCACGATAGTCCCACGCAGCACTTGGTACACAAACAGACCCCATAACTAGCTGTTGGGTAAATGAACGGATGGATGGGGAAGGGGTTAGGACCGAGACTCAGAAATTCTGGAAACCGCCTCCAGGATTAGCCTCTTTGGCATAGCTCCCCCGGAGAAAGGGACTCCTGGTTTGCTCAGAGGCCATGGTGGCCCTAGAGGTCTGGTCTGTGGGCAGCTTCGGGCCCCTGCACCAGCGGGGTCTGGGAAACCTCCTTGACTTGCACTGAATGGAAACTGAAACCGGAATTTCTGGAGAAAATAAAAACCAACAGTGGCTCTTTGGACTATAATGCTATCTCTTTTCTAAGCAGTTCTCCCCATTTCCTGTTTACAGTCTCCACTAAGAGCAAGAGTGACCCGATCTCTGAGCAGAAGGTTTTCTCTGGGGACTTCTAGGCAGAGCAGCCTCAGGCAGCCGTGGGGACTTCTGGGCAGCCTGGAGGTTTTGATCGTGCCCTGGGTGGGGGCAGGGAGTGTGGGTTTCTGACAGAGCCTCCGGGTCTGTGTCCATCTTCGGCATCTACCACGCGGAGCAGCTCCCAGTGGCCTGGATCCTGGGGACTCTGTGCGCAGTCAGCATGAGGGAACTGGGGAGGGAGGCCCCGAGGACTACAGAGGGACGTTCAGGGCCACCTGCGCAGCTGTGCGTCACTGTCAGCTCACCCGGCAGGAAACGCTGTCCCTGGCAGGCCTTCAGTCCGCACACAGATGATCTCAGGATCTCCTCCAGGGATAGAACAGGGTCCCTAGGCTGGTTCACCTCTGGGACTGCTCGCGCTGAGAAGCCCCGCCCACTCTGTCCTAACCCTCCAGTGCCTTTCTCATTCACTGAAACTCCTCAATTCAGTTCCAGAGTCAGTGGGTATAATGGTGACTCCACAAACCCAAGAGAGAGAAGGGACTCTTTGTTTTCTTTAAATCAAATGATACTGGACTCTGAGGTTCAGAACTGCCAGCCTGGTGGGCAAGTCAATCTCAGTCTTTCTTGGGATTCCCTCCGACGCAGGCTTGTGCAGGGGTGCCACGCCAGCCACGGCGGGTGGAGGGGAGGTCCCCCATCGCTGGGCCCCCTGATCTGTCCTCGGATGCCTTGTTGTGGCCCCCCACAGCCCCTTCAGGAAGTCTGTGTGGTTTCTGAGCACTGTCTGGGGATGAGGACCTAGGCAGAGCCTGGGAGCCAGCTTCCCTAAGAACACCACATTATTACTTCCCACAACTCTCCTCCTCCCCCAAGCCAGCAGCAGCCTAGCTGAGAGCTCCCCTCTTCAGCTCTGGGAGGAAAGTATCCAGCCCTCCCCCAGGAGGCCCGGCTTAATTTCCTTAATGAATTTTAGCTTTTGCAAAAGATCTGAAGGCCCAATGACCAAAAGTAGCTCTGCCACTGCCCCCCCCACCGCCAAGCAAAAGAGCACAAAATCCACCCACCTGCTAGCAATGGAAAGGAGGGTGACACATAGGAAACACCCCCACAGATGTTTCCTGGACCTTGCCAGTAGGGTCTCTCTGTTCTCAGGGATGAAATCCACCCAGCCCCTGAACTTGAACTCCCTGAGAACAATGCTTCTCTAACAATCTTAGTAAAGAATCAGATTTTATTTTCTTCTTTTTAAACTTCCAGTTCATCCCAGAATGAGAGTTTTGTGAAGTACAGTGAAAGAAATTATTAGAAAAATGAAAAGAAACACGTACTATAGGTGCCCATTTTTATTAGATTCAGCAAATTGCTATAAAAGTTTCTAAATAGTTTCTCCCCATTTGCAGACTCACCTTGTCACAGACAGGTGCTTGACTGTGGAGGGCCATAAACAAGGGAGGCACACACTTTGCAGAGTATGGCTTTAGAACACTCAGGGAGGAAGAATGTCTCCTCACCTCTAAAAGGATCGTAGTCAGGTCATAGTCTCAGGGTCCTGGGATCAAGCCCCGCATCGGGCTCCCAGCTCAGTGGGGAGTCTGCTTGAGATTCTCTCTCTCCCTCTTCCCCTCCTCCATGACTCTTGCTCTTTCAAATAAAGAAATAAAATCTTTCAAAAAATGAGATGCTTAATGAGTATAGACTCTTCAAAGAGGTTAAAGTAGAAGACGGAAGCAGGGACAGCCTTTCCTAGTGAGCAGAGAAACTAGAATTCAGCCCCCTATACAACTACTTCCCATACAGAGAGACAGGACATGGCAAGGGGCCCAGAGCCTGCCTCTGGAGCACACTGCCTGCCAATGCATTCTGGCCCTGCCACTTACCGCCTCAACTCAGGATGAATTTATAGCTCTGAGCCTCAGTTTACCTATCTGTACAATTATAATAGCATTATCTCCTGGGGTTGTTGTAGAGACTAGACAAGTTAGTAACTAGTGGATAATCGCAGAGTGGTGCTGGGTGCTATTAAAATGTTTCCTTAGAATGAAGACTTCAACATGGGGGGTTAAGGGGGTAGGAGAAGATTAAATGAAACAAGATGGGATTGGGAGGGAGACAAACCATAAGTGACTCTTAATCTCACAAAACAAACTGAGGGTTGATGGGAGGAGGGGGGTTGGGGGGGTGGGGTTATGGACTTTGGGGAGGGTATGTGCTATGGTGAGTGCTGTGAAGTGTGTAAACCTGGCGATTCACAGACCTGTACCCCTGGGGATAAAAATATATTATATGTTTATAAAAAATAAAAAAATATAAAAGAATGAAGACTTCAGGAGAGCAGGGATTTTTATTCCCTGGTATTTCCCGGATGCCTGGAATCGTGCCTGGCACATAGTAGGTGCTCAATAAATATTTGTTCAGGGAATGGATCCATCTTGTCAGTCATGCTCAGCTTCAGACAGCCACGTTTATCCTACTCTAAGCTTCAGGAGAAGGGGCAGTCTAGTTGCCCTCCGAGCTGATACCCGACTTACTGTCCAGAGTATGTTTTTCAACCTCAGGCCACTGGAGGTTTTTGTCCCCAAACTCCCACACCTTCAAGAAAGACTTGAATTGCCTCTCCGGTCTGAGCCCTTCCCGGGCAGGTGTTCAGATATTTTCAGAGTTTAGAACCAGATCTTCGTAGGCTGGGATTTCGACCCTTCGAAATCTGGTTCCATCCGATGTTTCCAGACATTATGACCCGCCGCATGGTACACTGCCCCAGTACGGACTGTTTTACCTGCTCTGGGCGTGCTCTTCCTCCAAGAGGCTCTTCTGAGCTCCCACCTGGTGAAAGATGACTCATTCTACCAAGCCAGGTGTGAATGTGACCTCAATCTTGGAGCTGGCCCCGATGTTTGGCCAGAGTTCATCTCTGTCCTTCACATCTACTCATCTTCCCTTCTCTTCTCCCTCTTCAGAAGGCCTTTTCCTCTAGCTCATTATTGGCACATCTCTCTCTTTACCAAGAGGGATCTCCTAAAGGACCAGGGACTACATTTCAAACACTTGAATAGCATCAGCACTTAACACAGGGCATGTAAATAAACATTCCCAGGGTCCACATTCCCACCTGCAAGTGTAAGGGCAGCAGGCTTCACTTTGGCCAAATACAGGTGTCAGTCAGAAGAGGAATGTTCTTGAAAGCCCCGTGCCAATGGCCCCACTACCACTTTTCTCAAACTACTCCTTAGTCTGGGGTATTTTTTGGACGGCCTGACGGACAGGCTGAACAGTCACTCTAAATGGAAGGCCTGTGCAGCTGAGGTTGAGTTTTCCTCAGGCTGAAGGCAGAGGCAGAAGGTACCACAGTGTTTGGGTGAACACAGGAGACGCCAACGCAGGATGTGGGGCTCTGACGTGGGTCGTGGCTGGCTTCCTATCCAGGCTCTTCTGTGACTGGCTGGATGGCCCTGGGCATGCTTTTTCCTTCTGAATGCTTCAGTTTCCTCTTCTGTAAATTGTGGATAATGTTAGTACCTCCCAGCCTAGAGGCCCGGTGAAGGGGAAACCGAGGTGGGGACGTCTGACCCCACTGGTGATCTATGGGAAGGGCCACGAGAATGCTAACCTTTGCAGACTCTGGCACAGTGTTGTGGGGAGAAGGCTCGCAAACCTCATGTCCCCCCAGGTGCCGTGTGCCCTTACTGTATCACCTATATTACGGCACAATTGTGAGGATTAAATGCTGGGACATGTGTAGAGGGCTTAGTGCACTGCTCTCTGATAATGGCTTGATAAACATAAGCAAAAAGGCTCAATAATACAAAATATTATGAATGAATAATCCATGAAGAAAATCCTGGATGAGGTCTGTAGGCTATAGACACTGCTGTCCCGTCAGCCTTGCATCCCAGTTTAAAAAAAAAAAAATCCACTCCCTTTTTACGCCACAAAATGCCACCTTTGATTTATTCTGGTGATTAAATGTCACAACCGAACAAACCCAAAGCACTAGGTGATCTGGGAGAAGGACAACAGTGTGTTCACTGATTGCTCAGAGGTTTACCCACTCCTACCGTGTATCAGCCACTTTTCTCTCTAGATCGTGCTGCCGTGACAAGCAGCCCCAGGACGGGTTTCCTTCTCGCTCGTATTTTATATCAGACGCAGGCTGGCTGCCCACTCTGCTTGGAGGGTGTTCATTCCAGGACACGCGGAGAAAGAGCAGCCCGTCTGTGGGACACTCCATTCTCGAGGCATTCTCCCATCAGAGGAAAAAGGCCAGAGTCCTTCGGTGCTGTTGAGGTTCACGTTGGGATGTGGCAAGTGTCACTTGTGTTCCATTGGCCAAAGCAAGTCATATGGCCGAGCCTCACATCCATCGGGTAGGAGCGTAAACCACCCACAGGGCAGCAAGGGAAGCCTCTTGGCAGTGGTGGGGGCTGGATAATCCTCTTAGAGGGATGGCAAAAAATAACTGGGGAGAAAAATCCAGTCTGCCGCATGTTTTTATGAGTGCTGTCTAATTTTAGTCTCATGATAACCCTACGAGGTGGGTATTATTATCCCTGATTTACGGAGTGGAGGATTAAGGCTTGGTGTGGCTCACTGACCTGCCCGGGGAGGTAGCCAGGAATGAATGGGGCCATCGGACTTGAAGCTGGCTCCAGGGGCATGTGGCCAGCTGTAGCCCCAGCAGCAGCTGCTTGAAGGCTCATATTCATATAGGTGTTGTCATTCAGGGAACATTTACTAAGTGCCTACTATGTGCCTGGCACTGGGCTAGGCCCTGGAAACCTGGCAGCGTGCAAGGCAGGCACTGCCTTACCCTTGTGGAGTCTAGAGTCCAGTGGTAGAGGAAGGCCAGCAAGAAGCTTGTGTCGCATGAGCAGTGCCTCCCCAGGGAGATCGGGGCACAGTGAGAGGCATGGTGGGAGCATGTCTCTGGTGACAGCTCAGTCCCTGAGAGCTGAAGGACAAGGCACATGGCTCCTGACTGTCTGGCAGGGTGAGTGTTGGGAACAATTTGGGGTTCAGAACTCTCAAGGGCACTCCCAGGAGCTCGGTGCAGATGGGCGCGTGCCCAAGCTTGCGGCTAATGAGCCTTGTCTAATCCAAAACTCTCACCAGCCTCTCCTGGGGCTTTGCGCAGCCACAGTGACCTACTCAGAGCCTCGCATGCCACAGAGGGCAAAGGTCCAGAGACTTTGGCATCAGCCTGAAAGAGAAAGGGAAACCTGCCTCTGGTCTGATTTGAATCAGCGCGATGACACATGTCGCTAGCTCCTTGGAGCCCGGCACTCTCACTTCCCCGAATGGTTTCCATTTTAAAGGTGTGGTCATTAAAAAGAAGAAGGAAAGAAATCCCCTTCCACGGTTTGCAGAGTGTACTATAATTGTAAAAAACAAAAACAAAAACAACCAAAAAAACCCCTTTTCTTAACACAGCTGCCTGTATTAGAGCATGGCGGGGGGGCTGCATTCGGCTTGTCCCTATGAACACAGCCTGTTACCTACTGAGCAACTGCCCCTGAACCAGAGACGGCACCAGAGCCTCAGACTGGCTGCCTCTTAATGATGCGGAACCCGGCATAAAGCCGGAGCCCCCTCGGACTGTCCCTCTCTGGACGCGCAAGGTGTCTGGAACGTGAGCACATGTGTTCCATGGCAGAGCCTTCTGGCCGCCCATATCATCTCCAAGGAAATGTTTTGGAAAGAGGGGACTCTATTTTTGGTTCGGTTACAGACACACACATCCTTGAAAATTTCAAAAAATAGCACAAAAGGGGCACCTGCGTGGCTCAGTCGGTTAAGCATCCGCCTTTGGCTCTGGTCATGAGATCAGGGTCCTGGGATCCAGCACCGCGTGGCTCTCTGCTCAGCAGGGAGTCTGCTTCCCCCTCTCCCTCTGCCTCTTCCCCAGCTCATGCTGTCTCTTGCTCTCTTGCTCTCTCTCTCTCAAATAAATACATAAAATCTTAAAAAAAAATCACAAAGCTAATGTACCTATACATACGTACGTGTATGTGTGTGTGTGTATATATATATATATATATATATATATATAATATGAATATGTATAAACACTCTTTTTAAATTTTGTCTGAAAACTGATACGCTTTGAGTTTATACTCCTTTTAAAAATTCAGTCTTGGAGTTTAAAAAGGAGCCTGTTCTGGACAGACAGACTCAGCCCCAGGCTGTGGGCAGGAACTGCCTTGCTGAGTCTGAGACCCCTGGGGGAGCAAGGAAGAGCTCCACATTGCTGGGGAACCACAGGGCCTGTGTTTGGAGTTTCAGCCAGAGGGGAAAGAGCAGATTAAGCCATCGTGCCCCATATCCCATGCCTCTGTAATCAAGACAAATAATATTTTGATGCAATATTTAAAAAAAAAACTAGCAAACTCTGGCCGTGGGCCATCTGCCTGTGTTTATAAATGAAGTTTTATTGCAACCCCTTTTTAATTGGAATGATTCCAAGCTTTATTGGAACTAAGTTCATTGTGCCTTTTAAGTTTTATACCCAAGGCAAGCTCACCTCGCTGCAGACCTACACCTGCCCCATATCCATTCACTCAATCCCAATACCTGTCCTGTACCTGCAGAGTGGTAAGCTCCAGGAGACAGAGCTAACTTTTATTGAGCACTTACTGTATGCCAACCACTGTTGTAAGCCTCTGTACATAGTGCCTCATTGAATCTCACCAACAATCCAGTAGGTAAATACAATTATCCAGCCCAATTTACAGATCAGGCATTGAAAGCTGAAGCAGCTTTCCCAAGATCAAATAACTAGGAAGAGGCAGGGCCAGGGTTTATGTCTGGGCAGTCCGATGGCTTTGAATGGAGGATGCTTAGCAGGAGGAAGGAGGGAGGGAAGCCATCATAGAGGAGGTAAGAGCTTGAAGGTTGAGTAGAAGCTCACTAGACAGAAAGAACACGCATAGGCTGCATCAAGTAAGTGTTTTAGAGGAGCAAGTCCCTTGGGAGAGGTCCTGTCTGGTTCCTCTGGGCCCAGGCCCTACCAGGGAATCAGAGCAGCAACAAAATCATACAAATAACCAGCATTTTATTCAGTGCTTACCCTGTATGCTGGGTATGCAACTAAATACTTTAGGTGCATTATCTCATTAAATCCCCAAAGTAACAATGAGTGGCTACCACTCTTAGTTCTGTTGTACAGAGGAAGATGAGGCTTGAAGATGTTAAGTAACTTGCTCATGGTTGCACAGATAGTAAGTGGCTGACGCAAAATGCAAACCCAGGGGGCACTGATCATCCTGTGGTCCCGGCAAAACCCACAAACCTGGCACCAGAGCCACAAATTGAGCCAAACCCTGTACCAGAGGTTCTCAAACCAAATGTCATCGTGCATCAGAATCCTCTGGAGGGTTTATTAAAACAGATTGCTGGGTCCTACCCCTGAAGATTCTGATTCAGGAGGTCTGGGGCAGAACTGAGAATTTGCATATCCAACAAATTCCCGGGTGATGCTGAGGCCGCTGGTCCAGGAACCAGACACTGAGAACCTGTGTTGACTCTGTAGAATCCAGCAACAGTGTAGCGGTGCGCTCCTTGGCTGCAGGGGAAACAGGAGCACAGGAGGTAATTGAAAGAAAATACTTCCTTCTTTGTACATAGATCAAAATCAACCCACTGCCGAGTTTTCTACCTTTCCTTTTATTCTGAGGGCTTTCTTTTCTCTGATACTTGCACTGACCTTCTTGATTGTCCAGGCTCTTCATATTCCTGCTCCTGTGGACTTCAGTGATGAGGTGGCCCCATGTCCCACCACCTCTGTTACAAGCCTGATGTGCTTCTTGGATGGACATGGACTCCAGGCAGCAAGAGGGAGGAAGTGAGGGAGGAAAAGCGTGACGATCTCGGGTTTCCTGGTGGTTCTCCGGGCTCCACGGGGGCTTAATTTTACCAATTAGTCATTCATTCCACGTATTAGTCAGAAGTCTTGGTGTTACAAGTGACAAAACCCAATTTGAACTGGACGGGAGAATTGGGCACTTACTGACTCACAGAGCCTGGTCACAGGATGGGCGGGATAGCAGCTGAGCTGCAGGCGTGACGGACAAGGCTCCAAATGCCACTGGCCGTGGCCCTTTCCCCACTGCCTCTGCCTCTTCCTGAGTGTCAGCCTCAGCCTTTCAGGCAGGCTCTGTCCACACAGCTGGGGACACACCTGCCATCGACTATCAAACCCTCCATTTTCAGCCCCACCTTGCAATAGGAGCAAGGAGACAGGGGTCTGGGGTTCTGGAAAGGGCTCTGAGTGGCCCAGCCTGGTTAGTTGTCCATCCCTGGACCAGAGCCCTTGGCCCCTTTAGATGTCTACCTATGCAATTTGGGATGAGGTGGGATAGGTTTTTAAAGATGTGAGATTTCCCTCCAAATATAATGTTGGATTGAACAAAGGGACATTTTCCAGAAAACAGTGGAGGAGATGCTGGGCAGGAAGATAAACCCCATAGGTGTGTGGGTGAGTGGTTGGAAGGATGTGTGTCTTCTCAGCCTCAGGCCCCAAGTTGGCAGCTGCAGTAGGCCGAGAGAGGTAAGCGCGGAAAACCCCGGTCTTCCCGGAGTTCACAGTCTAGAAAGCAGGCTAAGACATGCCATAGATGTCGCTGAAGCTAGGTAGGAATTTCTGCAGGTCACAGCAGGAGGTAGAGCAGGAGGATCACAAAGAAACCCTAGGTTCTTCTGGCCAGGCTCACTTATACGCCAGCCCCCCAGCCAACTTGTGACCATAACATAACATGTTCCATAACATGCGTGCACTCAACAGACTTGGCCACGTGGAATGCCTAGTATTCACCCTTACTCCGGGTCAGCCAGTCACTCTCAAAGCTGTTCGTAAAGCTCCCTGAGAAAAAGCATGTACATCGTGTCTAGTGGCTGTCCCCACCTTGCTCACATGACCACGTGAAGGACTTTCTCCCTGTACCAACTCAGGCTCTCCCAGCCTTTGCAGAATAATCTCACGGAGGAATATTAGTCTGCCTTGTGCCTTCTGTTTGCTTCCTCTGGATCCCTGAGCAGAGAATCTTTTTCCATCCCTTTATGTCCTGTCCTGTGATTTCCTTGACCTTCTCCCTAGGACTCCTTGCTACCCCAAGCTGTGGCTTCCAGAGCTTTCTAAAGAAATGGAGCAATCATGGCAAATCCTCCTGAGCCATTTGGCCTTGTCACTGTGGACACACTTGTCTCCATTTTTCTGTGAGTGGTGAGCTGGTGCCTGGTGGCACAGAGGACAGCAGGCAGATGTCATCGGGCTCCTTGATTATTTCTGTCTTTTCCATGTGGTTCTCTGGTCCAGGTCTCTCATTTTAAGTCTGGCGAGGAGGGGAGAGGAAGAATTTGAGGGACGGATGGCTTCAGGATCTCTGTGCAGGAGTATGGCTTCCCTGTCACCCATGTGTCCCATTCCATTGGAAATGGGAATGAATGCCGGTACCCTCCCCTTGACACACACACCGCACCAACCTTTGCAGAAATTCAGTAAACCAGGCTTAAAGTTGTCGGCTATCATCTCTGTCCTCTCCAAACAGGCATGACCCTTCCCTGGGCCTGTCCTTCCAAGAGCATCTTTTTAGTTCCTGGCTTTATTATGCTTGTTCCTCTTGCTTGGCCACAACAGGTGTCCAGGAAGTGCCCTATCCCCATGAACGGAGCTAACAAGGGATAGAGCTCAACTCTTCATGTAAAACAAAGGGGTGAAGTAGGAGAAAGTCCATCCTGCCACTGTCCCTTCGTACTGTTGGGTTTGGGGAATGGTGATTAAGAATACTGCTTAGACCCCCTTCAAATTCAAGAATACATTGAAATACAAGATCCAGTGAGGATTTTGGTGTTTACTTGTTTTGGAAAGGTGAGTAGAAAATGTGGTTTAGGTTTGTGTGCTGAATACATCCCTCACCTGAATTAAGGCCTCCTCCCCAGTTTCAGACCAGTCTGGACAGCCACAGGCCTTCCCCGAAAGCAGGCCAGTTTTTGAAGGCCAGCAGAGAGACACAAGTGTCCTTGGGATGCTCCTAAAAGTGTGGAAAGGCCACACCACACATACTAAGCTCCCTGTCACACCTTATCTTGACCCCGACGTCCCTGGAGTGGGGGCCTTCTCTGTGCTCTCTGACCCTTACCTGTGCCTCATACCTGTACAGGCCTGTCCACCATGACTCTTCTCAGTTCTGAGGTCCCCGAGTTCTGCAGACAAAAGGTGCTCCCTTGGTATGGAGGAAAGAACCAGGCTTTGGGCCATGAGTTCATTCCTGGTGTCCTTGGACAAAGTCATCCAGCCATGGTGGTCCTCCCCTCCCTCCGTTCTAGAACAGGGTGTCATCAAACTTGCCTGCCCCTGGGCTAAGCTGACCTCAATTACTTACTAAATTGCTCGAATTCTTATGTGAGGAGAATTCTTTCTGGAGGTGATTTGGAGATTGAGTAGGAGGATTTATCCAACTTGAAAAGGGTTCTGCGTGTTCCTTTAGAACACTGAGGATCAGGAGAGGTAAGCACCTTGCCCAGGGCCTCTGCCCTGGTCCCATCTCCCTAAACCAGCTCCTGCCAACCAAGCAGCTTTCTCGCTGCTTCTCTGCTCTCTAGAGACTTTGGGCTCATCCCAGCAGCTTAGAAGCAGGTTCGGCTGTGGCTAATAACCTCCATCTGCGACCCCCCAGGCATCCTGCCCACACTAGGAAACATTCAGTGAGTACTTGTCGGCTGCCTAGGTCCCAGGCGCTTTTGCTGCTTTAAATTCTAAGTGGCTTTGAAAAACCAGCAAAGATTTAAGGCCGTAAAGTCTGGAAGGGGAGCCAGAAAACCTGAGCATGGGCAGTGGTCTGGCCATTTCCTGTGAGATGTTATACGAGTTCCCCTGTTCCCCTGGCCCCTACCTGCCACCGCTGGCATAGGACTTTCAGAGCAGGAAAATGCCTCTGAGCAGGTTAGTAAGTCATTAATGCATACATGCAATCGGGCAAACTTCTCCCTAATGTCTGAGACAAGGATGGTGAGCAGAGAGGGAAATTTTTGGTTGGGTTTGGTTTGGTTCTTAACGAAAAAGAGGCAGCGGGCCATCAGCCCACTGAGGGTCTCCGGGCTACATGGAAACCAGACCCCATTAGTCCTGGGCGGGGCTAGGGGGTCGCGGGGAGGTATGGAAACTGGGCACCGGAAGTGGCCTCCTCTACTTAAAACATTTTCCCTCCAACCCTCTCTGCACTCAGGAATGGGTGAGAAAACGGTCCTTTTGACCAGTTCAACAGGCTCTTGTGGGCTAGCCTGAAAACCTACATGTATTCTCGTGACCAAATGTGCTCGTGGTTTCCGGCACCTGGTTAATGTGTTGGTTTTGGTTGATTGATTTGCCTTTCTCCTTCTCTTCCATGCCCCCTTCCCTTTCTCGTTTTCTATACGGTCTCTCCCCTTTCTCTGTTTCTCCCTTCATGTTCCCTCTCTCTGCTTTTCCTCCCTCCCTTCCTCTCTTCTCTATCTCCCTGTTCTCATGTCCTTATCCTAGTAGCTCACAAGCCATTTAAAGTGATTCTCTAACAGAAATTATGAAAACATCAATAAAACGTAAAACATTCCAACAAGAGCGCCTGGGTGGCTCAGTGGGTTAAAGCCTCTGCCTTTGGCTCAGGTCATGATCTCAGGGTCCTGGGATTGAGCCCCACATCAGGCTCCCTGCTCAGCGGGGAGCCTGCTTCTCCCTCTGCCCCTCCCCTCTTCTTGCGCGCCAAGCTCTCTCTCTCAAATAAATAAGTGAATTCTTAAAAAAAAGTTTTATAAAGTCGAACATGACTTAGAAGATCTTTCTAGGGCTTTGCAGTTCGTTTTTTAATAAAGTTCAGTGACAGATACTCACAGCTGTACCGCTGTGTGTCAGGGAAGTCCTTCCGGCTTCATGATTGCCTCGTACAAAAGTTAGTTCAGATGAGACACACGTTGGAAGAGACATGCAAGCAGGTGGCTGCTAGAACCGCCGAGGCCAGTGGGAGTAGAAGTAGATATTCGACTCTCAGAACAGAGTCCTGAGCCTGAATTTGGTGGCCTTCAAAGTGACCTGTAGGTAAACCATTTTAAGTAGCTTACAAACTGTGAGCATCAGGTTTAAAATATTTTCATGAGTTGGGGCGCCTGGGTGGCTCGGTGGGTTAAAGCCTCTGCCTTCGGCTCGGATCATGATCCCAGAGTCCTGAGATCGAGCCCTGCATCTGGCTCTCTGCTCAGCAGGGAGCCTGATTCCCCCCTCTCTCTTTGCCTGCCTCTCTGCCTACTTGTGATCTCTGTCTGACTTGTGATCTCTGTCTGTGAAATAAATAAATAAAATCTTTAAAAAAATTTTTTTTTATGAGGTATCCCCACAGACTGTGATATGGGAAAACCGTTGCTGAGTTTATTCTTATGTAATGAATTGTTTTTTTCACTATGTGATAGATTCACATGATTCAGAGTGAAAATGTGATACAAAGTACACAATGAGGTATCTTATTTGGAATGCATGCCCACCATTACCCCCTCGGCCCCTTCCCCCCGAAAGAAGATAAACCACTCTGAGTTGATTTCTTACCCATGCGTTCCAGTATGCAAATATAACCAAATACAAAAATACGTTCTTATTCTCCTCCCTTTTTGATGCAAAAAGTATACTACTACCTACAGGATGTTGCAGCTTTTTTTTCTTATATTTAATTACCTGTTCTGGAGAGTTTTCCATGTTAATACATATGAACATATTTATACACACAGAGATGCATAATATTCCAATGTGTGCATGTCCTTTATTCCTATTTGCAAATTCTGCCCATTTTACTGATCTTCCAATGGGGCTCAGCTGTCTACAGTGTAGGGACCAACCAGAAGCCTGCATGTGGCAATCGGAGCCCCAGAGACCTGGAGATATCCTCACTGATGGGAGACACACTATTCAGTGTGAGGTTGGGGTTTCTGGACATGAGTGTCCACCATAGGATATTCTGGAGGTTTTTTTTGTTTTTGTTTTTGTTTTTTAAGATTTTATTTATCCATTTGAGAGACAGAGAGTGAGAGAGAGCATGAGAGGGGAGAAGTTCAGAGGGAGAAGCAGACTCCCCGCGGAGACAGGAGCTTGATGTGGGACTTGATCCAGGGACTCCAGGACCACGACCCAAGCCAAAGGCAGTTGCCCAACCAAATGAGCCACCCAGGCACCCCAGGATATTCTGGTTTAAAACTCTGTGAGGGGCGCCAGGGTGGCTCAGTCATTAAGTGTCTGCCTTCAGCTCAGATCATGAGCTCAGGGTCTTGGGCTCCAACCCCACATGGGGCTCCCTGCTCAGCAGGAAGCCTGCTTCTCCCTCTCCCACTCCCCCTGCTTGTGTTCCCTCTCTCTCTCTCTTTCTGTCAAATAAATAAATAAAATCTAAGCAAACAAACAAACAAAAAAACCTCTGTGAGTCAGAGCACCTGTTGGCATCAAGAAGATCATTTGCACAGAAAACAAATAATGAGATATGAAATTATTGCATAAATCACCATAAGTAATTATCATCTTTCAACATCAAGAGGTGAAATATCACTTAAGAAATAATCCTTTCAAAAAAAAAAAAAAAGAATCCTGATGAGGTAATAAAAATTCACCAAAGGTGAATATGACCTCATCTCCCCTTTTTTGTCTGGACCATTTTTTGGAGTTAACTTCTCCACTGACTTAGAGATTCTTAATCCTCTCTATTTTTAATGACACTATTGGAGTGGCTAAAATTAAATGGCTATTTTGATGGAGAACTGACCTTTAAAAGACAATAACAAGGTGTCTCCTTTTAGAATTAAAAATTTGTGCTTTACAGTGTCAGATATTTAGTGTATTAAGTTTTTAGAAAGCAGGGCACATCTCTGGACTATTCCTGCCCTAAACATTTGCTATCTATAACAAGATAAAATCCCTATGTGGAAAATGCTTCCTTGTCTTCTAAAACTCTGAGTTGTTGTTGTTTTTGTTTTTTTAATTCCACTGCATACCTTTCAGTAACCTGACATCTTTTTCGTCTCATTAAACTGGCTTCAACTGGTAATACTTAATCAAATTCAGAAGAAATTTGACCCCCACAAAAATCCAGATCTGAAAACATTTAACCTCAAGCTTTGGTTAAAAAAAAAAAAGATGCTAATATTTAACAAAGCCTTAATATAAGGTGTTGTTTGAGTCAGTGTTGGAGAAACTGAATGACAGCATGCCATGTGAAAGCTTAGGGGGAAAGAAAGGGGAATTTCCCTAAATGTAATTGAATGTGTTTTCTTGAATTATTTTGCTGCAGTTCATAGGCGAACCTCCCAATATTACAGTAATTTTCTTGGCCTTGATTTTCAATCTGTCCTAATTTAGTTGTCAATATACATAATGGAATTCACTTTCATTGGTGACGCTTGAAAGAGGAATTCCAAAAATAAAACGCTGTAATTGCCTACTACAAAAATATTCCTATAGCCTTTCCATCGGATATGAATTTGATAGGGTTCCTTCATGTCTGGATTTTCCCTGCTCCACATTTTCTCTGATGTTCAGGCAGAGGCAGACCAATTTTTCAGTGTGACAGCCCCTCTGACTTAGATTTTCTATTTCCCTTGTGTTTGTGCCAATTAAGCCAAGCTTCAGGCTGTGCTTATGACATATTTTCGGAAATCCATTGTGTAAGAGATGTTGACAGTTCCCTGCACTGTTTTCCCTTGGTCTTCTTTCTTCATTTCTCCAGAATCCTACCCTTTCCCTTCTTTGAAGTCTGTGTGTTTGACATTCTTTGAAAAGATGTTTCATACATTTGGGTTATTGTAATGGATAATTACATCAAAGGAGGAGGCTCGGAATCACAGACATGAAATGACTAGTTCTAGAATCATTTCCTAAATGCATGCCCTTCCTTTTCAACAGATATTTCTCTGCTGTTTATTTTGTGCAAAAGTTCATATTTGGGGTCTGATGCCGTTTCTCATAAACTTTTTTAAAATAAAAATTTCAACTGAGTAATAATTTATAGAAACAGAATCTAATATGCATTCAACGATAAGCTATCACTATGAAGTTGAATTTGCTCATGGAGTACAAGCCATGGGAATATTTACATTGTTAGGATTGTGTACCTACCCTTTTATATTCTGCTTTTCTTTTTCATAGTGTGATTTTCATGTACACATGTCTCTGAATTTTTGAGTTTGGGAGAGAAAATTTTAATCTTTTGCCCACTACTTTGATATATCTCCTCCAAAGTGGATTACTATGTCAAAGACTACAAACAATCTTATAGCTTCCCGGAGTGCATTTGCTACAAGTAAGAGAAAGTTCTCTCTCTGTTGGCTTAAATAATAAAGAAGCGATATAATCGCCCACAATAACCCCTGGAGTGGGGCTGCTCTGGAATTAATTTCACTACATGGTAACATCCTCAGTGGCCTAGCTTGCTTCCATGACTCCATCCTGCCCGCCTGAGGAAGTCATCTGTGTCACTGGGCCTCTGTTCTCATGGGCACATTCCAGGCATCACCAACCCCCAGAGATCTGGCAATGTTCAGTAGAAGAAGAGAGGGATATTTCTTCATCTATGTCACTTTTAAAGAACAAGGAAACATTTCCCAAAGGAACTTATCTAGCTTCTCTTGCATCATACATTCAGTGTTTCATTGGCCAGTGCCTTTTCTATCCCAGCATAACAAGGAGCATAGGATTCCTATGATTGATTTAGTGAAACACAGGGCCGTGTGAAGGAGAGCAGCATACCAGCATACCTCTGTTCTACAGAGGAAGGATAGTTTCTGCTACACTTCCCTTCCATGTATTCTAGATTATTCGCTCAAAAGACAGAATCAATTTACAGTACCAACCTGCAATGCCTTAGTGTACTTGTTCTCTGACAAAGCTGAGTCTCTATCATTTTTATGTATCATTATAAATTTGAAAGTTATACATAATGAAATTATTGTTTCAATATGTGTTTCTTTAAAGATAACCAAGGTATAGGCGGTCCATTTGGGATGAGTTAGTCTGTCTGCAGTTTCTTTAGAGTTTCACATCCCCTAAATTTGAAAACCCCTAGCCAACCACATTTATACAGTAGTTGTGCAAAGACATTCACTACCACTCAACGATTGCTATAGAATTTTTGAATCAGAGACCATATCTACTAAGTAAGCCTATACTGCAGTCTTCCTTACAAGATGTCAACATTTATAAGTAGTAAAAAGCAAGCAAACAAAAGGGTAAAGGAGTGTGTTGGGAGGTTTTCTCCGCCAAAGCATTCCAGGTACTTGGAGACTGAAGGGCAGTTTGCGACTAGAGCAAGAAGGACACCCTTTAGGCAAATGGCAAATGGCCCTCTCCCAATGGTCCCTCCCCCTCCCTGTACCCAAGCATCAAGTCTGCCATTCTGTCATCCTGCCCCACAGCAACTGGAAAGGCAAGCAGCTGGGTCTATCCACTTGTAACTTGCCATAAGTCTTCTCCAACCCTAGAAGGTGCTCCAGCCACTCTCTCACTCTCCTTTCTGGATGCCCCACAGCTGCTCAGAAGGCCCTCTCACTTGTGGTCAAGCTGGCAGACGAGGCCTCCTTCAAGCTGTCACCCTCTTATTGTGCCCCCCACCCCGGTTCCATTTGCCTTGAATACTAACATTCTTCTGGAGGACCCTAGCTAAAACGACGACAGCAAAAAGCTTTTTCTCTAATATTTACCAGTCCAGATAGGTTGTTTTAAATATATTATTCTGGAGACACCTGGTGGCTCAGTTGGTTAAGACTCTGCCTTTGGCTAAGGACCTGATCCCAGGGTCCTGGGATTGAGTCCCTCATTGGGCTCCTTGCTCAGTGGGGAGCCTGCTTCTCCCTCTGCCTCTGCCTGCCACTCCCCCTGCTTGTGTTCTCTCTCTTTCTCTCTGACAAATACATAAAATCTTGGAAAAAAAGAAAATAAATACATTATTTTGGTAAGAGACTCTCAGCAGGGGTGCTTACTTCTGTTGGGGTTAGCAAGAGTGAGGAGATGCAGAGCTCTGTCATGCCCCACTCTTAGTGGGCTGTCTGGACATCCACCCAGAGAAACTCTGCAAGCTTCTGCTATTGTCATTCAAACCTGGTCCACCCCATCTAAGTTATGAGTTGCTGTGGGTGGCTACCACCTTCATCACTGGCCACGTGGGGACATAGATCATAACCCGGTCTGTCTCCAGAGATCCCCATTCTCATCTAAATGCTGAACTGCCACGTCAGTTAGGAATTGTCTCTCTGAACATCTGTGGAAGGAAGGGGGAAAATACATTTTTTCCCCTCTCAAGTCTTCTTACTCCAGGATGGAAAGAATTTAGGGGAAAAACAAATGCCTTGTGTTCACTACTGCTTAACCTGTTGTTTCCTTATGGTTTGGCTAATAGAGGTCCTCGTGAAGAATGGAAGTGTGGCCCTTCGGCATGTGGGCACAAGTGGGTGCACTGCGCACGTGCGTCTCCATATGGTGTTGTCAAAGCACTTCCCAAAAGTGACCTCAAATTGACCCCCATCTAAAGATGAGCCCCAGGGCAGAATCTAGAACTGGCCCTTCAGAGTCTTAATCCAAGCTCCAAGAGCTACCTTTGAAGTGGTTCCCAAATTTAGCTCTCCATCAAAGCAAAAGTGAAGATCCCCGGCTACACAGGACAAAAACAGCTTCTCTTTACCCCAGTAGGCATCAGACCAAAGCTACAAGCCATTCAAATGTGGGAGTGTACGTTGGAGTCCGTGACATTGCCAGAAATTGGCGCATTTGTCAGAACACCTTGCCTTTTGTTCCTTGTGAGATCAGCGTGTGCCCAGAATCCTGTGAGTCTGTGGTAATATTTTTATTCTTGGAGAAAAAATAAGAAGACGATGTTGAAAGGCTTTCTCTTTGTTTTCCAAATTTCCCTCAGGACTGAGTAATTTGTTTTCCACTAATGTAGGACTTTATCTTTGGTTAACGGGAACTTCCTCTGACTTAAGGCCCAGGGATATGGGTCCTAGAGAATAGTTCCCCTTTCCCTCTGTTCCTGCCTGTAGCGGGGGATATAGGGGACCTAGAAGTACAGCTTGGGGTGGGACCAGCTTTGAGAAGAAACCTTCCTGCATTCCCAGTTGGGAAGGAGCCAGGATGTTTTTTTAAATGTTGTCTATTGACAAACTTCTCTCCCTGTCTCGCGTTTTTGCTTCTTCCTTCAATAGCTTCTCATCGTGTCTTAACCATCACCGTATTTCTTTAAGATGATGATGAAAAAGTGTCCCTTGGGAGGATTCCCAGTGGGAGCAAGTGCCACCCCGAATGCGGGTTGCAGTTTATCCCAAAGCCTTGTTAGCTCGTATCTCAAAGAAGAAGATACAGAGGATGTTTTGAATAATGTAGCTGTGGTGACCACTGAAAAAATAGGGAAAGGCTCCATGGTCGCCATGACCAAGCATTGGAAGGAATCAGGCTTTGTTGTTTGTTTTCTTCTAAGATTTTATTTATTTATTTGACAGACAGAGGTCACAAGTAGGCAGAGAGGTAGGCAGAGAGAGAGGAGGAAGCAGGCTGAGCAGAGAGCCCAATGCAGGGCTCGATCACAGGACCCCAGGATCATGACCCAAGCTGAAGGCAGAGGCTTTAACCCGCTGAGCCACCCAGGCGCCCCAGGCATCAGGCTTTGGAAGGCACTGGGATGTGAATGGTCCAGGAGCATAAACAAAGAGACCTCTCACTGGGACACAATCGCAGCCTGGAATACTTAAAGGCTGTTTCCTAGAGGCAGAAATAAGTGTGTGTTTGACTCCAGAAAGCTGAGCTAGGATTAGTGGTTGCACTAAGTTTTAGCTCAGTATCAAGGAGTACATTCCAACATGGAACTTGTTAAAAATGGAATGGGCTGTGTATCAGTTTCCCAGGGCTCCCTGGGACACATGGTGCTTCAAACTGGGTGGCTAATATGACCATTTTTTTTCCTGGGTTGAAATGTATTCTTACATGGTTTTGGAAGCCAGAAGTCCCAAATCAAGGTGATGTCAGGGCTATGGTCTCTCTGAAGTCTTTAGGGACAGATCCCTCCAGGCCTCTCTGAGCTTCTAGCAATATACCTCTTATCTCTGCCTCATCTTCACGTGGCCTTCTCTTCTTATAAGGACACCAGCCATACTGGATTAGGGTCTATACTCATGACCTCGTCCTACTTTGATTATAACCATAAGACCCTATTTCATATATAAGGCCATATTCTGAGGTGCCAGGGGTTAGGTCTTCAATATATCTTCCTGGGGAACACAATTCAACCCATAACAAGCTACCTCTAAGGGACTAATTTCCTAATCCCCTGAAGTATGCAAATAGAATCGGAGTGAGTTGTTTTTCAAGATGCTTAAAGAGATGTACGCATTAAGTAGAGAATAGGACCAGATGTCTTCCAGGATCTCTTCCAACAAGGGCATTTGCTAATTTTATGAGTCCTGTTGAGAAGGACTCTACAAAACTCTGGGACCACATTTGGTCCAGTCTTGGTAGAATATCATATGCACAGAAACACAGTCTAGCTTCTATAAATCACTAAAACGAATTCTCATCTTTACTTTAAATTTTTGACAAGCCTCAGTAGAACTTCTTTTTTCTGTCCCCTGCAGCTGCTCCTCTTGGGGTCCCTCCGTCCTGGCCAGTACTTTTTGGAATGACAGAATTCTAATTCAAAGTAGTGTTCAAAAAAATCCAATTTTCTCACAAAACTGTGAAGTCTGGGAGTTTTTATTTTGCCTTGAATTCCATTTTCAAGCTTTGTCTTCCTCTCTGCTTGCTTTATTCTTAGAAAAGCTTTTCCCATATGGTGCCCACCAGTACCCCTAGGCTTAAATATTAGCATTTTAGCAAACTCACTAGGAAAGTTCTCCTTTTCCATTCTAAGGCAAGTCCCAGGGTTGACTCTCATTAGTTCAACTTTGTCCCCTTGCATTTGTCATATACTCCTCCTAAACTCATCATTGGGATTTCGCTTATATGTTGAGGAGGGAAGGTAAAGAATGGAGATAGTCCTATCTAAATCACACAGAGTAGGAATGGAGGACAGTATCCCCAAGGGGAATTTGAGGTGCTATTAACATAATAAAAGGGAATCAATGTTGGAAAGGACAAAGCAATGACTGTCCATTATGAATCTTTGATTCCTTGCTTCAAACCACTGATGTCTTTTGATAGGTGGGTAGGTAGGTAGGTAGGTAGAGATAGGTAAGTAGGTGGATAGATGAATGGACAAGCAGATAAGTAGATTTCTATTTATTTCTATCTATCCATTCATCCATTCATTTATCCATCTATCTACTTACCTATTTGAAATCTATCTAAAATATGCAGCTGACCATATGCTTTTTGTTTTCTCTTACATTTTCCTCTTGCCTTTCTAGCTTGTCTCTTTCTACTTATTTCCCAAAGTCTGAATTGTAAATGCCTACTGGGCTGGGAAATACTGAGCTCTCCTTTAAGGGCAAGAAAGAAAGAAAAATGGAGCCGGCCAGAACCAGATTCCTCTGGAACCTGCGGAGAGGGAGATAGGGAGGAACTCACATTAATAATTTTGTCCCCATCATCTATCAAATCACCAGAGTGATCTTTTGTCATTTTGAGTTGTGGGTGCTTTAAAAATTTGCATCTGTGTCCAGGAAAGAAGTAGATAAATTTGCACATGATGGTAAAAGAAGACTTTGGGATATAAATACTCTGATGGGAAATTATGGATACATCCCAAAAGTCTAGTCAAACAGTGTCTGCATTTTAACTTCCAGACTTCTGTAGTGGGTCAAGCCAAACTCCCAAACAGGTTTTTAAACTTCTGAAACATCAGGTTTGTTTGTTTCCAATCACACAAGCCCTCTTGAATTGAAAACAACACTGGGTCATCAAACAATATAAAAACTAATTGATATCACTTATCCTTCTGCCTTCAACACATTCAGCCCTGTGACAGTTCACAAGCAAATACTCTTTAAACAACCTCCCCACATACAAACAGCCTGCTAAGAAGAATTTAAAATCCCAGTCAAGGTCTTTGGTTCTGTCTCTGGAATCCATCTGGGCCACCTCCTATTTCTTTGTCCTACACCATTGGTCTTGCCCTTTCTCACTCGTGAGCTCTGAGGGGAGGTTCTGGGGTTCTGGCTCCAAACGCTGCCATGACCAGCTTCTCGGGATTGCTTACTGTCTCCCATCCATCAACTGCATGTCAGAGGCTCACCTGTCCTATGCCCTCACCCTATGGCTCCCAGGTGGATGCGTTTGCTAGGGGTGCTTAAATAATAGACATTAATTTTCTCATACTTCTAGAGCCTAGAAATCCAAGATCAAGGTGTTGGCAGGTTTGCTTTCTTCTGAGACCACTCTCCCTGGCTTGCAGATGACCAGTTTTTCCGTGTGTCCTCACATGGTCTTCTTTCTGTGTGCAGTGCCTCTATGTGTCCAAATGTCCTCTTCTTGTTAGGACACCAGTCAGACTGGATTAGGGCTCACTGTAAAGATCTCATTTTAACTCAATCAGCTCTTTAAAAACTCTGTCTCCAAATACAATCACATCCTGAGGGTACAAGGGTTAGACCTTCAATATAACGAAGGGGGGAGTACATAATCAGCTCATAACACCAGGCGCGTTGACTTCCCACTATAGACTCCCAAATCTGCTAAAAATTGGGAGTCAGACATTCCCATGTGGCTAAAGTAATTTCTTAATATGACTAATTAAGAATCATGATCATCTGGCAACAAAGAAGAGAACAAATCATCACCACTATTTCTGGAAAAAAAAACAAGTTAGCTGGACAATCCAATAGAGGGGCTAATTATGATCCCAGCCCCCCAAAGACTCTAGAACTGTCTATTTAGATCTGGATATATGTTATCTCTCATGGCAGCACTTTTCTTAGCTGAAATTTTTGTTGCCAGATATTCCTAGAAGTTATTGATTTGAAAGTGAAGCCACTATGGTATCAAGGAATAAAGATAATGATAATGACTAACTTTTATCAAGTACTTGCTATGTTCTGGGCACTGAGCTGTGGAGTTACATACATTATCTCATTTAATCCACCCCAAAACCCTAAGTGGTTTCCATTACTGCCCTCATTGTACAGGTAAGGAAAACTATGGCTTTGACTGGAGAAGTAACTTGCTGTGGTCCTGGTTCTCCCACTAGTTCCCACAGTGAGCTCCTAACCAGCTGTGGCCAAGTCTGGTTTAAAATCAGTCTACTTTGGGGCACCTGGGTGGCTTAGTTAGTTGAGGGTCCAACTCTTGACTTCAGCTTGGGTCATGATCTTGGGTTTGTGAGATCGAGCTCCCTGTCCAGCTCTGTGCTGAGTATAGAGCCTGCTTAAGATTCTTTCTCTCTCTCCCTCTGCCCCTCACCAGCTCTCTCTCTCTCTCTCTCTCTCAAAAATGAGTAAGTAAATTCAAACTGCTTAAAAAAAATCTCCAAAAAGGAATTTGTGAGGTCCCCCCTGAGGGACACTGAGGGAGTTAAACCATATGGGGATTGTAAACTCAGATGCCATCAGGGACCAGACCCTTAACATTAGTGAGTGAAATCAACCCACAAATAAAACAAGAATGTAGTGGAGATTGAGTCCTGTCAGAGCAGGGAAATCTCTTTAAAAAGGTGACTTGGGATGCCTGGGTGGCTCAGTGGGTTAAGCCTCTGCCTTGGGCTCAGGTCATGATCTCAGGGTCCTGGGATCAAGCCCCACATTGGACTCTCTGCTCAGCAGGGAACCTGCTTCCCTCTCTCTCTCTGCCTGCCTCTCTGCCTAATTCTGATCTCTGTCTGTCAAATATATAAATAAAATCTTTAAAAAAAAAAAGTGGTAATAGTCACTCAGCTCTTGGCAGTTGCTGCCATGTAGAGCTATAGATAGCGGGCCTGGTTTTGCCAGTCTTCTAACTTTTTTCCAAAAAACTAGATGTTTGGATGTTCACATACATTCTCATGAATTTAAATGCTGACAACTAAGTAGGAGCACCTGGCTGGCTGTAGAGCATGCGACTCTTGATCTTGGGGTTGCCCCTGTTAGGTATAGAGATTACTTAAAAACAAAATCTTTAAAATGAATGAATGAGGGGCACCTGGGTGGCTCAGTGGATTAAAGGCTCTGGCTTCAGCTCAGGTCATGATCCCAGGCTCGGGATCAAGCCCCACATCAGGCTCTCTGCTCTGCTGGGAGCCTGCTTCCCCCTCTCTCTCTGCCTGCCTCTCTGCCTACTTGTGATCTCTGTCAAATAAATAAATAAAATCTTAAAAAAAAAAAATGAATGAATGAAGATAACTAAGTCCTTTAAAACAACAACAGTGTTGATATTCCTGACTGGCTTAGTCAGAAGAACATGTGACTCTTAATCTTGGGGTTGTGAGTTGGAGCCCCATGTTGGGATAAGTTAAACACACAAACTTAAAAAAAATTAAAACAACAGCAATGCCTTGCAGATGAAACAAAGCATGCCTGCAAGCCTGAAGGGTCATCACTCCTAACTTCTGGGCTGATGAGCATCCTAAGAACTTTTCTGAACTTTTCAGGGGACTCTTTTTTATAAATATTCTCTCTTAGGCACTTCTACTTGATTCAAGTGGGTTTTTTGAATGGGTGAACTCCCACAGGTCATCTGATACTACCACAGCCCCCCAAGGGGAGGAGAGGAAGCTCTGCTGGCAGGACGCCCAGAACTCAGGGCGGAAATGTAACATTGGAAGGCCCCATTCAGTGAGGAAAGGAGTGATGCTGGCAATCAGATTGCCCAAAGACAAAACCTCCTCCTCCCAAATGGCCAGCTCCCTGAGTACCCGGACCAGGTCTTTTCAGCCCAAGCACATGTGTGGCAAACAGCAGAAATACAAGGATGGAGGTTGGGGTGGAGAGTGATGTGACAATTACGTTTCTGAAAAATAACAATGGTGATGATATGGCAGACAGATCTGAGTTGGGGGAACCTTGCAGGGCCTGAACTGGTACACATGCAGTGGGGTTGGAGGGGAGGGATCTGGTGGGAAAGGCATAGGTGAGACTAACTTCTTCATGTCTCCAAGGGTCATGCTCCACATGCCTTCATTCCAATGGTACTATTTTCACAGCCAAGAGAGGCAAAGTCACAGCACTCCAGTTGGTTGGTTGACCCTCCAAAGAGCCTAAAGACCTTGAACATGCCCTGGTCATCACTGGCTGTCTTAGTTATTAATATACATCTCCTCTGCATGGAAACTAAATCCAAGATGGTGGCTTGGGTTTTTATTTAATTTTATATCACATTATTTAGGGGCTGAAAATCAAATAATTTCCAGCCTAATAAAATCAGGTTGGCAAAAGTAATAATTAGGGTGTTATAGAGATTATAACAGAATCTCTTATTGGACTTGGGGAGAAGAACTTCTGAATGGTAATATCTGTAGATTAATTTGCAAGTAAACCAGATTTTAAATTGTTTGTTCTCTAACCTTTGAGTAGGAACTTATTTGTGAGCACTCCTTTGAGTTTGTTGCAAGTATCATGGTTGCCTAAAAAGGCTTTAATTTCTGAGTACTGATTCAGGTCAGCTAAAACAAACCATTTTTAAAATTGGTTTGGGCCTCAGAGTCTCATTAAATTCATTTTAAGCACCGTACCATAATCCTTCTTTGCTCTCATTTTCATGTAGTTTTCAAGTAGTTGAAGTTTGCCATCCCCTTACATTATGAGGGATGCTTAAAATTCACCTTTGATCGTAGACCAGGAGATGAAACACCCAGTTTCTCAACTCACTCTCGGATGCTATGAGAGAGAAAGGCTCTCTTAAAGGGAGGCCCAAGACTCCTCATTGTACATTGCTGGCTGAAAAATTTGCAGCTTCCTGCCCAGACATGCACATGTGTGCATGCCCATATGGGTTTGGGCATGGGTTATGCATGAGCACCTACATGGGTCTGCATGTCTGTGTATGCATGTGCATATACAGAGTATATGGATGTGGCAGGCACATACATGTGTGTGCATACCTTCTCAGTCTCAGGAGGGTTGTTCTTTCTTGCCCCTCTCACCAAGGGCACCTTGGTTAACATAGGTGATTAGTAACAGCATATTGCAGCATGAGCACTGAACTTGGAGAGCCTTCTCCAAATTACAGGTCTGCTTCTTTGTGTTCTTGGGCAAATTATTTACCTCTCCAAGACTCCTTTTTGCATTCTGGAAAGTGAGGATTAAAAATAGTGCCTACTTCACTTGGAACTTTGGACTATTAGTGTGATAATATATGTTAAATATACCACAATGAAGAGCACATAATAAGCACTCAAGAACTGACAGCTGCTATTATTATTGTTATTCCTTCTTACCCCATGCTTGCAGGGAGAGAGTCAGGTAGAATCAGAAAATTATTTTCCAGCTTCTGTTACTCTTAAGTCTTCACCTCTTTTCCTATGTGTGATTGCCTCTTCAATCACCCAAAGTTTTTCTCAAGGTTTTTCCTGGGCTGTTAAAACCCAAAGTGACACTCAAGAGGCACTAGATGCTTTCATTGTCTTAATCCTCTTCCATTTTTCAAAAGTTCTGCTGCTCAGGTCACCCTCTGCAGAATTAGATTGTGTGGGATCCCACAGGACCAAGCCCAAATCTCTTCCTGCATGAAAGGAGAACCGCCCATCCTAGCTGCCCCAGAGAGGTTCTGTAAACTCTTCATAAATGTTTGCGTGGGATTGGGTTTGGTGCCCAGCTATATATTTTTCTCAGGACCCCACCATAAAAACCTTTATTTGATGTGTGCTTTGTTAGCTTGAACCAGAACCTCCAGGAAGACCATTTTCCCTCTGTGAATCTTGATTGTTTTCAGTATGTCCTCAAGTTTCCTGTTCTCCTATCTCTGAAAATGAAAGAAATACTAATCTTTTGGGTGGTAATATGATGTACAGGTTAAAAAAAAATAGCCTCTGAGGTAAGAGCACTTGGATTAAGTATTGGTTCCATCACTTCATAGCTCAGTTTCAAGTCTTTGACCCTCAATTTTCTCATCTGTAAGGTGGGAATAGTATTGTATCTGCCTCATGTACCTGTACTCTCTCAGGACTGATTGCAAAGTTATACATAAAGCCTTTGACCCACAGTGCATCCCCAGGACAGTTTAGTGGTCACAACTAGTTTTATTGTGCCCATGTTGGAGGACAGCAATGGGGTCAAGAAGCCTTGGGGGGCACACTTGGCAAGATACGGAGGTTTTTCTTTGTGCATTTTTGAGCAACCTGAACATTGTCCCCTGAGAAGCACCTAGAGAGGCATCACTTACCCAGGAATGTACAGGTGGGGAAAGGGGTCACTAACCTCTGGGTGAGTTTGAGGAAAATAACTTGTCATCCAACAAGTGGACCTTTCCTTTCACGATGGGCTCTTCTCAGGGAAAGGAACCAAGAGAGGGGAAATTGCCCTTGCTGCCATTGCTTCAGGAGGCCCTGGGGCCTGGCCCTTCCATCTATCCTGTGAAAGACAAAACTAGGGCTCAGGTTCAAGGATGAGCTTCCACCTGGAGCAGTCTGGGCTGGGCTGGGCTGCGGCCACATCCTGCCTTGCTCCTCCAGCCCCTGGCAGGGCTTTCCCTTCAGAGGAAGCAGGCCCATCAGCTTATCCTTGGGTGGGGTTTCCCAAAGCCAAATGTTTAAAGGCAAATCATTGTTCTGAAGTTCCGCTAAGTTTTAATGACCACCCTTCTGAGAACTCCTTCAAGAGCCAAGCGAGATTTTTTAAAGCCCAAAGATAGCCAAAGACATTTACAAGAAGAGAAATACCTGTGTGAATCTCTGTTCCAAGACACTCTATGCAGAGGCGTGGGAGAAGAAGGAAGAGGTGGGATCCAGGCCCTAGCCCTATTCTTTTCACTGTGATCAGGAAAAATAACTTTCACAGTGGGCCTATCTTTTGTTTGTAAAATGGGGTTGATCCAGTTTGGGCCCCAGGAAGAACCCTGGTCTAGGAAATCAGGCAATCTTGTCTTTTCTCGTCCCAGCTCAGCTGGGACTTTCTGGGAAACCCTGGCCACTTGTTTCTGACTGAGGTCTCAGTTTTCTCTGAAAAACATGAAAAGCTAGGTTCTCGACTCTCTTGAAGTTCTAAGCTATGTGTGGGTCAGTAAGTTGATGAGGGCTGAGGCAGAGGTGTGACAAGGAGGAGAATAGCCAGGATGGGTAGGAAGGTTGGCCACATCTGAGCAGGCTCCATGCACCAAAGTCCCCACAAATGAAAGGGACAATCTCCTAGCAGTTGGGGGTCTACTGGGTCCTCTGTTCTCTCCTTTAAATCAGGTGATGTAGGTCCTCATCTGGGCTCTGTTTTCCCCAATCTGCTATGGCTCAGCTATTCTTAAGACATTCCAGCTGTCCAATGAACATGACCTTGGGTGGTGGTAAGGAAGGTACCCAGGAAAAGAGGGCACCTCTCTTACCACGTGGAGGCTGAAGACATTGTAAAGGAGCTTTCTATCCTGATGAGAAAGCAGCTCAGTTGGCTTCAGGCCCCTTCCAACTCCAATTCAATTTGGGGAACATTGAATGAGCCCCTGCTACACGTCAGCCCTCACTGTGCTGACTGAGATGAAGTGGGACTGGGTGGGGCTGGTGAATGGATGGCCCTGTCTTCATAGTACTCAAAGAGTCCTTAGGGAACCTGGCTAGCTCATTCAGTGGAGTGTTCAACTCTTGATCTCAGGGTTGTAACTTCAAACCCCACATTGGGTGTAGAGATTACTCAGAGTGCCCAGAGTCCTACCACCCAGATGTTTTATGGCTGGTGACTGTTATGCCCCAATAATGGGTCCGTGATTAAAGGAGTGAGACTGATATAAAGCGAAGGTCAAGCAAAGCTTTATTTCACACCAAGCATCAAGAATCTAACTGAATGTTTGGGGACGCACCTCTTACAAGACAGGGTGACCCTTCTCTGTTTCACAGTCTAGCTTTTAAGGCAAAGGCCATGCGGTCGGGCCTGGCCACGCACAGGTGACCAATGAGATTGTAACATACACAGGAAACTCCACAGTGATGCTAGGTGACCAGTTGAGTTACAATTTACCCTAGTAGACATTTGATTTAGCCTATCACACCTGGGTTAGGATTGGCGCCCAAAAGGCTCGCAAAGGGCGGGGCCCATACTCCTTGGTAACCAGGGAGACAGTATGCATTCCCCCCACTGATCGGTTGTCTCCACCTGGCCTGACCCACCCTTGTATCTGGGTTTTGTTACCTGGACCTGGTTTCTGGAACTTGTTTTAAGTGAATCCCCTGGGGGAAGGGGAGCAGGGACAGTTTAACTTTAATGAAAGCCTCTTGCTAAGTAGGTCCTTACAGTGACTACACCTCCACATCCTCCCCGTCTGGGTTTGCCAACAAGTACCTAGGGCCACCAGGTCTTGCCTGGCTTGGAAGAATGGGACCAATGACAACCTGTTTGTTTCTTTAGCATCTAGTGTGAATTAGCACAGCTCTGGTGCTGTTTCTAATGCCCTCCACACCCTGCCCTTCAGCGTCCCCCAACCTCCTTGGCGTACTCTCACCCCATGCCCCATTCTGAAGCTCTGATCCTTCCAACCTGGCTGTGCAAAACTCACACTTTTTATTTAACCAACATCTGGGGAGGCTAACTGGGTATCAGGCCAAGTCCCTGCCCACAAGCGCTTATAAGCTAGTTAGTTGATAAGGTCCCATTGCTGTCAGCCAGACACACTTAAGGGCTTTCCCTGCTCAGGTCCTAATGTGTGCCCCAACAAGTGGGGCTAAAGATCAGGGCTATGAGTTCACCGTGGAGGGAGCAGGTGGTGATGTCACTGTGGACACCTCACGGTGGAGCTGGCACTAGAAAGCAATGCTGAGTACTGGCATCACCTGTGTATTTAACTTCTATGAATTCTTGTGTATATTTCTAGCTAAAATATGATAGAAAAATACATTTAAAAAGTATCAGGGATTCTGCTGACATTCCAATCTATGTGCCTGTCTGTCAGACCCTGCTGTTTGCTTGTCTGATAGCCATCAACCTGTCTCCTTCTTTCTTGCTGGCCAAGATCCCATTTTGTTCCTTTGTTCATCCTCCAAGGGGCTGTGTGCTAAGAGAACGCTGACCCAGGGAAGGCCTGACTCAGGGGGTACATCCTGATTAATTAGTCCCAAGCTAATTTTGAGGATTCCATTTGCTTTTTCTACAACTGGTTTAGAGATCGACTAATGCTGTGTTTGAGTGAGACTTTAGGTGTGTAGGCAAGGGTGCTTTGGTGGAAGTGTATATACTCCTCCCTTTTCCTGCCTCTGGATGTTTTCATGACACATGGAACTGCTATGTCCACCTTGGGACCATGGAAGAAAATCAAGAGAATGGCAGAGAGGTCAAACTGGAACCAAGAGGCCCTGAGGCCATAGAGCCATTGGATCCACCAACCACCTCTGGTGCCACACTACCTTGGGACTTCTTGTTCCATGAGTCACTCAACCTTCTGTTGTTTAGTCATCTGTTAGGTAGGCTTTCTATTACATGAAGCCAAAAGCACTCTGAATGGTACACTCTGGCATGAGGATGACAATGCCGGTGTTAATCTGCTGTCCCATAGCTGGTCTCTCCTTCTATCTCCAGTGTGTGCATCTCCAAAGCCTGAGAAATTCTACAGTTTCCAGATCTGTATTTTTTGTACAACATGATCCTTAGCCCAAGCCAACAGCATCGTCTGGTATTGAACAAAGGAAATGGTCTGTTCCAAAGCTGGAACAAACTGTGGCTCTGTTGGGTTTTCTGAAGTATGGTGCTATTTTGGACTGGATGGAAGATTTAAGGAATTTTCAAGAGCAGCCATGACTATGCAGGATGAGGTCTTTTGTCTTTAGGCCACAAATCCTTCATGAGATGCAACTAACCTATGCAATAAGCACTGGGCATAATGGAAACAGGGTGGCTCCAAAACAGTAGAAAGTATGGATCATCATAGCCTGGTTTTGGAGACAAAATTCAAATGGCAGGAGTGATTTAGGGAATAGAACACAGATTTACCTAAAGAACTCTACCCAAAGAACTGGAGGTTGATGGGAAAGGCAAGTCTGGAAGGGCTCCTTCCTCTCCTTAGGCTGGGCTAGGTTCTGCTACTATAATGAACAATTCTCAATTCCCATGTCTTAAAACAATAAAGGTTTATTTCTCACTCATTCTACATGGCCACTGTGGGTTGGCTGTGTCTCTGCCTTGTGTTACCCTCACCCTGGGACTCAGGCCAACAGAATCCCACTATCTGGAACATTACCATTCACCGTGGTAGTGGAGAGGCGCTCTGGAGCATCCTCCATCAATTACATGCTCCAGCCTAGAAGTGATAGATGCCACCACTGCCCACACTCATCAGCAAGAACTCATCACAGGACCACCAATTCCAAGGAGGCCAGGAAGTGAAATTCTGTTATGTGTCCTCAAGAGGAAAGAACTGGAAATACTTGATGAGCAGCACTAATGACCCACTTTGTCCAACAATCTATCTAAAATCTGTGACCCACTTTGTCCAACAATCTATCTAAAATCTAAAATCTGAGCAAAGATCCACTCTCTTGCCCCCAAGGGTCCATATTGACTTGCCTTTCTTTCTTACTCTGCTTTTATCTAGCAACACACAATGGTCCCAGGAGATCTAGGGATAGCTAGCACCGTCTGGTACAGTGCTACCCTCTCCCTCTAGGTCTCTGACCTTGTGTTTTTACTTTAGTCTATTTTGTAGTACTAACCAGAATCAGAGATAAGGAAATCACCCAGTGTTTTCTGCAGTGCCACTGGTTGCTTCCCCAACAAGACTTCTTAGCAGCTCACCCCATTCTTTGCTCAGGCTAGTCCTGTCTCCCTTTGTTCAAACATAAAAGCCATGTTGTCTACAGGTTACTATACTCAAGCCCTCACAGCTACCCTCCTATCAGCCCATATCCCTCACCTTGTAGGTGCTCACGTGTGCCCTTGGCTTCTCCAGCCAGGCCCGGAGCTCAGCCTCTGTCTTTCTGCTTGCTCTTCCCTGTCAACCACACATGTGTTATTCCCAAAGAAATCAAAGAGAGGGGCCATGCCAGTTAGTAGAGTGCATCTTGTGCATGGAGACCAAACATGTGAGTGCTAAGGAACTGGAAGCTCGGGCTCATGGATTTCTTCATCTGTGTGGCTAAGCGAGGAGATGTATAAAAAGCAACAATTGGTTGGCTGATTTTACTTATTCCGGAAAATTTTTGTATAACTGTCCCTGATGGGGGCCTTAAAAGCATATATCAGCTATAAGTAGACAGGTCTCAATTTTTCCTACTACTGTGAAATGCAAACCTGTTCTGTTCTGGGAGAAAGATGTTATTTTAATCTAGGGATTATAGAAATAATATAAAATATGTTCTCTCTTCTTTGAGAAATTATAAATAAAAGAGTTTAAGCAAAGGGAAAGAGAATATAAGAGAAAAAAAGGTTAGGGGCGCCTGGGTGGCTCAGTGTGTTAAAGCCTCTGCCTTTGGCTCAGGTCATGATCCCAGGGTCTTGGGATTGAGCCCCGCATCTGGCTCTCTGCTCAGCAGGGAACCTGCTTCCCTCTCTCTCTGCCTGCTTCTCTGCCTACTTGTGATCTCTGTCTGTCAAATAAATAAACAAAATCTTAAAGAAAAAGAGAGAGAGAGAAAAGGTTATTTGGATGGAGAGTATGTAGAAATATAATATGTAAAATAGTGTGTATATATATATATTTATATTTATATTATATATATATTTATCAATTATCAAAATTCTTAGGTCAAATTCTTTATATGGGTTCTTTCCCTGAAATCAGAGGTGACGTACTTACACAACTGACTAATAATAGAAATACGTCAGTCTGGAATGTGTTCTTTTGCAATTATACATCTGACCTGTTAAATATTTGTGTTATTGTTGTAAATACTGATCTTGGTTGAGTGGAAATTCATCTCAGGAACTTAGACATGAAAGGAGATGTTGATAGTCATTGATAAAATCCTAGAATGGAAGAATGACAAATGAGCATTCTAAGCTATCCCCCTGCCTACTTGGGGTGCAAGGCATTTACACTTGGTGGTATGGAAATCACGATTGCGGAAATAGAAGTCATATTTTCACAGGTATAAGCATCTTCCTATTAGAAGTGTAGGTCTTTTTGCTTCTCCAAGTCCTCAGGGTGAGAGGGTCTGCTGCCCTTTGGTGTTCAAATGAAACTGACCCATGGCTCTGTCTTGTATATTTGGGTCTAATATCCTGTCCCAGATTCTTATAATCATGTCCTCCTCAGATTCCACTTTTGCAGGGAGCTCCTCTGTGCACCTGCCATTCTCTTCTCTCCAGCCCGACATCCTCATTCTGTTTCCACCAAACCACACCAACACAAGACAGTTGTGTAGAACAGATCTTCACTCAAGGTATGAGACTGAGGGGAGCATTACGTGATGAGACAGCATGACAAAAAAATTAAAATCGATGTTTAAACGTCGTGGTTCTCAAGTCCTTTTTGTTGCCCTTGGAGATTTCTTAGCCAGTTCTCATCCCAGCTTCTTTCAGTTTCTCTCCTTTTTTGAATAGACTTCTTCCTTTCCCTCCTACTTCCATGGCATGGGGCCCATCCTATCCAAAACTCAGTTTTCTCCCTGGAAGGAATTTTGCCTCTAGCTTTTAAAATAACATTTTCCTGTCCTTACAACTTATTATTAGGATTGATAATATTCTAAAATTAAAATGTTAGGCCTATTTTCTCTCACTCTTGCCATGAAAGGATAGGCTATCTAATTTAAACTGTTTCCTTAGGGTGTGTGTCTGGTTCAGTTGGTAGAGCATACAACTCTTGATCTCAGTGTATACCCATATTGGGTATAGAGATTACTTAGAAACAAACAAAAAAGGTGTATTCTTGTTTGTAGGCTAAAATTTTGAGAATACATATATATTTATGTCTCATGTCTCTTAGGGCCATATATCCATTAGTAAAGATTGTATTGCTTATGAAAAGATCATAGCAGAGAAAAGATTCTTCCTCACATGGCATAACATGGAGACATATGGGGGAACCTGGCTGGCTCAGTTGTTAGAACATGCAACTCCTGACCTCAGGGTTGAGAGTTCAAGTGCCACGTTGGGCACAGAGCTTACTTAAAAAAAGTAGATAAAGAAAGACTCAATATTTGGGTATTAGACCCAAATATACACGACAGAGCCATGGGTCAGTTTCATTTGAACACCAAAGGGCAGAAAGAAAGAAATAGAAAGAGAAAGAAAGAAAGATAGATATAGAAAGAAAATAGATATATAGAGAGAAAGAGGGGAATCAATATTGTAACTGAAATTTTTTTGCAAAAAAGGTGTTCATTTGCATTTGCACAAAGATAAATGTGCTTTATCCAAAATGACTTTCATGTACAATTTTGCTTAGGTATTGTATCTCTTAGTTACTATTACAATAATGCTGCTTAACCTATATCATTTTCAAATTCAATGCCTTTTATTGTCATACATGTGCAGCTGGGCTAGGGATTGACTGATCAAGACTTGGCTTGGCTCCAAGGTGCTGATGGGTTCCAGGTCTGCTCCCCAGTCCCTTGCAGACCATCTGGAGCATGTCCTCCTCATGCTATAGCAGAAATGCAAGAGGGCAAGCATCACCACACAAGCCCATTTCAAACCTTTGATTGCCTTATGTCCACTAACCTCGCACTGGCCAGAGGAAACATCTGAGGGACAGGGAAGAAAATTTCTTCCACAGAGGGAAAGGAGGAGAATGAATATTTGCTGAGTGATAATTCAAACTACTCCATAAAGTAAATATCAGATAATTGTCCATTATGCCCAATGTCTGTGTCTCTCTGCCAGCCAGATCCAACAGGGACCAGCAGTGCCTTAAACCAATAGAGACTATTAGTCTGTTGAATGCAAGATGTGTCAGGGAAGTAATCCATTCATGTAGGAGCAAAGATTGCTCTCCCAGAAACTTGCATTTAAGAAAAAGCTGACAACCTCCTTGTAGCAATTTCTCTAGAAGAAGCTGTAGGGCAGCTCACCAAACTGACCCAGTTTCTACAACCTAGCGAGAAACAACTATTTGCA
Organism: Lontra canadensis; assembly: GCF_010015895.1. NCBI lineage: Eukaryota > Metazoa > Chordata > Mammalia > Carnivora > Mustelidae > Lontra > Lontra canadensis. The sequence goes on from NW_022631013.1 coordinate 24,405,518, forward strand.
CCTTGCAATACATTGAGTGCATGGATCTTGAATAATCCATTGTGCATATGTCCTGTACAATGAGGCTTTCAGGGATCCAGAATATAAAATAATGTAATTGATGCTAAAATATTAAAATTGAATTAATGTCATATTAGTTTATTAAAAGCATCATGCAAAAATTGTTTCTGTTTCACCATCTGGTTTGTCCATTTGGTCTTTACAGAAATGCTGGAGTATAACAATCTTTCTTGTACATGTCTCTGCTTTCTTGATTTAGAACAGAAGCTGGTAAAGTATCTTTTTAAAAAATTACTATATAATTTTTATGACATTAATACAAATTTGACACAAAAATCATTACAATACTATACACAGAAGTATACGGAATACTATAGTGAATATTTTATGTACCTACAACTTGCTTAGGACATCAGTCCCCATTGCCATACAAATTATTTACTGATAACACTACCAAGCGAGTATGGTGATATCAAAATTATTACACCATGCATTGTTGGTGGTTGTAAGATTGACATCATTGTTTTACAAAGCAGAATGGGGTCACATGCCATTACCCTTATAAGTATGCATACTCTTTGCTTAGGAGTCCCTTTGAGGGAGATTATTCATAAGAAAAGCATTTTAGACAAAGAGGTATTCCTTTTAGCATTACCTATGCTGATGAGAAATTAAAAATGACCTAAATATCCAACATCTTAGAAATAGTTAAGTAAGTAATGGTATACCAACTCAATGGGTGATTATAGAATCAGTTAAATTGAAATTCTGAATATTGCTTAGCAAAATATTTTTTTATTGTGATAAAATATACATAATTTAAAGTTTGCATTATAACCATTTTTAAGTATGTGGTTCTGTGCATTAAATACATTCACAGTGTGGTGCCACATTAATCACTTTCCCTCTGGTCTAGCGCATCTTATGGGCCAAATCTGGCCTGGTGCCTGTTTTTGTAAATAAAGTTTTATTGGAACTTAGCCATGCCCATTTGTTTTGAATGTTGTCTGTTGGCTGTTTATGGGTTGTGTGTTTTGCTCTACAATGGCAGCTTGGGAAGTTACAACAGAAATGGCATGACCACAAAGCCTAAAATATTTACTGTGTGGCACAGAACACGTTTGCTAATCCTCACTTAACATAATGCTAGATAATTGAAATTTTTTAATTTGGGCTAATCACACAAGTCCAGGATGAATGCTGTCCTTGAGTTATCCTTAGACAAAATTATTTGTTAAGGAAATCAACAATGGAAGCAAATATTACACAGCCAATTTTAACCTATTTAAGAAAACAATCTCTTTAATGCTTTAGGCTCTGAGCTTTCCTGTATCTCAGCAGGTAGCTGTTATACCAATTACAAAATGTATCTACTGGTTAAAGTCGGCCCTTAAAAACTTTACTAAGGGGGCTCCTGGGTGGCTCAGTGGGTTGGGTCTCTGCCTTCAGCTCAGGTCATGATCTCAGGGTCCTGGGATCAAGTCCCACATCGGGCTCTCTGCTCGGTGGGGAGCCTGCTTCCCCCTCTGTTGTCTGCTTGTGATCTCTCTCTGTCAAAGAAAGAAAGAAAAAAAAAACTTTACTAAGTATTCCTTTTTTAGCTTTTAAGAAGATGACTTTATCTGCAATAAATGTGTTTCTACAAATATACTTGTCATTACTTCAAACTTTTCTCTAATACAGACCATCCACCCTTAATTCACTCATATAATTGCAGTGACCCAGGGTAGTTTGGCTACATTGTGTTCGTGGGTGTATCTGAACACCAACCCCTGATCTCCTTTTTGAGGTGAAGAGAGCAAAACCTTGTCTCTTGCCATGTGTCTATTCTTGGAGATCATTTGGCAGCTTAACAAAAAAAGAACACTAACACTTATCAAGACTTGGAGAGAAAACATATATAGATTTTCAAAGTGAACATAAACTCTCTGTCATTTCCAGTATGTATGTGGAATCTAGGGCAGTGAATAATCTGGAATCAGTTCTACTGGGTGTTGAATAGATTCAGATGTCTGTGTTTCTGCATCCTGGAATTCACTTTAAGCCCCCAGTAAGACCTCACTATGAGGACTGGATTCTGGAAGAGAATTCATTCCACCTTCTTCTCCACTCTGGCCTGGGAATGGAACTGTCTGGAAGTTACAGGACTTTGACAATGGACTCCAAAGTTGGAGATGAGGTAGAAACAAAGGAGGTATTGACTGGCCACACTTCTGCGAGGATGCTTTCCCAGTAACTGCCCTGCAGGGGAAACTGTGGAGCGACATTGGTTTCCTTTATAACACACATGGGATTGGAATCTGCAAAATGTCACTTAGGTATCTATCCATGCCAGCTGAATGTACTTGGCTCAAATGGCACTTTTGTTTTTGTTTTTGCTTTTTTCAGGGGTCGGGTGGGAGAGTATACTGCTAAAGGGAGACGAGGCAGCCTCAGACGCCACAGAAACATCCAGCGCAGACATGACTGTCAAGGTAAGAGATGTCTTCTTTAGTTCGGTTCTCAAAGTACACCCCTAGAGGAAAACAAGCCCCTGGCAGACTGCTGGGAGCCAAAAGGGCACGGCCCCTCAACCCTGCTGGGATTCTTTCTCTGCTCACTGGAGCCTCAGTGAGTCAGCCAGACATAAGATTTTCTGAAATTTGGCATCTGGGTTAAGAAGCCACCTGAAAGGTAGAATCCAAGAGATGAATTCCAATGGCTTATTGCAGGGTCTTCAGTGACTATCTGCATGTAGGTTGTGGGCATGTGGTAACCCCATGGGTACAGTGGAGCAAAGCTGAGCATTCCAAGCTGAGCAACTGGGGCCCCACTGTGCATTGTGAAGAACGGTCAGAGAGGCAAAAGGGCCTTGATCTTGACTCAAGACTTCCAGTGATGCCAGTGGGAAGGCAGCGCATGGCCCACTCCAGCTGGAACACAGTGACCAAAAGTTTACAAAATGAGTCATCTGGTAATCAACCTAATTATCACTGTTCTAATGAAATGCATGAATTTATAATCACTGCCTAGATTAAGGAATCCATAGCAAAATTTATTAGTGTCAACCACTTCTCTTCTATTAATAGATTAGACACAAAGGAATAGTTCTTCCTTCTTGAAATTCTGTTTATGATTCCATGGACAGAGGTTGGGAGTAGGAAGACTTTCTAACATTTTTGATTGAGTGATTAGAATCTACGTATACACCACTTATGAATTTTTCTTTGAAAAAAGAAAGTAGTGTCCTCCTTTTCTTCTAAGTCAGCTCTAGGCCCAACATGGGGCTTGAACTCACAACCCCAAGATCAGGTGCCCCAAGTAACGTCCCTCTCTGTATTGAGATATACCTAGATATATTTCAGTCCTGGATTTATTAGTAGAGGTCGTACAAAGGAATATACAGGATGAATGTAACCAAGCTTTCCCTTGTGATGTGAAGGCTGGATTTGTGTTATCTGTGTTTCAAATGTTAGAGAAAGCAAACAAAAATGCCGCAGTGAAATTAAATGAAAGATGGGGTAGTAGCCTGGTTGGTCAAAAAAGTCAACTAATCTAAATAATAACCATCTAGTACTGAAAGTTCATTTGTTTATAGTTATGTTGTTATGTTTAACAGAGTTTGCAAGACAATAATGTACATTCAATGGTGTATTAGTGTTTCACTGACTGTTATTGCAAAGACAAGTTTGCATCTATGGCCGCATTGGACAGAGGGACAGGTGGATGAAGCTGATGGATTTAGATTGGCCCTTTTGGAATCTGGCATCTTCTTAAGAGTTTGTTTCTGAGCTGTGTTGCTGGTACAGCTGCAGATGTAGTGCAGACATTCAAATGATCAGAAAGCCTAGAGTTTGTTTTATAAAAGCAAATGGCATATTCTGATAGAAGCAAGTCTTGTCCAAGTCCCATTTTATAAGGTTGCTGCTTAATCAGGCTGCAGATCCTCGGAACCAGGATCGTGACTAAAGTTGTATTTGGGTCTATCCGGTTTAGATGTCGTTCTTGATCTCTCTTTCTCTTCTCTTTTAATGAATAGCTGGGAATGATTAACAGAGGATTTTTAGTTCTTTAGAACTGAACCACTCTGACGATGGACACCATATATTTTGAAAAGTTAAGCAAAATAGATGTATATTTAAATACATCCATAAATATCTACAAATGTTATTAAGTTTCTCTATTAATGCCAGTCTCTTCTCACTAAAGAATTAGTGAAACCTCTGGTGGATATAACTTAAGGAACTACTTCTGTTTAGATCTTCTCCTTTGGTTTTCCCAATTATGCAGGAATCACTATTTTTTTCCCTTTGCTTCATACTGTGGTTCCCACCCCACACTGCTTGATGTATCCATCCTGTCCTTATACCTATCCTAAAGTACTGTTTTTTCCTGCATCTATAAGTGCCCGATGTTCATTAATTAACTAAAGATTCCTCATAATATATCTATATGTGTACAGCTATTACTGTTTCTAATAGCTACTTCATATATCCTTGCAATATCAGCTCTTCCTGCCTTTTGCCCTGCGAAAGTTTTATTCTACTAAATCTCTAATTACCATAAAACTTAATCCATTGACACTTGCCAAGGGGATACCAGGAGAAATCACTAAAACAGTTTGGTATCCTCCATATTGCTCTTCTTATAATAGACATATCTATCTTAGTGCTTAGAAATTTTCTTTCTGAAAATGGTGCAAAAAAAATTTTCCTTGCAATGTCACAATTCCCTGAATGCGGTTTTCTCTACTACATATAACCTTTTAATACCATGTCTTATTTTAAAATGACAAAATCATGCTTCTAAAAATATACATGACTCAGAGGAGTAAATTCATTCATAAACATCGGTCATTCTGAGGAACATTGAACTAAGAACATTTATATTAAAAATACCCTCTAAATATAGGTCTGCTCAACAATTTTAAATCATTTGGTGTTGTAGGTTGAATTGTGAACCCACTCCTTCCCTGCCAAAAAGGGATGTCTATGTCCTATACCTGGTACCTGTGAATATGACCTCTTTCTTGACTGATGATTCACAGACCTGTACCCCTGAAGCAAATAATACATTATATGTTAATAAAAAATATATATATGACCTCTTTCTGGAAAAGAGGTCTTTTCAATGTAATTAAGTTAAGAATCTGGGTGAGATTACCCTGGATTAACCTGGTCTAATGATACATGTCCTTACAAGAGACAGAAGGAGGAAACACACCTGGAAGAGAAGGCCACATGAACAGATGGAGGCAGAGATGGGGGTATGTGCAGGCCTAAACCAAGACCACATGGAACCAACCAGAAGCTGGAAGAGGCAGGGAAGGATGCTCCCTTAGAACCTTCAGAGGGAGCACAGCCCTGCCAATACCTTGATTTTAAACTTCTGGGCCCAAAACTGAGAGAGAATAAATTTCTGTTCTTCTAAGCCGCCAAGTTTGAGGTAATTTGTTAGGGCAGCTCTAGGAAACAAATTTCATCTATGGGGAATTTTGTACCTACTTTTCACGAGTGCCAGTGCCAGAGACATGGAAAACCAGTACCCTGCAAACCCATCACTGTTTTCTTAGTATACTGTGTTCACTTTTTTTTTTAATTGAAGCATAAGTTGACTTATACGACTTAAGTCATTACAGTTGACTAATGACATATTATTGACATTATATGTCACTTATAGGACTAATGTTATTTGTTGACTAATGACATATATGACTAATGAGGTTACATTAGTTTCAGGTGCACAACAGAGTGATTTGACAAGTCAAGTCTAAATGTTATGCTCTGTTCATAAGGGTAGCTACCACCTGTCACCATACAACACTATTACAATATCATTTTTTTAAAGATTTAATTTATTTGACACAGAGAGAGAGATCACAAGTAGGCAGAGAGGCAGGCAGAGAGAGAGGAGGAAGCAGGCTCCCTGCCGAGCAGAGAGCCCGACTCGGGGCTCGATCCCAGGACCCTGAGATCATGACCTGAGCAGAAGGCAGAGGCTTTAACCCACTGAGCCACCCAGGCTCCCCTACTATATCATTGACACGCATAAGGAATATATGTATTCCTTATGCTGTTTTTATTTTTATTGTTTTTTATACTGCTGATGATGATTCTCACAGCCATGCAAGCTTTAGAAAATACTGGTCTATGCCTTTTGCTTTTGTTTTTAAATCAAGCAGCAAAACAGAATAAGATACAACATTGAAGCTATCCTAAAGTATAACTATCCTTATGTTCTAGTGAACAGACACAGGCTAGAAGAGGACAGTAGGGCTCTTGAAACAAGACCAGATGAAAACAACTTTTAAAAAGTGAACAGAGGGGACACCTGGGTGGCTCAGTTGGTTAAGCGGCTGCCTTCAGCTCAGGTCATGATCTTAGCATCCTGGGATCGAGTCCCACATAGGGCTCCTTGCTCAACGGGAAGCCTACTTGTCCCTCTGCCTCTGCCTGCCACTCTGTCTGCCTGTACTCACTCTCTCTGACCAAAAAAAAAAAAAAAAAGGAAACATTGTAGGGGCACCTGGCCGGCTCAGTCAGAAGAGCACGTGATTCTTGATCTCAGGGTCGTGAGTTTAAGTCCAGCATTAGATGTAGAGATTGTTTAAATGAATAAACTTAAAAAAAAAAAAAGTGATCCTAATCTATCCAACTGTCCATCTAACAGATGAATGGCTAAGTTCATTATAAATTATCCCTGTGACATTCATTCCATAACTGGAAGCTTGTATCTCCCACTCCCCTTCAACCATTTGCCCAACCCCCCACCCCTTTCCCTCTGGCAGTCATCGGTTTGTTCTCTGTATTTATGGGCCTGTTTCTGCTTTGCTTGTTCACTTGTTTTGTTTTTTAGATTCTACTAAAAATTCTATTTGTATTTCTCTGTCTGACTTATTTCACTTAGCATAACACCTTCCAGGTCCATCCATGTTGTCACAAATGGCAAGGTCTCATCCTTTTTTACGGCTGAGTAATATTCCATGATAGACATATATAGGCCGCATCTTCTTTATCTATTCATCCATCGATGGACACTTACCACTGTTCACTAGAAGAAAAGGGCACTCTTATTTCAGAATAGCTTCTGTATTATACTTTATTGTGTTTTGCTGCATGTCTAGACATTGTTTTTTTAGAAAAAGGATGGATCAGTATTTTCTAAAACTTGCATGACTCTGAGAATCACCTGCAGCTGTATATTAAAAAAAAAAAAATAGTAAAAATACAGCTTCCCAGGCTTGGAAAAAAAAATCAAGATCTGGGTTTGGGAATTAGCATTTTTAAGGAGTGCTCCAGTGACTATGGTGGAAAACATTGTCTCTGCATACAACTACGACAGGGTCATGTGTGGCCACGTGAGCCCTGTCATTCCTCCCAGTTCTCTAGTTACCACCTAGCCTGGGAAAGGACTTCCCCGCCCAAAACCCTTATATTCCATTCCTTTACTTTTGAACACTGACCAAGGTTTACATATTTCCTTTCACTTTCCGGATTTCCTTACCCTAACTCCAGTTTCGTTTCTAGCCTTGTCTTCCACCATGTCTTTTTCTGTACCCATCCTTGCCTTCTCAACTCAGCCTATTTGTAGCCACAGTGATCCTTTCAAAAAGCCAACCTGGTACCCTCCCTCCACTCAAGCCGTGCTGGCCTTCCCCTTGCCCTGAGCAAACCAAACTCCAGCAGGTGCTCTGCTGTATAAAACCATAATGGCTTCCTTGGTCTTCCTCCTCTTCCTTCTTCCCTTTCCCAACATGGTTCACTTCTCTTTACATTCCAGTCTTTGGCTCAAATATTATCTCCTGAAACAGCACCACTTTCTGATCTATCTTGATTGTCACATGCTGTCACTGAACCTAGTACTTCCCCTAGCCAGTCACATAAATAGCCACAGAGGTCAATGCATGACATCCGGTCTCCCCTCGTGGAATGTGATTTCCGCAGGGCATGCATCGCCAGCACCTCCACACAGTGTCGAGTGCGTTATGTGCACCTGTCAGTATTTGTTTAAATGAACAAATCTATGAATGAACAAATTAAGACCACTGGACTGCTGGCCTTCCCCAAACTTAGTTTTCATGTTCTCACCTCAAGATCTTTCTCTTGAGGCTCCTTTCCTACTTTCCCCTCCTATGCCTCTTTCCTTGTGGTTTGACTTGTTTTTCACTTACTAGAGCCTCTAAATTGCAGTTCAGTTTTTACCATTCCTTTCTTTTTTAAACACAACTTAATTGATGTATATAATTTACAGACCACAAGATTTCACACATTCAATGTATGATTTCACAATTTTTTAAAAAAAGATTTTATTTGTTTTAGAGAGCGAGAGACTGCATGCATGTGTGTAGGCATGCACGGGCGGGATGAGAGGCAGAGAATCTCAAGCAGACTCCCCGCTGAGTGCAGAGACCACTGTAGGGCTCCATCTCACGACCCTGAGATCATGACCTGAGCCAAAACTGAGAGTCAGATGCTTAACCGACAGAGCCACCCAAGCATCCCTAAGTTAATAGTTGTTAAATTTATCAACCATCACCATCATTCAATTTCATAATATTTCATGACTTCCGTAAGATCCCTCCCGCCCGATGAGAAATCATCTCCATTCCCACCGCAGTCCCAAGCCAACACTCGCATGTTTTCTGTCTCCATAGATTTACCAGTTCTGGACACTTCATATAAATGGAATCCTACAACCTGCGGTCTTTTGTGTTTGTCCTTTTTTCATTTAGCATGGTGTTTTGGGATTCATCCTTATTGTGTCCTCCACCATGAGTTCATTTCCTTTAGCGCTGAATAGTATTCTGTTAATGGGGACACTGGTGTTTTGCTGTGTTTCTTAGCTCTTTCACAAGCTGATGGACCTTGAGCTTGTTTCCACTTTTTGCCTGTTATGAATTCACTGCTGTGAATATTCATGTGCAAATCTTTGCATGGACATATGTTTTCATGGGTGGGGTCTTCAAAATTCTTCACTGCACACAGTCCTCTCTCATTCAAGTGCTCAGTCATTGTTTTCACAGGAGTGCAGGAGGGACCCTCTTACCAATTGGGGATGGGGCATGGGGTAAAGGACATGGGGTTGGGGAGGGCCTCAACTCATTCTTCCTCTTTAGTATCCCTGCCATCAGCTCTGAGTAGGGGTGTGGGCTTATCAGACTCTTAACACTTCTTTTCCTTTCTTTGCTCTCTCTCTCGCTTTTCTTTCTGCTTATATTCCCCTCACATCTCAGCTTAAAAAAAAAAAGATCTTTAGTAGTGTATCCATTTTTTTTTATTGTGGTTAAACATACATAACAAAATTTATCCCTTTAACCATTTTTAAGTGCAGTTCTGTGGCGTTATGATGCCATTAATACCGTTCTGCAACCGTCCCTACCCTCCGTCTCACAGAAATTTTTCATCATCTCAGACTAAAACTCTGTATTCATTAGATATGAATTCCCCATTCCCTCCTCCCTCTAGCTCCTGGCAACCACCTCAGTGTTGCCTTTTATATATAATAATATCCCCTTGTCTTCTCAAAGGGAATTTAAGTACATCCTGTTAATCTTAAAAAGCCAGTCAAATGAGTAACCCTCAACCTAGCATTTTCACATCCTGTGGACAAGGCAAGTGAGAAAGGCGATCACTTTTTAGACGTTTAAGAGTAGTGTGCAAATAAAGGCATCAGGAAGGCGCTTAATGCTAGATTTTAAATGAATTTGCTGGTGATAACACTTCCTTTCTTCTGTGGAGTAAACGACTCAGTGCCAACATCCTGGAAGTATCTGGCTTTATTCAGCTGGGTGCACTGCTGGGAGCCAGAAATTGCACCTGTTGGGCTGTGTATTGTTTTCTTGAATTTCGTTTATATGACTACTACTCAAATCTACATCAGTCATGCTGGAATTCTATCAGTCTATGTTAAAGAATTATCTTCTGAGTAGAAATCATGTGGCTTGGCTGCCATTTTAATCAGATAGATACACCAACTAAATCCCAAACGCTCTCTGTACCTTGCCCTCTTGTTCTATATAAAGATACTAAAAACTTGAGTATTTGCAAAAAAAAAGCCATTTTAATCAAATACGTACACCAACTAAATCCCAGACGCCATCTGTACTTGCCCTCTTATTCTGTATGAAGATACTTAAAACTTATGTACTTGCAAAAAGGAGCCCTGAAAATTCTAGCACAGCAGATTCTTTTTTTTTTTTTTTCAGAAAGAAGCCTTGTACTTATTTACATTATTAAAACATAAACTGAGACCTATTAAACATTTTAAGAGTTTGAGGAAAGATCAGTTCAAATTGGGCAACACTTGATCAGAAGTGGTTAGCAAGGTTCCAAAGATGGGAACTCGGGGAGAGATCTGTATAGAGTAAAGGCAGAAGCAAAGAAAGGAAATTATTGATTGCTTATAGCTTGAAGCCTAGTTGGCTCTTGGGATTGGCTGTCCTTTGTGTTTTGATTTTATAACCTTGAAGCATTTACAGGCTTAGATTTTGATTTGCTTACATAGACGGCCGTGGTAATAGAGCCATATCAGTCTAATTAATTTAACAACATATACAATATTTTTCATTTGTGCTTAGGCTAAGATTTAGGCAGGTTGGAGATTCTGGCTGTAAAACCATTAAAAAGAGGGCATGTTTCCTAATCAAGGACGTGGGAAAGCAACATTAAAAAAAAAAAAAAAGAAAAGAAAAAAGGATGTTGTTTCTCTATATGTAAAATTCACTGCTGGGAGAAAGATTGTTCTGGAAGGGCAGATGTTCTCCATTACAAAAGGGGGAAAGCAGTTAGAATCTTCCGGTGATAAATAGAGGCCACAGGTTATAGCCATGCTGCCGAGGGTCTTTTGTGGGCAGCTGGGTGGTGGAGCCATTTGTCCTTTGTGTTTGATGATGACGACATGGAGGATTGTTTTGTGTGGGGGACCAGAAGTCATTTCCACATTGTGTCCATACATAAGATTGCTCTCTGTTTGCTTCCTTGCCAAAGGAAAGATTTTTGTCCCAGATTGTCTTAATCCTTTAAACTCTTCAGAGTAGTGGATCTCTGAGAGGGTCGGAGGCATCCTTTTGTCCTACAGCTGCCTTTTCACAGGAGTCCCTGCTTGAGAACCACTGTCTTGATTTTTTTTTTTTTTTTTGAAATATGCATTTGGTGGGGGGTGCCTGAGTGGCTCAGTGGGTTAAATCCTCTGCCTTCGGCTCAGGTCATGATCTCAAGGTCCTGGGATCGAGCCCCACATCAGGCTCTCTGCTCAGCGGGGAACCTGCTTCGCCCCCCTCCCCCCACCTGCCTCTTTGCCTACTTGTGATCTCTGTCTGTCAAATAAATAAATAAAATAAAATAAAAAAAGAAATATGCATTTGGTATTGTTACCAGGTAATGGATGTGAAAGGCCATGCTGTAGACTGTAATAAGCTGCCTCAAATTGGTTATTATCATTCCTATGTGTTATTCCCTATTTGTCCAATAAAATGAAAGTCACATAAATGAAATCATAGCCATTGACAGCTCTCCATTCTCTATGTATACATAAGGAATATTCCTGGCAACGGAAAGATCCAGGTACTTCTTTGCCGTTTTATTTCTTTGTCGTGTTCCCTTACCAGCAATCACAGCTAATATGGATTGAGTTCTTGCTATGAGCTCAGTTCTGCACTAGGCCCTTCCCGCACCATTTTATATAATCCTCAGACTGACCCTGAGAGGGAGAGGCTCTTATTAATCCCATTTTACCGATGTGGCCACTGGGGCACAGTCAGTGTAAGTAATTTATCAAAGGCCTCAAAGTGAGCATTTGAACCTGGTAGAAAGACACTGCTTAACCTCTCCATCTGAGTATTGATGAATGCAAATTAGTTTTACTGTTAGCAAAGGCAGGAGTGATCTCAGGATGGGGCAGGAGTAGCTTTGCCACACACAACACTGGACACTCAATTAAGTTAATTTATTAATTAAATTAAAATTGAATTTTAGAGAAGTGATGAATAGATTTTTGAGTATTGGTGTGTCCCAAATATTGCCTGGGAAATTGTTTATTGGTTACCTAAAATTTAAATTTAACTGGGCATCCAGTGTTTTAATTTACTAAGTCTGGCAGCCCTAGTCAGGAGGGGTGTTGCAAAGGAGGTGAAGATAATTGCTTAATGCGTCTGATTATTATGGTTTGGGACTTTTTTTTTTTTTTTTACTATGCTTTCATTCAGGGATAACAATGTGTTCTATGAAGCTTTAAATCAGACAGATACACAGTTTCAGTTCACAAAATACACTGATAGCCTATCAACAGACCTCTCCTGGCTTTTTTCCCTAGAAATAAAGGCTTCCAAACCTGACTCAGGTCAAGATCTATAACTCACTGGTTTCTCTGTGAAATGAAACTATAGGGAACTCTGTCCCCAGTTTGTTTTATTTCTCTTGAATGAAAAACAAAAACAAAAACAAAAACAAAACAAAACAAAACAAAACAGCTTTTCCTCAATCTGGGCATGTTATGGTTTTTCTGAAACCCATTCTAGAATTTTAATCTTAGCTGGGCTATCCGTGTTGTCCTGATTTCATTTCTTGCAGATAGCTTCATCATCCCAGTTTTTAAAATGTTGATGAAATACTCTTGCACTTTTACCAACTTTATTACTTGGTAAAATTTCCTTTTCTCTGAGTAGTCACCTCCTAAAATAGATGACAGTGGCCTGGATAGTCCAAGCCGAAGTTCTAATATATTCACAAATATTTCCTGGACACATCAGTGCATTTCCTCTTATGTTCATTTCTGGCATTCCAGCAGTGGGAGCAACTAATGATGATAAAGCTCTAGAAATAGTCTCTCCATATAGGTCAGAGCCCATTTGCAGATAAGCCTGCCTTCTTATGAGGGGCTCATGGGCAAGGACCAAAGTCTACAGAGGAAGAAAAGGTACAAGAGAACCTAAGCAACTCGTCCAAGGACACAGAAAGGAGTCTCAGAGCCCAGATCTAACCAGGCAGCCCTTGTTCTTTTTTTTTTTTTAAGATTTTATTTATTTGTTTATTTGATAGAGAGAGAGAGAGAGATCACAAGTAGGCAGAGAGGCAGGCAGAGAGAGAGGGGGAAGCAGACTCCCTACTGAGCAGAGAGCTGGATCCGGGGCTCGATTTCAGAACCCTGAGATCTCGTCCTGAGCCAAAGGCAGAGGCTTAACCTACTGAGCCACCCAGGTGCCCCCAGCCCTTGTTCTTAATGACTACTTCACACTGTTTTGCTTGGGAGAACAAAAACTGCGCTGTATGCAAATGTATAAAGTAGGTCTCATAGCCCCTGATCAATAAGGGAACTTTTATGTAGTTCTGTTTGCATTTGTTCTTCAATACAAAGCTGGAGTTTACCTGGTGGGATAAGAGTAGATTTCATCCCCGGGATCTGGTTGGTTTTCAGACTTGCCCTTGGGCCCTCATCCCATCAATGTTCTGATTACATTTTTGTTATCATTCTATTGTGGTGATTCATGAATATGATAAAACAGAACTGCCTCTTCAGTAACTAAGGGAAGCTGGGCCCACAGTGAATAAATAGACCTTTCATGCAACCTGGAGAAATTCAGCCTATGGGTGTCCTGCAGTATCTATTAGAAAACCCGCTGTCCCCACCATGTCTGAGCTTAGGGCGGTTTCTTCATTTAGTGCTGCCGAAGGTACCTGCCCTTCTCTGTTACACAGCATTTGTTGGCTTTTAGGTAAAAAATCAATTTATCGAATGTTGTGTTGTCTACTCTTACATGAGGTGTACTTTATTATTTATTTATTTATTTGACAGCAAGAGAGGGAACACAAGCAGGGGGAGTGGGAGAGGAAGAAGGAGAAGCAGGCTCCCCGCTGAGCAGGGAGCCTGATTTGATACTTGATCCCAGACCCTGGGATCATGACCTGAGCTGAAGGCAGATGCTGAACTGAGTCACCCAGGCACCCCAGAGATGTACCATATTTAAACAAATTCAAATGTTAAGGGTGATTTTTTTTTTCAAATTAATGTCACTAAATCCTCTGGAAATTTTTAAAAATCGAAGTTTATTGAAAGTTGAGAAATAAACATTCATCCAGTAGGAGCCACTACTTTTTTAATTCTTGATGTGCTGTAAATATGTTGGTTCTTGCAAAGAAAATATGAACAAAACCCAAATATGATAAAAATTTCCAAGTTTATATTAAATTTATCCCATGAGTGACAAAGGAAAATCCTTCTTAAGAGAAATGGCATTGCAAAAGAGGTAGAGAATCTTTTTCTTTTTCATATTAAAAATGCATCCTGTTTCTAAGCATTTTTTCATTGTATTTGGAAAGTTTGTTAAAATAAACCTTTTTCCCCCATGTGGACTTCATCAGGCTTTTCTTATCCTATGACAGTCTTGAACTACCTTCCTATTTTTTCTTCTCCTCTCACCCTTCTTCCCTTCGTCCCTCCCTCCATCCCCCTCTCCTTCCTTCTTCCTTCCCTCCTTTCCTCTCACCCTTACTTCTTTGTTTCTTTCTTCCCTTCCTGATTTGTCCTCCCATTCTTTCCCAACATGCGCTAAGGGCCAGGCACTATGTTACTAGACCTACGTTATTTTATTTAACACTCACAACAACACTGTGAGGCAGGTACCCTCCTGGTCCCACAGGTACAACAGATGCAGAAATCGATGCTCTGAGGAGTTAAGTGACTTTCCCAAGGTCACAAAATCTGTAGAGTGGAGTTAGGATTCAGTCTGAAGTCTGTAATATTCCAGAGCCCACAGTTAATGCTTTCTGTACAATGAGGATGCATTTCTTTTATAATTGGGAAAATAACTTATTTATTTATTTATTTACTTACTTACTTATTAGGGAGTGGGGAGGGGCAGAGGGAGAGAGAATCCCAAGCAGACTCCACCCCACAGTGCAGAGCCCATCACGGGGCCAATCTCAACAACCCCAAGATGGTGACCTGAGCTGAAATCAAGTGTTGGACTCTACACCAACTGAGCTGCCTGGGCACCCCCAAATACTTTCATTAAAATTTAACAACAGGAAAATATTTATGATCCTGTAGGAGAACGGTTTAGTCGAGAGCTCCTCCGATCTAAGACCACTCTGGCTCTTTGGAACAAGCATCGGGAAATTTCAGAGCACAAACTGGCACCGATACATCATAGGTAGCTACGCCCACTGAGAATCTGAATGGTAGGTTCTGTGGACGTCGTAAGCATTAACTCATCCAACGCTCACCCCAGGCTTGCGATATAGATACTATGTAACTGTCCCGATTTTAAAGACTGGGGAAACTGAGGCACAGAAAGGTGAAGTCGTCCATGGAAGGTTCCACCTGTGGATCTCCTGCCTGTGGTCCATGAGTGTTCATCCTTTTCTCAGAAAAGTTGAGCCTGTTAACTTCACAAGCAGCCATTCACTTGGATTCAGATCCAGAGCAAAGATCAAAAACTATGTTTTCCTCATGGAGGGAATCAGTAACTTCCCAGCCACACATTTTTTGCATAAGTGATGTGTCTGAAAAGACTGTTTGTGATTAAGGGAATGAAAGAGAGAAGAGTGACCCAGGTCATAGGAGGGGAAAAGGAAAGGCCATGGTAAATGTTAGAAATGTGAGGGTTGTTGATCCTTTCGTATGAAATACGAAATTCTTCTTGGAATTTGCCTTACAGGAAAGGCTAGTTTGTTTGGGGTTTTGAAAGTGCAATTTTTTTTTTTTTTTTTTTACCTAAAAGTTTAAGAACTATTGTATTCAGTGTGCTTTTAAAAGTTATTTTTGTGAGTTGGTCTTTCATGTTTAGAAAGAAATTTCCTAGAAACCTCCTCAAATGGGGACCAGTTCAAAAGAGCATTTTAGTGTAATGATTTATGATCAGAATGTTAGTGGACAGAGTGACAGGGGCTGAAATCTTCAAGTGGTAAGGGAGGAGAGTTTACTGACAGAGAAGGACAGCAGTCTGGAGGAAATAGCAGGGAGAATGCCCATCCCCTCTCCAGGCTCGGTGGTCCTAGAGAGAGAGAGAAACACCTGCCTGATCATCCCTGTATCCCTAACACATGTAGTGATGCTTTATACACAGCACGATCTTAATAAATATCTGTAAATGAAT
This sequence comes from Lontra canadensis, assembly GCF_010015895.1. Lineage (NCBI taxonomy): Eukaryota > Metazoa > Chordata > Mammalia > Carnivora > Mustelidae > Lontra > Lontra canadensis. Next base: position 24,421,587 of record NW_022631013.1, read on the forward strand.
GAATGATTGAATAAGAAGGCATTTTAATTTTGGCAAGAGGAACCACTGGAGAGTGGTTTAGGAGGCCAACCCCTATACACTGTGAAAGTAGACAAGATGGAGGAGAGGCTGAAGACAGAGATGCCTGTTAAGAGACCAGGGAGTGGTCCAGGAGAGAAAGGAGGCAGGACTAGACCAGGCAGAGGCGTTGGGGACAGTAGGAGAAACCACAGTGGCTGGACCTCTGGGAAGAAGAGGGCAGTGGTGGCTGTAGGGACCACAGGACCTTCAGTCAGGAAATGCAAGGAAGGTGAGGGGCAGGGAGGCACGTGTGGACTTTGGCTGGAGTTAGTGACTCTGATAGGTCCTTAAGGGAAGACACTAAACTCCAGGTAGGACTTAGGGAGTACTCGATAGAATGTCTCTATCCAGGGAAAGGTCAGGATAATGGAAATGGAGGGAAGAAGCCTGTGCTTGGGGAATGGCAGGCAGCCTTGGGGACAGGCTGAGAAAGAGGCCCTTGAGGGAGAGGAGTTGGACAGGCTGGAGCCGGTGAGAAGGGCTTTCTGGGTGAAGGAAAGAGTGTGAGGTGGAAGGAGTTCTGGTTGTTTACTGTTTGCTTTAGCAATGATGACAATACCAAAGGAGCCAAACTTAACAGCCAAGAACTTTACTTTGGCCCGAGAGAGAGCAGGCCGGTGTTTGAGTCCTGACTCTGGCCCAGTCTTGCTGGGTGGCTCTGCGCAAGCTCTGTCCCCGACCTAGGATTCATTTGCTTCACTAACAACAACCACTGCTGAGTTCTGACCTTGTAGCTGGCTGTGAGTTTACAGCTTTACACGGATGATCTCATTATGCTCCCAGCAACCATATATGGTAGAAGCTCTGATCTCCCACTTACAGGTGAGAGTTCCAGGAGACAGCTTTCCCAAGTTCACACAGCGAATAAGGGACAGATCAGGATCCAATCCCTGGCCTCTTGCTCCTATATTTCACGGACACTTGGTTGTGCTGTGAAATGAGGGACGTGGCTTGGGTGACAAGTCCCTTGTGCCCCCAGCTCTCAGTCTCCGTCTCTGGCATTGTGATATGCCCTCCCCCATCCCAAGCAAGTACAGAAAATGCTTAAAATAAAAAACAGGAGCAGCAACAGTCCTCTATCTAAACACGCTGTCCCAGTCTCCATGCCCGCCTATCTTATCTCCACCAGGCTATAAATTACTTAGCGGTCCAGCGCCGGGGCTCCTCAGTGCCCTAAGCCCTTCATGGGAGTCACCGACAGTTTCGGGTACCTGACCGCTTTACCCATTTCTGTGATTCGTCAGAATAACAGGCTTCTTAAGGTATTTGAGTGTGCAGTGCCTGCTCCTAAAATTAACCAGGCAACAGTCTAAAAAGAAAGAGAAAGAGGGAAGGGGGGTGGTTGGGGAGGACGGGAGGCAGGGAAGGAGGGAGGAAGGAGAGCAAGTAAGGAGGAGAGGAGAAGGGGAGGGAGCTGTGGAGAAGCCTTTGACCTGAGCCGGTGCAGAGTGTGCACGGAGAACATGGCTCTGTGTATTTAGTTGACTTTACCATTAGCTGTTGTGGCTTTGAAAGTGATTTTACACTGGCCACGGGTCCCATCCCAACAGAAGCTTTCAACATGCTGTCGAAGCAGCGATCGGCATTCTCCATATTTAAAAGATCTTAACACTTTGGAATCTTAGTAGCAGCTTAGGTGAGTAAGTAACTTTGTGCATCACATAAACTTAAAACACCTTCCAATATAGCTCGTCATCTTTGGTGAACTTAGCACTAGGATGAAGAATTTCATGTGTTCTGTGTTGTAGAAGAAAAAAGCCTACTTTCTCACTGGATAGTTCTCAATATTAAAACATTTGATGAGGGGCACCTGGGTGGCTCAGTGGATTAAAGCCTCTGCCTTCAGCTCAGGTCATGATCCCAGGGTCCTGGGATCGAGCCCCGCATCGGGCTCTCTGCTCAGCAGGGAGCCTGCTTCCTTTTCTCTCTCTCTCTCTCTCTCTCTCTCTCTGCCTGCCTCTCTGCCTACTTGTGATCTCTGTCTGTCAAATAAATAAATAAAATCTTAAAAATAAATAAATAAAACATTTGATGAGTCAGAAACTGCTGGGAAAATTACCTCTATGATAATCAGAATTATTTAAGATATCAAAATGTAGTCTTTCTCTGCCCCTAATGGTACTGAAGAGCCTTAGGGTTCTTTCCATAAATGAACAAACAGCCTCTGAACAGAAGTTCAAAGGGAGGGGCGCCTGGGTGGCTCGGTGGGTTAAAGCCTCTACCTTCAGCTCAGGTCATGACCCCGGGGTCCTGGGATCGAGCCCCACATCCGGCTCTCTGCTCAGTGGAGAGCCTGCTTCTCCCCCTCTCTCTGCGTACCTCTCTGCTTGCTTGTGATTTCTGTCAAATGAATGAATAAAAATCTTAAAAAAAAAAAAAAAAAGGAAGTTCAAAGGGAAACTTGGGAATTCCTGGGAAAATGTTACAGTCCCATTTTGTGAAAAATTAAAAATAACAGCACCTGGGTGGCTCAGTCAGTTAAGCATCTGACTCTTGGTCTTAGCTCTGGTTGTGATCTCACGGTCATGGGTTCAGGCCCCGAGTCGGGGTCCAAGCTCAGCACAAAGTCTGCTTGAGATTCTCTCTCCCTCTCCCCTCTGCTCATGCTCTCTCTCTCTCTCTCAAATAAATAAAAATATCTTTAAGGAAAAAAAAAAAAAACCTAAAAAATAACTCTCCATCTTACCTAAAATTGAAAAGGAATCGAACAGCTCTGGAAAGACAGGTAGTTTAGCATTTCAAACACAGATCATTAATGAGAAGCAAATCCACTGAGTTTACTCAGCGAAGACTGTCCTTGGCATTGGGGGCACTGTTTCCCAGCATCCTGTGAACGCACTGTGCACGGCTCCAGTATATTGGGCATATTTTTTGTTTTTCAATGCCATGCTTTAAAAATGACCTCATTTCATGCTTTGTCTCCAGTAGGGCATAAACTCTGGAATGTTTAGTAAATTTTTTTGAAGTAATGGCTATACCCAATGTGGGGCTTGAACTCATGACCCTGAGACCAAGAGATGCTATACCTACCAACCCAGCCAGGTGTCCCTAGTAGGTTTTTAAAATGATTCACTTGAGTCGCTCCATGGGTTAAGCCTTTGCCTTTGTCTCAGGTCGTGATCGCAAGGTTCTGGGATCAAGCCCCTCATTGGGCTCTCTGCTCAGCAGGGAGCCTGCTTCCCCCTCTCTCTCTGCCTGCCTCTCTGCCTGCTTGTGATCTCTCTCTGTCAAATAAATAAATAAAATCTTAAAAAAAATAAAATGATTCAATTGTTAAATGAGATAAAATCCTCAGCCATGAAACAAAGAATCTGCACTTCAGAGAGCTTTGTTGTTGTTACATACCAAAGTAATACATGAGTACGTTTTTGTCATTAGCACATGAGCTTCAAGGACTCTGGGACTAAGGATATGGGACCCACAGTTGTCCCATGAAGCCATCAGCATCTTCTCACTTCCCATACCAGGGGACTCTGTCCTCTGTGCCCTCTTCCTTTCTCACCTGCCTTTCCCCTCCACCAATAGAATTTTTCCTTCCACCCTTCCCAACACAGGGCGTCCCACATTGTTGCTTTTTGTTGAAGATTTTAGTTTGGAATACTGTATGATATTCTCTCTCGGCTACCATGTAATGGTATATCACAACGGCCACTCTGGATGATTCGATCTCAGTTTGTCCTTGGAGAGAAGTCAGGGTCCAGCTGCAAGATGGGACCAAAGAAAGACAGTGAGATGGGCAAAATTTGCTTTGGTTTTGGAATGTTTCAATTGCAGGCTTCCTAAAGGTCTTTTGAAAAAAGAGTCTCAAACAGCAGGTAGGAATGTAATCAAGTCACCATTTCCTTGTGTTAGAAAGTTTGGCAAAGGAGAGGGCAAGTGTGAGGATGCAGGAAAAGGAAATAAATGTGGAATAGGCAGCGAAGGAACTCAGTGGGGCACAGGAAGCCAGAGACCCTGGAGAGGAAAGGAAGGAAAGGCAGGCATTGCTAACGAGGCCAAGAATGAGAGTAAACATGGTCTAAGAGCCAAGTGTTCTCATATGACACGGTCCCTATCTCTGTGTCCACGAGCTCTCTCCTTCTCCAGCCTAAGGACTGTGTCCACCCCAGGTGCCTCCCAAACCAGGCTGGGTAACAGAATCATGTGGAAAGCTTAAACAAATACAGATTCCTGGGCCTCAGGGAAACAAAGCCCCAGTTTTTTCTTGGAGCTACTCTTGATGTGAGCTAGCTTGGGAAACAGTGATCTGCAGGCTTTAGAGCTGACTACCACTTAGCAACCAGGTCTGACCTTAGAGAAGAGTTGGCTTTTGAGAAGGGTATTTTTGATTTGATAAAACACAACGATAAGTCCAAACAAATTGTCCATTGACTGACCCATGTCAGTCTTATGCGTTGGACATTCAAAAAGTTGGTGGTTAAAATGTACTGTGGATGGGTCATCCCTTCTATGAAAAATCCACACTATCTAGAGAGATGCCCTTTTTGCCTTTAAATGAGAATCAGGGGTCAGTGGAGAAATGTCTTAAGTGGGAAGCCATAGACATACAAAATATCCAGAAGAACAAGGTAAAACCACTATTTGGTTTAGAAAGCAAGTAAATGACCGGTGTGAATCCCAGGAGTTAGTTGATTAGCTGTTCCAAGTTCTATAGCCAGCAGGGATAAATTGTTCTTTTTTACTTAAAGTAAAATTATTTGAACCCCTACTCACAAATTAGAAGATGTCCAGTGCCTGCCCTATATATTTTTTTAAAGATTTTATTTATTTGACACAGAGAGAGAGATCACAAGTAGGCAGAGAGGCAGCAGAGAGAGAGGAAGGGAAGCAGGCTTCCTGCTGAGCAGAGACTGATGCGGGGCTGATCGCAGGACCCTGAGGTCATGACCTGAGCCGAAGGCAGAGGCTTAACCCACTGAGCCACCCAGGCATCCCCCACCCCATTATTTTTATGGGCTCTTAACTCAAGTGATTAACTCAAGTGGTGTGGGGCAGTGGGGGTGGGGTGGTCATTAGTTCTTCTGGTCATTCCTTGTTCTGATTTCTTATTTTGTCTGACGTCTTCATCTTGCATCCATCTTTTCTGATATTTACCCTGTAACAAGCCTCATACAAAGCCCCTTGCCTTTGGTTCTCCAAACAAACGCTGTTTTAAAAGATCTGCAGGTTACGGAAATACTTATATCATGACACAGCATGGCAAACAACTTTAAAAGTATATGTTAAATATTCTCTTTCTTTTTGGCCTTACTGGTGATCAGGAATTTTTCATCCACTGACTTCTCCCCACCACCCCAATCTGTCATCTGACTCCCTAGATTTTATAAGTTTCTGAATTCCCAAAAGGAATTGCACTTGAGCACTGTATGAACATTTTTTATCCCAAGAGATAGCTCCAAATTGTCTTCTGAATTTACCGATTTATTAATGTCAGTATATATTCCCATCAACAAAGTACAACAGTCACTTAATTTTCATACTCCCTCACCAGAAAGAAATAAAATTTGTATTTTATGTATTTGCCAATTTCATAGACAAAATATATTATCCCTATATTTTTGCTTGCATTTCTTTAATTATGAAGAGTTTGAGCATATTTTTTGAGTTCCATGGCCCATTATACTTATTCATCTATAAACTATCAAGTTATTTTTTTTTCTTTTGGGTATTTAGTGATTTTCTTCAGTTTTCTTGCTGATTTGTAAGAACTCTTTACATATTAGAATAGTAACTCATTGTTATGTATGTTGCAAATACTTCCCCCTGTTTGTTTCTTCTCTTAGATTTTCAGTGGTACATCTGGTCCCATAGAGATGCCCTTGGGATTGGGATCCTTCCTAACTTCCCAAAGGCTTTACCTGTTGCTTGGTGGGAAAGCTGTACAGATCTAGGGCTATTGTTTAAAGCGGGGCCAGCCTTTTTGGTGTTGGTTTTGTTTCCTTTGCCCTGTCCCCTCCCCCACCTCTTCCTTCTCCTCTTCCTTTTTCTTAGCAAAATTTTATTTTTGGTGAGACACATTTAACATATGAGGATTACACCCAGCTGATGTTTTTGATGTCTCTCCTTGCTAGAAGGAGGAAGTGGCAGATTCTCGTTTATGATGGGCCAGTCTTGGGCCCTCGTTTGGGTTTGCAAATCACCTCTCTGAGCCACTCACAAGTCTTTTTTTCAACTTCTGTTCTTCTCTAAGGTTGGAGGCATGTTGCTGCTGATAGACCATTATTTGCTGGATTTGGTTCCTTCTGCTCAGTTTGGGAAGAAAGAAGAGGTTTTGTCAAATGTGTCTAAGCTGACTTCTTTCCCAGACACTAACATTTACTTTTAGTGTTTCTCTCTTTCTTTCTTTCTTTCTTTTTTTTTAAGATTTTATTTATTTATTGGACAGAGAGATCACAAGTAGGCAGAGAGGCAGGCAGAGGGGGAGGGGGGAAGCAGGCTCCCCGCCGAGCAGAGAGCCCAGTGTGGGGCTCGATCCCAGGACCCCAAGATCACGACCTGAGCCGAAGGCAGAAGCTTAACCCACTTAACCCACTTAAAAACACTTTTGGTGTTTTTTTAGTGTATATTGTATTTCTTGGGTTCTGTGGAGACCACTTTTGGTCAGGGCACAGTTTAAAGTGGGCCAGCAGTATGGCAGATGCAAAAGGAGCAGAAATGTACATTAGGTCATAGCAAAAGAAATCCTGAGTTCTCCTGTTAAGCAACATTTCCAAAACGTTTTGTGTCCTAGATGGTGTAGGGCCTTTGGGAACATTTAACATTTGGACATCCCAGCTAGATTTTTTTACCCCGCAACATTAATAGCCCTTTCTTTGCTTCAAACATGCTTCTAAAATGCATCTAGGGGACACGTGGTGGCTCCCTTGGTTAAGCATCTGTCTTTGGCTCAGGTCATGATCTCGGGGTCCTGAGATCATTTCCCATCAGGCTCCTTGCTCCGCGGGGGGAGTCTGCTTCTCCCTCTGCCTGTGCTTCCCCTGCTTGTGCTCTTTCTCTCTCTCTGACAAATAAATAAAATCTTCAAAAAAAAAAAAAGTGCTTCTAGGAGACTAAATGGGCTTCTTTCATAAAATATTCTCAGCTCTAATAATCATTCTCATGGGGCGCCTGGGTGGCTCAGTGGATTAAGCCGCTGCCTTCGGCTCAGGTCATGATCTCAGGGTCCTGGGATAGAGCCCCACATCGGGCTCTCTGCTCAGCGGGGAGCCTGCTTCCCCCTCTCTCTCTGCCTGCCTCTCTGCCTACTTGTGATCTCTCTCTCTAACAAATAAAATCTTTAAAAAAAAAATCATTCTCATGTTAAGAGATATATGATGTGATGTACCCATAAGAATATTATGGGTAGGGGCGCCTGGGTGGCTCAGTGGGTTAAGCCGCTGCCTTCGGCTCAGGTCATGATCCCAGGGTCCTGGGATTGAGCCCCGCATCGGGCTCCCTGCACAGTGGGGAGCCTGCTTCCCTTCCGCTCTCTGCCTGCCTCTCTGCCTACTTGTGATCTCTGCCTGTCAAATAAATAAATAAAATCTTAAAAAAAAATAAATTAATAAAAATAAAGAATATTATGGGTATATTCTTACGTACCCATAAGAATGTCCTGGGTGATGGGGTATCTGGGTGGCTCATTCGGTTAAGCCTCCAACTCTTGATTTATGCTCAGGTCGTGATCTCAGGGTTGTGCATCAGGATCTGCCCTCAGCGTGGGGTCTGCTTAAGATTCTCTCTCTCCCTCTCCCTCTGCTCTTACCCCCACTCACACCCATGGGCTTTCTCTCTCTCTCTCTCTCAAAAAAAAAAAAAAAAAAGTGCTAGGTGGTAAAGCCAGCTTTTCCCATCTCTAGGATTTCTCATACTTTCTCATGTTCTTACACTCACCTAGCAGCTGTTAAAAGTTTACCTAGCAGTTTGCCTGAGTGGCTCAGTTGGTTAAGTGTCTGCCTTCAGCTCAGGTCATGATCCCAGAGGACTAGGATCCAGTCCTGCCTCCAGCTCCCTGCTCACCGGGGAGCCTGCTTCTCCCTCAGCCTGCTGTTCCTGTGCTTGTGCTCTCTCTCTCTCTCTCTATTTCTGATAAACAAATAAAATCTTAAAAAAAAAAAAAAGTTTTCCTAGCCATGCCCCCATAGGTTCAGACTTAGTAGGTAAAGGTGGGGCCCGGGAATCTGCATTTTGTTAACTGTAGTGATTCTCATGTCTGTGATTCTTAGTACTGGCTTCGAGTCTGGGGCCAGATTCGCAGCCTCAGCCCTGTTGACATTTGGGATAGGATAATCCTTTGTCCCTGGGGGTACTGTTTAGCAATGTCCCAGGCCTTACCTATTAGATATCAGTATAGCTTTATAACATTATAACTAACACAAAATCTCCCCCATTGTAACAATTGTAACATTGTTATAACAATCAAAAATACATCAGTCAAAAATATCTGCAGACATTCCCAGCATGTCCTCTGGGTGGTCAAATCACCCTTGACTGAGAACCACTGACTGAGGGGGAAATAAATGAGAAAATGCTAATTAGGAACAGTTTTTACTTTCACATGCAGACATTCATACCTGTGATTTCACTGAACAAATTAAACAAATATTTCTGAGAAGCTGGCCATGTACCAAGTGTTTTTATATTAAAAAGTGTTTAATCAATTCTACTTCTTTAACACCTTATAAGATGGAAGAAAAGGAAATTTTCTTGTAAATTAATATCTATATTGAACATGGACTTTTCCTAAATTAATATTCCCAATAGTTGTCTGGAGGATAGACCAGAACTTTAAAATTAACAGAATAACAGAAAATTAATATTAATTTTATATTTATTTATATTTATATATTTATATTATTTATATTTCTATTTATATTAATTTAAAATTAATCAGTATTAAAAGTAATATTAAATTAAAATTAATATTAACATTGGGGCTCCTGGGTGGCGCAGTTGGTTAAGCATCTGACTCTTGGTTTCAGCTCAGGTTGTGATCTCAGGGTTGTGAGATGAGCCCCAGGTTGGGCCCTGTGCTCGGTACAGAGTTTGCTTAAGATTCTCTCTCCCACTCCCTCTCCCTCTGCCCCTGCCCCTGCCGCCTGTGCACACGCTTTCTCTCTCTCTCTAAAATAAAATAATTCAGCCAGTGTGACTTGCTGTACTCTAATAATGAAACAAATTTGATTGATAAACTTTACATTTTTTCAAATTTAGAAACATAAGAGAGTCATGACGCACCTGCCATGTTACGGTTTCTAAAACCTCACCTCTGCTGTCAGTTTAGAATCTTTCCTTTGAGAGTCTGTGGTCCATATAATAAATAACTCTACCCAAACACCCTCAGTTCTGTGTGAGTTTTTCATGTGTTACTAAAATGGTAAAAACAGAGCCTGATGTGGGGCACTCAGATATTTAACTCCTTCAGTCAGGTACAGGATGAGCTACAAGGAAGGAAGGAAAGAGGGAGGGAAAGAAAGGAAGGAGGGAGGAAGGGATGGAGGAAGGAAGGAGGAGTGAAGGAAGAAGGAAAGAAAGAATGAAGGGAGGGAGATGGAAGGAGGGAAGAAAGGAGAGATGGAAGGAAAAAGAAGGGGGGAGAGAGAACAGGAATTGATTGAGGAAGCTCTGTAATCTCAGACCACAGATCAGTAAATTCTATTGAAATTCAAGACTGGAGACCTACCAGAAGGCTGGTGAAACAATTCCCAAGTGGCAAGAAAAAGAAGCCTATTGACATTCAGGAACCCCGAGGAGAACAACGGAGAACAACGGACGTCTCCATTTTGGACTTTAGCCCCTCCCCCAGCAGAGGTGTGACTAAAGCTCAAGACTGGAAAGATGCCTTTTCTCTGGAGGTTCTGTTGTCAACGTGTCATTAGCGTGGACAGGCTTTCTGAGCAGTTCCCGATGATCATTTCTTTGTATGGGAGATGGAGGGCCTTTGTGGGTTAGCAAAGAAGAACCCGGCCAGCAGAGTCTGGCAGCACAACTGACCCTTGGAAAGGACCCCAGGACCTTGGCCAGGGTTTCAGAAAGAAGCAGGCCTACCTAGAATGGAAACTCAAAGGACAGTGAGGGGCTCTGACTTACAAAGCTGGAGAGAGAATAAATAGGAAACCGAAAACCCCCATCATTCCCAATGGAAAGTTGAATTCAAGAAACCTGGCTTTTTATTATTTTCCTCTGCAGAGATGGAGCAGAGGAAGATAAGTGCTCGCTTTTTAAACGTGCCGTGTTCTGTGTGGGGTGTTTTCTGTGCGTGTCCTCTGAGGATTTCTAGACAGTCCCTTCTCAAAGGGTCATTAACATTATTTAAATATTCATGGTGGGGGAGGGGATTACAGACTGAAATTTCAGACCGCTGGAGAGTGAGGGACGGCTGTCCACCAGCCTAATGGAGCCCCACCTTGTGTATCAGCTGCCTCCTTCCCCACCGCTGGCTTTGTTAACTCACGCGCTGTGACACCAGGCCGCCGGCTGCCACAATGGGGAGGGCAGCGTGAGGGCTCTGGCTAGCCGGAGCGCCAGAAACATCCCCGTCCACACCTCGGCCTCTGGGCCATATCGGGGAGAGCGCCAAAACACAGGGAGACCTCATCCCTGTCACCAAGACAGACTTCCTCACCGCGGCCAGCGGTGGAACTTCCCCGGGGACCATCGTCGTCGTGCTGGGTAAGAAATGAAGGATCGCTCCCACCCCGGGCAGGAGGAGCTCAGCGGCTCCTGGCATCGCGAGCGCGCACCGGCACCCACACGGTTCCACCTACCCACACCCACACCCACACACACACACGTGTACGCCAACATGCGTACGCCTGTGCACACGCCGACACGCCCACCCGCACGCTGACCCAGGTCCACATCCCCAGACGCAGAGCCCTCTCCCCAGCTAGGAAATCACACGGCTTCCCTGGCCCGGTGCCTCTATTCATACACCCTCCATCCCTCCAGTCTATCCATTCATTCATTCCGTGGTTTCTCAGTTTGTGCTTGGATTCCACCAAAGCCACAGAGAGGAGTGGGTGGATGGGGAGGGCACGTGGAAGCGGAGGGGTGGCCCGCGGGCGCCAGGCGCCGGGCGCGGGGAGGGGCGGGGAGGAGGCGGGCTCCGGCGGCCGGCGGGCGGCGCTCCCAGCCCTCCAGCTCGCCGGGCGCCGGCTGCTCCAGGCAGACGCGCTCGCCCCGCTCCGGGGCTGCCGCTCGTCTTCGCCGGAGTCTGTCGGACGCCCCAGCCGGAAAGCAGGGGCCGAGCGGGAGCTGAGCTCGAGGACTGCGTCCCCCGGGATCCCGCGTCCAGAGGTGGGTGGCCCAGGCTGGGGGTGCGGTGACCTCCGACACCGCATCCCCAAAGAGCCCTCCTGATGTAGGGGTTCAGGCGTGGTGGGAGGAGGGTGGCCTGGGAGGGGCTGCAGATCTGGGGAGTCCTCAGAAGGATCGCGGACTTTAAAGGGCTTTTATGGCCTTGCTTAGAGGAGCGTGTGCTGAGAGGGGGCCTGGCTGGAAAGGGCTGTGGCCATGTGGCTTTGAATTCCTAGGTTTGGGGGAGGGCCGAGCCTTTGGCTGCTTTATTCAGTACTTAGTTATATGTGCTTTGAAAAATAAACTTAGGGCTCTTTCCCCTGCCCCCCCCCCCCCACAACCACACACACACACACACCCACACACATACACACCCACACACATACACACACACACCCACACACGCGCACACACACGGGCGCGCGCGGGCTGTAGAGGAAAAGCGAGTATCTAACGGCCGGCCGTGGCCGCCCCTCCGGAACCGGGAGCAGCAGAGGATGGAGCCACCAGTTCAGCTCCCGAGGAAGACAGGAGTCCTTAGATGGCAGGGCTGGGGGGTTGGGGAACTCAGGGGGTGCGCCGGGAGCCCGAGGCCGGGGAGGGCCAGCTCCCGGACCTGCCGGAGCCCTGCAGACTAGATTTTTGAGCTGCCCTCCGGAGACCATGCGCGGACAGAGAGGGCACCCTTCCTGGGCGGGGATGGAAGGGTACGCGCTGAGCCTGGAAGTTTGGCCTGAGGCTGAGACCCCGGCAGCTAGGATCCGGTATTTTATCCTGGATAAAGCCGAGGGTACGTGTCTTTGGGCCCTTTGTGAAGACACTTTGGGGAGTGGGATGTGTGGATCGTGCTGGTGAGCTCTGAGCAAACGGTGCCGGTAATGGGGGCGGGGGTGGGGTGGGGTAAGCATGCCCTCAGAGAGGAGAGCGAGGAGATCCTGGTGGCCCTGAGCAATTCTGGAGAAACATAGTGGGGGACAGGGGGCTGAATGGAAGTCCGTGAGCCCCAGAACCTGCGGAGGAAGGCCGGGGCGGGCAGGGGAGACTTGAAGGCTAAGGGCAGCTGCATACAGTGCGGAGCAGGATGGGCTAGACAGGCAGCCGGTTACTGAGCTCCCTGCCCTCAGGACGGACATCGCCAGCCCTGGGGAGCTCTCCCTAATCCTCAAAAAGGGGGCGTTCTGTAGAGGGAGTTCACTCATTTGGAGAGATGGTGGGTTGTGGCTTCAAGCCAGTTTCCAGCGTGGGGTGGTATTGGTTTGGCTCCCAGAGGCTATGTGGTCAGACTTGGACAAATCTGCGCCCTTCTCTGTAGCAGTTTTAAGGGCAGCGCCCATAATTTGGGCAAGCTTCCTTCCCCACTCTTAAATGTACTTACCTTTGAAAAAAGTGCGCACATACATATACCTATACATCTCTCTATGGTACATCTTTGAATCTGCGGGGCAAATTCCCAGGGGAAGCAAACTGCCCTCTTAAGGTGTTCACTGGCATCTGGGGGGCCACCGCCCACCATTGTAATTGCAGGAGATCTGTTTCCTCCATTCTGTTCTAATTAAAGAGAGAGTTCACTTAAGCATCACACTTTTCCTCCTGGAAACGGTCCTAATTTAATTAAACATTCTCTCTCCCAGCCTGACAGCATCCCCAATATTCATCAATAAAATTTCAGAGTAGCATGCCTAGAAATGATGGCTATCTCTGAAGGAGTTTCCTCTGTTGCGTTAAACACACAGCCCCTAAGAACTAAGACTTGCCCTAACACACCTTCCAAACAGCTGTCCATGGCCAGCTTTCTCCTGCCCAGTTTTGACACAAGCTCTTTGCTCTGAGGATAGCTTCTCCTTTGAATAAGTGTCCCATTGGGTTATGTAGGTCCTGCAGTTATTTTGGGCTGCACTAATAAAATGAGCCAAGAGCCAAGAAAAATGAAAGTAAACCTCTCTGGGTCTTGCAGTCCCTTCCGTGGTGGATGCATGCAGTTAGGTGCTGACATGTTTCTCTGGCAGTGAGAAGAAGAAGAAGAAATTCACATCAGTGTCTTTCTGGGATGCTGAGGTGCTGGTGTGAGGGTGGCCAGGCTCTGAGATGGGAACAGGCATTTTGAAATATCCATTGTTTCATCATTCTGGCATGATAGTTGGCATGGCTCTCTGCCTGCAGAGTTTAGGGTAGTGTGGTCAGAGATCATTTCACTTCCATTAGTGGCTCATTCTGACCCAGGAGCCTCGGGATCTCAGGGTAATAAGATGAAGCAGGTTGTCTTAACATGGTATCAAGTGAGGGGAAAAATGATCCCTTGGTTGTTTTATTCTAAAACTTCCCTATTTTAGTATGGAATTAACTATTAAATATTACTTTAAGAAATGCTAACACCTTCGACTTTCTGCTTAATTAGGAGAATTGTTGTCTAGGTAGCATTGACTCCTAAAGCTCCCATCTCTCGGATTTCTATCACGGATGTCATTACAAGTCCTACTTATTAAGATAATGAGCGATGTTTCAAGTAAGAATGAAATCAAATTTGGGTGGAGGTTATGTTGAGGAATTTAAACAATTGAAACAGGAGCGTGTTGAAAGTTACTTCTAAAGACCACAAGGGTGATGGTGTAGTTCCAGTCTTTAATTTTATGCATGTCTCACCGCTGGTAGAACTGGTGATCAATCTTGAAGTAGCCTGTGGAATGACTGCTCTTTGATCGTGAGAAACAGGAGTCATCCTTTGTTTAGGTTATTGGTCAGGGACCCTGTACCAACTATTGGAAACTTGAACTGATTAATTCATATACTTATGAGGTTTAACAGTTTTAGTAAGTTTTGCCAGGAAATGGCATCATTTTCTTTATACTGTGTAAACTCTACACCGATGGATAGATTTCTCTGTGAAGCTAAAACAGCTTAAGGTTGGGAGTTCCTCATTGGCATCAGCCTTACCCATCAGCACGTTGAGTTGCTTGGGCCCTAGGGTTTTGGTGTCTCCATGATCCATGGTGATGAGATCCAGGCTCTTGGTAAGAGAATCCCCTTCTAAGAACATCTGTGACTACTGTTTAGTTTTGGACCTTTGCCCTTCAAACATGTTTTTCAAGAATGTATTATTATAGGAAAGTTGAAATCATCTCTCTTCCAATAGGAAATCTATGGTTTTTCTCAGGGAGAAATTATAGATTTTGCCTATGTGATTTTTAGTCACACCTGATGAACTAGGATACTTAAGAAATGAATTACTCTAAGTAATATACGTTCAAACCTAAGTCTTAAAAATTTGTTTCAACTGTTGCTGATACAAAGTGTGTTTCTAAGATATAAAGAATGGCTATCTTGCCCCTGACTGCTCTTTGCCTTGATGAGTTTCCTGTGGTGAACATATGGTTGTCCTTCCGTCAACAGTTTAGGACTTTGTAGTCTCCGTGTGATGTCAGCAGAAAGACAAATTATGATTTATGGGAGTGCAGGAGCGTCATTGTGGAATCCACTCCAGGACAGCCCCTGGAGACTGGCTTCTGAGGAAACAATCCCACCATAAATACCATTTCTGTTCTTTGCCCCGCTGTCTGGAAAATTGAGTGCCAGGAGAATGAATTAATCATGAGCTTTCCTTTGCCTACAGTAACAACAAGATGTGCTTTCTCCAGGTTTCGGCCCAGGGTTCTTTTCACCTGTTGAAGTGAATTCTGAGATTGGGGAGGTACAAGAGAGAACAGACCCTTTGGGAGAAGGGCCTGAGGTTCTCCTCGGGCCCACCTACCTCTTTCCCGTGTAGTGTTTGTCTCTAAAATCTAGGTATACCTGTACTGCCAGGCCTTGTGGGATACCTTCGAGTGGGATCAGGGACCTGTATCTGGTATTGTTCCCGTCTCGGTGCGAGTCTCCGAGTGGCCTGATGGACCATGCCAGAGGAAAAGCCAGAATGCTGCCTGTTTCCTTATCCAGGCGGAAGACAAGGTAAGGTGATGGAGTGTCCCTCAAGCGGGTTTGAGAAATTGGGTGTTTTTGTTTGGTCTTTTAAGTCTTGGGGGATATGTATCCTGGGTGAGGGGGTCGTGATATAAATGCCAGGGAAGCCGAGGGAGTGGCAGGACTCAGTGAGGAATGTATGTCGCTGTCCTTTGGCCCCTTCCTTTCCTAGCTCTTTTGGTTGGTTTTGATGTTTGAGCAGAGCATCCGGAGGGAGCAGAGCTGAATACACAGATGCTGTAATGCCCTGGTAATCGGGAACCTCGGCGGGGCCAAAACACATTCGTGCCTCCGTCACGTTCTCTGTAAGATCTTGGGCATGTCACGGAATTGGAATCTTCGTTCCTTCCCGTCTCAAAACGGGGATGCCAAAACCTGCCTATTTGAAAACTTGTGCTGAATGAGAGAAGATATGGAAGCGCCTTGCGTGTGTTGTGTATCTCCCCAAACTGGTTGTTTTCCTAAGTTGACAAAGTCTCCTTCCATCTTTTTTTTTAAGATTTATTTATTTAGTTAGTTATTGACATCATCTTCAAACACCCAACATGGGGCTCGAACTCACAGCCCTGAGATCAAGAGTCACATGCTCCACCACCTGAGCCAGAGAGGTGCCCTGAAATCTCTTCTCATCTTTAAGGTGGATGCAAATGAACGGTTTTTAAAGTGTAATTTATAAAATTTCAGCAATTGTATCTCAGGCCGGCTGTTCATCGCTCACACTGATCAGGTGGCAGAGCTTTGGGCACAAAGATTCTCCACCTGACCTCACCTCCACCCTCCAACCCCCTTTCGACTTGGGGGGTCTGGCTGACACCCTTCTCTCTTCACCCTCGAACCACTTGGGACTCTGGAGGCTTCTTCCATTTTTTCTTTACTCGCTTCCTCTTTATGCTTTGAGTCAAGTCAGAAATGGCTCCTCGTTGGGCAAATGGACCCAAATTGTCAGGAGCCTAATCCTGGGCTTTAAGCTCACTCAGTGACCCGTAATATGACGGATGTCAGCGAGACTCCCTTCCGGAACTCCTACAAGATTCTTTGCTGGCTCTAATGAGTTTACTCGGTCACTAAGATGGGAACAGGGATTAATGTATTAAGTAAAGAGTTGCAGTTCGGGTTAAAATTAAAAAGGTTCTCAGAAGAGCCCGAGAAGCCTGGTTAATCCAGTCCGTTTATGTCTTACCATTTAACTTTACAGATTTGCAGATCTTGATGCGGGGATGAATTATTAAGCGGCACCATGGTAGGGTGGCCACAACAGAAACATTAATTTTGAGGGAATTTGTGGGCATTGCAAATCATTCTTTTATACAAAGACATGTAAAATGTTTTCTCCACCTCTGGTCCAAAGTTCTCCAGCAGATCCTCTGTGCCGGCCAGCCCTGGGGGCTCGGCTAGGATGAGCCTGTACATTTAAGGAAGTGAGTCGGTTAGAAATAACTGGGGATTTACAGGCAACATGATTTAAAAAGCAGAATATTGTAGCTCCTGACCCTGTTTGTGATGCTTCTGTGAAGTTTCCTTTTTAGTCACTGTCTGCAGTGGGGGAAGTCCCCCCCACCCCCTTAAAATGTCCAAGTCAAGTCCAGTGACCTCCCACTGTCTCAACGCTAGTCCTACACTGAAGACCCAGTGTCCGGGAAATCTCCCTTGTTCCCTGGGGCAGCCTATCAAGACAGGCAGTCTGGCCACGCCAATGTCTATGGAGGGATTCCTAGGCTTTGGCACGGATAGTCAGCATCCCACATTTGAGAGGAGCCTGGATACTGCCTTTTGTTTCTTTGGGATTTGTTTTTTGTTTTTGTTTTTTCTAGATACTGCTTTTAAACCAGCTCTCCTGGTGATGTCAAATAAAGCCTGAGCACTTAATGCCCCAGGACACAAGCCTGCAGTGGATCCAAGTCCCTCCCCAGGGCCCCCCACCCCCCCGCCCCGCCAAGTGTACCTGCCCAACCCTGGCTGTAACTTAGGAGAGATGGGCATGTGCCCTGGACTGGGTCCCCAGAGCCGTTCTGAGATCAGTTGATCTGCCCTGACTTGCCTGCCTCAGGTCTTGCCAGTTTTCACTGCTCCCACCCAGAGGTGATTCTGAAAATACTTGGAAAGGTCTGTGGATCCTACTTGAGCTTTCTGCCCAGCGGAGCCCCTACACTCCTTATCTGCTCTGTAGGCTTGGAGAGAAATCTAGTCAATACATAAAGATAAATAAATGCTGGTCCAGAAACATTAGCCTCCCTTTGAACTACCCATGGGTGTATCTTACTGCTTCCCTGGTGCTTTGCTGAGGGGGCCTCGAGGACGGCTCTTACAGGGCCCGCTCAGCAGTGATGCAGGAGCCGCTTTTCCTGGGGTGTCACAGGAGGCCGGCCTAGAGGTTTCTGCATGGAGCTTAGAGTGCCCTGGGTTTGTAAGGTGTAGAGAAACTGCCCAGGACTTCCGGTTTTTAGTTCTTTGTTAGAAGAGTGTGTGTGAGGACCTGACACCCACTACGCTGAGCACCGGAAAGAGAAGGGGTTCCTAGGAAGGCATCCTCTCTGTAGCCCATGGCCTTCGCAGGATGTGCCTAGTGAACCTGTGGGGCCAGGACTGAGCCAGTGTCCTGTAGCAGACCCCCTGGGGGGAAAGCCCTACCGGTGGGCAGGGAAGGGGGGAGGGGACACTTGCTGCTGCTCCCCTCCCCCACTGCCGCCCCATTAGTTGCCTCAAATGCAAAGCTCTGTGGGGCCTACCTGAGCCCCACACCTGGGTGAAGTGTATGTAGAAGGTTCTAGGAAGGCCCAACCACATTTTCCTGTAGGCGGTTAACTGACTGCTCTCAGCCCCTGTCCCTGACCTGATTGGCTCACGTGATCACGATGTCATTTGCTCAGGGGAATAATGCAGAAACGCTTTGTTTGGAGCAGGGCCTCATGTAAATTTTGCGATACAGCCTGTAAACAGAGAAAGAAACCCATTGTCTAGCCCTTTTTATTATGTAAGGGGTTAGGGGGAATGCCCAAGGAATACATATTAATTTTCTAGAAAGTTCAAGTGATTCACAACCCTAAATTCAAAAAGCTCTCTCTGTATGTGTATTAAAATCGAGGCCCGTGTGCCATGTGCCGTGTGATTCCAAGGCTATATTTAGCCTGGCAAATTAATGTTTTGCATTAGAACATTTTATCCTTGCAAAGGGATTAAAAAAAAAAAAAGGGCAGGAATTCTCCTCTGACACAATTCCAGATGAGCAGAAGCCATTCATTTGGGGAGGAAAATGATCAAACTGTATTGGAAACTTAGATCATATCCAAGGCACTTGTGATTATCCCTATTTGGGATCATTTTTCCTTTAGAAGAAAGCTCAATTTGGTGTTTCACACAGCACAGAGATGGGCCCTGAGTGTGGGAGGCATTGCTTTTGCATGAAATCACAATGTGTACATTGTTTTTAAAATATTCTTTTCATCATATGCTTCATTATCAAAACAATTCACAGCCTCTGAAGGATGACAGATGTTATAGTATCACCAGCATAGAGGGTATAAAATAGAAGAAGGAGAAGGGAGGAAACCCCTCCCTCTCCAAACACTGTTGGGAATGGAATTTCATTTTCTCTTCTAGGGAATTCCCTGCAATCCCCCGGGACACCTTGATCTTGAGGTTTCTAGGCACGGTGCTGGTGCTGGGAGGAGCTCTGAGGGAAGGGAAAGGGAATTAACATTTTTTTTTCTTAAGATTTTATTTATTTATTTGACAGACAGAGATCACAAGCAGGCAGAGAGGCAGGCAGAGTGAGAGGAGGAAGCAGGCTCCCCGCTGAGCAGAGAGCCCGATGTGGGGCTCGATCCCAGGACCCTGAGACCATGACCTGAGCCGAAGGCAGAAGCCTTAACCCACTGAGCCACCCAGGAGCCCCAGGGAATTAACAGTTTTTGAGTGCCAGATGCTAAACTGGTTGCTTTATCTCCACAACGTCTCTTTATCCTTAGAATCACCATCATGTTTCTAACGGGGATACTGATGTGCTCAGAGGCTGTGGAATCAGCCCAGGGGTCCCACAGCTGCACAGGGTCCTACCCAGCTCCTGTCCATTTCTAAACCAGGGCTATGGGCCCTTGCTGTTCAAAGTGTAGTCGGAGACCCACAGCATTGGCATCATTCAGGAGCTCCTTGAAACTAGAGAACCCTGAGCCCCATCCTAGACCCACTGAAGCAGAATCGGCATTTTAACGAAATCCTCAGAAATTTGTATGCACATGACAGTGTGAGACTCCCTTACCCAACTAGGAGGGAGGAAGGTTTGGCAGTTAACACTATGCAAACCAGCCAAGCTTCAAGATGGGCGAGATTGGTCTGTGAGTGGGAAAGGTTCTACTAGGATCTAGTGGACTGTACTAACAGCCTGCAGAGCTCAGCACAGCTCCCCCACGAGGAAGAATTACCCTGCCCAGAATGTCCATACCTAGAATTCACATCCTGTATGTGTTTCCGTAGCTTCAGATGTATGCAACTCTCTAGTGAAATCTTAAGTGAGATGATACAAATTGCAGTGTGGTATGCAAATGTGATTCTTTTCACTGGGACTTGAAAAGCGACAGAGAGTTTAAATTGCAGCATGAAAGATTTCTGTCTGAATTTTGAGAGCATCTGGCTAAGGTACCCAGGAGGCAGTGGAAATGCTTCTGAGCCCAGTACCGAATTGACCCCATCACTCCCTCCCACAGCCCATCCTGCCTGGGAACAGTGCCTTTCCTTTCTTTGGTTTACTCCCCGAACTTGTCTAGGCCTCTGTCCTATTTTTCAGTTCCCAAGCAAGCTGCGTTGGTCAGCTGTGCCA
This sequence comes from Lontra canadensis, assembly GCF_010015895.1. Taxonomy (NCBI): domain Eukaryota; kingdom Metazoa; phylum Chordata; class Mammalia; order Carnivora; family Mustelidae; genus Lontra; species Lontra canadensis. The sequence continues at coordinate 24,441,691 of NW_022631013.1, forward strand.
CCTGGAGGCTGGGGGAGAAAAGGGGAAAAGTGGAGGCCACCTTCCGTCTTTCCTCTCTGCCCCCTGGGATCCGTGCCTCTATCTCTTTCCTCTGTAGCTCCTTTGGCTCTGCTCCACTCACTGCCCAACACCCATCCCCTGTCCCTTCCTCCTTCTCTCTCTTTAGATTCTGGCCCAGAACATCTGGAACTCTCTCCCCTCCAGCTCCTCGGTCTCCCTCCTTCCTTTTCTCTCTGTCTTTCTTTTGTAAACAGAACATCAACGGGAATCACAGAATCACGACTGGGAAGTGAAACCAGCACGCCCAGTGTATATTAAAGGGGGGGGGGGAGTTTTGAAGGGAAATGATATCCACAGAGAGACCCCGTCATTCCCCTTCCGTTGTGAGAGTCTCCTCAACATGGCTGCAGAGGTCTGTACCTACTTTCTTGTTTTACTCCGACTCAGCTTACTTTTTCTTGAGCTCTACCCTTTGCAAACAGAGTTTGTTCAAGGTTCTGTGGCGTTTTCCAGCCTTCTTTGATGGCTGGTATTATAACCTTCATTTCCTATACTTTTTAATAACCATTATCCATGGAGTAGAATGTTCTCAGTAAGCTTTAGAACCAAACTGGTTTCATAACCAAGGCATTCGAAGAGAAAGAACACCTTTCCATACCTTCTGGGTACCCACTTTTCATAACCATTGTTATTCCTTGCAAATGAAAGGTGGGGCCATGAACGTGGTGGGGGCAGTGGGGAGTGGCTGGCAGGTGGTGCAGAACTTCCACCTCCTGCCCTCGGATCCACAGGCCAGGGAAGGGAGGGGGCAGAAGAAGCCAGATTGCTGGGCATCTGGCCAGAGTGGACTGTATCTTCCCAGGGGAAGCCCGTGTTTTTCCAGCAGACCAGCTGATCTGCTCCAGAGGGCTTTAAGCTGGAAGGTGGGGAGTTCCGGGGGGAGAGTGGGAATCAGGGCAGGTGCTATGGAGGATTATCAGTCTTGTCACCAAAAGGGAAATTTGTCATCTGGTATTTGCTTCCTCGTTGTTGTTTTGAGAGAATGATTGGGAAATCCATGATAGAAATAATTTTGTCTTTAACATCCACCCTAAAGGTGTGTAAATGAGAGGAAGCAAACCTTAAAGGCATTTGTCCCCTGAGGTATCACTCCTCCCTCCAACCCACACCCTCCAAGTGCATTGTCACATCTCAGGAACTCCTCAAGGGTCCTCTTGGGCTTGCTAACGTAGGCCACCTCTGACAATTTCCAGTGAACTCTCTGTGCTGCAAATGATACCTTTCAAAATTGGCCTGGAAACATGCAAGCAAAAATTATTGCACAATACACAATACACAAAACTTCTTACACTCTACTGCAATACTTGAACAAATACAAAGTAACAATTCCTGTGGCTTTATAAAGAATGGATCCAACCAAGGACAGAGTTTATATGAACAGAGGAAGACCTAATACAGTATGTTTACAATTGGATAAAACCTTGAACCTTTAACATGGGTTTATTTGCAATCACAAAATTCTGATTGAGCTTTTTTCAGAAGAGTATAACGTTGAAAAGTTCAAGTTTTTATATTTCTTTTGGGAGTTCAAGCTTCCCCAAGAGCAGAGAGCTTTACTCTGAGAGCAAAGTAGATTTAAGCTGCTTTTGATAATGACTGTTTAGTGAAAAGTTGGGCCCTCTTTCAAGGGCCATGTAGATATTGTCATCTTTGACCTTTGTAACTCCTGTTGGGGAAGATGCCATTATTATTTTTTGTTGTTGCAGATGAAGAAACTGAGATACCATGGCTTAGGACAAGAGCATATAGCTAGTGGAAAAGCTGGATTTGAATCTCTATAGCTTGGCTTTTTACAGTCTCTTAATCGTTACCCTCTTTATTCTGCCTGTTTAGTGCTTACTACAAGCTAAGACAGCCCTGTCCTTTTCCTGTGGTTGAAGTTATAAATCTCAGTCCATAAACAAAGGCTTGCAAAAAAAATTTTTTTATTTAATTTACATAAATTAACTTAATTTTGTCTTTGAGCCCTCAACCTGTCCAGCTAACAGAAAATTTAACCCCAGTCATTTGGGGGGATAGTCCCACCCTGTGATTATATCTAAAATTTAAAGGTTTAGAAGGTGCTAGGTTGTGGGAAGGAGGCCATCCTGACACCGATCTGCACTGGTTTTAGCTGTGATTTCCTGTCATGCGTCTACATGGCTTTTGACTGTTTCTATCCACATGGTCAAGATTGAAGCTGCTGGTCCTTATGGGCGCACAGGGATCCTTGGCGAGTCTGTGAACTCGGGGCCTAGAGCTCCTCTATGAAGTCTTGCCAGTTCCCCTAGGAATTTCCAGGGAACAGAGCAAAACACCCAGGGCTGGAGGGAGAAAGGACCCTCTCTAAAATGCCTTGCATAATCTTATTGATGACTTAGATTTTTACAAAAGCCAGGATTTTCGACTCCTTGACACCAGATCCCTAAAGCAAGCATTTAAATTAAAAAGCCTGGCTGCCTGCCTAAGGAGGAGAGAACGTAAAAGGAGAAGACATTTATTAAGATCTCAAAAATGTTCGGGGAGTACAATGATGGTTGCCAGGGCCTGGGGGAAGGGGAGAATGAGTTAGTGTTGAAGACGTAGAGTTTCAGGTTTGCAGGATGAGAAGGGTTCTGTGGACAGATGGTGGTGATGGTCGCACAACTCTGTGGACATTCTTAGTGTCCACAGGACTGTGCACTTAAAAATGGTTAAGATGGTACATTTTGTGTGATATATATTTTACCACAATAAAAAAGCATAGTCATCCATGTAGAAATTTTATTTTCTTGATATAAACTTTGACTCATTAAAAAATAGTAAAACTGCCCATAGAGACCAAACTGATGTTTGTTCCGAGGGGAAGTGGGGGGATGGGTGGCACAGGTCATGGGGATGAAGGAGGGCGCTTGTGATGAACCCCCGGTGACGTATGGAAGTGCTGAATCCTGTGTTGTACACCTGAATCCAATACGACACTGTATGTGAACTCTCCTGGAATTAAAATAAAAGCCTAGTTAAAAGGCAGTAAAAAGATAAACCCAAATGACAGAAATAAAAAGTTAATTTGTCACCCTCCAAAAAGAAGTTCATGACAAATGATTTTTGAATACCAAAGGAGAAAAGCAGAGTTGAATTCTCCGGTGGTGGATGGGTTTACTTTCCTTGGGGAAGTGCCCAGTCTCGTCTGACCTCTGAGACCAGTCTGGGTCTTGGACACAGAGGCCCTAAATACCCAGTGGGGGACTGGCCCAGAGAGTGTTTGAGGTCTCCAGGGTGTCCATTCCCTCGAAGCGCACTCCATGGGACAAGCCTGGGTGGTTAATGGTGGCCTCACTGGAGGCCACAGGGCTCTGATTTGAAGAAAAGGACGTGAGTTGAGCCGTGTTTTCCCTGTCCAGGCAGCTCTCTGTCCCTGGGATGAGGGCAGCTCCTTAAACGCCAGCCCTCTGTCATCAAAGGAATCCCAAGCTATCCCATTTCTGAATATTGTTTCCTTTGCAGATTAACTCTGGCTTGTCACATTTCCAAGGTGGAAACTACCTTTCCCCTTTCTGTTTTTACCCTGGTGGCTCCATGACAAGGGAGATGATGGATGCCCAGACTTGCCTTCTGGCAGTTGGAGCGTCACCCATCTGGGCCCTTACACCAGCCTGGCCCCTGAGACAGGAAGAGGTGCCCGCTGAGGTCTCCAAGCCATTCCCCCTTGGAGTTTGCTCTCTGCTCATGCTTCCACGGTGGTCAGAAAGGGCATGTTCCGAGAGCGACCTGCGTGTCGCTAGGCTGTGGAAACACAGTGGTGGCAGCCCTGAATGGCTTGTCCTTGAAGTGAACTTCAGGGCCATACCAGCGGGATGACTCCCTGGTGGGGGTGGGGGGCAGCTCCCTGACACCGGAGACAGAGGCCAGACTCTGGCCAACCAGCAGCCCCAACAGGGATGTCGAAGCATTTCTGTGATGGGCACTCCTCCTGTCCTTGTTTGTTTTTAACTGTGGCAAAATGCTTAGAACATAAAGTGTACCATCTTAACGGATTTTAAATGCACAGTTTAGTATCATTAAGTAGATTTGCATTGTCATGATATCACCACCCACAGAACTTTCCCATCCTGCAAAATTGAAACTCTTTTCTCATTAAACACTAACCCCATTTTCTCCCTTTCCAAAAGCCCTTGGCAGCCATGTTCTACTTTCTGGCTCTATTAGTTTGCCTATTGAGGTACCTTGTGTCAGTGGAATTGTTCAGTATTTATCCTTTTTTTTTTTTTGACTAGCTGTTTTTTTTACTTAGCAGCTTTCATCCCTGTTATAGCATGTCTCAGAATTTCTTTCCTCTTTAATATTCATGAGTCCTTTTCCTTTGCATGTAGATACCACACTTTGTGTGTCTGTTTACCCCTTGATGGACCCTTGGGCTGCTTCTTCCTTTTGTCTCACCCTTGTTTTTGAGCAGAGTGATCGATCTGTGAGGTCCTCAGGAGATCACAAGAAATCCCCAGTCCCTGCTTTCAAGGGATTTTCTATCCCTAGCAAGTGCCAAAGCGCAAACACAGGAAGAGTCAATCACGGGGAAAGTTGTAGACGAGGAGGCATCCTTTCAAGATGGGTCACGAGAGCTCGGGTGTGGATTTGCAACATGGACAGGTTGGAGAGACTCTACTTCACAGCAAGGACTCCTGAGTTCTGAGCCCAAGCTCCAATCTGGCTTTGTCACTTGCTATCCAGGTTGCCTTGGAGCAAGGTTCAGCTGTGGAAGCTTCGTAAGCTTCAGTTTCACGAGATGGAAAATGGGGATAAGAACCCACAGGGATCTTGGGGGATTTAAACAAGAAAATGTAGATAAAGAGCTTAACAGAAAGCCCAGCACGCAGTGAGCATTGTAGTTTTAGCCCCACAGTAACGGATTTTGGAGACTCTCATTATCAAGTGGAGAAAAAGCCCTTCATTTGTTTTTATCAGATAGTTGATAATCAAAGTAAATATGGTGGGCTTTCTTATCAGTGGGAAGATAGAGAATGCGGAAGGAGAATGACTGTTAATAGATAACCTTCCCCTAACTGACAAGGGAGTTGGCTCAGATTAGAGAGAGTAGGATGCCAGGCTCCAGTCTCTTGGGAACAGTGTGTCTTGATGACATTGTCTGTGTGGACAGGGCGCTCATGGCTGTTCTCTCAACCAAAGATTTCACATTTAGATTACTTGAATCTCAAGTCTTGGAACACTCTCATTTTTCAAGTAATAATTAGGGAAACTTTGTAAGGTTAAGGTAAAATGGAATTGTTTTGCTGAGTGAAATGTTTTTCCTTAAAGTGTTTTATATAAAGGGTGCCCTTTAAGTAGTCTGTAATGTAGGTCTAACACAGATGGTCTGGTTGGTGCATTTCTTACTCTATTCCTGTTTGTCTGCTTGGTATTTCCTACCCAGGAGTTCATTGACTTCAAGGCAATCGAATCCATTATTAGCTGGGAGAAAAAACATCGCAGTCTCCCTGGCCCCAACAATGGATTTTTTAAATGCATTGTACACAGCCCTCTGAAGGAAAAAAAAAAAAAGACATTCGAGGGGGGTGGGTGTGAACACAGGGGATTTCCTCCTCCACCCTGTTGCTAAACTGTAAGTTAATATTGTGAGAGAGAAAAAAATATCAAGGTCTCAACTTTCCTTGTCATATTGCTTTGTATTTTTGTTTATGAGTAATAATGAAAACTCGGCTCCCCTTCTCCCTCCCAATACTGGTTAAAGCTGGGTGGTTGGCACTTGAATATGGAGACTTGGGAGTTTGCTTAGATTAATTCAAGGTTCCTGGGCTGCATAGACTCCTCCTGGAGGTTCTTTTTATACCTTCAGGTTATCCTGGGGTTGTCTTCCTGTTAACACTGGGGATCAAGAATTTCTTGTTTACTCCATCCGCTGGGGTGGGTAAAGATATGCTGCGTGGCCTTTAAATGTATTTTTGATATTTGTCATCAGAAATGAAAACAAAACTTGGAGATTTATTTTCTCTATTTAAATTTAGATGTTTTTCTTTTTGCCGAAATCTCTTGAGAGCGACAGGGTGGCAGTGGTTGAAATACTTGTCTGGCTTTTAGCATGTGAGAATTTCCCAGATTGGGTGTAGATGTGTATTTGTTTATGTTCCTTTTTTTTTTTTTTTTTTTTTTGGTAAGGCCATAATTTTGAGTATAAACAGAACTTGGGGCAGATAGAATTTCATGGAATGTATAATCCTTTGGGGTTGTATGTTTTACTCAAACTTTCATGAGGGGTTGGGTGAATGGGACAAAGGCTCCAGCAGATCTGACTTGGTTTATTTTGCTCTTTTGTTCTTTTCCTTTTTTCCTGATGAGACTTCTACTCCTCTGAAGGCATCAGCTGAACTGCGTGAAAATAAGGGATCTGAGTGGTAGTGCACTCACTAAGGGGTATTGTATTCAGGCTTGGTAACAGATCAGGCTAATAACTAAGTGATACAAAAACCCCCATTCTGGCTGCTCTAGGGGTGAGTCTGGGGTATTCTTAAGTGAGGGCAAGATTGGAGGTCTCATCAAAGAGAACGCTTGTGGATAACAAGGTGCCTGAAGTAGTTAGACCCTGTTTGGCAGGACATAGGACTGCCCACCAAGGAGGGATCCTACACTGTGGAAGTAAGAACATAGTATAGGAAGAAAGCTGACATTTTTCAGTGTCAGCCTGATTTTAATTTGAAAAATCCTTTATTTTCTAAAGCCCTAGAGTAACCCACAGACTCCTCAAGCCCAAAGTGTGTGGTCTCTAACCATGTTGTAGGGAAAGAGCTGTGCAAAGGTGGTCAACTCAGAATGACTTGATCGAGCTCGTCTAGATGTGTATTTGTTTATGTTCCTTGTGTGTATTTGTTTATGTACCTCCCAAAGCCTTGGTTTTGTGAACTGCAAAATGGGTTTAACAATACCTCTGATTAGCTGTTGCTACTGAGGATTACGTGCAGTAACAAATCCAGAGTGCTGGCACATTTTCTTTCTTTTTTCCTTTTTAAGTTTTTCTATCCACATTTTCAATAACGTACTTTTAAGTAGTGTAAATTCCCTTTCCTGCAGCATTCCCGATTAAAGGAGCTGACATGTAAAGTGTTTTGAAAACTTACAGATATTAATTATTGTTTGTGATTGCCTCTTAGTTGACTTTAAAACATTTGTTTGTCCCAGCAACAGAAGAGAAATATCTTTTGATCACAAAACAGGTGCGTTTTTAGTATGTGGCTTATTAATATGGTTAATTTAAATCCTTCCTTCTTCTTCTTCTTTTTTTTTTTTTAAGATTTTACTTATTTGAGAAAGAGAGAGGGAGAGTGTGTGCTTGGGGAGGTCACAGAGCAGGAGGGAGAAAAAATATGAAGCAGACTCCATACTGAGTGTGTAGCCCTACAAGCCCTAATGGCTTGATCCCACCACCAGGAGATCATGACCTGAGCTAAAACCAAGAGTCAGACGCTAAACTGACTGAGCCACCCAGGTGCCCTGAAATCCGCCCATATTCTTGACGGCATAGAACTTTGTATTTTTAACTGTGTTCCTGGGTTGTAAAGTTACCAGATGATCTTCTGGGCCCCTGTCAGCTCCAAAATTAAATAATGTGTGCGTTTACTTATTGACTTAACTCTAAAGCTGTGAAATGATGGGAGTTGGTGAGTGGGTGGAGCACTGAGCAAATGACAGCATTCAAACAGTCCGTCAGCCTCACAGAGCCTGTGTCTCTGGGGGGAGATGAGTGAGGCAGAGGTAGAAATGTAATCAGATGACTCCCAGGGGTCCACTCACACTCACTGGTTTCCGCCTGGTCCCATTTATCAGGAGTGATGTGAACATGAGTCAGAGATGGTTTTAGAAGAATTTTTATTTTGGTTGAATCATCATTTGTTGGCTAGTTCCAGTTTTTAAATATCATTTGATTAGCTCAGAGATGTCCAGCCTTTATTGTCCTGACTCACTGAGGGAGGTAAATCGCTAATTAACGGTGAGACCCTGGAGAGGAAGAGGGTTGGCAGGCATTCCCACCTGCTGGTTAACCTGGCAAATTCCAGAGAGGGAAGCATGTGATCACAACTTCCAGCAAAGTGATATAAAACCTTGCACACAAACCTATCCTGGGGACACTTTCACCTATGTTAACACATCCGTCTTCTGGGAGGAGGCTGAGCTGACATCACCCCACTCATTTTGCACACGAAGAAATGGAGTCTCAGACAAGCTAAAGTGAGTGGCTCAGGGTCACACATTTGGCTCTGGCAAAATTCCAGATGGAGACAGACTACCAAAGTAAGAGGAGAAGGAGGGGTCTAGAAAGATTTTCTCCTACTTTAAACCTTTCTGTGTTGGTTGGCTAGTTTCCGAAGAACAATACTTTTTTAAGTAATCATTTTAAAAAATATATATAAATTCTGTTTATTGTATTTGTACATATTATTCACATTTAAGAAAATGAAAAAGGACCTAATCAACCCTTTTGCCCAATCATCTCCTTTTGACAGGTAAGTACAATGAGGTAATTTGGTCAATGTGGTAAGCCAGCTAGGGGTATAAAATATGTTTCAAAACTTAATAGACTGAATGTGATGACTTAAGGTCCATATTCCATTAAATACATCTTTAGTTACCTGAACTAACACAGACATCTCCAGGCTATGCTGTTGAGAGGAAAGCTCCTGGCCCTTGGATCTGGGATCTGTAAGACCCAGGGTGGGAACATGGTACCTCTTGGTACCTTGGGGCACATTAGTGTTCTTCTTTATATCTGTTTCTTCATCTGTAAATCTGGCAAGGTGAGAATTAGACATTAGAGATAATGAATTAGGTCAAATCCATCTGAAATGGCTATTTTTATAGATTAAAATAAAATATTGGGAATTTCATATGACTTAACCTAAAATATAAAGAGTTTGATAGGCACTAAGTAAATAAACTATTCTAGCTGTAATAGGAGATAAAAATATAATTCTTGCAGATACTATAGTCTGATCCCAAATGGCTGTTTCCTTTTCTCAAGGAAAGGAGGAACATAGCTATGGCTTTTTTTTTTTTTTTAAAGATTTTATTTATTTATTTATTTGACAGACAGAGATCACAAGCAAGCAGAGAGGCAGGCAGAGAGAGAGAGAGAGGAGGAAGCAGGCTCCCTGCCAAGCAGAGAGCCCGACGTGGGGCTCAATCCCAGGACCCTGGGATCATGACCCGAGCCAAAGGCAGAGGCTTTAACCCACTAAGCCACCCAGGCGCCCTGAACATAGCTATGGCTTTACGCTTTCTTTAATAAGGTAGCAGCTCTCTCACTTTGAAAACCTTCTACTTCCTTGAGCTTCACCTCCCGTTATGTCCCTTCAGGATGTGTTGCACCTTTTAATGGTGACTGTTCATGGCTCGATTCACTTTCTCCCATTTTGTTACGGCTCCCTTGGACACACATGGGCCCAGTTTTCTTTCACTGAAGATCCATTATTTTTAGATTAGAAACTTTCCTGTGGAATAACTGCCCTGCTTCGCTGATGCCTGGAAAATGGGCATATTTTCAGGATTTGTAGCATTGTCGTAGTTTGTCGTAGTCTCTTGTTGGGTAAGTTTTGGCTAAAAGGATATCTCTACAATTTGCTTAAACTAAAAGAGTATTATTGAGTGATAAGAGCCCAGGGTGACTTGTGAGATACCTCTCTTCTGGCCATCACAGTGCTATTAACCAAATGGTTGACCTTGGGCTTCAGATGATTCATTTCTCAATATATAAGATCTGTAAGATTGTTAAGTAGAAAATTTGGTTATTTGTGATTCTCTCCTCATTATATATTTATAGATCATACAGGCAGTGAAAAAAGGGTAGGGAAAAAGCAAAGGATGAGCTATCATTACTTCATATTTTTAATTCATTTTATTGGAATTTCCTAGTTTTTCTTATCAAAAATTATCTCTAAACCAACATAAGAGAACTGCTCAAGTCTGTTGGTAAAATGTAGAAACTTAACCACATTTCATTAAAGGCAAACTATTGACATGAGCAGCTGGGATGGGGGTGGTGGAGAAAGAAGTGGGAGACGAAATGAGAAAATCCTAAATCTTTATCACTTTCCGTAGGATTCGACTCAGTTTTCTACTCCCTGAAGTGCCAGGCTAGTCCTTTCCGTTTGGTCTTTTGACTGATTTAGAAAAAGGAAGCTGACATTTATATGCAACTTAACTCACTCAACAGCATCTTACGCCTGGCAAGAACATGCATCTCTCGGCATCCTTTTCCAAGATTATCTTGTTTCATTAAAACTGCAGATGTGGGTCATCTGTTTTACTCATCCGCATAGTTTTAGTCATCATAGGAGACTTGCAACCTAGATAAAAACAGGAAGTATTAGAAATGGGAAAAGAGGGAAACTAAATGTCACTATCTCTGTGCATGCAGCAGGGACTGTCAGTAAAAGATAACGTGGAAAGGTCTGCTACTGTGCCTTTAGACACCTTTTTAAGAAACCAGACCTAAGTAAGGTTAAAACATCTTTTAAAAAGTTGTCTAATTTAGTTAGATTTCCCAGGGGACCTTGGAGGCTAGAAGTGGAGGCGGTTGCCATGGTCTGAGGCCTTAACCAGAGACCGCACTGGGGACAAGGAAGAGGCGTGTTTTTCTTCCCTGACCTCTCAGGTGACCTCTCCTTGGCTCCCTTCCCATCCTCCCTCCTTTTGTCTTTTTCTCCTCTGTGAGGGCCGGATTCCATGGCAGCCTTTCAAGATCTGAGACTTACCTTATGCTCTGGGAATTTGCCATGTGCATTCTGGCTTCTCAAAAAACAGTAACTCATCAGCCAGGAGAGAAGCGGGGTGGGATGTCCAGCTGCGGACCAGGCTGCTGGTGGGGCCAGAGCAGGGCTCATTGCAACACCACGCTTCCTGCTGTGCATGGAGAATGCAGGGGTGCCGAGCCCAGGCCGGGAGGGCGAACGTAACCTCTCCAAACGCCCTGCGGCCTTGCAGTCCGCCATGCCCGCTCCAGATGGTGGGCTCCCTCTGGAGCAGCTCCGTGGTTGGCCTGGCTGATGGCCAAGTAGAACAGGATCGTCCCTGATCTAGCAGCAGTCTCAAGACTCTGCCTCTGCTAAGCTTGTATCTTTCTAGCGTCGTGCACGTGCTAGAATTCGCCTATGATGTCATTTGTGGAAAAGGAGGAAAATCCGAAGGGAGGCTTTGAGAAATGACGTGTCTTGCATCCTCTGGTGTCTGAGAGTGGCCCTGAGGGTTTGAAGGAAGGGATTTGGGATGAGGATGGAGAAGATGCTGGTTTGAGACAGATTCGGAGTGAGGACACAGTCATCCTTGGGTGCAGGAGTAAAGTCTTATTTGGGGGAGCAGGGTTTGTAGAATGTAAACTCTCTAGAGGTCTGTGAACCACCAGAGGCATTATCTATCTGTGGGATTCTTGTCCTTCCAATGCAACCAGTCCAGCGTGCCCACTAACCCACCTCGGGAGCCGCCGGCTCTTAGAAGACTCTACTTAACTGACTGTTCCCCCTGTACCCGGCTCTCCCCCGTCCGGCCACTCCATTCACCACCTCTGTCTCCTGAGTTCTGACCCTGGTGCTCCTTGATCTGACGCTCCAAATGGACCTTCTTCTCTGGCTCACCTCGCTGGCTTTCCCCTCGCCTTCCTTGCTTCACTTCACACACCGACCTCATTTTCGGTCTCTAAAGAGAGCATTTTATTAGAAGACGGAAATCTGAGGCCATGAGAATGAGCAGAAATGTATCCCTGTTTATTTTTAGCACCTTTACTCAGGCCTAGGAATTCGTACAACAAACCCAAACTGTTAACCATCGCCTTAGGAGAGGTTTCTACAGTGTGCCTGACAGGGACAAGAAAAGAAAGTTCGAGTTGATTCTGATCACTCTTGTAAGACCCTCGTCATCAGTTCTAAGGTACCGAGTGTGTCTCTACCGGATTCTGTGTTCTGAGTGGGACGGGGGGGGGGGGGGGGTGTGGCGTCATTGTTGGTCTTGTGTCTTTCAGATAAACACAAAGCTTCTGGGGGCAAAAGCTTGAGTAAAAAGACAACAGGTTCTCCCATGGGAGTTCCTGGAAACCCTCAGATCTGGGACGCTTAAAGTGAGTCTCCTGACCTGGGCGGAGATTTGCCACCTCAGACACAGCTTTTATAGAATGTTCTACAAGGACTCACTTTGTATGTGACCCACTGACTCGAGCCATGGCCAACCTGGCTTGTTGTTTTATCTCAGTTAAAAGACTTTTGTTAAAAGCACAAATGAGAAAATTCTGATGAGTCAAAAACTCATTGTATTTTCAATGCCAGTTCCAAGGATAGAACTTGATGGCAAATTGTGTCAATTTTGCACTGTTTTCCCCAGGGATTATGTGTTGCACACCCAGATGTCATCCCTTCTGCAACTTGTGCAGATAAAAGATTTGCTTTTGAAACTACAGTATTTATATTATGGGAAGCTCTCCCCCCGCCCCACTACAAAGAGGAGTTTCACAGTTTGTGCAGGTTATGAAAAATTTTTTTAGGGGTACCATATTTCTTAAATATAACTATAGTAAATATGTTATGAAGATGTGTTCGTTTGTTTTCTTGAGACTGAATTGATTGCTGCTTCAATTCAGAATAAAGATTTCAACTGTTCTCTTGTCCTATCAGAATATTTATATAGCTTAATGTATCTCTCTACAAAACCTGTATTTATTTCAAGGGGAAAACAGTAACTTTACAGTGGAGGAAATCTGGCAGACATCACTCTAATCAAATATCTAAAGTTAGCATCGTCAGTAATTCGACAAATTGACATTGAGTGTCATATGATAAGATGAACAAGACCAAAACCCAGCCTCACGTCTGTGATATCCCTCCAAAACGCTCATGTTGGAACTAACCATAAGGAACTATTGGATAACCCCAAATTGAAGAAGAGTCAACAAAATAAACTTTTAAGTGTATCCAGGTCATAAAAGACTAAGAAAGTCCCCCAAATTAATGGGGCGCCTAGGTGGCTCAGTTGGTTAAGCCACCCACTCTTGATCTTGTCTCAGGTCGTGATCTTAATATCATGAGATGGAGCCCTGCGTCAGGCTCCACGCTCAGCACGGGGTCTGCTTCTCCCTCTCCTTCCTCTGTGCACTTGGTCTCTCTCTCTCTCTCAAATAAATAAATAAATAAATAAATAAATAAAATCTTTTAAGAAAAACATAAGTGCCCCCAAAGAAAGAAAGAAAGACAGACAGAAAGAAAATCTCTTAAAAAAAGAAAGTGCCCAGGGTCACCTGGGTGGCTCAGGGGGTTAAAGCCTCCACCTTCTGCTCAGGTCATGATCCCAGAGTCCTGGGATCAAAGCCCCGCATCGGCGGACTCTCTGCTCAGCAGGGGACCTGCTTCCTCCTCTCTCTCTACCTGCCTCTCTGCCTGCTTGTGATCTCTGTCTGTCAAATAAATAAATAAAATCTTCCAAAAAAAAAAAAAAAGTAAGTGCCCCAAATTGAAAAAGGTTAAAGAGACATGAGAGCTAAATGCTACATGGAACTGTAGTTGGAACCATTTTGTTGGTAAGAACATCACTAGGACACCTGCTGACATTTGAATGGGGTCTGTAGTTTTAAGTGGTAGGATTTTATCCATGTTAGTTGTGTGATTTTGAGGCTCTACTATGGTTAGGTAGAAAAATATCCTTTTTCTTAGGATATGTACACTGAAGTATTAGGAATAGTGGGACATGGTATCTGCAACTGACTTCAGTGATTTAGAAAAAAATTATATACACACACCAACACACACACACACACTCACCCCATGTAGCATTCTAACTTTTAGGAAATTTTTAGGAAATAGATAAAAGACATTATTGTAAGAGATAAACTAGATGTAGTAGAGTATTTTTTTTTAAGATTTTGTTTATTTATTTGAGACAGAGAGGGTGCATGAGCACAAGTGGGGGAAGGGGCAGAGGTAGAGGGAGAACCAGACTCCCTGCTGAGCAGGGAGCCCGATGTGGGGCTTCATCCCAGGACCCCAGGATCATGACCTGAGCCAAAGGCAGATGCTAAATGACTGAACCACCCAGGTTCCCCTAGAGCATTCTTTAATGCTCTTTACTTCAGGGACAACTATTTAGGCTGTCAGTTTGACAGTCCTGAAAAAATTCTAGCTAAAGTTTGGAGTGCCACATTTTTCACACATCAGTCCTATAGTCTGCCCCTGCTCATCTGAGGTTTGAAGGAAAAATAATTTTAAATATGTTGTAAAATTTACCGGTGTGATATTACTGTTGTAAACAGTAATCTGTTTGGAGCTCAGAAACCTTATCTTCAAATTCCTCTGATATGAAGTATTAAGTTAGTGCAATACAAATTTTAGAAGACTTAATCAGATGTTTATGTGATTCATGAAAATGTGTAGCTTTCCTATACTATTTCATTTTTTTCCTGATTATGAAATAGTACATACTTCCTATAAAAACTGTAGATACACAAGAAGCATCAAAATAATACAGAGAAAATAAAGTTCAGATATGATCTTAGCACTCAGCGGTATGCCTGAGTGACTCCGGGTTGTGATATTGAGCCCTGCATTAAGGCTTCACACTCAGCTGGGAGTCTGCTTGAGATTCTCTGTCTCTCCCTCCCTCTGGCTCTCCTTGCTGCGCTCTCCCTCCCTCTCTGTCTCTCTCCCTCTCTAAAATGAGTAAACAAATTCTTCTTTTAAAAAAAGATATGTGGGGCGCCTGGGTGGCTCAGTCGTTAAGCATCTGCCTTTGGCTCAGGTCACGATCCCAGGGTCCTGGGATCGAGCCCCGCATCGGGCTTCCTGCTCCAGTGGGAAGCCTGCTTCTCCCTCTCCCACTCCACAGGCTCGGGCTCCCTGTCTCACTGTGTCTCTCTCTGTCAAATAAATAAATAAAATGTTTTAAAAAAATAAAATAAATTAAAAAATAAATTTTAAAAGACATGTATCTTAAAAAAAGAAAAAGAAAAAGAAAAAGAATCTCACAGCTCAGAAACCACATACCACTGGTAACATTCAGGCTTTTTTCTGTCTTATATACCTTTTTAAAGTGCCCCATTCTTGAGACATCATGCTGAACATATAGTTTTGGATCCTAATGTTTTTACTCATTTTATTTTATTTGTTTATTTGAGAAAGAACAGGAGCTGGGGGGGGCGGAGAGGTTGATTGACTGACCCACCCAGGCACTTAACTGACTGACCCACCCAGGCATCCCAGCTTTTACTCATTTTAGCAAAGCATTTTCCCAGGTCACAAAATTTCAGTATTTTTTTAGCTTTTCATTTTAACATACTTTTTTTTTTTTTTTAAGATTTTATTTATTTATTTGACAGACAGAGGTCACAAGTAGGCAGAGAGACAGGCAGATACAGAGAGCAGGGAAGCAGGCTCCCCGCTGAGCAGAGAGCCCAATGTGGGGCTCAATCCCAGGACCCTGGGATCATGACCTGAGCTGAAGGCAGAGGCTTTAACCCACTGAGCCACCCAGGCGCCCCTAACATACTTTTAAACTTACAAAAAAGTTGCAAGAATAGTACAAAGAATTTTTGTCTTCCCTTCACCAATTGTTAGCATTTTCCATAGTAGCTTTCTCTCTCTCTTCAAATGCATGTATATATCTATATATGAATTTTTAAATATATGTATACATAAGAATTTATAAATACAGGTATATTATACACATTACATATTACATATAATTTTTAATACAATTTTTTTCTGAACCATTTAAAAACAAATTGTAGTCATCATGCCCCTTCACATTAATTTGTATAGTCATGATAAAGTTTTTAAATTCAGGAGATTTGACATAGGGTACTAATATTTACTATAAACTACATTTTCAAATTTTGCCAGGTTTCTTCAAAATGCCCTTTATAGCAATTTTTTTTTAATCCCCAAACTAGGATCCAATCCAGGATCATTTGGAAGTCATGTCTCTTCAGCCTCCTTTAATATGGAAAAGATTCTTAGCCCTTTCCTTTACATTGACATTTGTGAGGAGTATAGGCAATGGCCCTCTGTGTAGATTAGTCTGCTTCCTACATAGCTATTAATAGCTGTAAGAGATTGTACTTAGATGATATTTTATGCTGGGCAGACTGGTGGCTTCCAGATGTTTGCCTTTTTTTTTTTTCTAATTTTTTATTTTTTTAATTAACATATGATGTATTATTAGCCCCTAGGGTACAGGTCTGTGAATCGCCAGATTTACACACATCACAGCACTCACCATAGCACACACCTTCCCCAATGTCCATAACCCAACCACCCTCTCACTACCGCCCTCCCCCCAGCAACCCTCAGTTTGTTTTGTGAGATTAAGAATCTCTTATGGTTTGTCTCCCTCCCGATACCATCTTATGATGTTTGCCTTTATAAATAGTAATATTGCAGCAAACATCCTTACACTTACATTTCTGTAAGCACTTCTGACTATTTCGATCTAATAGAATCCTGGAAATGGAAATAATGGGTAAATTGGCATGGGTATGAAGACTCCTGAGACGGGCTTCCAGATTGCTTTGCACAAGGGTATGAAACAAGTTGCCAAATGAAGCTCCATGTTTGAAATCCAGGAATATAAAATAGAGAGCGGTGGGATATATTCTATGTTGTTACTAGCTTTAAGTTTCCCCTAATAGTTTTGTCGGATGTGCTTTGTTAATCAGAAAGGCAGGGCCTCCACTTACACGTAGGCAGGAGAAACAAAGTGTACGGGAAATGAGATCGCCCCTCTGAGTCATGCAGAAAAGCAATTTTTGTGGGTTATCTCCTAATTTGAAATTGACCCTGGCACGCATCAAGGTAAAATTACTGACCGTTAGCATGGCTTGGGGGCTTTCTGTCACTGCCTGAATAGATAAAGCTTTAATGTTTATTTTACGGGACAATACTTAACCTCTAACCCATGAGGAAAGCTCGCACACAGACTGTACCCCGTGGTGCTCGGGCATGGCGCTTGTGTCCGAAACGATTCCAGGAGGCCTTTGTTCAATGAAGTGGATAGATTTGGTATATACCACTCAGTGGATTATATCAGAGACCCAGTGCCCTTAGTGGTTAATAGCATTAAGTTCTCGAGTCTCCGCTTCACCACTTACTTGCTGTATGACAATGGGCACATCCCTTAACCTTTCTGAGCCTTGGTTCTTTTACCTGTGAAAGGAGAATCATCATGGTACCCATGCAATAGGGTGGTTGTAAGGACTAGATAAGGTAGTACACAGAACGCACTTAGCATGACGCTCTGCACATTCGGAGCACGAATTTGGCGTTAGCTTTCATAATGATTGTTAACGGTCTGTTCGCTTTGAGGCTGTGCTTTGCAGTGGCCGAAGTCACTGTCGCATCTGGGGAGGCGGGCAAGCCAGGGGTCAGTGCCTCCGTCTGACAGATGAGAAAGCCCACACTCAGAGAGGGGCTGTGAGCTGCGCAGTACGTGCATTCATTACACGACGAGGTGGGACGTTCATCTCTGTTCCTTGCCTCCCAGGTCAGAGCTCCTTCCCTGTGGTCTGCTGCCTCTTTCATAACTCTGCACCTGGAAATCAAAGCCACTCAGACAAATGTTGGATAAACCCCAAGGTTCTCTTACAAACATGTCTTGAGATAAGCCAGGCATCAGCAAATGTTTCTTATAAAGAGCAAACAGTTAATATTTTAGGCTCTGCAGGCATAGGACATCTGTTGCAATTACTTGGTTCTGCTGTTGGAACGTGAAAATAGCCTTAGACAATATGTTAAACCAACAGATGTGGCCGGGTTCCAGCAGGACCGTATTCACGAGAACCAGTGGCCACCAGATTTGGCTCCTGTCGGGCTGTCCTTATCAACTAGTGATTTAGACAATCTGTGCATTTCATTCCATTGGCCACACAGGGACCTTCTTTTGAGTTTTTAGACATAGCGAAGATTACTTTAGTAGCTTAGGTCTGGCACCTAGTAGGTCCGTGGTCACTGCCTACCGGACACATGAGAGCTGCTTCTCTCAGTCTGCGTTTTCCTCCAGGTTATATAGTCCTATAGTTTACAAAAAGGATCGCAGTTTATTTTTCCCCTGTAAATTTTTTATTTTGTTTTTGTTTCATGTCGTTCTGAAGTGATATTTAAAGAAGATTGGGGGGCGCCTGGGTGGCTCAGTGGGTTAAAGCCTCAGCCTTCAGGTCAGGTCATGATCTCAGGGTCCTGGGATCGAGCCCTGCATCGGGCTCTCTGCTCAGTGGGGAACCTGCTTCCTCTCTCTCTCTGCCTAACTCTCTGCCTACTTGTGATCTCTGTCTGTCAAATAAATAAATAAAATCTTAAAAAAAAAAAAAAGATTGGGAAAAGAGCTTCTATTCCCAAATGTAGATCAAAAAATATTTTCAGATATTTTTAGTGTTTATCGTGCATCCATTTGTTATTTTATTTTTATTCTCTCGCACAGAGGATAATTTTCAATAAAAACTCTCCTTGGGGATTTACACAGCTTTTGTTTTAATTAGAAAGCCATCTCCCTTGCACTCTTGTACTACTGTTGACTCAAGTTATTAAAAAAATAATGGCTGAGGATACATTTGTTCTTTCAAAATAAACAACTACCCTTAATAATCCAGAAAAGAACCAGCCTGTGGATATGCATGGGGTGTTTGCTCCAAGAATACTTCTCGTGATGTGGGAAATGGCGGTGGTGGCCTCCTGACCCTCGGGCCAAGATACATAGTGTATTATGTCCCTGACTAGCTGTGCTTTGTCCCTGAGGGTGTTCTGATAATAGCAAACCCATGTGACAACTAAATATAGGAAACTTGTGTAGTTAATTAGAAATGCTGCCTTGGGTAGTTCAACCTCGGCTGAATAAAGATGTTTTCTTTTGGGGGCATCTGGGTGGCTCAGTCATTGGGCATCTGCCTTTGGCTCAGGTCATGATCCCAGGGTCTTGGGTTCAAGCCCTGCATCAGGCTCTCAGCTCAGCAGGAAGCCTGCTTCTCCCTCTCCCACTCCCCCGCTTGTGTTCCCTCTCTCGCTGTGTCTCTCTCTGTCAAATAAATAAAATCTTAAAAAAACAAAAGGTGTTTTCTTTTGAAATCAGTACTCTGTTGCCTTCAATGGTTGTTCTACACTAGCCTGCCAAGAACTATTATTCTCCATTTACAGAACTTGGTGAGGTGCCTCAGAATCTCCCAGCAATGGTCAATGTTTCATCTGAAAGGAAACAAGTATACTTCTCTGGTGTGTAGTGAGGAGTGAGGTCACGTAGCTCACCTTCATCTTCGAGTGGACCTGTTGGGTGGACCATTAGTCTCCCAGGGCTTTTCTACAACGAATAGTATGGAAAAGACTTGGGGAAAAATCAGTGCAATTCAGCCAATGACCAGAGCAGCTCAGTCATTTCTAGAGGGGGGCACAGCACTGCCATGTATCTTTCTGTGTACTTGCTGCTTTCTAAGAGACGGTTTAGACCTTGAAGTGTGGCTTTCCCTATCTCAAAAAGTATCTTTGGTTTTTTCTCTCCGCATCAAGTTTTGTGACCATGCATTTGACATCTACTATGGGCAAGGCACTGTGCTAGCCCTGGGGATATAAACATGTAACCCATCACCACTCTTAACGTGCTGGTAACTTGAGGGCTGCGTCCTAGACTGGAAACCAGTGGTAGTCACAGAAATTGACAGATAAGGTCTGCAGTGTCTTCTGTTTTTCTAAGGGGAAGAAAACTGGGGAGGAGAAAATGATATATTCTATCCATTTTCATCTCTGTGTTTTATGCCACAAAGAAGATTCAAAAGAAGTTACCGATAAAGTTGGTAATTTGAGATGATCAAAACCATAGAGGAGTGATGGCAGACAGGCCGGGCAGTGGGAAGCACAGTGTAGAAAGTCTGCATGGTACACTCAGGGGTTATGATTAGATCCGGGGAGCCGTCCCTAGAGTGTTGTCATTCCCAGTAATTTTTTTTTTTAATTCCTTGTCTATAAGAGCAGCAACCACTGGTCATACAGAATGAGCTGGATAAGACAAATGTTTAAAGTGTTTTGAGCTTCTCAGGAAACCAATGAACAGAAGTTTAAGAATCTGTGGTTGGGGTGAAAATATTTTGTATCTTTCCAGAGACTGAATGAAGAATGTGTATTTAAGGCAGTAAATGGCAGAAATGCTTGAACCCGGTAATGTGCAGTTATTGCTCTGGGACTCTTACAGGAAGAATAAGCACATTTTAATAAAAGAAGGCAATTTTTCTGATACTCTATTTGCTTAGTTTTCTAAAGCCTTCTAGAAAAAAGTGTATTGTGGAAAATCAATCAAGTTAGTTCAAGTTGAATATTTTCCTCTTGATGCAAAGCAATGAACCCGAAGATTGCTTTCTTGGGGAGAGAAGAAAAATCATGACTCGTGGGGCACCTGGGTGGCTCAGTGGGTTAAGCCTCTGCCTTCAGCTCAGGTCATGTTCTCGGGTCCTGAGATCGAGCCCCCATTGAGCTCTCTGCTCAGCAGGGAGCCTGCTTCCCCCTCTTTCTCTGCCTGCTACTCTGCCTACGTGTGATCTCTCTCTCTGTCAAATAAATAAATAAAACCTTTTTTTAAAAAAAAGACTCACACCAGAGCATTTCATTGAGAATTACGGTTGCTTGTGTTTTGGAATTCACATTGTTAAAAAGAGAAATTTTGGAAAGGCAGGGAGGGGTGGGACGAGACTCGTGGTTTGCATGTTGCCTATAATCATGTATTTCTTTTTTTAAAAGCCTGTGTTTCTTGGCGGATTGTGGTCTTAAAATAGAGCACAGCACATTTATTCTTGGGCTTGGCAAGGACCTGCATTTTGTTTATGGCTTGGGCTAATGTTTTGTGGACAAGAAACTTTTCATAGATAATCCCAGGACTGAAACAGCTCGTAAAGAAAGGTCAGCTAGTGCAGGCTCCAGCATCCTTTTCCCAAGTGGTCTTTCTGCCAGCAACCTGGGCCTCATCATTCAGTGGCAGGCCTGTCTATTTGGGCAGTGTCCAAGTGACAGAAATGTCTCCCTTCTCCTGAACCAGAATCTTTCACACTGACTCCGCTTCTTGAGCTTTGTTCCCGTTGGGGGTTTCACAGAACCTGGGCAATTCTTTCCTGTGATAGCCCTTCAGACAGCAGAGATTTGAAGGACGGTCGTCAGGCTCACACCTTACCACCCCCCAACCCCGCCGCCTTCACCAGGTTGTAATTCTTCCATCTGTATTTCTGTTGATAATTAAAGCCCGTCACCACTGTGGACTCAAGAAAGGAACGTGTGTCTAGTTCAGTGTATCACTTCTCTGGCTCTTGGTTTTAGACTTCCGTTAATATAGCCTCGGGTGGCCTCTAACCATGGGAGGGTCAGGCTCTTGAGCGTGAAAGCTGGTATAGTAAGAATCATCCTTGAAATCGCATATGAAGTATAGTAAATGCAAACAACATGTGGTTTTGTGTCTACAGCCCTTTATAAAATTTCTTATATACCCGAAAGTTTAGAACTACTGATCTGGCCAACAGAACTAAAGAAAAAAAAATCTTATCTGCAAAAGATTTCTACATAAATATAGTGATTGAAGACACATGCCTGCTTTTGCTGCCTACCAAACAAACCTTCATGGAAGCAAGACGAAGGAGGTGTGTTTTTGTTTCATTGTGGTAAAATGTATGTAATGCAACATTTACCATTTTAAAGTATACAGGTCGGTAGTATTAAGTTGTATGACCATCATCACCATCCTTCTCCAGAACTTTTTCATCTTGCCAAACCAAAACTCTGTACCCAGTGCACACCCAACGCCTCATTCCTTCCTCCCACCAGCCCCCACAAGCACCCTTCTACTTTCTGTCTTTGTGGATTTAACTACTCCAGGTACCTCGTGTAAGTGGAACCTTACAGTATTTGTCCTCTTGTCCCTGGCTTATTTCACTTAAAGGAGCTTTTTTTTTTTTTTTTTTAAAGATATTTATTATTTATTTGAGAGAGAGAGAGCACATGTGTGTGCAGGTGCAGGGAAAGGGGTAGAGGGAGAAGCAGACTTGCTGTTGAGCAGGGAGCCGGATGTGGGACTCAATCCCAGGACCCTAGGATCATAACCTGAGCTGAAGGCAGCTGCTTAACCAACTGAACCACCCAGGCGCCCCTTAAAAGCGCTTTTTTTAAAGGCACAAATCTACAAGTACCAAGATAGTGGGAGAGGAGAGAATAGGAACAATTTTTGGCACCGCGCTGAAGGGGAGATCTGTGGCTAAAATAAGGAGGACTGGCTTGTTTTCAGAATGTCAAAACATTCCTGAGTCTTTTAATGTCTTTTAAATGAGTCAGTTGGCTCTCAGCCTTCCCCAGTGACAGCTTAGGGTCCTGTTTTTTCCAGGTCTGCAAAATGTTGTGGGTAGTTATGCATCTGCTTTCTATCTTCCAAAGTTTTACTAAAAATGTTCTTGGTGGCAAAGAGAAGATCCTATAAGCTTCCAGGGGGAAGAACAGATCATATGCAAAGATCAGGAATCAGAATGGATTTTGACTTGTCCACAGTAACACTGACAGCTGGAAGGCAATGGGGCCATGCTTTGGGTAGTCTGGAGGAAAATGATGTTAAAACTAGCACTATCCAGACAAACTCTTAGTCGAATGTAAGGGTAGACTAATGACAATAGACATACAAGTTTTCAGGAAGCAACTGGAGGAGGTGGCCCACTGAAATGGGATTAAGGGATCCTTGTGTTCTGTAAAATCCATAAGACTAGTAGGCAATTTAAATTATATGCCTATATAACTTTAATAGAAAGAATAGTTAAAATTAAAGAGAATGTGGGGAAGGGAGGGAGACAGGTACTAAAGGATATGCTCCAGAATAATGAGGGAGTAAGTAACAAAAGCAGAAAACCGAGGCTCCCAGTTCAGAGAGTACCCACTTGGAGTCTAGTGATCACCGAGGCAGGACTGGAACAGGACAAAGGGACATAATGGAGCTGATCATCTTTTCAGTGAACTCAACTCTTCAGAAAATGGTATTGGGAGGTTTTGTAGACCTTCTGAATTTGTAGGAAAAGTTAAGTGATTTGTACATAAAACACCATAGTTCTTGGTGTTTTTTTAGGGAAACACCTCATTAGGGAAAATGAAGTAGTTACTAACTCTAGAGAAAAGGCATTAAATTAGACAAGAAAATATAATGTCCTTCTGAGGTCCGCCATGTATGAAACTTTCATGATCCTAGTAATATAAACAGTGAAGAGTAATTAACCACCATTTGTGAAGTAAGTAGCAAGTGCTGGGAGGGCCAGCAGAGGGGAAGTCAGTTGGGATTGTCTAAAACTGATGGGAGTCATGTAACATAAATACCTTCTCTGGAAAATTTTGGCAAATACCATAAGAAATAACTAAAAAAAATTGAAAGTGGTTTAAACTATGGAACAGAAAGGAGTAGGACCACTGTTTGAGAGCTGAACCCTGAACCATGACACAACCATTTGATTTTTTTTTTTTTTTAAGATTATTTATTTGACAGAGATCACAAGTAGGCAGAGAGGCAGGCAGAGAGAGAGGAGGAAGCAGGCTTCCCGCTGAGCAGAGAGCCTGATGCGGGGCTCGATCCCAGTACCCTGGGATCATGACCTAAGCCGAAGGCAGAGGCTTTAACCTACTGAGCCACCCAGGTGCCCCATTTGATTTTTAAAAAAGCTATTTGCATGCTTTGTACCTTTAAACCTAATGAAGATATAAAATAATTTAAATAGGAAAACAATCTCTTTGCAGCTGTGTGGACAATCTAAAGGATCTTGAATCTCGTTACGAGATGTGTTTGCTGTGATTCTTGAAGGAGGTCATGTTTGTGAGAGCACCTTGCACATAGTAGGTGCTAAATCAGTGTTTGCTGGGTTTGAATCTAAAGCACGCATGTTTGACCGGACTAGGAGATAGTTCCTTGGAAAGCTGCAGGAATGACTTGGCTGTCTTTCCTGACCTTCCAAGGCGGTATATCTTGCCGTGGCTGATTTTTGCTGCTGTACTATGGGCATTGGGCTCAGTACCCCACAGATGTGTGTAGTTGCCCGTGGGCAGGCATGTGTGTAGATGTGTGTATGTGTGTGTGCACGTGCATTAGGTGGTAAAATCAATCCAGATGACATGACTGGGTCGTACCATTGACAGCCATATCACTTTTGGCCCCGTTGAGGCCATCGGGCTGGGCTGTATATTCTGACCCTGCTGTACATCGTGTATTAGGCTGTTTTCAGTCTCTTAACCACCCATACATCTCAAGGATCATGAAAATCATTAAAAAGCAGATAGTGATGTCATCCTTTTCAAAGCCTCTCTCTCGCCCACTGCCTTAGGAGTAACACCTCAGATTTGGGGTATTCTGGGTCTGTCTGAACTATGATTTCGCCCTCCACCTATTTCTCTAGCTTTGTTTCTTGCCCCTCCAGGCTTCACTCTTTACACACCAATAAAACCAAAGAAATTACAGTTCTTTGTAAATAGTTGACCATTTCCTGCCCATGTCTTTGCTCTTGTTATTCCCCAGCTCCTTATCAGTCCTACTCCCACTGTCATGACAGTTTTAACGATTCTCTTCCCCTTCAAGATCAACTTACTTAGCCCTTCCTCCAGGAAGCCTTCCCTGAGTACCCCAGGCTGAGCGCGGTATCTCCTTTTGTGCTCTCATAGCACAGGTACAGGTCCCCCTCACAGGGTCCCAGAACTAATGCATCATCATAATACTATGGCTGTATCTGTCTCTTCCAGAAGGAGCTGACTGCCCAACAGGTCGGGGGTCCCAGCTGTTTCCATCAGTGCCCTACACCCTGCAGGTGACACAGTTCACTCCCCCTAGGGCTGACACTAATCTTGTGGGTCTTTAGGGTTGCAGCCACTTGCTCAGAGGTGACTCTTCCCTTCTGTGAGAGGAGCTTCATGTCCGTTCCTCGAGGATCCCAAGGCCATGGCCTCCAAGTCTCCAACCTTGTGATCCTGGTTTGGAAGCTCCCCCTCCTCCTTACCATTTGAATGCAGAACTAGATGCTGGGGATGATCTGTAGGACATGGTTCTGTGGGTCAGAGTTCGGAGAAAGCAATTCACTCGCCAAAATGCATGGATTTCCCTCTTTTTCCGTTCCATCAGGGAAGCACCTTGCCCGGGTGATTGGATTCATTCACTGATTGACTCAGCAAATATATATAGTTCCGTGCCAAGCCCTGTTCGGGGTACTTGGGAGGCAGCAGTGAACAAGATGAGTTGACTTTTCTATCCTTGAAGACATTCCGTTCTAGAGCAGAGAAGCAAACAATCCAAAGCAAACACAGACACAGTCATTCCAGGTACTGAGAAGGGGAGACAAGGTAGTAGGGGGTGAGGAGGCTACTTAGGTATGGTGACCAGGGGACAGCCTCTCTGTGGAGGCAACATTTGTGCTGAATGATGAAAAAAAGCTGCTCAAATAAAGAGTGAAGCTGCACTGTCCCATGTGGTGGTCACTGGCCACACGAAGGTACTTAAATTAATTAAATTTAAATTAGTTCTTCAGTCATACTAGCCACATTTCAAGTAGTCGATAGCCAACAGATGGCTGATGGCTACCATATTGAACTGCACAAATAGAGAACGTTTTCATCATCACAGAAGTGTTCTATTTGACGGAGCTGAGCTTGAGAAAGAACATTCGGGGGAGAGGGACCTGCATGTGCAAAGGCCTTGAGGCACGATGGGACTGGTGTGGGAGGGACCGGAAGGCAGTCATGGGTAGGGTGGAGTGAGCAGAAGGAAGTCATTGGTGAAACTGATGTAAGAAGCAGGGGAGGAAGGGACATCGGATTACTTACAGGAGAGCACATGGATGTTTTTTTTCAAAGAACTGCCTCCTTCCCTTTCACTTGTTGAAACTGGGCATGAAGTCAAGATGAGATGGGTCTGATAGGACTTTTAAAAGGAGAATGAAAATGATCTCTAGAGAGAATATTAAGTATGTAAAAATCATGGAGAAAAGATCTCTATTGACGAGTACAGCATGCATATAGCATGTCCTGACTCGGAGAGAAATCCTGGTTGACTCCAGTGGCCAGGGGCTGAGGTCATTCACTGCCCCTCCGACTTTAAAAGGAGGGAGCCAAACAAGAACATAATTTACCCAGTCTTTTCCCCAGATCTCTTAAAAACAGGACAATGTCTTTTAAAACCCTTCATAATGTGGTTCTTAGCAAAAGTAGGATTTTGACTCTTGTGTGTTGAGAGGCTAGAATTAGATTCTTGTTTTATAAACAGGAGTATCTGTGCCTTGACTTCATTTCATTTCCCATTTCACGAGGCGCTCGTCCCTTTTTTGCGCCTGCCCCTTTGCTAAACAGGTTTTCTTCTTTCTTTGTAAAGGTGCCTTTGTTTAAACCAACCAAGTTACTTGCTTTTACTGTAAACACAGTGTCCAGTGACTCTCCTTATTGTGGAGATCCAAAGCTTCACAGGAGGAAAAAAGTCTTCAAGGTCACTTTCTGATGTTTGTATTATAAAATAAGTCATCATGACTTAAAAAAAAAAAATGAGCTCCTCGGGGCTTATTAGCCCATTACAATTGAGTCCAAGTGACAGCTAGCGTTTGTTGAATCATAATTGATCTGATAAAATGTAATCTGATAATTAGGAGCTGTGTAAGAATAAATACACTCGACTCCTGTTTCCTTTGCCCTTGAAGGCTCTCACGCGGTTCCAAACCGTACCTTTGAATCGGAGAAGTTAGGGCGGTTCACGTTGCAGTCTGTGTGCTTCCCGGGGCAGTGTCCACCAGGTACGTGCGCACACGGGGTGCCTGCCCAGTCCCACTTCACCTGAAAGGCTGTGACCTGGCAGAAGGCTGCGTCCTTGCATCGGATTTTCATCCGAGGAAAGGGAAACCTGGTTGCAGCTTTAGGAACAGCTGGTTCTCGAGATCAGGCTGTACCCGAGGGCCAGTTGGGTCATGATTGCCACGTGGATGCTGTTCTCCCTCTTCACGGTAGGTCTCCTGGTTACTTACTTTTCTCGTGGAGTTCTAGGGCGTGTCGCGGAGGGAGCTTACACCTGTAGGGCCTCAAACTCGAGAAGGCACATTTCCTGTTATTCTTTAGGGGAATTACCTTTTTGAACTAAGGGCCTTAGAGTTACCCAGAAAGAAAAAGCACATCCCTTGACGTTTCAGGCACTGGAAGGAGCTAACGGTGTGCTCCCATGGCCAAGTTTTCTTTAAGAAAGAGAAAGCAGGATAGCGCTAAGGCTGTTAAAAGTGCTATTCTTCAAGTTCCAATTTTGTTGTGAATTATTTCTCTCTCCCTAGTAATGACTGTAATATCTTAGGACCTTCGACTAATATAGCATTTTTCTTCTCAGGGAGGCAAAGTTCAAGTAGAAATGTTCTCTGGGATTTTTACCTGATAATTTAATGCTGCAATTATTTCTAAACCAGTTAGTGATGATATTAGATGTGTTGCTAGGAAACCAGGCATACAGCTCATAAGCTGTGGAATACAGGAAAGGTATACATGCTATGCTTTAAAATCTGGTCAAATTATTTGCCACTGACCTTGAATGTGTTGGCAAGGTTGGTAGGCCTGCGGGTAAAGCTAAAACCTCTCCTTCTTAGTGTTTGAAACTATAATGTAAACTTTTCAGACCCACTTCTGGCCAGACATTCTGTACCCCACAGGGGGTTGGGGGCAGTTTTTGTACTTCTGTGCTTCCCTAGCCCAAGGCAAAGAGTATAGGGATATATGTACAATGCCGCCTACATCAATATAGTGATGGTAAAGTAGAGAAAGGAAACGTGAACTTGAACACTTGAACTTCTTCAAGTTCACAACAATCAGGTATTGTCCGTCCAAGGTCAATAAAGCTGTTAGAAAACATCCTCATAACTCAAGAAAGATGACTTCGTTTTCAGACTCTTTCAAATTTGCATGTGCTGATTTATAAAGTAATGTGTGGGATCTTTGCTTCTTTCCTGATCCCAGACGGTTTTGTGTGGTTGAGATGTATATGTATATTTTAATCATTGTTTAAGATTTATTCACTTTTTATATACATGCAGTAAAACCCTTTTGGCTTACAGTACCCCACAGGGGTTTGGACCAATGGAGATGGTTGCAGGTTTGTTTCCACAGTCAAGATACAGAACAGTTCAGTTATCCCACAAATATATTTTGTTTCAAAATATTGGCATGTTTGGTGTCTGTTGTCATTTCTGTTGGCATGTTTGGGTGTCTAGTTTACTCTTACTTCTGAAGGTGGAGCCGTACAATTTTGTCACAATTAACACAACAGCTTCTGACACCTTCCACCTAAAAGTTGAGTGAGGTATTAGAAGCAAGGTCTGATTTGCTAATTCTTTTCTCAAAGAATCATAAATGATAAAGTTGCACTATTTGATAAGTTGTTTCTTCGTATTATAATAGTTGGTTAGAACAGCATAATGGTTGGTACAATATAT
The DNA here is from genome assembly GCF_010015895.1 of Lontra canadensis. Classification (NCBI taxonomy): domain Eukaryota; kingdom Metazoa; phylum Chordata; class Mammalia; order Carnivora; family Mustelidae; genus Lontra; species Lontra canadensis. The sequence goes on from NW_022631013.1 coordinate 24,470,159, forward strand.
TAAAAAAATAGCTGAAGAAATTTGTAATAAATACTACAGTTAGTAAAAGTAATGTACTAAAAATGAAAAATGCTAATTTTAGGGGGAGTTTTTATATATATATATTATATGAATTTAGTACTAGGGTTTTAAGGAAATTGAAATGCTGCTAGAAGCAAGGACTGCATGACTCAAACTAGCTTACAAAGGGGACTTTAGTGGCTCAAATCACTGAAAGGTAGGCTTCAAGCACAGCAAAAGCCAGGGGTTCAAAAGACAGCATCCGTGTCCCTCCCCCCACCCCCATTCAGCTGTGTTTTCCTCTGTTGGCTCCATTCTTGTTTGGCTCTTTTCCTTGTGGGATCAATATGACTGATGGACAGCATCTCCAGGCTTTTATCCCATTTTCTCAATCTTTCCATTCCTTGGAATGGAATCTCATGGGCTCTGCTTGGCTCTCTTGCCCCTTGCAGCCCTGAAGGATAGGGAGTGGGCGAGCTGTAGTGCTCTGATTGGCTGGACTTGGGTCACATGCTCGACCCTGGAGCTGCTGCCAGTGACTGCATTGGGCAGAAGGAGGTAGTGATAGAAGGGGTAGTTCTTTAAGGGAAATTGAGGGACAGGTATATCAGATAGACCAAGACAATACATGTCCTCCATAGAGACATTCAGGCCATGCAGTCAGCTGTATTTTTTTTTAATCATCTTATAAACATATACTCTAGGCTGACCTTCCAAACCAGTAAAAACGAAACAAACAAAAAAGTGTTCAGGATTGATTGAGTGATTTTTGTTTTTTTATTTGTTTATTTTTGAGTGAGGACTTGAAACATTTTACTGGATGGGAGATGTGATCATTTTGGAAAAGAGTACTGGAAATTGAGTGACCATGGAACTGTGCTGAGTTAGGTTGATGGGACATGAGGAAAATCGGTCCTGTGGCTATCAATGAGTAAGGAACCTAGTATCTGAGGCAAAAGCCGAGGGAAAAAAAATTGGCAACTGACCGAAAACTGAGCCCAGGGTAGCATTGCTGAAAGAAAAGGAATGGTGTCTCAGATAGAAATGCTATCAGGAACATTTGAGGAGAATTCATGAAGGTTGAAGATAGGCGGGGTTGGTCTCATCCTATGAAGTGTGACTGCTTCCAGAATAAAGTCCAGATTCTAAAACATGGCCTTTGCGACCTACCCCAGCCTGACTCTCCAGCCTCTCCTCTCCCATTGCCGCCTTGCATCCTGTCTGTTAACACCTCATTGCTGAATGGTGGGTGTGCACATAGATCAGATGCTTGATAAATCTTTGTTGAAGACAGTTCATCCTCATACTTTAGTTGAGGGTCTTGGAGAGAATTACTCCAAAGACCCATTACAGATCTGTGCATTTTCTGTAAAACAACTGTGACTGGGAAGACTCATCAAGGGTTATGCCTTTCTTGTCAAATCAATGTGTATCTGGGGCCATTTTAATCATTAATGTTAATGACCTAGGTTGTAAGGCCAACATTCAGCCCCTGTAACAAGAGAAGTAAAATCTATACAGCACTTTTTTAGGATTAATAGACATAAAGCTTTTGGAGAAATATAGCTGATAAATTTTTACTTCCACAGATGAAATCATTTTATGAGTTCTTGGAATGGTAACTGTAATATGGTTCGGATCCTGGGGCATCAGATAGGTCAGGTAGAGGTCTGCCTTGCAGACTAATGCAAGCATTAACTTTATACCATTCCACTGCCTAAGTGGCCAATTTGGCAGACATTGTGGAATCACCCCTCTGAGCTGGTTTGTACTGGGTGCTGGGGACACAAAGGTGGCTAAGACAGGATCTCAGCCTCTGAGAGGCTTACTGTCTGTTTGGTTTGGTTTGATTTTATAATCATGATAAAATAGATATAGCATAACATTTTGTCATTTTAACGATTTTTAAATGCAAAATTCAGTAGTATCAAGTATATTCACAGAGTTACCCGCCCATCACCACGATCTACTTCCAGAACTTGTTTGTCATCCCAAATAGAGTCATATAAGATCTCTCCTTTTCTCTCTGGCTACTTTTGAGTAGCACAGTGTTTTCAAAATTCCTCTATACTGTAGCATGTAACAGAATCCTATTTCTTTTCATAGCAGAATAATATTCTTGTGTGTGTGTATATGTGTGTGTGTGCGTGTGTATACCACATTCTGCTTATCCATTCATCCAATGATGGACTCTTAGGTTTTTCCTACTTGTTGGCTACTGTGAAGAGTGCTGCTGTGAACGCTATTGTACAGGTACTTGTTGGGGTCCTTGCTTTCAATTATTTTCAACATGTATCTAGGTTCCTGTCAGATTTTACATCTTGTCTGGTGAACGGGCTGGTCTGGCACATCCATCAGTTGCTTCTGGCAAAGATCTATGCTCGTTTCCCTTCATTTCTATCATGCTTTTTCCTATCATAGGTACATGGGGGCCCGGATCGGTAAAATTTGATGAGAAAGAAAAGAAAAATCAGAAAGTAGCAATTCTGAGAGCGGAAATAATGAATCCTTTTTCGTCCTATGCCAAGCATGAATGACTCCCTCTTCTCCTAGGTCAAGGGGCTGCCAGGAATTCTAGAAAATCCTTTCCTCATGGATCTCTCTCTGAAAACCATGTAGGTGGAGGATACTATCTAAATGGGTTATCCTGGGGCGCCTGGGTGGCTCAGTGGGTTAAGCCGCTGCCTTCGGCTCAGGTCATGATCTCAGGGTCCTGGGATCGAGTCCCGCATCGGGCTCTCTGCTCAGCAGGGAGCCTGCTTCCCCCCGCCCTTCCTCTCTCTCTGCCTGCCTCTCTGCCTACTTGTGATCTCTCTCTGTCAAATAAATAAATAAAAATCTTTAAAAAAAAATAAAATAAAATAAAAAATAAATGGGTTATCCTGAACACAGCAGAGTGGCTGCCTGTTTAGTTATTAAACACTGTAGGCCAAGAGGACACTGGCGGTCCTGCTCTGCAGGGTCTTGCTAGCTGTGAGTTCCATCGGGGAGAGTGCAGAGGGAGGCCTGCTTTTAACTTGAGTTGCTTGTGTTTGGGTTAGTGGTATGCCTTAGAAATGGAGGGGAGCCAGCCTTCCCTTCGGCCATCCCAGGCTTCCCCCGGAATTTCCTTTTTACCCTGGGATGTCATATGGACCCTGAGCTATGTAGCAGATCACATATGGCCTGCTGTCAAGCATGAGAATAGCCTTTTTGTTCTTGGGGAGCTGCACCAAGCAAGTGGGAGAGAGGGAAGAAACCCTTTTTTTAGCATGAAAATACATTGCTATAATTCTTCCATTACCCCCTCCCTGCTTTGCTTTTTCACCCAGGGCTGAATCACAACATTTGGCCATAACAATGAAAAAGTGGTGGCTGTTCACTCTTGAGCTCCTGGAGTAGGATGGCCTGGGCAGGCCACTTATCCTCTGTCAGGGCTGGTTGTGGGGTTATACTGGGGCGTCTCTAAATCTCCCCCCAACCCCCCGCCCACCACTAGCTTAAATGCACAACACTGTGCAGTCACCCCCCCTGAATTGAGCCTGTGACATCTGAAGGCACAAGTTCAAATCTGATTTCTAATAAGAGTAGAGTAGGCTGGGCAGTTTCATGCTACTTTTTCTGAGTACGGAGGGGGATGTGTTTCTTCTTGGTTTTTCTGGACAGATTCGTTCTTATTGCTCCCCCCAAAAAACCTAGAGCATTAGTGCTAGTTTCAGGTCCAAGGGCCCCTGGCATTGGTTGGAGACAGCTGATTGGATCTCATTATTAACCTCCCCCCACCCCCCCCATAGGCACATGGCTCTTCCTTTCCGCTAGCCTAAATAGAGATTTACAGGTGGTTCATGTATAATGCATAGCAGGCAATGTTCTTTCCTGACTGATTAGCCATTCATTTTTGGAAATTCCATTATGTGTCAGGTGCTGGGGACCCCAAAATGAGTCACATGCATCCCTACATGAAGGGGTATTCAGCTAGTGATCTTCCTGCTACTTCCTGGGAAAGAGACATTTTGGTCCAGGACAGCAAATTTGTCATTGTCAAGTCTGTTGATATTTTATCTTTTATTCATAGCATGAATGATGTATTCAATAAGGAATTTCATTATGTCAGACTCTTAATAGGATCACAGAATTTTCAAACTGAGTGAGAATGTTGGTTCTCCATTTGGACTGCCTAAGTCCAAATGTCAGTCGACTTTTCTGTAAAACAAGGATAATACTAGTACTCGTTTCATACATTTGTAAGGAGGATTATATGAATTAATTCACAAAAAAAGTATTCAGAGTAAAGCCTGGCACTTAGAGCTATGTTACCTTTAAATTACCAATTCCTTCATTCTTCAAAAAATGAGTAGTGGATATAGTTGCCTAAGTCTGTGAATATTCTACAAACGACTGAATTGTACGCTTTAAAAGAGTGAATTTTCTGGTATGTGAATTATATGTCAGTGTAGCTGTTATAAAAGAAAATGAATGGGAAACCTGGGTGGCTCAGTTAAGGGTCTGACTCTTGATTTTGGCTCAGGTCATGATCTCAGGGTCAAGAGATCGAGCCCTGTGGCGGGCTCCACGCTCAGCGGGGAATCTGCTTTGAGATTTTCTCTCTCCCTCTGCCTCTGCCCACCCCCTTACTGTATGTACTTGCTCTCTCTCTCTCTCAAATAAAATTAATCTTTAAAAAAAAAAAAGAAAATTAACTGAGTATCTATTACGTGCTAGGCACTGCCTTTTTAAAACTGACAGGTAAGTAAGTGACCTGCTCAAGGTGAATGGGTGCAGAGATGGTTCTAGAGCTCTAGTCTCCTGGGGCACAAGCGAGAGTCTTTGCAAACCATCAAAATAAAATGAAGATTGCAATTCAGATTGGAAGCTGAGGTCAGTTTCTTAACCAGACCTTAAGAAAGAAAATGGTATGACCTAAGAACCTTAGCTTTCTACCTTTACCAGCTGTTTCTAGCACTTCACTTACCTGCCACACACCTCGGTGTTTTCAAGGCTTCAGACAAATAGATTGTAATAGTTACATAAATACACTGGAAAATATGACAACATTCTCCCCATCCAGCTCTAAATACAGATGGATATTTTTGGGTTAGATTTTTCCAGTTGAGTTATTGCTTTCAATTCCCCAACTTTGATATTTAGGAATTAGAGCTTTCTGGAAGGAAGGAAGGAAGAGAGAGAGAGGAGAGAGAGAGAGAGAGAAAGAAAAGGAAAGGAAAAGGAAAAGGAAAGAGAAAGAAAGGAAGGAAGGAAAGAAGGAAGGAAGGAAGGAAGGAAGGAAGGAAGGAAGGAAGGAAGGAAGGAGAAAGAAAAGAATAGCTTCCTATTGCAAGACAGGGATAGTATTTAAAAATCACCCCTACTGGCCTGGGTGACTTAGTCAGTTAAGCATCTGCCTTTGGCTCAGGTCATGATCCCAGGGTGCTGGGATCGAGCCCCACATCCGGCTCCCTGCTCAGCGAGGGGCCTCCTTCTCCCACTCCCTCTGCCTGCCGCTCCCCCTGCTTGTGTTCTGTCTGTCAAATAAAATCTTCTAAATCAATCAATCAATCAATCAATCAACAACAACAACAATTCACCCCTACTTACCACCACTACCAAAAATGAATAATACAAATTTTGTCCTCATGGTGAAGAAGATCTCAGTGATTGTTGAGATTTCCTAGCTAAGTCTAGAGAATCTAGAAGACGGAAGAAGAGAAAAGTGGGGGTGCCTGGGTGGCTCAATGGGTTAAAGCCTCTGTCTTCAGCTCAGGTCATGATCCCAGCGTCCTGGGATCGAGCCCCGGGATCCAGCCTCGCAGCATCGGGCTCTCTGCTCAGCAGGGAGCCTGCCTCCCCCTCTCTCTGCCTGCCTCTCTGCCTGCTTGTGATCTCTGTCTGTCAAATAAATAAATAAAATCTTAAAAAAAAAAAAAAAAAAAGAAGAGAGGAGTGTTTTCCAAATAAAATGGCATTGTCTCTCCCTGCTGGATCCAGTTTATATAGTCACAGAAACTGTTTTAGAGCCAGAGTTGCCTGTAGCCTTGGGCTCCCATCAGCTGCTGCTTTTTCTCTGCCATATGCTTTGTTCTGGGGTTTCTTCCTTCTCCTGACATTTGGTATTCAGGATAAGGGAAAACGACTTCCCCTGAACCAGTGAAATTACTATCAGGAAAAAATGGCTCATGTTTCCAGGCATCTGTGAATGAGCTGCTTCTCTGAGCTTCCTCAGCAACTATCTTGTGGAAGGAAACAGAAGAAGGTACAAGTTTTCAGCTCATCCAGTTACCCAGGATGAACATGAAGTACTTCTTGCTTCAGTGGCCCCAGACATCACTGGCTTTTCCCAAGCAGATGGGCAGCATTACCTTACTGCCATTTAATGAATAGGTTTGCCCCCAGCGGGTTGGAATGGTGGGGAAGGCTATTATGAAATCTCATTTGTTTTGCAGGAATCAGTTCAGGAGTCCCGAGAAAGCACCATCTGAAAAATGATAAAACAGGACTGTAACTTAAATAAGCTCCTTGTGTAACTCAGATTTGCCCCCAAACTGCTCTGACTTGGCAGGTCATTCTCATAGTAATTTTGCACTTTTGTGACAAAGAGCATTTTTTAATTGAATTTGTTTCTTGTGAGTAGGACCAAAACCAATTGTAAACACCTTTGTGGCTCCCCTCCCTTCTCTCTTTTTTTTTCTAGGACTGTAGCATCTGGGGCACATAATTTAGCTCTGAAAGCAGATAGCTGTAGGGCAGTGGGGAGGGGGAGGAGATGGTAAGAAGAGACGCTTTCAGTTCACACACACAACACACTGGAGTTTTATCAAGAAAGGTGCTTAGCATGGGGTAATAGACTCCTTTCATCAAACAACTTTAGGCTGTTTATAAATCTCATTTATCAAGGGTTGGACATTTGACCTCAACCTAAGCTGAGGTTTGAAAGGGCAGGCTGGGTAGCCCTGGGCCCACGGAGAGATGGAGAACACAGTCCTGCTCTTCTAGAACGGGGAGACGGTGGTGGAGAAGACCATACAGCGCCCCCCACCCCCGCTGTCCATCTGGGAGGAAGCTGGTCCCTCTCTGCTTATCCCAGTGTTTGTCCATGGACCTAGTGTCCCCTCAGTCACCTGGAGGAAACGGAGGCAGCTTATCATAAGACTCTGTGGAGTCATTTAATAAAAAATGGATTCAGGTTTTGATTTGGCTACTGAGGTGATTCCCCCCAAAGACCCCTGTTTACATGGGCTGGGGTGGGGGTCCTGAAAAAAGGCCATTAGAAATGGGTGGCTTAGTTTTTCACTCCTCTCCTGTGTCCCAGATAGGAAGCTCCTTGTGCTAAAGAAAGGCCGAAGACCGCTGTCATTTGGCTCTGATAGTCAGACACCCCTAGTTGGCTCCCTGGCCCCTTGAAGGCCATGGGGCACTCTTGCAAAAAGGAGAGTTGTTTTTAGAATTTATATCAAGGATCGCTTTTAGAAATCATGAGTAACTACAAGGATCCTGCGATGCTTTCATGCCGGGCCTGTGACAAGAACATGAGAGGTGGATCCAAGCCCTCCTCAGCCTCGGGAGAAGTGGGTTCTCCCAGCTACCTTGAAGACGCTGGTCTGGGGACTTACTGGGTGGCTGGCAGCTCTGCTAAGCGAGCCGGGGTGGCTTCTGGGAGGTGAGTCCCTGGAGGAGGGGGTCCCCTGAAGCCAAGTCATGATGCCTCCTGACGTCCATGAAGGGTTCTGTCAGTCTTTTCCCAGAAGTTTAGAAAAGAAGCCGTGTGAATAGGGGTTACGAAGAACATTCAGAGTTGAACCTTTCGAGTGTTGCTAAGGTCCATAAGGTGACCCTGGATCTTCCTTGCGGATATTGGCCCCTTTTCAATCAAATTAGGGATCAAACCTGGCTAGAACAGGAATCTTAAAAAATGAGGCATGTGGGGTCTAGGGCCGGCCTGGGGAGTTTTGCCGGAGTGTTCAGGGTCCTGCGTTTTCTATTTCCTGATGGCTCCGAGGGCCAAGGCTGTATGCCCAGCAGTTGGGTCCCCACCTCCTCTCACTGTGTGGAGAACATCTGCTGGGAGCTAAGGAGCTCTCTGGCTGTGCTTGGAAGACAAACAGAGGGTAGGAGGACGGGGCGGTGCCGGCACGGGCCAGGCCAGGATGAGGCAGACAGAGGTTCTGGCTCCCATGGCTCCCACTTTGGCTGGGAGAACCACGGCTCCCTTTCCCTGCCTGAAATCCGGGGGCAGCTGTCACTGCCCTTCCCTCCGGCCTCCCCAGAGAGAGAACACAGCTGATTTCTGGCCCTGCCTGAAGTCATCCACAGCTGCTCGTGTGTTTTCAGTAGGAGGACAAAGCAAGCCGTGTTGGCAGAGGGTAATCTGGAGGAAAAAGTTTCCTTTTCATGGTTCCCTTTCCTTTTGGGTGTGATGTACGACCCTCTTGCTAGGCAGCCTGGCAGATCGCTGGCCCCCAGGGATCTGGGGAGGGGGGTCTATTCCAGATGATTCCTACTACGATGGGCCTTGTGCCACGGTGACGGTTCCTGCGTGCCGGGCTCCCTCTGGGCACATCACATGCATGGTCTCCTTTGGCTCGGTGATACTCCAAGGACTGTCGACCCATCCCATTTTCAAACAAGGGCAACCGAGGCTCAGAGAGATCTAGCAGCTTGCCCACAGGGGGCAGGTGGCAGAACCAGGATCCAAAACCAGTTTTGTTCGACACTCTTCTTACCATGGCAGTGCATTTCGCTTTCTGTCAGCGTTGAAAGTATGCTAACTGCGAATCAGACACCCTCCAAAAGCAGGACTGTCCTCATCACAGGGGAGTGCCTCAAGGAATCAGGCTTACCTCTGTTTCCTAGACAGTATTCGCTGAGCTGTTAGACACAACATGTTTGGAAGATATACAGGGATTTATTGCTATGTTATTAGGGTATAAGCCTTATCAAGCAGAGAATAAATTTTCCATCCACTGTTATTGGCATCACACATTTTTTGTTTGCATTATCTTCAGGGCTGGATATAGAAAGATTAACGTAAGGAGGAAAAAAAAAATCAGATGTGCAAAAGTAAATAAATTATTTCAGGCCTGGTCTCAGATTCAGTGCTTACGGAACTGAAAGCCTGAAGTCCTTGGACCACATGAACACTGCCAGAATTTCATTCCCTGATCAGACTCCTGGCCTTGTCCAGGGGTAGCGGGAGCAGCAGGCCAGGGTCAGGACAGAAAACCAAGACTGCCTAAGCAAATGGCATGTCCCTCCGCATCCATGCCCTCCACGCTTTAATCTCCTCAATGGCCCTTTGGTCTTAAATGCTCTCAAAATTAAGACCCTAATCCTACATGGTCTGGTCCCATCCACCTCTTCAGATATCTTTTCCTCCAGGAGTGTCTTGCCCCATCCCAGAGCAGTCTTAGGTTTCTTGTCTGGGGTCTATCAAATTAGACTGACAAAAGAGAGTTGCAAGAGGAAAACAAACAGTTGACTGATCCCCATGTCCTGTGTGTAGGGGGTTTGTGTGTGTGTGTGTGTGTGTGTGTGTGTGTGTACGTGCGTGCATCCGCGTGGGAATACTTGGTGATGAGTAACTCAAAGGGGTGGTTAGAACTTGAACTTCTATAGCATCTTAGCAAAGTGATAATTTTATAGAAAAGTAACAAGACCAAGGAAAAGGACTGTGAGTTTCTAGGGTGGTGCATTGTGAGAAGGCGGACATAGGGAAGCAAATGGTGGAGAAGCAAGGTGTGTTAGGAATGTTCTTCTGGTGCCAATTTTGGACTGATGAGGGTCTAGAGTGGTCTCCAGTGATTAACTTCTGTGCTGCCAGTAGAGAGAGGAAGGGGGACACCTTACAAAATCATGCCCTGTTTTTAGGCAAATAGGGGGAGAACAAAGAGCTTTTCTTTCCTTTTTCCTTTTATTTCCTTCTTTCTTTTTCTTTTCTTTCTTTCTTTCTTTCTTTTTTTTTTAATTTTACTTTTGAGTACTCTGTACACCTACCAGGGAGCTTGAACTCTCAAACCTGAGATCAAGAGGCACAAGTTTCATGCACTGAGCCAGCCCAGCACCCCACAGAGAGCTTTTCTTGTATTATCTGCTGCATCTGGATGGCATTCATCTCAAAATAATTCTGTGCCGGGGTGGCATGTTCTGCTCCCCTTCACCAGCCACCAAAGCTACCTGCCATTTTTGTCCTTGCTCCTCTCACTCCTAACTCAGGGCCTTTGTGGAACCTGCCACCAGCCTGGAACAAGCTTCTGTCCCCCTTCATGGCTTAGTTAACGTCTTATCTTTCAGATGACAAATTGTTACTTCCTCCCAGAAGGCTTCCCTGACCTCCCTGACTAGCTCACGTTCCCCTGTTAGAGGCTGTCAAAGTGCTTTCTTCCCAAGCACTTCTCACAAATGCAACTTTACATGTATTTGAGATTGGAAAGTGTCTTGTTTTCCCACTACGATAATTTCCGGAAGGCAGCTCCATGCCTGGTTCTCCCCATTGTTCCTGGTCCACGGCACTCATTTGCAAGAGTGAGTGACTGCAAGAAGGAAGGGAAGCCCAGTGTGGTATTCAGATCTCACTGCGACTGACGGCGGTATCCGTGCTAAGTTGCACCAAGGGAAATACTAAGCAGGTAAACAGCTCACATTTCTTTAACCATGGTGTTAAATTTAAAAGGAGAACTTGGGGCGCCTGGGTGGCTCAGTCAGGTAAGTGTCTGCTTGTGGCTCAGGTCATGATCCCAGGGTCCTGGGATCGAGCCACTGCATCATTCTCCCTTCTCCGGGGGCCCTGCTTCTCCCTCTCCCTCTGCCTGCTGTTCCCCCTGCTTGTGCGCGCTCTCTCTCTCTCTGTCAAATAAATAAATGAAATCTTTAATACAATAAAATAAATAAAAGGAGAACTTACTGCTTCTTACTGCAATTTACAAACTTTTAGACCACTTTTGGTTTATATAGCCTACAGAGGGCTCTTTGAGGGAAGAACAAGGGAATTTCCCAGGTTCGACTTTTGATAAAACCTCTATCTTTCCCCTCAGGTGATTCTGCTCAGGAATCAGAAACTGGAGTGTGGCTGCTGTCTGAGCATTTCTTGGCAGTTTTTCCTCTGGTTGATTTTTCTACTTGTCCTTGAATTTTTATCGGAAGGGGAAATGTCCCTTGTTAATCCAGGTGGCATACAGAGAACCAAGACCTCTGGGTTTAGGCAGAGCTGGGCCCTCATTCCCAGAGCTCCCTTGGGTAGAGACATCATTTGCCTTATTGGCAAGAGACCAATTTTTAAAATTTTTATCACATTCTTTCTTGCTCAGATTTCTCTTGGCTTCATGAATACGGATCCTTCTGCTTCCCTCTCCTTTGGGCTCTGTTTGATCCCTTGAACATCTAAAGGAATGCCAGTCCCACCATCTTGTAGGAACCACTCAGGGGTCTCCATCCCACAACAGTGAGACCTTCCCCTGGGAAGCTCTCATATTACTGTTTGCTTGTCGGTTGGCCCCTTGGCTCCATTCTTCCTCTTGTCTGTACTCTAAATGCAGCCTGGCACATTTGAGAGGAGTTCTCCTTTTTTTTTTTTTTTTTTTTTTGAAGGGCAAGGTGTCATATTTTGAGTTCATGTTAGTCTCAAACTGGAAACTGTCCAGACTTTTGTTTGGATTTCAGATATTAAGCCCCAAACAAATTAAGATGTAAGTTGAAACAGTTCCTTAAAATTCCTCCCGGAGCACAAATCGTCCCTCACTTGAAGCTACCCTAAGTACAGTTCTTGAATCTTGAATCTCTGCATTCCTTGTAAACACTCATGGTAAAAACAGTTAATGATTAATCTGCCTGTGTTCCAGTGACTGAGAAAATGAGCATCCACACTTCTGAGGCCTCATATTATCAGGCTCTGAGGGGTGGTTTTTATAGCTAATGCAAGGCCTTGGTTTATCAGCTCCACTGGCCTGGAAACTCCTTAGACCCTGAATATTTGGGATGAGCAGAATGGACCCCGCTTAGGAATTCCAAGAAGGCAGAATCAAGATAGAGAGCAGCCAAAGCTCACAGATGTGGAATGAAACCCATTTCGAAACCCATTTCTAAACCCGATTCTTCTGCTCAGTTGGTAATGTGCTTAAAACCTGAACTCACTTGAGATTTTTGTAGCTGGTTAAAATATGTCAAACCCAGAATTATGCTTCTTTGTGTATTTATTTGGGAAACATAATGATGGTGATTCCAGGGCCTGGTAAGGCCCTGTTGAAATCTTCCGAGTGGATTCCGTCGTCTTTGTGCTGCAGAAATGCAAAATAGTAACTGTTGATGTGTGTCTTGAGTTGTGTGGTTGTATATGTTACATGTGTCTTCAGACTGTCTTGGCCCTTTTCTCTCTAGAACTTAATCCCCAGATTGAGGTATTAGTTGACAGATTGATAAACTTACTCAGGTTAGTAATACTATCTCGTAGGTTATAAACTGTGTCATCCTACACAGCCCCCCTAGTTTATAGGAGGAGAAGGAAAGAGGGCAGAGGATCGAGGCTAGAAGCCGTTCTGGACTATCAATCGAGGCCTTTTAAGACCTTTTAAGACCTTTTAATGATGAGTCTTCAGAAGAGTTTCTGCTTCAGAAGCTTCGATAATGCGTTATCTCCTATGTCTTATTTTGAGATTGGCTTGTAGTAAAGCCTGTGGGTTCATTATGCCAGAAGAGGGGGCACAGAGGGAATTTGTGATGGAAATGATTGCGCTGTAGTTCAAAGGGAATAGCAGTAGTCCATGCCAGGGCTCCCAGGATAGTATCTAATTGTTTCTATCATTGTTGCTTGACATTTGGTTGCTTTGTGGGTCCCACTTGGGAACTGAATTAACTTCAACACGCTTGACGGAAGCCTCTTTTTTCCCTACGGTTTGGGGGATGTTTTATCATTGACATTAGTAATTTTTTTCCTTTTCCTTTCTTTCCTTTTTTTTTTTTTTTTTTTAAGTAAAGTCTGTCCTCAACTTGGGTCTTGAACTCGCCACTCCAAGACCAAGAGTTGTAGCCTCTACCAGCTGAGACAGCCAGGCAGCCTTGGGAGTAGTTGTTTTAAGGGACTCTAGTTACTTACCCACATGTACACACATCCAATATATATGTCATTAAAGAAATAATCAGTTAATTTTTTATTTTATTTTATTTATTTATTTGTCAGAGACAGAGCACAAGCAGACCGAGTGGCAGGCAGAGGCAGAGAGAAGCGGGCTCCCCGCTGGACAAGGATCCCGATGCGGGACTCGATCCTAGGATCATGACCTGAGCCTAAGGCAGGGGCTTACTCTACTGAGCCACCCAGGCGTCCCAATCAGTTAATTTTTAATAATGTCCATCTGGTGACTACGAATTCATGTTTTCAAATCCCTGATACTCGTTTGATCCTTTTTATGCCCCACCAGTCTTCAGTGCTCATCAGGAGAGCTAATGAGGTGCCTAAGTCCTGCTGGGTTCCGTTGCTCCTTCCTGGAGTTGGTCACACTTTTTTTTTTTTTTTTTTTTTTTTTTGGGCAGGTGGGTGGGGATAAAATTTATCAGCAGGCAAATCCGGGAGGAACTAACGCTGTTACAAGTATCCTATTAGACCTGCAAGCTGCCTCAGCCAGCTAGTTGATATTGTAAGATAGTCTATGGGGTTTTCATTCCAAAGCTTTTTGTGTGACTCGGTAAGCAGTCTCTGCTTGAGAGAGCAAAGCAGCCTGGGTGTTATAAACGGACTATACCCTCTCACGTGTGATGCTCTCATTTTCCCCTTCAGAGTCTTTCTGTGAGAGCCAAACTCCCTACTTTTGTTTTTCCCAATAGCATTACACAAATTATTTCTTGTCGCCAACAGCCTTGGGCATTTTGGAAAATATCAGGGGGCTACATCTGCGTAACTTTGCAGAGGAGAGCCCTTCTTCGACAAACATGGTTTGGTTTTCTTGAGGAGGAGAACCTGGGGTTCATCAGGTTAGTTTTTCTGACGTGGAAACCCAGGTGGAACCACATGAGATCTTAGCAGGGTCACAACTCTGACCCCCTGGTGAGATTTTGTGACTAGAGTCTGGGTTGACCACAAAGGAGACCAGAAGAAGTCCAGAGAGCTGGGCGCACAGTTGTGTGGCAGGAAGAAGATTTGAACCCTGGGGCGCCTGGGTGTCACAGTTGGTTAAGTGCCCCACTCTTGATTTCTGCTCTGGTTGTGAGATCCAGCCCCGCCCCAGGCTCTGTGCCCAGCAGAGTCTGCTCTAGATTCTCTCTCTCTCTCTCTCTCTCTCTGTCCTTCTGCCCCTCCTGCTTGTGTACTCTTTCTCTCAAATAAATAAGTAAATCCTAAAAAAAGAAATAAGAAGATTCTCACCCCCCAGAGCAGCTTCTAGGGTGTGACGTGGGGAACTGAACCAAAAGGGGGAAAGCCTATTCTTCTAACCACCTCAGGATCCCCCTGGGCATTATTGCTGAGGGCACGTGTAAGGCTGCAGCCTTCCTAAGGTGGGGAGAGGAGCAGGAGTTGGTGGGTGTGTGCTGGGGCCGTGTCACTGAGAGGACAGGTTATGAGCTCCCAGTGCTTTTCCATCCCTGTGCACCCGGCTCCCTGATTCCAGGTGCATTGAGGACTAGTGTGCTTTCCCCGGTGCACAGCAAGGTAGGAGACTAGGGGAGAGAGAGAACAGCAGCCAGGAGTAGATGGGAGAGAGTTGGCAGACAAAGGCTTGTGTCGCTTTGTGCGTGTGCACAAGCCTCTACGTCCATCAACAGTCCAGAAATTGGATTGCCGTTCAATCCTCAAATGGCTTGTTTATGAAACCGAAAGCTGCTATCTCCTTTAGGAAATATTCAATTCCGGCAGTTAGCCCCAAGAGTTAAAGAGCCTCACTCTCCACAGTCTGCTTTGTACGGTTCCCAAACAATGCTTTGATGTGCAAGGTTCTCCTAATGGAAGATAAGCCATCAATTAACCCAACTGGAAGGTTAAGCTGAAAGCAGACTTTTCAAGGAAGGGATTATCTCCAAGTTAACCACTGATTGACTTTATCTATCTGGGATATGTTCTTATGAAAAGGCTTAATCTCCACCTAGTCCGAGGGCAAGGAGGGTGCAGAAGTACTGTAGTTATTTGGTTTGTTTTGAAAGTCCCTGTAGAAATTGGATCTTTGGTCACCTGAGCCTGGGATGGAGATGACCATAGTTTCCTTTTTAAATAAGTTACCATTTGAATTCCTTCAAGAATTGGTCTTAATACTATTAAATTGCTAGGGGCTTTATTTTTATTTTCTTTACAAAAAGTGAGCAGAAGCATCTAATTTATAAGAGTTTTGTTTTTTTTTTTTTAATGAGAGTATTAACAATATTGTGAGTTTAAGCACAGTGCAGATGAAGCAGACCGGTAACTGTATGCTTGAGATTTGAGATTCTGATTTCAGAATAAGTTTTCTTTATTTTGACTTTCAAATACCGTAAAATATTGACAAACACTGTTAATTTTCATAGAGCTTTCCAGGAAAGTAATTCATAAATTGAGCTATTTCACTGTTACTTTTTATTATTTTTTCTTTAGTATGCCTTGCGTTTGCTAGTATGTTTAGGAAACCAAAGGGGGGCTATGAAAATATATATTGTCAAAAACACAGAAAATAGAATAGGGTAGTTATTCCACCACCCTGCTACAGTCAATAATTTATTTTCTTCTTGTCTTTTTTCCCCTGTGTTTGCTACAAAGTGTAATCCGTCTACCTAGATTCTATTTCCTATTTCCTCAGCCTCATAGAAAGTTTCCAAAATTATGTCCGTGATCCTTAATGCCCTTAATGGGTCCAGAGTTTCTTTTGGGGGGGGGGAAATGAAAAATTTTAGAAATAGTGGGAATGATTTACTACATTGTGAATGTAATTAGTGCCACCACAATGTGCTTTTATTTTATTTTATTTTTTAAAGATTTTATTTATTTGACAGACAGAGATCACAAGCAGGCAGAGAGGCAGGCAGAGAGAGAGGGGGAAGCAGGCTCCCTGCTGAGCAGAGAGCCTGATGCGGGGCTCGATCCCAGGACCCTGAGATCATGACCTGAGCAGAAGGCCGAGGCTTTAACCCACTGAGCCACCCAGGCACCCCCACAATGTACTTTTAAAATGACAAAAGAAAAAAGGCAACTTTTATGTCATATATATATATATTCCTGCCCCCCCCCCCCCCCCCCGTTAAGAAATGAAGTTCGGCTGAGTAAATTTAAGGATCTCATTGGCTTTATTTAACAGTTCCTGGAATGGGCAGCATCCCATCTAACAAGCAGAGGAGAACACCAAGAGGGTGTATAAAATGGAAGGCTTTTATGGGAAGGACAAGGATGGGGCAAGAAAGTTTTTTAAGCAAAAGAGAAGACAGGATTATTCCAGGCAAGCTCACTTCCCCTCAGGGAGAGGGCCTGGGGGGGCGGGGGTCATGTTAGGTAGATGACCTCATCTTCCTTTGGGGGGCATAGAGAGAGCCCATGTGACAGATGATCTCATTGGTGCTTATCAGAAAATTCCAGATTGACAGGTTAAGATTTCTGGGGGAGATTGAAACTGCAATTAGGTTAGGTATTAAGCCCTGGTTTGGTGACTTGGCCTACCCAGGTGACGCCATTTGGGGCCTCTGGATTTCTTTTTAACACCACATTGAAAAAAAGTACATAAAAGCTGTGCTCCCACATTGTTTGCTTTTTTCCCCTTTTTTGGGAAGTAAAGTATTGGTGGATTTCAGAGTTGTAACGCTGGGAGAAACTGTTAGTGTGGGCTTTATTTTCCATGAGATTCAAAAACCAGAACTTTTTAATACTATTTAGCCTTTGAAATAAGCCTAAAATTTAAGAGGAGAGTTTTCAGCAATGTAGTGGCATGTTATTAAAACTTAAGAAATGGGGCGCCTGGGTGGCTAAGTCCATTAAGTATTGGCCTCTGGCTCGGGTCATGATCCTGGAGTCGGGGGATCAAATCCCACATTGGGCTCCCGGCTCAGCAGGGAGTCTGCTTCTCCCTCTGACCCTCCCCCCTCTCCCCTCTCATGCTCTCTCTTGTTCTCTCTCTCTCAAATAAATAAAACTTTTATAAAAAAAGTAAAATTCAAAAACCTCAGAGACATCATGTTTCAGGTTTGAGGTCATTAAAACCCCTCCAGGAACACAGCGGCTGTTGTGGGAAGGAGGGTCCCCATGATGGATGGTGGCCCTTGACAGATAATGACAGATGAATAACTCTTCCAACTAATTTGCCAGCTCCCCAACACCAGTGAGGCCGAACCCTGCCCATAGGGAGTTCCTACAATAACTGAGTAAGTCCTTGAGAAGGACATCCAGGTGTGACAGCAACATTCTGCCGGGGTGTTTCCGCACCAGGAGGCTTCACGGGGAAGCAGGTTCGACCGGGGCCCTGCAGAAAAGCTGAGTGAGAGAGAGAGGGCACCAGTGAGGAAAACAGATGAGATTTGGAAAGGGTGGCAGGCCCTTAATTCCAGATTCAGGAGTGTCTTTAAAAAAAAAAAAAAAAAAAAAGGTCTTAGTGCCATTTATTAAAGTCCTCATCGGGGACCATCTCTTGTTTCTTTCAGTTCTTAGAGCCCCCGAGTCAGGACTTAGGGAGTTGCGGACCCTCAGAAAATGTCTGTGCTACACTTTGGTGGCGGGAAGGAAGACCCGGAGGGAAACCACAGCGGCACCGCCGATCTCAAGCCTCCATCGCGGTGCCCAGGGTTCAGATCACAGGCTGGTGTGTCTTTTCAGACCGCACACCTGACTTCCTTTGCCCCTGGGACAAGTGGTCCCAGACATGGTGGATGTGGTGCATTCAATTCCGGAATTCTTAAACAGTGCAAAGATGCATCCAGGCTTGCAAAAACAAGGGCAAGCTGGATATGTGAGTCCATTTGGGATCAAGGTTTTCAACATCTCCACTCTCTTAGGATATTGTTTTGTGTTCATATATCCCACTTGAAATTCACTGGCCCCATACCTTGTTAAACATGAACTTGTGAAATCAAAACATGATCTTAAAGAATGTTTTCAACCATGGTACGGAAGAGAGAATGCACTATCTTAGGCGTTTCGGTGCTGCACAGTGACATTGAGGGAGGCTGACTTAGTGGGGAGCTGACAAACCCCTCATTAGCACCCCCTTCTTTGCAGGTGAAGTCTTGCCCCCTCATTTTTCCATTCCCCTGATGGCCAAACTCTTTGCCAGGCTGAGATGCTGGCGTTCTAACTGTCTGTGCCGGTTTTGAGGTTCAGCATGTCCTCACCAATGCGGGGAACGTGGGTTGGGCTTATTTCTTCATTTTGCATAGGAGGTGCTCAGAAAAAAGAAGGGGAAAAAATGGGAGATTCAGCGTTTTAGAACACAACAAAGCAACATCAACATCGTGGTATAAGCCAGCCTTCGGGTACCAGCATCTCACAGCTTGAGATGTTTGTTGATGGGTTCCTGAGCCATTCAAGTCCCCATCTGTATCCCAGGCCCCTGTTATTTCCTGTTCTTGGATCCCTACCTTTGTCCTCTTGTCTGGGGAGGCGTCCACGTCCGGAATGGACTGGCTTCTCTGGGCTCCTGCTATTGTGGTCCAAACTGTGTACACGACAAATAGACATTCTTGGGAGTGGCCAGACATTATCTAGAGAATTCCAACCATTCAGCTGAAGAGAAAGTCCCTCACCCAGAACATTTAGAGGAGAACTCCAGGCATCTCAAGTAGGGGCAGATGGCAAACACAACCTTTTAAGACCACCATCCGATGGGCTCAGGGCATGATCTTGGGATTGTGAGATCAAGCCCCGTTTCGGGCTCCATGCGTGATGGGGAGTCGGCCTGAGATTCTCTCTCTCTCTCGTCTTCTGCCCCTCCCCCTGCTTGAGTGCTCATGTGCTCTCTTAAATAAATAAATCTTAAAAAAAAAAAAAAAGACTACCACCCAAGATACAGCTAAGAGCGCTAAGTGAATTTTCCTTTTGGTGGGCCATGGCACTTCATTCGTCTTTGGAAAACAAAAAGGATGTTAGCATCTGCTTCTCTGTTGTGGACTTCGAAGAGCTGGGCAAGCCAGGGCTTGGATCTCAACTCTATCACTTACTTGCTTTGTGTCCTTGGGCAAAACACTTCTACTCTGAGCTCATTGTCTTCACCTGCAAAAGAGAAATGATAATCTATTCCAGGGTATTGCTGTGTGGCTTTATTGAGATAATGCATGGAAAGGACCTTGTAAATGGCCTACACATTGTAATATCCGGTTCGTAATTATGACCCTTGCCATTCCTGTCATGTTTATTTCCCATAAAGGAAACTAGCACACAACTAAGCCAGAAAGCATGTGAAAGAAGAGTTCTAGGATCCAATTAGAGGAGGAGGTAAAGTAGACAAGGAGTCACAGAGCTAATCTTCCTTGTTTGATAAGCCTCTAGTCTAGATTGTCCCAACTTCTAATTCCAAATCAACTGGAGGCAGGGTCATAATTCATTGCCCTTAGGTGGCCTGGGGTCAATCAGAGCCTCACTATTTACTGCTTGGTGTCTTGAGGCAAATCACTTAAAACTCTGGATCTCAGTTTCCTTAGCTGTATGGTTAGAGATGTCAAGGGTCCTGGCCTCAGAGGCTGGTTTTGAGGAATAAATGTGACTGTGCATTGAAATCATTTAATGGCAATGGCTAGCAGGTAATCAATGCTCATTATAATGCTATGACCGCTTGGTCATCAACCCCACCCAATACCTTCAAGATTGGTGGCCTCTGTCTTCCATCTCCAGTCTCACAGGGTGCACATCCATCGCCAACTCTGAGACTCTGAAGCATCAGTCTTTGTAAACTGGCCTCGGTGGACATCGGCGCCCACCCATGCTTCCGTTCCGGGTAGGCACTTGGTAAGCCTGTACCCATTGCTGCCTGAGTGTGCCCTTACTCCACACCTCTCCCTTTGCTCTTCGTGTTTGGTCCGCAAATTTTAAAAAGTGCAAATGCCATGGAGCCACTCCCCTCTGACAGAGCTGGAAAAATTCTGTTGTTGGCTTGCTGCCAACATAGAAAGCCAGGGTGACCTGCCTCATGTGGCCAGCTTACCTTGTCCCCGTCTCGGGGCCAGGTGCCTTCACGTGCTGTCTCTTAGGGAATCTTTACAACAGCTTTAGAAGGTGGGTATTTTGGTTTCTTATTGCTGCTGTAACAAATTGCCACAAAATTAGTGGATTAAAACAATAGAAATGTATTCTCTCATAGTTCAGGAGGCCAGGAGTCTGAAATCCAGGTTGGCTGGGTTGGTTCTCTCTGGAGGCTATGAGGGAGAATGGTTCATGTCTTTCTCCTAACTTCCGGTTGGTTGCCAGGAAGCCTCGGCAATCCTTGGCTGGTGGTTAAAATCACTCCAGTTTCCACCTTGTCCTCATATGGAGTTTTCCTTCTTTTTGTGTATCTCTGTGTGTTTTTTCCTCTTATAAGGACACCAGCCATCAGAGTGAGGGCCCACCATAATCCACAAGGACAGCATTTTCACTAACTACATCTGCAAAGACCCTGTTTCCAAAAAAGGTCACATTCTGAGGTTCCAAGTAGACTTGAGTTTTGGAGGGAACACGGTTCCACCCACTACATTAATTATAGCCATTTAACAGATGAGGACCTGAGCTTCAAGAGAGGAGCAAATCCTTTGTGTAAGCATCATGTGGTCCACGTGTGACACCAGACAATTCAAGCTCTGACGTCCTGTTCTCGAAGATTCCTGTTCTTCCCACTGGTTCCCCTTACTGCACATAAATAAGTGGAGAATAAAATAAGGCTCTAAAATCATGGCAGCAAAATGGTTAGCAGCGATCAGCTACTAGATCAAAGAGGGCCTCTGGGGAGTGAGCAGGATGAAGTAGAGTCTGTGCGAGTGAATGGTAACCCCCTTTCTTGTTGCTGGTTCTCAGACTTCATCCTGTTTGCATAATCAGCATAACTTGTTGGCTCTCAACCACAGTGCTCTTTTCCCGGGACTCCGTGGCCAGGCAGAGAGATTCCTCATAAATGAGACACGAGGTAGTTGTCGGATTCTGTTGGCATCGAGAGAAAGGAAAGAACACATTTCTCAGTGTGGTGCCAAATACTCTTGTACAGCTCTCTTGCACCCCATCTTACTGCTGGCTTCTGCTTATCTTGCATCCCCTAGGGGGATGGAGAAATTTTATGCTTTCCTTCTCCCGCAGAGGTTTCTTCCTGGCATTCAGAGCCACAAAGGCAGTGGACGGAAGCAGGTGACTGGCCCTCGGCCGCCTCTACAGCGCAGCTGCCCGAACTTTTCCCAGAATGTGGTCCTGCAGAGCTGGCCCAGGGTAGCTTGGTATAGCACAGTGCTGTAACACAAGGGGAGTGATCCACGAGCTCACCCTCATTCTGGCTAAAGCAGAGGACAGAACCAGGGTCAGGTCCTCAATGTCGGGGCAAGCTCACCTTGGCTTAAATCACAAATGCCCCTCTGGTACCAGCCTCAGAGTCCTGAGTTGTTAGGGTCGTCGGTTTGCGGCGTGAGGTGGGAGTCCAAAATTCGGGTGGGCCTGGCTTCAGCCTTTCTTGCCCTTTGACTGCCCTCCAAGGGTGCTCTTCTTCTGTAGACCAATGTCCCCAGCACCTGTCCTGATCCAGAACTGCCACTCAGTCCTGGCAGAACAGGACTGTCAGACTGACCATCTGGACTTTTCCTGGAGTTCTCTCTTGCTGTCAGCACCGGGAAGGGGTCTCTCTGCTTCCCAGTCCGCCTTCTCTTGTGGCTTTGTGCTTTTGAAGAAACTTAAGACAACTGAGTAGCAGTTCATAGTGACTTGAATAACCGTAATGATGAAACCTGTTCTGTGAGTGGGGGTCCAAACCTTCTAGAGCCTTCCAGCAGTTCCCTTCTAATTCATATGTAGCAGATTCAATAGAACCAAACCTTTCTCCTCTTGGTAGGTGGTAGATGCTTTTGTTGAGTTTTCTTGGAGCTCTCCAGGTATTTCATTTTAAAAGTACCTCTTGATTGTTGCGGTTTCCTTCCTTCTCCAAACTTGTGAGCCTAGTCATGGGGAAGTGAAGACAGATGGTGTGCTACCTCCCATCTCTGAGCAGGGAAGTACTTGGTGGGTGAGTCTACTCTAGGACTCAGCTCCTGGCTAAGTCTCCTTACTGCCCAAGGGCTGGGATCTGGAGGACAGATGGGAAGGGATCCTGAAGCAGAATTGGCACTTGAGTCCGGGGCCCATGGTTCAAGATTACCCCAGTGCAATTACTGCCCAATCTCTAAAGTGCTCAGCATTCATTTTTGACATTAATAAGAGATGAGATCGTTTTGCTTCCAGATTACCAGATTTGCCAAATCCCAAATGTTTTTTTTCCCCTAAATACTGTTTTTAAAACTTGAGTAGAACAAAACAAAACAAAACAAAACAACAAAAAAAAAGATTTAAATTCACTGTGTGTGTGTGCGTGTGTCCACCAGTCTGTCTGTCTTACAGGGGAGGTTACTAGTTGGATTCACCTGCACATTTAAGTTGAATGGAGAAAAAAAAAAAAAACCCAACTATTGTTTAGAATAATAGATAAAGTCAGCCTCCAATTTTTGTTCTCTACCGACTGAGCAGACCTTCAGAAATTTTTCAGTGGGGTTTTCCTATGACATGTCTTGTCTGTGACAGTTCATGGAATTCTGTGACATTTGACTTCCCAAGAAGAATTTGGTTACTCACAAAGTGTTACACAACTTTTCTGGGAATAGGAAGCTCATGGAAGGAAAATGTCTATCTATAACAGCAAGCCAATTTCTTATCTTTGATGAAAAAGGAAGATTATATGATGGTAAGATGGACAGAGAGAGACTGCGCCTTAAAGTATACTGGATCACAGCAAGAAAGCATAACTTCCTCAGGGACAGGCTGCATTTTGACACACATTTACTCATCATGGCTCAGTAAAGTCTTTAGTGTTCATTGTATAGATAGAAAATGAAGTGTAAGAGGCATTACAATACCTAACAAGTAGATAAGCCTTCGTCTATTTTGTTGTTGTTAGAGAGAACACATGTCCCTGCCATGATGAGGGAGAGGCAGGAGAAAGAGAGAATTTCAAGCAGATTCCATGCTGAGTGGGGAGCCCAGTGTGGGGTTCAACCCCAGAACCCTGAGATCATGACCTGGGCTGAAACCAAGAGTTGGGTACTTAACCCACTGAGCCTCCCCGGTGCCCCTTCTAAAGTCTTTCTGAGCAAATTAGAGATTCCTTTGGGCAATTTTTAAGTTGTTGATATTCCCATCAAATACCCATCTAAGTGTAAATAGCTTGAAAGACGGCTCCGTGCTGAGGCGTGGAGTCACATGGGGCTGAGACTCAGCGGAGGACCTGTCTGAATGGTAGCTGGGGAAAGTGCAGCCATGGCCACTTAGAAAGGACATCTGGAGGGGCCGAGACCCAGGCTCCTCGGTATGTGCCTTGCATTGGACCTTGGAGCAGTTTGAAAAGCCACAGACCTCCAGCTCCCTTCCATCCTGGGAAGCCTGTAGAGACTTCCGGGTGCCAGCCTCTCCCTTCTCCCTGCTTTGCAATGCTTGCAGCAGCCTGGCCTTACTGTTTCTAAAGCCAGCCTCTCTCCCCATTGCCGGCTTCCATCGGGTTCCTCCTGATCTCAACAAAGCTACTTTGGAACATTCTGTCACACTAAGGTGTACACATGGGATGGCTACATTTAGCCGAATACACTTCAACCCAAGGGGTGATGTTCTGACAAGGGCAATGTCTAAGACGGCCAAGTTCCATCCGGGAATCCTTGCAGTCTCTCTTGGCCCAAGTATCAAGCAGCTTCAAAGGCTGAAATGACTGCTCCTGCTCCCATTTGCTGGCTTGCTTCCTCTCAGCTCTGCCCTTGTTGTTACGGGCTCAGAACTACCTAACATTTCCTTTTTGCCCAAGGCTCACCCTGGCCTCACACAACCACAGAGATTAGAAGCAGAAAGGAAGTGAACTTTGAGACTTCACCTGGTTTAGGTGTCCCATTTCTCAGACCAGAAAATTGAGACCCAGGAAAGGAAGATGGCCTTTCCAAAGTCACGTAGCAGCAGGTGCACGGTTTCAGAGACCGCCTGTTTGTCCCTTGCATTTGCCACCCCTTTTGAGCCTGCGTGTACTTCCTGGGTTGTCTCCTGAGCTGCCCTCTGGCTTCCAGAGCAAAGCCTGCTCTGTGGGTGGGAGTCGTGGATTCTAGCCAGAGCTCTGTTCTTTTTTTTTTTTTTTTTTTTTTAAAGATTTTATTTATTTATTTGACAGACAGAGATCACAAGTAGGCAGAGAGGCAGGCAGAGAGAGAGAGAGAGGAAGAAGCAGGCTCCCTGCAGAGCAGAGAGCCCGATGTGGGGCTCGATCCCAGGACCCTGGGATCATGACCTGAGCCGAAGGCAGAGGCTTTAACCCACTGAGCCACCCAGGTGCCCCCAGAGCTCTGTTCTTGACCAGCCGTGTCACCCTAGGGACGACTCTGGGTTGTCGCAGGCTGTGGATGGGTGAGAAACTCCACCTTGCTGTTTGTGGAGGAACGGAGAAGCTGTGTAAGGAAGGGTGTGTGACACAGATTGGCACCCAGTAAGTGTGCAGCAGATACTTGCTGAATGGTGGACTTAAGAGCGCCCACTGCCTTCAGGCCCTGGCTGCTGGGGGCTCGCAAATTGCCCTCTGCTTCCCAGCCAACCAGGACCCTATTTCAAAATGGCTTCACTTCCCCCAGCACCAGACACCCTCAGAGACTGAACAGGAGATCGGGTTACAGCACAGGAGCATTCAGCTGGCCGTCCAATTTATTTTCGTCAATTCAGGAAAACCACCCCAAGCTCCGAGGCCGTGCGGAGGGGAGGTGGAGGGGTGAGCAGTCGTGAGGTGCGCGCGCTGCATGTAGCTCTGCTTAGTCCTGA
Source organism: Lontra canadensis (assembly GCF_010015895.1). NCBI lineage: Eukaryota > Metazoa > Chordata > Mammalia > Carnivora > Mustelidae > Lontra > Lontra canadensis. The sequence continues at coordinate 24,495,039 of NW_022631013.1, forward strand.
CAGGAGAGCCACGGCCGTCGAGGGCAGGGAGGCTCGGTGTATGCTTTTGCTGCCTGTATGGGCCTTGCTGGTTGAATTGTGCTCTGTGCCTCTGAGTATAAACCAGTTTTCCTAAACTCCATCCTATTTTTGCAACTGGAGGGAGGGGTGTGTGTGTGTGTATACGTGTACAAATGCGTGTGCACAAATGTGCATGCCTGAGTGTACATAATTGTGCACGTGTGTGTGAGTGAATACGCGTGTTCCTTCCTAGGGCTGCCGTAACGAAGTACCAGAAACTGGGCGGCTTGAACCACAGAAGTGCACTGTCTCACAGTCCTGGAGACTGGAAGTGCAAAAACCAGCTACCAGCCGTGCTTCCTTCTGAGGGCTGTAGGGAAGGGTTTTTCCAAGCCCCTCTCCTTGGCTTATAGATGCCGCCTGCTCTCCTGTATGTTCACATTGTCTTTCTTCTAGGTGTTTCTCTGTGTCTAAGTCTCTTTTTTATAAGGGCGCTAGTATTGGATTAATGACCATGTAACTTGATTACTTCTGTAAGACCCCGTCTCCAGATAAGGTCACATTTTGAGGAATTGTATGTTTGGATTTAGGCATATGAAGTTGGGTTTCAACCCATAACAGGGAGCATGCGTGTGTGTGTATGTGCAAGTAGGTCATGAACCATAGCATCTCAGACTCCAGTCAGAAGCATGCCCACTAATGATGAGGCGCCTGGCTGGCTCAGTTGGTAGAGTGTGAGACTCTTGATCTTGGGGTTGTCAGTTCGAGCCCCATGCTGGGTGCAGAGATTACTTAAAAATAAAATCTTTAGGAAAAAAAAAAAAACAAAACTCAGCTACTACTTAAATAATAGTACTTTTTTTTCTTTTTTAGTTTATTTATTTTTAGTTTATTTATTTATTTATTATTTATGTACTTTTGATAATTTCTGCATCCAATGTGGAGCTCCAACTCCCAGCCCCAAGATCGAAAGTCACAGACTCCACCAACAGAGACAGCCAGGTGCCCCTCAGATAATAGTACTTTAAGAGCATGTATTGTTTTCTCTTTTGTGAACAGGGAAGATTTAAAATAATTTTTTAATATATATATCAATCTCTTCCCTCAAGCAGAAGGGCAGGCATGACTATGTAGAAAGTCCTAGGTACCACTCTTGCCTCTTGGCTTGAAACCATCTCTTCATGGAAGACTGTCTCCTGCTCTGTCACTCTCCAGCAGAGTGTGCCGCCCCTGGTGCGTGATTTCCCCACCTCACGTTCCTTTAGACAGTTAAGTAGCATCTTGAAATGCCTCTGGCTATACTACAGAACATTCCAGTTATTCCAAAGGGTACATAAATTCAGAGTTTCCATATTACTCCCTACTGACTTGGTATCACCAAGTTAGCCCTTGAGAAACCCCTGGAGATTTCTAAATAAATGTCAGCAGATTCAAAATATCATTTAGATGTTGGAAGTAGTTGTCAAGTATGGTATACCTTTAGCTTCCTTTTCAAAGGGGGCCTGCCTGGGCTCCATCTACTTTGATTATTCTTTCCTTGACTTGTATTCTCGGGAGGGTCCCAGGAGGTCCGCTTTGCTGGCCAAGCCACAGACCACAGGGCCGTCCTGCCACCAATGTTGGGTTTCTCGGCTGCTCTACCAGGAGGAACTGCTCCCATATAGACCGTGAACTTCTGGCTATGCAGGATCATGCCTGGCATTTGCCCTCCTCTCCCTGTGCTCTATAAATATCTGCTCTCTCTGTCTTCTCCAGATTGAGTTCTTCGTGGCCCTGCAGGGACCTGAATTCTGACTTTCTAGTCAGCCAGACAGAGTTATGCCCAGCTTTTTCCTAGGTCAACCCAAAGTGGGGGGCCAGGTGGGTGGGACGTGGGGGCAGAGTTGGGAACTACTCTGAATGTACCTGGGCAGGGGAACCTACATCAATTCCCTCGTTAGCCTTAGCGTGTGGTGCTGGGTGGTCTGATTCTGTGGCAGAGAGTGGGGGATGTGTGTGACACTCGTGTCTGCCTGAGGCACATAGAGATCTTTTTTGGGGGGTTGTTGCTGTTGTTGGGGGGCAAAAGATACTGGTGAGCTCTGAGAAAGTGGGCCCACTTCACCCTGAGACATCCCATAACCCTTTAAATGATATCCCCCAAAGACCGTTAGAGGACATAAAAAGTGCATGTGAGATAATACAAAGTTAAAAAAATGTTGGCTACGAAACCGTATGTACTGTCTGTTCTCGACAATATTAAATACATATTTCTACAAAGGAGACTGCAGTGGAATGACATAAAATATTAACTGTTTTCCTCTGTGTGGAAGGAAGATGAATAATTTTTAGTTTCCATGTGGGCATTTATTACTTCATAGACACACATGCCCATAGATCTGTTATATCTAGCTCAGCCATTTTCCTGGATCTTTGGGATCTTTCAGATTTTGTACCACCTCAGCACCACCAGGATATTAATTCCCTGCTTGCCCAAGGCCTATCTGTGACTTTTCAAGGAGGCGCCGGTAACTGGTTCCTGTCAGCCAGAGCCCGGGTCCTCAGAGGGCCTGGCGGGGCCGGAGGCCTGTGGACGGCTCCTGCCCTCCAGGCTGGGCCGCTAGGGAGGGGCCGGGCCTCTTTGAAGGAGGTTAAAGTCCTTCTTTGTGTGAATGGCCTTTTAGGGAGCAGAGGGAGGGGCAGCTGTGACATCATAGTCTTCAGTCAGGAGGCTCAGAAGGAATTTGTCCAACTTGAGCCAGTGAGCAGGAATCTGTCTGGGAAAAGAGGCAGTTCTGACTGGGGACGTTTGAGACACACACTGTGGGCAGGGTAAGCCGAGTCTGCTGACCTCTCTGTCCTTTTCCTTCTGGTCTGAAAAGAGTGGGTTCCTTTCGGAGGCCAGTCTTGGTGGAGGGGGCCTCGGAGTGGGGAGTTCTTTTCTGCTGGAGGGAGAGGGGGCAGCCGAGCTCTGACTGGTGACTTGCTTCTCTTTGAAACCTCTTCAGACTCCCTGCTTTCAAGTTAGAGGGCAAAGAGGAAGCGTGTGCAAAGATTCACGGGTTCTATGGGCCACGGAGGACGGTGCATGCGTGTGTCTGCAAGAAAGAGTGTGTGTGTCTGTCCTGGTTCAGAACAGGAGTAAGTGACCCAGTGATTCTGGTAACTGGTTTTCTAGGGACTTTATTTCGTCTCTAACAAAGCCGTGTTGGGGGACCCGCCACAATCATGGAGTGACTTGGGGCATTATGGGAGTGTGTGTGCCTGTCCCAAGTAGGAGCCGGGGGGGTGGGAAGAGAAGCTCATCAGAATTGTTCAGATGTGGAATATCATCTGTGGACAAGGGGTTAATCTCGGAAGCGTCTGGCACTGTTCCCTCTTTGCTCCTGGCTCTCTTTCTCAACATAGTGGATTTGTGCTGGGTCCTCAGTGGTGCTCAGCTTTGGGTCTCTGCCATTAGTGGTTGGCCAGGCAAGAACCCAAGATCCTGAACTATTTTAAAACCAAGAGGGACATAGCTGAGTTACAAAGAACTAAAGTGAGCCTTGCCTTTGCTTTCAGCAGAATTAGTTACTCTAGAAAGTTCTGGCTGCACAAGCAGCCAGAGTTCCCTCTGTGGCCTTAATGGTGGTTTATTCTGGAGGTGGGGAACTGCCCTGTAAAAATCACCTCCCGGTGAAAAGGGCCACTGGGGAGAAGAGCATCTGAGCCCTTGACAGGGCATGGAGTCTGCTGCATTGAGGAGGAAGTGAAGCCTGACCTTCTTGGAGCAGAAAGGAAGCTTCTCTCCTCAGTTAAGGCAATCCTGAAGCCTCCGCTGCCATTCTCGGTCACTCCTGTAGGGAATGGATCTCCAAGTAGCTGAAAGAAACAAGCCTTTCACCAGTTGCTGTGGAAAAGGAAACAGCTTCGTTCCTCCCTCCAGTCCTCTTGCCTGCCTCGTCCCACCTCCCACCCCACCTCTGCCCCCATCTTCAGTTGCTTTCATGGAAAGCCCGAGTTCTAAATGTGTTAATCAAACAACACCTTGACATTTTCCAGATGTGTAGCCTGACATCTGAGCTGGCCAGTGACTTTGCAGCTGGGTTGAGGGGAGTGCTGTTCACAGGGCAGGCTGTGGTCCTGGGGAGACTCCGTTCTGTTAAAAATGGACCACTTTCCTTCAACAGAAGCTTGAGTCAAGACACAGTTTGTTACCAACGAAGGGAATTTCCAGAAGTATTTGCATCCCATCGTCAAGCCTGTATCTGTACCAGAAGCCAGAGAGAACAGCAGGATGGTGAGGCCTTGGAAGGTCTCAGAAAGAAAGGCTGGGCCTGTGGGAGCAGAACCATCTTTTCAGAGCTGTCCCGGTCCTAATTGGCTGTAATGTGTCATGGCAGGAGGTCCAGGAGCCGTTGTTAGTGTTTACTCCCTTTATCAGGGGTCATAGCATTAACCCTGAGCCCACCTGCTCTAAATTTAGCCTGCACCTGCCCAGGAGCGCTTAGGGGCTTTAAGTCTGGTCTATTTCCATCAACCAGGAAGGGTTTGTTCTTAGGGAGTGAGGAGGCTTCTGGCTTCCCACAGTCCGCACAGGCCCCTGGTCCTCCAGGCTGGAAGAAGCTCTGTGAGGGACGGAAGAGGAAGGGCTGCCTGGGACTGGGACTGGAATGTGGCCCAGGGTGATAGCCTCTCCCCTCCGCTTCCTGGCCCAGCGGCCTGAGGCCGAACCACGGAAGGAAGCAAGGCGCTCTCAGATATTTCCATTCTCTGTTCCCTCCCAGCAGTGGGTGGAAGGGGCCTCCTCAGAGTCGCCGCACCTTCTCCGGCCTGTCCGGAGCCTGCCATCTCGGGCCCGAGAGCTGCAGGCCAGCTGCTGAGGAACTCAGGTGCTCTCAGCTTTCTCCATCAACTCTTTCTAGCCAGCCCAGTTTGCGCCATGGAACAGAGCTGGGACTTTCTTTCCAGTTAGCACATCCTCCACCTTGTGCTTTTTGCTGTCTTTATGGGAGGTGGAACTCACTCCCTCCAAGGTCGTAGGCTCCTTGCTACTGAGTAGGAACCGCCTCAGAGCTCAGGGACCCCTCACCGTGGCCCTGGCCCAGGCCTTGCCACTCTGCATGCTTGCACTCAGGCATGCTTATCCTTCCCCTGTGACCTCTCTCTGCCCCAGGTCTCCAACCCGTAGCTCCATTCCAGTCCCTCCAAGTCAGATCAAGTTTAGGAGACTCATGGGGGCATCTTGCAGGTGTCTGGGCAGGATCTATTAGCCAGGATGCATCCCCTCCTTCCATTTACCTTTGTGACAGAAACCACAGCCAGGAAGTGTGGTCCCATAAGAAGCATTCTAGAGGGTTCCACCACACGGACCACAGAACCAATTCTCTGCCGCGAACAGCAATCATGTCCCGTGTAATCAGAACTCGACTTAGGCAAGAGAGAGAGGGTAAGAAGGGAAAAAACGGAGATGTTCTCTGGTTGCACAGCTATGCGGAAGTTATATTTTATCGCCACGCCTCTGTTCCTAGGCCAAGAATGAGTTTGTATTTTTGGTGAAACTTAAAAATAACTGGATTAAAGGATCAGGTCACCTATTATCTGGGGAAGAGTGTTTCTAATTTGACTATCATGGCCTTAGTAGGAAGCAAGCTGGGTTATTCAGAGGAGAAAGCTGGTGGGGCAGCGGGCTCCTGATGTGTGAGTGATTTGGGTCACACCGTGCATGTAGGCTGGGAGCCCTGAGGTCACAGCTGGTAACAGGCGGTTTCAAGGGGTAACAGCCTGAGGGTGGTGGGGAGGTCGGTTCGGAAGCTGTGAACCAACCAGCATTGAAAGCGCAGTGGAAGCTTCAGCTTCTTGCTTGCCCCTGTAGCAAAGGATACCTTCCTGCTGTCCCCCCTGGGCCCAGCCAGATCCGCTAAGGAAAACGTACCTCCTGCCAGTTCTTTCTGCTCACGACATGCCCAGCTGCAGGCCCAGGCGCCCTGGGAAGAAAGAGCACACTGCCGTCCATCACCCAGCACGCCAGGTGTCAGGACCCTGCTGTGTTTTGCGCGCAGATTAAAAACAGTCTTCTAGAATCTTACCTGTGCTGTTGATGGGTCACAGCTCTAATGCATGGTGACCGTGGCAATGCCTGGGACGTGGGATCTGAATCTTTTGCCCCTGGGTTGTTGCTGGAGGAAGCAGAGGACGCTCCTTCAGAGGCCAGCCAGCTGGAAAGGTAAAACCCCCAGACTGAGCAGGAAGTCAGCACCCGCATTTCTAACTAGAGGGCCCTGTGGGGAGAGCAGAAGAGAGCAGACTCCAGGAAGTCCATCTCTGGTTCTGGATAAAGAGGAGAGTGGGGTCTCTGACTTCTGGAGCCAAATCATGAGTCTCTCATCACTTCTAGAGGTACAAGGGTGCAAAATGTCGACCAGAAAGCCAAGGAAATACTCCTTAGTAAAAACTACCCACCCTTCTGAACATAATATCCCTAGTCAGTTTGGAAGCCTGCTGTCACGGAGGACACTTTCTGAAGTACCCAGAGAGAATGTGAAGATCCAGCCTTCAGATCCTGGCTGTGCCACTTTCTAGTCAGGTGATCTCAGGAAAAATCTTTCCGTTTCTCTAAACCTCTTATTCTGAAGTTCTAAAATGAAAGTAGAAAACTCTGCTTTTCCTGCACGCCAAAGGGCCCTGTTACCAGGACCAGCTGAGAGCATGTGTACATATGCCCTGTGAACATGGTGTGTCTACAGCGGAAGAGGGTGTGGTTCTCGACTGTCCGTTCAACCGCATCCTCAGACTTGGACTTTCAGAGACAGGAGACAACTATTTTATTATTATTTTATGCAGTTACTCTGATTATGGCAGCAGCAAGTGCATCTTCTAATTGTGCTCCGCTTTAGTTAAAATGAACATTTGAGGACCTGAGGTAAGAAAAGATTGGGAGGTTAGAGGTGCCTTAGGTCTGACTTTTAGCCTTGCCTGGGCCTTTCTCCTTGAAATGCCTCATACTGGTTCTTCTTAAAATCAAAGCTTCATCACCTCCCCTCCCCACCCCCGTCCTCCTCTAAGAAAGTCAACCAGCTCCCAGAGAGAATTTAGTATTGGTCATTTACACTTTAGTCTAAAATTGCTTAATAATAAGGAACATTTACACTAAACACTCTGCAGTTTACATAATATTTTTTTAAAGATTTATTTATTTTATTTGAGAGAGAGAGAAGAGAGTACGTGTGCATGAGGTTGGGGGACAGAGGGAGAGGGAGAGAGAGAATCTCAAGCAGACTCCCTGCCCGACACAGGCTTGATCTCGTAGCCCTGAGACCATGAGCTGAGCTGGAATCAAGTGGGAGGCTTAACCGACTGAGCCACCCAGTTCCCCCTTACATAGTGCTTTTAAACAACATTATCTAATCAAATTCCCAAAACAGATTTGAGAGATCTTGTTATGAGTCCTGCTTACAAAGGAGTTCTGTTCTTCCAAGAAGAGTCCCATGATTATCTTACGTAGGGTCTGGCAGAACTTTCACAGGAGATGCGGGGGGCCCCCATGTTGTAAATTAACCATATAATTTGCTTTGCGTAACTATTAAACACATTTTTGTAAGTAGTGGCAGCTTGAGATGCTACCTGGCTACCAGGTTATAATAAAAGCCGGTCTTGGACCAAGTCCTGGCACTCATACAGACATTTATTAAGTAAACATTTGTGGGGTGCCTGGGTGGCTCAGTGGGTTAAAGCCCCTGCCTTCGACTCAAGTCATGATCCCAGCATCCTGGGATTGAGCCCCACATCAGGCTCTCTTCTTGGCAGGGAGCCTGCTTCCCCCTCTCTCTCTGCCTGCCTCCCTGCCTACTTGTGATCTCTGTGTGTCAAAAAAATAAAAAAATAAAAAAAAGAAAGAAAGAAAAAAAATAAACATTTGTAAAAGTAGGCATAAAACTTCCTGTCTTCAGCCTCAAAGAAACCTCCGCTCTGGAAAATTCTAGACGCTCCCAACTTCACTTGGCACGGAGATAGATGGAGCAGTTTCACAAAGGCAGGATTCCCTTACTATAGTAGTTCAACAACCAGAGTCCTCTGAGCCAAAGGTGGGGGTGGGGGAGGGCTGTTCCTTTTCGGGCTCCAAGCACCTTCCCAAAGGTATAAAGCCCCGATGCTCACTCTGTCCCTAAATCCTATTCAGGAAAGGCCAGAGAACATCTCGAATCCGCAAATCTGACCACCACCAATCTCACCAATTTCTAACGTTTATTGTGCTAATTGACAATCCGGTAATTTCACTGATGAAAACTTATTTCTCACCTTAACTGTGCCAATTAGCAAAGCCTCAGGGGGCCCTGGTAGCTGAACTACCCAGGAAGGAAGCCACCTGCGGACCCTGGAATTTCTGATTAGATCCTGGTTGACCACTCTTAGAGGGTTATATTCCCAGTTAGGACAGCTGTCTGCCCCGGAATAGGATTTAAACTGATTCAGACACACACGGCTGTATCAGATGGTCTCTGTGCACATATTTTAAAGTAAATAGTAGACATCCTGACTGGCTGTTAGCTATTGCAGGAAGCCTGGAGGCTGGCAGGTAACATGTGTTGTGCTGTTAGGGCTCCACCTGGAGGGTTAGCAGGGGGAATCCAAGGATTTCCCTTGGGTCTCTTAGCACCCTTTCAAAATCCGGTTTGGTTCTCCTTTATTTTATTTTATTTTATTTTATTTTATTTTATTTTTTTAAGTAAGCTCTATGTCCAATGTGGGGCAGAACTCACGTCCCCCAGGTCCCATGATCAATAGTCATATGCTCTACTATTGAGCCAGCCAGGTGCCCCTGATGGTGTGTGTGTGTGTGTATTTTTAAGATTTTATTTATTTATTTGATAGAGGGAGTGCAGACAAGCAGAGGGAGAGAGGGAGCAGCAGATAGAGGGAGAGGGAGAAGCAGGCTCTTTGCTGAGCCAGGAGCCCAAGGCAGGGTTCAATTCCAGGACCCTGGGATCATAACCCGAGCCAAAGGCAGATGCTTAACCAACTGAGCCACCCAGGTGCATTGGGGCACAGTTTATTTTGAGGACTTTCCAGTTCATTTAATGAATGCATTTTATCTGAATCTGGAATCAGGTTCATCTTATCTGAAGCATGGAGAAAATTCTAGTCTTTCTAATCTTCAAAGGGAGCAATGAGCATTTGTTGGTTTAAGCAAAACATCATTTAATGACACCAAGCCCAGATTCCTGCCAAATTTGTGCTGTGGACTTTCCAGCCCACTTCCATTTATCTGGGCTACTTATTGGTGGCTTTGATTGCATCAGGCCATCTTGCAGGAAGGTAGATGCGTCCCGTTGAGAACAGAACTCAGGAATTTGCTCTTTGTTACGACTGTTGCCCGACTTCATAAGAACTCAGGACCTCTGATGCATGGTGGTGAACCAGGAACGAGCGTTGTCTCTTTCATTACTTCTACCCTGATTTGGGTGTAGAGCTGCTACTCCCTGACGTAGATGGAACCGAGTATCAAGAAAAATTTACTGAATGTGTGGGAAGAAGTGGGAGGAGCCCCCTTGTAACTAATAGGAAACAGAGAAGGCCGTTTCCTGTTTACACCCTCCAGTGTCTCCATGTTTTAAACAAATGTATTGGAACAGAATTGTCTCAGATTACACTGGGACTCCAAACTCTGGCTTTTAGCCAGTAATTAGCATTTTTAAAGCTACATCATAAAAGGCATTCAAGGAACGAGACTCCTCGAATCTGACTCAAAGCTAATGGTAGTGGTGTTGGACGCAGCGAAAAGGCATTGTCAGATGCTATTCTCAGAGTTAAAATTTTGAATTGGAACACTTGCTACTTCAGAAAATAGGCCTTGGAAAGACTTGGTATAATTTTCAAGTTCTAAAAGAGAAAAAAAAGCTGACAGGGCATCGGCTTGGCATGGTCCAACATTTGACCTGAAGCAACAGGAGAAAGACATGAGGTGCTCTTGGGCCGTGCTGTGGAACTGGGCTCAGGACCTCTTGACTCTGTGATTAGTAACAGATCACTCTTCCCTCCTCCTGACCAGAGTAAATAAACTCCAAAATAGACTTACGGCTTCCTAGGAAGTCCAATTTTTGTTAAGAAAGAAGTGTTGTCTCCTGGAGCTTATGGTTGCTGCTGATCTCATTATGACCTTGCAGAATAAGCCTCCTGCTTGTTTAATGAATGTTTAATCAATAGATGAATGACTAAATGAAGTGTAGAATGAATTATTTGCCTTTTAGCTTCCTTTACTGTTACACTGCCCTCTTTTCCTCTTATGTCAACTAAAGTATTTTATGTTTTAGGAGGGTGGTGGTTTTCAACCATAATACAGTTCTAATAGCTTCCTACAATTTTCCAACCTTTTTTTCCCCCCCAAAACCAAAAAGCATATAAGAAAAGCTCGACTTAGTCCCATAAAGAATGTTAGCAGTAAGTCACTGGGCAAATGACACTGGGGCGGGAGGGTCACAGATCATCGGATTCTCACTGTTAGCAGTGCCTTGTATCTCTTTTTGTTGGTCTGTTTGTTCCAGTAATAGCTTTCCATGGAGTGGGCTGATTTTGACCTAGGTTTATTTGAAATTGAATGGCAGCCAGTAAGTTTCAGGCATTCATATTTTCTGTAATTCTTAATGACCTAGAAGTCACTGGCAATTGTCTTACCAAAAGAGTCTAGTTAATGTTTTTAAAAGGCAGTAATAACATCTTTGACACGGCTCTTGAGTTCATTCCAAAGATAAAAGAACCCCTAGTTAATGATGGTAAAAAAATAAAATAAAGGTATTAGCATTATAAATATTAATGGTATTAAATACCAGAGTTGGACAAAGACCAGAGCTAGACTGGAAGATCATCTAAGACCAGAAGATGTTGACAAAGGAATAGTTGTTGTTGCCTGTGACTGAAGAAGGCACATAAATTACCTGATTGGATTAAATCTGGCGGAGAATGTAAAAAATGCAGAATGAGGGAAACCCCAGTTCATGGAGAACCATGAGACTTTTTCAGCATTCTGACAGCAGTGCAGAGCACATAGGGTGAGTCCCCATATTGTTCTAGGTCTCATGAAGAAATCCATAATTATGCACTTTCCTTAGAAGGACTCTGAAATGAATCCCCTGGGAGTCCTCCAAAAGTGATGTTTTAGCATTATGTTCTAAGATTTTAAAATCGTTTACAGCGGACACAAATGAAAACGATGCCACCTTGCAGTTTTGCATGGAAGTATGCCACTAATGCAGCATGAACTTGAGAGAGGAAGACAAACTTGACCAGGTGTCCATGAGATCCTTGAGGAACACTCCCTAATTAACGCCCCAATTTACCACTGAATTATCTAAGATATACCAGAGTCCTTAGGTGTGAAAAAAAAAATCATCCTAGAATTTGGAAATTAATTTTACTAATGCCAAATGACAAAATTGCATGGGTTGGCAATTAGTGACCAAGTGGGATTTATTTCAAAACATTAAGAAGATGTGGTTTTTCTTATTGAACGATAAGAGTGGAGCTATCACAGACAAAGCATTTTAGGAACCAGGGAGGAGCCTCGGGCCACTAACTTTTCAAAGCAAAATTACTCAGTCCTTAACTAAGGAACTGTTTTGATGTAGTCCCAGAGAATAGAACTGTGCAAGTAGTAGCTTTGGTTATGGCGTTTATAGCTCACATACTGAATTAAGAGCCATAGCAATGGGGGCACTGCAGTTGTTAAGAGGCTTTGGAAGGGATTTACCTTTTTCCAGTATTTTATTTGGAAAAATTCTCCAAGAAGCTTCTTGTCTCAAGAATTAACTGTATTACACCTGGCAGAGACTCATGTTTTCAAGAAGAATTGCTCATGCAAGGGGACCATCTTATTATAGTTGGGGACACACAAATAGTCCTATTACATTTCTGCCCCATTGCTATGGCTATGGTATATAATCTCTTCTACTTAAGAAGATATCTGAACAGTGTCTTCAAATGATCTGAATCTTCATTTACATTGACATTTAAAAATGGGGTTAACATCTATGGAACATTCTCCGGAGACCCAGTGAGCAAAACAGAATCTGTAACATGGAGAGGTTTAGGTACCAATCACCACAACAAAGTAAGTATGTGAAGAATTACTAGAAGGAAAATCTCTGTTCCGGAGACCTTGTCGTGTTTCAGTTTTCCTTCCTGTCAGTTACCAACTAATTTCTCAAGGCTTCTCCTCCATAAGAGATTTAGTATCTAACTCTGCCTTTCCTCCTCTCTTTATTGCAGAAGCCTCCCCAGCTCTCTGAGGATGATATCCGGCTAAAAAACCAGAGAGACAACTGCAGCAGGGCCAACCCCTTGGAGCCTGCAACCAGCTCCCTTCCCCCAGATCACAAAAACATGGAAATTGAGGTCTCCGTCGCAGAATGTAAAAGTGTTCCCGGGACCACGCCTACCCCACATTCCATGGACCACGCCTCTCCTTTCTACTCACCCCCACACAACGGCCTCCTCAGTGATCACCATGAAGCTCTGGATAATGATGTGGCCAGAGAGATCCGCTATCTAGACGAGGTGCTGGAAGCCAGCTGCTGTGACTCTGCTGTGGACGGAACTTACAACGGTACCTCGTCCCCGGAGCCCGGAGCAGCCATCGTGGTGGGCAGCGCAAGCCCACCTGCCCAGGCGGCCATCCAGCCGGAACCCACCGAGAGGGCAGCTGGCAGACAGGCCCCTCCCCACACTGAGCTCAGCACCAGTTACTCTGACGCCATGGCAGAGGGTGGAAAAGCCAACGGCCACTCCCCTGCCCAGCCCCGAGACCTGCGGGGGGACAGCCCCCAGGCCCCTGCGAGCCCCGGCTCCTCCAGCAACTCGCGGTGCTCGGGCCGTGATGGGGAGCTCACGCTCACCACGCTGAAGAAGGAGGCCAAGTTTGAGCTGCGCGCCTTCCACGAGGACAAGAAGCCCTCCAGGCTCTTTGAGGATGATGAGAATGAGAAGGAGCAGTACTGTGTCAGGAAAGTGAGACCTTCGGAAGAGATGCTGGAGCTGGAAAAGGAAAGGAGAGAGCTCATCCGGAGCCAGGCGGTGAAGAAGAATCCCGGCATCGCGGCCAAATGGTGGAATCCTCCCCAGGAGAAGACCATTGAGGAGCAGCTGGACGAGGAGCATTTGGAGTCGCACAAGAAGTACAAGGAGCGCAAGGAGAGAAGGGCGCAGCAGGAGCTGCTGCTCACGCAGCAGCAGCCCCCCCCACCGCAGCCCTGCGTGGCCCCCGCCCCCTCCCGCGAGCACGCCAGCGCCCCTGACCATGCCAAGGAGGACATCGTCACTGAGCAGATAGACTTCTCTGCTGCTCGCAAGCAGTTCCAGCTCATGGAGAGCTCCAGGCAAACGGTGGCCAAGGGCCAGAGTACCCCCAGGCTCTTCTCTATCAAGCCCTTTTACAGGCCTTTGGGGTCAGTCAACTCAGAAAAGCCCCTGACCATCTCGAGACCAGCTTCCATCGGGGGACCGCTGGAAGACGGTGGTGCACCAGCAGCCAAGGGGCAGAAGGCCAGCTGTGCCCTGGACAGCCAGTCTTTGGGGGGAAGCCAGGGCAGCACAGCTCCTCAGGAGAAAGAAGGGCCCTACAGTGAGCCTTCCAAACGCGGGCCCTTATCCAAACTGTGGGCAGAGGATGGGGAGTTTACGAGTGCCCGGGCTGTCCTCACTGTGGTCAAGGATGAGGACCCCGGGATCCTGGATCAGTTTTCCAGGTCAGTCAATGTTTCTCTCACCCAAGAGGAGCTTGACTCTGGTTTGGATGAATTGTCGGTGAGGTCCCAGGATACCACTGTCCTGGAGACCCTGTCCAATGATTTTAGCATGGACAACATCAGTGACAGCGGGGCGTCCAACGAGACCACCAACGCCCTCCAGGAGAACTCACTGGCTGATTTTTCTCTGCCCCAGACTCCACAAACTGACAACCCTTCAGAGGGCCGGGGAGAAGGCGTCTCCAAGTCATTTAGTGATCACGGTTTCTATTCCCCTTCGTCTATACTGGGAGATTCACCATCAGTGGATGATCCCTTGGAATATCAGGCTGGTCTCCTGGTGCAGAATGCCATTCAACAAGCCATAGCTGAGCAAGTGGATAGAGCCGTGTCTGAAACCAGCAAGGGTGGGAAAGAGCAGCAGGGACCTGGGGCAACTCTAGAAGAAACCGGAACTGGGGCTCCCGGCTCAGAGAAGCCTCAGAGCATGTTCGAGCCACCCCAGGTGTCCTCTCCCGTTCAAGAGAAAAGGGAGGTGTTACCAAAGATTCTGCCTGCCGAAGACCGGGCACTCAGGGAAAGGGGGCCCTCCCAGTCGCCGCCGGCAGCGCAGCCCAGTGGCCCGGTGAACATGGAGGAGACCAGACCGGAGGGGAGCTACTTCAGCAAGTACTCGGAGGCAGCTGAGCTGAGAAGCACAGCCTCGCTCCTGGCCACTCAGGAGTCCGATGTGATGGTTGGGCCCTTCAAGCTGAGGTCCAGGAAGCAGCGGACTTTGTCCATGATCGAGGAAGAGATCAGAGCAGCCCAGGAGAGGGAAGAGGAGCTGAAGAGGCAGAGGCAAGTCTTGCAGAACACCCAGAGCCCCCGGGCAAAGAACGCCCCGTCGCTGCCCTCCCGGACATCGTGCTACAAAACCGCGCCAGGTAAGCAAAGCACGCGCCAGACACAGATGCTGTGCACAAAGGTTGATTTCAGCTTATGTGTTTCTTGTGGAGCCTCCTCTGTGTGTGGCTAGAATTCATGTTTGGGGCGGGGCAGGGATGGAGGGTGCGACGCGAGGGTTTTAGCATCCAGGGACAGGCAACTGAAGTCAGAATGTCCCCAAGAAGAACTCCGAACCTGGATGGCGTGCCATTTCCCTGAGGGTGCAATTGCTTCTTTCTCGTTGTTCTGCTCTGAGTTTGCTTTAGTAGAGAATTGTTGTCTTCTATTGGAAAGGGCTGCCTCTGACTGAAGGAGGGGCCGTGTGTGGTACAGACCCTGGCAGAGCAAGCCTGTGTGGGGGCCGGCTTGGAGTCAGTAGCCTGACCCTTGGTCTCTGTGGTTAAATCAAACCCATGTGATTTGGGGGATGTGCTCTGCTAACCCCTTCCAAACCAGGTCCCTTCCTAGCAATGACAGTCATGACCCTGTGTTACAGACCGACCCATAGCAGATGTTTTTGTCTTTCTTCTGTATGATTGGATTTGTCTTCCTTTTAGTCACCACAATGCAGTTGCTTTGGAATCAGGGGTGGTCTCATTCATTCTTGGCCTGTCTTCACCACATTTGGAGAGATGGAGTTACCCTGAAGGTCTTTCGTCCCTTCCCATTGCCTGGGCTGTCCCTTTCTTGAATGCTTTGTATAAATGGTTGATGTTATTTAATTATGGTGGTAATTCATGTTGCCGTCATTGTGAATTAACAGTGTGACCAGTTGTTTTTATTTCCCATTTGGATATGATGGCTGTCAGAGCACCACACATCCTAGTGCAGGAAAATGCTGCTCGAAGTGTGGTCTGGGCTAGTCCATAAACTGCTTGTTACCAGTCCACACTGGTAACAGTGTGGACTGGTAACTGAATCAGTCCAGACAGGGAGAGTGAGCATTTGACCATTCTTGTTGCAATTTGATATTGTCCTCAAATCCAAGCGCGGAATTCTGTGTTTTTTAAAAGTATTGGTTCATGACAGACTGAGGGGGAAACTTCTTTCACTGGAGACCATGTGAAAAGCATTACTGTAACATATACTTGCTGGCATTTGACTTGGTTTATCCAGATCCTAGTCCCATCTTGGCATGTGGCTTCCATCAAATCTACAGTGACTCAAGGTAACTCTTTTGGTTATTAATTTTTAGCTTTGAAATAATCTCAACCTAAAGAAAAGTTTCCAAGTATAGTACAAATATGTTTTATTTTGAACCATTCGAGAGAGTAAATTGCCAACACTGATGCTCCATCACGCCCAATTTTGTAGAATGTCCCTCAATGTGGGTTTGTCTATGCTTTCACATGGGTACCTTCAGGTAATGCATATTTGGTAGGAATACCACAAGAATGATGCTATATTCTTCTCACTATATCCAATCAGGTGTCCCTTACAGGGACAGATACTGACTTTTTTCACATGATATTAATTTTGATCACTTGTTTGCGGGAGTGTCTGACAGGCTTCTGCAGTAAAATTACTATGTCCTTTGTAATTAATAAATATTCTGTGGGGAGTTACTTTGGTACTGTGTAATCTTTATCCCACTCCTTATCAGACTTTATTCATTTATCTATTTATGTCAACGTGGTCATATGGATTCCTATTATATTCTGTGGGTTAGAATCCATTTCTATGATTTTTTATTCTTAATGTGTTTAGATATAACTTAGGGAACTCTTTCAAGCTAACTGCAGCATCCTTTTGACATGTCCTCATTATTCTCTGGGCGTGTCCTTGCTTTCTGATGCCACAGATGTTCCAGTCTCATCTTATACTTTCCTAACCCTGAAATTAGCCATTTCTTCAAACAGCACTAATTCCTTTTTAGTGGAGAATGGAATTTAGAAACCAAAATCTGGGAGCTTGGTGTGCTCATTGTCATTGGATCATCACTGCTCCCAGGCCTCCCAACAAGCAGAATTAGAGAATATACACAGATTCCATCTGTCTGTCTATCTGTCCACCTACCTGCCTTCCTACCTGTTTTGAAAACCATGAGCTCACCTTGATACCTTTAACTCTAATTTAATACCACGGCATTCATATTCTCCATATTTGTAACCTCCTTTTGACAACAAAATACCTGGTTCTTGCTACCCTCATTATATTTATTATTTCATCAGTCCCTTCCTCACCTTATGTAACCAGTCTCCTATTTTCCTTACCCACCTTAGGCTCCAATACCATATGCCCAATACCAATACCCACCTACCCTGCTATAAACTCCAGCACACCATTCTGAATCACTGTGACTCCTCCCACCCCCACTGCAGACACCATCTTGTTGAGCCCTCCCCAGTGGCTTTTGGACTAAATTATTCATGAAGAAAAGAAAGGGAAGAGAAAGAGGAAAAGCATGGTGACTTTCTTGATACAGTTTTTAATTCCTGTAGGTCACAGGGCAATGGCCAGCTGAGTGAGGCAAAGAAAACTTTCAAGGGCATTTGTGTGTGTGTGTGTGTGCGTGTGCGTGCACGTGCTTAATAGGGACTGGTTGGCTTTCCCCAAAGATCCTTAGTTGTCAAGTTAAATTTAAATTTTTGTGGGCTAGCCTGGCACAGAGGTGCTAGTGGGCATTCTATATAGTATCCTAGAAAAAGTTTTCATACCACTTGAATACAGCCCAGTCTGAGGAGCCTACTTCACAAGTTAATGATGCTGAAGGGCCTCATAAGAACTTGAAGTCTGGCGAAGGAATGTTCTTCAAGCATCTGAGCAATTTCTCCTCACATGGAAAGTAGATACTCACATGGCTCTCCTATCATTTATAGCTGGCTTTACCTGCCTAAGCCTCCCTTTACATTATTTGATTATAAAACCTTCCTTAAAGTGCATGTGCGCAGTGGGTATTTTCAGTTTTCTTTACCTCTTAATTGAACCTCCTGCTGTATTGCTCCCCTCCTTTATTTCTAGTATATGAAAAAAATAAAATATTTCAACACTTTCCTCTGTTCCCTGACCTGCTGTGGTCTCTTGGGCTTCCCCACCAGGCTTAAAATAAGATAGGGTTCTGTGTTTGCCCTCAGCATCCTAGCAGCCCAGGGCTGATTTTCCCAGCACATCCCTCTATGCTCGTGCTAATATCCTCCCCCATCTCTCCTCCTGGAGGATTGATTCTACATGATGATTCATCCAGGCAAGTCTGTGTACTGCAATGGTCTAACTGTTGCACTGAACATAGTTATGATAATGACGCGTGTGTACCTCCTTCCTTCATGTTTATCTCTAAGTAGGTGGCAGGCCTTACCAGAATTACAACATAGATTGGGAAAAAAAAAAAAAAACAAAAAACTGAATACAAAATGTAATTTTCTTTCTATCTGTGCCTGGAAATGTTTGGAGTAGTGCTTGGCCAGCCAGCCTCCCAAGTTTATGATCAGGGAGGAGGCTGACACATCACTGTGAGCAGCCAAACTAGACGATTCATAGCCAGGGTTGAAACCGCTGGTTCCAACTTTGGTTTCGTGCGTGGAGATGATGCTACGTTCCTACTGCGTTACTCTGCATCTGCCATCAGAAGACGTGATTCAGCTGGTTTGTTGCATGACTCAGCTTGACGATTCAATATTAGGTGATGAAAAATACAATTTTTAACTTTCCTCTGGTGGAGAGCATGCTGGAAACAAGCTGGAATCCTAAAACCTAAGGGAAGTAGAATCCACTGAGAGCCAGGATGTCATCGGGAAAAGCGAATCTGTTGATTCCCCCCAACCATTCCCCAGGTGTTGAAAAGATAACTTGTTTTTGCTGTTAGTTTCCTTGCCTTTCAGAGGTTGAGAAGATTTTTTTTTTTTTTAAGATTTTACTTATTTATTTGACACAGAGAGAGAAAGCACAAGTAGGCAGAGAGGCAGGTGGTGGGGGAGGGGGAAGCAGGCTCCCCGCTGAGCAAAGATCCCAATGTGGGGCTTGATCCTAGAACTCTGAGATCATGACCTGAGCTGAAGGCAGAGGCCCATCCACTGAGCCACCCAGGAGCCCCGAGAAGATATTTTTATTTTTTTTTTTTGAAAGATTTTATTTATTTATTTGACAGACAGAGATCACAAGCAGGCAGAGAGTCAGGGAGAGGAGGAAGCAGGCTCCCCGCTGAGCAGAGAGCCCGACGTGGGGCTCAATCCCAGGACCCTGGGATCATGACCTGAGCCGAAGGCAGAGGCCCCAACCCACTGAGCCACCCAGGCACCCCCCGAGAAGATATTTTTAAAAAGATATTGTCATTCTCAAAGGCAAGTGATTAGCAAAATTATTTTGGAAATTTTATCTTGTTGGCTCTTACGTGATTTTAAAGGAAGACGTTTCACTTAAATAGGGTCTATGTGACTTTTGCTCATACAGAGGTGAGTAAGGCAGATGCAGTTCCTGCCTTCAGGGAACTTACAGTTCAATGAGAGAAACAACATGAGACAAAGATGACAGTTTCATGGTAGAGACGCATGAAAACCTATAGGAGCCCATATCAAGGGAGATCACCTCACTGAGGGTATAAGAGAAGTCTTCCTTTCTTAGGAAGCTACTATCCAAGCTTTGAACTGAAGGGTAGAAAGAAGTTGGGTTTAGGGGTGGGGGGCAGTTGTTCCAGTAAAAAAGAAAAGCACCTAAGGAGGCCCAAAAGGAAGAGAGAGCTGGTATGCTTGAGGTACTTAAGTAAGGTTAGGATGGGTTAAAGGAAGAGATTTAAAACAAAATGAAAGAAAGTTGGTTTGGAGCCAGACAGTGAAGAGCTGCTTTAATGAGTCCATTCCACCAGCTTTTATTAAGCTCTTCCTGTGTACAAGAACTTCTGAAGGCCCGTTGCCATCTTGACAAAGGCTGTGTGTTGTGTGAGAGGCCATATTCCCAAGAGTGAACACATGTGTGCCTTCTGTTGACAGTACTCAAAAGTAGAGAAGAAAGGAAGCATTCCAGTAGGTGCCTTAGCCTAACTTGAAGGAGCAGCCTACAGCACTGCTGCAGATACCCTTGACGATCAAGCTTGGGAGGAAAACCCAAACTTTTTGTCGAAGTTACGATTTGGATCTTTTCAAATGTCTTTCAGATTGAGGCTGTCAACAGACAGTTCTCACTTTAGCGCCTGTTGTCTATTAATAGATATCCTGGTTTCACTTCCAATTTCTAGGCGTGACAGAGAAACCCAGCTAGTTAGGTGATGATGAATTTAGTTTTTTAAAATAGTTTCCGTTTTCGTGCCAGATGTTGAACTGGTCTACCACATCAAATAATTTGCTCAGTGGGACAGTATGGGGAGTGGGAAAGCAGAAGGTGTGGATATTGAGTTTTATAACTTGGAGTGTCTATTCATGTCTTTTAATATGTGGAAAGATATGATAGTTATGCATCTTATAAAGATAAAATTTCCACGGAGTTTCAACTTCGACTGTCAGTTTGAATTAAGATTGAGCATGTGGTGACCTTTACATTATTATAAAGATTAGTGATTGGGTCTTTTTTCTTTCCCCTTCATTATCTTCAAATATTACAAAGTCCTGGACAGAAAAAAAAAAATATTTATGTCAGCACAGTACTCATGAAGGAGAGCTTGATGGCTTTTTCCATGCAAAATTAGAATGGATGAGACCAAGTCTCACTTCAGATGCCCTCCTTGCTCCACAGTAGAAGACCTTGTATTAGCAACTGGTGGAAACATTCTGTCATAGACCCAAGTGAGAGAGGGCTCTCCTTCCAGGGTATCTGCTGTCTCCCTTTCCTACAGGCAGCCACAGATTATACAAACTACAGGGGTCCAGCTGGCCTTATGAAAGTACTAAAGCTTAATGTGGAACATCTTGCAGAGCATTATGCCTATGACTACCACATTTCCTGAACATTCTCTGGTGACACAAGCCTAATCATGGTACCGTGGGTTACCAAGACCTTAAATAGTGTACTATATGAGTTATTTCACACACATTTTTCTCAGTTTTTTTCATTTGCTCATTTAATCTGCCCATCAGTCTTTTAAGATGTCATAACGAATTATCCAAGTCCTTGAGGCCAGATATATTCAGTTTTCCTGATTTCAGAAAAGCCACAAAGTGTATAAACTCTTATTTAGAAAAGCAATACAAGGCCTATACTGTTACTTAACCCACCCGGGATGGGGTCTGGAAGCAACACCCTATCAACAAATTAGATTTCTACTATAAAACTTAGGAAGACTTAGTTACATTAAGTGGGATAAATAAAGCCTAAGAAGAGCCTCATGCCAGATCTTGTCAGGTTTTGTTGTCAAATAGGGTATGTCTTGGTTTTCAGAGCTTTGTTTGGATTTTGAAACCACACATAAGAGATCATGGACCTATAATATTATTCCCTTTTCAAGGAATTAATACCAGAGTCCAGAGAGATTAAGACCTGCCTGAGGTCACTTAGCCAGGAAGTGACAGAGCCACTTTCAAACCCGGGCTCATTTGATTCCAAAGTCCGTATTCTTTCTATACCCTTTCTTGTCCTCTGCAGAACCTGCGCCTCTGCTCTAGAGATCTACAAGCTGTCTAGTCGTAACAGCTCCCCTCTCCAGCCAACAGTGATTGAGCTCAGTCTCCTCCCACCCTCTCCCAGTCTCAGGCCTGACCCCTGCATTGTCTTGGGTCCCTCCTGCCCTCTGCTTTTTGGAACCACTATAGCTCTGAAATCCTTTGCTCACTGTGGTTTGGGTGAATGAGTTTGCTCCCAGAGGCCATGAGACAGTGCTGCCCTAGTGATCCCAGTGGTTCCAGACCTTAATTCCAGTGCTCCAAATTACAGTAGGCAAAATTGCTGGTGCTGTCCAAAGATCTGAGCCGATGGAGGAGGGGACGAGCGTAGTCTGTGTCAGCTGTCTAGCCTGATGGCGCCCATGAGTTCTTTCTGAATGTTCGTTCCCCAGAAAGAAACACAGTCACTCACTCTAGGAGCAGGTCCATTCCCTGAAGCCGTTGGAAGGATTGGGTACTCAAACAAGGAATCAATTTCTTAGTTTGAGGACGAGCAGGAATAAGTGTTCGTTCCATTAACCAAACATGTTTGATAGAGTGGGGCCAAAGGCAACTGTGTTCGCTGGTGGTCATTGAGCACCATGACGGCTTTCTGCTGTTCCCGTTTGCTCAAGGTTGATCCTTCTGCCTTGGACCAGAAGCTCCCTGTGTTTTAGTTCATCTGAACCCAGCAAATACGTTCATTTTTTTTTAAATATTTTTATAAGTGAGTGAGTTAGAGTGCCCCAGTGGGGGGAGGGCAGAGGGAGAATCTCAGGCAGACTCCATGCTAAGCGCAGAGCCCGTCATGGGGCTGATCTCTTGACCCTGAGATCATGATCTGAGCTGAAATCAAGAGTCAGATGTTTCACCCACTGAGCCAAGCCAAGTGCCCCAACTACGTTCATTTAAAAAAATGCATGCCATTTGGGAAGGAATGGTCAAGAAAAGGTTAGATTGAAGGAGTGTTTGGCAAGGGGTGAGTGTATGTGATGACGGGAGGGCTTTTCAAATGATAGAATTCAGAGTTCTTTTTTGGACATTCTCCTCCAAGGTTTGAAAGGGACAGCTGCCATGGTTAAACATGTCAGCCTCACTCCTGAGAAGATAGGGACCTCCCGTCTTCCTTCCATGCAACGTCTCTGGGGTGTATCTTCTGGCAAGAAGAACTTTGGAAAAGGCACTACATTCCATGGGTTTAGTTCCCTTCTGTAAGCAAGTTCTTCTGTCACTGCTCCTTGTGCTGGTCTTCTGACATATTCAGCGTGCCTGGGTTGCCTTCCATTGGGGCTCTAGCCTTTCTGGGGCCACCTCATAGTGTCCTTGCTCCTTACCCTTGACCCCTATGTGTGGCTACTCCATGTTCCAAGTTAGACCAGCTTCTGAAAAATCCGGCTCCACCGCCTGCCAAAAAAGATGTCATCGTAAGCTGAGAAAGAAAAGATGAATCAAAGGACCTAATTCTTATAAGATCCCTGCTCTACCTCCGGTAAGAAATATGAGCTAATCAAAGCCAGGCGTGGGAGCAGGATGTCCCCTGTGATTGCTGGAGTCTGGTCAGGATATGACTACGTCTCTTACTAACCATCGTGACCTGCTGTTACTTCCCTCAGGAGATTGGCATTTCAGACCTATTTGATCTTTGTGACTAACCTACTACTTCAGGGGTGGGCTAACTAGGGGCGGTGGTGGGGAGTGTGTAAGACATGGCCATTCGGGCACCAAGGAGTACATCCTGTATTTCATGTTGTGATATTTTATCTCTCATAACTTTTCCCTATAAACTTCAAAAGTTTCCCAAAACCTAAGTCTGACCTCACAGGTATTTCCAGCCTGTCTTTACTTCTCAAATATAAATTCATGCCTTCTATAAAAAAAACTATAGTTAAGGGAAATTAGGTGCCTACATGTGACCATCACGTCTCTGGACTTGTGTCTGCAGTTCAAATCCTGACTCCCCTGCTTGCTGACTGTGTGACCGACTTACTTCACCTCTGTAAACTCCCATTTCCTCACCAGTAAATGGGAATAAGATAGTACCAACCTCATCCATAGGTTAGAACTGTGCCCAGGACACAGAAGTCTCCCCAGAAGAATTAACTGTTTTGTGGTTATTATAGTTATGGTTATGTTTTGAGAAAAGTCCTCGAAAACCTTACAGAATTACTTTCGAGGTTGCTCTTCTGTAGCTACTGTGAACCTAAAATAAAAATCAAAACATGCATTATAAAATCTCTTTCTACTCCTAGCTGGTGCATTTTCATGTTTACTTCATTACAATGAAAGTGTCACAGAATCTGAGTTCAGGAATTAGTTTTCCACAGTCAGCTGTGATTTCAAAAAACAAAGTGTGTTAGAGGACAATCAGATTGCAAGTCCATAAAATTGTTTCCTTTTTTCTTTCCCTCTTTTTTGGGGGGGCGGAGTGGTAATCATCACATAGTCGGACCCACCATGTTGGTGGAAATGCGTTTAACGAAAAGGTCTTGATGGGAAAATTGGTACTTGCCATGATTTTCATTCTTCCTATTTTAACTAAATTTTTTGCTTTTTTGGTTGTACACTCTGCTTCCCCTAAAGAAGCAGAGCTCTTTCCTTCTAGAGGTTTCACCATCTAGTCCTGTTCATAGGGGATGACCCAATATCATCCAACAACTCATCCAACACCCCGACCTTTAAGGAATAATACTTGTTAATTTCTCAGACTTTTTTCACCAGGCAGGGCTGTATTTCTCATCCGAGCTAGGCTGACCACGTGAAGATTCATGTCATTGCATTTTCCCACCCCTGTGGGCCTTCAGAAAAAGAGATGAAAGGACCAGGGACCAGTCCTTAGGGTGTGGGTCACAGCTGGCCCCCACCAGCACCTGGGCCCTGGATCTGACAGGCAGGATATTCCATTTTACTGGGAGGAAGTGAAATTGAAAATACAAGTCTGAGCTCATTTCTTTCTGGGGACTTGTGAGTCGACTGTCTTAGATGTTTCAATCTTATCCCCATGCTGCGTGAAGAAAGGAGGTCATTGAAGGAGGCCTGGCCAAGGCATGGCATCTGGTGGGCGTCTTTGTTCAGTTTGGTTTGGTTTTTAAGTAAGAGTGGGTGATGGCTTTTTCTTTTCTTTTGAGAAATGTAGAAACAAAGGGTCTTTGATTTAAGAACTCCAACACCATACACATGGAATATAATAATCCCCCAAATCATAGTGTTTGGCCAAAATAATTTTCTAAACTTTTGAAACCCATATTCTTGGCCTGTTAGAAGTTAGCCTTGTCCCTACAGAAGGAGGGTCTGGGCTGTCAGCAGTGGTGACAGCTGTGTGTTCTGAGGACATGCAGTCCTTGCTCCGGTTCCTGGTTCCTGTGTCTGCCGCCCCCTCTCCCCGGGGCAACACAGCCCGTCACAGATGCCCAAGGGAAATCCTTCTTGCCTGGAAAATCCAGAAGTGCAGCCAAGGCATGGCTTTCTCTCTCTCCACCAGAAACTGGCTTAATGATTTATAATAATAGTTATCTATAATAATAGTTTCTTTATAAAACAGAAATGGGAAAATTTCACAAATTCATGTTTTTTAGTTTTCCACTCATGATGGGATACAGCATTTACTAATTTATTTACTAATTTGGAGTGAGGTGCCCTGTAGTCCACCTCGAAGACCTACAGCCTGTGAGGGTCACTGTCGCAGATGTGAGCGGTGCTGATGTGAGGCCCCCGGGAAGCGTCAGCTCATCAATGAGATGCAAAGGCGTGTGTATTGCCGCGTGCATGAAGTTAAAGTAGTTAAGTAGTTTAAGTAGTTAAAGCAGGCAGCTTTATCTACTTTACTCAGCGTGGCTAACAATATTTAAAGGAATTTTTTTCTGCTTTCTTTTATATTTTTAAATTAATTCATGCTTATTGTAGACAAAAACTGGCTCATAATCCATCCTAGTTAGGATTTCTACCTAGTTTTCTGCACGCACATACGTACATGGAAGATAATATTGGGTTTATATTTTTATGAATTTCCTGTCGCTGCTGAGACAAATCACCACAAATGCAGGGGCTTTAAACAACACAAATTTATTATCTTACGGTTCTGAGGTCAGAAGTTGACAATGTATCAGCTGTGGATTGAATTGAGTTCCCCCCAAAATTCATAGGTTGAGCCCTAACCCGCAGTGGAGATGAGCACTTCGTGAGAGGTAATTCGTGTTAGATGAAGTCAGGAGAGTACGGCCCTCAGGATGGTATTAGTGCCCTCCTAGTGCCAGCTCTCTCTCTGTCTCGGCCATGGGAGGACACAGTGAAATGTGGCCACCTGCAAAATAGGAGAACAGTTCTCACTCGAACCCAACCATGCTGCCACCCTGATTTTAGATGTCCAGCCTCTAGAACTGTGAAAAAATAAATTGCCATTGGTTAAGCCACGCCGTTCATGGTACTTTTTTATGGCTCCTCAAGAAGACTGAGACAGTGTTTGTCGGGGGGGCTAAAACCAGTGTGTTAAAAGGGCTGTGTTCCTTCTAGGGACTCTTCCTGGCTCCTTCCCTTTTCCCTTTTCCACTTTGAGAGGCTGCCTGCATTTCTTGGCTCATAGCCCCTTCCGCCATCTTCACAACCAGCAGCATAATGCCTTCAAGTCTCTCTTTCTCTCTCTGACCCTCCTACTTCCTTCTTAGTAGGACCCGTGTAGTTACATCAAGCCCAACCGGGTAATACAGCATCGTCTACCCTACTTAGAGCCCTTACCTTCATCACACCTGCAAAGTCCTTTTGCCATGAAGGCAACATCTTGGCAGGTCTTAGGGATTAGGATGTGGCCTCCTCGTGGAAGCTATCATTTTGCTACCACAGGACTGTTCGTCTTACTCAGAGAACAGCTTTACCAGATGTCATACATGCACTTTTGCTTTCTTTCACACAGCTGGTAAGTGGCGAACTGGGATTTGAACCCTGGCAGTTGTCTCTAGACCCTGTACTCTTAAAGCCCTGATATAGATCTGCTTTTGCAATCTGTTTTTTTTTTTTTCTTTAAATATTTTGAGTGTTTTCTCATGACCTTAACTATTCCTCTAAATTTGAGAGACTAAAACATGATTTGTGATAACTAAATACTACCTCATTATCTGAGTAAGTCAAAACTAATTTAACCAGTCTCCTACGTTCAGATGTCTTTGTTGTTTCCACATGTGTCGTTATATATGATGGTAAAAATGCTTGTACATAAGCTTCATGCCTCTACTTAATTATTAGCTGAACTTGTGTGAGCCCATTAAGGTAACTGGCGTACACCAGAGAATAGTATTTCATAAACTGTTTTCCTTGAGATATTAATAGGGATTTTATGAAATGAGGTTCCCTCATTAGATTAATTTGAGAAATACTACACACCCATCCTTGAATTAGTGATTCATGATCACAGCTGCACTAAAACCTTGGAGAAGTCCCCTGGTAAAGAAATCCATCTCATTTTATTTTTAAAGCTTTCTTTAACCAAGTGTCTACCAATGACTGTTTGTTAGCAGCTGGTATGACTTTTTGCAAAGTTAAGCCAACAGGACACAATTTTACAAAAACCTCCGGAATCATGCCACCCAAGTGAACTTGCTTACCTTCAACATCTTTAAGAGCTTATAAAGTCTAAAATTACTCTCGATGAGTATTTACCCAAAGAATATAAAAACCCAATTCAAAAAGATATATGCAACATTTTTACAGCATTTTTTTTTAAGATTGTATTTATTTATTTGACACAGAGAGAAATCACAAGTAGGCAGAGAGGCAGGCAGAGGGAGAGGGAGAAGCAGGCTCCCTGCTGAGCAGAGAGCCCAACACAGGGCTTGATCCCAGGACCCTGAGATCATGACCTGAGCCAAAGGCAGAGGCTTAACCCACTGAGCCACCCAGGCACCTCCAGCATTTTTTACAATATGTTTACTGCAGCATTATTTACAATAGCTAAACTATGGAAGTAACCCAAGTGTCCACTGATAGATTAATAAAGAAGACGTTGTATATATATATATATATATGTATTACATACACACACATATATACACAGTTACATACACGCATCTATAGTGGAATATTACTCAGCCATCAAAAAGAATGAAATAATGGCATTTGCAACAACATGGATGGATCTAGAAGATATAATGCTAAGTGAAATAAGTCAGGCAGAGGAAGACAAATGCTGTGTGAGCTCACTCCTATGTGGAATTTAAGGAACAAAACAAAGGAACAAAGAAAATAAGAAACAGACTCTTAACCTATATAAAGAGCAAACCGATGGTCACCAGAGGGGAGGTGGGTGGGGGGATGGGCTTGAAACAGGTGATGGGGATTAAGAGTATACTTATCATGATGAGCACTGAGTAACGTATAGAATTGTTGAATCGCAATATTGTACACCTGAAATGAATATAACACTGTGTGTACACTAAATTGGAATTTTTTTAAAATACACTAAAAAATAATAACTAATAAGTGAATAAAGTTACTCTAGAAGGAATAGTTTGAACAAAATCATGTTTATGAAGGGGAGTTGAAAATGTCTCCTACCCTCCACTGAGAATTCCTGCCTGGTTTTATTCTGTTGGTTCCTTATGTCAGATGCCGTAGAACTCATGTTGCACCTGCTTGCTGCTCTGTAAATATCAGGGACCAGCCTTTGGCCAAGACCAACACAGGTGTGCCCCAACATCTGCGTGATGCTTTCTGTTCATGCTGTTTCACAGGGACAGTGATGGGTGTCCTTCAAGAGAGCTAGTTTGTAGAGTATGCATTCCAGATGAGGAGCTAGACAGCAGGATGTCTGCCATTGAAAACAGAGGCCTCTTTCAGCTACCATCAACTAGTCAGTCATTCACTAAGTGAATAAAAACACGAGAGCAAGTTTTGATGGAGCAAATGGGGATGGAACATGTTGACACTGGGAGGTGCTGTGTGCTATATGCGCCGGTGAGCACCAAAGTTAACCATCACTGTTCCAGAATTGTAATGGGGTACGTCTTCTGGGCCAAGGAATTTCCAGGGGCCTTGCAGGGCCATGGGCAAAGGTGAGACGGACTTCCCAGGTCTGTGGCACAGACCATTTTGCATCACATCTATGTGATGATCCCCGAGACCCCACCAATGGTGGTGTGTGCAGTGTCCATTGCTGGGGGAAGAGAATTAGAAACTTCTTCACGCATCCTTGTCGAGAGGACTGTTGGCTACAATCTTTGGCCCTCCGAGGAAGAGGTTGGGTATGGAGCAGATGCCCCTCCAGCTGTTTGACCATCTGTGTGATTGCTGAGACCACACAGTATGTAGTTTGAACTGTACTGGATCAGTGGGGGAAGGAGGGTAGGATGGTTGGAGATCACAGGTCCTAGCAGAGAAGCCCAGCCAAGCTGACATCCCCTGATCCCAATCAGACTGATGGCCAGAAGTCAGGGTATGGGATGGGTTGTTGTGTCTCCTTTCTCTGGGGAACCCATGACAGCTTCCCTTGAGGCTCTGACATTGGGTTGGTTAATCAGAAATCTGTTCTCTCAAAGACCTCTGGACCTCTTTGGAAGTGGCCGTTCCAGACCTGTCAGCCATCTTTCTAACCTGTTACTTAGGTGACCTCTAGTGGCTAGAACCAGTAACACGTGCTGCAGGGATGGGTGGTTTTGCTGGAATATTAAGAATAAGCAGGAAAATGTCTTTTAATGTCCAATACTTGACTATTTCTCTATATTAACCCTTCACAACCTTTTTATGATTCTCTTTCAGCATACATTCCATCATCTAATTTAGCCATAATCAACACAATTTGCGTTCCAGACCAGACCCAACTCTGTTACTCTAGCTGACATTAACTTGGGCTGGCATTAGCCTCTGAGTCTCTGTGGTCTAAACCATTCACAGATGTCATGGCATTGACCCTAACTACATCCCAGGGTTGTTGTAAGAATCAAATGACATGAAGCTTATAAATAAAATGCCACATAAATGTGCTTGCTATTCCTACAAAGCCATCGAATCTGTGCTTCTTCTGTAGACCAAGATGGCTTTGTTTCATGGCTTTGGTGAAAACATTTAAACTCTCCTCAGATTCTTTACTGGGAATTTTATCCCAATTCACAAGCACTTAACAGGTGGCTGCTGCATTTATGTCATAATGTCATAATGTACTTAGTATACTTAGTGGTTCATTCCACAAACACGAGCGCCTGCTTTGAGCCAAATACCAGTGGATACCAGGATCCAGCAATGACCTTGACAGACAAGGTCCTGCTCTAAGGGAGTTTACATTCAGATGAGTTAAGGGATTCATAATGGTTGAAATCGTCCCTATCCTGGGTTGACATTATAGCTTAACTAAGAAGAGAAGCTTAAACAACCATGTATGATACAAGTCAATATGCGAGGGGGCTTTCACAGAAGTATAAACTAAGTGCCATGATCCAGGGGTCCTACTGTGGTATGTGTGAAAGGGTGAATTTAGAGCAGTGAATATGGACTCTGCTTTCTAGAAGGTTAATACTGGAGAGGTGACTGCTGGGAAATTATTTGGACACCCATGAATCAGTTGGAAAATGATCGACCTGGTAATTTGGTGTCTATTTCTAGTTCTAGAAGAATTGCAAAAATCTTACGCAGTATATATATACCCTTGAAATTGCTCATTCTCATTTGGTAGACATATTGTTCTTTGAGATTACACATAGATAGTCACTAGATCATTGGAATCTCACTGTTTGAAATACGAACTTTATAAATATTAACTTAGTCCTTATATAAACTGTGTAAGGTAGGTACGTCTAGCCTCATACCCATTTTATAGATGAGGACACTGAGATAGAGAAACAGGAAGTTGCCTAAGATTTGGCTGCTAAGTATTGGATTCAAACCCAAGTGGCTAGCTCCAGAGCTGCACGCCCACCACTATGCTGTATAATTTCTTAAGGCTTCACTTAAAAAGTCAATGGGAATTCTTAGAGACACATACTAAGCATTTAGGGGTGATACTACCTAAGGTCTAGGGTTGTTTTAAAATATTTCTGTACGAAAAGAGAAGGAAGATAGATGGAAAAGGCATGGTAAAATGTTGCTAACAGTTTAATTTAGTTGATGGATCTGTAGGTAGTATGATAGCATTCCCTGTTTTCATAATAAAAAATAGAATCCATTGCTAGTGAATTTGAGGACTTCAAAATATTTATTGCCTTACTGTCAATATCAAAAGACTTTTTATTAGTGACCTGAGTAATTTAGGTCAAGGCAATGAGTTTCGCTAAGTTACGATGGAATGGTGGGTCTGCAGATAGAGTGCTCTGTGTATTTAAAACCACCTTACACCTACTTTGCCAAATAAGATGGCCATATGTCTTTTCTTTTAATCAATACAGGTTGATCCTCTTGCCAGAAATATTTGACAGAATGGCAAAATGAGTTTGAGTTAGAAGGGACCTCAAAGAAGTTTCTTCCCAAATTCTCTTTTTTTAAAAAAGATTTTATTTATTTATTCATTTATTTGACAGAGAAGGAGGGGGAGGGGCAGGAGGAGAGGGAGAAGCAGGCTCCCTGCTGAGCAGGGAGCCCAAAGTGGGACTCGATCCCAGGACCCTGGGATCATGACCTGAGCCAAAGGTAGTCGCTTAACCAACTGAGCCACCCAGGCACTTCCCAAATTCTCTTTTTATAATTAGGAAAGTTGAAGCTTGGAGATCTTAAGTGATTGGCCCAAGATAAGAGGGAGAACAAGAAATGGTTGTCTATGGTCAACACAGAGCTAGTGAATGGAAGTGCAAGAATTAAAACCTGGGTTTTCTGAACTCTAGGGGGTGGGGAGGGTATCCCACTCCCATCAAAAGGAGCTATGCCGGGAAAAGGGCTGTAGCAGCCCACATGGAGACATGGTCCCCAGGCTTCACTTGTGACTGTGGCTACAGCAGTTGCCCAGTTAGAAGTCTAGGGAGGAAGAGGAAAAAACATGAGCCACCTTCCACTTGGGAATGAAAGGGGTCAAAAGGATCCGTTTCCTCCCCTGGTGGTTTCCAAACTTTTAGACTCAAATGGCCATAGTAATTTGTGAGTTCCTTCCACATTCCTTGTTCACACACCCTATCTGTGTCTCCCGTAATGGGCATAGTTGGAAAAATCATGGCTGTTGCACCTGAAGATGCCTCTCAGAGGAGCATTTGGGGCTCTGGCAATGAGACTCACCCCATGATGGGCCAGGAGTCAGGACCAGGCATTTCCTGAGAGGGAAGGATACAAACAGTCTTAATGAAAGTGCCTGGAGTCACCATGGCATCACAGTTGACCTGATGTCCTTATCCTGAAAATTCTCGTAGGGCACTTCAGAAGCTTAAAATTTCACCTTTTCCAAGTCTGGTTCATGCCTTTCTGCAACACCCAACCTGCCTTTGTTGGTATTCCAACCCTAAGGTCTGAGAGTTGCAAGCCGTATGCTCTCAGGGCCCTGGCAGGTAAGGGCAAGAGTGAAGCTGGCCAGTGTAAGACTGGGGTAACCTGAGAACAACAAGCTTGGCTCTCATCAGATGTTTTGTAGTCCTGTGCTGTCCATGCAGAAAGGCTGGGCAGGTCCGCTGCTCACTGCACTTGTGACTTCTGATATAAGAATCTGGTGAGGAAAGCAAGAGACCTGGAACCATCGCCAGCTCCCTGGGACCTCAGCAAGGCATCCCCTTTGCAGAGCCTATTTTCCTCAACTGTAAAATGTGGGTTTCAAAAGCTTGGCAGCACCGCCACCTCTGACGGTCGAATTCTGTAATCGGTGATAGAGGACATATTCCCAAAACAATCAGAGCCAGTGTCTGACTGACATAGATTTCCAGAGTGTCTGCAGGCCTCCTTGGTCTGGCTGATTTTCCAGCACTGATGTCCTTGAGGTCTTTGTCGGATGGGTTTGTGACATCATCTTTAACCTTTAGTCCCTGCAGTACAACGACCCACACTTAACTACCGTTCTGGTACTGCTCTCTGTCAGAGGTTGCTTTTTACAGGTGTTCTTTCCGGAAGCAGTCATGAGCAGACGAGCTTAGAAAGGGTGTTCTCTTCCTGTTGTTTCAGGGAAAATAGAGAAAGTCAAACCTCCTCCATCCCCCTCACCTGAAGGCCCCAGCGCGCAGCCTGACTTAGCTCCTGAAGAGGCTGCCGGATCCCAGCGGCCCAAGAATCTGATGCAGACCCTCATGGAAGACTATGAGACACACAAATCTAAAAGGCGTGAGAGAATGGATGATAGTAGTGTAAGTGTTTCCTCCTTTCCTCTTTCACTTCTCTGAGGGTGAACATCCACATGGCGTGTGATTATCCCAGTCCAGGCGCGGGTGTGTGTGCCGTGGTCTGGCCAGCGTCCTGGCTCTGAAGCCAGTTCTCAGATGTGTCCGTTGAATGTGCCTGGAGTTGGGTTTGGGTGTTTTGCCTTGTTTCTCAAAAATGTGGATCACGGAGGGAGCGGGTCCTTTTGCTGCTGAGTGTAGCTGGAACCCGCCGGCGAGGCCAGAGCAGGGGATGTCTGGTGTCTAGAAAAAAACCACATGAGGACAGCACAGGAGGAAGGATACAAGCACCCCAGAATCATCTCCGGGTACCGGGGAGCTGATTGCTACCATGGCTGACCCACCCCATAGACGTTTTATTCTCTAGAGAACTGTGACGAGGCCGTCCCTCTACTGTCTCCTCACAGCAATCCCCATAAATGTGTCACAGTGTGCCAGAGGCTAAATGTGTTTTGGGCTGTTCCCAAGTGTGTGTGTACAGTTTGGCAGGAAAGAGCCATTGAAAATGACAGTTCGAAACCACAGGGCTACCCTGCTACCCTCGGTTCTCGAGATCTTTTTGCCCGTGACAGTCACATGAGCCATGAAGGAAATCATCTGCTCTGGCGTTTCTTTTTTCAGTCAGAGACATAAGGATTGTTTCACACAGTCTCCCCAGCCAGGAGCCCGGGGACCAGCCTTGGGGGCCCATGCTGACCTCCTGGGAGTCTGGTTGGCCTTAGTCTCATACCATTTATCGAAGTGGTCATCCCCCATGCCCGCGCAGTTTCACCTGGGTCACAAATAGCTTGGGTCTGTTGAAGACACTGCCCAGCTTGCCTGGATGGTGCTGGTTTATGCCTGTGGTCCTGGTGTAATTTTTAACAGGCCCCTCCCCGCCCCAGTTTGGATGCTAAATTGTGGGGTCACCTTGAACTTCAACCTGCAGGCTCACCGTGGGAATCCCATGCCTACTTACTGCCGTACTTACCCTGGTTGGCTAAATTCAAAGGTTTCTGCACTCGAAGCTAGATCCTGAATGATGCTTTTAAAATATTTAGTGATAAAGAAAGTGGACACCTCCGTGGACACCAGCCCGATGACTCGCTTGCGTTCCCCAGGCTCTCCCTTGGGTTTACACCCGAGCTGCCTGGAACGCTGCCTCGGCTGCTCTGTTTAGCCGGCGCATTTGGGGGCCATTCCTCCTACCGCACGGTGGATGGGGCCCGGCCCTCGGTAGCTGCTGCAGACACTCCTGCTGGGGCTCCTTCCCCCAGCGCATGGGACTTCTGCCCGTGAAGTCACCTTGGCCGGCACTTCTCTACAGCCCCACTGAGAACACGGAGTCTCCCTGTAGGTATTTTCTGGGGCCTGTGCTTTTGAGGTGCTTGCTTGCTTCCTCCGGGGGAGTCCTCACTGTGCATCAGTGGCCGTGGAGGCGGTTAGCTGAGGGGCCCCTGCATCCTGGCACGGAAGGGGAGGAACGAAGGGAAACACTCTGCATGTGCCCCGTGCAAGTGTTTTCTAAGCACCGGCCGCGTATCTCTGGTGGGTGCTTTTTGTGCGCCCGTTAGAGGCACACACTACCCACAGAAGGGAAGGGCCCGCGGCCGCTCACTCGGCAGATAGAGCTGGAAGCTGCCTTCGTGCAAACTCGGGAGCCACCAGACCGGCTTTCCGCTTCGTCTTCAGGACGCTACCTGGAATCAACGTCTCAGTACACGCCTCACCCCTCACTTACTCAACCAAGCGGCAGGCTCCCATCTCAGTTTTTCTCAAGTAAAGAAACATTTTGCATAAGGAAGAAACCTGTTAACTAATCAGGCTATTAATATCCCCAGATCTTGGATTCAGAGCCGGGTGTTTTACATCATCCTTGAGATTACAAGAGAACTGAGTTTGTTGTTGTGGGAAGCAGGAACAGAGCGAAATCTATCCAGTTCGCTATATCCTCTGTACCCAGAACTCAAAACCCTACTCAGATCGCTTCTAAAGCACATCAGTGATCATCAGCCAAACTTGATTTTCGTGCCACTTGTTCGATCACCCCTTAGACCTTTTCACCCCGGGGATCCTTTCTACTGTCTCATCATCAGTCGCTGGGGAACATGTCAAAGTTTCCCTGCAGGAATGAACAAACTTCATTTGTCTTCCTTAGCTGTTTCTGGCCCCTTCTTTTTTTTTTTTTTTTTTTTTAAGATTTTATTTATTTATTTGACAGAGAGAGACAGAGATCACAAGTAGGCAGAGAGTCAGGCGAGGGTGGAGGGGGGAAGCAGGCTCCCCGCCGAGCAGAGAGCCCGATGCGGGGCTCGATCCCAGGACCCTGGGATCATGACCTGAGCCGAAGGCAGTGGCTTTAATCCCCTGAGCCACCCAGGTGCCCCTCTGGCCCCTTCTTTAATCTTCTCTTCTACCAGAAGGATAATCACAGGGAGCCAATGGATTGCTCGATACTTGTGTAGTGGCTTCCTTGCCCCAGAAGCTGGTAGTTCTGTTTTCCCAGTGCCGTTCCCATACACTATTCTGAGGGTGAAACCTGACTCCTTAGCTCCTCCTCCCTCTAGAAGCCTTACCTGGCTCACCTGAGGCCAGTGTCATCTGACACATCCACCTGCCAATATTCTTTCCAGTAGGTCACTTGACAGCACTATGAGTCCCTCACACACACTCAGGACCAAACTTTGTGTTTGCTCAGGGGAAGCAGCGAGTTCTTTCTGACTGGAATGAAAAGAATTCTTACTCACTTGCTGAGGAGAAGGAAGACCTAAAAACAAAATGGGGCAGTTGTCCTGTATGTGTCGTGATACGGTAGACCCATGGTTCTATGGAGCATGAAGGACAGAAGAAAGAGAAGACAGAGGAACCAAAGGAAGCTATGCCTACAGTTTTCATGAGTGGTTTTTGCCAATCCCCGAGAAAAACATCCTTGCCATTCCAGACAGATGAGTTTTTTCCCCAACCCGGGAGCAGCGGTGGTCTCTGGAGTCCTGTCCCTGGCTCATTTCCAGCTTAAATTTTCCCACTTTTAAAAAAATTGTATGCCAGACCGGAAGGAGGCTGCTGGCTCCTGGCTCCCCTGCCAGGGGGTGGTGTGGGGGAAGCTTCAGTATTTGGTGGCCTTTCTCATGTCCCTGAGCTGGCCCTCTTCTGCTGGAAACAAGGTGAATGCTCGGAAAACAACAGAAGATGGGAAGTTCAATCCCAGCTCTCTTTTGGGATATCTACCCACAAGGCACTGCATCGGGGATCTTACGTCACCTGTGGATATCTGCTCCCTTTCACAGTTGGTGAAAAAGTCAATAATAAGGAACTGGAAAAAGGTCCCTTTTCTTGAGACGTGATCCCCACATGGCCGCCCTTGTTACCAGCTCTGACCTTGGGCAAGTGCCACCTGTTGGTTTCCTTGCTCTGTGTGATATGGTCACCAAGGAGTGCCTCCCTGCTCAAGGCTTTGGCCAGGCCCCACTGACTAAGGGACCCCTCTGTTAATTTGGGGGTAGGGATGTTGCTTTCTCCACCCTTAGCCCCTTACCCTGGCTGTTTACCAGCCTCCACAGGGCCTTTGTACGAATTAGAAAAAAGCACCTTTTTTCATGTTCCAGGACGCACCCCCGCCTCACTGGGAGGGCAGTGAGCAGACCAAGCTGCAACCCCATCCACCCGCTCAGCCTGGTTCTTCTGCGCCTCGTGTGCACCACACACCCAGGTGCAATGGTCCTGTTCTGATTATGGGTTGCTCTTATCTGGAAGTGTTTTCTTTGTGAAAGTGTCCCCTTATCTGGGCCTGATGGCCATCTCTGGTCCATCCTGTAACACACGATGGGCTGGTGAATCATAGTTTCCTAGAAGGTTCCCTGGTGCCTTGCAAAGGAACGATATTTAGGCCAAAGTGTTTTTCTAGCCACTTGTTCCCTAGGCCTCAGAAGGGAACGGGTTCTTGAGTCAGTGATGCTCTTGAACAAGTTGGTGGATTTGCCTTCCCTTTCTCACTGCAGAGATGCTGACCTGCACCCAAATTATAGTCTCCTGTAGGCATTCAGCCCCAACCCCGCTTCTAGCATAGGGTCTACTTTTGGAGGGGTTTCTACTCTCTCTTGCCCCCAAAATAGTTACTGAGGCATCTTTCAGTCATCCCTGCCTGTTTTGGAATAAGAGAAGGCCTCACCTGTTCTTCTGGGTTAAGTCAAAGCTGGGGGCTAGCGTGCTTTTCTAAGAATTCCTCACACACATTCCCCCTCAAACCAAGACACCCTGTGGCCATACTTACTCTCAGGGAGTGGACAAGGGAGGCCTGTCCTGTGCCCCACACCACAGGCTCCATGGGAAGCTTAGCCACAATCAAGGATGTTTCGTGCTGCCTAGATTTCTCCTAGCTGCTCATGCCCTGTGGGGGTACAAAAAGAATTCATCAGACCCGAGTCATCAGCCTTGACCATTACAGAACTGTAATTTTTAGCACTACGCATTAGAAGCCGGTAATGACCACAGACATAGGACCCCA
This sequence comes from Lontra canadensis, assembly GCF_010015895.1. Taxonomy (NCBI): domain Eukaryota; kingdom Metazoa; phylum Chordata; class Mammalia; order Carnivora; family Mustelidae; genus Lontra; species Lontra canadensis. The sequence goes on from NW_022631013.1 coordinate 24,531,904, forward strand.
CCCGACCAGTCCATGGATGCCAGCAGCCAAGACTGAGAAATGCCTCCAGTGTCCTAAGCTGTGTAAACACAAGGTCATTACCGTTACCATAATTCCGGAGAGGGCTGCCCAAAGTCCATTCTTTTATGTCCTTTCCCTTAGCTGGCCCATTTTGTTCGGAGATTTTCTTGCAGAGACTTTGAATTTCCCACAGGAACTAAAGGGTCTTTTTAGTTCCTGCATGATCACCCGACTGTCAGGAACTCATCCAGGCCCCCCAAATAGTGACAGGGATGGCTGTGTGCCCTCCCTAGGTGGTGCCATCCACAGTTCGGCTCACAGAATCTGCCCCCACAAACTTTGCATCCAGATCAAGTCCTTCCTGTGCTTTGGGTCTTCTCTTCGGGGGACAGTGGGCTACAAGACTGCTGTGGGGCTCAAAGGAACTACAGGAAGAGAAGAGGCTGATTGGCTATAGAGTCTAGCAAATCCAGTATAGCCATCGAAGACCTCATTGGTGGGCAGCCATCTGCACACAGGGGAGGGGAGGACTCTTGTTAATTCAAAACACATAAAAATGGAAGCAGCAAATCTTGAATTAACAAAGTATGGCTTATCTGATATTTTTATTAATGAATAGCAGGGTATCTGTGTGCTCCCCAAGATAGAGTTTTAAATAAACTAATATCAGATGAAGCGAGTGTGGCATGTGTGTGTGATGGCCTCCTGATGTTCCGTCCCTGCCCGCCCACCCCCAGCGTGGTGCCGGTTTCCAGCTGGGGGAGGGTGTTGTGCGAGTGTGTCTCTGCTGTGTACTAACCCTGCTCTTTTCCCTCTCTGCCAGTACACCTCTAAGTTACTGTCTTGCAAGGTGACTTCCGAGGTACTTTTCCACTTGTTTGCCTTGGTGTTCCTGCATGCCTGCCCCAGGTGCATGCTCTTGTGGTTTGCCGTTTCCTGATATGTTCAAGGAGACGGGCAAGGAAGCAGCTCGTCTCCGTGTTTCTTTCTTCCAGCCTTTTCGGAACTGGGGACTCTGGGGACTGCCTGGAAATGTTGGGGTAAATGCAAAAGGGCTCCTTGCTGCTGTGCTTTGCTGTGCTGTGTAGTGGGACCAGAGAAGACCTTGCCCTGCTCATGGATCCGGAACGGGTCTGCATGCAAAGGCACAGATGTTAGTTTCTTCAGGCACTGATAGCAAAGATACTCTGGAGTGGTTAGAAGACAGTGCAGCTCAAGAGGACTGAGCTGTTGATCCAGTCCTTTGTTTGGTTGGTTGGGTTTTTTTGGAAGCTCCTTGAGCATTGAATTTCCAAGTCTCCTCCCTTCTTCTACAGTTTCCTTTTTCACAGAATTCATAAATATCTGTGCTATGAAAAATCACAGTATTTTTCATTTTCCTCTAATTTTTAAATATTTTTCCTCTTTTTTTGCTACAAAACCACGTTTTTGTATTTTTTCTTTAGAATTTTATTATTTATAAAAGACTTATTGCAAGTATACAGAACTGTAGGGAGAATCATTCATTCATTCTCTCAGTTAACAATTTATTGAGGACCTAGGACACCCTAGGCCCTCTTTGAGGTTCCAGAAATAGAGCCTTCGACAAAACCAAGTCCCCAACGTCATGGAGTTGGCATTCAAATGTTCCAATGATAAGAGATAATAAAACAATAAAGCCCACCCATCCAGGCTTGACCATGCTTATCATTTCATAATATTTGCTTGATATTTTAAATTATTAATATTAATAACAGGTATTAATAATTAATACCAATATTGTTAATTTTGCAAATACCATTCGAGCTCCCTTGTTACTTCTCCCCAGCCCCCACTTCTCTCTCTCTGGAGAGGTGATGTTTCTTCAGTTTATTGTTAAACATTTCTGTGCATGTTTTTAGAGTTATATTTCATATGTTTGTCTACATGGGTGACATCTTGGTTTTTGCATGCCTTAAAACTTTCCAGAAACATATCACATTGTTACATCCTCTGCTCCTTTATTCTGTCTACATTGTTTTTAGATGCGAACATGGGGTTACTGAGGGCTCTGGCTCATTCATTGTGACTGCTGTATCGTTTCCCACCGAATGAATATATCACTGTTTGTTCATCCTTCTGTTGATGATGTTGGTTGTTCTTCTCTCTCTGTTTCCTTATTTTTTTTGCAATTACAAACAATGTTTCAGTAAATGTTACGCATTATCTCTTTGTGTAAGCTCTGGAAGAATTTCTCTCTTCTAGGAGGGAAGTACTGGTCAGAAGGCTTTTTTCCCATCCTCCCGCTCATTACATACTGCACGTTATTCTTCAGGATGGTTGTGTTTAGTTATACCACAATATATTTTAAAATCTCCCTATCTTGCAAAATAATTACTACCAGAGATGGGAGCTGATGATTGTCAGTAATCTTTGTTCGAAAGATAAGAGTATTCTTTCATAAGATATAAAATGAGAAATGAAATATAAAAGTTACATCATCCCATGTACCCACCTCAGCGACTAATTGTGGTTCTCATCTCGGTAATGGCAGTGGAAGAAAGAGGCCCTAGGCCCCATCCCCTTTGAGTTAACATAATTAAGAATAACGGAAATCTAGTCAAGTATGTCCAAGGAAGATAACACTGGGCCCAGGCTATCTTCAACTGAAGAGGACTTAGGAAGACAGAATATTAACGTGAATGGAGTCACTGACATTCCTTAACCCCTCTGCCTTTTGTTACCCATCCCCCCAAGTACAATTGTCTGTTGATTTCTATGAGAAACAAGCGATTTGCTTGAATTCCTCAAGCACAAAGGACAGAAAATTAATATTAGAGAGTTGATTTTTCTCCCTCTCACCAAACCTAAATCTAAATTTGTGAAAATGATAAACCCTTAAATCAGACTTTTTATTATTATTTTCAAATTTTTTAACGTTTTCCCCTCTCCATCCCTGTGGAGTATTATTGTTCTTTCTGTTGCTTCTTTTGACAGACTCCTTATGGGCACTGAGCCGCAGTGTGGCACGGCGGCCTAGGGCATCAGCTCCATACCCACATAGGCACATACGACATTACTGTCTTCTGAATTAATTATGGAATAAATGCTCATTTGGATACCTTCTCCAGGAGCTTGGCCTTTAAATCTTCAAAAGGCCATTGTGGGATGCCTTCAGCCCTGAGCCAGTCCTCACCAGAAGACTTGGATTACCTGGAGACAGTAAATGGTGTAGTGCTCCTTATAAAAATGCCTTATATCTGAACACTTCATCATTTACAACCCCCTTCCAATAATGATGGAAATCGTTATAGTTCGCAAAGTTGTAGAGCACAGGGAATTAGGCCGTATGTACATTGTATCATTTATTCCTTCGGCCAGCTCTGTACTGTAGCTTTTAGGATTCCCATTTCACACCTAAGAGACCTGAGGCCCAGGGATAAGTGACTTTTCTAAGGTCACACAGTCATTAGGATTTAAATCTAGACATGCCTGGACTTCAGAGTCAGCACTGTCTCCAGAGAATGCCTGCGACCCAGGGCAGGTGCTGTCTCCATCTTGCAGATGAAGAAACTTGAGACACGAGATGCCATGAACAGTACCATGTTCCAGACGGAACTGGAAAGAAAGTGAGGACTTCCTGATCCAGGCTAGTACCCTCTCTCAGTACCGCATTACCATGCACTGACCTTCTAGACGAATCCTCTGCTAAACTACACTTCTTTGCCCCTACCAGTCTCTTATGCTTAGATATTGAATAAGTGACCGTAGTATGCGGACACACAAGACCCTGCGACATGGCTTATTGCTTAGCGATGAACATTCATTTAGGAGACAGGGCTGAGTGCCTCCTACATGGTAGGTCCAGCTGTCCCCACTGGGGAGCCTGGGGAAGGCTTCCCAGAGGAAAGCACATGGAAGGTCTGGGAAGTCTATCCATTTGTCAGTGTCCAAAGAAGCAGGTTGAGATGGACCCCCAAGTCGTGAATCTCCCTAGAACTTGCTCGTGCCCAAGACCGCCTGCAGCCCGCATCTCCCTGCTTCTCGGGAGTTGCCCACCTTTCTGTCCCTTGCCAAAATGATTGTTCTTAGAATAAGGGAAGCCTTCACCGCAGTTTGGATCATCAAACAGTGCTGGCTCTGCTAGACTTTAATGTCAGAACCTGCATGTTCTAAGCTAATGCCACCGTAATTTAAGTGGTTGGCACGCATGGGCTTGCTTGTGGTGCCGAGTGATGAAATTGAGTCATTTCTCATATGTTGGCCACCTGAATGTCATCCATCGGGATCTCATCTCGATCAAACCAAAGCCAGAACAGCCTGAATGAAGTTTTCCCTCTGGAGTCCACAGAGTACTCTGGTGAACTGGAGGGAGGCAGGCCTTGCCCTGATGGTGGTGAGCCTACCTGTCCTTGATTTTCTGACCTTGGATTTCATTGATTAGCACCTGGGCCCTGATGTCGCATCATTATGCTCAGGTTGCTTTAATTGGCCTGGGAAGCTCTTTTTCTTTTCACTTAGTTTCTGTTGGAAGTTGAGTTATACCAAAATAGACTTTCATGATATAAATATGATCACGGCTTATGTATGTCCACAAAGTTTGACGGATGGAATTCACACTGGCCCAGCTGTTTGGGATTATTTTCCGGTTTGCTTGTTTACAAAGAGACTGAGACAACTGATAACCTGTGCTGTCCAATATGGTAGTCACAAGGTCCGTGAGGATATTAAAATTAATTAAAATTAAATTTTTAGTTTCACAGCCACACTGGTCTTATTCCAAGTGCTCCACAATCATGTAGCTTAGTGGTTGCCATGTTGATGAACACAGATCCAGAACATTTCCATCAGACAGCACTGATCGGATAACATGTAGAGAACCACTGTGTTATCGAAACACAACGCAGAGTCAAGTCTAGTTCAAAAACATGTCCAGACTTGTGATGAGCTCTGGGTGTTATATGTAAGTATTGAATCACTAAATTCTGCTCTTGAAACCAATACGACACTCTATGTTCACCAACTAGAATAAAAATTTGGAAGAAAAAGATGGACTTGCAAAACATTTCAGGGAAATTAAGTCTTTTGATATTGAAAACTATGGGTCAAACAGCAAATGAAATCTGGCAATGAAATGAATGCATATCCAGCACATCCCATCCTACTTCATTTCCCATGTCTCTTCCACCTCCTGGCCATACCAGACACTATTACTTTCCCTTTCTTGGATGCCGTTGAGAGGGAAAGGACAAAAGAAACGGAGAAGCTGGTTTGCGTACATAGTGAACATCCATGATCTCTGATTCATTTTTTTTTTCCTTCTCTCTTCAGGTCCTTGAGGCCACACGGGTTAATCGAAGAAAGAGCGCCCTGGCCTTGCGCTGGGAGGCAGGGATTTATGCCAACCAGGAGGAAGAGGACAATGAATAACAAACTTCTTTCACCCAGGAAGCTTCTTTGGTGCTTGGGTTCCCAAGAAACCAAGAAATCCACACATCAAAGCATTTTAATGGAATATTTATTAAAGTGCAAACAAACTCCACAATCCTTATGTAGACCAGAAGCTGCAATGACCAATGATGAAAAATCCAGTGAAAAGAAGCCCACCCATCAAACCCTAGAAACACCCAGGAGTCAAAAGAGAAAGGATTTTTGATTTTTTGATTTTTTTTTTTTTTTTTGAGACTCAAAGACTCACCTGGGTTTGGACCAGTCCTTCGACTCAAAAGGACAAAGCAGTAATGAGTCAACGTGGCTGCCACAGGCAGAACTAAGACCAGCCTCTCTGGGTGATGAGGACAAACATTGGTAACAGGGCCACGTAGAGCAGTAGAGCCCACGCCGGTGCAAGCCACGGGGCCTGGGGTACTTCCTACACCGGCTTCCCACCTTCACTCATGGCATCCCAGGTGTTGGGATAACTCCATTTACTCCAGCAGCCATAAAACGAAATGCAATTTTCTCTCTATCTGCCCGGAAGAGACAATTATGATTCCATGTCTCTTCCATTTAGTTGTTTTTAATTGGAAGCAATCAATGATGGCAAGACCTAAAATCCACCTGTTGGAGACCGTGTTTCTTCATGTTGCAAACACAATCTCTTCTACATGAAGGGGTCGAGAAGGGAGGGAGAAAGCCAAACCAAATGGATTGTTTTAGCTTTAGGATCTCGTCTGGTTTGAGTATTGACTAATTTGCTGTTCATGAGAACACATTTTCACAATTATGTTTCTCTTCACACGAAAGCTCTATTTAGTGGGCAACAACTATTTTTATGATGGGATGGGGGGAGTGTATCCATGTATGAAACCTGTACACATTCAACAGGTTGGCTCAAGACGGTAGGGATATTTTTGGAGTGGCAATAATTGAAAAAGGGCAAACTCTGCCTGAGGCAGAGGACAGGAAATAAAAAGGTGTTTATAGCTATATTTTATATTATAAACTGGACCTTGGGAGGAAGAATGATAGATTATTTTGGATCAGTCAGAAAGGAAACATTAAAGAAAAGGTCATGAAGGTAGACAGAGAAACAGGGAGGGAGGAAGTGGGAAAATAAGGAAGTAAGAGATACTATTTTTGCTGAGCAACCAGCGTTTTTCAGGACAATAAAGAGAAAAATATAGAATAGAAATTTAAGTGCAGGCTTGGAATCGGCTACAATTCCTAAAGATGGTTGTGTGTGTACACGTATGTGTATGTGTATGTGTGAGTGTGTGTGTGCCTTTGTGTGTTTGGGTAAAGTGTGTGTACAAGGGTGAAAATTCCAGAATGATCATGGGACAAGGGTGTACAGTTATTTCCTCCAAAGCTGTTTGCCAGTGTCGGGAGTGAGTGAGAATTTCTTTTTTATGAAAAGGGATATAGAGGCACTGACCTGATACAGTATTTGTAATATTAAATTGACCTAACCTGGTATTTGCATGAGTCGCAATTGAAAAGTTTGGAGCGGTTTTGTAATTTGACATTGAGAAAAGAACCGTATTTATTCTCATGCTTTGTATTCATAGCTTAGTACACTGTGGAGGACGCCAGCTTTGCTCTCTGTCATTTAAAGCAATATGAAAAGGGTATTCCATAATTGGGTGCCCTGAATTTCTGGATGAGAAACATTTTTAATTCTGGCCATGAGAAAAAAAAAAACGGACCAGCCTTTTTTTTTTTTTTTCCTTCCTATTTCTTTCAAAACTGTGGTTTTTAAAAAAGCAATAATTAAGCCAGACCTCACTAAAATTCTTTTTTGTTTTTATATTGTTATGTCATAAACTCTGCTATGTTACTCTGATAGGTAGCGATGCCACAACAGTGTGTATGTAGATGTTAGGCACGTTATCTTTGCTTCTCTTAATAGACTAGTGTTGACTTTAGGGGGGGAAGGTTTATTCGCAGACCAGCAGTGGGCATTAAGTAAAAATGCACCTGTCCGATACCTCACAAGGATCCTTTCAAACTGCCAAGGGAACCTGCCATTTGAAGCCAAACTCTAGAGATGGGTGGTGGGCACCATCTTTATATGGTTTATTGTCCTAAATATTCTGAAGGGATACTCAGCCAAACGTGCTAGCCACCGGGAACACAACAAAGATCCCTACGGCAAGGAATTCTTTTCCAAGTTGGGGAGCCTGGCATGGAGACAGACGTGCCCAGGAAAATGAGGTCTGTGTTAGATGGGGAGTCCTGACGGGTGAAATGGGGAGAACCCAGGAAGGCTGCTTTGCCTGAGGATTTCCAGCCTTCCCACAGCAGGCACAGGACTGAAAACAGCTGGGACAAGACCTTCGTGGGGCCCCGGGGGCACAGTGGTAGTAGCTAGGATGGCTGGTCAGTGAAGTGGTTCTAGGCGGGGCACCAAAAACGGAACATGCTTCATGTTTTCTGGACTGACTCTGCCTCTGGTAGTGATACAGACGTGATAGAGGACAAACACCGTCTTTCACAAGATGAAACAGCCCTCAGGACCAACCTGCAGGTTTTTGTTGGGTTTTGATGGAAGCCGTGTACCCACCCACTTTAACACCTACATGTGAAAAAGAGAATTTGCTGCGGATTGAAAGCTTAGGAGGTCACACAATTAATGGAATTGCTCTAGAGGCAGACCAGTTGGCCGCTGACTCCAGCTGATTGGACCAGAAGCATGAATCACGTTGTGCAGAGTTCTAGAGCCGAGTCTCTGGGTGCGTGCTCCATGCGTTGATAAGGCAACAAATGCAGAGTTTCCGTGACCCTCCCGTAGTCACAAAGCTGCTTACCTATGGCCCCTACATCTCCAGCCTTCGCTTGTTCCCTCTGCTGCCTTCTGATGACAGATGGCTATTTCCTTGCTCCACTCACTCCCGATCCTATGAAAATGTAAATTACAGTTCCCTTGGAAGAGCCAGATTTTCTCTGAGCTCTTGAGTTTTTTACTCCTTCAGAAAATACGGGGCTTTGTACATCGCACCATGCTAGGCTCTGGGATCCCAAATGAACCCCTTTAACCTTCTGAAGATGCAGCAGACCCCTGGAGGAGAGTCATTCCTGCGTAATCCATCAAGAGGAAGAGGCTTGTCCCGAAAATCCGCCTCTGATGCTCGTCCCTGCCCCCAAATAGCACGCAAGCTCGTTAATCTCAACTATAACAAATGTTTAGATTCTGTAGATATTAAAAGCTTTCCTGAAAGTGTTCCTTTCCACAGTGTTTATAGATGTTCACTTTCCTTGGGGGCTGATTAACTACTGACACGCCTTGGCTTTCTCATCCAGAAATTATGGAAACAGGGTCTGTCAGTGGTAGGAGGCGGGGCTGTGTTCCACTTGGTTGACACAATGCAGTTTCCTTGCCTCTTCACACCTCTGCATGCTGCCTCCCCTCGACGATGACATATAAGCAGTATATAGATCAGTGTCCACATATACACACAATACACACACACACACACACACACACATATATAAAGCATAACAAGAAACACTAAAACAGTGTCGACTCTTGTCTCTGAAGACAATTAAACATTTTTACAACTAAAGAATGGATGTAATTAAACTGTATTGAAAAAAAATAGCCTAAGTGTTTAGAGATGGTGACTATATCCAGTTTTAGTGACAGAACCAATTTCCTGAATTTGAAGCATTCAGTGAGTGAGCTGCCAATATTCATTTTGTGTTGCCCTGGACCCAAATGACTTTTTTTTTTTTTGGAGGAGGAGAGTGGGGAAAGCAGCAATACTGTGTTTGAAAATTATACTCTGTATCTGGCTCTCCTGTGTATGTTAACCACTTAAATGTTATTATCCTGCTTCGGTTTTATAGTGATTGTGAGGCATTCAATGCAAGTATACAATTATTTTCTCATTAAAACCCAGTGTGTGCTGTGTTTTTATAACCCACTGCTGCTTGTTTGACTGGGGGTGGGGGGAGGTCGGAGGCCAGATCTGCCATGCGGTGACACGCCTGCGCACCCTTGGACTTGACTTCTGTGCAGCAGCACCCACGTCTTGCACATTTGGAACCAAAAAAGCAGTACTAGCTGGTGGGGCATCCCTGTAACAGGCTGTCCCAGTCCCCCTTTTGTGATGCTGTCTCTGGCTGCCCCAGCTAGAGCCTTGAAACCTCTGTTGGGACCTCAGGAATGTACAGGGCCTCTGGATCAGGTAGGTAGACGCACAAGGTCAAAGGGATGGCTGGGCAAACAGCAGGACAAACGGTAAAACTCAAGCTTCACAGCTGGCTCTCGGGCTCGAATTTTTCTTATTACATTTCCAGCACCTGTATTGGGCTCCCCTCCGAAGAGCGGAGAATTTCACACTTTGAAGAGCATACGATGATCGCAGTTTCATCAGAAAGCTTCCTCTCCAAATTTCCTCCTGTCCTCCCATCCCCCACTGCTCCCCGAGTGGCCAGCTGCTTGCTCCGTTCACTATCCAGCCCCTCACAATGACTCACGCCCCAGACCTTGTGTCTCCTGCTCCTCCCCCTCTCCCCTGCACCCCACACCACCCCACCCCCTCCTTGGAGTCTTCCTCCCATCTCTCCTGGTGTATATGACTTCTTTCCAACCTTCTGAGACAGTGAAGTTGTGATCAGCTCTGGATTCAGTGTCCTGGTCCTCTTTGTCTCTGTCACTACTAATATCTGAGAGTGCTGGGCAAAGCCAGGGGTGTCAAGGTACACAGGACAGGCACTCAGAATGGGAGGCGAAGTCTAGCATAGTCCAGGTAGAAGGAAGGAGGAGTCTCACTGAGGAGGCTCTTACCAAAACCAATGGGAGGCATTAAAACCACTAATGGGTAGATGGCGGGCGTGCAGGCTTTTTGCTCTCTGACCGAGACCTCCCGTCCCTACGCCACTTTGATCTCCCCTGTACTTATCGGTTGTCAAAAAGACAATCACTGGGGGACACATGAGGCCACAAAGTTACCTCTGAGCATTGCTCATTTTCATTATGGGATGCCTGTGTCACAAGAAAGTGTGGTGGTTATGTCCCTCCCTGCACAGAACCCCCACAAAGTTTAAAACTAGGCTGCTGGGAACACAGAGAACAAATAGGGAATTCAAAGGGAGACTTTAAAAGGTTTGAAAAGTCTAAGAAGACACAAAAGCAAAGAACGGGGCCTCTGAAAATCCCCAGAGATGGCACACTAGCAATTTCAAAATGTTGCCCAAGCATTCAGATGTTTTCTTTCAGAGAAAGAAGAATGCGTAATAAAGATTTTTTTAAAATTCTGCCATGATCTAGTATTTAGTATTCTCAGTGTCTGTTAAACTTGATGGGAGAATTATCCGGCTGCTTTGTTCTCAGTTCACAGGTGGTGGGCTCTGAAAACCTAGGATGCCTGTGTGGGCACCCCCAGAAGAGTAAAGTCGCAAATCTCTGTTTCCCATATTGGTTTGGTTCTTCTCCACCCACCCACTGAGACCACATTCTGTCTCCGCAGTGGTCTTCAGCTCCTAGCAGCGATGTGCCTCTGGGGAGCGAGGCTTCTCCTGCTTCAGCAAATATCTCTGTCACCTGGAGGGCTTGTTAAACACAGACTGGGGCCTCGTATCCAGGGCTTCTGATTCAGTAGGTCTGGCGTACGCAGCCTAAGAATTTTCTAACCTGTCCCCTGGAGATGTCGCGGCTGGTCGAGGAACCCCAGTCTGAGAATCACCGACCTAGAGTAAGTAATGAGTAGGGTCTGGGCGTACCACTTAACGTTTGAAAACAGGGGAACGGACGCCTGATTTATAAGCTGCAGATACCATCACATGTGGTCCCAGGTTGTTTTGAATATTTGTGGGGCGGGGGGGGGGGGGTTGTGCCTTTACCCAACACGCCAACTCAATGCTTTGTGGGTCTTGGCGAACCAGGGTGTCGATTCCATTCAGACTCTCCAGAAGAGCCCCCCTCGAAGGGGTCGAGCAAATTAAAAAGAAAATGTCAGGAGAGCGGAATATCTAGAGACATTCAGACTCTGATTTCAGGGTAAGAACAAGGGATTCATTTGACCTTTGGAAGAAGTTTTCATTGTGGGGGGCGGATAGAAACATCAGAACCCTGTAAGGTTTTTTTGTTTTGTTTTTGGGGGTTTTTTTGTTTGTTTTTAATTAACATGGCTGCATAATTTGAGATGAGATACAAAATAAAAGGCAATCCTTATTATCCTTATTTGTTCTAAAGCAGCACTTCTCAATTCTGACTCCATCTGAATCACCTGGAGAGCTTTAAAGTTTGGGTTCAATTGGCCTGGGCTGGCGATTAAAAAGCACCCCAGGAGACTAACCTGTGGCAAGCTTGAGCAGCATTGCCCAGGGCTGTGGCTCCCATCTTGGCCGCACCCACACAGGGTCCCCAGGAGTTTGCTTTTAAGATACTGGCACTTGGGCCTCATTCTCAGATATTCTGGTATTTTTGTCTTCATTGGGCTCAGACATGGCTATGAACGTGGGCGTGTCTTAGCAGCTCCCCAAGTGTTTCTAACTTGCAACCAAGATTGAGAATTTGCTAGCCTGGTGGAGAAATGTGTTTGCCTCATGGCCTGACTCTATCCAGAAAGTTCTTGAGGGCAACCTCAAAATGAATAAAAGGCCTTGAGGGGTTGAACCCGCCCATCTTATGGGTCCCAGGAGACAGAGGACAGTGTTGGGGGCTGAGGGAGGGGCTCTGCCTCAGCTCTCCTCTCTTCAACCCTCCTCTGGCTGACAACAGGCCCAGCTGTTCAAACTTTTGGGTGAACTGAGGAATGCAAAAGCTACAAGAGAGGCATGTTCTAGCTTCTATTAGCTGCACACTGAGAGAGAGCCCAAATGGACACAGGGTTATTTCTGGGAGATGAAGCCATGATCTTTAGAAGCATTTGCTGATTTCTGTGGTATAAATATTCCTACAGCGGCTGATTGCAAGATGCTGATGGTTTAACAACTATTTTGCAAAATCCCTGAATATTGAATAATTGGTGGAGATCAGAAAACAGGATAACCTAGAGGTCTGGAGCTAAAGCCCCATTAACAGAGCCATCATTTGCCTGAATGTTCTGAACCGGTCACAGCAGGTAGCAATCAGGGGCTCAGGACTGTGACCATCTCTTCCGATGACCGTGATACGTCCCAGAGAGCAAAACCACCCAGCCTAGGTCTAGCGCCCACTCCTGTCACCAGGGGCTGTGGCAGGGGGAGGGGAAGGAGGGGTGCTGGGAAGACCACATACATGACACCAAAGAGCCTGTGTTGTGAACCATGGCCGTGGACGTATAGTATTTCCACGGCCATTGTCAGTGTCTGACAAACCTCTGGGATCAGACAGGGACCTCAGAGTTGGGACCCACCACTTTTTCAGCAGAACCTTTGACCATTTGTTTATTCTAGATTGGATTTCTGACTTCTAGAGTTGCTGTGCAGAATGAATAGAAATGTTTGGGGCAGATGAGCTCGGAGTTTACTTCCTGGAAAGGCCTGCCTTCCGTCAGCAAATACTTACTGAGTGCCTACTATGTGTCCAACGCTGTGCATATAAGAACAAATGAAAATGGGGGTTGTCGGGATGGTTTTCACTGGGATTGGGGGAGCTCTTTGCATCAGGAATGTGGGGACAAAGCTGCTCCAAAGTCGGGCACTGTGTCCACACCTTCCTGTTAAGTCAGGCCATCCTGTGCAGGTCTCACACTGTCTTAGCATGCTTTAAATTTTTCCCCTTAGTGTGGGTATTCTTCTGGGCAAGAGAGAGGAAGATCCAAATGAAAAGATGTTTAGGAGAAGCCACAAATATTCCAGAACTCATCAGGGGAGGGTCAAACGGTGCTAGGAACCTGCCAGGAGACACTGAGGAAGGAACTTCCTGCAAGAACGGGAGGGCGGTTCAGTCGCCTCCGGGAAGGGTGGAGATTCTCACTTTTGGGGGTTCGCCTTTGCCTGCAAGTATGAAGTGTGGCCACTAGGTGGCGATGGTCTCTAGGGCGAAAGCCGTCTCCCCAGCCGCGAGCCTCTCCCGGGGGAGTCAGGACATTTTCCCACTCTGAACACAGGACAGAAATCCTTTGAGATCTGACACGGAGCTACACCAAAAACACCAAAATGGAAGCCACCACGTGTGCAATGCTTTGCGGAGGCCAAATGTGGCCCTTTACTTAACACTCGCATGTCGGCGGAAAGCCGACCGCCGCCAGCAGAGGGCAGCAGGCCTCTACCTGAGCCCTTCCAAGAGCCAGCGCCGGTGGGTTCCTTCATTCCATTCCTGGCAATACTCCTTTGAGGTACATAGTATAGTATCGTCTCCATCTTACAAAGGAGAAAACCCACCCTCGGGGAGTCTGAATAACTTGGTGCCCGTGACAAGTCTAGGGGTGGAAGGAGGCTTCAAATCTAGGCAATCCTCACGGCCAGAGCCTGTGCTCCTACCTCCCCAACTTTCCTTCTCAAAGACTTGATTCAACAGCAAACAAACCTCCGGTCTTGGTCCTGGGCCAGCTCTGCTTTCTGTCAGACCGGTAGAGCCTGCGCTTAGCGCAGACCAGTGCCAAGAGGGAGAGGGCACTACTGCGGGCTGGAAATTGGGGGTGTCATCCAAGTCAGGGCAAGTGGGGGGGCGGTTGCACTGACAGTCCACTAAAAGCCACTATTGTCACAAAGAGCCAACACATGCTGAAATTCTAGCTCTTTCCAACGAGGCACCGTGGTTTGCTGTCTTTATTATCATGAGTGCCTACTGTGTCATGCATATGTTCTGGTGGGCCACAGACATGATCGCCAGCTCTCTCTTGCCTACAGCATGTTTTCCTTGGCTCCTGCTGTCCCCGTGTACGCATACACACACACTCTACAGAATCACTCTAGTTCTAGATGTCTGCTTCTGGACTGGGCCGGGTGAAGCTAGACTGTTGATAAAGAGACCCAAAAATTAAGTCAGTGTCTGAAGGAACATGGTTTATTTCTCTCTCACATGACAGTCCAAGGGGAGCAGTGAAGGTCAGAAGGCAGACTTATTTAAGTTGGCTTCTTTCTCATCCTGTTCCTCCATCACCCCCAGGACCTGCGGTCATGGGCATGGTCCAGCTTTAGGAAATGGTGAGATGCAGCCAAGCCAGTTGCTGAAAACATGGGTGTGCCCATTCCCTGGCTCCTCGGTGGCATTGAGACAGACAGTAGACTGGCTTCTAGAGATGAAGAAACTATTTCTAGAATTTTCATTGCTGCCACAGAAACTGGCAAGGGAACAACCTAAAGGCAGCCTAAAGGAATAAGCTATTGTGATTAGGGTGGTGTAGCCTCTCCCAGTCCATGGTCCACGTCTAGCGTAGCTTTTTCCAGAGTTATGACAGCACAACCTTTGGGGTGACAAATAGTGACAAGGACAGATGAGAGGAACAGAGAACTAGAAAGTCCTCTGGACTCATCAGAATCTCCCTTGTCTTTTAGCACAAAGAATAATGCTCACAGAGATACAACTGTGGAGCATGGGGTGTTTTGACCCTTTAAGGCTGACCATGTAGCTGTGTTGTGCCTAAGGACCAGCTCACTCTAAGAGATGTCCACTGCAAGTAGACTTGGGGCTCCTAGTGCTCAGGCTCTTTGCGTGTGCACTAGTGGTGAGGTGGGACCTGGGAGACTCAGCAAAGGGAAGACCAAGAAGACTGTCCCCAAGAATGTCAGACCCCTCCTGATGTGTGTCTCTCTCCTGCATTGCACCCTTTCCCTGGGACAAGGCTGCCTGAGCATAAAACCTTCAAATCCTGTGAGTCCTTTCAGCCTCAGAACATTTGAAGTAATGAACGTGTAATTAACACACATTATCTTTTCAATGCATCCTCATCATCTATTCTTAATGTCCCCTAAACCCTCTGCTTGCTCAGGGCACTTGGTCCTTGGCAATCAGCCTGGGGACCTAGAAAGGGAAAAGCTCATGACAGGGAGCACGATAAGGGCTCTCGGTTGTAACTCCCTGGGCTCCATAAATATGACCAAAGAGAATTCAAGTGCTCTGCCCAACCTGTGTATGAGGAGACACAAAGGGTCACCCGTGGGGAATCCGTCACCTGCAGGGAAGAGAGAGGGGACACTGTAGAGCAGAAGAGACGAGCACCAGAACAGAGCCGCGTGGGTGAGACAGAGGCATGGGCTCAGAGATGGCCAGCTGGAACCAGAGGGTTTGCTGGGGGAAGCATACATGACTTCAAAGAAATTATACTTTCCTGAGGTGAAATTCGCATAACATACAATTAATCATTTTTAAAGTGAACAAGTCAGGATGCTTAGTCCATTCCCAATAGTGGACCGTTTCATCGTCTCTATTAGTTCCGAAACATTTCCTTCCTCTCGGACAGAAATCCCATCATCCTTGAACAGTCACTCCTCAGTATCCCTCCCCTAGCTCCTCGCAACCACACATCTAATTGTTATCTCTGTGAACTGGCCAGTTCTGGACATTTTGTGTAGATAAAATCATACAGTATGTGACCTTTTGGATCTGGCTTCTTTCACTTAACGTAATGGTTTCTAGGTTTGTCCCGTTTATAGCAGGTGTTAGAGCTTCTTGCGGTCTTAAGGTTGGTGGTATTTCCACTACGTGGACAGACCACATTCTGTCTCTCTATCCATCCATCCACTGGTGGCCACTGGAGCTCTTCCCACCTTTCGGCTCCTTTGAGGAGTGCTGCTGTGAACAGACATAGACATGTACTTACTTGAGTCCCCGGTTTCGGTTCTTTGGGGCACATACCTAGGAGTGGGTTTGAGGAATCACTTGAAAATCTGGCTTAATCCCATCCATAACTTCCAACCTCGCCCGTGTCAGGAGTCGGGGATTAGCAGACGGTTGTTGGAGAGAAAGTTGAGTGAGTTCAGAGCCCCACCCCCACAGAGGGGGCCGGGGGGGGGGGGGTCTGCCTCTCCACTAGCTGAGGGAAAGGGATTTTAGGGGCCCTCAAGCAGCTTGTTGTGTGTTCTCTGAAGATCAGGGAAATGGGGAAGTGGTCAGCTTCCTAACAACGTAGGAAAGAGAGCTGGCTGTGGGCATTAGAGCTCCTCCCTAGAATCCGTGGGCATGAAGCGTGGTGCAGCTGTGCTGTGGAGCAGAGGTGGGTCGCTCACTCAAGGGGTGCGAGGTTTCCTTAGATCCTGCGCGTAGGGCTGCCCAGAGAGGGGCTGAGCAACAGCAGAGAGAAGCTGGAGCCTCACCCTGTGCGCAGAAGAGCAGCCATTTGGAGCGGAGTGCATCCTCCCTCCCCTGTCAAAGGAAGATCCCAGCGAGGAGAAGGTGGGTCTCCAAAACCAAGAAAGGGAAAGTGTTGGCTCTAGCTCCTTCCCTGCCCATCTCCAGGTGGTGTTAGTCAAGTAAGGTCTTACGTCACCTCCCTCCCTCCCTCCCAGCCACCACCTGCTCCCAGCCCTGGAGAAGATAGAAACTTCTCCAAGGAACTCAGGATGAGAACGAGAAGCTCCAGGTAGGTGAGCCCTAGCCAAGCCCTAGCCGAGCTTCCCACCTTCCCACTGTGGACAGAGCTACAGAGGAAGAAGTTTTCCCTTTGAATGAAAGCAGAAATCTTTTCTTTTTTAAATGACACTGGACAGAATGTAATAAGTTCTCAACCGAAAAGGTGTTTTGTGACTTCGTGGCCAGAGTTCTTCCTATTTCTGTGAGTGATCAGAAATGCTACAAGCCCAGCTGTGAATTTCATCCATGACCATGGATTTGTTTGTTTGTTTTTGTGTGGTTTTTTTTTGTTTATTTTTATTTATTTGACAGAGAGAGAGATCACAAGTAGGCAGAGAGGCAGGCAGAGAGAGAGGAGGAAGCAGACTCCCTGCTGTGCAGAGAGCCCGATGCGGGGCTCGATCCCAGGACCCTGAGATCATGATCTGGGCTGAAGGCAGAGGCTTAAACCCCTGAGCCACCCAGGCGCCCCTGGATTTTGTTTCTAATAAAACTAAATAATATATTAAAACGAGAGCAAACAGTACAGACCGCAGCGGTTAGGTAAGATTTGGTGTTGGCATTGTAATTCTCCGGGTTTCTGGTCATCATTACCATAGTATAAATTCACTGGAGGGGCGCCTGGGTGGCTCAGTGGGTTAAAGCCTCTGCCTTCGGCTCGGGTCATGGTCCCAGGGTCCTGGGATCGAGCACCGCATTGGGCTCTCTGCTTAGCGCAGAGCCTGCTTCCCTTCCTCTCTCTCTGCCTGCCTCTCTGCCTACTTGTGATCTCTGTCTGTCACATAAATAAATAAAATCTTAAAAAATAAATAAATAAATAAATTCACTGGAGAAGGGTGTGGTGTTAAGAATCAGGAGAGCCAAAATTTCTCAGGTTCACTGAGTTGAGTGTTGCTTAGAAAGTGAATTTCTGACTTAGTCTTCCCCTCTTTCTCTGACCCATTTCTGTGTGCACAACCGTTTATGATTCAGATGTATGGCTATAGCCCACAAGGTGTGCCTGTGCAATGTGTTGGAGCTTTACTTACTCTCTTGAAGAACAAAGCTTGTGACCTTCCTACATCCCTGACCCTTGTCGCAGCACAGAGCCTGGTATGCGGAAACTGCTTGGTACCTGGAAACAGTGTGTTCTCTGTCCGTCCGCAGACTCCTCACGCAGTAACCCGCTACGTAACCCACTATGGTGGCCTCTCCCGAGCTTCACTGGCTGGCTTGACTCTGCAAGGAGCTGATTAGAAAAAAGGGGAGGGAGCTCTGTTCCCTTCCTAGGTGGCTTCCAGGGGACACTTTTCTTCCCTGCCCCTCTTTAGCCCAGAGTAGGAAAAGGGGACCAAAAGTCGGTAAGCAAACTTGTCACGGTGGCACAGTCTCTCCCAAACCACTAAGCAGTTCTCCAGCGTCTCTATACAAATGCTTGGAACACTGACCCGGGATGTATTTTTTTGCTTAAATCTAGAAGAAGAAATCTAGCAAATGGGATGCATGCAGGGGACAGTCTGTGACATGACTGTCCTGACTGAGATGGCATCCGAATCACATGGAGGACTTGCTAGGACACACTGTGCGGCCTCACCCCCAGAGTTTCTGGGTCAGCAGGTCCAGGTGGGGCTGGATGATCCCCATTTCTGACCTGTGCCCAGAGAAGCTGGTGCTGCTGGCCTGCAGGCCATGGTGCTCAGTGCTCAGTGGGGGCACCAGCGGTGACCCCAATCGCTCCAAAGTTAATCACTCTGAAATTGTTAAAGTGTTTTAAAACACTCTGAAAATAACTCTTTGCCCACACTCCTCCTCCCTAGAGAAATACCACAGAGAGTGCTCTCGGGAGCATTTTGCCCAAACTGCCCCAGACCCTTGCCTGGAAGTGTTTTTTCATTGTGATCATTGAGTTTGCTCTCGTCTGTGGATGGCTTCTAGCTCATCTCAAGAAGAATCCTGAAATTACAGAACCCTGCAGCCAGCAGCGACCAATATGTTTCTGGTTCCATGTACAGAGAACACACAGAAGGGCTCTCGAGGCAGTCCAGAGTCCCCACGTAACTCTCCCCTAGCATAGAACACAGTCAGGCCTGTGTATTGGTACGAGGATCAGTGGTCCTGCTCAACTTTCTTTTTTAGAGAGCCCCAGATGCAAGGGTAAATGTTCTCTCCCACAAAACTGGTGTGATACAATAAGCATGGGCTATAGAACAGGCCCCTCCCTGCTGCCCCTCCTTAGGAAGTCAAGTCCTTAGAGACTTTTCAATTAAGTGAATTATGCATTTTCAGGATTCACTCTGGACCCTGTCTTCTCTCCACAATGGGTAGAGGTCTACTGGCCTTGACTCGTCCTTTTCAGTATCTCCACACGCTCGCGACACTTACACTCATATCCAGCCCAGAACTTTGGTCTCAGATGTCCACTGGCCCATTTGGTATCTGCGTCTGTGTTTCTCACGAACATCTCAAACTTAGGATCCCTCAAACTGAACCTCTACTCCTCCTTCAGTAAATCCTAATGACTCTAGCTCCAAAATACATATGCAATGTACCCAAATAACAGCATCTTTCCCACTGAACTTGCCTTGGCCATTTTTCCCCTGGTGTTGCCTCTTAATGTGACCCTCAACTCATTCTCTCTGAATGATCAGAGTAATCTGGTTAAACTACAAATTAAATCATTGTAGTCTCATATGTGACTCTCTTCATGGCTACTCCTTGTATTCAGAATGAAATCTATCTGACCCCCATCTGCTGTGCTAGCCATTAGTCCTGCTCACCCGTGCCTTCCACTTTTTCCCTCCTTCCAGGCACATGGGATGATTTCATATCCCTGAAGTGAAGATAGGACCATGAGACTTGCTTTGGGCAATGAAATGTAAGTAGAAGTGATTTGAAAGCTGGAACATGACAATTAGTGAGGGCACTTTCTCCTGCTACAGTGATTAGGAAAACCAGTGTTGATACTGTAGGGATTTGGGAAGTTCGCCTAAATACACGTGGACTTTTTGTGAGTCACAACAATCTCATATTGTGAGATTGGAGGGTTTGTTTCTGCAGCAAAACACAGTCTATCCTGACTAACACATTGTAGAAAGAGGGGTTGCATGCGGCAGTCCTCTTCAAAACAAAGCAAAGGACAAAGGTTTTTCAGAAAATGTCTTTGTTTTTCATTAGACTAAAAAAAAAAAGTAACAATGGCTCTATTGATTATTCCCAGAAATCCAACCCCCAAATTGGAGTGGATTTCTGGGTGATCCAAGAAGCAGGCGCACATGGATTTTTGCCAAGTAATGACACACCTAGTTAACAGTTCTGGGTGTAGATGGACAAGACTGGATCACTGTTGGGGCAAAAAGAGGAAAATACAAGTGAAACTTTACAGAGAGATTATCTGATATGAGGGAAAGGCACCTTCGGTGTGTTTAAGTGTATTACTGAAGTTAAACATTAACCAGGAGAGCCCTACTTTCTTCTCATAACCCAAGCAGTAACACCTGATTCCCCTTGTTTTAAGTTTAACATATCCCAGGAAGGATCTGAGGGCTTCAAATTCAGCTGAAAAGGAAGGAGTTTGTGGGGAATATGTATTTTCCAAGCAGGAGCATTTCCTTGTCTCCTGCTCAGGCTCCTCTTAGCGTATATCTTCAATGACTGGCCTGGCAGTGTTTAATAACTTAGTTAGGAGAGAGAAAGTAAGACAGAGAGAGAGAGAGAAAGGGAGGGAGGGCGAGAAAACAGGTAAGTGAGAGGGATGGATGGGTAAAAGGAAGGAAGGCAGGTACGTAGGAAGGCAAGAGGGAAGGAAGGAAGGAAGGAAATACACCTGTGATGACATTGGAATGTGCAGTCTCAGTGAGAGGGGAGAGATGGTCGACCTTCCTGAACATGCCTTAAACACACAAAACAGTAGAGTTTTTCTTTTAACCCACAGTGACCATACTTTGGGAGCCTCCGCTGAAATGGTATGGTCACTACCAAGGAATGTAGTGACTTCTCAGTGAGCTGGCCTCCAGACACAGTAACCAGAAAACTACAATTCTCAGAGCTCATCTTCTCCAGATCATGTGAGAAATCATCAGAACATATTGAAAACAAGGCTGCCCACACCCGTTGATTCCAGAGCCCCCGCTAAGGCATTCCTATGGCTAGGGTGCCAGTATTACATTCCAAAATTCCCATTTCTAGGGACAGAGAAGATGCCTATGGGGCCTCCCCAAGGAATCGGCATCTAGGGCTCCAGTCATGTCTTCATATACAAGCACAGTGGGGTCACCCTGATCAGATACACTCTTTCATCCTAGACTGTGTGAGATCTGGCCTAGGCAATCTCTTCTTTTCTGAAGGATAAGACCATGCCACCATGAAGTTCAAAATCCCTTCCACTGAGTTAGTCTGGTTCTTGCTCCTAGCTAGAGGCCGACTCATGGCCCTGCCTCCTGGGTTCTTGGATGAGGCCATCCATGGTTTCAATGTTGGGACATTTGGCTGAGTAGGAAGCTTTAGGCTGGGCCATACAAGCCCAGGTCCCTGGCGGTTTGAGAGATCCTGGGCATTTTCCTCTGGGGAAATGGATAGTGAGCTGGTTTTCCAGACATGTGTGGGTTCTTCTTGGAAAGACGGTAACGAATGTCCATATTCAAGCCAGATCCTACTGCCTTTGTCTGGACATTGCCCACCGGACATTCACACTGGGCTGTTGGTAGGTTGGTGGTCCCTTGCTGGGTCATCTGATTGTTTTCAAACAGGCCTGGGTCTCCTTCCTGAGGCAGCCTTTGTTTGGACCCCATGAGCTTGTTCTTGTGTTTTACTGGAAGACTAATTTCCTGGTGGAAGGTTTGAACGCAGCGGTACATCTCCAGATGTGTGTGCCATGGAGATTCAGGGCCCTGAAGGCAGCCTCCGTCGGCCTCCTCCAGCATCCCCTCGGCCCCCAGATCTGCCTCTTCTAGGGACACTGAGTGCCTTCTCTCTTTGTTAATCCAAACAGGACTGACCACGGACTCAGCAGGAACAGGCGTGTATCCTCCTGACAAAGCAAGGCACAAGCAGGGTCACCACTGGCAGGTACATGGCAGCTGTCATTCTGGGGGTCTCAGAGGTCTCAAGCCATAGGAATGTTACCCCAAATGTGTGTTTACACATAGACATGGGTCACACGTGATCCCACTTGTACCTGCTCACACCTGTACCCTCCCTCCCCTGTCCACACACTCACACCCACACAAACCCTCTCTAACACATACACACCCTCATGCACATGTACTCATTCGTTCAACAAGTATTTATTGAGCACTTATTACATGCCAAGCATCATTCGTTCTAGGTTCAGGGAATACGGCAGCAAATGAGACAAAATCCACATCTTCATGGATAGGCTCTAGTGGGCTAGGAAAACGCTAAGCAAATGAATGTTTTACAAGAAAATTGCGGGTGGGAACCGATGCTATGAAGAAAATCTGAAGCAGAACAGAGTTTAATAATCAACTCCAGTTCCTAACTGCAGCGAGGGAGTGACCCCAGGGCAGAGCTAGGGAACGAGCATTCAGACTGGAAGAATGGAACAGAGTCATAGGCACTGTCCAGTGGAAAAGATTACTCTACACCTACAGGGTTTTCTGTTCTGGGATTCCCATAAGGAGTATACGGCCCAAGGTGCAGGAGGGAGGAGCGGTATTTCAAAGCAGCTCCTTTTGGAGGACTGGAGCCTCGCCTTCTCCCACCCCTCCGACACTGATCTGGGAACACGGTTACAGCAGCTCTGGCTTCTCCGAACTGGCTGCAGGGATGACGGTCCAGACCGGTGTCTCTTTTCCTTGGGCACCTGTTTTTACCACCTTGTGTCACACAACAGTTTATTGTCAACCCTTGGTGGCAGAGAGGGTTGTGGCAGTGACTGAAAGGGGTTCCAAAGAGAGTTGGTCTTTTGCCTCTGGATCATGAGTGGGGCTCCCTTGAGCCTTGTGGCACTTGTCCCTGCGGGAGGCCCTGGACAGGAGGGGTGCACGCAGGAGGGGAGAGACGGTGCTGAGGTATGAAGGCAGAAGGAAGCCCCTAGAGCTCCGGGTCTGGGAGTCTGTGGAAAACAGGCCATCTCTGCAAACCACGGAGGGACTGAAAATGTGTTCCCACTTTAGGACTACCTGATTTTTCTTGACATGGACACCCCGACTAAAAGTCCAGAATGCTATGTACTTATTTGGGAAGAGGGGAAGACGGGATGTGATAGGAGAACCTTGGAACTAGTAGCCTCTCCATTATGTCCGGGCGGATGGGCAGGACTTGGTTGCAGAAAGGAGCCTCCTTCCCTGTCAGTCCCAGTCTGGGGGTCACAGAGGACAAGGAAAAAGACCAAGTAGGGGGGTACACCTGGACCCTGACCCCAAACAGATCCTGCTGAGTGGCTGACTTCACCTGGGAGTCAGAAGTCTTCCCTGACAAAGCAGAGTCTGGTCCGACCAGCCTTCTGGCATTAGCCTGGCCAAACTGATCGGTGAGGATAGCTGGGGGGTGGGGGGAAGCACACTGAGTTAAAGAGTGTGGGAGGAAGATCCAGAGGGTTGGGTTGGGGCAGGGGCATGTTGAGTTGGCCCGTCTTTGCAATGCGAGTCCGAATTGTGGGTCTGCTGAGCGCGGTACTCTCTTGCTTTGATGAGTGGTTTAATTTCATGTTTGCTGAATGACTGAATGAATAAACACGTTCGGGGATGGACTAGACCTTTAGGAACCTTTTGGTGTCCACCCTGCAGAGATGGGGCGTGTCTGGCTGTGCCAGTTCAGTTCACAGAGAACAGCCCTGGGAATGCGAGCTGGGCACCCTCCGCTCCGTGGGACCACTGTTATCTCCACAAGGCAGCACACTTCCTGTCCCACATGGTGATGTCCCTCTGGCCCCTGATTCCTTCCCAGCTGGCCTAGCATTGCGTGGACCGCTCAGCGAGTCCTGAAGAAACCCTCAGGCACAGCATTGACCTTCCCACCTCCCTCGACCCATGCATTCCTCTGTTAGAGAGAAGGGCTGGGATGGAGCCTCAGACTCCTAACTTCCTCCAGGAACAAAATCTGAGTTCCCAGAGGGAAGAGGCATTCTCTCCTTGAGGTTTCTGTATCTCATGCCTCCTTAGAAGTTGTTTGAGACTGTGATAAGCAAGCTCCATGAGTCTGGGTCCCTGAGCGCCACGTGTCCTCTGGCCCGCGGTGGGCTGTTGGGAGCACCATGTCTGCTCTCTCCAGGGCCAGTTTCTCTGCTTTGCAGGAGGCGAGACCCAGCCAGGAAGTGCTCCCATCGCCCCCCACCTGGCCCAGCAGGGGGCCGAGCCACCTCCACCAGGCAGAACAGTCTGGCAAGGGGAGAACCTAAGAGTGGAGGCCAGGTGCGGCGGGCGGCTGGCTGGATGCCTGGCTGAGGCCCCTGAGGGGAACTGAGCCAAGCAGAGCTGCCCAGAACTGGCCTCCCGGCTCTGCTGGCTTGCCCGCTCTTTCCCACCAGGAGGCCCACAGAGCCCCCACCGGCCCTGGCCGCAGCCCACCACCCACTGTGCCCATAGCCAGGCCCTCCTCCCTCCGCTTCTGGCTTTTGTCCCAGCACCTGCCCAGCCCTACCTGTCGGGAGCACCACCAGGTAGGCCCGCGCCCTCTGCTGCCTTCGCAAGCCTTCGTACTGGGCTCGCAGGACCTGGATGCTGAGCGGGGGCTCTTTCCCCGGGGCCTGAGTGCCCGAGCCCTCAGCCATGAAGCAAGACTCCAGCTGCCAGAAATGCGGCAGGGCAGGGCAGAAACAGGGCCACCCCTTCATCTGGATCCGGGAGAAAAGCAAACAGCGATGGGCGGGGCGTGGGAGGGAGAGAAGGAGCGGTGGGGGGTGGGTGGGGGAGTGAGGAGGGCAGGTGGAAAGGTGGGGGGGAGGGGAAGAGGAGGGGGAGGAAAAGGTAAGGGAGATGGAGGGGAGGGCAGGGTCAGTGGGAAGTGGGAAAGGAGTGGAGCTAAGGCGAGGGGAGAAAGACGGGTGAGGGGAGAAGGAGGTGGGAAGCCATGAGTGGGGGGGGCAGGAGAGGGGAAGCGGGGAGGAAAAGAAGGAGTCAGAGGGAAGAGGGCAGAGGGGAAAAAAAGGGGTCCGCAAGAGGAAAGGAAGGAACAGAGGAGGAAGGTGGTAGGGCAAAGGGGGCTAACGGGATGAGAGGGGAGGGAGATGGGGGTAGGTGCCTGCAGGGGGGAGGAGGGACATGGAGGGAGACAGAGGGGCATGGGGTGAGGGAGGAGGAGGGGAGAAAGAGCAAGGCTCGCACAGCTGCTCCGA
This sequence comes from Lontra canadensis, assembly GCF_010015895.1. NCBI lineage: Eukaryota > Metazoa > Chordata > Mammalia > Carnivora > Mustelidae > Lontra > Lontra canadensis. The sequence continues at coordinate 24,557,016 of NW_022631013.1, forward strand.
GTCCTTCTGGGTTCCCAGGGAGGCCCCGTGCTCCAGGTCCTTCACTGCTGGATCCCAGTGCTCAGAATCTAATTCCCAGAGCTCCTGCGCAGTCTCCCGCGTCCCCGCTGAGCGGGAGCTGATGCTGGGCTGGGCCAGGCGCCTGCTCAGCTCACACCTCTTGGACTGAAACCTGGAATCTCATCGGCAAACCTGTTCATTTGGTTTCGATGGAAAAGGAGCACCCTCTGTAGCCTCACAAAGCTGGTGCCTCAGGGATGTGCTCGCTGCAGTCATGCCCGTGGGAACCCCAGCAGCAAAGGTGCCCCCCACCCCCAATCTCCACTCACCCAGCATACACATCCCAGGAGGAAGCCTGGCCCCAAACCTTGCCCTGGGGACAGAGACAGGGGATCCCTGTCCTCTGGCCAGCCACAGCTCTCTGACATTTGCACCAGCCTGCTCCATCTCAGCTTTCTCCAGCCAAGCAGGGAGCTGGTGTTTCTCTTACCCGCAGCGAGGCGCGCCCTCACCCCTGCTGGCCAGCCCCACCAGCTCTATATCCCCTTGGAATCCTAGCCTCTCTCTCCCCTGCGCCAGCTTGGATCCATCCTTGTGCCTTTTGGTCAGCGAAGTCCCTTTCTATCTTGTCCTAACATGAGGCTTGCAGAGAACCAAATTTCCCAACACACCTACGGAGGCCATGGAGAGGGTAGCGGCTGAATTCTAGAGCCGTTCTGGAGCCAAAATGCATGGGATCTAGTCACCAGGAGTGGGAGTGAGAGATGGATGGGAAGTCTCCACTGGGCAGTGTGTTTTCGAGGGCTGCTCTAATGGAGTGCCACAGACTGGGAACATAAAGGACAGAAATATATTGTCTTAGCATTCTGGAGGCCAGGATTCCGTGATCAAGGCATCTAGCCATCTCTCTGTGTGCCCGTCTCCGTGTCCAGATTTCCCCTTTCATGAGGACAACGGTCATGTTGGATTAAGGCCCACTCTAATGACCTCATCTTAACTAATTATATCTGCAATGACCCTATTTCCAAAATACAGTCACATTCAGAAGTCCTGGGGTTAGAACTTCCATGTATGAATTTGGGGGGGGGGTACACAATTTAACCCATATCCGGTAGATGAATGATAATTCCGGTCACAGAGCTGGGCCCAGGAGAGGAGCAGACTGGGGTGTGGGAGAGGAGAAGGGGTGTGTTTCAGGTGTTGTGTTAGGGATGCCTGTGGTTTTGGGTCCTCAGGAGGGGATCAGCAGCTCGGTGGAGACGTGCAAGTGTTGTCTTTGGTGAAAATGATACAGTTGGCGCTCAGAAAAGTTGACTCGTGCTCTGAATATTCACGTACAGGTTTTTCTTTGAGTACTTGTCTGCAGTTCTTCTGGTGACTCTTCCCAGGAGCAGAATCGCTGAGTCATACAGTTGTTGCCTGTTGTTTTCATTGCAAAACTCCCTTGGCTGTAAGTATATTGCATTCTGAGGATATTAAAAAAATGTTTGCATTGTTTGCTTTGGTTTTTCTGTTGATACGCCAAGAACTCCGCCCTAGAGCAGGCTGGCCTTTGCAAGTTGGTGTGTTTGGTGTTTTGGAAAGGGGATCACCATTTATAATTCCTCATCATGCCGTGACAAAATAACTCCCTGTCTAAACCAGGAACTGTCTGACCTTCTTTTCCTAGCACTATTATGTCAAATGAATGTAAAGTCCAGGATAAAAATGTGCAAAAGTTTTCCCAAATTTGTTTTGCGGGGGCCTACCGGAATCGTTACCTCTGCAATTAGAACTTTATGTGATGACTGTGCAATCTTACTAAGTGAGGTGAAGAGGTACTGTGGTGACCAGGTTCCGGAGTCTCCCACCAGAACACCTGGGTTTTCATCCTGGCTGTGCCACGTACTGGTTGTGAAATCTGTTTTCTTAATCGCCCCAGTTTCCCCATCTGTAAAATGGGCCAGTAATAGTTACCTGTAACTATTTACCATCTGTAAAATGGGGTTAATAATAGTACCTTTATGAGGGTACGAAGTCCTTAGAACAGTGTCTGGTGTGAGGTCAGTGCTATAAGAACTTGTTGGAGACAAACTGACAGGTTGGTCCTGGTAATTACATACCTTAAATTACAATAATAAGTTAATAGTGCAAGTTCTTCTCAAGAAGGATCTTATTGATTTTAGTTTTGACAATGCCTATCACTCTCTGTTAAAAAATATTTCCCACCACCCTCCAAAATAAAGCGTATAAAAGTTATTGAAGGAATCCTCTGGGACAACTACTTAATACTTAATTTCAAATACCTAAAAAGAGATATTTCAAAATTTAAAAGGAATTTTACTAATGATAAACACAATGTATTAGAAGAATAACAGCCTCCATCTTTTGGCTTTGAACTTAAGATTCAATTCATTCAATATGTATTTCATTCAACAAGTACTTACTCAGCTACTACGATGTTCCAGACTCAGTAATCGATCAGTGCAGAATAGCAAATTAAATAGACATTATCCTCATGAAACGTCCAATGCAGTTGTGGGGAAAGAACTGTTATCATTTATGGTAAGAACGAGGTGAAGAGAATACAATAAGTAATTTAAATTAAATTAAATATATGGTAAGTTAAATTAAATTAAATATAAATTAAATATTTATATACATAAATATAAATTAAATTAAATATATGGTAAATTAAATTAAATTAAATATATAGTAAATTAAATTAAATTAAATATATTTAATAAATTAAATTAAATTAATTAAATATATGGCATTTGGGGGAGTTCCAAACTTTTAGAATGTATGTAAGAAATGTTACCTATGATTGTTATTCCAATAATGATTATCATTTATCCAGTTTATTCACCGTTAAAAAAAAAAAAATCCATCATCTTAAAGTTGCCTGCCCTCTAGTGAGGACCTTAAGTCATAGCCACGCAAACAACTGGGAAAGGTTGAGGGGTTTTGGTGTTTCTACTGCTATTTAATGAGCTCTGGCTGGTTCAGCTATCATGCCCCATAAGCCTATAAATTTCTCCAGAGGGCTTCTTTACACATGCTCAGTGCCAAGTGACCTCACCACCCTCCCTGGGCCCATCTGTGACTAGTCAGTGGCCTATGAAGTGGCCTGGGGTAGAAGTTCTACTGAATAGGCCTAACCCTTCCGGAGGTGACAGGCCCAACTAATCAGGCTTCACATAGAGCAAGACAGAGCCACTGAATCCACAGTCAAAGGAATCGGATGGGAAGTATTTGAACCCCATTGGTGGGAGACCATCGGGACAAAGACTGCCTGCTACTGACCAGGCAGGGGTGCCTCTCATTCCCAAAATATTTCAGCAGCAGCTCCAAGCAAGTCCAAGTGGGTTTGTGACTATTGCCTTGTTCTTACTTTCCCCGAATATCTTTACCTTAACCCTGAGTTAATCCACGTGGTTCCAGTGTCAAAGAGCCTTACCAAAGATGCTTTGGATATGCTGTCCCATTTCAGCCCTATCAGCTTCCTGGGAAACAGGTATTATTACCCCCATTACAGGGGCTCAGAGAGGTTGTGTAACCTACGCAGGGTGCCACAGCTAATAACTGGAAGGACAGAATTTGCACCCACTTCATTCTGCTTTCAGAGCTGGAGTTCCTTCCCATAAAGTATATCCCATGTGGGGTACCTGGGTGGCTCAGTGGGTTAAAGCTTCTGCCTTTGGCTCAGGTCATGATCCCAGGGTCCAGGGATCGAGCCCCACATGGGGCTCTCCACTCAGCAGGGGGCCTGCTTCCCTTCCTCTCTCTCTGCCTGGTGCTCTGCCTACTTGTGATCTCTGGCTGTCAAATAAATAAATAAAATCTTTTTAAAAAAAAAAAAAAAGTATATCCCATAATACTGAAACCTGAGTCTAACGGGGGTCTGAGATTAGATACTCCTCCACTATTTATTATTAGCAAAACGCTCTTTTAAAAAACCTAGTTTAAAAAACTTTAATCAGTTTCTCAGATAATGTTCTATATGAGCTTTAAAAATAAGATAACATCCAGGGGAGCACCTGGTAGAAAACTGTTACTTGATCTCAGGGCTGTGAGTTCCAGCCCCATGTTGGGCGTGGAGCATCCTTAAAATAAAAAATTGAAATAATAATAATAGTAAGTTAACATTCAGGAACAATTTGATTCCTCGTTCCAAAATCTGTAAATTTTCCTTTAATCAACTCATCCTGAACCTGATCCTTGACTGAAAAGTCTTCCCTAGCCTTTTGGGCCCACATTCTTGGGTTTTCTGTTATATAGTGTGATGGCTGCAGTCCGAAGGTGTTTAAGCTAATCTGGGGATGCTCGATCCTGACTGCACAGCAAGAATCACTTGAGTAACTTCTTACAGTTTCTGACGCCAGAGCTTCATCCCATACCCACTGGATCCAAATCACAGAAGGAAGGGGCGAGGCTTCGCTACTGTGTTACTTGCCGGTGTGCCACCAAAGCCAAGAACCACCGAGCTATTTCCATAGTGACTTATCAAGCTACCTAGCTTTGGAGAAACCTTTTCCTATTCACAGTCCTGGTAGGTCTGTTTGCAGAGATGCATTCATATTGGAGAGTGGGGTGGGATGTGGAAGAAGGAATTGGCTTCAGGTCTCAATTTCCCTGCTCTGAGCCCTCTGTCTGATCTCAGCATAGGTGTGTCCTCTCTACTACAGCCTGTGAACTTGAGACCCGTTGCAAAGATTTGCAGAAGAAGAGCGAGCCTAATTTCAGAGACTCCCTACAGGGGCTGACCTGTCAATGTCGCCCTTTCATGTAACCCAGGCTCTGAGTTTCTGCTTAGACTGTGTTGTCCAAGCTCCATGTCTCTGCTCTACTGTTCACAAACAACACTGGGGACCTCTTCCTAGCGTGTGAATTTGTGCACAGATCCAGATGTGTGCACTGAACGGCAAGGATATTTATGGAAAGACCTACTCTTCTCTGCTTTTGTTTCTACCAAAGATTTCAGCTACATCTCTGGCTTCCAGAAGATGACTTTTGGAACCCAGCAGGTTTGGCTGATGACCCCTGGGTTTCCAGAAATCACGTGAACTAGTCATGTGAGAGTTGCTCAATTTTTTTTTTTAAAGATTTTATTTATTTATTTGACAGAGAGAGATCACAAGTAGGCAGAGAGGCAGGCAGAGAGAGGAGGAAGCAGGCTTCCTGCTGAGCAGAGAGCCCGATGCAGGGCTCGATCCCAGGACCCTGAGATCAGGACCTGAGCCAAAGGCAGAGGCTTTAACCCACTGAGCCACCCAGGCACCCCAGAGTTGCTCAATTTGACATAACTTCCCTGTCAAGTGTTGACATTCGACTCTTTGTGACATTATATTTATTTTATTTATTTCTGATATGTCTTTTAATGGGCTGTTTTTGTGTTTGGGTGGATTTGGAGAGGTGGTAAGCCCAAGAACACAGAGGCTTTTGAGACCCAGAGCCAGGTTAAACATTTGCTGGACCCTTTTATCTCCTGGAATTTCTCTTTCCATACCTCCTGGGTTGCTTAGTTCTTTCTCCTCAGAATTTCTGGGTGGAGACAGGCCTGGGTGGCCTCCCCACTTCCTCAATGGTGAATCACTAAAGAAAAAGCCTTTTTTGAGTCTCTAGCTTCTGTGCCCCCAACTTTAGCCCAGCCCATCTAGGGAGGGGCCATTCCTTTGAACAGTCAAAGGAGAAGCCATGAAGGGACACGTGAGGGCTCAGATGGTTAAGCGTCCAACTCTTGGTTTCGGCTCAGGTCATGATCTTGTGGGTCATGATCTCACCCGTCGTGAGATCGAGCCCCGTATCAGGCTCCCAGCTTAGCACAGAGTCTGCTTGAGAATCTATCCCTCTGCCTCTTTCCCCAACTCATGCTCATTCTCTCTCTGGCCCAGTGATGGGTATGAAGGAGGGCACATATTGCATGGAGCCCTGGGTGTCATACACAAACAATGAATTATGGAACACTACATCAAAAACTAATGATGTACTGTATGGTAACTAACATAACATAATAAAAATAAATCTTTAAAAAAGAAAGCAGCAATGAAAATGTGATTACAAATATAAACAATATGGGTCTTCAGGCAGTTTGTAAATATGAGGACAGATAACCAAGTATCTAACCATCCTGACTTCTTCATGCCTGTAGTCTGCAGATGTGAGGAGGCATGGAGTCAGATGGAGAAAGATTTGGGTCCATCCAGAAACTGGAATTTGTATTTTGCTTAAAGTCTAATTGACATCTCACTCCTGGGTTGTTTATTGGCAATAATTACAGCCTCAGAAAGTTGACCTCACTTAGGGACCCAAGTGGACAGTGAATCTAAATTAAAGAAATTTCAAGCCATACGTAAACATATCAATACAGAAAACTCCCTTGAAATAAAACAGCTTAAACAGCTTAATATGTCTGTGATGAAGGTAGCACTAGAGAGCCAGGGCGTGGAGGGAGAGGCAGTAAACAGTGTTCCATAAACAGTGTTTAGTCCAATGGACATCCCTGTGGGGAAAGATTAATCTTGACCTCTGCCTCCCATCATACACAAAACCCAATTCCAGTTGGATTGTAGGTCCAAATTTTAAAAGACAGTAAGTCTTCTACAAGAAATAATAGAATAAGTTTTGGGGGAAGGCAAAGATAATTTAAACAGGACAGGAAAACCACTAATCGTGGAGCATACTATTGATAAAATGGACTGCATTAAAATGAAGAAATCCTTGGTTTCTTATTGAAGATATTATTAAGAGTAAAAATGCAAGGCACAGAATGGACATAAAAATACCAGTCAGTAGATTCCTATATAGAATATATAAAGAACTATAAACCATTACGAAAACATAGATATTAATACAGACATAGAAAAAAGACAGGTACTTCCAAAAAAAATAAATCAATAAGCATATAGAAAGATGTTTAATCTCCACAACACTGAAGTCAATAACAGGGCTTTTGATAATAGATTTATTTTTTTTTTTTAAAGATTTTATTTATTTATTTGAGAGAGAGACAGTGAGAGAAAGCATGAGCAAGGAGAAGGTCAGAGAGAAAAGCAGACTCCCCGTGGAGCTGGGAGCCCGATGCGGGACTCGATCCCGGGACTCCAGGATCATGACCTGAGCCGAAGGCAGTCGTCCAACCAACTGAGCCACCCAGGCGTCCCATTGATAATAGATTTAAAAGGAATGAAATATTCACAATTTTCCTGGTTTCTTCGGGTAGCTCAATACTACATCTAATGACTGTTAGTTGAATTGACACTTGTCCCTGCCATCATCAAATTGAACTGAATATGAATTTCTCATTTGAACCCATTATGATCATTTCTTCTATCTACAGATTCCATTTTAAATTTTTCTTCCTGGATATTAATCCTTCCTAGGTGCTTTATTCTAGCACCTACTTTCCAAATCATTTCTGCTACTTTCCATTGTTCTCTGTAGGGATTATGCAGTCGGCCAAGCAAAGATTGCTTCCCCGACACACAATGCTTGGCTTAGTGTTGGTGTGGTGTTCAAGAGCTTCCAGCCAGTTCTCTACGTCAGCATTGACCTGTCTGTTCAGTATCATCCATTGCTCACTACCTTCTCCTCTCTCAGTTCTGACAGTTCCCTATGTGCATCTTTCCATGGGCAAGTGATGTTTCATATTGCTTTCGTGGAGAATCTCGTTTACAGTCATACATACCAACATTGGCCAAAGAGAATTCCAAAGACCAGGTGTACACCATGGAATGGGAGTAATAAAATACTGTTCCTTGAACTGGGAATGTACAAGCCAGTGTCCCCCAGCTTCTTTATGTGTTTTAAAATATCGGTTTGATTATTCAGATATGATGAAGCCAATGGAGCAGGAGATGTCTGCCCCTGGAAAGGCAGCTAGTACTCACAGTTCTCATGAAGAAGGGCAGGAAAGGATAAGGGAAACCAAGGCAAGTGTCTTTATTGTGGGTTCCACAGGAAGGAGCCGGAGAGGCAGGGCAAACAGGCTGAGGGTCAGCGAGTTCAAATACTGGCAGTGGGCTCCATGGCCCAGAAACTGTCCCCAACGCCTCGGACCTGGCTTCCCTTCATGGTGATGTCAGGCCTTGGGTTTGGAGTTTCAAAATCTGAGCTGTGGTGGGTTCAGCTCACCTGAGCAGTGAGGGCCCTTCATTCCAACTTTTAAAAACACAACTATGTTTGGTTTTCAGCCCCGAGGAGCAAATGCTGGCTGGTGGGAGATAGTTGGAGAAGTCCCTGGGAAACCGGAGGCTTCCGTCCTTGTGACACATGGTGGAAATGCACATGATGGATTTTAAAGTTTTTTTAAAATTTTTATTCCAGTGTAGTTAACATACAGTGTCATATTATGTTTCCAGTGTACAATAGAGTGATTCAGCACCTCCAGACATCGCCCAGTGTTCCTCGTGACAAGGGACTCATGAATCCATCACTTACTTCACCCATCTCCCCAACCGCCTCCCCACTGGTAACCCTTAGTTTTTTCTGGACAGTTAAGATGTCGTTTGCTTGGTTTGTGTGTCTCTCTCCTTTTTTTCCTTTGCTCATTTGTTTCTTAAATTCCACATGAGTGAAATCGCATATTTGTCTTTCTCTGACTTATTTCACTTAGCATTATACTGTCCAGTCCCATCCATCTTGTTGCAAATGGCAAGAGTTCATTCTTTTTTTAAATTTTCCAAATAATTTTATTTTAATTTATTTTCACATCCTAAGTTTATTTTATTGTCTTTTTCAGTGTTCCAAGATTCATTGTTTATGCACCACACCTGGTGTTCCCTACAATACGTGCCCTCCTCCATACCCACCATTGCACTACTGGTATTTACTTCAGAGATACTGAAAAGAAGGGCCATCTGTACCCCAATGTTCATAGCAGCAATGGTCACAATCACCAAACTGTGGAAAGAGACAAGATGCCCTTCAACAGATGAGTGGATTTCATTCTTTTTTATGGCTGAATACAATTATGTTATGTATGTATGTATTTGTATGTGTGTGTGTGTGTGTGTGTGTGTGTGTGCATGCGTGTACCAAATCTTCTTTAACCATTCATCTATTAATAAACACACCATGGATTTTGAACATGATCTTTTCTTTGGCTGTGGGGTGGTGAGGACAGGTGAATTGTGGCTCTGAGTGTAAGAGCCTGATGGAGAAGTGGTGAGGTGGACAGGCTCAGGATTGGTTTCCATATGACAGTCACACTCATAGGTGAGTCCTTTCCTAGCACTAGGAATTGGCAGGCTCTGGGCTAAGCAGTCCTATCAGGATCACTAAGATCCCACATGTTGAAACATCAGAATCAAAAGATATGCTTAATGCACTGTGTTTGAAAGACATGATGTTAAATGAAAGGCTGTATTTTCTACCATGTTTATCCAGTGGAAAATCATTACCATGAATTTGAAGCACAGTGTGTTTTGTTAGAAAAAAAATCTCATGCTATTAAAAGGGTTAGAACCATTTTCCAGTATCATTATCCAATAAACGCAGTAACACACCAGGGGTTTTGTCCTTTTTGATCAATCTGCTGGTTTTGTGTATATAATTTTATCTCACAAGGTGCAACCCAGAGTTACATTTGTTACTTCTGAATTATGCATTTGACGTGAAGAATTCTCTTTTCCATCTCAGTGTTTTAATTAGTAGCTAAAGAATCATTTACCAAATAATATTAAGTTGTAAGGATTTAGTCAGACTTGAAGTTTGAGCTGTGGATTTGAGCAGAATCATATTCTTATTAACTTCCATAAATAATTAAATCTTCACTAATAAATAACCTATAGTGCCCTATTTTTGAATGTATATGGGTTATACTCAATAAAGTCTGAAATTTTTATTACTGCTAGTTTTTAAAATTTCCACAGGCTTCTTTTTTTTTTAAGATTTTATTTATTTATTAGTTAGAGAGAGAGAGAGAGAGCATGAGCACAGGCAGACAGAGTGGTAGGCAGAGGCAGAGGGAGAAGCAGGCTCCCCGCTGAGCAAGGAGCCCGATGTGGGACTCGATCCCAGGACGCTGGGATCATGACCTGAGCCGTAGGCAGCCGCTTAACCAACTGAGCCACCCAGGCGTCCCTCCACAGGCTTCTTGCTTGAAAATTTTTTTTCCCTTTCAGTTTTTTCTCTCTCCTATCATCCTGTCATGATTTCTACTATGATCTTGACTTGAACTCATTTCAGTGATCTTAAGGATTAAAAAGTAATGTGGAGTTGTTTCCAAATATTCAAATTTTGAATATATTTTAATCTAAAAATGTAAATTAAGAGTTAAAAAGTAGAAAAATTAGAAAATTCTCATGTCTCCAAGAATTAGTTTTCCCTAAATATTCAGAATTGCCAGGGCACCTGGGTGGCTCAGTCGGGTAAGCACCTGACTCATGGTTTCAGCTCAGGTTATAATCTCAGGGTCATAAGATAGAGCCCCACTTTGGGCTCCACGCTCACGGAGAAGTCTAAGACTATCTCTCCTGGGGCGCCTGGGTGGCTCAGTGGGTTAAATCCTCTGCCTTTGGCTCAGGTCATGATCCCAGGATCCTGGGATCGAGCCCTGCATCGGGCTCAGCAGGGAGCCTGCTTCCCTTCCTCTCTCTCTGCCTGCTTCTCTGCCTGCTTGTGATCTGTCAAATAAATAAATAAATAATCTTTAGGGAAAAAAAAAAAGACTCTTCCTCTCCCTCTGCCTCTCTGCCTCCATGCATGTAGGCACACCTGCACTGATCTCTCTCTCAAATAAATAAATCTTTAAAAATAAATATTCAAAATTGCCTCAAAAATTAAGGAAAAAATATAAAGACATTAGTCAAAAAGGCCAACATCTTTACTGAATTTGTGAAAACAAATTGTTACTTTTATAAAAAATAATAGTAATAAAGCTCCACTCCAGTATTCAGTGTCCATCTACTTCCCAATATAAAGAAACATAATTAGTATCACATTTTCATGTATTACATCCAGGTCTATAGGTTTATATACAAATTCAAGAATGATATGAATTCTGTACTATTGCAAAATGTTCCAGGGTTAGGCAGTGCAACTGTTGCAAACTCTGCCCTACTTTGTGAGAACCTCAGGAACAGAGACTTGAAATACCAAGAGAAGCAAGATAAAGATTTCTCTACCATGACTGATCAATGATACTTTGTATTACAAGAATCAGCCCCCTCCAGGCTAAGAGTTGACCATGAAGAATGGATCTTCTCTTCTCTTCCCCATTTCTTCTTCTACTTCATTCCTCTCTGCACTCTACAGTTAACACCTGTCTCCCACATCTATGACAGCCCAAATAGGTCTTGGCTGACCCAGTTACTGGTTGCTATGACACAAACTCAAAACCGAGGCTCGGACGGAGAGAAATGTGTTGATTCTCTGACGGTGGTCACATGCACTCTTTCACTAAGGTTCGTTCTAAAGCGTGCCTGTTGGCAAATGTATGCACAGATGGCCTCGGGGCCATTTAACGCTGCAGTGAATTCAGCCTTACAGTTTTTTCATCTTGATATTAATGCCTCCAGATAATGATAGAATCCTGTAACTTCTACCCCCCAAATATTGCTTCTCGAAGTTTCATGTTCTAAGAATCACTTAGAAAGAGCTTATTTAAAATGCAGATTCCTGGGTCCCACCCCAGAAATTCTGCTTATATAGAATCTGCATTTGCTGGAAGTTTCCAGACCACTCTCAAAGAACCATGGATCTACCCATCTACAGCAACACCTCCTCTTTAACTCTGTAGTAACAATTCACATCCCCGCCCCCCTACCATTTTCTCCCTGCGCGGACTCCTGACTGATACAATGGCTCTAGGAGAGACACCGATGAACGGATTCTCATTACCAGCTGCGCATTTCAATCACCTGGAGAACTTTTAAAAAATTCCTGATTCCCGTGCTTCGCTCCTAGCAATGAAATCCTACTCTGTGGGACTGGCACCCCAGCTACGAGTATAGATCAAAGCAAACCCAGTAGATAGAACTGCGTAGCCAGAGTGGAAAATGACTGTTCTCATCATCCAATGCCTGCCTTGGTCTTTCTTCCCCTGCCTTAAAGTATTCTAAGGTTCCTTCTATCCTGGAGCAGAGCCTCCCTGCTGGTATCCTGGGGAAGCAAACAGGCTACAGGTGTGGCACAAAACATCGACCTACCAGTAATCGGGCTGCTCCTGGGCCCACCGGCTCACGCTTTAAGTAGCTTCTCCCAGAACTCCCTAGACTCGAGCTTGAGTTGAGCTACGTTTGCTTTCTTCTCCAAGACCGTGTGGTCTCTGCTGCCCACTGTAGATGGGGACCCCATTGCACGCAGAAGGAAAACAGGGCCCAGGTGGACCAGGAAGCTCAACCCCAAGGTAGGGCTGCTTGGGGAAGGGGTGTCATGTGAGCTGGGGTGAGTGGAAGGCCATCAGTACCAGCAGCCCCCCAGATCTCTGTCTTCACATGTATTTGGTTCTTTAACCGATGGTCACTGGTGTGCTCTCCCTTTGGTAATGGGGAGACTCCCCCAGTAGTGCACACGTGCTCTGAAAACTAGTTGCATTATCACTGGGAAGGATTTGATCTAAAAACATGAACCTGGATTTGAAATCTGTTAGCATTATTGCTGTGAGTGTTAACACTGTTGGGCCATGAAAAAAAAAAAAAAAGGAACTGTTGTTTCTCTTAAACATCATTTCAGACGGTGGTTGTTAAATTGTTTTGTGTTTATCACCTTGTGTGATGCAAGTGTGTCGTTGTTGTTTTACATGGATGGTTACTAGCTAAAATAGCAGAAAACTTGCAAAAGCTTGACCAGGAATTGTGTGTAGCATAACCTGCCCAAATAAAAACACTCCCAAATGTGTAAAAGCAGTTATCTACCTGACTTCGGGGTTTCAACAATATTGAAATTGGGAATTTCTGTTTACTCAAAGCAACTTGCTGGTCCATTCATTGGGTCGTGTTGAAAGATTTCATGAAAAGTTCTCCTTGAGAGAGACTGCTCACCTGAAGTGAAACTAGGGGCCACTAAGCCTGATCCCACTAGCTTGGTCCTCCACAGCCGATGATCATTCCAGAAGCTTCCTGTTCCTGAGCGCCCAACACGTACTGGAAGTGGTTTCTGGGCACAATGAGCACTGTGGCATTGCGTTTATTACCTGAGGTCAGGGATGATGGTCAGGGAAGGAAATGGGGCCAGGCAATTCTAGTATTCTAGTATTTCTCAATTCTTAACATGAGATTTTAAAAAAAAATGTTAAGTGATAATACTACTTTAAAAATCCACAAAGTGGGTGAAAAGACAAGTCGCCAGCTGAAAAAATATTGGGGACATAAAATCAATAAAAGGCTAGCATCCAGAATGGACAAAGGATGCTGAAAAAATCAGTAAAGCTGAACAACAGAAAAATAGAGGAAAAGACTTGAATAGGTGCTTCACAAGAGAAAATCTGAGTAACCAATAAGCATGGTGAAAGTGCTCAGCATCCTTAATCCAAAATGCAAAATAAAATCAAAATATGATTACACTGCCACTAAGTTGGATTTAATTTAAATGTAGAGGTCCGAGTATAGTAAATTGGGGAGTATGTGGAGTAACGAACTTATTCCTGTTGTACCTAGTAAAACTAGCATTCAATAAACTTCAGCAAATTCATACTTGACTCAAGGCAGGGTCCAGGGACCGGCAGCATTGACCCCACCTGAGAGCTTGTTAGAACTGCGGAATCACAGACCCACCAAACCCAGAATCAGCATCGTAACGCACTCTGCAGGTGAATTAATGTACACAATAATGTTTAAGAGGCAAAGGTCTGTGACTCAGTAATTTCACTCCAAGCCATCCCTTTAAAGAACCTTGTTCATGACAGCATTGTCTGTAAACAAAAACGGAGACTAATCCTAGTCCACTGACCATGGAATGGACAAAGAAATTACAGTGTAGCCCTAGAACTCTAGAACTGTGTGCTCCATTATAAATTGTAGGGGTGCCTGGATGCAATTATAAATGGAAATCATTTTCTTAATTCCTCTTCTACTTTGCTATTAGTGTATGGAAATGAATTTCTGTATTTTGTATTCTGCAATTTTTCCAAATGCTTTTATTTTAGTAGTCCTGGTTTTGTTTCTGTAGAGTATTTAGGATTTTCTAGTATAATGTCTTGTCATGTGCAAATCAGGACCGTTTTATTACTTCCTTACCAATTTGGATGTCCTTTTTTTTTTTTTTTGTCTGATTGCTATGGCTAGGGCTTCCAGTACCATATTGAATAAAAGTGGTGAGACTAGACATTCTTAATTTTTCACTATCAAGTATGCCGTTAGCTGTGAGCTTATCTAAGGCCTTTCTTATGTTCAGGTGTGTTCCCTCTAAACCCACTTCGTTGAGAACTTTTAACATAAACAAATGTAGAAAAAGTCTTTGATAAAATTTAACTTCTATAGAAATGATTGTAGGATTTCTAATTCTTTTTTCTTTCTGATGTTTAACTTGGGGAATTTCCATTACCCTGCCTTCTAGAACACTGATTTGTTTCTCTGCGTCCACTAGCGTGTTGTTTCCCTCTAATGTATTTTTCAGTTCAGTTATTGTATTCCTCAGGGCTGATTGGTTCTTTTTAAATACTTTTTAGAAATTTTTGTTGAAATTCTCATGGAATTCCTCCACTCTTCAGTCTAGCAAAAGTTTCTAGGATCATTACTTTAAGCTCTTTCTCAGGCATATTGCTTATCTCTGTTTCATTTAGTTCTTTTTCTGAGGTTTTGTTTTGTTCTTTCTTCTGGAGCTTATTCCTCTCACTCCTCATTTTGCTTGATTTTCTGTGTTTGTTTTTATGAATTAGGCAAAACAGCTTCTTCTCCTAATCTTGAAGAAGTATACGGCCATCCCCTGCCTAGACTGTGTGTGTCTGATGACGTTGGCTGGAGCTGTGGTCAGAGTGGGTTGGGAGTCCTAGGGTTCATCCCAGGATTTTTATCCTCCTGTCATTAATGTGTTATATCACACTGATTTGCAGAGCCATCTTTGAGTCCCTGGAATAAATGCCACTTGATAATGGTGAATGATTCTTTTAATGTATTGTTGAATGTGGCTTGATAATATTTTGTTGAGAATTTTTGCATGCATGTCCATCAAGGATATTGGTTGGTCTGTAGTTTTGTTTTTGTTTTCTTTTGGTATGGTCTTTGTTTTTGTAATGAGGGTAATGCTGGCATTGTAGAATATATTTGGAAGTTCTCCTTCCTCGTGTGTGTGTTTGTGTTTGTGTGTGTGTGTGTGTGTGTGTGTGTGTGTTTTCTCAATACTTACTCTTCCCAAACTATTAATTCTTTTGTAAATGTTTGGTAGAATTGACCAGTGGATCCATTTGGCCCTGGACTTTGATCAGTTGAGAGGTTTTGATTACAATTTGATTGGATTACAATTTTGTTACTACTCATCAGTCTATTCAGATTTTCTATTTCTTCCTGATTGAGTTTGAAAAGACTGTTTTTAAGAATTTCTTAATTTCTTCTGGGTTGTCTAATTTGTTGGAATATTTTTCATAAGTCTCTTGTAAACCTTTTGTTTCTATGGGATCGGTTATTTCTCCATTTCTGATTTTGAGTTATTTTTCTTGATAAAGGCTTTATCAATTTTCTTTATCTTTTCAAAGAACAGGCTCTTGGTTTTGTTGACTTTTCTATTTTCTTTTTTGTTTGTTTCCATTTATTTTTATGCTGATCTTTATTTCCTTCTAACTTGAGGCTTTAATCTTTTTCTGAGATAGGCCTGTATCACTATAAATTTCCCTCTTAGAACTTGCACCGTGCCCCCCCCCCCAAAAAAAAATTTTGGACTCACTTTTATTTGCTTCAAGGTATGTTTTTGTTGTTAATTTCTCTTTGACTTCTAAACTGATCTATTGATTAGTAGCATTTTGTTTGGCCTCCATATGTTTGGGGTTTTTTTCCATTTTTTTTTCCTATAATTGATTTCTGGTTCCACACCGTTGTGAACAGAAAAAAAGTTTGATGATATTTCAGTCTTGTTAAATTTTTGAGACTTGTTTTGTGGCCTAACATGTGATCTATCCCAGAGAGTGTTCAATGTGCCCTTGAAACACATGTGTATGCTATTTTATGGGATAAAATGTCCTATACACATCTGTTAAGTCCATCTGGTCTAATGTGTCCTTCAAAGACACTGTTTCCCTATTGATTCCCTGCCCTGTCCCCCGCCCCGCCTGGATGACCTATCCACTGATATGAGTGGGATGTTAAAGTCCCCTATTACTGTATTACTGTTGGTCTCTCCTTTTGTCTATTAATGTTTGCTTTATGTATTTCGGTGTTGCAATGCATTGATACTTAAAACATTATCCTCCTGTTGGATTGATGCCTTTATCATGTAATGCCCTTTGTCTCTTGTTACAGTCTGTTTTATCTTTTTTATTATTATTGTTTTTTTTTACAGTCTCTGTTTTAAAGTCTTTTTTTTTTTTTTCTGATGTAAGTATTGCTACCCTGGTTTTTTTTTTTTTCTTTCATTTACATGGAGTATCTTTTTCCATCCCTCCTTTCAATCTGTGTCTTTAATTCTGAAATGAATTTTTTTAAGGCAACATACAGATGGGTCTTTTGTTTTTTTAATTTATCCTATCTATGTCTTTTGACTAGAGCATTTAGACCATTCACAGTTAATTAGTGACAGGTATATAATTCCATTTCGTTAATTGTTTTATGGTGGTTTTTGTAGTTCTTCTTGCTCCCCTTTCCTTGTGAATGATGACTTTCTTTAATGTTATGGTTGGCTTTCTTTTCTTTATTATTTGTGTATCTATTACAGGGTTTTGGTTTGCAGTTACCATGAAGTTCATATATAACATCCTTAAGTAATTGACCGTCTACATAAATTTGGTCCCTGAAATTGAAACACATTCTAAAAGAACTTCATTTTTACTCCCCCCCCATCTTGTGCATATGTTGCCATATTTTACATCTTTTTGTGAGTCCCCTTAACTAACTTTTAAACATCTAATTTTACCGGTTTTTAAAAAAATAGTAAATATACAGCATTTTATTAGTTTCAGGTGTACGATATACTGAGTCAACAGTTCTGTACATTACTTTGTGCTCATCATAAGTGTACTTTTAATCCCTTTCACCTATTGCATCCATCACCTCCCCAACCCCCGTCCCCCCAGACCGCACCTCCCTTCTGGTAACCATCTGTTTTCTATAGTTAAAAATCTATTTTTTGTTTTTTTCTTTGTTCATTTGTTTTGTTTCTTAAATTCCACAGCAGTGAAATCATATGGTATTTGTCTTTCTCTAACTTATTTAGCATTATACTACCTAGATCCATCCATGTTATTGGAAATGGCAAGATTTCATTCTGTATCACTGAGTAGTATCCGTTTGTGTGTGCACGTGCCACATGTTTATCCATTTACCAATGGATACCTTAGTTGCTTTTATATTTTGGCTGTTACAAATAATGCTGCTATGAACATAGGGGTGCTTGTATCTTTTCAAATTATTATTTTTGTATTCTTTGGATAAATACCCAGTACTTACTAGTGGGATCGCTGGTTCATAGAGTAATTTAATTTTTTAAGGAATCTCCATATTGTCTTCCACAGTGGCTGCACCAGGGTGCATTCCTACTAACAGTGCATGAGCATTACTTTTCATCCACATCCTCACCAACACTTGCTGCTTCTTGTGTTTTTGATTTTTAGCCATTCTGACAGGTGTGAAGTGATACCTCATTGTGGTTTTGACTTACACATCCCTGATGATGAGTGATGTTGAGCATCTTTTCATGTGTCTGTTGGCCATCTGTATGTCTTTGGAAAAAATGTCTGCCCATGTCTGCTGTCCACTCCTTAAATGGATTTTTTTTTTTTTTGGTGTTTAGTTGTCTCAGTTCTTTATATATTTTTGATACTAACCCTTTATCAGATAGGTCATTTGCAAATATCTTCTCCCATTCACTATGTTGTCTATTTGTTGTTTCGTTTGGTTGTGTAGACAAAATATATGTGTATTTTTATTTTGATGTAGTCCCAATAGTTTATTTTTGCTTCTGCTCTCCTTGCCTCAGAAGACCTATCTACAAAAAAAACGTTATGGCTGATGCCAGAGATATTACCGTCTGTGCTCTCTTTTAGGAGTTTTATGGTTTCAGAACTCACATTTAGGTCTTTAATCCATTTAGAGTTTATTTATGCATACAGTATAAGAAAGTGGTCCAATCCCATTCTTTTGTGTGTAACTGTCCAGTTTTCCTAATATAATTTGTTTTAAAAAACAGCCTTTTCCTCATTGCATATTCTTGCCTTTTCTGTCAAAGACTGACCATATAATCATGGGTTCACTACTGGGCTCTCTTTTCTGTCACATTGATTTATGTGTCACATTGATTTTTGTGCCAGTACTGTTGTGATTATTATAGCTTCATAGTATATCATGAAATCTGGGAATATGATACCTCCAGTTCTTTAAGATTGCTTTGATTATTTGGGGTCTTTTTGTGGTTCCCTACAAATTCCAGGAATATTTTTTCCAGTTCTGTGAAAAATACTATTGGTATTTTGATAGGGAATGTATTACATCTGTAGATTGTTTTGAATAGTGTGGATATTTTGACAATACTGTCCATTCCTAAGCATGGAATATCTTTCCATTTGTTTGTATCATATTCCATTCAGTGTTTTATAGTTTTCAGAGTGCAGATCTTTTACCTCCTTTTGGGGGCTTATTCCTAGGTATTTAATTCTTTTGGGTGCAATTATAAATGGGATTGTTTTCTTCTAACTCATTGCTAATGTACAGAAATGAAACTGATTTCTGTATATTGATTTTTTGGGGGGTATCCTATGACCTTACTGAATTAGTTTATTGGTTCTAATCTTCTTTTGGTGGAGTCTCTAGGGTTTTCTATTTATAGTATCATGTCATCTGCAAATAGTGAAAGTTTAACTTTTTCCTTACTATTTTATTTTTTATTTCTTGTCTAATGGCTGTGGTTAAGATTTCCAGTACTCTGTTGAATAAAAGTGGTGAAAATATACATCCTTGTCCTGTTCCTGACTTTAAGGGAAAGCTCAGGTTTTCACCAAGGAGAATGATGTTCACTGTGGGTTTTTCATATAAGGCCTTTATTATATTGAAATATGTTCCATCTAAATGTATTTTGTTGAAAGTTTATATCATGAGTAGATATTGAAATTGTCAAATGCTTTTTCTGCATCTATTGAACTCATGAGTTTTATCCTTATTGATGTGATATATCATGTGATGTGATATATCATGGTGGTTAATTTGCTAATATTGAACTACACTTGCATTCCAGGAGTAAATCTCACCTGACCATATTGAGTGATTTTTTTAATGTTTTGGATTTTTTTGTTAATATTTTATTAAGGATATTTGTATCTATGTTCATCAGAGATATTGGCCTAAAACTCTGGTTTTGGAGTGTGTATATCTGGTTTTGGAGTACGTATATCTTTATCAAGCTAATACTGGCCTCATTGAATGGATTTGGAAGTTTTCCTTCCTTTCCTGTTTTTTGGAATCGTTTGAGAAGAATAGGTATTACCTCTCCTTTAAATGTTAGGTAGAGGGGCACCTGGGTGGCTCAGTGGTTAAGCCTTTGCCTTTGGCTCGGGTCATGGTCTCAGGGTTTTGGGATCGAGCCCCACATCGGGCTCTCTGCACCACAGGGAGCCTGCTTCCCCACTCTCCCTCTCTGCCTGCCTCTCTGGCTACTTGTGATCTCTGTCTGTCAAATAAATAAACAAAATCTTTAAAAATAAATAAATAAATAAATAAATAAATAAATGTTAGATAGAATTTACCTGTGAGCCATCTGGTCCTAGACTTTTGTTTTTTGGTAATTTTTTGATTACTGACTCATTGCTGGTAATTGGTTTCTCCAGATACTCTATCTCTTCCTGATTAAGTTTTGGGAGGTTACATGCATCTAGGAATTTATCCATTTCTCCTGGGCTGTCCAATTTGTTGGCATATAGTTTTTCATAATACCATTTCATAATCCTTTGTATTTGTGTGGTATTGGTGGTTCTTCTGTTTCATGGCTGATTTTTGAGTCTGTTTTCTTCCTTTTTTTTTTTTTATGAATGTGTCTAAATGTTCATCAATTTTATTGAACTTTTCAAAGAAACAGGTCCTGGCTTCATTGATTCATATATATGAATCTCCTTTATTTCTGCTCTAATCTTTATTATTTCCTTCCTTCTACTAGTTTTGGGTTTTGTTTGTTCTTCTTTTTCTAGGTCCTTTAGACATAGGGTTAGGTTATTTGAGATTTTTCTTCTTGATGTAGGCCTGCATTGTTATAAACATCCCTCTTAGAAGTGCTTTTGTGGCATCCCAGAGATTTTAGACCATTGTGTTCTCATTTTCATTTGTCTCCATATATTTATTTCCCCCTTTGATTTCTTGGTCCATTCATTGTTTAGTAGCATGTTATTTAGTTTTCATGTATTTGTGTATTTCCCAGATTTTTTCTTATTAATTTCTGGTTTCATAGCATTGTGGTTGGAAATTGATCTTTGAAAATTTGTTGAGACTTGTTTTGTGGCCTAATATGTGTTCTACTCTGGTGAATATTCCATGTGCACTTGACAAGAATATATATTCTGACATTTTGGGAAGGAATGTTCTGAATAGGTTCGCTCCATCTGGTCCAATGTATCATTCTGAGCCACTGCCTCTTGTTGACTTTCTGTTTGGATGTGACCTATCCTTTGATGTAAGTGAGGTATTAAAGTCCCCTATCATTACTGTATAACTATTGATTTACTTCCTTTATGTTATTAGGCTGCTTTTACACATCTGAGTGTTCCCATGTTAGATGCATAAATGTTTATATCTTTATAAATATTTATGTTTTCTTGTTGGATCATTCCCTTTATGATTATATAGTGTCCTTTTTTATTTTAAAGTCTATTTTGTTCAATGTAAGTCTTGCTATCCTGCTTCTCTTTTCACTTCCATTTGCATGATAAATGATTTTCCATCCCTTTACTTTGCCTGCACGTATCTTTAGAACTCTTGCAGGCAGCAAGTAGATGGATCTTTTGATTGGAGCATTTACTCCATTTATGTTCAGAGCAATTATTCATAGGTATGTAATTATTACTATTTTGCTTTTTGTTTTATAGTTGTTCTTGTAGTTCTTTTTTGTTCCTTTGTCTCTTTTCATGATTTACTGGCTTTCTTTAGTGATATACTTGATTCCTTTCTGTTTATTTTTTTGGGTATTTATCTACTGGCTTTTGATTTGTAATTACCATTAGGTTTGTATATAACATCTTATGTGTATAGCAGTCTTTATTAAGTTGATATTTGCTGAAGTTTGAAATCATTCTTGACTCCTTTCCTCCTTCCCACATTTTTAGGTATATGGTGTAATAATTTATATCCTTTGCTTTTGTCAATCCCTTGACTAACTTTTTTTTTTGGTATATTTATTTTTAATGCTTCTCTGCTTCTTACTTTTCTTCCTCCAACTTATGGTCTTGCTTTTCCCATTAAAGAGTCCCTTTTAACACTTCTTGTAAGGCTGGTTTAGTGGTGGTCATGAATTCCTTAAAGAGTTCCCAGACAAACAAGTTAATCTCTCCTCCTATTCTGAATGATAACCTTGTTGGATAGAATATTCTTGGCCATAGGTTTGTCTTCCAGAATGTTAAATGGCCTACAAAGTGTCTGCTGAAAAATCACCTGTTATCCATATAGGGTTTCCCTTGTATATAACTGGCTGCTTAAAGTTCCTCCAGAACCTTCCAATACACTGGCAGGATTACGGAGCATTGCCCTTAATCTGGTCAAATCTGCCCTACCCTCGTTTCCTCCCAATCCCTTTCAAAGGATCTGCTGGAATCTAGATCAAAAGCCCTCCCTGTATCCTCAATGTATTCTTAGAACATTTCTCCTTCTTTAACTAAAATTTTGTAAGGGTTCTTCTTCCCTAATCTTTTATATTCCACATACCCTGAGTCAGGGGGTGATTGGATTTTGTGCTTGCCCTCCAGTGCCCTTCATAAACCACTTTTTGCAAAATCTCCCACACTTCGGAAACTCATTCACCTCATTAGACCAACTTCTTACCCTCTTTATTTCTGCCTTCTGTGGTCTACCAACCCCCTCATTCAGTGAAGATAGTTCACCTCCTACTTTTCTTATCCCTGTTCTCATTTTCTTTCTCAGCAGCCATGTAATCACCTGGTCTCTGATCCTTGACCTGCTGAGTTCCAACCGTTTTCCTCTATATCACCTCTCTACCCATTCATGGTCACTTAGTCCTTATCTTCTCTGGAATCTGTATTACCTCTAAAATCCTGCCCTGCTCCCCATCTCCCATCTGTCCCTTTATGTGCTCAATCACTCCTACTGCCACTTTTCTTTTTTATCTTGTTAAGACCTCTGATCCCCAGACTCCCTCACTTTGTTCATCTCCACCAGGCTTCTCCTAGCTTTGCTTTTACGTTTATCCAATCATGATTATTTCCTTTTATAAAAACACTGCATCAGTGTAGTCAATACTCTGAAAATATAGTCTACTCATTTGCGTCCTCCCTCTATTGGACTCACCTCCTACAACCCTATGCCGCTTGCATTCTGACTCTCCACCTACTGCTCCACCTCTCCTCCAACTGCTCAGAAACAGCTGAATGGCTGGAGAAACACAGAACAGGGTTTTGAAATCCTAATGAACTTCTCATGGATGCTCAATCCTGCCTAGAAACCATGGTTTACTTCCCCATTGTGATGATTACTGTTTCATACTTTCTCCTTTAAAGTTGCCTGCTTGCTTTCCTCCTACTTTCATCTTGGAATGGTCATCTGATGTTTTTTTTTTTTCCCCTATCTTTTTATCCCAAACCCACTATTCTGTTTATATTTGCAAGCATTTTTACTCATGGATTTACCTCTGGGCTCTCTATTCCATTCCATTGATCTATGTATCTGTTTTTTATGCCAATATTCTACTGTTTTATTCACTATAGGATAGTAATAGTTTGAAATCAGGAAGTGTGATGCCTCCATCTTTGGTTTTCTTTATCAAAATTGTTTTGGCTCTTCTGTGGGTCCATAAAAATTTTAGGATTTTTCTATTTCTGTGAAAAAGAACGTTGGAATTTTGATGAGGATTGTGACGAGTCTGTAGAATGCTTGGATGTTTCAGACATTTTAAGAATCTTCTTCCAATCCATGAGCACAGAATATCTTTTCACTTATTTGTGTCATCTTCCTTTTTTTTTTTTTTTTTTTCATAAAGGTCTTAGAGTCTTCAGCATATGTGTCTTTCACTTCCTTGGTTAAATTATTGCTAGGTAGTTTGTTCTTTTCAATGCAATCGTAAATGAGACTTTTTTGTTTCTAACCAACTGAGCCACCCAGGCACCCAAGACGTTTTTGTTTCTAATTTCGCTTTCTATAATCTGACAGTTCACTTGTATAGAAACAAAGATTTCTATATACCAATTTTTGTGTCTTATAGCTTAATTCATTTATTCTAATGGGTTTTTTTGGTGAAATCTTTAGAGTGTATACACACACACACACACACACACACACACACATAGTGGCAGTTTTAGTTCCTTTCAAATTTGTATGCTTCTTATTTCTATTTCTTGCCTAATTTCTTTGACTAGGACAGTCAATACTATGTTGAATAAAAATGGTGACAGTGAGCAATCCTGTCTTGTTTCTGATCTTGGACTAAAAGCTTTCAGCTTTTCCTCATTGAGTATAATGTCAGGCACAAGCTTATCATATATGGCCTTTATTATGTTGAGGTATGTTCCCTTTATACCTACTCTGAGAGTTTTTATAAGTGGATGTTAAATTTTGTCATGCTTTCTGACATCTATTGGTATAATCATGTAATGTTTCTCCTTCATTTTATTAATGTAGTGTACAACGTTAATTGACCTTTCTGGACTCTGAACCTGGGATTTATCCCTGGAATAAATCCCACTTGGTCATGGTATATGATCCTTTAATTTTTTTTTTGTTTTAATATTTTATTTATTTGACAGTGAGAGACACAGCAAGAGAGGGCACACAGCAGGGGAAGTGGGAGAGGGAGAAGAAGGCTTCCTGCTGAGCAGGGAGCCTGAGGCAGGGCTTGATCCCAGGACCCTGGGATCATGACCTGAGCTGAAGGCAGACACTTAATGACTGAGTCACCCAGGTGCCCTATGATCCTTTGATTTGTGGTATATGATCCTTTAATTGTATTTTTGAAATCAGTTTACTAATACTTAAGGTTTTTGCATCTGTGTTCATGAGGGATATTGGCCTATTATTTACTCTCTCTCTCTTTTTTTTTGGCAATGTCCTTATCTTGGTTTTGGCATCAGGGTAATGCTACCCTTAAAAAAGAGTTTGAAAGTATTCCTTCTTTTTTTTTTCCTAAAGAGTTTTAGAAGGATAAGTATTCAAATGTTTGACAGAATTCAACTGGTGAAGCTATCGGGGCATGTAGCATTTTATTTGTTGTTGTTGAGAGATTTGCGATTACTCCTTACTAGCAATCAGTCTGTTCAGATTTTCTATTTCTTCATGATTTAGTTTTGGAAGGTTGTATGTTTCTAGGAACTTACCCATTTCGTCTACATTGTCCAACTTGTTGGCATATGTTAACAATAGCTGCTTAAGATCTTTTGTATTTCTGTGTTATCAGTTGTAACATCTTTCATTTCTTTTTCAAGTCTCCTCTCTTTTTTTGTCCTTGAGTTCATCTAAAGGTTTGTCTATCTTGTTTACCTTTTCAAAGAACCAGTTCTTGGTTTCATTGATCTGTTCTATTGTCTTTGTAATCCCTGTTTCATTTGTTTGGGTTCTGATATTTGTTATTCCTTCTAAGTTTTAGGCTTTTTTTTTTTCCTTTCCCCTCCTTCATCAAAGCATTTGTTTGTTGAAGTGTAGATGACACACAGTTACATTAATTTCAAGGGTACAGCATCGTATATAGCTCGACAACTATACGTTATGCTGAGCTCACCACAAGTGTAGCTACCATATGTCA
Organism: Lontra canadensis; assembly: GCF_010015895.1. Lineage (NCBI taxonomy): Eukaryota > Metazoa > Chordata > Mammalia > Carnivora > Mustelidae > Lontra > Lontra canadensis. The sequence continues at coordinate 24,582,021 of NW_022631013.1, forward strand.
CCATGCAATGCGATTACAATACTATGGACTATATTCCCTATGCTGTATCTTTTATTCCCAGGATTTATTCATGTTTATAACTGGAGACCTGTATCTCCCACCACCTTCACCCATTTTTGTACATCCTTCCCCCACCCCCAACTCCCTCACCTCTGGCAATCACTGATCAGTATTTATGGCTCTGTTTCTGCTTTTTGGCTTCTCATTTTTCCAGATTCTACATAAAAGTGAAATGATACAGTATTTGTCTTTCTCTGACCTATTTCACTTAGCATAATACCCTCTAGGTCGGTCCTTGTTGCAAATGGCAAGATTGCTCCTTTTTTTTTTTTTTATGGCTGAGTAAGCTATTTTGTGTGTGTATCCATGTATGTATATGTATATATATGTATATATATCACATGTATTCATGGTGAGCCACATGTTGTATAACCACTACACACACACACACACACACACACACACACGATCTTGTTTTCTTTATCCGTTCATCTATTGATGGACACTTGGGTTGTCTCCCCATCTTGGCTGTTGTAATTATTCAAAAAACATGAGGTGCTTCTATCTTTTCAAATTAGTTTTTTGGGGTAAATATCCAGTAGTGGAATTATTGGGTTGTATGCTATTTCTATTTTTATCTTTTTGAGGATAGTCCATACTATTTTCCACAGTGACAATACCAATTTACACTCTGACCAACAGAAAATAAAGGTTCCCTCTTCTCCATCGCCTCACCAACACTTGCTATCTCTTGTCTTTGGTATTATAGCTATTGTGACAGGTTTAACATGATATATCTCATTGTTGTTTTGATTTGGATTTCCCTGATGATGAATAAAGAGTATCTTTTCATGTATCTCTTGGCTATCTATATATCTTCTTTGGCAAAATGTCTATTCAGATTCCCTGCCTTTTTTTTTTTTTAAATACAATGAATGCTGGAACACTGAAAAGAAATATAAAATAAAATGGTGAAAAAAGATTTTATTTTAGGGAGCAGGGTGATGGGCAGAGGCAGAGGGAGAATTTCCAGCAGACCACACTGAGCACAGAGTCCAACATGGGCTTGATCTCAGGATGCTGAGATCATGACCTGAGCTGAAATCAAGAGTTGGATGCTCAACTGAGCCACCCAGGTGTCCTTCTCTGCCCACTGTTTAAATCAGATTTTTGGGGTGTTGTATAAGTACTTTATATTTTGGATATTAACCACTTATCAGATCATTTGAAAGTATCTTCTATTTAGTAGGTTGCCTTTCCATTTTGTTGGTTTTCTTTGCTGTGTAATCCCAATAGTTTGGTATAATCCTAAAAGTTCATTTTTGCTTGTGTTTCCTTTGACTGAGAATGACTGTCTAGAAAAATGTTGTGATGGCCAATATCAAATTACCGCCAATGGTCTAGTTTCATGTTTTCAGGTCTCACGTTGATTTTTGTGCATGGTGTAAAAGGTGGGTTAGTCTCTTTTGTGTGTAGCTCTCCAGTTTTCCTAGCACCATTTATGAAAAGACTGTCTCTTCCTCCTTGTATATTTTTACCCCCCCTTTGTTGTAGGTTAATTGACCATGTAAGTATGGGTTTATTTCTAGGCTCTCTATTCTGTTGCATTGATCTATGAGTTTATTTTTGTGTGGGTTCCATACTGTTTTATTAGAGCTTTGTAGGATATGTTGAGATCTGTGATTGTACTACTAACCGCTTTTTCTTAAGAGTGTTTTGGCTAATCAGCATCTTTTATGGTTCCATTCAAATTTTAGTATTTTTTTCTGGTTCTGTAAAAATTGTAGCTGGCTTTTTGATATGGATTGCATTGGATCTAGATAGCTTTGGGGTAGTATGGACATTTTAACAATATTAGTGCTTCCAACCTATCAGCATGGAATATCTTTCCATTTGTTTGTATAATCTTCAATTTTTTTCATGATTGTTTTATAGTTTTCAGAGTACAGGTCTTTTACCTCCTTGATTAAGTTTAGTCCTAGGTATTGGGCTTCATTCTTCTAGTTCCTTGAGGTTGTAAATTTAAATGGAGATTTTTGTTTCTTGAGGTAAGCATTTAGCACTATGAACTTTCCTCTTAGAATTGCTTTTGCTGTGTCCCGTGAGTTTTGGTTTGTAGTCCATTTTCATTTGTCTCAATGTATTCTGACTTCATTGACTGACTTCCATCAGTTCAATAGCATGGTGTTTAATAGCTACATATTTGTGAATTTTCTAGTTTTCTTCTCATAGTTGATTCTAGCTTCATACCGGTGTAGCTGGAAGAGAGTGCTTGATAGGATTTCAATCTTCTCAAATTTAAGACTTGTTTTGTTACCTAACCTGTTCTATTCTGGAGAATGTTCCATGTGTGCTTGAGAAGAATGTTTATTTTGTTGCTTTTGGGTGAAATGGGCTATATCATCTGTTACAGCCATCTGGCCTAATGTGGTGTTTGAGGCCAATGTTTCCTTAGGTATTTTTTCTTTTTTTTAGTCTGGATGTTTTATGCACTGATATAAGTAGGTAATTGAGATCCCCTACTATTTTATGGCTCTCTATTCCTCTTTAGGTCCATTAAAATTTGATTTACATATCTAGTGCTCATGTACGCATCTTTATTCTGCTGGTTATGGTGGAGGAGATGACTTTCCTCCAATCCAAGACTGGTCTCTTCCATTATACTCCAAATTCCATTCTTTCTTGACTACATAAGGAATTCCTTTTTTCATGTATCCCTTTCTCCTACAAAATCAGTCTCGACCTCTGTACATTTCCATTTGCATGCTAGGAAACTTGCTCTCTTAAAAACACAAAGTCTTTATTAATCCCACCTCTCAGCTCTACTTTAGGACAAGATTTCTCATAAGCTCTTCAAATTCTGCTTCCCTTTCCTTATATCCTATTCACTTATTTTTTTTTTTTTTTAGATTGATGTATTTGAGAGAGCAGGAGAGTGCAGAGGGTATGAGCAGGTGAAAAGGAAGAGAGGAGTCCTCAGCAGCCTCTACACTAAACATGGAGCCGACCTGGGGCTCAATATCACGACCCTGAGATTATAACTTGAGATGAAATCAAACGTTGGAAGCTCAATAGCACCACCCAGGAGCCCCATTCACTTAATTTTTTTTAAAGTAATGCATAACACATTCTTGTTATGACACATCCAAACATTTGTAGATAAACCTAAAAAAAAAAACCATCAATCTCTACCTGTTCTCCTTCTCCAGAAGTCACTGCGGTAATCAGTTGGAAATATTTCCTCAGGGGCACCTGAGGGTGGCTCAGTCAATTAACATCTGCCTTTGGCTCAGGTCATGATCCAAGAGTTCTTGGATAAAGCCCCATGTTGGGCTCCCTGCTAGGCGGAGAGCCTGCTTCTCCCTCTCCCTCTGCTGCTCGCCCTGCTTGTCCTCTCTCTCTCTCTCTCTGTCAAATAAATAAAATCTTAAGAGAAAAAAATATTTACTCGGAGATCTATTCCTGTTAATTTACATGCAGGTTTACCTATAGAGATAGGCAGCATGTCTCCTGTTTTATACAGATGGAATCCTGTTCTGTATTAATATTGTTCTACAACTTTTTTTTTCCTCTGTGACTTTCATATTTTTTCCTGTTTCAGTATCCATAGCTCCTTATTTTGCTACTTTGAGAGGATTTATCTAATTGATTTTAACCATTCTGCTATTGACAGATCCCGTTTTGCCTTGCTATAAACAATCCTATAACAATCATCCTTGGACATTCTTTACACTGAATAGTGTTATTTCTGATAACACTTCATTTCTCACCAGTCTGGCTTCCATCCCTAACTTCCATAGGATTTATTTATTTTGTCACAATCACCACCTCCATTTTGTTTTCCTCTGCTATTTCTTAGCTTGTCAGGGTTTTTTTTTTTTGTTTTGTTTTGTTTTGTTTTTGTTTTGTTTTTTAGCATTTGATGGTTGACATGCCCTTTTTTTTTTTTTTTAATGTTCTCCTCTTTGCTTTTGGGATAAAACCCTCTTGTGGGTGGCCAGGCGAGAAGGAGAAAAACCATTAAGTATGTCTTCTTGGTTCCTGCTCTACTTGGTCTTTAAATATTGGGAGTTTTTCAGGCTGTCTTGAGCCCTCTTCATTCCAGGTTACCTTCCTGGGTGATCTCCTAGATTCCTGTTCTTAAGAGCCAGCCAGACACACAGGTCATTGAGGCATGGCCATGTCTTTCAAATTCCTATGCCAGGCCAGACCTGTCCTTTGCGTTCTACACTAATATCCCACAGCCTGTAGGGCATCTATATTTGAATTCACACCAGTGGTGCTCGCTTCGGCAGCACATATACTGAATTCACACCAGTGAAGCCTCTCTTAACATGTCTACGGAGAACCTGACCTACTTCTGCCAATCCTTCTCTCATTACATGATACCCCAGACCTTCAGTTGATCAAGCCAAAAATTTGGGGATTTACTCTAAAATCCTACTCCCATGAGTCCTTGGATTCTCTCCCCTAAATGTTACCGAGCCCATACACATCGGTCCCATCCTTACACCTGCCCACCATCCCCTAATCACCACCGTCATTATCTCTGGCCTAGGTAAATGCAAAAACTAACTGGTTTTCCAATTCTTAAGTCTCCTTCCCCAACCCACTTTTGTATACAGGGCCAAAATAGACTCTTATCAGAGCACATTATCTCTGACTTACCCTACAATGGCTTCCTTTTGTACCTATAAGGAAGGCCTTAGATTACTGGGTCCTGCCACTCTATCCAGCTTTAGTTACTGATGGTTCTGCTACACCAAGCTTTTTCTTGACTCAAAGCCTTTGTGCCACTCTCTCTGCTGTGGTGGGTTCCTTGGCTCTTTGTATGTTGGAGTCCTTTTCACTTATCAGGTCTCACAGCTTAGTCCCCTCAACCACTCCATCCAAAGCAAGTTCCCCTATTCTCATACTGTGCCCATTTGTTTTTGCCTCCTAGGATATACTAGGCTACTATTCACTAGTTTTCCTTCCTTTCTAGAATATAACCTCAATGGGAAGGGAGTCTTATTCACAGCTGTTGTCCTATCTAGTACAGAATAGACACTTACATTGAGAGATCTTCTAAGTTCAGCATCCCAATTTTAGATGAGGAAAGAAACCTAGGTAAGGGCTCATTGTTTCACTAGTTCTTAAGATTTTCAACTGAGAGGCAGTATGGTGGTGGAGAGTATGTACGTGGGCTCCCGACTCCCTTGGTTCAAATCTCCGATTGTGTGCTGATGGGTGTGACACTGGAGAATTAATCTCTTTGCCTGTTTCTTCACTGGGAAAATGGGGATCATGGTAACTATCTCCTAGGATTGCTGTAGAAATTAGCATAAGGATGGTACACGGCATATGATTACTTCTGTGATTTTCATTATACAAATTTAAGAAGTGTTTCTTATGCCTCTAGCCCTTTGCTGTGTCTACAACAAAAAACACCTTTTTTTAACACCCTGGGTTTGATTTTCATTGAAAAAAAATTTAAAAACAAATATAGTTGACCCACAATGTTCCACTAATTTCAAATGTACAACGGTGACAAATCTATATATTCTATGCTCACAAGTGTAGTTAACATCTGTCATCATATGACACTATCACGGTAGCACCGATGATATTCCCTGTGCTGTTCCTTTTATCCTTGTGACTTACTCATTCCAGAGACTTGTGGCTCACTCCCCTTTACCCATTTTGCTCATCTACCTCTCAACCTCTCCACCCCCCGCCCTGGCAACCACCAGTTTTCCGGATTTACAGGTCTGATTCTGCTTGTTTGCTCATTTTTGTTTAGATTCCACACAGACGGGAAGTCCTATGGTATGGTCTTTGTTTTATTACATTTTGCATAATAGTCTCTCGTCTATCCATGTTGCAAATGGCAAGACCGCATTTTTTTTTTTTTAAGATTTATTTATTTGACACAGAGCAATCACACGTAGGCAGAGAGGCAGGCAGAGAGAGGGAAGCAGGCTCCCTGCTGAGCAGAGAGCCCGATGCGGGGCTCGATTCCAGGACCCTGAGATCATGACCTGAGCTGAAGGCAGAGGCTTTAACCCACTGAGCCACCCGGATGCCCCTGTGTTATCTTTTTAAATCAGTGTTTGGTTTTATCGATGAGTAAATACCCAGCAGTGGAATTACTGGATTATGTGCTTTCAAATTTTTGGAGGAAACTCCAGTTTTCCATAGTGGCTGCATCAGTTAACATTCACCACCACCCATGCATAAAGGTTCCTTTTTCTCCACATCCTCGTCAACATTTGTTACTTTTTGACTGTAGCCATTCTGACAGGTGTGAGGCGGTATCTCATTGTGGTTTTGATTTGCATTTCTGGTGATGAGTGATGTTGGCACATCTTTTCATGTGTTTGTTGGCCAATCTGCATGTCATCTTTGGAAAAATGTCTATTCAGATTCTGTCCATTTTTTTTTTTAAGATTTTATTTGACAGAGATCACAAGTAGGCAAAGAGGCAGGGAGAGGGAGAAGCAGGCTCCCCGCTGAGCAGACAGCCCAATGTGGGGCTCGATCCCAGGACCCCTGAGACCATGACCTGAGCAGAAGGCAGAGGCTTTAACCCACTGAGCCACCCAGGTACCCCAGATTCTGTCCATTTTTAAAGTCCGATTATTTTGGTGTTGTATAAATTCTTTATATTTTGGATTATCAACCCCTTATTGGACATAACATTTGCATTATTTTCTCCCATTCAGTAGATTGCCATCTGTTGGTTTCCTTCCCTGTGCAAAAGCTTTTTAGTTTGGTATAGTCACAAAGGTTTATTTGTGCTTTTCTTTTCCCTTGTCTGAGACACATCTAGAAAAGTGTTGCTGGGGCTGATATGAGTACTAGTAGATTTATAGTTTCGGGTCTCTCACATTTAGGTCTTTGTATATGTTGTAAGAAAGTGGCCCAGTTTCATGTCTTGCATGTATCTGTCCAATTTTCCCAATACCATTTATTGGAGACTTCTCCATTGCACATTCTTTATCTCTTTAGTCACAGACTGAACACACGTGTGGGTTTATTTCTAGACTCTGTAGTCTGTAACACCAATCTATGAAACCCTAAAGACAGATTTCTTTAATGAAATGACCAATAACTTCCACACCGTTTACCACTTAAGTTAGTATGTCTATCTGGCCTCCAAAACCAGTTTCAGATTGTTCCCATGGCAATGTTCGCAGAACTCCCTTGTGAGCTAACCGTGAAGAACTGCTAATGGAAAGAACAGGACTCCGTTTCCACTGACAAAACAGCAGCTCGCTGTGACGCTTGAGACTAGAATCTCAAACCAGAGAAAATTCCTTCACAGACGGGCCTCAATTTTGGTCTCAGGATCATTCAGACAGCAGATCTACCTGCTAGACTAGAGAACATGATTCTCTGCTCAGAGGAGTCAACAGTTATAACATACTACCTTGGTATCTGCATTGACCCCCAAAAGATTTTTAATCAGCGGCCTATAAGGTCACTAAAGAGTTATCGACAGTATATGAAATTAAGACATTATATGTTATCTAATGGCCACATTTCATTTATTCTGAAAGCTATTCAAAGACACCAGACAGTTTTAAAAAGGGTAGAATTAGTATTTTATTGTCACTTATAATCAGACGGCGGTTGGGTATAGAGTCTTCATACTTGATCTTTCCTTTTTGTAAATAAAAAAAAAATTACAAGTTTTCAACAGCCAAGGGCTGGTTATGTTTTCAGAAAACATAATTAGATTAATTCATTTATGGTGGCTTCAAGTTTTTCCTTATTAGCTCCAGAAAATTCACCCACCTGTTAAGAAAATATTGAATTGTGGTTAGATGTAGTTTTGTGACTGAGATATCACAGAACAGGGGAATAAGAGGGAAGGCAGAGGGAGAGGAAGTGTAATCTTACTTGAAAGAACTGGTTATAAGCAGAGCTACACATTTTAGGTTAAAAACAAGTTCTTCCCCACTATCCCCCAGTTTGTATTTAAGACAGATAAAATTTACCTCTCAAAAATCAATGTACTTAAAAAATATGAAGCACCAATCATGGGATTAGTGACCAGTTCTAACAAAGATCAATTTTCAATTGGATGTCACAGCATGTACTGAATGAAGAATGACCTATTTAAATATTATTAAAAGTAGAAAATGGGGACAGGCTTTTCCACATGAAGGGCTAAGTCCCTTCAGTGTCTTAATTTATTCTATGTTTTCCTGTTGGCCAGCTGGATAGAAGGTCCGATGTACCTACCTTCTGTCCCTTTTTAAAAAACTGGAAGGTTGGCATGCATTTGACTTCACACTCTGAAGCGACATCCTGTGGAGGGAGAGGCAAGGATAAGAACCAAGACTGAGCATTGAGCTTTGACAGAAGTAATCTCTAACCAGACTATTTCTCCCCTGTTATATACCTCAAAAGTCAGCACTAGAATATTTTTTAAGCATATGAAAACTGATGGACTGAATGAAATGGCGGCAGAAGAGGCAAACTGGTTATATTCTCAATGCAGATTAATAGGCACCCCCCTCTGGAGGGGCCACCAACAAGCAGAATGCATCAGATACAATGACCCAGTGAGTTGTTTAACCCAATTATATCTTGGCTGTTTCAAGTATAAAGGAGCAATAACAGATCCTTCTGTAACTATACTCAGGATTTAGAATCTTAACTATTCCTCGGAATTAGTACTGCTCTTCTTTGCTCCTAGTTTTTTCCAATCTTCTTCTGGTAGGGGAGTCCACAGCTGATGGTCATAAAGACTAAAACACAGCCTTAGCAAGAGGACCAATAATTTACTCACCAAAGAACTGTTCTAGAACAAAGGCCTAGTAACCCAAAGACAAAGCTCTACACCATTTCTTTCTGCTTTTAACTAAACCTTTACTTGCAGGTTCTTCTATCTGGCTGCACATCGTGAACAAAGGTCCCTAAAGTATCAAGCATTCCCTGATTCTGCAACCGGAATACCAAAGGAGAACTTCTAACACCCCTTGCTCCCCTCAGTACTTTGTTTATACAAGGGCTGGGGGAAATACCATAAAGTGGTTTGGTTTGCGTAAGAGTTTTGGATCAAGAGATCCATTAGGAATGTCTGCCTGGTCCTCAAGAGGCCTGGGCAAGAAAGGCAGACCCAAAAGCAGTGAGGGACAGCAACCAAGGAGGCTGAATTCTGAGAACCAGATGGCAAAAACCAAAGAGCCTACTGAGAAAAAGGAAGGTGTCATGGTGATTTCTAGCTTAGTATTCGGCAGGGCCCAGGACTTAAAAGAAGGAGGTGGGGGCAGGCGTCTGAGCCCCAAGTAATGGCAGCATGCCAGCCTAAGTTCATCTCCTCCACCAAGACTGGGGAGAAAAACAAAGGGAGTTTTATAGCTTTATAAATTTGCTTTGCTGGTAGCTTGGGCAAGAAGGAGAGTGAGCACCACTGTTAGAGAAATTCCTTCCAGATAACCTTGACTTTTCCTCTAAATGCTGGCTGACAAAGAGGCACAAGGACAGTACTGACTGGAATAAAAATGGCTAATAGGTTCTAGGGAAGTTACCACCACAATGAAGATTCTACAATTCCAGTAATCCCCTTGCATAAGAACATCCAAGATTGAAAATGGGGTGAACACTTGACAGGGAGACTATGAACTGCCCATGACCAGGTTCCGGAAGGACTGTGGATGAGGATTCAGGAAATCAGAAGATGACAAGTTAGAAGGGGAGAGGGGGACTGGCTTGGCTCACATAAGAGCTTAAAGCAAATCTCTGCATTGGTTGCAACAGCAGCTACCTCTTGAACTTGAGTATTTGGGAACACCGGGCTCACCCCTCACAGCGCTGGGGAGAACAGCTGTTTGCCTCGGCCCCTTCCCTCTCTGGTGCACACGGAAGCCACTGGCTGGAAATCACCTTTCATGCAGGCAGTTGGCAGAGCCTCATACATTTACAGAACAAGGGCAGCCACCTGGAAAGGATGAGCCATCCTCTTCCCGACTTCCAATCAGAAACCCCCGGGGGCGTGACTGAGCTGCATCACACACAAAGGCAGGTAAAACAGAACCTCAACAGTCATCACAACTTTCTGATGAGAAAGCTTTATCAGCAGAAGATACAGGTCTCCTCCCAGTCAGTGAACGGGATAGTCTAATAGATGTTCTCAGATTCCAGATGCCTTACCCCTCACCTACCCAGAAGCTCAGCATTCCTACATCGGCACAACTGCTTAATTTACAATAAAATCCTAAAACTGGAAAAAAGATGAATGCTCAGAAGTGGTGCCCATGCTTTGAGAGAGGAGAGTATGAACAAGACTTTTAAGATTTTATTTATTCATTTGACAGACAGAGATCACAAGTAGGCAGAGAGGAGGAGGCAGGCAGAGAGGAGGAAGCAGGCTCCCCGCTGAGCAGAGAACCCGATGTGGGCTCCATCCAAGGACCCCGAGATCATGACCTGAGCCCAAGGCAGAGGATTTAACCCACTGAGCCACCCAGGTGCCCCTGAACAAGACTTTTAAAATACTTCTAAAAATTACAGTCAAATCTTTACGTGGTAAATTTTTAAAAGAATTGAATTTTCTTTCACTGGGTATGAAAGGGGTTTGCTGTTGTTTCTTTTAAAAGGACCTAGGATTTTAAACCTTAATTTAATTCCCCAAAGTAAGGCTTTGTTACTTGCAATTTATGAACATCCTTATGAATAAATTCTCTGGCATATCCTAGGACAAAACTTTAATGTGATATGGCTAAGCTTATTAAGGAAGATCATTTTTATTTGCATAAGTATAATCCACCTTTATTGCAGAAAAACTGGAAGAGGGAAACCATTCCTCCTCAAATAGCTACTATAAACATGTTACTATTGTATCTAAATGCTTTTCTTTATAAAACCTATGCTGTGTGCAGGCTACACATACAGTATAACGTACCTACAGTGGACTTTTCCCCACGAAAAAGTACACAGTTTTTATGGTCCTATCAACACGGCATCAGTGGAACTAATCCGTGGTCAATATGTGAAAGGCTTTGATTTTTGCTTCAGGCGAACACTTGCATCTGCCTATACAAGCACCTCTGCAGCCACTCTGGTCACCCTCGCTGGAAGCAGAATTGCTAAGAAAAAGAACATGTTCCTTTTATTTTTTTTTATTTTTTTAAAGATTTATTTATTTACTTGACAGAGATGACAAGTAGGCGAAGAGGCAGGCAGAGAGAGAGGAGGAAGCAGGCTCCCCGCTGAGCAGAGAACCCGATGCAGAGCTCAATGCCAGGACCCTGGGATCATGACCTGAGCCGAAGGCAGAGGCTTTAACCCACTGAGCCACCCAGGCACCCCGAACATGCTGCTTTTAAAAGCTCCAGATACATATTAAAATGACCTCTGAATCTGAAAGTGTATTGACTAGTCAGTATTGATCATGATTTTTGCAACCAGCCCATTCATTAAAAACACGGGCTTTAGCCTACGCATCAGACTTCTGTTGTGTGACAGGATTTTTCCAGGCCCATTTCCTCAGTAGCAAGAGAAGAAAATAGTTAAGTTCCTGAGACTACAAGAACCAGAGTGGTTAACGTGCTTAACAATGTCCATCACTTCTCTAAGTATGTTCAATATTTTCTAGGATTTTTTGTTTATACCCAAGTAAAACCTAGAAGACATCTAAAGAATGAGGCAGAGCTGCAGCCTGTTAACCCCAAATGGTTAATGATTAATACACATTCAAATCTTTTTTTTTTAACTTTCTAGTCTATTCCATGGGTATACCTGCCTACTCTGTTACAAGACCACCGTATTAGTAAATGCAGCTAATACACTATTTTTATGAGGTCTGACCTTTCTCATCCCCCACGACTTCTCTCCTAGTTAAGGTTTGTTTTTACAAATACTTTCCAGGACTTTCCTGTCTTATTTCAGAATGCTAATCAATGGCCCCAAAATATCAGGTTGACATTGCATCAGACAAACTTGGGGAATACCGACGTTTTAACAATGCCGGGTCACTATCCAGGAACACAGTACACCTACCTAAGATCTTTTATGGACTTTTCAACCTCTTCCTTTCTACTACTACTACTTTTAATTTGCCTATTTTTTTTTTAAGATTTTATTTATTTATTTGAAACAGAGAGAGAGAGATCACAAGTATGCAGAGAGGCAGGCATAGAGAGAAAGAGGAGGAAGTAGGCTCCCCGCTGAGCAGAGAGCCCGATGTGGGCCTCGATCCCAGGACCCTGAGATCATGACCTGAGCTGAAGGCAGAAGCTTAACCCACTGAGCCACCCAGGCGCCCCTAATTTGCCTATTCTTAATAGTGACTCTAAAGAAATTCACTTTTTAGGGAGTGTTTAAGTTCTGTGAATTCTGATAAGTGCACAGTGACGTAACACTAAAATCAAGACAGACTGTTCCCTCGCTCCCCTAAAATTTCCTCAGCAGCTCCTCCAGACTCCAATCCTCCCCCAGCCCTCTGCCCCCACCTGTTTCCCATCCCTATAGTTTTGTGCAATCTGATTTATTAGTAAGTGTAATAAGACTACTTTTTACCTTACTAAGTTTAGTTTCATTGGTTTCTAGCTTAGAACTCCGTATGGCCAAAGTAACTTTAAACTTGCTTTTGTCACTTCTATTAACTCATCTAATCAAAACGGAAACACACAATGTTCTAAAAGGTTGCACAATTATCAGGTCTAAATTGCTTTGTTTCTTGTTTTAATTTACAAAGTTAAGTATCCCACCCTATACAGAATTGGTACTAGAGTCAAGTCTATCATTTTCAAAAGGACTGGTACTCCTACTTTTCTATAAATACAAAATTTTCTTTGTGTATCACATTATGCCCATGCCTCCTAATTTTTCCAGGGCCTGGAAAAATTTATTTGAATTTATCACACCTAAAAGGTAACTTCCTCATGCTCAAGTGCTTACAGAGCCTTCTATTAAAATTATACACTGTTTATGCCAAAGACACTACAAAGTACCGGAAGTCTGAAATTCATCAGCAGGAAATTATCTGCACAATAATTTAAAGACTAGTCCATTTGTTAAAAATTTCATCCATTAACGATATGACCTAATTCTCAGAAATGTGACTGAAGTACTTTTTATCCCTTGTCTCTATTTTGGAGTCGAAATAAGGGGATGACTTTACCAAGACCTGCAAATTCCATGAGGAAAAACTACTGCCTGTCAATCAATGCTTTGGCAGGATTTGCTAGGAGAATAATTCCGAATGGCCTGGGGAGTCGGAGCTGGTAGACACTGTTACATGTATGTGACCAAAGGATTCTGCAAAATTTTTAACTCTACACCAGGTTGATGAGGCTATTCAGATGGTGTTGTAATAGTATCATTAAAGGTATTCAAAGTAAAACACTGTGTGTTGCTCAATCTTTAGAATACAGAGGCAAAGTGAAAGGTCCTCAACTTGTGAGGGTCACTCCGAGGTCTAGAAAGTTTGAGGGTGTATATGCTAATCAGATATGAAGGAAGAGTTCGGCCCCACAAAAGGCCTTGCTTGCTCTGCATATCTTCTTCCTCAAGGTTTCAGATTCCAGCCCTGAGAACACCTGTCCAGGGTCTAGCAAGGTGCATGGGTCCACCTGCTCGGCCTGACCTACCCCTCCTCCTGTGTGGCAGGCCCCTCAGCTGCTCTGTGGGCATGCTAATCAAGGCGGTTATCACAGCTGCCTGAGGATCAAAGGACACAACCAGCATCGAGCACAGGTTATTCCTTTCCAATAAAAACCGAAGAGATTCGCTTACTGTCTGACAGGGTCCCAGGACCAGTCAGCAATCTCTCTAGTCCCTTCCAGGTACCGTATCTACCTGGCTCAAGTGACCGCAGAGAAAAAATGCCTGTAAGTTAGGTTTAGGTGGGGAGCAAGAGTCTGTTCACAGGTACCTGCTCTCTACTCTCTACTCTTTTACTTAAAACTCTGGGACAATCACTTTACCTTATAAAATAAACTCACTCTACACCTACTGCATGCCAGCCAGGTAAGTAAGACAGACTTTCTGGTCTCAAGAAACTCAGAGACTAATGATAAAAGACAGACAAAAAGACTACTACTAGTTAAGATTCTCTGAACACAGGCAGGCACTACTCTAGACACTTCGTAAGGATCATCTCACGTCATCCTGGCGACTCCTGCAGGACGCTGGGTAAACACGGTTGTTTTACGGAGGCTCACGCTGAGATGGAACTGGAAAGTAAAGCAGGCAGTCTAGGTATGGGATCCTTCCCTTTCTACTACCATAAATGCAAGGGGGTGGGGGGAAGGGGCAGAGGACAACATGGAGACACAGATGAACGGAAAGCCTAGTCTGGGTGGAGAAAGGTTCCTGGAGAAGATGTAAAGCGTACAGCTAGTGTCTAAGGTATGAAAGGAAAACATGGGCCAGAACGAGAAGACCCCACCAGGAAAGGCATGAGTATGGAATCAGAAAATGTGCTAAGACAAAACAATTTGGTGATCGTAGGTCCTCACAGGTTTAAAAGTACTGCCATATACCTGTTTTTATAAACTCGATACCTTTATTATACACTCTTAAGTTTTGCTTAATGAAAAAGCCACCCTAGGAGGCTAATCAGGCAAGTATTAAGGTTAGCCTAAAGCAGAAGTCCCTGAGCTAGGCCTGGAACCTGGGTGGGTACCCTTTGGGCCACCTCTTACCCTTACCCCTCCTGCCTCCTGGGGATAAGGGAAAAATGTCCACATATCTGTAAAGAACTTCTAGGTAGTGTTCTTGAACGTGAATAAGCTATCTTAGCTCAGTGGGCTGGAGGGGAAGCAGGTCTTGGGCCAGGAGCAGGATCTGCACCCACCCTGTGCCAGAGCTTCCTCTGAAGAGCAAGGGCCAGGCCAGAGGCCCTCGTTTTAAATCCTGACTCTGCCACTTACTGTGACTCCATGGACAACCTATCGTATCTGTAAAAGGGGGATGCATGGCCCCAAGGATTAAATGAATCAATACTTGTAAAGCATGTGGAAGAGTACCCGGTACACAGTGTTGTAAAGAAGCATTTGTAAAATTAAATCAACCCTCAAATTTCCCTCCAAATTACTCTCTGCTGTCAGGCACCTTGGTGTTTGTTCTTTAAAACACTGGGTTTTCTAACTGACTAAAAACAAGCAAGATGTGTGAGCTTGTGTTACACCTTCTCATGTCAGTAGTTCCCAAAGAATCCTAAGAGTGGTCTCCCAATTTTTAAGTCTATGGATTTAGTTATCATATTCCAATTCAATTTTGATTTATTGAGCATCTCAGTGTTAAAATGAATGTATTAGTTTTTAGAAAGGTGACTGGTAAGGTACAGAAGCTTTAACCATCTGTTTTTATGCTTATTTTAGGATGTGATATACATAGCTCCGGGTAGCTAGGATAAGCTCATAATTAGCACAATTACCTTTTGTGGCTGCGTCTGTAGGTGTCACATTACTTGACATGTATGTAAACAAGCACTTGCAATTCAGAGAAAAAGGCCAATGTGAAAAGCTTAGTAGTAGTCCAGATTTCCAGTCACATACCTGACAGTCATCCACGTCTACTTCAAGGAACACCACATTGGAATACTTCTCAGAGAGGGACTGCAAAATTTAAAATGAAAAATCCAGAAAAATTCAGAACTGGGTAATGGCAAGTCATGATACTCAAGCTTCTTTAATAGAAAATAACAAAAGTAGAAACTACTAAAGATCCAAAAATTCAGACCAGGGACCAGGTAACCACAAAGGACATATGGTCTCTCCGACACAAATTCCTCCTGGCATAAAAGAATTTGGCACATCCACTTTTGAGGCCTGAATTTCAAAAAAGGCCTGCGTTTCAACATGAAGAAAAAGAAAAACCACTTAAGACAACCAAATTAAGTTCTGACAGTTGTCTTCAGTGGGCTATACACGTGCCAAAACTAAATTAGGTTGTTACAATATTACATTTGCATTAAAAGATTTTAAGTAATCTCTACACCTAGCACTGGGCTTGAACTCAAAACCCCAAGATATCCAGAGTCCCATGTTCTACAGAGTCTGAGCCAGCCAGGTGTCCCTTAAGTTGTTACACTATTACTTTCAGACCAAATATCCACCACCACCACACACACACTGTCCCTTCACAGCTTTGCTACCACCAACAGAAACTCTTATAAAAACACAACTGGTGGGGCGCCTGAGTGGCTCAGTGGGTTAAGCCTCTGCATTCGGCTCAGGTCATGATCTCAGGGTCCTGGGATGGAGCCCTGCATCAGGCTCTCTGCTCAGCAGGGAGCCTGCTTCCCACCCCCATCCCCACCCCCTCCCCGCCTGTGTCTGTCTACTTGTGATCTCTGTCAAATAAATAAATAAAATCTTAAAAAAAACAAAACAACAACAACAAAACACAACTGGCTTCATACTCACATGAAAGAAAGGCTTGATCATTTTGCAAGGCCCACACCACGTGGCTGAGAAGTCAACTACTACAAGTTTATCCCCTGCACCATCCAAGGCTTCCTGAAAAGCAAACTAAGAAGAAAAAAAGAAAAGCTGAGGTTAAATATCTCAAAGTCCTGATCAAATGCGAGACAATGTGACACAAAGAAGGATTCAAAGTTACTGCTTTTTAAAAGTTTAATAAACTAAAATGAACCAAATAAACTACTTGAAAAAAGTCCTAGAGTGTGTAGTGTTACTTAATAAGATGAAACAAGTATGTGTATAGTGTATCATTAGTCATGTCTTCATCAATTTGTATTCAAACTGAGCAAATGATAACAGACATTTCTATTAGGTTTCCACATCAAATTTAGGTCTACGGCAAACAAGCACCTAAATGCTTATCAATGATGAAGAGGGTCACTTCAATCGAAGAAGTCACAAAGGAAGGGAATTTTGCACTGAAAACAAGTTTAAAAGCGAACACATTTTTTGATCAAAATTGTCTATGATGGAACAAGTCAAAAGCTTTGAAAATATCAAGGAAAATAAACCTCCTGCAGACCCTCACACTCAGAGGGTCACTGTGGACATTAAGCATTCGCGCACTCTCCTTAATGGGTTTCCAGAGATGAGAGCACACTGTTTATTGTTGCTGTTTGCCCTTTATCTCAAAACTCTGCCCTTGCTGGAGACAAATGATAGCTTTAGTTCCCCATGCCGGGAATTCTCCTTAGGTGTTATTTTGCATTACAAATATGTCAAATAAAACTCCCCCAGTGAGACATGCTCATGAAATCCCTTACCACCAAGCTCCCTGAATAATTTACCAATGGTTTGGATTCCATAACCCCAGGAACCTAACCTTCTAGTTAAAAGGGACTCCTTTTCAACCACAGTTTAGTCCGTTAGTGCTTACCAAAACTGGGGCAACAGAGAACAACCCAAACATAAGTATCTGTAGCTGAAGTCTGGGTTTTCCCTCAAGGGGAAAATGCTGGTCACACTGGTTTAATTAAAAACTAACATTCCCCTCCCTTGAAAGCTAAGAATCATATCAGATCCTATTCAGTAAACGCCATTTAAAACAAAACAAAACAACTGAAGTGAATTCTTCTGCAATACAGTTACTTTTCTAGACTTCTAATTTCTACCTCATGTGTTTTGCAGAAACAATTCAAAAGTGGCATTCCCTTGTCCTGACTTCTGTAACCTTTTACTTACTCAGATGCAAGCTCCCATCCCACCTTGGGGTGTGGGGAAATATTTGTGTGTGAGGGTGGTAGGGTGGTAGGGGGAGGGAGGGAGAGCGACAACAAGTCAGAATTATAGAAATTATTTTTCCAAACCATCAAGTTTCTCCAGATGAATTTAATTCAGAGCCTTCTCTACTGTGATTTTTTAAAAACGTCAAACTAGGGATGCCTGGGTGGCTCACTCATTTAAGCATCTGCCTTCAACTCAGGTCACGATCCCAGAGTCCTGGGAACCAGTCCCCCTATCAGGCTCCCTCTTCAGCAGGGAACCTTCTTCTCTGTCTCCCTGCTGTTACCCTTGCTTGTGCGCCCTCTCTCTGACAAATAAATAAATAAAATCTTAAAAAAAAAAAAAAAAAAAAAAAAAGTCAAACCAGCCATTCTTTACTTCAAGAACCAGGTTAGACAAGAAAAAAAATCAAGGAATGATAATGTCAGATGCATGCACTGTTTTGTGAACATGGTTGGCCCTCCATAAACACCTGGTGAGATTACTTACAAAATAAAATATTATACAAACACGCTCAATGGTTTCCCAAACAATTCTGAATCAAATCAAGCAAAGCTACCTAAAAATCTTGGGGTGGGGAGGAAAAGCATTCAACAGTAACTTTTGGCTTAACTGAAGAATTAGAGTCAGGTATGTGTAAATTTCACAACAAATTCTCTTCTCCTGACACTTAAGTTTGTCTAAAAGAGGTATCTTTTGAAAAGGACTCAAGATTATCTAAGAAGCAATCCACAATGTCTAACACTCAGAGACTAACAAGGAAGATCAATAAAGGTCCCCATTATGGACCTAAATATTCTGAAAACAAAACAATGTATTTGAGATAGATAAGAACAGAGTCTAGTATCTCTTTTCCTAAACACACCCATTCCAAAAGTAATTAACAAGCACAAGAGTGCCCATGTATAGAAGATCAGAGTTCAATAAGGGCTGCTACCACTCTTAATAACATACAACCATGTGTTGATTTCTTCCTCATCACCTTGACAGTCCATTATCCCACTTTATCTAAAATAGATACCAGTGGCTCTGAACCATGACACCTCAGAAAGATCTGACTTAGCCAACGGCACCTAGTTCAGCAGAATGAAAATCTAAAGTGTACTCAACATTTACAAGTAACACTGAACTGAGCTTAACTTTGGATTAATGTCCCTGGGTCATAATCTTGAAGATCACCTATTATCAGGGTCTTCGCGCCTTATACCCTAACCAATTTCTGGTCACCCTTGTATATCTTCTCATTGATGAGGGGAGGAGGGTGCCAAAACTATGACAACTAAAATAGGGAAAAACTGAAAGATGTGTTCCAGGAGTCAATAGATTCTGTTTGTAGTGTATGGATTCTGAGACAACTATGAGAATCTTTTTATGGACAACTATAAACCAAAGTCTTCTCCCTCCTTTATGGGTTCTCACCTGTTAGGTTATATTGATGATGTGGTCAGACCCCGGACAACACTTCCCACCCAGACTGATACCTGTCACTGAATAGGTACTGAATAAAAAGTAGGGGGAACAAAATTCTGTATTAATGACCTCTCCAACCAATGACAGGGTTGCTAATTTTAATATAAAAGCTCACACAATAATAAGACATGCCATTTGTAAAAAATTGATTAAGGACAAGCAGATAGCTACAATTAGTCAATCAACATATGGTGGGGGGAGTTCAGAGTCCCTAATAATCAAAGGAGATACAACTTTTCTTACTAATAATGATTTGGCCAAAGTTAGGGGGAGAATGTCAGTGTCCAGGAGGGTGCTGTGAAAGACCACTCCCATATGCTTCTTGGGGATTTACAAACCTTAAATAAAAGGTTCCACCCCTTGACACAATCACTGGGCCTTAACCTGAGGAAACAGCTTGAACTCTGTACAAAGGGTTATGAACAAATATATGCACTGAGGCACTGAAAACTGCCTCAATGTTCAGGAATGTGTTCAGACATTGAAATAATTACAAAGCTTCTAACTACACAAAAAGGGTTCAGGCTAAACTAGAAAAGGTGGGGGGAGCTCAGGAACAAAACAGGATACATAAAATAATCCAACTACTTTGCAGTGGCTTCTAGGAAATAGAAGATCGCTCTCTTGCTCAATTTTCTACAATGACCATATATGCTTTCTGATTTTTAAAGGAACCAAAAGATAAGGCAGCATTATAGAGAAACTTTCATTCCTAAAGCCACCCAGCATCTCTCAGGTCCAGACATTCAAGACGGGCGAGGGCTTGGAATGGGAGGTAACCGCAGGGTAAACGCTTTCCAAGGGTCTTCTACTGTTCCAGCAACATCGATTTCTGCCACTCGCTTTTCTGACTCTGCATCTAACAAACACCTCTTGAATGACCGCAGTACCCCAGACACGAAGTCGGGCTCGGAGTTACCCCGAGCAGGAGGGTTTGAGGCTTGCAATATACTCTCAAAGATGGAACACGGTCTTGGACATTCCTAACAGGGCAGAACCACCACCTGGTACCCCAGGGCCGCCGAGCACACAGCCGGGCGCGGCCGCCTCGGGGGCACTCCTGGCTGCAGCGAAACCCACCCACCGTGGGTGAATCACGGACGGGCAGGGCAGAGGAGGCCCCTGGGCCCAGTCTTGGGACTGAGTCATTCCAAAGCCAGCGCTGCCGGAAACACGCCCTGCGCCGCTAGAGGAGGAGTCCCCAGGGCGCGGCCCCGGCCTCGCTTCCTCGCGGCCACCTGGGCCGCTCCGGCCTCGGCACCCGCCTCGGACAGACCAGGGGTTCTCCAGCCCGGAGCCGCCCCCTTGCGCAGAGGCCAGCACGCGCCATTTCTGGGGCCGGGCACTGATGGAGGCAGCTGGGGTCTCAGGCCCGGATACGCTCCCAAGGAAACTCACGCCGCGCGGCGTGGACGATCACACCGCCCACCAGGAGGGAGCGGCGGCCCGCGACCCCGTGCCTCTTTCGAGGTGCCCTCCATCTCCTTCCCCAGCCTGTATCCAGAAAAGCAGCCTCCAGCCCCTCAGCCAACGCGGGTTTCCCGAGCACCGGGGTGCAGGAGGCGCCGTTGGCGGGGAGGGGGGACGCCCGGCGCACTGGACCCGTGCAGCACCGGGGACCCAGAGCCCGCCCTCCAGGGCGCCCTCGTCCCTCTCCTCCCTTGCTCCGGTGCATGCTCCTCTGCCTCAGGCCGCCCAGGCCCCGGCTTCCCGCAGTCCCCGGCCAAGGCGTCGCGTCCCCTTCCCCCGGGCTGCGGAGGGGCGCCTGCCCACCTCCCGCCCTCGCCCTCCCCAGCTATTGAGGCTGCGCGTCGCGCCCGGGCCTTCTCCGGGAAGCGCGTACCTTGCTCTCGATCTGCTTCACCATTTTGGCGGCTGAGGGTCTGACAAGCGACCGTAAGAAGCGATGAAAGTGGATCCAAAACGCCTGACGGAGCTTGCGGAGCGCTCAGCCCGCCTTCCCTTTATAGGACTGGGGGCGGGCGGGAGCGCGCGGCGTGCGTGTTGCGGGGACGCGCCCGCTCGGGCCTCTCGCGCCCGCCCCGGCGCCCGGGCCAGGCCCCGCCTTCCGAAACAACCGAGGCGCCGGCTGGGGGCGGAGTCGCCCCCGGGGGCGGGGTTGGCGCGGACGCTGGGCGGGGCTCTAGGGAGCGCCCTGAGCTCCTAGCCCGCTGCCCCGCCCGCCGGCGCCAGGCTGAGAGTCGGGATGTGTGTCGGCCGCCCAGCGGCCTATGGGACGCGGGCACTGTGCGTGGTAGGGGGAAGCGGGGACGCGGACGGCCATCCCCAGAGCCACAGGACCACCTGGGAAGGGGCCGGCGGCCTTCACGGAAAGCTCCCACGTTCGAGAAGGGGCCGCTTGAGTAGGGCTGCATTCCTCGAAAAGGCCCGCCACACTCCCGCTCCCCCAACCCTGCAAACCCCGCAAAGTGCTGAGTAACGATGACCAGGAAGTATCTTTGCGCCCCAGCCTCCCTTCTGGAGCTTATCGCGATGGTTATCTTCTCTTCGCTCCTTCCTGTCCTTTTACTTTGACGCATGAAACCGCTGCTCCAGCGTGACACTGCAGTTCCGTGCGGGAGAGACGGCCGGGAGCCGGCTTGGCAGCGGGCAGGTGTACTTGCGGCGGGGCTGCTGCAGTTGTGGCCGTGAGCAGGTCCTGACCTCCGGGTGCCTCAGTGTTCCTTTCTGTACAGTGGGAATCGTGCTTTTCCCTAACTCATGCTGGCGGTGTTTTGAGGACTAAATGAAGTACTTGTAAAGTGATTAGGACAGTGCTTGGCACGTAGTAAGTACTCAATAGTTATAATTAAAGCTGTTGTGAGTACTAATTAGGCTTGCTTGGTGTCACGGTGGGGGTGGGGGAGGCAGGCTGATCTTGGCGACCTTATATTTATAAGGGCGCCAGGACACACATTTGGGTGAGTTTTTTCTACCAGTGATAGAACCTGGAGCAGAGGTGTTGATCCCGGGATGTGCGTTGCAGGTTGGACCTGGCAGGTTAGGAGGCATTGTGAAGCAGGGGGGCAGGGTGTCACAGCAGGAAGTGAAGGTGGTGAAACTGTTGAGCTGGAGAGAGGAAGGAAGGCTTGGAGGTGGGATGATGTTGGTGTGGGGTTCTGAGTAGGAATTTTCAGGGGGAGCAGCTCTGGATGGAGCTACCTCTGGGTGTGATTGGCTGGGATGGTGAAACTCCCCGCTGCCTTCCTTCTCCCTATTGCAAACAAAGGGAGGAAGAAAACAAGAGGGTTTGAACCCATCCTGCCAAGCTTCTTACAAGGTTAAGGAGCACAGGGCCATGAGTAAGGCAAGGGACGAGGGTCGTGGTCTGAGGAATGGTCTCAATGCATTCCCACAGAGTATAAGGACTATTGGAGCAGAAAAGAGGTTTTATGGGGTACCAGGACAGAATATATAACTTTCTTTGCTGCTGCTGTGTCACCGGTCAAACCTAAACACCTGTTTCTGGGCTTATGTAATAGTGGGTACGTTTACATGGGAGAGGACAATAAATCCTGTTCTGTCTAAAGGGGAAGTACAGGTCTTCAGTGACCATCCAAACCACCCTCAGTTGACATCTCTCCAAAGATCTTCCAGACACACAGTGACTCAGTTGAAGGAGGTTCTGACCGCCTCCCACCTTCCCAGGACCAATATAGAGTGGCCATGGGAGAATGCCACAATTTCAGAGAAAAGGGAACTGGAAGGCTCGCATTTATGCTAAGAGCCCAGACTCTGCCATTAGACACCTTGTTCTCATCCCCACTCTACCACTTAGCAGCTGGGGAACTCTAGAAAAGTCTAAATAGACTTTCTGTACCTCAGTTTCCTTGTCTATAAAATGGGGCTAATAATACTTCATGCTGTTATAAGGTTTGAGTGAGCTAAAATATATGTAAGCTACTTAGAGCTATGCCTTGGACACAGTAAATGCTACATGAGCTATGATTACAGGCTATTAAATGGAATGGTGAAATCCCTCTGGAATGACGGCAGAGGTGGAAAGGGAGACTGTAAAACAGGTGCCAGAGTCGTAAGTGAATTAAATAATCAGGAAAGCAGTAATGAACAGTGAACTCTATAACATGACTCTCCAAAGAAAAGGATTTTTGCCCCAAAGGGAGGAAGATGAGGTGGGCTAGATCTGGCCTTAAAGAGCAAGCCCCCTACCTATAGGGACATGGGAAAGTTGTGTCCCATTGTGGCAAGGAGGTGACATTCTATGAGGAAAGTGAGGTGCAGGGAATTGTTTGGGACAGGCCAGTGAGGGAAGATTTGTTTGGGCAGACAGGTAGTGGGAGAAGAAGAGAGACAGGGTGACGTCAAGGCCTCTCCATGTGAAGGGCTGGTTCTGTATATTAGAACTCCCAGCTCTAAGTAGAAATTCCAACCCCAACTGACTCACACCAAAAAGAGAATTAGTAACTCATATTACCAAGAACTCCAGAGGCCTAAAGATGTCACATTGCCACTGTCTCTACTGTTTCATTCTCAGTAGGCTCGCCGTCTTCTGTGAGATTAACCCAAGGAGCTCCAGCCTTAGGTTCCCTACCATCCTCCCATCCCAGAGGAAAAACTTTCCTCTCCTTTGTTCTGGTCAATGTCCTGGAGGCTGACCTTCATTGACTTGAGTCAATGAAGGTGGGTAGGGGTGGGTAGGGGTAGGAGCAAGGGTCAGCCTGGCTTGAGCCATTTGGACTAGGAATGTGGATAATCCAGAGGATTAGCAGAGAAAGGGGAAATGGATGCCAGACAGGCAAAAAGGCTCCATCCCCATCATCCAGAAGAATAGAAACAAGGGGCATGGGTGACGAACTTGCATCAGGTTTCTGGGTGAGCTCTGTCTGAGGCTCCCTGGGGGCCTGGAAAACTAGGTTTGTTGTCATTGCACAGGTCCGAATTTGAAGAAAATTTCTAAAGTAAGCTTTTGTCAGATCATAGATTTCCTTAAGTGTGGCCCTTGACAATCTCGTTCAGCATAGCTGGGGGTACTTGCTGACACTGTAGATTCCTGGGCCACACCCAGACACATAGATGAGGTAGATCTCTGGAAGTCAGCATCTTAAAGAAGTCGCCTATGTGACTGGATACACTAAGATTTGATAGACTGCCCTGGCATCTGCAGAGGAAGGCAGCATTAGTTAAGCTTGAAGACTGTGATTGGTACAGCCACTATGGAAAATAGTATGGAGATTCCTTAAAGTTTTTAAAATAGGTATACCATAAGGGCACCTGGGTGGTTCAGTTATAAAGTGTCTGCCTTTGGCTCAGGTCATGATCCCAGGGTTCTGCGATCGAGTCCCACATCGGACTTGCTGTTCCGTGGGGAACCTGCTTCTCCCTTTGCCTGATGCTTCCCCTACTTGTGTTCTCTGTTAAATAAATAAATAAAATAGTTAAAAATAAATAGATATACCATATGATCCAGTAATTCCATTGCTAGGTATTTACCCAGAGAAAATGAAAACACTAATTTGAAAAGATATATGTACTTCTCTGTTTATTGCCCCCTTATTTCTAATAGCAAAGATATGGAAACAGCCTAAGTATGCATGGATAAGATGAATTAATTAATTAATTTTAAAAAGATTTTATTTATTTGACACAGAGAGAGAGAGATGTCACAAGTAGGTAGAGAGGCAGGCAGAGACAGAGGGGGAAGCAGGCTCCCTGAGCAGAGAGCTCTGATGTGGGGTCCTGAGGAGGAGAGCCCTGAGCTCCTTCTCTAAGCAGAGAGCCTGATGCAGGGCTCGATCCCAGGGCCCTGAGACCATGACCTGAGCCGAAGGCAGAGGCTTAACCCACTGAGCCACCCAGGCGCCCCAAGATGAATTAATTTTAAAAATGTACACATACGCATATACCACACGTGCACACAATGTAAAATTAGCCATAATAAAGGATGAGACCTTGCCATTTGCCAACAACACAGATGGACCCAGAGGGTCCATCTTATGCTAAGTGAAATAAGTCAGAGACTATCTGACATTCCATAGGATTTCACTTATACGTGGAATCTAAAAAACACAACAAATGAATAAACAAACAAAAAGAATCAGACCTATACATACAGAAAACAAACCGAGGGTTGCCAGAGGGGTGGAGGGTGGACAGATGGGCAAAATGGGTGAAGGGGAGTAGCAGATCCAGGCTTCCAGTTATGGAATGAATGAGTCACAAGGAATAAAAGGCACAGCATATGGAAGATAGCCAATAACACTGAAATAGCGTTGCATGGGAACAGATGGCGGCTATACTTGTGGTAAGCAGAGCATGATGTATGGAGTTGTGGAATCACTGCTACACACCTGACACTGATGTGACATTGCATGTCATATATACTGAACTTAAATAAATAAATAATACCAGTCCCTGGTGTGGGGAGTAGGGCTTGAACACTGTCTAGCAAGAGAGTTGAGATAGGAACATGGTATGTGATATAAAATTGGGAACTCAAAATACTATGGTACAGGAGATACTTGAAGGAAAAGGAATAACTGTGCACGTGTGTGATAGTCATTAAGTGCCAAGTCTGGAGCAAGGGGTCTTGCATTACTTTTTTCAACATCCCCTAGGAAATAGATACTACTCTTCCATTGTACAGAGAAGAAAATTAAGGTTCGAAGAGGTCATCTTGTCACACCAAATGCACACTGATTCTATTCAATATTGTACTATGGGGTCTTAGCCAGAGCAATTGGATATGAAAAACAGATAAAAGTCATCTAGATTGGAAAGGAAGAAGTAAAACTCTCTTGGCAGATGATATGGTCTTATATATAGAAACTCCTAAAGGTCCTAAAGACTATTAGAATAAGCAAGTTTAGCAAGGATGTAGGATTTGACACAATATACAAAATTCAAAAAGAATTAATTACTTGTATACAAATTTAATAAAAGTAGTATAAGACTTGTACAATGAAAATTGCAAAACTTCATTAAAAGGAATTAAAGTGCTAAATAAATGAAAAGACAGCCCATGTTTATGGACTGGAAGACAATATTATTAAGGTGATTATTAAAATTAGTAAGCTAATACTTCCATAATTGATCTGTAGATTGAATAAAATCCCTGTCCAAATCCTAGGTGCCTTTTTTTGCTGAGGTGGACAAGCTGTTCCTAAAGTTTATACGGAAATCCAAGGGACACGAAATAGCCAAAACAATCTTAAAAAGAACAAAGTTGGAGGATTTATACTCCCTAATTTCAAAACTTACTACAAAGCTACAATATTCAAAATAGAGTGGTACTTGCAGAAGGACAGGCATATAGATCAATAGGATAGAATTGAGAGTCCAGAAATAAACATGGGTTTATTTATTTATGATGAGTTGATTTTCAGCAGGAGAACAAGACCATCCAAAGGAGCAAGTATAGTATCTTCAATAAATGGTCCTGGGATAATTGAATATCTACATGCAAAAAGAATGAGGTTGGACCCATACCTTGCACCATTCACAAATATTCACTCAAAATGGACCAAAGATCTACATGTAAGAACTAAAACTATAAAGTTATTAGAAGGAAACATAAGATAAATTTATATGACCTTGGATTAGGCCATGATTTTGTAGATATGACATCAAAAGAACAAGCACCCAAAAAAATGAGACACACTGGATTTCTTCAAAATTTAAAAAAAAAAAAATTGTGCTTCAAAGGACACCCAAGAAAGTGAAAAGATAACCTACAGAGTGGAGAAAAATATTTGTAAATCATATAGTTGAGAAGGGACCCAATTTTGGAATATATAAAGAACTCTTACAACTCAACAGTTAAAAAACAACTCATTAAAAAAATTGGCAAAGCATCAGACATTTCTCTAAAGGAGATATACGAATGGACAATAAGCACAAGAAAATATGTTCAATAACATTAATCGTTAGGGACATACAAATCAAAACTACGAGGAGATACTACTTTACACACACTAAGACTGCTATGTGAAAGACAAGAACAAGTATCGGTGAAGATGTGGGGAGATTGGAAGGCTCACACACTGCTGGTGGAAAAGCAAATGGCACAGCTGCTATGAAAAAGTTTGGCAATTCCTCATACGTTAAACATAGAGTTACCATATGATCTAGCAACTCCACTGCTAGGTGTATACTCAACAAAGTTGATAATACACATGCACACAAAAACTTGCACATGAATGTTCATGGTAACATTATTTTTGATAGCTGAAATGTAGAAGCCACCCAAATGCCCACCAACTGATGAATGGATAAGAAGATGTAGTGTTCCCACCCCATGGAATATTACTTGGCCACAAAATGGAGTAAAGTTACGATACATGCCACAACATAGATGAACCTGGGAAACATGCTCAGAAAAGAAGTCAGCCAGAGAAAGCTACATACTGAATGATTCCATTTGTCTGAAATGGCCAGAATAGGCAAATCCATAGGGTTAGGAAGTGACTGGTGTCCAGGAGCTTGGTAGTTCCCAAGGGATATGGAGGCTGTTTGGGCGGCGGGGTTGTTTCTTTTTTAAGTCTCAAATATGTTCTGGAAT
Organism: Lontra canadensis; assembly: GCF_010015895.1. Lineage (NCBI taxonomy): Eukaryota > Metazoa > Chordata > Mammalia > Carnivora > Mustelidae > Lontra > Lontra canadensis. The sequence goes on from NW_022631013.1 coordinate 24,609,654, forward strand.
TAGATAATGGGGGTGATCATACAACTTTGTGAATATACTAGAAGCCATTGAAGTATAAAACAAAATTGGGATAAGGATATCTATTCTGCCTTCACAAAATCATCTTCTATAAGTCGATATGTTCTACAAATTCTAAAAAAAAAAATAAGAAAGGAAGACAGAAAAAGAAAAAGAAAAAGAAATAAAACCCTTTTCACAGAAGCCAGGTGAATCCAGTTCTTGTAATTTTACTTTGGAAAACTTCTCTCTCCAAAACATGTGCATTAATGGGAGTAGAATATCTTTGTCCAGTGCCATTAACCACTGGTCTAGAGCCAAGGGTGATTCTGACTCTTGTGCCTTAACAAGTTGTGCCTTAACATCTTGCTAATCTGTAACCACAAGTCAACCCAGAAGTATATATATATTTTATGATCTTCTCCTTACCCAGGTATGGTAAGCCAGATCATTCAGCTATGCACAATTATTCTTACAAATGGGTAAACTTTAAGGGAAGGAAGCTGATCCCATAAAGGAGTTTTAAATAATTGGATCCCTAACCCAAAACAGAAGCATTCAATCAAAATACATGGTTGTAACAGATGTCAAATCCTAGAACTATTTAGACTTCACTTGGTGACAAAGAAGTAATTTTTTTAAAAGATTTTATTTATTTACTTGACAGACAGAGATCACAAGTAGGCAGAGAGGCAGGCAGAGAGAGAGGGAGAAGCAGGCTCCCCGCTGAGCAGAGAGCCTGATGCAGGGCTCCGTCCCAGGACCCTGGGATCATGATCTGAGCCAAAGGCAGAGGCTTTAACCCACTGAGCCACCCAGTCGCCCCACAAAGAAGTAATTAAATGGTCCAATAAGCACATTCAAGATTATTCTGCTATGGCAGTTTTGAGGGTTTGGTCAAAGTGTCACAAGCCAAGACGTAAACATATTATCGGTCAGACTGTTACGTGATATTGGCCTTTACCTTTTGATTATCATTGTAACTTGGCCCATGTTTGTGAAACATGTTCTATTATGACTCTCCTCCCAGGGAAGCAGGGGTAAGTCCTGAAATTAGAGTCTTTATCAGAAATAAAGGGAAATTGAAGAGACACTAAAACTTAAAAATGTATCATTGTAAGTCAATGTACACCAGATGTGAAGTGATCTTTATTTTGCCCATAAATGATATCTTTACTCCAATAAAGAACTTGGCATTTCTTCATTTCTCTTTCCACTGCTACCCTCCTGGTTGCGACCACTCCATCCCTTACCTGGACCACAGCCATACCCTTGTAACCTAACTCCCTTCCACCATTCTTGTTCCCTTACACACAATGTGTAAATCTGAGCACGTCGCTCTACTTGAAACCCTTAGGTGATCTCTTCATCGGTCCCTGAATAAAACACAAATGCTGACCACGGCCACGGGATCATGCTTCCCTCAGTTCCTCTCTCCAGAATGTTCCCACTTTGGGATCAACTCCAAACTCATGAAAGAAGACATAGGAGTCAGACCCACGAAGACCAAAACATCACCCTTTTTCCTAAAAACACATCTGTTTGGAAAACAGATGTGCAGCTATAATCAGACCTTCTTGGGAGCCAAAATTTCCTTGTAGAAATACAAGGGCTGATGTATAGTGGTTTCATCTCCACTTACTTGAGGGCCCTTTCCATCTTATTTCTTGATGATTGTAGAAACCAGCCAATTATTTGTCTCATACTAAACTGGCATGTTTATGGCATCATTACCATGTTAACACAATTCTTAAAACAACTGTAGACATACTGAGCTTTCCTCTTTGATTTATCCCTTTTCTAATTTACAGGACATTAATTGTAGTGTTACTCACACTTAGTCCTTTTCTCAGGAACACATTTGGAAAACTATTAGAAATCTGATAACTGGGGGCCCCTGGGTGGCTCAGTGGGTTGAGCCTCTGCCTTCGGCTCAGGTCATGATCTCAGGGTCCTGGTATAGAGTCCCACATCGGGCTCTCTGCTCTGCAGGGAACCTGCTTCCTCCTCTCTCTCTCTCTCTGCTTGCCTCTCTGCCCACTTGTGATCTCTCTCTGTCAAATAAATAAAATCTTAAAAAAAAAAAAAAAGAAATCTGATAACTGAAATGTGTCACCTAGCATCATCCCACCTCTGCCCAAACAGCCCAAACAGACCAGTAAGTCATTCTATTTAATCCTGAGTTGGGGGCAGGGTCTTAGGAAATAACATGTTACTTCATGAACATTATTATCAAAACTATTCATAGACCCCAAACAGATATAATCACATTTAACTTCTAACCATTCCCACCTAAAGACAAGCTATGAGCTCTTAGTGGAAAATGTGGGTTGACCACCAAACAGATAATGAAACAAAACACGACATGCAAAGTGGCTGAGTAAAAAGGTAATCTGTCATGGGAGCGCTCTGGTTTCGGGACACATCAAGATCAAGTAATGTCACCAGGACCTAGTTTCTCTTCTATCTTTGGTTCTACCATCTCTGCTTGGCCCTATTTTCAGACAAACTTCTTTACCGTGGTAGCAATTTGGTTGCTGCAGTTTCAAACCTAAATTCCTATCACTTCAAATCCAGGGGAAAAGGGCAATTTTTTCCCTTCCTCAGGAGCCCCTGTCCAGGTTTTATTGTGTCCTGTTGGTTGTGGTTGAGAGGATCAGTCAATCTTGGTCACATAAGGGATGAGGCCAAGGTTATATGTGCCATTGCTTTGGCTGGACTGGGACAATGAGAAATAGGATCCTGTAGAAGGAATCTTCAAGGACCACTCAGCTTCTTTAGGATGACAGGCTGTGACTTTATTGTCCCTCTTAGATTTCCTATCACGTGGGGGCTGTACTTCTCTATGCAGAAAAGAGAGAGGGATGCTGGGTACAAAAAAAAAAAAAAATCCACCACGTCTTTATGTAGTCTGTGTATGTCTAAAATTATCAATTGTTAGGACAATCTTTACTTCAAATTTGGCTTCTAGAACCATGTAAGCAGCTCTAGCTATGAGGGAATAAGCTGGAAAAGACCAGAAAGACTGTGTCCAGCATCTAAGCACCAAGTCCAACCACCTTTATCCTCACTTCATAAGCCAGTAGCACAAGTGACCCAGTATCCCCCAGCACGTCTGCAAGATACAAATTTCATGATCTGGAACCAAGGTGCTTCTCTCCTATCTAGGGAAGAAAGAAGGGCAGTGTTTCCAGCCTATCACCATTAGCATAATTAAATTGCTTCATTATAGGACCCAAGGACAAGTAGCAAATTAGCATCAACCCCTGATCCTGAAGAGGAAATATATTATTTTGGAAAAGTAAGAAAGTTAAAAGGAATACAATAGAATGTAGCAGCCAAGAAGTAATAATAACGTTTTTCATGTTACAGGTTTTCAATGTATTCATATTATTAAACTTAATCATAGGGTAATTGTTTATATGAGAAGAAGTTAATTTTATCAGTCACAATAGGCTAAAGGAAAGGAAGAGTCCTAATAAGGGAAAGATGTGATGATGCTCAAATTTTGTAATCCTTAATTTTTAATTCATCTAACATTCCAGGATTGTTTCCAGTTCACGCTTAGGTCAGTTGAAGCAGGAGGCATTTTTGTGAAATTCCTCAAACCACTGATAAAGCAGAAGCTTAAAACAAACAAACAAACAAACAAACGAACAAAAAACCACCTAGTCCCCTAGGGCCCAGACTTCGGAAGGCAGTACCATGCTGCTTCTGCTTTAAAAATGTTCCTTGTCCTCTTTGTCTCTCATCCTGATATCAACGTTAAGGGACACTTTCACATTTTTGTAATGGATGTTGCGGTTTGTATGATACTAATTCACAGTTGCAAGCAACTGAAGCTTATGCTGTATGACTGATTCTCATGGAATGTCTGGTAATGACAGAAGGAGGGTTGGAAATTGAGCAGGATCAAGGGGTGGGCGGTGGGGGGGGGGGGGGGAGTAGCAGCATGGACCACAAACCCAGTCTGGTTGAGGGCCCTCTTGCCACCTGGCCATTGAATACGCCGATCCCATTGGATTATAGTTGGATAAAACAGATTGCCTAATTAAGTTTGAGTTTTAAGGAAACAATGCATGAGTTTTTAAAAGTGTAAGTGTGTGCCATGCAATACTGGAGATAGACTTAAACTGAAAAATTATACTAAAAATTATTTGTTTTTTAATCTGAAATTCAAATTTAATTGTACTTTCATTTGCTGAAATGGCAACCCTCTACTGGACGTATCTGCTGTTGCCACTACTGTCCTTGGCAACCAGCTCCCATAACCACTCAAACAGATTTTTCAGGCCATTTCTGGCTCTTGGCATCATGGGTTCCAGAAAGAGTCTCATTGAAGTAGTTATGTGTGATTGGTAGAGCCTCCGTTCCATGCCCCTGCTCTGACTGTGGGAAGGTCAGAGAGCTGATGGTGTCTCCACTGTTCATGGAAATTGGCCTCTGTCTTCCACTAAATCTTAAATTCCTCAGATATGGGGTGGGGTAATAGTGAGGTTCAGATACTGGGGGAGAAAAAAGATCAATGTCTACCCTATTTTCCTTTAACATAAATTCCCCCTCTTTCTCATTGTCTAATGGTTGGTGAGTTGGGGGCCAGGCAGAATAATATAATTCTCTTTGCCAGTGACTGCTTCAAGAGCCCAGATCTAAGCCAGTTAGCATACGGCGTCCTCTTGGCCGCAAGGACTGTTGCAGGATCGGCCATGTGATCCTTTCTGGACCAAGGAGATGAGAGGAAAGCACTAGAAGATTCTAGGGAAACTTACCTTATTCCTGAGACTTACATGAAAAAATGAGCTCATCTTCCTCCAGTACTGTTTTGGGTGCTCAAGAGGCCTGAAAATCCTACACCATCTTGCTTCCAGCCTGAGATAAACAACAGAGAGAGACAACAAAGGCAGAAAGCATCCTGGTACTTGCAGAGAAGTCGAGCTGGAACCACTGGATTAAGTCCCCTGACGCCTGTCCTACATCCGGACATTCAGTTCTGGACACCAATACATTTTTGTTTGGCTTAAGCAACATCAAGTTGGGTGTTCTTGTACTTATAGCCAAAAACAACCCAACTGAAAAGGGATTCATGAATATGAGAGCCAGTTTTGCAAGCTTTGTTATTTGCTGAATTCTGGAAGTTTAGCATAATGTGTTTTGATTGAACTAGAAATTATTGCTATTATGAAATTGTGAGGCAAAGATTAGTATTTAAATTAATGCAACACAAACAACTGGAGAGCAGCTCCATTAAGTCAGGGAGAGAAGCGGCTTATGATTAGTGCCAGATTCTTGCTCTTTTTGCATGAACGCCCCCGAGGATGAACCAGCCTCTCAGGGAGTACCCTCTGAAGAGAGAAACATTTAAATTCCTGGAAGGGCCGGCAGTACAAACAGAAGCAAGATTTTGGAAAACATTTCTCACCCTCTTTCTTTCATCATGAGGTGGACAGCTTCTTCTTTGGCCTGCCTAGCAACCTCTCCTCCCTTCTTTGGGTGCTATCACCTGGATTTTCCTGGGGATACTCTCTCTCCTCCATTTCTTGTTGTCCCGTTGGGACCAGCCATCCAGGTGCCACACCTGCTCCTACCATGAGGCCCAAGGGTAGACATGTGACTGCAGACCAAACTGTCTCGAAGAACGTAGCTCTCTAGGGAATGATGCAAGAGGGAAACTCACTAGAATCATTCCTAAAGGGACCCTTCATGGGTCCCTGCTCTTGACACCCCTGCAAATGCCCGAGTCCCGTCCTTTCTGAGGCTTCATTCTGGAACCCTCCCCAGTGGCTTTGTATCAGGTAACCAGGGTGAATTTCTCTTGCATGATGCCAAAAGCTTTAGCTGACATGCTCCACCAAAACAATCCTTGAACACGCCACGCCTTTCTATAGGAGATACCTCCTTAATTTTTACAAGGCACGTATATAAATCTTTTTATAATAACTCCCATTGTTTGCCTGAATTATCATACAATTATTGATAAAAATTTGATTGGGAGTTAACATATCAGAAATGACAGTCAATTTCAAGGATTCCTTTGAAAACCACTTACATAGCAGTTATCCTGTCCAAGGCATTGCTTATGTGCTTAATCTTCATGATAATCTGGTGCTGTAAATACTATCGTTATCCCCATTTTACAGATTTTGAACCTGGAGCACAGAAAGGTCAACGAACACGCTCAAGGTCACACCGCTAGTAACTGACAGAGCTGCAACCTGACCCAAGACAGCTTGACTCCGGGACGTGCTCTGATGCATGAAGATCCGGCATCATCCAAAGGCTGAGACAAACTATAAAACGGACTTCGAATGCTGGAGATTAGTCCTGTGAAAAAGCATCTTGATGATAGAATGTCTTCTTCGTCCAGAAGCAAGAAAGATAAACAGTCCGCTGAAGCCTCTGGGTTCCAACTTTCAATTTTTGAACCAAACGAAAACTGCTTCAGATTTCCAGGGGAAAACCCTCATCTAATTAGCGAGCAAGCAGGAGCGAAGTCCGAACACCTGCTGCTGTTTTTTCTTTCACCGTTGCCAGGGGTTCCGTGAGCCGCCTCGGATCAGTAAGTAATTACAATGGAGACTGAATAGCATTAATTATGTAACTTTAACTTACTAGGTTTATTTCCATTAAAATTGCCCCATAAAACCGGGATATTTTAAAGGCTGCCATAGAAGAGGGGAGCGCAGAGGACTAAACCCTTTTTTACATTTAACTCAGCCAGGAGTCATATCCTGCACAGCGTGAATTCTCTCATATCACCATAGTTAACTCTAGTCAATATCTACGGAGTTACTCGCCCATTCATTCAAGCAAACCTACTAAGTACCTGCTAAGTGACGAGCTCCGTCCTGGGTCCTGGAACTATGGCAGGGAACGAGCAGATGAAAATCCTGGCCCTTCTGGCTCTTACTTATAGGGAGCTGTAATTCCACAGCCACAAAATTGAAGAATCCTGAATTTCCCCCATCTCTTGATTGCTTCCACTGCTACAATGAATGAAAGGGTGGGTTCACCTGAGGGTTGTGCTGAGTGTGGGAGTCCGTGCAAGGTTAGCTGGCCTGGTACTTACCAAGGTGCGCAAGGGAGGGACACTGTGGCTGCAGACTGACTGCTTGGCAGAGGGCATAATATCACGATTCGTTATTGCCTGCCCAGGATTGCATACGAATACGCCACGTGCTTCATATATCCTAACACACTTTTCGAACAACCTAAGATCTAAAAGCAATAGCATGGCATCTCCTCAGACTGCTGCCTCAGGCTTGTCCTTTCTCCTCTTGTCCCCATTTCCAAAGGCAGAGTCCTTCCCCACCCCCCACACCTTGGGCATGAACTTCTTGCCTGAAGACCACAAAGACTAACTAGTGTGAAAATGAAAAACCAGGAACTGAAGGCTTGGTCTCAAAATACCCACCAGTTGTTTATTTCAGGGGAGTTCATTTCAGAAGGAAAACGGGTCAAGCTTGGGACAAACAACTCTCCTGGATCCTACAGGTACAGCAAGAGGCTGGGACACCATGAAACATGCACCAGGAGAGGACAGTCAGCTGGTGGCATGGGGTGGCTTGGCGGCTGGAAAGAACTAACTCTTCGTGATGAACGTATCTGGTGAAGCCGTTCCAGCCACCAGTGGGGAGGCCGATGCTTAGAACTCCCTGCAGGTGTCAAAGCCGATGATGGAAGCCCAGAATCTGCAGCTGCTCTTCAGGATCTTGAGGAAGACATTGGCTGTGAAGGTGACCTTGCTGAATGGATGCATCCAGATCCGTCACACTGCACCAACCACACCTGGTGACAGGAACTACTCACGGAGATGAGGCTGCAAACGCAAGTCCCAAGCCAAAACCAGGGGATGGAGCATTTGTGGAAGTGATTTCTTTACCAAGGAATGAGCTGGAGAAGAGACCCGATACTCTGGTGGCTGAAGGGACACCCAACAATGGACGCTAGCTGCTATTCCTGGACTCTGGTGCCAAACCATGCAAATGTGAAGCTGTTGGAGGCCCCCTTCCTGGAATTTGAAGGCCAAAGGACAAAAGTCATATGTTTTTGTAAATGAGACCACCAGACCTCCTTCACTAAGACTTTGTGTTCTGCTTAGTTTCATGTAGATTTGAAATGAGCTTTTTCATAAAATAAAAGCAACACAGAATGCAATCTATCAATCAGTCAATCAACAATTTGCCGATGTACCTGTTTTCACACCTTAACTTCTCTGGAATTGAGAGCTGACTTAGAAGCCAAGGCCTCTCCTAGGTTCACAAGGTATGGTAGTGATGGAAACATCGCCTACAATACCATGCTTGGACATGACTGTTTCTGTGTTCAGCATTTCAGTTGAATTATGAGCATTGCTACTGCATATGTTGAATTATTTGTTATTTATAACAGCTTCCTGGTTCTTGCTTGAAACCTTCTGTTGACACCGGCTGCTAAGATCATCTTGCAGAATGGGTGCCAGTGACAGGGAAGAAAGTCTCCCAGATAGGGCAGGGAGCAGGTGAGGCATGCATAGGGGGGAACTTCTTTGGGAAATGCTGCTTGGCTCATCTTACTGATGGAACAAGGGCTGGTTTTGCTTGGGATAGCAAACAAGAAAACACTAGGTTCTAACTTAATTGGTAGGTTTTTCTTTAATAGTATACAAGGTGTCTTACAAAAAAGGGCAACTTAGAGTTGATAAAATACAGAATTATTAAGCTCACTTTATAGATGAGAAAGCTGAGACACAATCATGTGAGTTAAGTTGCTGCACACCCCAAAGATAGTAAGTGACAGAGCCAGGATTTTATCCTGAACTGTACAGTCTATCTAAGGTCTAAACACTTAGGTAACTATTGTACTGTACTATTTCTTGGTATTTATGTTGATCAAGGAAGGCTATGGTGACCTGATTTACTCAATCAGACAACCAACTGAATCATGGGTGCCCCATAAACTGGGGACAGGTCCAGCAGTGAGCAAGGACTTGGAGCTACCCTCACGGAGTGCATAACTGAATAATGGGATAGGTCTTAATCATGCAACAGGAATAAATGTAAAGTTGTAACATGCAGTAACAGAAAGGAGAAAAATACAGTGCTATTCAAATATAAAATGAGGGGCCCTCTTTTCTTTCCTTTTTTAAGATTTTATTTATTTATTAGAGAGAGAGTGTGTGCAAGTGAGCATGAGTAGGGGTAGGGCCAGAGGGAGCATCAGACTCCCCGCTGAGTGCAGAGCCTGACTCGGGCTTGATCCCATGACCCTGAGATCACGACCTGAACCAATATCAAGAGTTGGATGTTCAACTGACTGAGCCAGAGAAGTCACAGAAGGCTTCCTGGAAGAAGGCTTTACCTTCAAGTAAAGGTAAATAGGCAAAGAGGTGGGAGGTAAGAGAATCTCAGGAAGATGAAGTAACATGTGAAAAAGGTCTTGTGGTGGGAAAGACGTTAGCACCTTCTCAAACTAGAAAGAAGCCAGAGTGGCCATAGTGAGTGTGTGTGCGTGTGTGCGCCCACGTATGCACACACAGATGGGGGCCAGAGTGTTCTGAGATGGACGTAGAGAAATAGGTTGGGGTAAGATCATGTGGAGCCCGGCAGACATGATAAAGATTTAAGTCTTCATCCTGAAAGCAATGATGCTCTCCCGGAGTCTCACTGTCCCATTATTGTTCCCTAGCTCTATTTCAGTAAATCTGAAGCTGTCCCAAATTCTGATTCATTCTCTGTGGGTGAGAGTAATTTTTCTGGAAGCCCTGATAAGCAGCTATTCTGTATAACGTACAATTATTTCCCCTACTATTTAAAACAGTTCTCATTGCTTGCTCTGGTGAGCAACCTAAGTGATGAAACTTAGCCATAAATAAGAGAGAGATTTAAAACGGAACTTAGCTATGGTACTACGGTTGTCTCCGTCTGTTTGGGCTGCTTTCACAAAATTCCCCAAATGTGGTGGTTTTTGAACAACTGAAACTTACTGCACACGGTTCTGGAGGCTACAAATCGGAGATTGGAGGGCAGACACAGCTGGGTGAGGTCCCTCTTCTGGGATGCACACTTGTCACATGATGGAAGGAGCTAGGAGCTCTGTGGGGTCCCTTTTATGAGTGCTCTACCCTCAGGACCTACTCACCTCGCAAAAGCCCCACCTTTGGTAATGGTATTTCAACATAAGAATTTGGAAGGGGACACCAACACTCAGACCGTAGCAGTGGTTCTCCAGACCTGTAAATTAGTACGTATAGAAAGACAGTTGAAACGAAGTTTATTTGCCAGTATGTAAACATGCGGTGTAGAGAGATGCATGCAAGGTACGGAGAGGTCATACATATGAAACATACTCTATTTAATTCATTCAAAGATGCACATTTTTTTTCACTGAAATTATGACCTGTCTTACAACAAAATACACATCTTATGTGTCACATATGAACTGTCAGCATCTGTTCTTGGTGATATATAAAATAATAGTCTTGTAGTTGCAATACAATCAAGTAGAATGTCCAAGAGTCGAGTTTATAGAGGCAGAGCCAAAGACAGATAGTGGGGTTTACATAACTGATTGAGAAGTGCTCTTTCAAAAAAGACTGTAAGGGAGGAAGTGAAGCAGGAGAGGGAAGGAACAGAGGTAAACAAGGTCTCAAGTCAAGACTAGCCTCCAGCTGATCCCTTGTAGGAAGTGTGTTCTGAAACATTAGCCCATCACTGTTTTAATCTCTTGAGGCAAGAGGTCTTTTGCACCACCCAATTAGCTAGTCATTGACTATGTGCTGCTTTTAAAGGGGTCCTAACTTCTTGGGCAAGAGGCTCCTATCAGCCAAGGGTAATCCTCAGAAGAAGCAAGGGATCTGGGAGCCATTATCAGCCAATAGTCACAACAACTGAGCCTTGGGGACCTCCACTTGGGGTAGGTGATCTGAGGGACATTACAGCACCCACTAGAAGAATCCCACTCAGCTTCAAGGTTCACAATGCCCACAAAGTAGAAACTAGCCCATCTCGAGAAGAATACTCATTATCTTGTCATGGTGTGATTTTCAACGTCCTCAATAATATCCTTAGAGTAGACTCACCACCAAGTAGCCTAGGGCTGTATCTCCCAGGTCTCCTGAGGACAAGGCAAGGGGATGCTGTCACAAGTCACAACTACCACAGGCACCGAGCCACTCGGATCTGCTTGTGGCCAGTCTGGCTCCCAGAAGGAATTCCCAGACTCTTAACATCCCGGGAGGGGCAGGAGGTGGGTGGGTGGTGGTTAGCCCAGAGATGAAAGCACAAAGCAGGTGGGAGTGTGCATTCTGTCCCCTGCCCCAACTTTCTAGAATCTTGTCTCTCCTGCTAGCATCCTTTTCTCTACCCAGATCACCTCCACTCTCCCTCTGCCTGATCTCTAACTTTGAACTGTTCTCCGGATGTTTCTTTCTTTCCTTTTCCCCCAAAGAACTTAAATTAAAAAAAAAAAAGTGTTACTTAGCAATTTTATGTTACAACCTGGGTATATTTGCATTTTAAAGACCACTGGCAGAAGATACTGTTTACCATGAGGAAATGAATAATATTGGTGTAATTCAAGGCATCTGGGGTCCTTTAAATTATTCAACAGGGACAGGCTCCACATACAAACTCCCAACCTGGGGTGAGTGAATAAAGAAACAGAAAAGTTGAGAAAATCTAGCTCTGCTCTCTCTTTTTTTGGCACATAGACCAATCCATGCAGCTAGGCTTAGCTAATTCTTTCTCTCTCCCTGTATCTTGGCTTTTTTTGCAAAAAAAGAGTGGCCAGATGGATGGCATTCACAGGCTCAATCAAGGGCATACGCAAGGATGGGCTAATTCCAATATATTAATTTTCCCCGTTGCAGGGGTAACAACACTAGCAGCAATGACACAACCAACAATCACTGAATGTTTTCTAGGTGTCAGGGACTTTTGACCCCCAAGCCTTGTAAAGGAGTGCTCAGTGGACTTTCTTGTTAATTAGAGCTAAAACCTCCATCTTTGGAATGTTTTTACCTGAATACATTTGTACACATTTGCGCTGACCTAGAAATGAACGTGAAAATGATGAGAAAAAAAAATACTTGGACGAATGTAGTCTTTCCTAGACTGACACTTAGCATGGGGGACATTACTGGCTCAATTAAAAGAGATGTAATAAGGCAGAGAGGGATGGGGTCCTAAAGATACAGAGCTGTAAGGGAGCTTAGAGTTCCAACTTTCCCATTGTGCAGATGAAAAAATTACATACCAGGTAAATTGTCTAAAGCCACAGAGCTCCAAGAAGACTTGGTGGTGGGAGTGGGATCAGGGAGGTGACATGGTCATAAAAGCAGGATCCAACAAGGACTTTGCTAGATTTAAGTGAAGATATTTTAATACAGAAATAGAAATTTAGGGGCGCCTGGGTGGCTCTGGGTTAAAGCCTCTGCTTTTGGCTCAGGTCATGATCCCAGGGTCCTGGGATCGAGCCCTGCTGTCTGCTTAGCAGGGAGCCTGCTTCCTCCTCTCTCTCTGCCTACTTGTGATCTTTGTCTGTCAAATAAATAAATAAAATCTTAAAAAAAAAGAAAGAAATAGAAGTTTAATAATGACTGCAGTTAAATTCAGCTAGAAACAAATAAGGATGAAGACTAGGGAGTGGTTTCTATCTGATGAGTATCCATTTGCTGAAAGTACATTCGCAATCATTCTGAGCTCTTTCCCTGAGCAGGTGATAAGAAGGGCAAGCACCCCCTCATGGAGATGTGCCTCATGGAGATGTTCCCCAAGGTGGGTGCCTGTGATTAGGTGAAATAGAACATCTTGGTGAAAAATGTGGGGAGAACAGTTTCTATGCCAAGACGGTTCTTTCCTATTTTAAGAAGGAAGTGGCTAGTGTTTCTTATCTGCCCAGATTTAGTCTATCGGTAATTTATGAAAGATCGTGCGCAGTCCTCCAGTCACCCCCAAAGGTTAATTTCTGGTCTTATCCAACCAACTGTGGTTGAATGTCATCAGCTTGATGAAAGGCACCAAATCACCGAACATTTCCAAGGCTTCAGTCTCTTTGGAAGTCTAGAAGACGACTACACTTTATTGCACATTTTACTAGAGCCTCTTGGGGAATAAAAACGAAGTCAAAAATTAAAAATAAATAAAGAATATGTTCACAGGTTCAAAGAGAGGGTAATCTGGCTGCAACAGTAGAAGGAAAAGCATAATCATTCCTACCACCGTCAGTAACACCCTTGAATACTTGCTGTGGATAGGTACCATACAAAACACGTCATGGGCATTGGTCCTCTTAATACTCACACTGACCTTTAGGAAGTTCTATTAGAACCCAATTTACTGATGAGAAAACAGCCCCAGAGAGGCTTGTAGCTTGGCAGTGCCGGAGTCATAACTGTAAACCCAAGTCCATCTGACTTTCAGAGCCGGTGATCCTTCCATCCCTGCACACTGGCCCCCACAGGAAAGCTTTAGAGCAAAGCATGGTGATTAATTGCCAGCCTGATTAATAGAGACAGAACTGGCCCCACTATAGAGTGGATTTGTTCTTGGCTGCAGCTCCTCTTTATTTTGCCTGGTTTTGGATTCCGTCCTCTAACTTCTCACCCTCCTAATGTGATCTGTGTGGGAGCTGATTATAGACTTGTAAAGTATATAGAAGCCATGCAGTGTGTGACTTGTTATTATATATGTTAAAGACAAGATAGAGAATAATGCAGACACCTTTTGCTCCTTCTGACAGGTCTAGTTTATAGATTATGAATTCAGGATGAGCCCATTGTCTTTCCTCCTTCCAAACCTGCATTTCTAGGTGGAAATAGAAATGTATTCCTGATCTTAGCTGAAATCTTAGGGTTTCCTGTGTGTGTCTGGGTAGCAGTCATCCTTCCAGTAGTTACCAAGCCTCTACTAAATGCCTAGTGATGTTCTCAGGACTGCACGTGCAAGGATGGAAAACTATAGCCTTTGTCCTTAGGGAGCTGAGTCTCATTGAACACAGACAGAGAGTTGTGAGATTGAGCAAATAAGAAATACAGGATACCCTGTTAAATATTGCATGGAACATGATTACACTAAAAAATTATCCTGTTTATCTGGGTAATACACTTTAACTAGGTGCCATGTATTTTAGCTGGTAACCCTGGGCAGACATAAAAATCCACCACACCCAACAAAAAGATGGCGGTTCTAATGGTTGTGCACAGGCAGCTCTGTAAGCACACAAGAGAAGGACAGCCAACGGAAGCTTCATATGACTGTGTGGGCCAAAGGAATGGTGCCTTTGTAGGGTGATCTGGAATAAGATTTGACAGGCAAAGTTGAGGGGAAGGAAATTCCAGAGGAAGGAGGGAGCACAGAGTTTGATACAATGCCTGGAGTGTGCGGTCAACGGGAGAAGGGCAGAGATGAACATGGGGGTAGATCATGAAGGGCTTCGGCAGAAAAGTGAAGGATTCAGACCTCACTCTGCCATCAGTAGGAAACCACCCAACCAAATACTTTTTATTTTTTCATACAATCAGGCTTTGATTAGGAAGCATTTTGTTACAAAATATGGGCCATGGGCCAATGTTACTGTGAGAGGCAATTTTAGGTAATAATTTCTGATGACTTGGCATAGTATGGGGAATGCAGCATTAAATAATCTTGACTCACATGGGGTAAATGCTAATCTCTTTTTTTTTCAGTTTAAAACTCTTAATTTTATTTTTACATTTATTTAATTCTATTTTACAATAGACTAGGGGTGCTTGGGTGGCTCAGTCATTAAGCGTCTGCCTTCAGCTCAGGTCATGATCTCAGGGTGCTGGGATCGAACCCCACATTGGGCTCCCTTCTCAGTGGGGAGGCTGCTTCTCCCACTGCCCCTGCTTGTGTTCCCTCTCTTGCTTTCTCTCTCTCTCAAATAAATAAATAAAATCTTTAACAAAAACATATATTAAAATTAACAGACTTTTTTAGAACAGTTTGGAGGTTAAGAGACATTGAGCAGAAAATACAGAGTTCCCATATATCTCCTCTTGGTTCCTTTTTTGTTGGCTTTCAATCATTTTTTATTATTCAAGATGAAAGTCTTCACTTGGTGTTATTTTATTTTATTTTTTTTTAAGTAACCTTTACCCCAACATGGGGCTCAAACTCATGACACAGAGAGTCACTTGCTCTACTGACTGAGCCAACCAGGTGCCTGGTGCTGTTCTATCTTTAACACCTTTCTAGTAGTTGTTCTTTTTGTTGGAAGAGAGGGTGGAAGAGAGAAGTAGGAAAGGGAGAGAAAAGGATAGGGGTGGGGGCAGAGCATTCAGGCTTTGAATCTTTGACAAGCCACAAAAATCAGTTGTTTTCAGGATATTGTTTATGAAAGTTTTCTTCCACTTCGGAGAACAGTATTCATCTCCCATTTCAGTTCTGATGATAAAAATTTCATTGCAAAATAAGTTCATTCCTATACAAGAAGTAAATAGATAAAGTAGATAATAAAAGTGACATGTGAATGACCAAAGCTTGGAAATTTTAGGGCTAAGGCTGAGGTTGCCTTCTTACCTGGTGGCAAGCTCCCACTGGACCTTTTCAGCGTTAAGGAATTTTCTCGGGAAAAGCTCCATCTTTTTGGGAGAATGAAGAAGGAATGCCTGGAGGTCAGTGGCTCTACAGGATTCCAGTAAACTGCTAAAACTCTTTCTCTGGCTCCTCTTCTCTGAAATCTCATTTTCATCTGGTCACATGTTCCTTTCTTAAAAGCCCTGACTATGAGGAACAGTCAAATGAATGCTTCTTTTTAAGAGGAAACCAACATGAAAATCTCAAATATTTGCCCTTAAAAACTCAAAAAAAGAACGGCTCAAGATTTTTAAAATAGTGAGTACCCGTGACACATCTACAGCTGACTGGTGACTTTCAAGAACATTCTGGGAGAGAGGACTCTATTAATTTATGGAGATTTCTCTGAAACCCATTTTCTGGATCAGGGTACAGGGGCCTGTATGCTATCAAAATAAGGACTGACCAGAGCAGCAGATTTTATCTGCTTTGAGAGAATCTTTTATTAGTTCATCTTCCTTTTAATTTTGTCTAGCAACCCTGGGTTCCCATCTGGGCTCACCCCATTACTAGCAGTGTGATCCTGGACAAAGAACTTCATCTCCCTGAACTTCCCATCTAGAAATGGAGAACAGTAATACTGTGAGAATGAAATGAAATTGTGTGTGGGCTTCTTGAGCCACTCTGTTCAAGAATTGCAACTTATTTCTGCCCTGTCCTCTTTGGTTCCAACGCCTCACTGATGATTGCAATCAGTCCTTTGATGTACTTTAACCGAGGTGCTCAATGTGAGTGTAGACCAGAACATTCTGGATTCCTCTCGGGATCCTCCACCCAGCTTCCAACCCAGGCTGTGGGCTCTGTGTATGTGTCAGAATGTGCATTTTGAACAAATGCCCCAGGGATGTTCCTGATCCCTGGACCTCCCTTTGCAAACCCCAGACCCAGGTCATCCCCAACACAGGGGAAACCCTCAGGCAGTGGATTTCAGTTGTGACTCACCAGAACTTACTTCGAGAAACATATTTTACATTGTGACCCTAGTATAAACGTACATCAAACTGAACAAGGTTCATGAAATGAGACCTATCATTGTGATAGTACGTGCTCTCTGCTATTTCTTGTTTTAAGAGAATGCTGACCCATAAATTGCATTTTAGGAACCATGATTGGATCATGCCTTAGAAAATACTGCGAGCGCTTGAGAAGCAAGTGCTGCATTGGTAAAAATGAGCAACTCAGCATTAAACCACAAGGCAAAAATTAAGTGACTTCTCATTCTCTTTTCCTATCAAAATAGAAAGGACATTATGTAAGCTTGGACTCTTCTAATCCTGGGCAAGAGAAATCGCCCTGGGAACTTGGCTGCTGAAAGTGGGAGGGAGACTGGTCCAGGGACACCAGGGACAGTGGTGTATCCTGTTTTACTGTTAAAATGGATGGCAGGCCTGGAGTATCAATGAAGGAAACAAAACATCAGCTCCAACACATACACAGATGCTACACAAGGTAAAACGTCAAAGGCTGCTGGGATGCTGCATCCACATCTGGGCGTGGAACTCCTTCCCACCCTGTCCTCTTCTCTGCAGACATTTTCCAGGCCACTCTTTCCAGAGGCCAGTGATTACTGTGAGTGGGCTTTGGTGTCAGGTTGGTCCTTGACTTTGATTTATCGAACTTGCACATATCACCCCTTCATGCAGAGAACCTGATCCTGCCACTGTCCCCAGCTACGTAATGATTTCCCAGCCATCTTCCCCACAGCGGCCTGTGCTCTGGGGATCGGTGAAGGCCTTAGTCAAGGCAGTAGGCATATTCACTCACTCATACTAGTGTCAGTGCTGGTCGGGTCCCAGGGCCTGGCCAACAGCTTTCTCACCATCTCCTTTGTCCTACCAGCAGCCTGGCCCTCCAGAGCCAGCTAGCTCCAAGCTCCTGTCCTCACATCTCTGTCTCAGCCTCACTCAGAGATCCCCTGGGCTTGGCAGAATGGCATGTCTGGGAACGGGGGAGCAGAGACAGGATCAGGCCCCCCCCCCCCGGGATCTTGTTTTTTGGTGCAGAGAGGAGCACCTCTGCTTCTTTTCTGCCTCATGTACTTAGAACATCTAGACCCAAAGATTTAAAGATTAGGAGCCCTAGAACATTCCATCCTTGACCCTGTGGTGAGGGCAGGCTTGATTTCGGTTCCAGGCAGATAAGCAGTTGGACCCTATGGACACAGTACACACCCTCCTCACCCCATGAAAGTTCCATCTGTCCCCCCATGGCCCCCAACCCTGGTGGTGGGCTAGAAAGAAGCAAAGCATCACTAATCATACTTAAGATCTCTATGAAAAAGGGACAAAAGCTTTTTTTGGAACCAAAATGCTCTTATACTCATCGTGTCTCAGTCTCTTTGATGTTGAGACCTACAATTTCCATAACACTTCTCCAGTCACCATTTCACTGGGAGGTTACATTCCAGAATGGGGAGCAGGCAATGAAGAAGAATGCGCTACAGCGACAGAGAGATGATTCAGATGAAAAGAGAGAAGAAGAGCACAGAAATACACAGAAGAATGCTGGGCTCCCCATCTCTCTCCTCTTCCTGTTTCTGACTGCATGCGAAAGCTGGCTATCTTTCTGTCTTTGGATTCTATGAACCAAGTGTTATTCTGCATGCCTCTAACAGTGCTTGGCACAGGGTAGGTGTTCAATAAATATTTACTGAATGATTAAAACTGTCCTTTTCTCTTAAGCAGGCATCTGTTGGCTTCTGCTACTCTATGTTCCAAAGAATAGTAAGATTCTGTCAAAATCTTAGTCATCAGTAGCTAGGGAAAGCTGGCTCCATTCTATGACTTCAGAACCCCAGTGTTCCTCTGATGGCAACCCCACATGGGAAAGGTTGGTGTGAGAAGCAGCTGTCTTCTCTGGGGCCTTAAATGTCCTGAGCTGTCTCAGTTAACAACAATAACAAAAATATTATAGATGGTAAAAGGACTTTCCAGCTTTTGTGTGTACATGTGGATTTTTTTTTTAATTTATAAAAGAATTTCAGAAAGGCACTGGGGGAGAGAAAAATGACACCATTCTAATACAAACGGATGCATCAGAGAAGAATTCTGTACCACAAGCGATGGGTCAATTAGCACTGGCTTCTATATGTTTGCAATACGCTAGGGAAAGAGGGCACTCGTTTGTTTCTTGATCACTGTGAAGAATTCCATCTTTGGCAATCTCTGGAAAGCCTTCTTCATGGCACGGTATCACTTAGCTATGCAGGGCCTGTTGTGGAGGTCATAAAAACATTGCCTAAGAAAAACATTGCACAGAAAGAAGAAAGGCTAAGTTAGAGAATGGGAGTGATACCTTCTAAGTTAGAGAATGGGAGTGATACCACAAGAGCTTTAAGCAATTTTGCAGTGAGATTGCAAGAAGGTGGAATTCAAACGGTAGAGCATCAGGAGGAAGACCAATGAATGGGGCATGAACAATATTTGCCGCAAACAAAAACACAAACACATTAGCTGCCGCCTTTTAAAATGTTGCAAATGTATTTTATCTTGGAGATCGGCTTACATTAGTTCTTGAATCTTCGCTTCCAATTTTTGAGCATCAGCTCCACAAAATTCAAAAATCTGTTCACAAATACACAAGGGAAAATATGTATTGGTTTAAATATTTAAAAAGATGTTAAAGCTTTGAGTTTTGCTCCTGTAAAATTATCCTCTACTCATTTCTGTTGTCCGAAAGATACTTAAAATATAAATACACATTTAACACATTAAACTCATGATGTTTCAATTACTTGGCACCTTTTCAAAAATTGTTTATGTTAATGTTTTGTCAGATTTATATAATTCTTCACAATAGTCTTCCAAACCGAGCTCTAAAACATACAGTGTGTTAGAAATGAGAAAACTCAATCACTGAAACCTCTCAGAGCCTTTATACATTGGTCTTAAGGACTTGTTAATTCATACACGATTTCTTGAAATCAAATGAGACATAATTTCCCATGCCCTGACCTTTGCACAGGTCATAGTATTATAAACAACTGATTCTAAGAAGCGTATATTCTTTTCAAATTGTCACATCTCTGTCTCAGGATACATCTCATAGTGAATGGCATATTTTATTTGGAACACTCTTCAGTGGTATGTAATAAAATGGTGCGTCTGTCAATGTGCAACTTAGATTTGATGAAATATGGAAGTTTAAGACCCTTACCATGCATTATCACATTAGTACCAATAGTATGATGTGCTTGTAGAGAAGGCAGAATGTGGGTTAACTGAGGACAGGATTAGCTGAAGATTTGAGTTTCCAGTGAGGGAGGTTTCAGCTGCCAGAAATGGACCTAGGACTTTGGGACAGGATTTGGAAAATTCTAGAACAACTTCAATGCTCAGTGTCTAGCAGAGAAGAAACCATCCCTGCTTCTAATGATTCTGCTTCCCCAGGCAGCAGCATTCTATCTGGGTGCTGCCTGTGAGCATCATGGTTCATTCTATTTCTTGAAAGTATACCCCAGTGTACCCCAGACTTGTGACTCCATCTTGATCCCATTTTCACTTACCGGCTTGCTCATGAATCCACTTCCATTACAGCAAAATGCTCTTTTGAGTCTCGAGAATAAGGTTACCTAAGTGTGGGTGCAGAATTTCATGATTTATCTGAGTTGCCTGGTTTGTACCCATTTCCTCTATAAATAGTTCTCGTGGCATTGGCTGGCGGGGAGGAAGGGGTCAGAAAGGATCTACAAAATGTTTCATTTCTAAGAGTCAGGTGGCAGGTGGATGGCATTTATAAGCATGAAGGGAGTTTTGAAATTTTCTGAGCCCAGGGCAGGTCACAAGACAAGAACCTCTGGCAGGAACATAGGCAGGGTTTGGCCACCTGAATGACGGGATTTGGCCAACAGTTTTCCGAAGTGATTTGATCAATTTCTATTCCCCCAGCAGAGGATGAACGTTCTGGGTGTTCCATATGCTTGACAACACCTGGTATTGTCCATTCTTTTTTATTTTAGCCATTCTGGTAGCTTTAGGGGACATTAAATTTGTCACCTAATTCCATGGATTTTATCTCATGAACTTTCCCTTGAACTTACTTTAGCAACAGCATATGATTTGTCTGTCTCCAGTCTTATGTCCCTTATTTCCCTTCCCCCTTGAAGTTCAAAACCACAAATCTAGTCTTTGTAAAATTCTTCAATGTTTCTTCACCACCATAAAATCCAAAGTCCTACAGGGATTCTTTGATTTTGTCCTATCTACCTCACTGAAACTGAATCTACCTCACTGTCCTATCTACCTCACTGAAACTCTGACTTCTAGCAATTCATTACAATTGGATTCACTTACTTATCTAATTTAACACATCTTTAATAAGCGTCCACTCTGAGCCAGACATTGTAAACACGCCAGACAAAAGTCCCCTCTGGAGTTCACATTCTAGTGATAACTTTGTACTAATGTGTTGTCATCGAAAAATTCCTGATACATACCCACACTATTTTGTAACTCCCCTTTCTTCCCTTCTTTCTCACCTGTTAGTTTTAACTATCCTTCAAGATTTAACTCATGAAGTCTCTGTGATCTCCTAGAACTGGGGCATTCCACTACTCAAGAGTTGATTCTGTTACGTCATCTCCTGCTGTTGACCAAAGACGGGGACTCCGCCTCATGTTTTCCCTCCTTACTTCTAGCATCTAGCTAGGAACCTTATACGGAGTGGGTGCTCTGTTAGTGGTTTTAGGTCTGACGTGAGCTGAGCTAAGCTGATTTCTGGTCACTGAAGTACAAGTCCAAGACTCTGGGTAGTGTTACATTTCAGAGACCAGGTGTTACCTATTTTCTTCTTTGTCCAATTTGCCAAAAGCAAATGTGAGGTGTTTCCCTGTCTAGCATGGGGCTTTATATACAGGAGCTTCATATGTGTAGTTAGTGAATGAGGAGCAGCTCAGTGGTAAGAGTTTATGGAATAAGTAGCTTTCTTTTGAAGAGATACACTTACAAGGAAACTAGCATATAATTTCTGCTTACAATGTTTTCTCATTTTGATCTGAATGTTGGGCCGTGTCTCTCAAAGGCATGCTCCACTTCTCTCTCCTCAATGCTTCACTTTATAAGCACTGCTGTCACCTCACCCCAACCCGACACCCATGACTGCTAATGAAAATGACAAACTCCAGTTTACGGAGCCCAGTGGGATATGGTGCAGGGCAGGGGGTGGGGCTCTCCATGCATTTCAGAACCAACGATGCCCATTATGAAAAATGGGCATCTTTCATTATGAACTTCTTTTTTAAAAGATTTTATTTTTAAGTAATCTCAATGCCCAATGTGGGGCTCTAACTCACAACCCTGAGATCAAGAGTCACACATTCCACCAACTGAGCCAACCAGGCACCCCTTATTATGAACATTTTCAAATACACACACACACAGAAAGAGAGTAAAAAAGTGACTCCCTACCCGCGATTGACTCATCACCCAGGTCCAACCAGAGGCATTTTTTTTTCCCCCAAAGACATTCAATCACCTATAAAAAGTATATTACTATTACTGAGAAAATGCAAAAGATCCAAAGACAAGGGTCCCTTCCTAGCAAATGGACTTCTGAGAGCACCAATTAAGGAGTTTAATGATGTATTCATAGAATAATTATAATGAAATACTTTGGACATTTGATAGGCAATGTGGTCAAGTGAATACTGAAGTTAGGTTTGGACCAGCTGACTGAAAGCTTGCCAATTTTCCAGACTTCTTTACTGAGTTAAAAACAACAACAGAATCCTCAAAGCAACAATAACAACACAAACAAAAGAGCCCAAACCACCAACCAACACAAGACACTTTTTTGGGAGAAGGCTGTAGCAATGTTCATACATACAATATAATTTCATTAGCTGTAATAGTATGATGTTCCTTTTCTTCCTTACAAAGGGCTTGCTAAGGCATTAAATCTTATTAATGAGATGGGAGGAATATGTCTAGCAAGAGAATGGTGAAAAGCACCTCTACCTGCTGAGAGCTGGACGGTGTTAATTACTTTTTGATGCCATCTTTGCTTCTTTCTCTGATTCAACCAGACCCATGCTTTGCCCTGAATCAACCTCATCACGGTGCAGGTGTTTGCACACTTCCCCCCTGGACTTTCACAAGGCCGTTGTAGGGCAGGCTTTGCAAAAGCAAGCAGCTCAGTTGTGGCTTTTGGAGTTTAGCAAAGTCAAACCAAGAAGGCAGGGCCTCTTAGAAACAGTCTGTTTCGAACAGCTTGAATTTATATACATTTGGATTCAAGATGAAAGCATATGAAAGCAATCTATTATCTCTTTTTTTTGAAGATACACTGGCCTTCTTCTCAATTTGTTCCAACAGTGAGATTTCAGGAAAACACTAATTTGGTTTCATTTTCTTTTCTTTTCTTATAGCTGGCTTAGAAACTCTGGCTGCATCTGTTTCTTAAGCACGAGTGGCATAAATACTGTTTTTCTCCTTCTATGTTGGAGGTTGACAAACTTTTTTTGGAAAGGGCCCGATACCTGTTTTAGGCTTTGCAGGCCATATCCTGTGTGTTGAAACTCCTCAGCTCTACTACATACAGTGTGATAGTAGTCAAAGACAATATTTAAACAAATGGACATGACTGCGTGCCAGTAAAACTTTATTTCCAAAAGCTGGTGGAAGGTCAGATTTGACCCTGGGGCCACAGTTTGCCAAGCCTTAGCCTACTCCATCAGTTGAAGGTGTTCAGCACAAACGTGAAGCTGCCTGAGAACTCCTCTCTCAGTACAGTGTGGTTTTCTGTTGAAGGGAGAAAGGGTCATGAGTCTAATGTTGTGGGAATTTATCCTAAGCCACACTGAGAATCATGAAAAGTGATTTCGGACTCTGGCCGTAAGAGATGTCATTCTGCCCGTTACCAGAAGTATAGGATGAAAATTTGTTCATGGGGATAATAATGGTTTTGGAGCCATTCTCTTCAATGACCTATACTCCTGTTCTCATGTTCCCACTGGAAGATCTGCTCAACTGTCCAATACTGGGAAATCCCTTCACTGACTTATCCCCAGCTTGAGGTGAATATATCAGTTGAGCCTAGATAAAGGAATGAGTTCATGATTATCCTCTCCCTTTCTGGGTGTGTTCTGCCCAAGGGACAGGTCTGCTCTCCTCCCACTGTCCTTCCTTTTCTAGAAAGCACCTCTGAAGCAGGCCTCATGTAGGTCTAGAAGGCTATTATCACCCTGTGTCCTCACTTTTGGAGCATGACAGTTCTGAAAAGCAGCACCATCTCCTCCACCTAGGTGGGTAAGTTTCTCTTCCGCAGTCCAAGATTCTCTCTTAGATGGGCCATCTCAAAGTCTAGGCTTCAAGGGAACAGGAGAAAGTCTGTTGACATGAGCCTAAGCCATGTTCTGTAATTAGCACAATTTAGTGTTACTACAACTTACAATAAAGGTGATATTTTGATTTTCTACATGACTCTGTGTGAGAAGAATTAACACAGCAGGTCTGGTTCCTTATCTCTTGCTTGTCTCCAAGGGAACCATGATTGATCCTTCATCAATGCCCCAGAGACTATGTACCCTCCCTCCACCGAAGTATTCTTTGTGTCAATAATTGATGATTTTGTTATATATATCTAGAGTGATGGACCATGCCACGCTGGCTTGCTTGGCATAAACATTAATATTGATGACGTGCACCTGGTTTTATTGTTGGGGTCCTAGTCTCCATTGTCATAGGTGGTTGTGTAGCAATGGTTGCTGAGCAAGATGTGTCCACATGGCCAGTCCCCACATAAAGGCCTCAGACTCTGAATGTCAAAAGAGCATCCCTAGGCAGAAACAGTCCACAGATGTCCTTGAAGTTCACTACTAAAGAGAGAGAGAGCACTCCTATGTGTCCCCAGCCAAGGAAGAACATCAGAAGCTTGTGCTGGACCTTTCTGGACTCTACCAATGCATATCTTTTTCCTGATATTTTTGCTCTATATTTTCTGTTGTAATAAATCTTAGCTATAAGTATAACCTGCTATTGAGTCTTGTAAATTCTTCTGGCCGATCACTGAATGAAGTACTTCTACATTTCAATGATTTAAAATTTCGAGGGCAGGGCTAGGAGGAGGATATAAAATTTAAGAGGTTCCCAGAACTCAGTAACTAAGATAAATAATATTTTAATAAATATTTTAAAAGTCAAACATTAATGCAAAAAATCCATCATGAACAAAATATCAAAAATTCAAATAAAGACAGGTTTCCACCCTATACCTGCAATCACCTGCCTCACTCTAATCCCTGCCCTGGAGACAAGAGGAGTACAAGTAATTACTGCGTATGAATTGCAAATACCTAGAGCAGTATCTTTAGCAATGGTGCTAAATGGTGATAAATGCTTGCTGCTGCTCCCTCTTTCTTTCCCTCTATCTCACTTAGTTCTTGCCCCTCCCAGTCAATTAATCTCTGCCGATGTATCAGCTGCTTATGGGGCTGACATATAACCCCCAGACACTATGGGAGAGTGCTTTTATTTTCCCTCAGGTAGAAACCCTCTGTGTCGCAACAACATCCTTAACAGGTTGAATATCCCTGGGCAGAAAACTCTTAAATGCTAAGAAGACTTAGCTTAAATGGATATCGTAGTCATTCAAAGAGTTTTAGAGGTCTCTCCTAATCACTGCTTCCAAATTTCTATTTATTCATAGATTTTCAAGGAGATAGGGGCACAGACAGATTCTGGGGCTCTAGCAATAACCTTATTTTAAAATATGTACCAAGTCTAGTGCTAAAGCATTTATATACATTATCACAAATTTTCATGACAACAGTTCAAAGATACATGATACAGTCCCCATTTCAAAGAGAGGGAAACCGAATTCAAGGTGGTGAAGGCACATTCCTAAGGTCACACAATAATAAAAGGCAGACCTGGGGTTCAACCCACAGGTGCCTGACTCCAGAGACAGCAAATACTAGCCACAGACATTCTTTTGGGCAGTCAAGTACTATTTTTTATGAACTTGAACAGTGAGCATTTGGGAGGGTAATTCTCCAAGGACCACCATCCTCCTCACTTTCTATTATCTTACTTATTGTCCCTGCCTGGCTCTTGAAGAAACCAATCCTGTCATCTCCTGAGCACCCCATGGTGCTGCCCCTTGGGGATCCTTTTCATCTTTATACCTACCTGAAGGAGGGAGCTCACTGAAATAACTTCTATGACCTGAGCAGGAGCCCTGCTGTTCACAGGCACAGGGACAGGAACTTCCCCGACTCGATGTGAGCATAGGAGCTCTCAGTTCTTCCAAATTATTCATTTGTAAACGGCTCACTTATTAGCATCTATGCTCCTATATCCCATGGCTCTTATGAGTAGATTAAAGTGCTTTGAGAAGCCATTTATTCTCATATCAAAAAATGAAAGATGGAACAAATTTCTGATGTTGGCCCATGTTTAAGCAGTTGGCCAAGAGTTGCTAAATCTTTGTTACTCTTCCTTTCTGCTATTCCACTGATATGTCAATGCTGGTCTGGAATCAATGTTATTAACCCAGGGGATCTCCTGATGGGCTTCAGAGGCTCAATGAATAACTAGTATCATATGCACATTGCAGTTTATGTATTTTTCTACTTATCATAGAATACACTATAATATTCTGGTTTAAAAAAAAAAATCAGCCAAGGTTTTGGATGGCCCCTCTGAAAGACTCTGCAGTTTTTTTTTTTTTTTTTTTTTAAACAATAGTTAATCTTACTGGAACAGGATGTGGATGTCCCAGGTGAAAACACAAAGGAATACAGCAGGAAGAAACAACCCTACCTTATTTATTACCTAGAATTTGCTTTCACTGTCTTTTGCCCCAACACTGAAATAATTACAACTCTTGTTTATAGTGCATCCCTACTAGGGGGCCATCCAAATCTGCCTGGAAACTTCCAGCAACACGTAATGCCTCTTATCTACTGAGACCCTAAGTCATTGTTCTGTAGCTTTATCTGCTTCAGTTTTTTCAAGTTTTATTTGTTTATGTTTTATGTATCTTGAAAATAGTTGAAGTGAGCTAGAATCAAGGGCAAGATAAAGTGACAACACCATTTGAGTATGATTCAGTATGGAGATGGCAATTAAGGAATGCCAGGAAACTGCAGATAAGGGGGAGGCTACTGTATTTGAGTAAAGGAAGTAATCTTGAGATTATTGGCAGCAATCGAAAAAGAGAAACCCAGGGGATTCCCTAAACCATCTGATCTAATGCAAGGGAGTGGATCGTATTTTTGAGGGCAGCAAACATTTTCCTAACTCTGTTCTATGAGGAATTATCGCAGGGCTTTTTATACAATGTACATTTTAAAAGGCATAATGGATCGTGGCTCTTTGCCAGACGTTTTACCAGAAATGTGAGTACCTTTCTTATAACATCCCTTAATAGAAACTGGATTCTAAGCCTTTTTTTTTTTTAAATACTAGATAAATGCTATTTAACTGCTTTCCTAAGTCAATTTTTAGTTGCACTGTCCCAGATGAAAGAGAGATAGAAGTGGTCTCAAAGAAACGAACTTAATCTTTTTCCACTCCAAGGAGAACAATGAATGTCATTGGCAGCTTTCCTAGTCAGCTCTATTGAGAGAGGAGGGAAAATCACATAGACTGGTCCTTTTGCACAGTTATGCTCTATTTTCCTTGGTTCCAGTGATTTTCCTGTACAGACCATTACAGGATAGAACCTGGGGGCATTTCAGAGGTCTCAGGTTTTGACTTCAGCTCTGGATGCAATGGAAGAGGTAGGGGACCCTCCAGAAGCCCTATACAGATCTCAGATATGAAATGCTGGGGATTAAGTCAAAGAGGTAAAGGGATCTGTAATACCATATCTTTAGGATTTCTGTCTCCATATTTTTTCTGCTGTTGTCTTTTGCACAGATTGTTATTCCTTATCAAATGGAAGCCAGCATTGCCAATCTTCTCTGCAGGTTTTCAAATGATATCTAAATTGACCCAAGTATGACTCTTTCTGGAGATACGATTATACATACAAAGTTTAGAAGTAGACTTATTTGTATATTATGACATGAATGATCTCAAGTTGTTGTTTTTTAAATAACTCCATAACCAAGATGCTAAGTTAGTAATATTCAATGAGACCCCTCAATTCTCAAGAACATTTCTTGGGACATGGGTATCCATGTTATAATCAGAGGCTGGCTAACTCTGGAATTAAAATGGAGGGAGAGGCAGGTCAGCTTAATGCATAGTGTCATCAATTCAGTTAATTTTCTTTTCCATCAGCTAACTGGCATAAAACTCAAAACAATGCCACTGGTGTTTCTGGTCTGAATTTGCTCTTTTGATGTATGGTGGCTTCTTTTTCAAGATCCCTGTGGTGGCAAGCTAGTTGTATACCATCAGCCTCACATCTCCCCAAGTTCAAATCCAGTGAAATTGAAAGAGAAGGCTTTTACTTAGCTACTTAGCCAAGTCTTAATTAGCTCTGGTTGGGCTTGGATTGGCTTGACTGGAGTCAAGGGGCTAGCTATTCTTGATGGGGATGGAGTTCACTCACAGGTCTAGGCCTGGAGATGGAGCCCTAAGGAAGCACATGGATCAAGAATGGGAAAGGGCAAGGTTCCCTGGAGGAAAATCAAAGAACTCTTGATAGAGAATGAAGAATGGCAGTCGGTAGCAAAAACGAGTGTCCAAACACCAGGTCTAAAAGAAGGTAGCTGATTGATTGAGGCCTGGAGCACAAGGGAGGGAATGCAATCAAGGTACGATGGATGAAATCCATTTCAAAAGAAGGAAGCATTTTCATTTCTGAGATGGAAGAGAGGAAGATAAAAAATGGCACAGAAACAATCTGATCTATGGGGGACAGGGAGTTGGGGATATGTAGGCTAATAGTTTCAATTTTCAAGTAAACACTCAAGAGAGGGAATAGGTAGTGTTAATTCTTTTTGAAGAATTATTTATATCTATTGCATCAATTATGTTATAGCAAATACCCAACAAATAGAAGCTAAAAATGAAATTCCATAGCTAGCCTACCAACTGCTTTCACTTTTTATGTTGTAGACACAAATCTTCCCCAAAGTTTAAGCCTGAATATTTTTGCTTTACATATGTTCTTCCTAACACTTTTAATCGCACACACTTTCATACAGTAGATGTAAGACAAATCACTTAGCAGGTCTACTAGAAAAGACATTGAGCTTGCTTTTGTATTTTGTTAGAAGTAATGCTACAATTACTGTACACTTAGGGACTTATTTTTCCTTGAGGTATTTCCATAGCAAAGGTTTCCAAGGATGGATAATTGTGTGAAAGGGAATCAACAGTTTGTTCCTCTTAAGCATGTTGCAAAGCTACTTTTCATAAGGTATGTACAATTGTCAATGCTCCCAGCCATATGTGGAATTACTACTTTCATCACACATGAAATATTTCAGACATTTCATTTCATTAATATCTTTGTGATAACAACTACCATAATGTGCTCAGCACTTATGCGTGTCAGGAAGGATCTACAAACTTGAGTCATATTAATTCATTTAATTCTCTCAACAACCTTTGAGGGGAGAAACTTAATGATCTTTGTTTCTACAGAAAAGGAAATTAAGATCAAAGAGGCTTTTAAGTGAAGTGCTACAAAGTGGTAGATCAGGTATTTGAACCACAGAAACCTATATCCAGAGCCCACATGCTTAACTACTAGGCTCTTTGCCTTGTGATTGTCTTTGATTAATATTTCCCCAAGTATTGCCAACAATTTGTATACATTTGTGTGAGAATTTCATCATGTCGTTTTCTGTAAGTTTCTTTTTTGATGGTTCTGTCTGATCAAAAAGGATAAGATAGGGACAATTGTGAGATATTTCTTACGGATTTGGATATCTCAGACAGTCTGAATGAGAATATTTATTACAATTCATGCATTTTTTGTACTCCTTGCCAATATGGAATGTTCAGAATCTAAGAATTCCATGGTAAATATTAAAAGTAAATGCAGTTGTTTCATGCATCCTGGATACCCCAGGCCTTTTTTTAGATTCTGATGATTCTATAATTCAACTCTGCCAGTTACCATGGAAACCTACCTTCTGGGCCTTCTTGAACATCTGAAATGTGGGTATGGCTTTGACATGATAAATTTGGGCCAAGTCCTGGGAAAGGAAAGAAATGGCATGAAGTCACAATTTTGGTATCCTCACTCTACACCGAGCCCAGAACTTTGTGACTTCTCAGGAGGCATGTCTGAAAGACCAGGGACAGCTAAGACTTGGTAGATTCTCTTGCTAAGGAATATCAAAGCTTCTAGGAATGCTACATAGAAAATGGTTTCTCTCTGAATTCCTGAGCTTTCTCCTCTCAGGGCTCTGGGAGAGGGCTGAGAAATGGAGGCCAAAATAGAACAGATGTCAAAGGACTAAATGAACTCTATTTAAAAGAACTTATGAAAAATTGCAGAGGGACCCCAGTTGAACCCAATATGGAGACAGCACATTGCAAAAAAAAGCTAAGGAAGAGTAGAGGTACCTTTGCAAAGCACACTTGAGGCATGGGTGTTAATACTGGTCTCGCAGTTTCAGTTAGGGTTTATATGTCTGTTTCTTTTAGGCCTTACTCCCCCCTTCACTGCCTGTGTTTGTGAAAGATGAATCCAAAGTCAATATGTCAGAATTCCAATTGTTATAATCCATTACAATCTGCTTTCAAATGCCAGTTTTTGTTTATCTTGTTCAAAAGTCAAAAGAAAAGATCAACAGAACTGGACTTCTCTCTCTAATATACATATCATTTTATGGGGTGAATCCCTCCCCTGCCACCTATCGCACACACACACACACACACGGACCCACACATGTTAAGTTATAATTTTCATGACCACAGCAATGACAACTAATAAATAAATTACTGTTAAAGAAAACTGTGCATTTTGTTTCACCTGAAAAGGGAAAGAGCTATAATCAAAAAGGCAGACAATAACATGTGTTAGGGAGGATGTGGAGAAACATGGAGAGCCCTCACGCACTGCTGGTGGAAATATAAAATGGTGTAGCTGCTTTAGAAAATGTTTTGCCAGTTTCTCAAAAAGTCAAACATAGAGTTACAATATATGGCAAAAATTCCACTCCTATATAGGTACTCAAGAGAAATGCAAATATAGACATACATGTTATACTATCATTACTCATAAAAGTCAAAAGGTGCAAACAATCCAAAAGTCCATCAATAGCTGAATGGCTAAATAAAAGGTGGTGTAGCCATACAATGGAATACTATTCAGCAATGAAAAGGAATAAAATGTTGATAACATGCTAGAATATAGAGGAACCTTGAAAACTCATGCTAAGTGAAAGAAGCTTGTCATAAATGACCACCTCTTCGATGATTCCATTCATATGAAATGTTCAGAATAAGCAAATCTAACAGAATATAGACTTATGGTTGCCCAGAGTTGGGAGAGAAGGAACTGGGGGTGACCACTAGAACCTCCAAAGTGTTTTTTGTTTTGTTTTATTTTTTGGGATGGTGAAATGTTCTAGAATTGATGACAGTGATGGTTGCACAACTCTGAATATAAGAAAGGACAAAGAGATAATGATCCTGGGTGTATTCTGAACACACAATATATGATTCACCTTCAAGGGCAATTAAACACTGTAACACTTTGATGAAGTTTGAAGGAAATGGAGAAATGGAACTTCTATGGCGTTCTGAGAACTATGTCATACATCTTATGTATTTCATCTCATTTTATATTGTTAAATTTTATTTGCCCTGTTTTATAGATGAAGAAAATGAAGTTTATAAGTGATAAGAAGTCACAAAACTATTAAAGAAAAGGATGGGTGCATAACAGATTTTTTTGTTATTCTAAAGCTCAGATTTAATCCAGTATGCCCAACAATCACTTGTTACTGTTTTTTTCCGAGTTATAAATAGACAAATATTAGGAAGAATAATTTTTCAGATACTTTGTGTATACGAATAAGGCACATTTTTTTTATTTTAAAGATTTTATTTTTTTATTTGACAGATGGAGATCACAAGTAGGCAGAGAGGTAGGCAGAGAGAGAGAAGGGGAAGCAGTCTCCTCGCTGAGCAGAGAGCCCGACGTGGTGTTTGATCCCAGGACCCTGAGATCATGACCTGAGCTGAAGGCAGAGGCTTTAACCCACTGAGCCACCCAGGTGCCCCCCCAGTAAGGCACATTTTGACTGTGGACATGAGGCTGATTATTTTGGGGTAGAGGGTGAGGAAAGAAGAATCTAAGGAGGGAAATGAAGGATTTCTTGGAATTCCTGTGATGTTTAAAAAAACCCACAAAAATCACAAGATATAGCAAGAGAAAAGCAAGGTATATTAATTAAAATGTCTGTAATGCATCGAGTAAAGTTTTAGTAATTGATTAATAATTTACTATAAGGGTGAAAACCACTTTTCACCTTGAACGCAATATCACTCAACTAGTATTGTCTGTGTAGAGCAATTCTGCTCAGCGGGATTCTGGGGCAGAGCTGAGAGCAAGTGGAGAAAAAATGTTGGGAAGTCTGCCACAGTATGGGAGAGGAGGGGGCAGCAAGAGAGTCACATACTTTCTCACATACTTTAAAATTAATACAAAACATATAAGAACATTATGAGGAAGTTTACTACCAATTAACAGAAAAAAATTATGAAATTCTACTCGACTTAAAATTGACTA
Source organism: Lontra canadensis (assembly GCF_010015895.1). NCBI lineage: Eukaryota > Metazoa > Chordata > Mammalia > Carnivora > Mustelidae > Lontra > Lontra canadensis. The sequence goes on from NW_022631013.1 coordinate 24,641,867, forward strand.
TATAATCAATGAGATCACGGAGACAGGACTTTCAAAGACACTGCATTTGGATTTTATGTATCCCCATGGAAGGATCTAAGATTCTTACCTGAGAATCATCCACATCCACATTAGCAAACATTACATTTCGGTACTGCAGAGACATTGCCTTCAAAATAAAGGAATAAAAATTCCCTATTAGCTTAGCATTAATACTAATTCACACATGAGAATTACACACTTTTCTCTTGGCAAAAACAAACCATGAACAAAAAGACGGTTCAAGAGAGCTGAGCATCACTCTGGTATTTCACTACTGCCTGGAACTTAAAGCACGAGAGTCAAATATGGGATGATACCAAGGCCAAGTCAAGATCACTGGCAGAATCAGAGTCTAAAGAACCATACTGGAGATCAGAGATTCAAAGCTGGGAAAGGAAGCGAAGAAATCATGACATGTGGGTCCAGATTTACTCTGCAGGCTGAAGGGACAGAGGAAAGCTGCAGCTCTCTTCTGCTTCTGGTTTGTTCTGAAAGCATCTTTGGCAGCAGTGGTGACAAAGGTTTTGATAATGGGTTTGGGAATAGTGGATGCAGTGGCAGCCTGTAAATGTCACCCCTTGTGTTTTTTCTTTTTTTTCTTTTCAGACAGCTGTGTTCATACTTCAAGGACACTTAATAGCATCTGGATTTGTCTGCTTTAACATCATATCTCAGGCATTTCCAGTGACCTATTTCAAATGGGACCTTTCTCTGATGGTATGAGGTATCCAGAGACAATGGAAACTCTTCTGTTGTAGGGATTCTCTCCAGCTATTGTCTGGAGGTTGTGACCGAAGTGGGAGTTCTTTCTTTGGTGGCCCATCAAGGTTGTGAAAATGGGGAAAAACTCTCAGATAACAGAGTATTTTTCAGACAGAAGCGAAGCTGATTTTGGTCAGCAGCATCTCTGTGCCTTATAGGAAAATGGGATTGCCCATGAACTCTTGGGTAATTGACTTGTACTTCAAAGTTTGAAGATATATGGATGTTCCCCAGTAGGAGTCATGGGAATGAGTTTGACCTATGTGGACATATAACTGTATTTATGAAGTTTTCAGAGCCTGTCAGGAAATGGACAGGGTTATGGAAGTTGCCATTTTTGCATCAAGTAGTATGTATACATGGGATAGATATGGGTTCTTTGCTAGGCTGGGTTCCCTTATGGACACTGCCTTCCTTCATTATCCCATTCCATCCACTTATGACCCCATCCCCACCCCCACCCACTCTTCCCTCTACTCTGTTCTTCCTCGTACGTAGTCTGCTACTATTTGGTTACCTATTCCGTTGATCTTAGCTCTAAAATGTCTCCTGAATTTGATCTTCTCTTATTTCTCCAAAACCACTGCCCTAGTCTTGGAAAACCTATCATTGAGACTGTTGTCACCTTGGGTTAGCTGCCTTTAGTCTTTTTCATCCATTTGTGTATAGCATGGCTAAAAATATTCTCTACACTCTCCATTTGACCATGGCAGAACCCTTTTTAAAATTCTTCTGTTTTGACTGTCTATAGAAACTCATTAAATTATAACACAAGGTCCTTTCTCTTTGAAGTTCATTTGTCACCATGCCTCTGTGTACACTAAGTATACCTCACAGACTGTTTGTTTTTCCATGATCATACCAAGAAATTTCTCAACCAATATATAACTTCTCCTTTCTCCTGAAAAATGCTCTTTTCAGGATGATCCTCTTCACCCAGGGTCAGCAAACTGCACCCCATAGAACAAAGCCAGGTCTCCACATGGTCTTGTAAATTAAATCATATCAGAACACGATTTGCCTGTTCTTTTGTGAATTGCCACTGGATGCTTCTGCACTACAATAGTGAAGCTGAGTAGTTACCACAGAGACCACAGGGCCTGCAAACTTGAAAATATGGACTGTCTTGTCCTTCACAGAAGTTTAACTGGCTAACTTCCATTCCACCTTCCTGCAGAGCCTGGAAAGGAAAAGAAGTAGAGATTCCTTGGGCTCCCTCGCAGCTAGAGTTCTGGATGCAGATTGATTTTTCTCACGAGATACATGCAGGAGAGACATGGAAGGTGGAAGTGAGACAGTAGCTACTTTCTTCTTATCTTTGGATGTTCCTGCTGGAAAGCAAGACTGTGGGTAATGGAAGTGGTTTTTGCTGGAGACAGCAGAGTAACCAGACTCAGGCACTGATGCCCAGACATCAGCTTCCTGGAAGTCCAGAGGCACTTGTGACAGTAGGAGCCTCATGATTCTGGTTCTAATTTCCAACTGATACTCTATTGTCATTTTGTTTTCTCCTTCCAGGGAAGGGGAGTGGCTTCCCATCCCCTCTCACTTCTGATTATGGCCAAGTTAGGATCCTCAAAGTGGGGTATGTTGTGTTTTGAGAGAATCATTCATGGAACCTATTAATCTAATCTTTCAATAATTTTAAAAGCAATTAATTCCTTGTATTAAAATTCTTTTCTGTTTAATTTGGTTTCTGTTGCCTGCTTTGATCTCTGACTAGTAAAGTAACCTAGAGTAAGTAAAGCCCTCTCTCCACCCCCTTACGTACTAGAAGTTTAGAATAATTATCATGCAAAATTTCAAACCTTACAAGAAAGATAAAAGAATCCAAAATTAACACACTTTTGCTGAAAAAAAAACTTCTTTGATATGCATCTTTCTGTTTCCCTTTTCTCTACATATTATATGCGTGTGTTTATATATATATATACATACATGCATGTGTCTGTTTTACATAAATGGGACCATCCTAGATACATTTTTCTATACTGTACTCTTATCACTTAATACTACATTGTCTTAGAGACAATGTCACTATTCCATATGGGTCTACTTGATTCTTTTTAACATCTGGACAGTCTTTCAGTATGAATTTGCCAAAATTTATTTTAAAAGTATATTTGCATTAATCTGGATTCCACCAGGAAACAGATGGCACATTCAAATTAGGATCACTTGGGTAGTTTATCTCCAAAGGGCTAACTAGGTCTATAAAAGTAGGAATGGGTATTGGAAGAGCTACAGGAGCCTGGACAAAACTGTGGCAGAACTGTTACTGCCCTTAGGGCAAGGTATGAAGAGAGGAGTTACTAAGCCTTCACATTCATTGCTCTGTCTGGAAATGTCACATGTTGGCTGTTGGAATTTGATCAGCTTTGACTGTGTGGCATGTGAGTATATTTATACTCTGGAAGCCGAACACGGAACATTTTCTTTCTTCAAGTTTTGAGTGTCAGAATAAAGGGGCCCATGAGATAATAAAATGTTTCCTCTGGATAGTCCAGTAATTTTTAGGTACAGAATGGATGTTGGGATGTCATGTAGCCAATTTCTGTACTTGGATATAAATCAATGTCAAAGGTTGTGACTGTGGTTAGAATGAATTCAGGTAGATTCAAGACACAACAACAAAACGTATGATGTACTATATGCTGGCAAAATGAACATTAAAAAAAAAAGATCAGGGAAACAAAAAGAAATTTAAATTAAAAAAAAACAGTTCAAATTGAAATGTTAGAAACTTTGTTGAAAAGAAACCATAGTATATTCAGTCGTGTAGAGAAATCAAAACTTCTTTAAATTTGAAGAAATATTTCATAAAATTGACCATAAGTGTGAAACTTCTCCAAGATAAGGAGAAATGAAAATGCCCTGAAGTTCTTTCTGTGCCATGTGACACCAAAAATAAATAAAATGTTGAAAACTTTTAAATGGAGCAATAAGGAAATTAACCAGATGAAATACTGTATAGACATTAAAGTTATAATCTGGAGACCCTACAAAAAGGCGAAAGAATGTGTACATGGAAAAAAGACCCAAATAAAATTATATGATTATAATTAACTAGAATATTTTACTAAAATAGTTTATAAAGTAGAAAAGACATGAAAGAATATGTAAGACATAAGTTCTGATAATAGGGTTGAAGGATGGGAGAAATCTATTCTTTTATATTATAGTTAAAAACAAGTATCATATTTTTTTCATAAACTATTCCATTACTTAGAAGTTCTGAACTCTGGAACTTTGGCAAAATGTCATTATTATGAATAATCCATTCATTTGTACCACTGTACCCTTTTGCTCATCTGGATTCTGCTTACAGAATTAGCCATAGATAAATAGTATTAATCTTCTAATGTGTATACTTATGACCTTATTAGATCTTGGTATGTTATCATACGGATAATCAGGAAGCTTCAAAAAACTATGATTCCATATGGCTTATAAGTGCAAACTTTTTAAGATTGAGAAAATTATTAGGGGATTTAAGATTCCTTCAAAAACTGGGAAATATATACAGGTGATACTTACATGAACAAGAGGACAAATCTTTTGGCAAGGACCACACCATTTTGCTGAGAATTCAACCACCACAAGTTTGCTTCCGGCAGCTTTCAAAAATGTTTTTAATTCATCCTGAGACCAGAGCACAAATGAAATATGCATAATCACTGCATTTCACACAACTTGCAGATAATGACACTTCAGTTCTTGAAAACCTTAATGAGATACCCCACCCTATCATTCTCCAGGAGACACACTTTTCCTAGAAGTCCCTGTGGTCACATATATTTAACTTTCTAAGTATACATAAGTGACTCATAAATCTGCAAAAAGTGATTAGGACTGTATTTACCAAGTGGTGGTTTTTAATGGTAGGTTACCTCTGGGGAGAAATAAGATTGACCAATGAAAGATAAGCGGTGGAAGGTAGTGGTGGATAGTTGTTCAAGGTGGACATCTATATTTGACTTTTTTAACAAGGACCCAAACAGGGATTAATAGTGAAATTTAAAAGAAGAAAAAGAAGACTGACACCTTGAATCCATTTCTTGTTTTCGTTTTGTTTTGCTTTGGGAGGTAATCATTACCAACGCTGTAGTCAAACCATACATTTAAAGATTTGACATTCTTCTCACTGAGAATCTGCAGTGATTTTTCCATCAGCTGTCCAGATCATTTAAGTAAGGTTTCCCTTTCTAGAACCTCAGGCCGTTTTTATCATAACTTCCTTGGCCACTGGCCAGGCACCTGGCAAGTACTCATAGAGTTGATGAATGATTTGTTTAGTTGATGAATGATTTGCTAATATACAGTGTTTCGTATATTATTTATTTTTCTTTTACTTTTTTCTCACTGGAATAGCAATGACAATAGTAGCTAATTTACTCTGCACCTGGTGTCCTCTTCCTTAATGTTTACTACCATCCTCTGGAATGGGTATTAGTTTTATCTCCATTTTGCAGATAGAATAAAACAAAAGGTTATTAACTTTCTTCCAATCAACCAGCTGCTTGGGACTGCTAACCTAAGCAGCCTAATCCACAATCCCTTTCCCTAAGCAGTACACGAAATCATCTCCTGAGTTCTTTCTATTCATGGGGTTCTCTCTCCCTCTCACTGGTCCGAATTCTATCACATACTCATCCCTGGACCGATCATTAAGATGGGGAATGGATCAAGTCAAGCAGGGCCTATCACTGGAATTAGGAATGGGGTTAATTCCATACAAACGGCATACTGCTCTGTAATAGGGGAATCTTGACAATTATGTTGCCAGTTGATTTAGTTTCAAGCAGATGAAACAGATGACTGAAGGAAGATATGCTCTCTTTCTTTACTCATATTTCTCTAGGATGGGGGGTTACTTAACTCTTTAAAGAGCTAGGCCAAGCTTCCATTTCTTACTTGCTTCTGAAATTATTCAGTAGGTGTCATCCTCACAAGCTCTCAACACCCTCACTTCTCAGCAGATGCTAAGGTGTAAACTGGCCTAGCTGGATCCATGAATTTGACTTGGCTAAGTTCTCTGAAGGGAATACCCCCATAGGATACACACTGACTCGACATGTACCTATTAAGACTGATGCTATGCCAAGTAATGGACACACTGCTAGGATACAGCTTGTGCAAAAAACAAACAAACAAACAAACAAAACAACAACAACAACAAAACAAAACAGAAAACATTTCCCTGCCTCCATGGAGCTTATTTATTTATTTATTTTAGGAGTTTTATTTTTTGTTTAAGATTTTATTTATTTATTTGACAGAGAGATAGAGAGAGCCAGAGAGCACAAGCAGAGGGAGAGGAAGAAGCAGGCTCCTCACTGAGCAGGGAGCCCAACTGGGGGCTCAATGGGGGGCTTGATCCCAGGACCCTGATCATGAAGTGAGCTGAAGGCAGGTGCTTAACAATCTGAGCCACCCAGGTTCCCCCGGAGCTTATGTTTAGAGGCAGAAGCTGATGGTAAGATCAATAAGTAAAATACGCTCTATGCTAGTAATCATTGTTAATAAAGAAAAAGGAAGAAAGATAATGCCAAAAGGAAGGAAATGAGCTATAGTCTAGGTGGCCAAGGTTCACCTCAAATAGAAGGGGACATTTGGATACAGATATGAAGGGGACAATAGGCCCTCAGGAGAGGTCTCTGAGGAGGAGACAGAGAGGGCATCTCACAGGGCTAGTGAGACCCTGGGTTATTCTGTAAGATTCCCAGAAAATAAAAAAAAAGAAGTATCACATGCAAATGTGTGTTATTTTAAAACATTTTCTTACAGCAAATCTACATGGCAATGCCTTCTTTCAATCCGGTTAGCCTCACTTTTGTGACCTTATTTATAGCTGCATTTGGGGAAAATGTCAAAAGTGTAAGTCAGAGGGTACTGATGGATAGCAGGCCCAAGCCCTATGCCTCCCCCTTCCCTCCAGGCCCATGCCTCCTGTAACAGGGCCTGGCACCAGAATGTCTGGGTTCCAAGGCCCACTTCCCTCCTAAATGGTGTAGAACCTTAACCACTCTTACATTTCTTCTTTATAAAGAAAGAACTCTCCCTGGCCTATCCATAGATTTTGATTTTTTGTGTCAGTAAAACTGAACAGTGGATAGAAAGTGGCTTTATAAAATACCACCTAAGGAATTGTTGACACTGTTGGCTGTCATTTTTCTTACCCTATTCCATAGGCACATCTGAGGTTTCTATTTTCTAGAATAAGAGAAATATACAGACTTTTATTTTCATAGATTGTTCCAGGTGCAGCTAAGGTGGAATCAGTGGGATCAGGTACAGGACAGGATGTGTTAGGAGTTGGCCTGGATTCAGCTAGAGTCAGAGGAAGAAATGAGAATCAAAGAAGAACAAAACCCTTCCGATCGATTTGTTGCTTGGCTACTCTCTAGATGGTGCCATCCCTCGAGCAAGAAAAAGGAGAGTAAGACTTAAAAAAAAAAATCTCCCCTTGCTACAGAGCAGTGAAGGAACACTAATAGAGGAAATCATTCTTAAGGTTTATCAAATCTGTTCTCAAGGTTGTCTCTTTTGAAATATCAGTGAAGCCATATAAATACTTGCCATGTCTTTAATAATCTGAACCATGATTTCCTGGGAATTGCTGACAAAACCTGCCTGTGTGTTCAGTTGGCTCACTGTAGCAGTCTGTCATGAAAGGATCCTAGCTGGAATAGAAGGGTAACTTCTCTATGACATCATTAAACATGACATCTCAGAACCCAGAACTTCAGCAGACTTGAAGTGAATTTCACTTTTATGTTATGACTAGGTAGTCAACGTGTGGTCAGCCAAGAGCCAGCCAACTGCAGGCCTTGTGCGCAGACTCAGTAATCAGTCTTTTTACTTTTGATCTTCTGCCATCTATTTCCATGACCCCTCTTCCTTCTACACCCCCTGCAACCACCAAATGAGAAATAAGCAAGCTAATATTAAATAGATGAAGACTATTTTCAGTTAGGAGTTTGAAGGGATTGTTTTGTAATTAAGAAAAATAGGAGAGCCTTAATCCTATAATTGTAGGCTTCCTACCAATTAGGTTTTATGAGTCATAAATTCCCTGAACTTTGTTATTTTGTTCTAATCATTTAGGAGGTAACGAAATTTCACTTTTATGGACTGGATCATGGGTGGGCAAACTTTTTCTGTAAAGAACCAGATAACTCGGGCTTTCTGGACCACTTGGACCTGGACTCTGTTGCATAGTCTTTGTTTTCATAATCTTTTAAGAATGCAAAACCCATTCTTAGCTGGCGGGTCATACAAAAAGGTCATACAGCATTTGGCCAAATCCTACACATGGTGATTTGTCATTTTTCAGAATTTAACGTTAGGAAATAACCCAAACATGGCCATGACCAATGTTCCCCTTATCTTCTTCAGAGCAATTACAAGAAAAATGAAAGAAGTTGCAGAACTCTAGAATAACATAAAAACATCAAAGTCTTCCTTTCTGGCCTTTCTATATATATCCAGTCAGGTCTCTCAGGTATGGGAGTTGCCAGCCCTTCCTTTTTTTTTTTTTTAAGATTTTTATTTATTTATTTGACAGACAGAGATCACAAGCAGGCAGAGAGGCAGGCAGAGAGAGAAGGAGGGGAAGCAGGCTCCCTGCTGAGCAGAGAGCCCGATGTGGGGTTCGATCCCAGGACCCTGGGATCATGACCTGAGCCGAAGGCAGAGGCTTTAACCCACTGAGCTACCCAGGGACCCCTCCTTTTTTGTATGTATTAGATGAAGTATGAAGTATGCGTATTTTCCTGTATGGCCACAGGCCAACTTGGCTTTTGTAGCAGATATCAGAAATCCCCTCCCAGTACCTGCTTCCTCTACTTTCTGCCAAAATACACTGACTTTTCTGTGGATGAATTTATCCCTCCTCCATTTTATAGAAGCTATGCAGTTTGTGTGGGATCATTCTAACCCTAAATCCAGGGTTAGACCCTTGTTATCTTAATCCAACCAATAGTCTTATCTTTAGGTCAAGAGTTAATGAAGAAGGAGGAAGAAAGCAAGAGAATGCCATTTCTAGCACGTGTGACAGAGTCAGTAAAACTTTCTCTTTCCTCATCTGGATATTAATAAGAATCTGGCTGGCAGCTCTTACAAAACACAAAGGAACCCAGCCTTTGTTGAAGGCCAATATGCCACAAAGATGTGAGGAGACATTGAAGAGAGGTGCGGTTTTAGTGATACCTTGATCCACGGGATTAAGTGTGGCCAGAAGTTCAAGCTAAGTCTGAAATGTTCATTTCCACAGTAAATTCCTTTATGGTTTAAACTGGATTAAGATGGGATTTCTGATAGTTATCTGGAAAGTATTCAGATACAATATTATAGAAATTTCTCCCCCTGAGTCAAATTGCAAGCACTATGACTAACATCATCATGGGTGTTTTTAAAATTTCTCACATAAGGTATGTCGTAATAGAGCAAAATCTAACGTTATGATCAAGGAATTTAATTTCTTATTTCTGATATACTGAGGCTCAAAAGATTCATTAATGCTCTGCAATGCCCAGGGAGAACATGGAAGGAACACGAGCTTTTGGATTCAGACAAATGTTACTTTCCACTTCATGATGTATGACAGGTGCTACAGTTGGATAAAATAACTTGGTTTCAAATCTGAGTGCTGCCTTTCTGAGATCTTGAGCAAATTACTGCTTATTTCCTCATCTGCGAAATGGGGATAACATCCACTTCATGAGGGTGTGGTGAGAATGAAGAGATATGAAAAAAAAACCTGGTCAAGTGTGTATAATTTCTAGCCCAAGCTAGCAAAGACATGCATTCCCTTCTGGATTCCCAAGTTTATACTTCAGAGAGGGCTTTCTTAACGCCTTAGAGAATAGAAAGCAAACAGAAATTCAACATGTTCCCTTTTGAGATGGCAGAATTCTAAAAAGAGAAACAAAACCTAGCTGACCACAGCCTTTGGTGGCATGCTAGGTTGGCCATACCATAGTGTTGGCCAACATTGACGAACTAAATATTTTAGGAATAAACAAAGCCTCTTATTCATCTTGACAAAGACCGGATAGCTCTGGTAGCATTGCCTGCAGTCTTGCATTGTGTGTTAACTGTCGGGCGCAGAGCAGTGACCGCCCCTCTGGAGGGGCCATACCCTTTCCAGTCAACCACTATCCCCGCCATCTTTTACCACTTCAAGAACTCAAGGTGGAGTGGCAAGGTCCTTTCTGTTGTGGGCATGCAGCTATTTGACTTCTACTACAGTAGGCATTGGAAGTTTTCTAATGTCGTTCCTTTCTCTTTGTCTTTAGGGTGTCCCTACTTATGTATACTACTTGGCTGGTTTCTGTTGGCATTTGAGTTTGAGACCCTTGATGCTGATGTTTCTACCATCACAGGCAGGAATTTTTTTTCCTGGGCATATATTGAAGACTTTATCATTTCCTTCTCCTTTTCTCTCTTTTTCATCCAAGAAGGAAAGACAGATGTTGATACATATTGTACATCCTTCAAGCCCCCGATTAGGAACCACTGCTTTGATGTGCGGGCTTGGTTCTAAGCATCACTTTATTTAGGTTACCTTGCAAGTACCCAGTTAATAAAGGGGACCGTGTGTGCTCTACAAGTGAAATGACCAAGGTACAGTACTGCAAGTTTAGACAAGTTATCCTAGGCAGAATTTAGAATTCAAGTCTGGGTCACCTATCACTGTCACACAGGGAGGAACGTGGGGTCAGTCAAAATATGCAGGTCTCTTAGAAAGCCATTTAGAATGGATCAACTGAACTTGGGGAGTGAATTTTTTTCTTTGCTTTAAGACCACAACTATCATTTCTATCTTCCTTTTCCTCATAGGATTAGCTTTTTCAGAACTTTCCTCCACTGCGTTTGTAAAGAAATTAGTACAGAATTAACCCTCGGGCTGCAGTGCCAAAAAACTCCTGCCACATTCTGGGGTTCCTGGAAGTTGAGCAAGGCTGGGTCAGTAATTCTGCCTTTCAGCACTTGTAGACTTTTCTTCAGAATTCGCTCACACTGTCAGAGTACAAGTTGACAGCCCACAGAAATCTGTTTATTCTTTTTTTTTTTTTAAGATTTTATTTATTTATTTGACAGAGAGAGAGATCACAAGTAGGCAGAGAGGCAGGCAGAGAGAAAGAAAGGGAAGCAGGCTCCACGCTGAGCAGATAGCTCGATGCGGGGCTCGATCCCAGGACCCTGGGACGATGACCCAAGCCGAAGGCAGAGGCTTTAACCCACTGAGCCACACAGGCGCCCCGAAATCTGTTTATCCTTAACTGGAATTTGCACTTGACTGCCTTCTTTGTTTCCCTGACATGCAGTCACATGTATTTTCCTAGACTCATTTCTGACCTCATTGTTGGGAGCAGGAACCTTGAATGTAATCTGGGTGGAGTCTCCTTTTGAGAAGTCCGGGGTGTGCGTGTGTGCTGTGTGTGCCTGTGTGTTTTAGTTTATCTGGGGCAGAATCCTGGGAGTGGGTTGGGAATTCTAAATCTTGAAAAAAATTGACAAAAACAGAGTGGGCAGAAGAGAAGGAAAGAGGAAAAAAGCTGATGAGAGGAAAAGGGAGAAAGGAAGGGCAAAAGAGAAGAAAGGGAAAAAAATTTTTTTTTACAAAATACAAAATAAATAGCTAAATCATTCCTATATATTGCTTGGACTTTACCTCAGGATTTATAGAGGCCTATCAGAACAGTAAGTAGAGGTGCCTGGTGGCTAGGTCGGTTAAGCGTCTGACTCTTGATTTCAGCTCAGGTCATGATCTCAGGGTTATGGGATCGAGCCCCCCATCAGGCTCTGTGTTGGGGATGGAACCTGCTTGAGATTCTCTCTCTCCCTCCGCTCCTCCACACCCCGCCACCCCCGCAAGAATGTTAAATACCACAGAAGTAGGTAAATAACCAATAGAAATTTCAGACCATTATTAGTCTTATCCTAAGGGAAAAAAGTCACTTTAGCGCTCTCTGCACAAAAGCCCTGGTGAAATCTTCCTCTCTGTGGAGGTTTAGCTATTGGGTGAGAGCTGAGAGGGAGTAGATCAAAGATCTCCAACCGGGAAAGAAAGGAGGGGCTTCCCTAAAGTGCTCTGAGGGAGAGGCAGAGAACTGGACCCACTCCTAGAGTCTTGCCGCTCAGTATGCTATTCAGACCAACAGTATCAGCATCACCTGGGAATTTGTTGGGGGGGAGGGGGAGAAAAGGAGCTACAGGAACAACAACAAAAAGAATAACGCATGCAAGAAGAAGGGTGAAAAGGGAATTGCATACAGAAAGGATAAAGGATTTACAGCTAGGACTTTATATGCAGGAGAAGGGGGAATTCTCTTTCGTGCTGTAAGACCTTGTTAATCAAGGTCATTTATAAACACTGGCATCACCTGGGAGCTTGACAGACAGGGAGAACGTCTGGCCCCATCCTGCAAGAATCTGTGTTATAAGGTTCCCCAGGGGATTCTCGTGCACACTGGTTTTGAGAAGCAGTGGTCCAGAGCTATGATTCTATCAGGGAGCAGTTGGTGACCCCAGGACCAGGAGCACTAGCATTAGCATTGCCCGAGATCGTGAGAAAGGCAGATTCTCAGACCTCACCCAGGACCTACTGAATTAGAATCTGAGGGTAGGGCCCAGGTGAGGTGGTTTTAACACGCAGTCCAGGTGATTCTGCTGCAAGCTCAAGTTCGAGAACCACTGCGCTAAAAGCTTTTTTAAACAATGGGATGGATTTATGTTGGTCTGGGGTGACATGTCTTCGACACCATAACGAGGCAGGAGTATCATTCAAAATATGTAACACCCTGAGTGACTTGGAGGCTGATCATTCAGACTGGACAACAGCTGGGCATCTGCTCAGTGGCAGGGGGTGGGGGTGGAATGAGAGCTGCTCTGCCAGGTATTAACATTTTTGGTTGCTGGATTTGGGGGAGATCCAGAATGTCCTAGCGGTGGGGAGGAGTCAGCCTCGCGGGGTTGGGACGTGAGGGTGGGGCTGGGGGCAGAGGGTACTTACCAGCCATTATATAGTCCCATAATTTAACAACTGGTTAAACTGGCCCTTCCCAAGATCAGCCTTGTGATATTGATGGGAAATGTAACAATTCTTCCCAGAGATCAGATGGGCGACGGCAACATGCGAATTTAACTTCTTTACCAGACCAAAAAAAAGAAAAAAAGGAAAAAACAAAAAACCAGACCATTAGTCAAAACAAACAGCCATATTTGCTTAGGGTTTCAGCACTAAAGTGGGAATTTATAACCTCCAGTGATTCCCTTGACCACGAGGAAGCAAAACCGTGATCGGTCCCTGAGCCGATGGCTAATCTCAGGAACAGAGCAGGAAGGAGCTCTAGGATTCGAAAGGCCCTTGGCACTTGCTCACGGTAATGGGGCCAGAGTCACAACGGTGGATCGTGTGAAGAGTACACATCTTGGATCATGTGGAGAAAAAGACTCAGATGGAAAAGGACCATTCGCACGCTTCATTCAACCCCTGCAATGTGCCCTCAGGGAAGTGAATGAAAGTATAAGTGTGGAAAACCGTGCCAGGGCAAAGTGTTCACAAAAGTGAGCTACTTAGTATTATGGCAGCTGTTGGCACCGAGCCAATCCTGCCAGCCCGGGACAAACCCATGCCTCTGGCTCCTGTGGGCAGCCTGTGGTGCTCCGCTGGGAGAAGCGGAAACCCCCACAACACTCTGGAAATCTTCATTTGCTCTGTGTCACCTCCATTTCCACAGGAGGCTTACGATCTAACAGACAAAATCTGTAATTACGTATTTCTGATTACTTTTATTAGAAAACCATTTGAAAATACTGAAAACTGGAAAGTAGAAAAGCAACTGGGATACATGATCTCTAAGATCGTATTATCACCACAGTATTTTGATGTCACACACACACATATTTATATGTAATATGTGTGCGTTTTGGGGGTGTCCCCACACCAAAAAGCAATTCTGGGGACACCAACAGAGTGTCCTATATAATTCAACTCAATTCTGACACTGTCTCCTCAGAGATAGCGTCAGATCCCACAGGTGGAGGGTTCAGTCCCCAAAAGACCCTGCCCCTTCAGACCCTAGTCACAAGTCCAGGTGGTTTACCTGTGCTCTGACTGGCTATGATTGAGAAGTTCCCATGACCCTCTCCTTGGGTTTGATTAATTTGCTTGAGTGGCTCACAGAGCAGAGAAACATTTTACTTACTAGATTACCAGTTTTTTTGTAGAAGGAAATAACTCCGGAACAGCCAGACAGAAGAGATGCACAGGGCAAGGAATGGAGAAAGGGCTTGGAGCTCCCATGCCATCTCCAGGCTGCCATTCTCCCTATTATGTCCGCTTGGTCACCAACCTGGAAGCTCTGTGAATCTGGTCCTTTTAGGGTATTTATGGAGGCTCATTATGTAGTTACACTTGATTAAATCATTGGCCACAGGTGGTCCAGTAGACCTCCAGCCCCTCTCCCCTCCCTGAGTTTGGGGAGGGAAGTGGTGCTGAAAATTCCAACCCACCCACCACAAGGTTGGTTTCCTTGTCAGCCAGCCCCCAGGTTAAGTTACCTTGGGGCTTTCCAAAATTCACTCTCTTAGCACAACAAAAGCACGTTTACCTACCTTATTACAGTCATTGTAGGGTTTTGGGAATTGGCAGAAGAGCAAATATTTGTTATTATATATCACAGTATCACAATATATGTAATTCAGTTTTACTGAATTGCCATTACATTATTACACGATTTTGTATTTGTTCTACTCCTCAAGGTTTAGTGTTATGCCAGGGTCACTTTCCCATTATCTAATAAAGTTGGACCATATGTTTTGTTCTGTTTTGTATTTTTAAGTGGTGCCCAACACAGGACTTGAACCCATGACCGTGAGATCAAGACCTGGGCTGAGATCAAGAGTGGGGTGCTTAACCAACTTGAGTGACCCAGGCACCCCCACACCACATGAATTTTAATTGTTGCCTACATACCACTTTATCATTTTAGTGCGTCACATTTTTTATTTTTAAGATTTTATTTATGTATTTGACAGATAGAGATCACAAGTAGGCAGAGAGGCAGACAGAGAGAGAGAGGAAGGGAAGCAGGCTCCCCGCTGAGCAGAGAGCCCAATGTGGGGCTCGATCCCAGGACCCTGGGATCATGACCTGAGCCGAAGGCAGAGGCTTTAACCCACTGAGCCACCCAGGCGCCCCAGTGCATCACGTTTTAATTAACCTTTTTTGTATTAAGTCTTTTACAACCTTACAGTCATAAAACAACACTGTGATGAGTGTCTAATAAACCATTGTGGAAACCCTTATTTCTCTTAGAGTGACTTCCTAGGAATATAACTATTGTTAGTGATTTTAATGTGTAATGTCAAACTTCTGTCTGGAGTGCTTATACCTATTTGCAAACACTACCAGTCCATGGACTTGTTATTAGTTTTAATTTGTACTTCTGCTATTATTAAAATGGTTGAACACATCTCTATTTTTTAATATGAAACTATTTAGTATTTGCCAGTTTTTTTTTACTAGGTCTGTTTAATTTTTAATTGATAAGAGGATCTTTATATTTTAAGTGTTTTAGTGATTGATGTTTCTTTTTTAGTACAGAAATTAAATTTTTTTCAGTCAAATTTATGGTGTCTTTTGACATTTTTGCATTGGTTATATGATTGAAAAGATAATCTTATTTTGTGGTTCTTTATGTCTATCATATTTTTCCTAATAACCAAAAATAATTCCAGTTTTTACATCAAGCCTTTTAAATTAAAACACATTCTAAAAACCTAAGACAATCAAGATACATTGTTAAAAAACAACATTCATCCAAGTAAATTCGGAGATCTAATTGGCTTTTATTAAATGATTCATGACTCTGGCAGCGTCCCATCTACCAGGTAGAGGGGAACTCCAATGGGTTACAAAAAGTGAAAGGTTTTTAAAGGCAGGCCCAGGAAGTCATAAACAGAAGGGTTATTATAGGTGAAGCAACCTGCATTTGGGGACAAAAGGGTTTTAGTAGGTGGAATACCTTATCCTCCTTTGAGGGTATGAAGAGGGCCCAAGTGATAAGGTGCCTTGTTGGTACTGACTATAAAATCCCTAACTGCCCTATTAAAGGTTACATTTCAGGGGGTGGGGGGTTGAAACTGCAGTTAGGTTAGGTATTAAATCTTGGTTTACCAACTTGGGGCCTTAACCCAAGGGACGCCATTTTGGGTGTACGGTCTTCTTTTTTTAACAACATGAAGGATAAAAGATGTACTCACCTCTCAACAAATACAATATTATATACACTGCTTCCCTGTTGTGTCCATGTATATTTTAATCTTTCTCTCACTATTTATTGTTATGGGAAGAGAGGAGAACACATATACATTTCTCTACAGTCAAGTTACTGAATGTCAATCAATCTTTCTCCATTGCCTTGTGATGTTTTCTGTATAATCTACTGAAGTCCTGTCTCATACAGCATGTTAAGCATTTCCCCCCTCAGTGGCTTGTGTGTTTACTCTGGCCTCAGAATCACATTTATTTATTACACATTTAATGAAAATATAAAAGCTGATACAATTACTTGCTCTTTGCAAACGTTTCTTAGCTCTGAAAAAATGTTCTGAGAAAATATCAATGCTGGTAAAGATAAATAGAAAACAGTTTTGTACATGAAAGACAACAGAGTGTTAGTATATGACATACAGAGATTCGAGGTGTAAGAAAGTTAAACACTTGAACATTGAATTCCCCTATGCAGGGCAGGTTGGAGGTGATGTATGAGAAAGCTAAGGTTGGATGAGAAGTAAATTGGGGTCAGACTATGGAGGGACTTCAAGGGGAGAACTTTGAGGTTAAAAAGCAACCAAGAAGGAGACTTAAGGGTTCTTGAGTGGGGACAATGACTGGGAAAAGCCATTAGTATGATAATGCTCTACAGGCTAGAGGCAGGGACACTGGATTCAGAAAAGCATACTGGGATTTACAGAAGCTCCTTTGTGATAGTAGGAGGAATTTTACAGGAGTGGCAATGCAGCAGAAGGCAATGTTTTCTTCACATTCAGATAGACACAAGGCACCCACTCAATGAATACTTGTCAAGTTTGCATATACTCTAAGTACATAAAGGACAGAAAAGAGTCAGAGAATGCCACTGTTATGAGCCTTATACTTTGAAGAGGTAGTAATACCACTGGTCAAAATGGGAACATTCTCTCCCATTGTATGGACTGTTGCATATCGTTTTCCCACTCAACTCCCCATAACTAACCCTCCAAGAAACAATGTCCTTGTCATTTTTCTCTACGGTAACTTCTGAGGGGAATCCACACATTCCTGGAGGAGTTGATTTTGGTCCATCTATCCTTGGATGAGGAGTCCAACTGTGATCACTGTTCATGTGCTCTGACTTATTTGTGTTCTTAACTTCCCTCCACTCTCTCCAGATCCCATGCAGGACAAGCTCTAATGAGAGCACTTTGCACCAGAGGTCTCTATTGATGTTCTACAAAGATAGAAGAAAAATTATTCAATTTCCTTACTATCTAAGCTCACTGACAAGTGCTTGGAACAGGCAGAATGGTATTCTTCTAGGGACTCAACTGCCTCGATGTTAGTACTTCACTAAGGGCAGAAGGCAATCTTAGCTTGCCCCCGGGATCCTGTAAGTATACTTCAACATATAACAATTCCTTTGAAAGCTTCCTCTATCTCTATCCCCCAAGATACATGTTGGCAACCATCCCCCAAGCATATGACTCACCAATAAACATCTGAGGGGTCCCATGACTCAGGTTTTACTACACAGTAATCAATGACCTTTTCCCAACAATAGCTAGCCCACTCAAGGTCCTGGAAACCTTGCTTCCATTCCTTAGAGACTTATGCTATCCCTAACCCCCTCCCAACTTGATGGTATATAATGGACCACTCCTCATGACCCCAGTGTAGTTTTTTCTGCCCATAGGTCCTGTCCCCGTGCTTTTATAAAACCACCTTTTTGCACCAAAGACATCTCAAAATTCTTTCTTGGCCATCGACTTTGCACCTTAACATCTTTTCCTACATCATCTATCATCAGTTTATATAGAAGGATGACAAGGGTCAAACTTCTCTTATGCTACATCTAGGTCTTGGAGAAGAGTCTCCAAGAAGGGGTCCAGCCCATCTCATCAGGGTAAAAGATGACCAACCTGACCTGACTTCAGCATTTTGGTTCCAAATTTTTGGCTAATTTCAGTGTCCTACTTGGCCATCATGAAATCAGCAGGAACCCAGGGACTCCAAACCTGTTCATAATCCAAATATCTGGGCTTCTGACCCCTTTCTCTGCATTATTACGTCTGTTACTCTGATCCTCTTGCTTTGTCTAGTTTAGCCTGCTAACTTGGCTCCTTGAATTTGGGCTCCAAAAAGCCTTCAAATCTCCTCTATAGAAAAGTCTGCTTTTGCCTTGGGCACTCTACTCTGCTTCTACCCTCACCTAAACCAAGTCCTGGCTCTAATCACCTTCTCTCCCAAAGCCCACATGGTTTCTGCCTGACCCATCACTGGACATTGCCTGCCCCAGAATCTACAATTAGTTGCTATGTAATTTAAAATGACAGTAGTTCACACTGTCCCTCAAAGAGTACCATGACCTCTGATGGCCCCAAACCTAAACAATCTGAGAACTGCTAATCTGTAAAATGGGGCTAAGATGACCTGGCCTCCCTGCCTCACTGAGTCATTTCGGGGCTCAAATGAGATTATATATGCAAGTTGGCTTTGAAGGCTTTTAAGTGCTCCACAAATCCATGGCATTACTATGTGACACTAGCCAACAGTCACTGAGCACCTCTGCTGAGGCCTACAGCTGAATGACCTAGTGAAGAGGTTCTATTTAAGTGTTAAATTTATTAAATTTATTTAACACTTAAATAGAACCTAGGTCTTAAATTTACTGAAATGGAGCATCTTCTTAGCCTGCTTAGGCAAAATCCTCTTTTGGATTTTGATAATGTAATTTCATTACAGAAGCAAAACAACTTAAGTAGAGGATTCAGAGTATATAACTCTTTAAACGGACCACCTTCTCTTTCTCTTTTCTTCCCTCCTCACTTCCTTTCTCCCTCCCCTCCCCATCTTTTAAAAAAATCTCAAACCATGATTCTATACAAGCAATATGGCGTGTGTATGTTTAGGAGCAAAGAAGTGGTAGATTTCAGTGTCAATTTTTCTAGAAGCTGTTAGATGATTAGGTAAGTAGCTCAATCATTTATAACTCCCTAGACCTTTCCCACTGTCATTCTTTTCAATGACGTTCATTGGGACCCATGTCAGGATTTAATTTGAGAACTCTACTATAATATTCTGTATGTGCAGCATGATGTAGAAAGGCACACAGTCTGCAGTTACCACCTGGCCTAAGTGAACAATTCTGGGACAAAAGCACCTTGTAAGAGCCTTCGCTTGGCACTGGAGTTGGTAGTGAATCAGCCAGTACTGGCACTGGAAAACAGTTCGGTGCTTGATCAAAACATTTTGCTCTCCTTTCCCCCATCCCTTTCCTAATCGCCTTCCCTCCTTTCTCCCCTCAAACCTCTTCCCTAAGAGATAAAGACAAAACATGAGCAAAACCAATGCAGACACATTTAGGAGATTATATTACCACCTTCAAAAATGTAAAACCACATGAATTGAAGGTTTTAAGATAAAACACAAGGCTTTACTTAATTGGCTAATTCAGGAGGCTATGGAAGCTGGTTAGGAGTAACTGGAAATAGAGAGGCAGATTTAGGGAGCAGAATCTCAGAGGGGGGTCCTCTGGCCCACTTTGGGGCACTCTGTCTCAAAAAAGAACTGGAGTTCATAGACAGTCTTCATCGGATGTTGGGAATGTAAGCAGTGCTACTTGCGATCAGTATGCTAGATTGTTGTTACAAAGGGTGTTGGGGAAAAGACACTTCTCCTCTTTCGTAGAGTATCAGGTCATTGAGATGGACTCAGGTCAACTTTAGGGGCATGAATACTTTGTGGTGGGAAGGGAAATAGTGGCAAGTTCCAGAAAGACCTTCATAATGCAGAGATGCCTCCTTTTAAGGAATCAGAGCCAAAAAAAAAAAAAAAAAAAAAAGAATGGTAGATGTTACATATTTGGGAAAATTTTAAGACAGTCTCAGGCCCTCCAGAAACAGCTGAGAACAGAGTCAGGAGGGGTGAGCCCGAGGTTCTACAACGGTAATAGATGCTTAATAGGAAACACAATATACATGGGCCACTGTCAAGTCCAGATTTCATGCACTTCCAAAAACAAAGAAGGTGGACCCAGTGGACCTTCAGCGGAGGCGTCAGTGCTTAATGCCACACATTAAATTCCTTCTTTTATGCTTGCTGCACCTGATTTATCACCTTTTTTTCTGAGTCAGCGCTACTGGCAGGGAGTTAACACTTGAGGTAGTTAGGAGCAATCCAAAGAGAAAGAAAATGCAAAGGAAATTGTGCCTGTAGTCCACATGTCCTCCCTTTCTACTTGGGAATGAAAACCCTCCCCTTCTGCTGTTTGGAGCAGTTTTAAACGATGGAAGAGAAAACAGCTAAGCTGGAGACTGAAAATTCACAATACATCTGAAGCATCTTGGGACTTCTGGAGGGTGGTGGGACTTCTGGAGGAAAAAAAAATGTTAAAGGAGAGTGGGAAGAAGAGGGAAGGGAAGGTTTAGATTGGACCTCTCTGTACTGTGTTGGGAAACATCTAAGAGAGGACAACATGAAGATCTGAGCATGGAGGCCTCACACTTTTACAGAGAGCAAATGACCAGATAGCTAGATTAAGAGGAACCCTACCTCTCACCACTAAGTCTGTTAAGTTTTGATTTTATCATCTTTATTTGAGTTAAAGTTCTGGATCTGTGTGTGTGCTTTTGCTCAAGAGGGAGCATAGCTAAGATGTTCAATAGCACGGGGAAGAGAATAAATCCCCAACTCAATGTCAATGTCAATATCTTATAATTTTACTGTAAACAATAAGTAAAAAATGAATCCAGCCAGGAAGATCCCCAAATGGAGAAGGCATTTAAAGGGTCAAAGGTGAAGAACCTATCACCCAGTTGAGGAAGGATGCCAAGGATATAGCTTGGGTTATGCTTTGACCCTTTCTGTACGTCCTCCACTCTTTGATGTGGACAATTCATTCTTCCTTGATCTTAAATAAAGTCATTTGCAGGTGTGCCTCCAAGCCCCATTTCCCAACCACATTGCTGCACCTATTAACCACTACTCTCTGGGTTATAACAGTGATATCCAGGATGTTCTCATAGCCTTTTATTATAATCCAGAAAGACGACAAAGAAGATGACAGCTGCCCAGTGTTGCAATTCACCTGCTCTTCTGGAGATTGAAGTTGGAGACAATCTAAACTGAGGGAAGAGGTATACACTCCCTGGAGGCTAGTGTTAGTGGCCAAGGTTGTGTTCCTCATGGTATTCCTAATGGTGTCACTCTGGAGAAATCCCTCTCCCCTGAGTCTCATTTTTAAAATCAGAAAATCAAGAAAGTTCCTGGCCCCTGAGGACCTTAACTTTTTCAAGGCCCTTTCCCCTTCTGGTTTTGACAGTGTTTTGACAATGTTGAAGCAAGCTGTGCCATCAAGGGGACTGACCAGTTGTGATTGCTCCTGCAGAAGCTGATTTGGAAAAAGGCATATGTCCTGGAAGACGGGAATATGAAACTGAAGGTCAGCACACCAGGAGAAAAGAGAAATGTGATTACATAGGCAATGGGAAAATGGGAGAAGTCAGGGTGCAGGGGTGTCGTCCAGATGACTTCCAAAAAGAAAGTTCCTCCAGCGTGTGTTTATGTGACTCACCAGGGAACTCGATGACAAGGCTGATGATGGGTGGAGAAGGTAGTTTTCGTGTGTGAAGGGAAATGATTCTGTTATGAGGCATCTTGGGGGGGAAGAAGCTGGATTTAGCCAACTCCTTTTTTCCCATTGTCTTCACTCACTTACTAGGAGAGCCAGTATAATTGAGGGGGAGGGTCAGAATCTGAAGCACCATTCCATAATGACACATACAATCGAAAACAATGATGTTTAGGAAAGAATCTTTTTCAAATTAAAGTTCAGGGGTTCAAAGAACTCTTATGTTCTTCCTTTATCTTGATGTTTATTTTCTATTAGCAATAGCAGAGTTTAAAGGACACAGAGACTCAAA
This sequence comes from Lontra canadensis, assembly GCF_010015895.1. Classification (NCBI taxonomy): domain Eukaryota; kingdom Metazoa; phylum Chordata; class Mammalia; order Carnivora; family Mustelidae; genus Lontra; species Lontra canadensis. The sequence goes on from NW_022631013.1 coordinate 24,663,842, forward strand.
AGACTTTCTACAGACCCAGAAAGCACCTTCAGCACCTTGGGCCAGCAATTCACCTAAGGCTATAAGTTTCCACGTGTCAAATATTATATTAATATAGGGTTAGGCACCAAAGATGTCATTTGATTGCTTCTTATGAAATCTAAGATACCATGATGGTAAGATATACCATTAAACTGCCAATTATATCATGCCACGCCATTGTAAGATGCATTTCCATCTTAGGGATGGTATATTTTGGATGAATGAAATATGTCAAACATCCTAACTCTGCTGAATATTGTGGTTTATGTTAAAGTCTAACTGGACACTGTTATATCTGGGGATGTGGTCAGTCGACTCTGGCTAAGACTTTATTAATCCTTAAGACCATATTCTAATATCTGGGTCAGAACGCTGAATGCCAAGACAGGGGAACCAAGTAGAGGAGAGTCACTTGTGCTTTGTTGGTAGCAGGGTCACTGGGTGGTAGGATACAGGAAAACTGATTATCTTGGCAACTTGATAGCAAGCCACAACAGTGGGCCATGGACTAGACTGCTCTTCAGTTCCAGTTCTAGTGCATGACTGTGCATTTATCTCAGTGTTGTTCCTTCCTCAGTGGAAGAGGTCTGGAGCCATCAAGGCATCAAATCCATAATATCCATGTTTCATTCGCCTGTCTAGAAAATAGGCAACATGGCAATGGGGCTAACATTGTCTGTATTTCCCTCTTAAAGAGTTTGGTTTTCGGTATTGTACTATTTCCTCCAGTCTAGCCTGGTTGCCTGGACAGAATGTGGGGTCAGGAAATAAAAGAGCCTGGGTTACAATCCCATGGATGGTTAGTGTAGTAATGGGACTCACAAGGAAACGTACTCAACTGAGAAAAATGGACTGATTCAGTGAATTGTGTGAACACCTACTTGTGAGACTTTGTCATCCTCACAACGAGAGCAATTAGAGTAGGTCCTATTATTGCTTCCATTATGCAGATGAGGAAAGGGAGGTTTTTGGTCTAGGACCTTGTCCAGATGATATGGCTTCTAAGGGGAAGGGGCCAGGATTTGAATGTGAGTTGTTGAATTCAGAGCCTCTGCTTTTCATGACTGTTATCACTGTACAAGAAATAATTCTTGCCATTATGGAGATTCAGACAGATAAACTAGTCATGATATAATGAGAAAATTGCCTTAATACATACGTGTATACAAAGTGCTGGGGAGCCCAGAGGATAAAGCTATTAAGTTCTTACTTAATCTTACATAATATGAAAAGTGACCTTGAGAATGAACCAGCTACATTTGCTTTTTAAGAAGGGACTCCTTTTACTGTTCTATAACCTCACACAATTGGGTTTCCTAGTCAACACGCATTTGCCTGTTTGTGGATTGAGCAGCGATACCTTGCCCCCAAGTCTCAGGGATATCTAGCACAAGGTTTAGCAGCTAACAGCCAATAAATGTGATGGAAACACATTGTTTGCTTGTGGAAAATTTCAACCACACCCATAGGTAGAGAGGACAGTGTAATGATCCCTGAGTATCCTTTGCTCAGCTTCAGCTGTTAGCAACATTCTTCTGTTCTGGCAGACCCCCACCTTTTTTTTTTTTCCTGGAGCATTTAAAAGCCTATCCAAACATCCATATAATTTCATTATAAATAATGTAAATACTTCAGTATGACTATCTAATATACCAAGCCTTAAGAAAATAATGAAAATACCATGAACCCAACCAATGAAATCAACAATAATTCCAAATATTCATCTGATATTCAGCCTAATTTTTCCTGATTAATAAACACTCTTTTAATAGAAGAACTTTCACTTTTTTTTTGCATAGAACAGAGGTAGACAGTTATCCCTCTCAGTTCTATCCTGGCATATTTGCAAAGACTCAACTTTTCTGAGGAGTCATGTAGGTTGTTAGGAAATAAAAATAGAGTGACCAGTTTTCACAGATCACGTGCCAAGGTGAGAACTGAGGAGGTTGCTACAAAAATCCCATTAAAGCACAAGCATATTCTTGAGACACTAAGGTTCCATTTCTGTATTTCTGGATTTACCATAAGTTTGAATGTAGCAAGCCAGGCAGTGGCTTAAGACCAACATCATGGTTGGTTTTAACAGGAGTAAAAAGGTTTGTGCGGTGTGTGTGTGTGTGTGTGTGTGTGTGTGTTGGATTGCCACATTTGCTTATCTGTTCTACTCATTGGCATTGTTGACTAGAGGGAATATTGAAATGAGAAAGGGCAGAACTCACTCTCCCTGTGTCCCGTGAAGTTGACCTTGGGGTGGAAGCCATGAGGTTGAGTCAACAGGATCTGAGAACCCAAGAACAAATGATAGAAAGAAGAGTGTGGGAGACAGTGATTACCCTGGTGGGGTTAGGTCAAAACTGGGAGTAGAGAACAGTGACACAGGTAAAGGGAATGACTTGTGCAAAGGCCTCCAGATGACAACGTGGGCATTCAGAGAACTGAAAGCCATTCATCACGAAGTCTTCTCAATGTGGCAATTATGACTTATGGAACATTTTAGGCTGCCCTTTAAACATAGCCTAGAGTTATTTGGTGGGACTCTCACGAAAACCAAGGCTGCTTTGTGATTAGGAACATTTTCTTTTGCAAACAGCAGAAACACAGGTTGTCATAATAAACTACTAGAGTTATAAAGCTTATTTGGGGTTGAAAAGGCCAGCCATATTCTAGCTAAGGTTTGTTATCTGAAAGGGCTGTGGTTGAGTACTCTGGACCCTAGCCTTGGACTTTGGGTGTTGGCTGGTCACTTCTAGATCTTGTAGGCATTGCTTCTTTGTGCCTCAGTTTTGCTAGGATCAAGAAGGGGTTTTGCAGAATTGTCAAGAAGGGTTGAGGAAGGGCTAAGAAGAGGGAGGGACTCGAACATTTATTCAGCTATTGGTTGATACAAGGCATTCACCTAACTTCCAACTCTCACAACATTTTGAGACAGCCTAGAAGAAAGTACATTTTATATGACAAAGCAGCATGCCAACTATAAGGTGTGCAAAAAGGAATCTGGAAATATTTCCACCTTGATTATATACTTCATAGAGTCCCAACAACAGTTCTGAAGAATGTGGTATAATTGAGAAACGCATGCACCTCGTTTTTGCTTCTTTTTTGTGGTCTTCGCCTTAATCCATTCTTTCAGGTTTTTCTAGTTTGTCAGTTCACACTCTTTATTGCCTTTGCTGATGGGAGGCACTTGAACTTGCAGAGCCATAAACTACTCGAAGCACTCTACCGGCAAGGTAAAAGATCCCGTGGACATAATGAAAGGCGGGATCTCAGTGATTCAGAAGGGCGAGGATCAGGTGTGTAATTAGACAGGTCGGGACTCATGAGGGTGGAGAGAACACTCCAGAATTCTATGAGGGGTGGGTGTGATCGGCATCGCTCCCTCCCTGGGACAGGACAGCAGTCTGTACTGGAACTCCTACAGACACCCAAACAGCTGAGCTCTGTGTGGCTCTCCTTAAAGTAGCGTGGCTTCCTTCACAAAACCCAACAGCCCAGCGACGCTCCCCGGGAAGAGCATGTACTTTAAGTGGCTTTGCCCACTGGTGGCTGCAGCTAGGAACATGCAGACGCGCGGCCCTCACAACATGTCTGCAGCTTCCCATTCCTTTCAAAACAGTTCCATTTTATCCAGGTGCCATCCAAGTCTACATTTTGGGCCCAGCTTACCTGGAATGCCTGCTTTGTAAGATCATTAGGAAAAAAAGAAATGGAAGTCTGAAGTTGCTGTCACTGCCTTAAGGTCTGAGTTAGGAGGAAATCATGAGTAATTATGTATAAGCCCTTATAAAAAGAAAAGGATTGCTGTCGCTATGTTGGTTGTTAAGGAAGCATTAAGAAAGTAATTCTGATGTAATGTGGCTGGTAAATTTGCAATCTTGTGCCAGACTCATGCATTCACCTGGGGCAGGAAACACAAGGACATACTGTAAAAATACATCACCAGTGTCAATAATTAACTTGTTAAATCCTTTAATTTGAGCACCGGCAAATATTTTTCTCCCATGTAGAAACGCAGCTCCAAATTATGGATATTGCCTCTTGGTAGCAGTTTCCATCTTTATATTAACCTAATGATCACCCTGATCTGAATTCTTCTCTAAAGAATCCTGAGGAAGTGTTTAAACAAAACTATATGGAGGCAAGATTTTTCAATTTACTGATGCAAATGCATACACCAGATTAATTAGGGTAGACAGAAAGATGACCTATGCATCAGTGTGGGGCTTTTACTTCCATTAATTTTTATGAATTTAAGATTACTTTTGGTGAATATGAAAGTATGCTTATGAATATAAAAGTAATATATTTTCTTTGAAATAACTCAGAAACTGTCACCATCATGCCAGGTAATATATTTCATCGCTGTTGCTCCTGGAACCCGACTAACACCTGGCCTGCGCTTCTATCTGTGCCGCTGTTTTTTAAATAAATGTAAGTAGTAACATACGTAATAAATAAAAATTCTCTGCATGTTTCAGAAAAAAAAGGTCAGAAATAAAGGGAAATTTGGATAAGGGGTAAAAGTTTCCCAATGTTCCACATCTTGGGGAAAATCATTACTAATAAAGTTTGGCAAATCTCTTTCTACGCTTATTGTATATGCATATTCTGGGCAACGGAGAACACACTATAAGCACTTTTTTGGTTGTTTTTAGAGAGTTTTTATTTTTAAATAATCTCCACGACCAATGTCAGGCTTGAACTCGCAACCCTAAGATCAAGAGTGGCATGCTCCATCGACTGAACCAGTCAGGTGCCCCCATAAGCACATTTCATATACTATTTTCCACAGAACATTATGCCATAATGATTTTTCATGTTATTAAAACTCTTTGTAAATAGAGAGACGTGCGTGTGAGCAGGCGGAGGGACAGAAGGAGAGGGAGAGGATCCTCAAGCAGACTCCCTGATGAGTGCGGAGCCTGATCCCAAGACCCTAAGATCATGACATGAACTGAAATCAAGAGTCAGACACTTAACCGACTGAGCCCCAAGTCAGATTTTTTGTCAAAAAATCCAAGTCAAAAAATCTGTGCCCCAACTCAGATTTTTTTTTTTTAATAGGATTGCTTCTCAGACTAGGAATTACTGAGAAATATGTATGCATATTTTTAAAGCTGTTAATACATGTTGCCGATTGTTTTGGAGAAAGGTTGTACTAGTGTACAACTAGAGAAGTTCAAGGAAATGATTTTATTTAATAGCCAACCGCTTATTATCACTAAAACAAATACCACCACCACCACTAAAATCTTTGCCAATTTGGTAAGCAAAAATGTACCTCATTTTAATTTGCATTTCTTTTATAATTAATAGGGATGCTCCTTTTCTATCTGTATTTTTTCTTTAGTGAATTGCTTGTACACATCCCGCCCCCCCAAAATGTTTTCTAATGTCTGTCTATTAAATCATAATATTTTAGAATATTATTATTTTGTCATGTATGTTTTCCCTTGGTTTCAAAATTCAGTTAATGGTAATTTTTGACTTGTAAGAGAAGTTTTTACATTTGCAGTCAAATATATTTGTTTCTTTTTGGATCCCTTAAAATTTTATTTTCAAATTATTTCCAAAGCGTATAATTCAGTGGTTTTTAGTATATTCACAAAGTTGGGCAATGATCACCACTATCAAAGTGCAGAACATTTCTTCACCCTGAAAACAATCCTGTTCCCATCAGCACTTACTCCCCATTCTCTCCTTGTTCATCTTCTGTTTGTATAATTTGCCTATTCTGGGCATTTCATATAAATGGAATCCAACGCTATATGGCCTTTTGCATCTGGTTTCTTTTACTGAGCATAATGGTTTCAAGGTTCCCAAGAGTAATGTCAGTCTTCGTTTTTTGTCTCTTCCTGATCATGCTTGGTTTTGCTACACCCTTTGTCTTTTTTGAGAAGCCACAGGAACTTAAGATTTATTTGGACCTGGCACACCCTGACCCACTGACTTCAGTTAATTTGCTAGTCAGCTTCTACTAAGCATGATGAGTATTAGTTTGAAAAGGAAAAGCCTTACTCTAGGAGAGAAGTATCTTTGTGGTATGAGTTTTAGAGATTTTATTGAGAATGGATACTAAACTTTGCTGAAAGCTTTTGCTACATCTACTGAAATGATCATATGGGTTTTAGTACTTGACTTTCCTATGATAGAGGGTAGGAATCACTGTGCTATGGTTGGACAATGTTTTCATTCTTGTGCAAAAACCATATTCCATTTGACTGTCATGTGTTGTTGAATTTGCTTTTATCTATTGCTGCTAATTATGTTTGCCATATAAATATTCTGAAGTTAAGAAGTAGTATTTGAATACAATGAAAAAAGCACAGATTGTTTGGGGCCAGACATATCCGAGTTTTAATTCAGGTTCTGATACTGATAATTCTGTGACCTTGGCATTTTTCCTTCTCATCTTCATTATGCATTATTTTTGTAGATTTTAACCATATGAGTATGGAAATTTTTATATACTGCCTTTTCCCTAATTTAACCTTACACCCCATGCATTCCCCCCCGCAGGTCAACATGTTATCTTCGCAGGCTGTGTAATACATGATTCAAAATGTGCTTAAGGTAGCAGAGTTTAGAGTTCCTTATCATTGGGCTTTGCATCCATGTCCACTTTTTTACCAATTAATAATGATGCTATGATGAACTTTATCATGCCTAAAATTTGCTTTATATTAGCTCAGTGTATAAAAACACTTTTAAGGATACGTACTGTCAAAGTGCTTTCTAAAATTATTATAGAGATTTCCATTCTCACTGACAATGTATAAAACTCCCTATGTCATCCTACATTTGCCCACATTGTCTATTAATGTTAAATCACTGCTGGGACGCCTGTGTGACTCAGTGGGTTAAGCCACTGCCTTCGACTCAGGTCATGATCCCAGTACCCTGGGATCGAGTCCCACATCTGGCTCTTGCTTGGCAGGGAGCTTGCTTCTCCCTCTGCCTCTGCCTGCCACTCATGGCCTGTGCTCTCTCTCTTTCTCTCTGGCAAATAAATAAAGTCTTTAAAAAATTACTGCTAATCTCGGGGTGCCTAAGTGGCTCAGTGGGTTAAAGCCTCTGTCTTCAGCTCAGGTCATGATCTCAGGGTCCTGGGATGGAGGCCTGCATTGGGCTCTCTGCTCAGCGGAGAGCCTGCTTCCCTTCCTCTCTCTTTGCCTGCCTCTCTGCCTACTTGTGATCTCTGTCAAATGAATAAATAAAATCCTTAAAAAAATCACTGCTAAGCTGATAAACAAATGGTTTCTCACTATTGTTGAATCTGCATGCTGCATTGGTAAGGTCCAACATTTTCTCACATGCAATGCATTTACTGCATTTCTTTGGTGAGTTGTCTATGCTCTTGAGTTCCATGTATCTTTTTCAGTTTATATAATAAGACATTATAATAAAGGCACTAGTCCTTGTTCTGCCCTAAGAATGTGTCTTTAAATTTTGGTGACGATTTCTAAAACGACACCAGAACTTTCCATTTACTTATGCTATCAAATCTACCCATAATGCCGACTATGAATTTTCTGTAACTTGTAGGTTTAGGTTTTTTAAAATCTTTAAATTGCTATGAAAAATTAGTTATAAAAGCCATTTTTATGGTTTTAATATTGGTATTTCACTCCCAAATCCATTGTGAATTTACTTTTGTTTTGTGGTGAGAATAGAAATTAAGAGATTTTCACGTTTTTACCAATTGTCTAATGCCAGTCACTCAATACTCCCTCTCTCTCACTTTCTAATACTTTATAACAAAAATGCCAGTGGTCACTTAAAAGATTTTAAGTAGAATATTTGTGTATTTAAGTAGAATATATGTGTACAGACTATCACACTGATGCTTTTGTGATTCTTCATCTTGCACTATTTTAATTAGTGCAGTTTTTTTTTTTAAAGATTTTATTTATGTGACAGAGATCACAAGTAGGCAGAGAGGCAGGCAGGGAGAGAGGGGAAATCAGGCTCCCCGCAGAGCAGAGAGCCCGATGCGGGGCTCAATCCCAGGACCGTGAGATCATGACCTGAGCTGAAGGCAGAGGCTTAACCCACTGAGCCACCCAGGTGCTCTAGTACAGCTTTTTATTGTTTTGGTTTTTAGTAAAGTAGGCCTTTTCATTATTTTTCTTTAAAATATTTTAATTTTCCACTTTTTCCCCCAATAAACATTAAAATAAATAATTTGGTCATGCCTCAAAAAAAAAAAAATCCAGTATGGCAGGTTATGATTAGAATTAAATTATGCCTATAATTTTATTTGGGAAAAATCGACATCTTTAAAACATGTTATTCTCTCACTGAGGAGATGGCATGCTTCGCATTATTCAAGAATTTTAAATGTTTATAGGTATGATTTTATAATATTTTTCCTTGAGGTCACATACATTTCTTATTTATATAATATATACACGCACATACATAAAGATATATGTATGTATATACTAATATTGTGAATAGGATCTTTTTTTACTATATTTTCTATTTTTAAATGACATTTAGGAAAGCTCTTTTTGTATGTTTACCTGTAACTAGTTTATGGGACTTGGTGTTTTTAATGAATTTTCATGCCTTTGGCTTTTCATTTTATAAGTTATATCACCATTCCTTCTGCCAAAATAAAAACTGTGACTCTTAATTTTCTCATGCTTATACCTTTCATTTATTTGATAAATTTATATATTACTGCTTTGGCTGGAACTCACAGAATAATGTTCAAGATCAATGGGGATAGCATTTTTGTTTCATTTCTGATTTTAAAGGGAAACATTTAATACTTCACTATAGAACTGGTTATTGTTGGTTTGAAACAGATTATGCTTTAGTATGCTGGAAAACATCCTTACTTCCTTTTTAGAAATTTAAGAATTCACTGTGAATATATGCAGTACTGAAGATTTAAAAAATTACATTCTTCAGCTACTTTTGAGTTTCTACTCTGTGACTCCTATTTCTCGATATGAAATATCATTTGCAAACCTCATTTGCATGATGCTTTATTTCACTGTACTGCCTACAGAACACAAATAATTTAACTTCCTATGAAATAAAGATCTTTTCACCTACTCAAAGTAACCCAATATAAATATCACTTAGCAGGTATACTTTCAGAGCCGAGTTTTGTTTTCAAATGCAGTAGCTTTCCCTAGCTTCTATTTTCTGGTACTATCTTTCTTTTTATTACTTGGCTTTTATTTTATAGTTTAAGGATTATAAACGATGAAGATCAATATAGTTTGGAAGTTGACAGGACATCAATAAGTTAAATAAAAGGTATACCCATAAACTCGTAAAATTGGTCAAGAGGGTGAACGTCAGGAGAAAGAAGTCAACAGCTGAAGAGTGCAGGGCAGGGAAGAGAACCACTAGGACAATCGAGATCTTCTTCATTGTTCCTCCATTTCTTCATAGTGTTACAACGTACCCCATGGTGGATTTGGGAGCATTTCTCCCAGGATGAAGGTGAGCTGATTGTGATTCTCTTGTTTTAAACAAAATCTAGTGTTTGGCTTTATTTTCCAGAAGTCTGGGGAAGTCTTTATCCTGGCAGAAGTACAGTGATTGAGTGAATGGGGATCGAGGGGGAGCTGAGCCCTGCTTTGGACAGCATCAATTCTTTATTGCAAGTGAGACCAGGACAGTTAGGGGAACTTCGCCCATTTGCCTTTTCCTTTCCCCTTCTCTGTCCTTTTTCCTATCTCCCAAAGCAGTGAGCTGTGGGATTATGACCTAGGAGTGGGCTTTCTGTTCATCTTCCAGTTCTTGCATTTCTTATTCCAGCTGTGAGAAGGAAGGGAACCACTTTGCTTTCTGAACCATGACCATACTTGCCCCCTCCATCCACTAAGCTGATTGCCTATAGCTTTCCAAATGCTGGGGAAGGAATCAGCCAGGCTATTCCTCAGCTCCGGCTTCAGCATTCTGTGTGGCAGGTGGTAAGGTCCAACAACTACCTGCTGATTCAATAAAAGGAAACCTTTTTGATTCTGCATACTGTGAAGAAGATGGAACTAGAACAAGGGGTGTTCTGTACTGTGATTTCTCGATACACTGCACGTGATCCTGTATTGGGCCAGCATGGATGAAAGATCATTATCCTCTTCATCATTTCTGGGACATCTCACAAAATGGCACTACCCAACCAAATATTATTTAATAGCAAAATAGATTTTAATTGAAAAATCATTTTAAGTAACCGAAGAGAAACGTGTAGCAGGAACTCCCCCAGCAGACAGCAGAGTATGTACATTTTGTGAGTGGAGCAGCATCTATTTAATATACCTTTATATCGAAAATACGAGCATATTTAAAAATGGAAACATGTAAGAAAGTATGTCACAAAGAATAACAAAATAGAAGACAAAATACAAAGGTAAACCCCAAATAACAAGTTTACAAAACAAAACAAGACCCAGCACCGTGTTGGAATTTCTTTGCATAAGTTCCAGGATGCCCAGGACTACCAGGAAGAGATGATCCTGCTTTTAGGAGAGCTGGTTGGTTGTGCAGTGGTTAAAACCCAGGCCTCCTTTTCCTGGAACAAAAAACAAAGAGATTCAACAGAAGAACTGAAGCGAAGAGGTAAAAAGCTTAGGGGCCGATGAAAACGGGACTGAAAGTCTCAGATGCCACGGGCATCCTCCGTGACATCGTTTGTACGGATGGGGGTCATCCCTTGAAAGAACACGGGCCAACCTTAGGAAAAGATCTGGGAATCAGCAGAACCTGAGTTTTGATCCTGGCTCTGCTGCCAGTCTCCTATCTGGTTATCCTCTTATCTGTAAAACGATGAGTTTGGTCTTCGTGAACCTGAAGGTCCCTTACAGCATTGACACTTTAGGGTTTTTACTTATGCCATTTATTTAAGATCGATTTCCTGAAGATGCCCATAGAGATCAGGGGAAATACACTCTCTTTCTTAAGGACAGAACTAACTGGGAATAATAGCAGGTCCGTCTTAGTCATCAGCAGAGAAGGTTATAGGTTGAGGAATTTAATGGATACCACAGAGCGTTTCTTGGCCTGCTATCACTGATGCCTGGAAATGGCTCCATCTGTGAACAAGCTTTACTGAGCATTTGTGTGTGTGTGTGTGTGTGTGTGTGTGCGCGCCTGGAATAAGTACGAGGGAGACAATCTTCAAGGCACTCAATCTTGCTGGAGAGAAGGAATTTAAAAAAAAAAAGTGTTTGGAAACATTTACTGTTTTGATTTCTCAGAAAAGCTTTCTCCTCTTCCCAATTCGGGAATCCTACTACATGTTTCTTTCTTCTTCTGGGAATTGTCAGCCTCCTCTCCCCTTTACCCAAGAGTAAAGTGAAGATTTTGACAAAATGACTCTTTCCGTTAGTACAACATAACTCAACTTAGGACTATGGTTCACCGATCCGTGGTGGGCCCATGACTGGATCTGAGTAGTCAGTTCTTCTTCTGGATTTTTAAACTGGGTCAGCATACATTTCTGTGGCTGATGTAGCATGACATGTAAAATGCGGAAGCTCTAAGCAGTTCTGTCCTTCCACTTGAACTGAACAACAGAGAAAACCACACTACAGAGGATGGAGTGGGCACTGGAGAGAGGAGGGGAGACCAGAGGTAGAGAGGCTGTACGTGGCTTTCCAGTCCTCAGTCTGGTCTACTAATGCTTAGCTGCCTCATGTCTTTGGGTTCTATGAAGGTCCTTCTCTTGTGACAACATATTCCTTTCTTTAATTAAGCTAGTTAGAGTTGTGGTAAGAGAGTCCTAACTAGTAGTTTCTCCTAGAATAATCCATCACAGTACAAGGAGGCAGGAGCTGGCCCAATCATCTGGGTTGAAGATAACCTTTCCTTGAATGTGGGATATGCCTTGTAGTTTATTTTGCTGATTGCTGAATATATACATTCAGATTCCTTTATTAAACTTTTGCATAAGAATATCTAGATTTTTTTCTTTATTAATATATTTTCACAAAAGCTAATAATTATTCTTCCCCTAGTTGAGAAAGATCTCTTATGGGAGTATTTTGATATTAGGGAATCACACAAACAACTCTGGGTATCCTTTTCTTATCTAAAAGATGAAAGAGTTGAAATACAAAGTCTAAAATTATAAGGATGTTATATTTCCTGTTCCTTTTTTAGTCATTTCCACTCTTATTCCTTTAATCTTTTTTTTTCTCTCTCTCTCTTCTTTTCTTTTTTCCCCAGAAATCCATTCCAGTTTGATTTTCATTCTCTTAAATTCTTTCAACTCTGCTTTCACATAAAACTATTATTTTTATCTTGGAAGCTTCTACATATACAATCCAAATTCGCTCTTTGGGGTTTAATTTATGTTTTCTCTCTGCAAAGATGGCATATACATGGGATGATGTGAAGAAATTCATCTTCAAGGCACTTGGCACCAAGACTGATTTTTTAAAAATGAAATTTGTACTTAAATTTTTGCCTTTGCAAGTTTCTAATCATGATGAAATAAAAGGAAATGGAAAAATTAAAGTTGTTTTCAGTTAACTGAATTTCCTGCTTTTTAAGGTGAATATGAAAATATCCATTTGTTTTTAATGATTACTATAAAATGGAAGTAAATAGACATAATATAATTTTAAGTGATGTAATACAATAATATATACTGAAGTCTTAAAATAGAGCTGGTAATATTCCACCATTTCAATGTTTGTGAAGACAGTGCTACAGTATTGAAAATACTTTATCCACTGCATGGTGCAGTGTGTCTGACAATTCCTGAAATTTAAAAAAGCTTAAATCTTGAGAGAGAAGAAAAAAGCTAGAGGTGTCATGTTCTCTGATTTCAAATTATATCAAAAGCTATGGTAATCAAAACAGTATGGTGTTGCCATAAAAACAGACACATAGATCAATGAAACAGAATAAAGAGCTCAGGAAAATCCTATGCATAGATGGTCAATTAATTTATGACAAAAGAGCCAAGAATATACACTGAGGAAAGTATAATCTCTTCAACAAATGGTGTTGGGAAAACTGGACAGACACATGAAAAAGGATGAAACTGGACCACTTTTTTTTTTTAAGATTTTATTTATTTATTTGACAGAAAGAGAGAGCACAAGCAGGGGGAGCGGCAGGCAGAGTGAGAGGGAGCACTCCCACTGAGCAGGGAGTCTGATGTGGGGCTCGATCCCAGGACTTTGGGGAACATGACCTGAGCAGACGAAAGCAGACGCTTAACTGACTGAGCCACCCAGGTGTCCCCCACATTCTTAATCATACATAAAAATTAACCCAAAATGGATTAAAGACTTAAATATAAGAGTTGAAACCATAAGACTCCTAGAAGAAAACATAGGTGGCAAGCTCCTTAACATTGGTCTTGGTGATGAATTTTTTGGACTTGACAGCAAAAGCAAAGGCAACAAAAGCAAAAATCAACAAGTGGGTCTACATCAAACTAAAAGCTTCTGCACAGCAAAGGAAACCAACAACAAGATGAAAAGGCAGCCTACTGAATGGGATCATAGATCTGATAGGGGATTACTATCCAAAATACAGAAAGAGTTTATACAACCCAATAGCAAAAACCAACAAAAACAAACAAAACCCAAAAACCAAAAACCCAAGACCAAACCAAAAAACAACCCAAGCAATTAGATTAAAAAACAGGCAGAGGATTTGAATAGACATTCTTCCAAAGATGACATCCAGATGGCCAACAGACATCCTCAGGCATCAGGGAGATAGAAATCAAAACCACACTGAGGTATCACCTCACACCTGTTGGGATGGCTATTATCGAAAAGATAAGAAATAACAAATTTCGGCAAGAATGTGGAGAAAAGAAAACATTAATGCACTGTTGGTGGGAATGGAAATCAGTACTGCCACTATGCAAAACAGTACAGAGGTTCCTCAAAAAACAAAAAAATTAAAAATAGAACTGCCATACAGCCCAGGAGTTCTTCTACGTCTGTGTATTTCTCTGAAGAAAATGAAAATACTAATTTGAAAAGATATCTGTACCACCATGTTCACTGCAACATTATTTACAATAGCCAAGATGTGAAAACAACCTAAGGGTCCACTGATGGATGAACAGATCAGGAAAATGTGACACACACACACACACACACACACACACGCACAGAAATATTATTCAGCCATTAAAACAAATGTAATCTTGCTATTTACAACGTGGATGGCCCCGACGGCATTATGCTAAGGGAAATAAGTTGGACAGAGAAAGACAAATACTATATGGTCTTACTCAAAATAACCAGCCAACCAAAAAAACCCCCTCATAGGTACAGAGAACAGACTGGTGGTTGCCAGAAGCAGGGAGTGCGGGTGGGAGAAATGTGAAAAAGGAGTCAAAAGGTACAAAGTTCCAGTTATAAAATAACGAAGTCACAGGGATGTCACGTATAGCATGGTGACTACAGTTAACAACACTGAATTGCATATTTGAAAGCTGCTAAGAGAGTAAATCTTATAAGTTCTTATCAGGAGAAAAACATTTTGTAAATGTGTGGTGATGGAGGCTAATTAGATCTATTGTAATAATCATTTTGCAATCTATATATATATATCAAATCATTATGCTGTATACCTGAAACTAATATACTGGATGTCAAATATACTTCAGTAAAAAATAGTTTAAATTATATTTAATCATTTTCCCTTAGAGTTATTTTTGTGATAATCTTTTCTCAACTATGATATTTATCTGGTTAGAAATGAGAAACCAACTGACAGACATATTTTTACATAAATTTTTTTAGTCAATTAAACACTGCACATACATACACTAGAAATATGAGACAAGATTTTTGACTTTAAAAACAAACATTTCTTATCAATTTCCATACCATTTTCTACTGTAATCAGGAATGCAAGTGAACATCAATACAATGTATTGAGTTTATTATTTATTTTACATCCTTACATATGAATGATGCAATCTTCTGTTCAAGAGGGCAGTTAATTTATTTGTTTAATTAAACCTTTCTTTGTGGAAAAATATGGAATGTTTCATGAATTTGCATGTCATCCTTTTAAAGGAGCCATGCTAACCTTCTCTGCATTGTTCAAATTTTAGTTTACATACTGCCAAAGTGAGCAAAGGATTATTTATTTTTGAGATATTGTTTTCTTAACTAATACTTCTTTGTGTTGGCTCTGGTTCACATTTCGAGAGTATCTGAAGATGGACATTTTTGGATGTAAAAGGATTCTTAAACCAGAGTTACCTTCTGGCTCTTGGGACAAACGTCCCTTGAGTTTTGACCTCTTTGTGTTGTAGATAAATATTCATTTTTAATTAACTTACCTGGAGCAGTCATGTCCTGTCCAAGCTGAGAGACAATGACACCGGTTTGGTCTTACACATTTTCCACCATTTAAGCAGGGAGACTGGCAAACAGCTGGGATGAAAAGTTCATGCATTTATTTAATTAATACTTAGCAAGTTGGAAAATGTTCGGCAAACATACACAGAGTAAGATCTCACTGTGCTTTCTGCTCTAGCCACTGCTGCACCCCACCGGCTATCTGCATTATACATTTCTGCCACTTTGTTTGACCGCATGTCATTACGGGACACCACCCTTTCCCTTTTTCCCTCCACGCCAGTCCATTCCCATATTTAAGCTCCAGGCTAAGTCCTACACCTGTGTATTGAAACCTTTGCTGATAACATTAAGTCCAATGATTTTTCTCATTTATTCTTTACGTGACCAATCTGACACATACGGTTTTGAACTGCAAATATTTCAGATGCTCAATTAGACTATCTCACTTTCGAGAACTAGCAGTGAATTCTATGACTGATTGAGTCATTATATCAGACACCAACTCTTTTTTTTTTAAGATTTTATTTATTTATTTTTTAAAGATTTCATTTATTTATTTGTCAGAGAGAGAGAGTGCACAAGCAGAGGCAGAGGGAGAAGCAGGCTCCCTGCCAAGCAAAGAACCCGATGTGGGACTCAATCTCAGGATGCTGGGATCATGACCCGAGCGAAAGGCAGCCGCTTAACCCACTGAGCCATCCAGGCGTCCCCAGACAGCAATTCTTAAGATAAGCAATCAGACATATAGATTATCTAAAATAACAAAAAGCAAAACAAATAAAAATAGGAGATGATTCAGAAGTTCTTTATATTTGCTAGCAAACACATTTCATGGCTTTTACCATCTTTAACTGGAATTATAGAACCTGGGATAGAATTAAAAGTTAGCCACAGATAAAGCCCCAAGTGAACACCCAAAGGTTTATTATCTAGGCATCTTTCCCACAAATGCATGGTGTCATAACCACACTCTTCAACTGCATGTACCTACCTGTTAAAAAACTTGCGGATACTAAAAGCCAATGAAGACCTAACACCCACAAGTTTAACATAGCAAAGAAAAAGAAGAACTTCCTTGAGGAAGAAAATAAAATTTCTGTTGAAAGAAGGCTGGAAATCAGAAACGTTTCAGCCTCATTATTGCATGGAAAAGTAGGTTTCCCAGATGAAAAACTCATCTTCGGTGAGATAGAAGTAAATGTCATTTCTTTAATAGTTCATCCAGCCTGACAAGCAAGCACTGGGCAGGAAAAAAAACCAACCCTGTCCTCACCCTTGGGGAGCTCCCGTGGGGAGGTAAAGAGTGGGAGTGGGCCAACAGATGCATGTATCTGCCACACAATAAAGAGGGAATTATGAAACAAAGCCCAGGATTAAAAATAGCAAAAATAAAACCCAATCATTAAAAACCAACTCTCTACAGATTCTGCTCATTAATAAAAAAATCGCTCCTTTTCCTTCCCTTTTTTAAAAAGACTTATTTACTCATTTTAGAGAGAGAGGATGCATGAGTCGGGGGAGGGGCAGAGGGCAAGGGAGAGAGACTCTCAAGCACTCTCCATGTTGAGTGCAGAGCCTGATGTGGGGCTCGATCGTACAACCCTGACATCATGACCTGAGCTGAAATCAAGAGTCCGATGCTCAACTGACTGAGTCATCCAGGTGCCCCACTCCTTTCAGTAGCATGATGATTTAGTGGTTTCCGACTGTACTAACAAATTCATTTCACTTACTTGCCTAACAGCTTAAAACCTCCTCTTCCCTATAACAGGCATGCCCCCAATGTTCCATTTTGGGCTACCTTTTCATGCCATGTGATTTCTGTATGCTCTTATGTTTTTCTCCATGAATGTTTCCCAGTGATGACTTATATATTGCTATCTTCAATCTAGATGTATCTTCTGGGAACCCAAACCATCATTCGACTGCCTATCAGACCTCTCCCTTGTATGTTTCACAGGGTCCTCGAACTCAGCACGTACAAACGTAACTCCTCATCCGTACCTTCAAATATACTCCTCTTGGGTTCTCTATCTCAGTAAATGGCAGCACCTTCCCCTCAGGGGCCCAAAACATGTATCGATCTCGATTCATCTCAGACTTTGACTCCCTTAATACATCTATAGCCAAGTAGCAAGTCACCTCCTCAACTTCTCTCAACCCACCCCCCTTCTCAGTTAACATTTTTCCAGACTTCATTACATCTTGCCAATTCTGTTTTGTTAACTTCCTAAATGGACTCCCAATTGTAAATCTTGCTTTCTGCCATTTTCCATACTGCCGCCACAATCACTTTCTAAAAGAAAATCTCAACATGTGATTTTCTTGCTTAAAATCCTTCCATGGCTTCTGTTGCTCACAGGACATAATCCAGAACCTTGAACCTGGCACACAGTGCGTGTCCTTCTCTGGCTCTGCCCATCCTGATGGCTTCATTTCCAGTCACACCCCTACATTCCCTTTATGGCTTCAGTTCTCCTATGCAGAACACACCTGTGTTATGCTTCCGTGCCCTTGAGTAGAATGATCTTCCCCTGGTGGCTACTTTTGCTCTTCTGATTCTATGCTTATGAAGACTTCGGAATGTCTCCACTTGGCTAATGTACCTACCCTCACTGTTGTCATGACCCCTTTCAGAGAATTTGGCTAGCCTCTAGTTATCTGCTTATAGGCCATTCTGGTTTTCTAGATTAAATTCTGGAGAGCAGGAGCTCCCGTATCATACGCAGCAGTATGCTTAGTATATAGGATGTGTGAGCGGGATGTGTGCTGAGGCAGCCGCTCAGGAAAGGAGCACTATGTGGCTCAGCGTCATTGGGGAGCTAACGCCAGTTAGGGAGCCAAGGAGCTAAAAGAAATACAAATAGATCAACGGAGCTTTAAACTACATGGTTGTACCTAACTGTGTCATAGCTATAGAAATGGGATGTTAGAAAATAGTTTATTGTGGTATAAAGCAAGTTTGGAGACAAGAGGAAATTTGGGCAGGGCTTGTGAGGTTGGGTAAGGTTTGAAGAGGTAGGGGAAAGAGGGAAACCATGGGATGGTGCTGAGCCATGGGGGGATGAGTAAGCCATGACTGCAGGGGACAGCATGTGCTTGGCTGGATGAATGCTGAGTTTTACCAGGTGTGTGGCAGCTAGTCCAAGCAGAGCCTTGGAAGTCAGAAGAACTTGTGCTTGAAAATTTGGGCTGGATATGGACACGACAGGGAGCCATTTTAGGTTCTGAAATAGGGCAAAAAGGTACACCAAAAGGAGTATGTCATGATGTTTAGCTTAGAAATGGAGAGACAGGAAGATCTGATGGTGATTCCAAGGAAAAGATCTTTTATGAGCTGGTGACGGTGGGGACAGAGTAGGATGGGGGAGGTACTGTGCAGAGAGAAACAGAAAGGTGCTGATACTGGGAATCTCAGAGGACAGAGTGGGAGAATCAAGGGTGCCTCCCCGTGGAAGAGCAAGGCCACCCCCTGGAAGAGCAGGGCCACCGCCTGCAAAGTAAGATGGCTGGGCCATGGCCAGAAGCGTTTGCAAGTGACTTCAATTCGGGAAATGCAGATAAAACCTCCAAGTGGGTCTGTTACAAACAAACACTCTATTAATTGCTTTTAAAGTTTCAAATAAGGGCTTTGCATTTAACCTCCAGTAGATGTTTCTTTTTCTACATTCATGAATGGCTGTTCCGGGGGTATGGGGACGACACATCTGATCTTGCCTGTGACAGTATGTGGTACTCCCATTTCCTTAGTTCACTTGTCAATTATATCCCTTTCACTCTCAGAAATGTCCTAGTTTGAAAGCTAAATTATATGGGCCCCTGGAGCTTATGACAAGCTCTGGGTGCCAACACGCCTATTCTACTTGATGTCTTACCCCATCAGAGAGATGGTATAATATTGTTTACAAGAAAAACAGTGAAGTGCTAGAATGAATACCAAAAAATACAGCGAGTTGTCTTCTTTTAATAGTTACCTAAAAATATCAGACTTTAAGAAGGTCCAAACCTGTCATTTTAGACTGATTTGTTTCTTCCACATGAGAAGCCTATCACACGCAGGCGCTATTTTAGGTACTGGCATGTAATGACCACAAAGGGACACCCCGTCCCCAAGCACTGTGTCATCTAGTGGGGGCAAGGACAGATGGGTAACCCAACAGTTAAGACCTCAAAGTACAGAGGAGTAGAGGCCATATTTGAGATAGGTAAGGGTGGTTAAGGGGACATGTCTGTCCCCAATTAACCAACAAATTGTTACTGCTGTCTATAAAGGAACCATCTCTTTGATTTAACTTAAATGGTAATGATTCAGAGCCTTGTTCTTACTAAATAGTTACCATGAAGTTAGTAATTTAGTTTCATAGAGATTAAAATAAATATTCTTCTGAACCTCCCCATGTTTTCTCGACATTCTGCAAAGTAGAGCAGATGACACAAAGAAGGATGACAACTGAGCTGACTGAGATTCCCGTCTTTGGTTCTCGACCCTGACAGGTGCCTCTGAAGCAGTCACAGAGCTCAGCATTGAGACCGTCATCTAAGAGACCATCTTGAGGGATTCCTGAGTGACTTTGGCATCATTTTGTTTCCCTGCCACCTCTGATTCTGAGTCACGCTCACCACTGTCCTCTAGGGCCTCACGGAGCCAAGTCAACAAGAAAACAAATGGCGAGAGAAGGCCTACCTGTATGACAGCGGGTCCCTGTCCAGCCAGATGGGCAGTCACACTGATAAGGGGCCACACAGCGCCCACCATTCAAACAGGGGAGAATGCATATTGCTGGAAAGGAGACCAAAACAAATTTAATCAAAATACACACTCAGACATGTTCAAATGTTCAAAAAACATTTTCCAGCAGGAGGAAAACCTTGAATGACCCACCAGATATGTCTCCCTGGATGTATTCTGTTTAGTAATCAGTAAACATAATCAGGAAAGTAAGGGTGGACCTTTAGCCTTACGAAATGACTCTAGCGCCAAATGTACTTTCAGAGAGGATATACCATAAATGATGTCTACTAAGTGCTTTGCTTTCTCTTCACAGAATAAGCAGAATGTTCTCCACTTATTATCATTTCAAATTTCCTTTTCAAATTACGTGAAGTGCTCAAGAGGGTTTGACTGTCTCGAGGCTCTCTCACTGCTCGAATTAAAAGTCTGAATGGGGTCCGAGGGGCTATCCTGTAGGCCGGTTTTGGCAACACATCAGCAGTGATGGGACAACTCACCCTTTATTTCCTAGGATCAGAGGACTGAATCAGGCCTTCTTTACACCCTCCAATCCTTCTTCCTAGAAAATACTGAGCTCTTTAAAGAGGAACAATCTGTTTAAAAGGAGTGGGATAGTCTCTCGGCTTGCTGCGCGAAGAACAATCCATGCACCAGCATGACCTAGGAGTTGGCTGGAAATGCGGAATCTTAGGTCCCAAACCAGAACTCTGAATCGGAATCTGCATTTAACATCTCGCAGGTGGTCTGTATACACATTAAAGCTCGGGAAGCCCTGGTCTAATGAAGGAGGGTGGCCACATGCTCAGCAAGCGTGGCTAGACGCCTAGGGGAAATGTTTCCCTGGTCTTTGGACTCCTAGCATTATAGCAGGTCAAGTTTGGAAGCCCAAAATGGGAAGGAATGGTTGGGGAGAAGAGGGAGGAAAAACATAATTTCTCTTCTTTCTTAATCACTGTGAGAATACTTGCTTTGGTGAGTTGTTAGCAGCCAAATTTATTTCCATTGTGTATTTTCCTTTCCAGATTAGTTGCAAGAATTACACTTAAAACAGCTTTAGAATCTCTTATACCATGTCTGGCCTTCAAGAAAACGGATACAGACCAATGACCATCACCCAAATGACTCTTAATGTGATTTGCAGACACCACTCCCAATGTAATATGAAATCATTTTATCCTTATATATATATTTTAAGATACCGAAACAACGTGTAGATTAGACATTAAAAAACAGTTTAAAACCACTTATTTCCATTCTCCTGAATGTTCAAATTCAAACATATTTTCATAAGGATCAAAATTCTATCAATTTATTAAGCATTGTCTAGATACTAGAGGGCCAACTTCCCCTATTTTCTTAGTTGGGAAGAACCACCCCTAAAAGAGTGAATGGTGGGCTGCAAATACTACATAAAAGTGTAGTATTATGCAATGCTGTCAATTTATCCCAACTACAGCAATGAGAAGCATAGCATATAAATGGACTTGAGATAGAGAAGATAGAGGCCAGGAAACCCTCTATTATAAGGTTCTTCTCAAGAGGTTTCCTGGGAATTTGTGACAGAAGGCATGTGGAGATGGCTCTGGATGGATTGCAGATCACTGTATTTTCAAGGTCACTTATAGTCTAGATCTTTTGCTAATAATAGATGTATTCGGACCAACCCTAGGCCCTCTTGCCTGGCCTGCTGCAGGATTTAAGCAAATGAATTCCTTCTAACAGTAAAGCCAGTTCCTAGTAACTCCCCTGAGTTGGCAGCTTCCAGGCAAATTATCAGGACTCAAAGTAAGGTTTAAGGACATAACATGGAAGGTTTGAGGACAGACTCACGTTCTTCACAGAGGCGCCCCATCCAGCCATCTGGACAGGAGCAAGCATTGGGACGTTGGCAGATCCCTCCATTCTGACATGGGAATCGACAGACAGCTAGAAAAGAAGCAGGATGGATCATAAACCCAGGGAATTATGGAAGGGTATTTGTTGGAAAACAGGATTCCTTACTTACATTTCATAACATTTCCTAGAGTCAAGACTTATGGAAGAGAAAACCGAATCTCAAGATTTAGTCACGGACAAATGTGAGGGCTCTCAGAAAGGGGCATAAATAAGCTTGGGTAGTTCTGAGAATGTGGCTTTCAAAGTTTTAGTAATCTGGGGACTCAGAGCAGAAGGGACAAGGTGGTTTAGACAGAAGCTCATCTCTTTTGGTCTGGACCAGGGGAAAAGCCTCTTCCGGAAGATCTGAGAATGCCCTTCCAAAGGTGCCCTTGATGGTCAACAGCTCTTTGGTGCTGCCACTGTCATTGAGTGTCTTAAGATAAGCACATGGAGGAACAAGCAATCCAGCCAGCAGACACAGCTCTCATTTGACTTCTGATTTGAAGTGGGCTACGCTACGAAGGTGGCACTTCCTCCGCAGCCCTCTCATTCTCTTATACCCCATGTGTTAATGATCTCGTTTATCACTGTTGCTTTCAGACAATTCATCTCCCTTCTCCTGTAATCACCCTTGCCTCTTTTGAGGCTCATGCCATTCATTCATTGATTTCCTCAATTCTCCCAGCCCTGATGGGTCATTAAATACTCTGGCCCTTTCATCCCAGTCCAAATATCACCAGGGCCCATGTGGCCATGTGGACAATGCACTCAACTGTTCGATTTTTCTTTCAGTTCTTGTTCACGAGCATAGCTCTTGACTTTCAGTAAGTATTTGTAGACTGGACCAATCATTATGGTTTGTAAGAAAGAATCCTGTTCTATTAGAAAGATGTAAATTTTAGGACCTATTGGGATGCCCTTGTTATGTACCTCTTTCAATTTTGCAGAATTTTAAGCACAGAACCTTGTTCCCTCGTTTTCCCAAGAAGATTTTAGGGACTGCACACACAAAATTCATCCTTGGGTTGGCAAATTCAATCCAGCAAGTGAAGGGACACCGGTGCTGGTGTGAGCATGGAGCGCTTGTCACCAGCTTGTCACCAGTCCCCAGCATGGCCCAGGAGACCCTGGGGCTGCCCAGTACATCTTGTGTCTTACTCTCGCCATGGGGCAGGCTACCCCATCTCTGGCGGGGCTAGGGGTCTGCCCAGGATGGGAGTGGAATCTGCTCAAATGACCTGACTGTCCAAGAAGTGCCCTCAGGGCTCACACATGACACAGCTCCCCTAGCAGCTGGAGAATACTCTGGAAGAACACTTGGACTGAGACCCATGATCGACTCAGGAAGGGGCCATGTGCTCGGCCGGAGTTCTATATGAAAGCTTTCAAAACTCAAACCCATAAAGTTAAGGAAAATGACATAGATGTCAAGAGAAAATTTAAAGCCAAGGAGAAGTAATAGGTCATGCATTATAGCTGTTGGCCTTATCAGACTTTATTCACATTTCCCTACTGCTTCCCTGAGAAATAGCCATTCAAAGATTCCCTTACCTCTGCAAACAGGAGGCGATGTCCAGGTTCCATTCTCCAGGCAAACACTCCTTAGGGAACCCTCCAGCATGTATCCACTGTAACACGAGTAGGTGATCACGTCCCCATACTGGTAATGTACACCTCGAGCAATTGCATTTTCGACATGAGCTGGCAGACCACAGGATATTTCTACAGGAACACAAAACCACGATGAAGCCTGTACTACTAACATAGCTAGTGGTCAGAAGAGAACACAGTCTCCTCTCCAAGACTGGATTGATTTAAAGAGCAAAGATGAAATATAGAAAGTTGCCTTTTCACCTGTATAATAACTAAGAGGTCCTAGGAACTAAAAGTATAATCTGCTGCTCTCTAGAAAAAATGAGATGTGCAGGATCAAAGGTTTTGTCTTTTGATTCAAAGGCTGAACCTGAGCTGTTTTGTTGTTGTTGTTTTGTTTTGTTTTTTATCAAGCAAGAAGTCTCGAGGAGCCCAAGAATGAGCTTTTGTGGATTGCCAAAGAGGTAGCTTCCAAGAGAACGTTCATGCAGGATGCTGATCAAATCAGAAGGGGAGAAGCATGGGGGTTATTTGAAGTCTATTGTTTTAGAGTAAAGCTCATGAACTGCAGTAGTGCCTATTCCATCAAGACCATGGTATTGGTGGGGCGCCTGGGTGGCTCAGTGGGTTAAGCCTCTGCCTTCAACTCAGGTCATGATCCCAGGGTCCTGGGATAGAGCCCCGCATCGGGCTCTCTGCTCAGCAGGGAGCCTGCTTCCTCCTCTCTCTCTGCCTGCCTCTCTGCCTACTTGTGGTCTCCGTCTGTCAAATAAATAAATAAAATCTTAAAAAAAAAAAAAGACCATGGTATTGGTGCTGAAGATAGCATCCCACAGGCAGTGGGCTCTCAAGACACATTCGAAAAGTGAGTAAATGAGTATTTCTTTAGCCTGTCCAGACTCAGTTTACACACTTTGATGAGGTTTATGACATTCAAGGTTTCAAGGCTTCACATCAGTTTCCTTCTTTTCAAGACTGTAACCCAGTGACTCTCTGCTTTCGAAATGTGAGAGATTGAATGACAATCCTCTTTTAGAAGTGACATGTACTGTATATTTAAATAAAAAGCTTTATAACTAATTTTGCCTCAAGAAGCCTTGAGATAACTAGAGTGAATCTGGGGTGGCTCACCAGACAAGGCCTGGATTGGAGCTGGGATTCCAGTCAGCATCCTGTTCGTGTAAGTCTAACTTTTGGATGACTCTCCGTGAAGTCGAAAAGGTCACTTGGTGGTCATAATACTATGAAGAACTTGTCAGAGGGGATAACCAATGTGTATGATTTTTCTAAATTTTCTTTTCCTTCAAGCTGGTTACAAATGTTAATTCAGTGAGTCAGTTGTAAAATATGTACTAATGCCTTCTGTGGCTCAGAAATTAGAAAGAAACCAATGAAGAAAATGCTGTTCTTTTGTTCAGACAAGGACCAGAATGATGGACAACTTAAAAAGAGCTGGATACTCTCCTACAGGAAAATCAAGGTGAATGTGACTGATTATACTCAGGATTATCAGGGTACAAATCACAGTGAAGGCGGCATTTGAACTGGGCCATAGCGCTGGAGTGGATCAGAGGGAAAGAGCTTCCAGGCTGGGGGAGCAGCAGGTAGAAAGGTCACGGCAAGCTGATGGCTGGTTTCCTGAAGTGACCAAAGCACTGATCTCAGACGACCTATATGTGAATCACCTTGGGTTTTTGCTGAAAATGAAACTTTCAGGAGTTTCTAGTTTTCGAGTCTGGATCTTACCCACCCTCCCCAGGTGATTCCCAAACATGATAAATTTTAATCACTGATTTGTAAAAATAAATATTAGGATGAGAGGAAAAGAGGTAAGTTGTTGCTCATGTCCCTCAGCGAAGAGATTGTCTTATAAGCCAGAGGCTTTCTGTGTAATAAAAAATGCAAAAGAGGGATTGAAGAGAGCCAACAAGGGTAGAAACTGTCTCCTCTCCCAGGCAACCGCCGAGCCTCTCAAGAACACAGAGGAAGAATGAAACACGCCCCACAGCGCATGTCTCTCCTCGCTCTGTGTCCCGGGCTCTGCGTGGTACGTCTCAGGATCAGGGCCCTTGGCCTGCCTTAGTTCAGGCCCCTGGTCAACGCTTATACATACGCAGTTCTTCCCATTTCGCTTGGAGTCGATTTTATAGGGCTAAACGTATAATATATATTTGCTGGAGTAAAAATCGAAATTCTAAGGCTGCAGTGGGCTGCTGATTGGCAATTCAGACACTTGGGCTGTTGGTGTATCTCTTCCTATCAGGAGACACAGCTGGAAGAAATACACCGATTCACTGATTCTTCAAAACAAACCTGTAAGACAGGTGTTATCGGGCCATTAACACACGAGAGCCCGAACGTTCAGAGAAGTTAGGGCACAGGTATAAGTTTCGACTTAGAAAGCTCTGAGGACAGAATTCAAACCCAGGTCTTCTCTGACTCCACAATCCCCGTGGCCTTCACACACACTTTTCTTCTTAACTGGAGGGCAAGAGTTCTGAAGATGGTCATCGCAGGCACAATATATCCTCAGACTACGCGGCCCAGAGTCCTGCATCTGGCTAGGCTCGATGCATGTTTGTTAACTGCTGCAGAGGGAGGAGCTTGGACGACAAGGGAGCCGGAGGGCGGGATGTCGGGCAGGGCAGATGTTTTAAGTTACCACAAGGCAGCAAGTGGTGCCGCCGGATTCTGGGTTCTCTACCAAAACGGTGCTAGCCCAGGGGTTCTCAAACTGTGGTTCCAGGACCAGCATCTGCAGCAACACCTGGGAGCTTGTTTGAAATACAAATTCTCAGGACTCATCCCAGCCTACTGAACCAGACATTCAAAGGAGGAGCCCAGAAACCTATTTTAAACAAGTCTTCCAGGTAGTTCAAGTTAGAGAACCACTGTGGAATAATTTTTGTATGGCAAAGCATTCATAGCCTGTTAAAGGATAGTTTGGGGACTCTCGGAATATGGGAAGAATATGTATTTTGTTTTTTTAAAGTAATCTCTACATTCACCCTGGGGCTCGAGATCATGACTCCGAGATCAAGAGCGGCAAGCTCTACTGACTGAGCCAGCCAGGTGCCCTGGAAGATAAATACATTTTAGCTTTAATATTTTGCTCGTTCCTAGAAGAACACATTTTGAAGATCTGTTCAGCGAATCCTGGCTAAGTAGGTTTTAGCCTACTTCTGGAAAGTTTTCTTTTTATGTTTGGAATTCAAAGATCTTTTTAAAAAGTTTATTTATTTATTTATTATTTTTAAAAAAGATTTTATTTATTTGACAGAGAGATAGCACAAGTAGGCAGAGCAGCAGGCAGAGGGAGAAGGAGAGGGAGAAGCAAGCTCTCCACCGAGCAGGCAACCGGATGCGGGACTCGATCCCACGACTCTGGGATCGTGACCTGAGCTGAAGGCAGCCACTTAACCGACTGAGCCATCTAGGTGCCCCATAAAGATTTTTTTCTTTTTTTAAATTTTAAAAATTGTCAACACAGAAGCTGATAACCATAAGACAGAGATCTCAATATCTACATTTAAGTTACTTGATTGAAAATATCTCACAAGGATGAGAAAACGTTCTGCACTAATGAAAGGAACTGGAATCCACCTGTCCATTTACTTACTTTCACATTTGGCACTTGTCAGCGTCCATGTCTCATCAGGGTTACAGGTAATGATGCCTTGGCCTTGAAGCAGGAAGCCTTCCCTACACTTGATGGACACGTTCTGATCAACATAAAACTCCTTTTCAGAAAGCACAGCATTCTCAGGAATCACAAAAGGAACAGGGCATGGATTTGCTGTTAAACAGAACAAAAAAATGCTTACTGATATTCTCCTTCTCTTAATCTCTTTCTTTAAAGGCAGAGTATGACGAGCCCTTTAGAGTTGGGTTCTCAGTGAGGATCATACGAGGCTTAAAAATACAGAACTTCAAACATTTAAAAAAATGTGTTTTGCAACTGCATGAAATTATTTTTAAGGATAAGATCAGATCAGATCTGTAAACCTCAAGTTATTCAACCACTAACACCTTGTCCTAAAATTCTAAGATGGCAAATTAAATAGTTGTTTGAAATTATGGCTGAACACTGGGGAAAGAAGAGGTGTGCTAGGAATCAGGGAGTGCATTAAACACTGCCTTGGTTTTGGAAGAATATTAAGAATGCAGATTAAATGCTTCTCTTTGTCACTTTACTTTCTTTTACTGAACATCCTTCAGAAGGATGCCCCAGAGAAGCGTCAGACTTTTCTAAGTGAGCTGAATTAAACTTCAGACTCACACTACTTAAACAGGATAGTATAACTTAATTGTAGAGTTTGCTAGGCTTATTCATAAAAATGGGTTCATTTTGTACATCTGAAGCAAAAACAAAAAATGATTACAGCACCAGGATTTCTTAGTGCAAGTGTGTGGCACACATCAACATATTTCAGCAGTTTTCGTTTTTTTTTTTTTTTATTTTCAAAGAAGTCTGTGTGAGTGAAGCAGGGATCAGCTGAATCCTAAAGACTCATTTAGTGCATTTTAATACTTTAAACATAACCAGCGCTCTGTCAAATTAGATCTTGCATGTGAATATTGTTTTTATTCTAATGTTTATAACTAATTATCTTCATTCACTATATTTATACATATTTTATTGTATTAAAATTGCACCTTAATATATTCTTTCTTCACCCTTTTCACATCCTTAAACAAATTCCTTTTACATTTGGGTCAAAATTTTTTCATTAAGCTGCATTTTTTTTATTAGTGCCTTGGACCGCTTATAATCATTCAAGGAATCTGATGAAAGCTGATTCTCAGACTGGATATTTCAGATAATATGAGTAGATTTTTAAAAATATCCCATAGGTAGGGGTGCCTGGGAGGCTCAGTGGGCTAAAGCCTCTGCCTTCAGCTCAGGTCATGATCCCAGGGTCCTGGGATCGAGCCCCACATCGGACTCTCTGCTCAGCAGGGAGCCTGCTTCCCCCTCTCTCTCTGCCTGTCTCTCTGCCTACTTGTGATCGATCTCTCTCTCTGTGTCAAATGAATAAAAAATAAAATCTAAAAGAAAAAAAAATACCCCATAGGTTAAGGTTAAGTCGATTCAGCACCTGCCTTTGGCTCAGGTTGTGATCTCCGGATCCTGGGTTAGCCCGGTTCCCTGCTCATTGGGGAGTTTACTTCTCCCTCTTCCTCTGCTCCTCCCCCTGCTCATGCTCTCTCTCTGTCTCACTCTCTCTTTTTCTCTCTCTCTCTCAAATAAATAAATAAAATCTTTAAAAAATACCCCATAGTATTTGGTTTGGAGATGCACAGATTGCTTTCTCTGGGCCAGTCTCACTCAGTGGAGTTTTCTCTGTGTTTAGACATTTGGGAAACTAATCACGAAACGGAAGCTGACAAAACCTCTAGAGTCAACACACACGTTTGCAAACAGGAAGTGGGTGGCTCCAAGCTCCGTGTTCCATGCAGTATGCCTCAGGTGCCCCTTCAAGGCTGTACCCTCTGTTGCAGGAATACAGCACCCGGGGTCCACTCGTGGTGTTTTCAACTTCAGCTTCCCCGTTCAGAAACTCAAGTGGAGCTTCACAACTGGTCTCTAGAAAGAAAAACCAAAGCCTCGTATTAAACGCTTCTTCCAATCCTCTTTCCTTCCTCTGCTGCAATTGCTACTCAGTGCATCACAGAAAACACTGAAGCCTACGACTATGTGAGACACTAGGATACGCTTGAAAAATCCCAGCATGTAAAAGTTTCACTTTAGGCATGTAGGCAATTAAAGATTGGTATTTTCCTGTTGACTCTATTTATCTTTATGTATATTGTCACCTTTTGTTGTTAATAATGCTGGGGGTCTAAATGAGCAAGGCCTCTCTCTGACCAAATGAATCGGAATCTCTGTGTTGTGACCTAACTTCTGGTATTAGAAGCTCCCCATATGATTTCCAGTGCTCACTCAGGGTTTGAGAGCCAGTGGATTCGATGCTTACTCCTCCCGGCTTCAGCCAGCCTGCTAAGGACTCCGTACACCGGGACCATGGATCTTGGAATTACCTGGGAGCTTTAAAAATATATTGATGTGGGTTCCGACCCCCAGAGATTTTGACTTAACTGATTTATCTGGGCAAGGGATTTTTCAAAGCTCCGTAGGATGCTCCAGTGTGCCAAGAGCTAAAAGCCATAGGTCCAAAGCAATGTTTCTAGACTGATGTGCATGGAAATCATGTAGGGAGGGCGCCTGGGTGGCTCAGCTGGTTGAGCATCTGCCTTTGGCTCAAGTCATGATCCTGGAATCCCAGGATCGTGTCCCGCATTGGGTTCCCTGCTCAGCGGGGAGTCTGCTTCTCCCTCTGACCTTCACCCAACTCTCTCTTGCTCTCTCTCTCAAATAAATAAATAAAATCTAAAAAAAAAATCATCTAGGGATATTGTTAAAATGCAAATCCTATTCTGCGCTGTGGGATTTTTTTCTTTTTCTTTCTAAATTATTAAACACACGGCACAAGTTCTTTGTAGAAAATTAGAAAATACAAATAAGCAAAAAGAAAATAATAGTTTTAATGCCACCACTCAGGGATAAAACTGTTGATATTTTTATATATTTTATTATATGTTTTCCTGAGCCATATAAAAACTACAAATATTTCTGAGGGGGAAAAGTGCTCATACTGAGCAGCCTGATTTGAAAGATTCCTATATGATTTACTAAATTATTACCTACGCTGACATCTGTATCTATCAGTGAACAGACTTCCCTGAAAACAGGTTGATACAGATATTAATATATTTGATTTTTTATTAATTTAGAAAGAAAATGAAAACACCCACAGATAAAAGAATAGGATTTGTATAGGGGGGCTTGGGTGGTGAGTTGGTTGAGCATGCAGCCCTTGGTTTCAGCTCAGGTTGTGATCTAAGGGTCCTGAGATCGTGTCCTGCGCTGGGCTCTGTGCTCAGTGAGGTACGTGCTGGACATTCTCTCTCCTTCTCCCTCTGTGCCTCCTCCTCATGCACCTGTTCTCTCTTTCTCTTTCAAATAAGTAAATCTTAAAAAAAAAAAAAAGAATAGGGGCGCCTGGGTGGCTCAGTGGGTTAAAGCCTCTGCCTTTGGCTCAGGTCATGATCCCAGGGTCCTGGGATCGAGCCCCGCATTGGTCTCTCTGCTTAGCAGGGAGCCTGCTTCCTCCTCTCTCTCTCTGCCTGCCTCTCTGCCTACTTGTGATCTCTGTCTGTCAAAAAAAAGTCTGTAAGTTTATAAAGTCTATAAATCATAAGAACGAGAAAATAGATTTCTAGTACCATACTGTATTTATTGAAACAAACCACACGTAAGTGGACATGCCCAGTTCAAACCTGGGTTGTTTATGGGGTCGACTATACATTGTCTCTGGCAAAGGAATCATATGAACCATGTGTTGGGAATAAACTCATATGAATTAACTCATGTCTTGCTAAATAAACTTGGGTTTTCTCATTAAATGAGTTAATACAAAATTCCACAACTATTCATTTACGTGGCAGATGCGACATCACTTTAAAAGACTGTCAGTATTGGCTAGTACCATCACCAAAAAGCAAAAGGGCTAAGCCTTCTAATTTATAATTATTTGGGGGGGAGGAACCCACAAAAAGAATGCAAATAAATTCAATACTTAACTAATTTCTAACAAAGTGTTTGCCATTCCGGCGTTGGTAATCTTGTGCTCTATGCCATTTCAGTCATTAACCTCTACAACAGTTTTTGACCGGTTTGTTGGTTTGGTGACCTTGAGTAAAATCCTATCTAAGAGTCTCACACAGTTTGTGGAGATGATTAAAAAAAAATTTTTTTTTTAATTGAAACACTGATTTATAAAGGAAATGTGGCCACACTGTTACTATGAGGCATCAGTATTGTCTTTGGGACTGCTGAATGTCACGTGACTTACTTTTACACCTTGCTACCTCTCCACTCCACATTCTGTTCTTCTGACAAACACGTTCTTTGTTTCCCTGTGAATCAATGAGGAAAAAAAAAAAGATTATTTCCAGGATTATACCTTAATGATGAAAAGATAATAAGGGAATGCAAAGTAATCATAGCTATAAGCCAGAATCTCCCGGCACTGGAATGATAAATGAATTCATTAAATAAATATGGCTTAGACTTTTTTTTTTTTTGACAAATAGTGATCACAAGTAGGCAGAGAGGCAGGCAGAAAGAGAGAGAGGAGGAAGCAGGCTCCCTGCTAAGCAGAGAGACCAATGCGGGGCTCCATCCTAGGACCCTGGGATCATGACCCAAGCCAAAGGCAGAGGCTTTAACCCAGAGAGTCACCCAGGTGCCCCGAGGCTTAGACTTTTAAAAAATGCTTTCACCAGTTTACTTCAAAATTCATACCTGGGTTGACCAGTGTAATTAATTTGTTTCACTTTCTATTCAAGTGACAACTGATTATAATCAATAGCAAAGATTGATGAGAAATGTGTCTGAAATGTCAAGGAGGTCTATTTGTTGAGTAAATTTTAAAAATATTTTGAATTGAACTTAGTTTTCAATACCTGAGAGGTACAGCAAAGAACGGGAATTGGTTTTTTTATACCCTTGCATGTGAAACAAGTCAAGGTATCTTATTGGTGCAAGGACTGAATTTTTTGACAACGTAACTTATCCATTAAAGATAAACTTAACCTATTAAGGGCCCAAGCATTTAAAATTTTAAATATTTGGAATAAAAATCTTCTTAAACATTACTTCCATGCCTTCTGAAATAAAGTAAAATGAATAGAATTTACTTGAAAAATTATTTATAATCATTATTCTGAATATATTTTTGTACATTCTTCAATATCTCATAGCCCTTGATGGCTCTATAGGCTGTTGGTTCCCTATAGTTATTATAGGGGTATATGAGCTAAGATTAATTCTCTTTGACTTCTGTATATAATTTTTATGAGTCTTTGTTTCTTCCTTCATTGTTGCTTATCTCTTACTATAATCATCAGTGTTCCTAAATAGTCAGGGAGCTGGCTTTAATGGCTTTTATATACTTCCTCAAAATTAGTCAGGTAAAACCAAAAGAGAGGCAATAGCTCTTTTTCAGATCTTGCTAATAGAGAACACAGCCTCAAGATAATTTGATATCAAATTCAAGATAATTTGATATCCAAAGGGCTCTGAGTAATGAAGAAATAGGTAACAAAATCTTTGTGCATATATTGACTTAGAATCAAGCCCCTTAATGCATTACTTAGACACTAATCCTTTTAAACATGTATTATAAAATTTTACTTTATTTATTATTTTATAGTAGATAAGGAATTTAAAGCATGGAGAAGAGCTCAAGCAAAATATAACAAAAGAAATAAAAGTAACAAACTCCCAAATAGCCACAACTCACCTTATAGCATTAATTTGAGGCCAAATTTGTTTCATCTAAGCCCTACCTCCTTCCTAAGAAGGCACATTATTTTGAAGCAAATCCCAGACATCAAATCATTTACCGGTAATTGTTTCAGTACAAATCTCTAAAAGATGAGGGCTCTTAAAACTATAACCACAACAACCAATAACACTATCATAGCTTAAAAGTAACAATTCTTTAATATTAATAACAATCTGGTTAGTGGTCAAATTTCCAACTGTTGCATAAACTTTCTAATTTATTGCTTTATGGTTCACTTGAATCCAGACCAAAATAAGGTCTACATGGTTTATGTACCTTATTAAAATATAGGTTCCTTCTATTTCTTCACCTCTTATCCTGTCAACTTATTTGTTTCAGAAACTGGAAAACTGGGTCACTTGTTCTGTAACTATTTCTACAGACAGAATTTTGCTGATTGCCTCATTATGGTATCTCTTACCAAGTACTTCTCTCTTTGGTACTGGTTATTGGATTTAGAGGTTTAATAAGATTCAAATTCACTTTTTCTTCTTTTTGGCAAGACTTTTTCATACTATTTGTTCTTCCACCCAGAGGCACATAATCTCTGGTTGCCTCTATTTTTTTTCTAACACCAGTAGCCACAATGATGATGACCTAAATCTACTAGACCATAAGAGTTGCAAACTCTGAGATTTAAGTTCTATCACTTATTGAATGAAATACTTCTATAAAGGAAACTTCTGTTCATTTACTATTGGTTTTCTTATCATTCAGTTGGCATGGAAAAGAAAATTCTTCCCCTTTCATTATCTGTTTTCAAAATAATGAATTTGGTCATGAGCATCCTCTAATAGTTACCAACTAATTTTCTTGTGTCTTTATGAGTCTACTGTTGTTCATAACAGATTTGATGTGCTTAGTCCATTAAAATTATTGCCTTATTGAAGCCCAAATAATCTCATTTTGGCCTGTGGGAACCTCACCCAGTTGGCCTCCAAGTCTTTTTTAATATATAGCCTTTGAGATTCCCTAATATCTCACATGACAAACTTTTCTAGGTTAATCTTTTACATTTCATCTCCCACACCTGGCATTGGTTGTTTCTGCAAGTAACTAAACATTAATATTTTTTTAGAAGTTTCTAAGATGATTCTAACAGGCAGCTTAGAATGAGAACTATTCTATATTACTTCTCTCAATTTTGTAGTTAACACTAGGATATTCCCCCAAACTTTTAAGGTAAGTTATCTACTTCCTCAAATTTAATGACCCATCTATTTATTAAATATTAAATTTAAATTCTTAAGTTTAAATTTTATAACAATTTACTTCTTAACAAAGATTAGTACTCTCACATGAAAAAAAAATTTAAAAACAGAAAAACTCCAACTGCAATCAACCATTACATTATCATACTTTTTTTTTTAAATCTTCTGAAGAAATGAAATAAGATCCACATAAGTCTAGTTCCAGCTTTCATGGATCTATCTTATGACAATTCTCTGAATGCATGGTCAAAAAATAGTGGACTGTACTATACAAATTTAACAAATAACTGGCAATGAATACTTCTGCAAAATCCACATTTAAATACCACAACAATAAAAACAGTAAGAAGTTTCCTGAAAAATCAGATGACAATGTTAGGAAATATAAGCAAGCCTCCTAAATTTGAAGTTTGATGATATGATTAATGCTTCAGCAAAACTGACTCCAGATAGGAGGGAGGATGGCTGTGGAGTAGGGGGACCCTAGACTTGCCTCATCCCACAAATACAACTAGATAAATATCAAATCATACTAAATACTCCCCAAATCAACTTGGAACACTGGCAGAACAAATTCCACAACTAAAGGTAGAGAAGAGGCCACAACAAAGAAGGCAGGATGTGCAGAGATGTGTTTTGGGAGAGAAAAAGATCATGGCCACTGCAGTGGGGAGGCAGCTGCAACAGCAGAGAAGGGTAAGAGACAGACCAGCATACAGGAAGCACATGGATGAATCCCCAGAGCAATTGGCCTGGAAAGCAAAAGGGTTTAAATTTCATGAGTTCTGGCAGGCTTAAAGCCTAGAATTTTAAAGATCGGTGTGCTTGGCTCTGGAAGAGCTTGGAGGACATTAGGGTGTTCTTAGAAGACAGGCAAACATCCCAGAATGACATACAGCATGGACACAGTGATCTGAAGAATGCCTGGGGCACACAGTGGGGAGGTTAGTTGCTCATCCCAGAGTGTGTCTCAGAGACACAGCATTCACGGAGAGACCCTTCTGGGAACAAAGGAATTGGCAGGCACCATTTCCTTCCCCCACTCCTCAGCAGAAGCACAGGGCTACCTGCAGGAACCACCACAGTGCCAACACTTACTATCTAACTTACTTACACCAACCCTGCCATCTTGCACTCCCGAACAACTCACACTTGCTTCAGTCGCAGGGCAGTGGGCCCCTACTCCAGAAGACCAGCCTAAAAACCTGCCAGCACTGTACTCCTGACCTGGGAGTTTTGCAAGGGCTCAGTTCTGGTGGTGGTGGTGACAGGTCTCATTTCGCGAATGGACCAGAGCAGACCTAGTTAAAATGCACCACATTTACGCCAGGGACAAACACTGCCCATGACTGGCAGAGAGAACCTCTGCAGACCACTGGCCTGAAGGAAAAAGCAGCCGGGACACAAAAAGCAGAGCACACACAAGACACACTGGAGACACTCTCAGAAGTACCAGGCCCTGGGGAACAAGGGACACTACACTGCAGGGCACTATAGGACCTCTTCTTCATAAAGTTATTACCCTCAAGAGACATAGCATTCTTAACACAGAGAAACGGGCACAGAGAGTTAGACAAAATGAGAAAATAGAGGATTTTGTCCTAAATGAAAGTACTGGACAAGGTCACATCCAAAGATCTAAGCAAAACAGACATAAGTAACATGCCTGATGGAGAATTTAAAGCAATGATCATAAGGATACTCACTGGACTTGACAAAAGAATGGACGACATCAGTGAGACCATTAACAAAGAGATAAGGAATAACGTAGCAGAGATAAAGTGCTCAATAAACAAAATGAGCAAAATGCTTAATAAAAGTAACAGCACACTGGAAGAAGCAGAGGAAAGAAATAATGACACAGAAGACAGACTAATGGAAAGTAATCAAGTTGAACAATAGAAAAAAGAATTATGCAAAATGAGAACAGATTTAGGGAACTCAGTGACTACATCAAACATCATAACATCTGTATCACTGGAATTCCAGAAGAAGAGAGAGAAAAGGTGGTAGAGTATTTATTTAAAGAAATAATAGCTGAGAACTTTCCTAAATCTGGAGACAGAAACAGATATCCAGATCCAGGAGGTACAAAGAACCCCCAACAAAATCAACAAAAGCAGATCTACACCAAGACACATTGTGACTAAAATGGCAAATATAGTGAAAAAGAAAAATATTAAAAGCAGCAAGACAAAAGAAGACAGTTTCATACAAAGGAACCCCTATATGACTAACAGTGGATTTTTTTAAACAGAAACTTTCCAAGCCAGAAGGGAATTGAAAGATATATTCAAAGTGCTGATGAGAAAAATCTATAGCTGAGAACACTCTATCCAGTAAGGCTATAATTCAGAATAGTAGGAGAGATAAAGAGTTTCCCAGGCAAACAAAAACTAAAGGATTTCATGGCCATCAAACCAGCCTTGCAAGAAATATAAAAGGGAACTCTTTCAGTGGAAAAGATAGACCAAAAATGACATAATGAAGGTAGGAAACAGAAAGCAATAAAAACAAATATTTTTGTGAAAAATCAATCAAGTAACTCACAAAATAAAAGAATGTAAAATATGACACCATATACCTAAAATGTGGGGAGGTGAGGAGGAAAGAATGGGTTCAAACTTAGATATCTATCAATTTAATTTAGACTGCTATATGCAGAAGATGTTATATACAAACCTAATGGTAACCACAAATCAAAAACCACTAATAAATGTGCAAAGAATGAAGAGAAGGAAATCCAAATGTATTGCTAAAGAAAATCAGCAAAACATGAAAGAGAGAATTAGATAAGAAAGGATCAGAGAAAAACTTCAGAAACAACCACAAAACGAGTAATAAAATGGCAATAAATACATATCTATAGCGATTATTTTGAAAGTAAATGGACTAAATGCTCCAATCAAAAGACAAAGGGTGACAGAATGGATAAAAAACCAAGACCCATCTATATACTGCCAACAAGAGACTCATTTTAGACCTAAAGACACCTGCAGATTGAAAGTAAGGAGATGGAGAAACATCTCTCATGCACCTGCATATCAAAAGAAAGCCAGAGTAGCAATACTTATATAAGAAAAAAACCCCTAACCAGACTTATCAAAAAAGAAAAGAAAAAGGACTGAAATAAATAAAATAATAAATGAGAGAAGAGAAGTTACAAACAACAACACAGAAATATAATTAGGATATTATGAAAAATGTTGGATGTAGAGATTAGTTAAAAATAAAAATCTTTAAAAAAAAGCTCTTGTACAGTGAACGAAACAATCAACAAAACTAAAAGATACCCTATGGAATGGGAGAAGATATTTGCAAATGACGTATCTGATAAAGTGTTAGTATCCAAAATATATAAAGAACTCAACACCCAAAAAACAAATAATTCAATTAAAAATGGGCAGAAGACAGGAACAGGTATTTCTCCATAAAAGACACACAGATGACTAACAGACACATGAAAAGATGTTCAACATCATTCATCACCAGGAAAATACAAATCAAAACCACAAGATATCATCTCACACCTGCCAGAATAGCTAAAATAAAAAACACAAGAAACAACAAGCATGGGTGAGTATGTGGAGAATAAGGAATGCTCTTGCACTATTGGTGGAAAGGCAAACTGGTGCAGCCACTCTAGAAAACATTATGGAGGTTCCTCAAAAAGTTGAAAGTAGAACCAAACCCTACTATCCAGCAATCGCACTACTGGGTATTTACCCTAAGAGCAAAGAACACTAATTCAAAGGGGTATATGCATCCCTACATTTATTGTAGTATTATTTACAATAGCTAAGACATGGCAGTAGCCCAAGGGTCTATTAATTGAAGAATGGATAAATATGTGGTATATATTACAATGGAGTATTATCTAGCCATAAAAAAGAATGAAATCCTGCCATTTGCAATGACATGGGTGCTAAGTGAAATAAGTCAGTCACAGAAAGACACATACCATATGATTTTACTCATATGTGGAATTTAAGAAATGAACAAAGGGGAAAACAGAGAGACAGAGAGAGAGAGAGAGAGAGAGAGAGAGAAACTAACCAAGATAGAGACTATTAACTATAGATAACAAACTGATGGTTACCAGAGGGGAGGTGGGTGGAGGGATGGGTTAAATAGGTGATGGGGGCTAAGGGGGGGGCACTCATCATGATCACTGGGTGATTAAAAAACAACAACAGGGGCACCTGGGTGGCTCAGTGGGTTAAAGCCTCTGCCTTCAGCTCAGGTCATGATCCCAGGGTCCTGGGATCGAGCCCCACATGAGGCTCTCTGCTCATCAGGGAGCCTCCTCCTTCCTCTCTCTCTCTGTATGCCTTTCTGCCTACTTGTGATCTCTCTGTGTCAAATAAATAAATTTTAAAAAAATTAAATAAAAAATAAAAAACAACAACAAAAACTAAAAAAAAGAAAATCAACTGCAGCCTTCCCACCAAAGTAAATAGGGAGACACAGGTTTTGTTGACGGGGTTTTAATATTACAAACCAGGAGTGGTCTTGAGACATAACTTGGTATTTGGTCAGAACTGCTCTGAGGATTTTCAGGCCACACTTGCCATATGGCAACCTGGCATTTCAACCAAGAACCCTCCAAAGTATTTAAACGCATTGTTTGAGGAAGTCTTAGTTTGCATACCTGAATCCCTATGGTCACCTCACCACAGTGACAGATGGACTGCCCTGTTACACAGTAGGATTAACAGGAGGTCAAAACACAGGTTTAAATGGCCAACTAAAGTAACAGTATCAGCCTTGGGCCTGGTATTCCAGCTTCCTCTTCTTTCTCATGGCCTTGATTTTTTGAATTTGAGATTTTTTTTTTAAATTTTATTTTTCCCATGTTCCAAGATTCATTGTTTATGTACCACACCCAGTGCTCCACACAATTGGTGCCCACCTTAATACCCACCACCAGGCTCACCCAACCCCCCACCCCTCTCCCCTCCAAAACCTTCAGTTTGTTTCTCAGAATCCACAGTCTGTCATGCTTCATCTCCCACTCTGATTTCCCCAATTTCCCTTTTCCTTTCCTTCTCTTAATGTCCTCCATGTTATTCCTTATGCTCCATAAGGAAGTGAAACCATAGAATAATTGACTTTGCTTGACTTAATTCACTCAGCAAAATCTCCAGTCCCATCCATGTTGATATAAAAGTTGGGTATTCATCCTTTCTGATGGCTGTGTAATATTCCATTGTATGTATGAACCATGTCTTCTTTATCCACTTGTTTGTTGAAGGGCATCTTGGCTCGTTCCACAGTTTGGCGATTGTGGCCATTGCTACTGTGAACATTGGGGTACATATGGCCCTTCTTTTCACTAGATCTGTTTCTTGGGAGATTCCTCAAAAAATTAAAATAGAACTGCCCTATAACCTTGCAATTGCACTACTGGGTATTTACCCCAAAGATACAGATGTAGAGACTTGCTTTGTTTTTTAAAATTGTAAGTTACTTTAAATATTTCTTGGAAAGTGTTAGGATATATGGTAACAAAGTATAAACAGTCTTTTAAGACCAAAATCAGTGAAACAAATTGGTGTTGATACTAAAAATGTTCCCAAGTATATTGGAAAAACAAATTAATTCTAGTTAACCAATGTATTCACTTACCTCTAATTCATAGCCAGGTTCACACTGATAAATAATTGTGCTTCCAAAGCTGTATTTACTGCTGAACACAAAGCCATGTTCTGGACTTTCAGGTTTCCCACAAGAGACTGGGCTGCAGGATTCATCAGAAAACGGTGGCTTCCAGGTGCCATCAAGCTAAATAACAAATGACAGATGAGAAGTTACATTTAGGAGTTAATACATATGAATGAAGAAACTTGCAAATATGGGCATAGAAGAATAATCCCCAATACGATGGTCCAAAGAACCTGGAATTTGGTTCTACCTCTGCCGTGTATTATCTGTGGCCTTAAAAACACACATTAAATATTAGATGGGGTTCCTAGTTATTGCTGAACAATCTTAGACATTTCTCAAACACATAAAACAAGTATTTTCTTCCTAATAGAATCCTTGGAAAATCAAGACCACCAAGAAGTGTGTTTTCATTACAATGAAGGAGGACTGGAAAGTTGACACAAATATTCCACGACCAACACCAATGCGTTCTTACATTACACTTCACTTCCCTCCTCCCAACCCCACCCAACCAGAGTTAACTTCTTTCAGCATCTTTCTATTTGGGTGAAAGTGAGGCATACCCACATGTTTCCCTCTTGAAGACTATTATCCTTTGTCAATATTTTTCTGTTTCCGTTGAGAAAATACTGCATGAGCTGGATAACAGTCTAAGACAGGACAATTATTCCACATATGAGGCAGAATTAACTTTACATATGTGTCTGCCTCATAACTAAGCATTTCTCTAATGTCAGAAATTTAAGTTGTATTTAATTTTTCAATACTGTGAATAGTGCTTCAATAAACATATCTTTCTGCATAAATTATACTGGGCATTACTATTAACTTTAAAAAACTATGTAGTATTGGTTTCTTTTGATATATCTGGGATCTGTTTTGGCACACTTTAATGTTTCCTTGTAATGTTAGTTCACTATATCAGAATAATTTGTTTACTAATGATTCCTTTCTCCATGGACTGTGATGATTCCTTTATCAGGATGTACTTTTGGTTTATTTCTCCCATTCCACTCATTTTCCTGTCTGCTGAATCTACACATCACACTGATAGGATCTTTGTAATTCTGTAATATGTCCTAATCTCGGGAAGGGGTGGATCTCCTTCATTCTTTAAAATTTACATTGATCTTCTCATCCATTTATTTGTTCTATGAAGTACAGAATCATTTAGTTGTATCAAAATAAAATATTTCTAGGCACTGAACATAGTTATGGACAATCTCTACATTTAACCACTTAGAAAGGGTCTAGTCTACCTTTCAGACCAAAATTCAACCCAAGGCTCAGTTGTGTGAGGGTGAGGGGTCATACCTTATGTGGAGAAAGTAATGAGGGTTGTCAAAAAGAAATTACTGACTCCAAAAACAACAACAACAACAAAAAAAACCCACAAAACATAGTCACCAATACATCAGGGTTCTACAGGGCACATAGAGAAGCACCCAGTTATCCACATACCCAACCTGGAAAAACTCTGGGAAAGCACTGAATTAATTCCCTAAGCATGGTGGGACAAACTTCTTAAAATCTTATTTCAAACAGCTCAGGGTCTGTGAAAAAGTTGCCCCTCAGATTGCTTCAGCGCTAAATCTAGAAGGGACCATCTGGAAAGATACCAATTTTGAGAGCGTGGTAACTGACTGTCATCTGACCTGCTTCCTGCGATGTTCCTGTTTTTAGTTTTGGTAGCAATGAATCATTGAGTATGCATGATTTATAAATAGAAAACTGGGAAGACTTTGACATAGTTCTTGGGTCCCTAACTAAATGTCCCCATGTGCTAGATGCTTTACAAACATTCAATAATTTAATCCTTCCAATTACAAATTTACAAATAAAGGGGGTGGGGGGAACAGGTCGTCAGAGAACCTGTTAATATCTGAGCTGGAATTCAAAGAAATGTTGAAGGCAAAGTCATTTCTTTACCATGCAGCATGTCCCGGCTTTTACCTCCTCACTCCCCCAACTCTAGCAATGGAAGAACATACTAATAATTCATTTTATTTTTCTTTCTCTGGTTTATCTTACAGAAGCTAGGAGAAGGGGATGTGCTAGGGATAGCTGCTCTCTATGGTGCTGGTCTAGGCATTTCCCCCATTTACTCCCTAGTTTCTCATTCTGACCATACAAGACACATAATACTAGACACATTTTTTCAAGTAAGGAAACTGAAGCTCAGACATTTTAAGTGACTTTCTCAAAGTCACACAAGTAGTAGGTAGCAGAGATAGGATTTGACTCTAAGTTGCTGTCTGTTTCCGCAACCTCTGGTTTTTCCACTAAAACTGCAAACAGTTGGTATCAGTCAGGGCTCATCTCCCACACAAGGACACTCTTTACCACATTTATGTGTAGACTTGTTAATTTTCCATGAATATTTTGTTACAGATATCTTAACATTTTATTTCACTTTGGCACTTTTCACCTACTCCTGGCATGTTCGTAGTTTAAAAACGGAGCTATTGAAAAGAAAGCTATGTTTTAAAATATTTCTACCACAAAGCTCCTCGAATTCTTGACACAGCTGGAAACTTGACTTTTTTTTTCCTTTTCAGGATAGCAAGATACTGCTGTTGACACACACACACACACACACGCACACACACACATTTAATATATATAAATGAGGTACAGGTACACGTTCTAGGACAGAGAATCTTACCTGACACGTTGATATGTTAACTCCCTCAGAGATATACCCTTCTGCACATGACACAGAAATTTGCTTATTCACACTGAAATCATCCCCATGAACACGTATATGTGTTATATTTGCTGGAAGAGGGCATTTTTTAGGGCTGCAGGAGATTTTCTCAGGAAACCAATGACCATCTTTCTGACAGGTGAATGTGTCTACATCGGTATCCATCACATACCCTTCCAGACATCTGCAACGGAAAAAGCAAAATAAGCACCCTAAAGAGAGTACAATACCGTTGGTGACTTCTTGGGGTTAAGATGCTGTTACAAAGCTCAGTAGACATTTTATGTGATGTACTGAAACCGATTTGAATGTCAAGGGAATGGGACGCCATGCTAAAAGACCGACAGAACAATGACAAACTGATCAGTCCTTTGCTGTCCACATTAAGGATGAGCCAAGCCTAAAGCTGATTTAAATGTTGCTGACGTTATTTACCCTTGTTGTGGACAGTATCAACGTTGAATTCACCTTTATTCTGAAAAGACCTAACAGTTCAAAACATTCTAGACAAAGCACAACATAGACTCGGATACTAGTTAAGAATATAACATAGGTAATATTTACTGAGAATCTACTTTGTGCCAAGCACTGTTCTAAGTACTTAACATAGGGTATTTTTTTTAATTTTTAAATTTATTTTCAGCGTAACAGTATTCATTGTTTTTGCACCACACCCAGTGCTCCATGCAATCCGTGCCCTCTCTAATACCCACCACCTGGTTCCCCCAACCTCCCACACCCCGCCGCTTCAAACCCCTCAGATTGTTTTGCAGAGTCCATAGTCTCTCATGGTTCACCTCCCCTTCCAATTTCCCCCAACTCCCTTCTCCTCTCTAACTCCTCTTGTCCTCCATGCTATTTTTTATGCTCCACAAATAAGTGAAACCATATGATAACTGACTCTCTCTGCTTGACTTATTTCACTCAGCATAATCTATTCCAATCCTGTCCATGTTGCTACAAAAGTTGGGTATTCATCCTTTCTGATGGAGGCATAATACTCCATAGTGTATATGGACCACATCTTCCTTATCCATTCGTCCGTTGAAGGGCATCTTGGTTCTTTCCACAGTTTGGTGACCATGGCCATTGCTGCTATAAACATTGGGGTACAGATGGCCCTTCTTTTCACTACATCTGTA
Organism: Lontra canadensis; assembly: GCF_010015895.1. Classification (NCBI taxonomy): domain Eukaryota; kingdom Metazoa; phylum Chordata; class Mammalia; order Carnivora; family Mustelidae; genus Lontra; species Lontra canadensis. The sequence continues at coordinate 24,707,514 of NW_022631013.1, forward strand.
TCTTTGGGGTAAATACCCAGTAGTGCAATTGCAGGGTCATAGGGAAGCTCTATTTTTAATTTCTTGAGGAATCTCCACACTGTTTTCCAAAGTGGCTGCACCAACTTGCATTCCCACCAACAGTGTAAGAGGGTTCCCCTTTCTCCACATTCCCTCCAACACATGTTGTTTCCTGTCTTGCTAACTGTGGCCATTCTAAGTAGTGTAAGGTGGTATCTCAATGTGGTTTTAATTTGAATCTCCCTGATGGCTAGGGTATTTCTCTTAATCCTGAGTAGTCGATATTATTATGTAACAACAGTACTGGTGTTCATACTCCAATCAGCCTGGCTCCACAGTACCCTATGATTTATAAAATTTGGACTTTTTTATTCAGCAAATGTTTACATAGCACTTATTAAATTCTAGTCACTGTTAAGTGCCCTACAAATATGAATCCATTTAATTCTCATGACAACCCTATGAATAGGTATGATTATCTTCACTCCCATTTGGCAGATGGTGAAACTGACATCAGAGACACTAAACTTCCCCAGGAAGTGACAGAGCTGAGATTCCGGCCTAGGGACTCTGGTTCTCAAATCCATGCTTTCACTACTATGCTACACTGCCTTTTAAATTAAACCATTTAGCTAATTAACATTTATTAGGTGGATATATATTTTTTTTAATTTCACAAATCACCAGGTTAGACAGGAGTCACAGGTTTTGCAAACTTGTAATCTGTTTACTACACATAAAGATCTGAAACATAATCAACACATGACAAGGCATAACAAATGGGGGGGCTCTTGAGAAGCAGGTGATACTGTGATTTCTCAAGGTAGCTCACACATCAACATCTGAAGACAAAATTGAAAATGTTTTTCAAAAACGAGCGATAATTTTTGTTTTTCTCCTCTGTGCATGATCAACTACTCTTCAGCTTTCTTACCATTGATGATACTCCCTTGGGTCTCCTCCTTACTGCAATTAGGAGAGAAAAAAGGTAGGGCTAAAATGTCCACAATAGACATGTTTAAGAAGAGTGACTGAATTATTAAAATCTTAGAATCCAATATGTAAAGGATAATCCATAACTCCTTCACAGACATGAATAAAATCTAAATTGATTTAGAGGGTTGAGCTATCTTATGGGCATTTATTCCAATAAAAATTTAATTGCAAATTTATTCCATATTCTCTTAGTTCTTTGTAATAATGCATTATAGATAACATTACAGCAAAAAAAAAATCACTATTTGTGCATTAAATAGTTCGGTTTGTTCAAATAGCATAGGTTGGAAGTCTACTTAATTTATCTTTCTATATAGAAGGGCCGGGGTGGCTCAGTGGGTTGGTTAAAGCCTCTGACTTCAGCTCAGGTCATGTTCTCAGGGTCCTGGGTCCTGGGCTCTCTGCTCAGCAGGGAGGCTGCTTTCCCTGCCTCTCTGCCTACTTGTGATCTGTCTGTCAAATAAATAATACATAAAACCTTTAAAAAAAAGATATCTTCCTATATACGCTGTTCAATGAAGGTATCTGCTTTTTGACCTGAATTATTCAGCTTTTGCCTTATTTCCCCAATATTTGCTTGTATGAATATAACCACAGAGTGATATCATAAACTTATCAGCATGATGTTTAGAAGAAAAAAGAGCCTGGTGCCTTAAGAGATACAAAAGCCAGCTAGAGAATCTCACTGTTTCATGAAGGTCAGCAGAATATGATATTCATGACAATTATACGAGGGACTATAAGCTGAAAATGTAGACATTTATTTTTTGTAGCCAATGGATTTCTAAACAGTTATGAATAGAATAAGGCCAAGTGTGAAAAGCTTCAGTTTTTGGAGAGCAGACCAGAGACAGTATTTTCCCAATTAGCTTAATTTCTGACCTAGCACTTTTTATTTTACAATCCTCCTGTCTGCACCTTTTGAAGACTCTAGAGCCATGGACTTACCTGAGTTTCACTTTACTTTCAAAAGTGTGTGCCTCTCCAGTGGCCACTGCATTGGCGACAGATGGCGGAGGTCCACAGGACAAGGGCGCACAGACTGGATAAGGCTGGCTCCATGTCCCTTTCTCTGTACAAACCAGCTCCGAACTGCCTTGTATGACGTACCCAGATCTGCAGTTGTAAGTTACCACATTTTCCTCTGAAGAGCCGCTCTCACTGGTGAATGCATTTGGTATCGCTGGGAGAGAACCACAAGAAGCGTGCTCACAGTATGGGAAGCCAGAGCTCCACTGGCCGTTGGCTTCACAGGTGATTTCAGAAATTCCATGGAGCTTGAAGCCTTTGAAGCACTGAATCTGGGCTGCTCTTCCGCAGCCAAAATCTGTCCCATTGACAGCTCCGTTCTGAATCACCGGCGTGGAACACCTGCAAGGCAGACAGGAAGGCGGGCTGCCACTCCAGGAGCCATTGGAGAGACACCTTCTTGAAGGACTCCCATGGAGCTTATAACCAGGAAAGCACTGATACTGTATATGCCCCCCGTGATAAAAGGAGAATCCGTTAGAAAAGCCATGGGGAGGATCTTCAGGAGGGCCACAGTTGACTGGTTTACAGAAAGGGAACTCTGTGTCCCAGTTGCCATCAGACTGACAGGTGAGTTTTGGAGCACCATGCAACATGTAGCCATCCTGACAGTGGAATGCCACTTCTTTTCCAAAGCCATAGTCCAGGCCATCCATCACTCCATTTGCCACCTGTGGTGGGGTGGCACATCTGACAGGCACACAGATGGGAGTGGTTCCACTCCAACTTCCATTGGCAAGACAAACACGACTCCTGGCTCCCTCAAGTAAGAACCCTACATTGCAAGTATACTCAACCTCTTTTTGGAATGTATGTTCGTTTCCTTTCACCTGGCCATTGGCTGAGACTGGCGGTGACCCACAGTCCACGGGAACGCACGCTGGCTCATTCTCATCCCAATTTTTATTTTGTTGGCATGTTCTCCTCTCAGAGCCATTCAACACATACCCAGGATCACACTCATAGTATAACACACTCAGGTATGTGTAGTTGCTTCCTTTGATGGAGCCATTCATAATGGGATTTGGTGCTTTGCACGAAATGGCCTCACACCTTGGGGAAGCACCACTCCATTCTTTATTCTGTAGACAAAACCTCATGTCGGATCCCAGCAGAATATGTCCAGGCTTGCAGCTATACTGTACAGCATTGCCCATGGTTGTCTCTGCAAAATGCAAAAAGCCATTTTCAGGAGCAACGGGCAAGTCACATTCAATGGAAATGCAGGATGGTGCACTGCCATTCCAAGTGCCATCTTCCTGGCATATCAGCATAGGGCTCCCTAGAAGTTCATATCCTGGATTACAGGTGTATGAAACAATGGTGCCATATAGAAAGCTTGCAGAATGTGGAGTAGGAGATCCTTTGGTGCTTTCCCCAGCTTTAGTCCCTGCTGTCAGATGGTAAGGAGGGTGAGGAGTCAAATATGGAACTTCCATCATATCTTCTTCTTCTACAAAAGATTCCTGACCATCTTTGACCTTAGTACATTCTCCAAAATCAATATGAGGCGGGAGACCACAGTCTATGGGTACACATGTTGGTATGAAGCTTGACCATCCTGACTCTTCACAGGTCTGCATGGCATGACCAGCTACCTGGAACCCAGGTAAGCAGCTGTAGATGATCATGGCCCCATAGCTGTAATCTGCGCCTTCTACAAAACCATTTTCGATGGGTTGTGGGGGATTACAGTGGATGGCACTGCATGATGGGACACCCATATCCCAATCACCTGTCTCTAAACAAGTCAAGGATTTGGGACCTTCTAGCCTGAAGCCTCGGTCACAGGAGTATGTAATGGTTTGCCCGTAGTGCAGGTTTGTGTAAGAGAATTTGCCATTTGAAATCTCCTTGGGCATTGGGCACTCAATGGGTTTGCAGGTAGGTTTCCCCCCAAGCCAGTGACCATTTTCTCCACAAAGGATGGTAGTATTTCCCACCAACTCAAAGCCGGGCTTGCAGGTATAGAGAGCTGTGCTGAGATAGGCAAGACCTTGTACATCGATGATGCCATTGACTATTTCCTCAGGGTGAGGACATTCCACAGGGATACATTCTGGCAGTGGAGAGCTCCAGGTACCATCAGCTTGGCAAGAGGTGGTAGGATCCCCTCTCAGGAAAAACCCATCCACACAAGAATACTTGACAGTACTTCCAAAATGAAGAGCAGACGAAGGAGCGGGGACCCCAAAGGAAATGAGGGGAGGTGGGAGGCAAAGAACCATCTTACAAACAGGGAAAGAATCATTCCATCGCTGTGATGGCAGGCATTTCAGGACGGAGGGGCCCTGAAGGGCATGTCCTTCTTTACAAGAAAATATCACCACTCCTACTTCCGTAGCTGACTCCTTCAGGACGAGCTGGTTTTCCAAGAGGGGAGGCTCTGAGCACTTGGCAGGCACACACTTCTGGTTTGGCTTCTTACTCCATTTGCCAGATTTCTGGCATGTCCAGGAATTATCACCGATAAGCTCATAACCTTCATTACAGAAAAACTGAACCTTGGAGCCTACTTCAAAATTTTCTCCTTTCACGTAGCCATTCTGGATCGGGGGAGGTTTCCCACAGTTGAGAGGGATGCATGACAGAGGGGATTCATTGTGCCAGTGGCGATTGGCTTGGCAGACAAATATGGGACTTCCAACTGACTTATAGCCTGGATTACACCGATATCTCGCTTCACTCTCAAAGATCCTGCCAGTTGTATGCTGTATAATAGGGAGAAAACAATTAAGTCTAACATGTATAACGAATAATTAACTAAAGACATTGAACAATAATATAAAAAAATATACTGAAGTGCCTATGTTAAGACGAATCAGTTAAGAAATAAGCAGATAAGGACTTAATGCTTTTTTCATTAGGTCCGTTCCATTTTAGTAAGTGAAAAGGACAGGTCGAATTTGGTAATCCTTATTGCAGAAATGTTTACCATAGGGCTGAGTTATCATAAGTAAAAAACCAATAGTTTTAAATTGATGATTTGGTAGACTACTACTAAAAATGGTAAATTACTTAGTAAGTTCAAAAAAATCTTGCTCACGAAAGCAATGCTGTAGTTTTGTTGCTTTAACTACAGAGAAGGAAGTATACACATACCACCTATATTTATTTGTTAATATTGTCAAAAAAAGCATATAAAATACTTTCATGGATATATTCCAAAGAGTACAAAGTTTTGTGTTCATTCTTAACATACTCTTAAAAACTGCTGCTCGAAAGATGGGAAATTAAAAAGCAATATCTTACCTTTTAAACAAAAAATTAATTTTCATGAACTCAATATTTAAATATATAAGGGACTAATAACAGGTCATTTTTAGGCAGTACCACACATGAATTAGTCATGAAAACTTTAAAAGGAATATCATGGTAAAGCCTAGCTTGTATGCTATATAGTGAACTTCTTGTTCTAGTGGACATAATTTTTTTTTAAACGTCTTTCTTGGGTACACACATGGAAGCGCCATGCCATCATGGACCTAATCTGTGTTGTTAAATACCAGCTCTCCAGTGCTTACCTGGCACCTAGTAGGCGCTCCAGAGATATTTGCTAAATGAACAAATGAAGAAAGCCTCCTCATCTACATATACCCTCTTCCAGTGGATCTGGTACCTCAGAGCAGAGGTGTTAAACAGAAGGTGTTTACTATCGTTTAGAATATAAAGGAGAAAAGGTATGATGTATGTGTGGGTTTTTACATAATATTTAATTAGAATATTGTCTCTTTAAAATAGCCCTTGTGGGGTGTCTGGGTGGCTCAGTGGGTTAAAGCCTCTGCCTTCGGCTCAGGTCATGATCTCAGGGTCCTGGGATTGAGCCCCACATCGGGCTCTCTGCTCAGCAGGGAGCCTGCTTCCCCCTCTCTCTCTGCCTGCCTCTCTGCCTACTTGTGATCTGTCAAATAAATAAAATCTTAAAAAAATAAATAAAATAGTCCTTGATTTGGGGAAATAGATTAGGCACATTTAATGTGAAAGGAGAACAGGTGTGGATCTGAGAGAACTCTTTATGTCATGATGAAACTACCTTTAAGTCCACTGAAAGAAAATTGTAGTAACTGCATTATAGTGAACAGATGATTCACCCCATCTTTGGTCTAAAAATCAGAAATGATACCAGATTTCTCTAAGTTCCAGGAGACCTTGATTTCTATAAAATATACATTCACCTTAGAATAATTTCTTCTATAAGGGAAAACAATATTGTATTAAAATTGGTTTATTCTGCCTTCATAGTTAGGGCTAAGGTATTGCTACAAAGCACTTCAAATAGCACTTCTATATGCTAGCAGAAGGTAGAAAGCTCTATATTAAAAGGATCACTAATTTCTATCAACTTCCCTCCAATATTCTCTACCTATAGATCTAGCCACTTCTGTTTTTCAACAGTTAATCTGTCCAGTGTCCTGCTTCTAATCCCAGCTTAGCCACAGGAGGCCGGCGGTCAGTGATGAAAGCCATGGACCACTCGCTCATTAGTCTCTTACCTCTAGAAAGCCATTCTCAACCTTGGGTGGTTCATTGCAAGCCACAGGGTGGCATGTGGGTGTGGGGCTACTCCACTGTCCTGTGGCCTCGCAGGTGCTCTTCTTCTCCCCTTTGATGTAGAACCCCTTGTTGCAGCTATAAGCCACCATGGCCCCAAAACTGTAGTTTGATCCACTTGCATAGCCATTCATGATGCTTGGAGGCTCTCCACACCGCACAGGGATGCACTGGATGGACATGGGGGAAGGATTCCACTGCCCACCTCTCAAACACTCAATCTTCGCCGAGGTGTTCAGTACAAAACCTTCTGTGCATTTAAAGCTCACAATGGATCCTGCTGCAAATTTTGCTTTGCTCACAGATTCTAAGATGCTATAAGAAACAGATGGGGGCTTTTCACAGAAATGAGCTATACAACGGGGCATGGCCTGACCTTCTGGGGGAACCCACTTGCCCTGGGCATTGCAAAGGAGCTGGGAATTGTCTGCCAGGCTGTAACCATCTGAGCAATAGTAGAAGGCAATGTCTCCAAATAACCGATGGGCAGTCTCTGGAGAGGCGTGTTCCACGTTGGGGGGCTCATCGCAGGAGACAGCCAGACACTGCTGGTTACTTCCATTCCACTTGCCATTGGCCAGGCATTCAATGGTGTCAGGACCAGCAAGGGTATAGCTATGAGAAGGGAGGAAAGGAACAATAACTAAGCATAATATTCGAGAAAAGGTGTTTGTGCCTTTGTAATTGTTTTTAGTTTTTTACTCTTTGTAACAATGACTATTTTTAGTTGTTATTCTTTAAAATAATATTTATTAAGATGGAGGTGTAAGTAGGAGAACTCTACAGGCTTATCTCGTCCCTCAAATACAACTAGAAAATTATCAAATCACTCTGAATACCCAAGAAGTTGACCTGAGGGGACAGAGCAAACTGTACAACTAGAGGGAGAGAAGAGGCCACAACAAGGAAGTGCAGAGACATGGTGTGGGGGAGAAATGGATGGTGGGTGCTGTGGAGGAGAGGGAGCCCTGGTCTCAAAGGTGAGAGAAAAAGGAATGCTCAGGGGAATTGACACAGAGAACACTTCCCCACAGCCATTCACTGGGAAAATGAGAGGGGCTGATTTTCATGAATGTTTGCAACCAGCAGGGCTTGAAGATTGAAGTTTTAAAGGTTGGTAGTCTTGGCTGGTAGGGAGAACTGAGGCACTGCCCTACTCCTGGAGAGAAGACAAGCAAGCAGCCCGGGATGGGGTGAGGGGTGGGTGGGCAGCCATTTTAGGAATGCCTAGGTCACATGGGGAGACTGTTTGCTCTTCTTAGAGAGCATCTACGAGAGGTGGCATTTGCAGAGTTGTCTCTCAAAGGACAAAAGAGCTGGTGGTTGTTTTTCTCCCTCCCTCTCCTTCCCCCCAGCATAAACGCAGAGACACTTGCTGTTAACATCACAGCACCAACACTGGCTGCCTGACCTGCTTACACCAGGTCCCGATCTGAAACTCCTGTGCTCTGCTGGGACTGCTATTCTTGGACAAATGTGCCTCCGTGCCAGCGTGGAGAGCCCCTTCCCCAGAAGACCAGCAGAAACTCCTCTCCATGCCTTGTCTCCCAGCCAGAGTTCTATGAGGCTTCAGTTCTAGTGGAAATAGTATTAGGTCTCATTTAACAAGCAGAGCAGAGCACACTTACTTAAAACTTGACACAGGATCAAACCTTGCCCACTGCAGGCAAGGAGAACCTCTGCAGACAAGTGGCCTGAAGGAGAGAGCAGCCCAAACACAGTAGCAGAGGGCACACAGCACGCACCAGACACAATCCCTGAAGCATCAGGCCCTGGACACTACGTGACCACTTCTTCAAAAAGTCATTACTCTCAAAAGTAGGACACATAACAGGTTTCTCTAACACACAGAAAAAGACAGAGACTTAGACAAAATGCCAAGATGGAGGAATTCATCCCGAATGAAGCAACAAGATAAGGTCACGGGTCAGATTTCTAACTGAAACAAATATAATTAATATGCCTGATGGAAAATGTAAAGCAACAATCATAAGGATACTCACTGGGCTTGAGAGAAAAATGGAAGACTTCAGGGGGGCCCTTACCACAGAGATGAAAGAGGTAAAAAAAAAACAATCTGTCAGAAATGAAAAATGTAATAACTGAGATTGGAAACAGACTGGATGTAATGAACACAAGGCTGGAAGAAGCTGAGGTATAAATTAGTGACATAGAAGATAAAATTATGGAAAACAAGGAAGCAGAATAAAAGAGAGAAAGAATTATGGATCATGAGAATAGACTTAGAGAACTCAGTGATGCCATCAAATGTAATTACATTCATGTCATAGGAGTTCAAGAAGAAGAAGAGAGAAAAGAGGGCAGGAAATTTGAGGAAATAATAGCTGAAAACTTCCCTAATCTGGGGAAGGAAACAGACATCCAGATCCAGGAAGCACAGACAACTCCCATCAAAATCAACAAAAGCAGGCCGACATCAAGACATACTGTAATTAAATTTGCAAAATATATAATAAAGAAAAAAATCCTACAGCAGCAAGACAGAAATAGTCCCTAACTTACAAGGGAAGACATATAAGGCCAACTGCAGATCTCTCAACAGAAAGTTGACAAGCCAGTTTAAGAGAGTGGCATGACATTCAATGTGCTAAATGAGAAAACTCTACAGACAAGAATACTCTATCTAATGATAGCAAGTCTATTATTCAGAATAGAAGGAGAGATAAAGAGTTCCCAAGACAAACAAAAACTAAAGGAGTTTATGACCACTAAACCACCCATGCAAGAAATATTAAAGGGGGACCCTTTGAGTGGAAAGGAAAGACCAAAAGTGACAAAGACAAGAAAGGAACAGGGAAATTTTCCAGAAACAATGACAAAATAAGTAATAAAATGGCACTAAATACAGATCTATCAATAAATACTCTGAATGCAGGTGGATTAAATGCTCCAATCAAAAGACAGAATGACGGGGCACCTGGATGGCTCAGTGGGTTAAGCCTCTGCCTTCGGCTCAGGTCATGATCTCAGGGTCCTGGGATCGAGCCCCGCATCGGGCTCTCTGCTCAGTGGGGAGCCTGCTTCCTCCTCTCTCTCTCTCTCTGCCTGCCTTTCTGCCTACTTGTGATCTCTCTCTGTCAAATAAATAAATAAAATCTTTAAAAAAAAAAAGACAGAATGTCAGAACAGATAAGAAAACAAGACCCATCTATATGCTACCTACAAGACAGTCATTTCAGACCTAAAGACCCCTAAAGACTGAAAGTGAGGGGATGGAGAAACAGTTGTCATTTATCATGCAAAAGGATGTCAAAAGAAAGCCAGAGTAGCTACACTTATATCAGACAAACCATATTTTAAACCAAAGACTGTAGCAAGAGATGAAGGGCACTATATCATTATAAGGGGGATTTCCAATAAGAAGATCTAACAAATGTAAACATGGAAGCATCTAAATACATAAAACAGTTAATGACAAACATAAAGGAGCTAATCGATAATAATACAATAATTGTAGGGGACTTTTAACACTCTACTTACATCAATGGACAGATCATCTAAATAGAAAATCAACAAGGAAACAATGGCTTTGGATGACACACTGGAACAAATGGATTTAACATATATAGTCAGAACATTCCATCCTAAACCAGCAGGATACATTCTTTTTAAGGGCACATGGAACATTTTCTAGAATAGATCACATATTAGGCTACAAAACAAGCCTCAACAAATTCAGAAAGATTGGTCATACCATGCATCTTTTCTGACCACCATGATATAAAAATGGAAGCCAATCACAAGAAAAAAATCTGGGAAAACCACAAATCCACGGAGTTTAAACAACATGCTACCAATGAATGTGGTCAACTAGAAAATAAAAGAAGAAATGAAAAAATACAGGGAAACAAATGAAAACAAAGACACATTGGTTCAAAAACTGCTGGATGCAGCAGAAGTGGTGGTCCTAAGACGGAAGTTTCTAGCAGTACAGGACTACTCAAGAAGCAAGAAAAATCTCACATAAACAACCTAACCTTACACCTAAAGGATCTAGAAAAAGAACAAACAAAACCTAAAAACATCAGAAGGAAGGGGATAATAGAGATTAGAGCAGAACTAAATGATATAGAAACTAAAAAAAAAAAAACAAAAACAAAAACAAAAAAACAGTAGAACAAATCAATGAAGCCATAAGCTGGTTCTTTGTAAAAATCAGTAAAGTTGATAACCCCCTAGCCAGCTTAGCAAAAAGAAATGAGAAAGGACTCAAATAAATAAAATCACAAATGAGAGAAGAGAAATAACAACCAACACCACAGAAATACAAATAATTATAAGAGAATACTATGAAAAACTATATGCCTACAAATTAGACAACCTGGAAGAAATGGTAAATTCCTAGAAACATAAATTACCAACACTGAAATGGGAGGAAATAGAAAACTTGAACAAACAGATAATCAGCCAAGTAGATGAATCAATAATCCAAAAACTCCCAACAAACAAAAGTCCAGGACCAGATGGCTTCACAGGTGAATTCTACCAGACATTTAAAGAAGAATTAATACCTGTTCTTCTCTAACGATTCCAAAACATAGGAAAAGAAGGAAAACTTCCAAATTCATTCTATGAACCCAGCATTACCGTGATACCAAAACCAGACAGACTCCACAAAAAAAGAGAACTACAGGCCAATATCCCTGATGAACATGGATGCAAAAATTCTCAATAAAATACTAGGAAATTGAGTCCAACGGTACATTAAAAGAATTGTTCACCACAATCAATGGGAATTTATTCCTGGGCTGCAAGGGTGATTCAATATTCACAAATCAATCAATGTGATACAGCACATTAATAAAACAAAGGATAAGAAGCTGGAGGCATCACAATTCTAGACTTCAAGTTATATTACAAAGCTGTAGTCATGAAAACAGTATGGTCCTGGCCCAAAAATAGACACATAGGTCAATGGAACAGAACTGAAAACCGAAAACTTAAACCCATAATTATGTGGTCAATTAATCTTTCATGAAGCAAGAAAGAATACACAATGGAAAAATAGACAGTCTCCTCAGCAAAGGGCGTTGGGGAAACTGGAGAGCAACAGGCAAAAAAATGAAACTGGGCCACTTCTTAAACGATAGATGAAAATAAATTCACAACGCATTAAAGACCTAAATGTGAGATCTGAAACCATAAAATTCCTAGAAGAAAACATAGGCAGTGTTCTTTTTGACATCAGCCATAGTAACATTTTTCTAGGTAGGTCCCCTTGGGCAAGAGAAACAAAAGCAAAAATAAACTATGGGGACTACATCAAAATAAAAAAAGTTTCTGCATAGTGAAGGAAACATCAGCAAAACTAAAAGGCAACCTATGAAATGGGAGAAGATATTTGTAAGTGGATATCCAATAAAGGGTTAGTATCCAAAATATGTAAAGAACTTACATGAATCAATATCCTCCAAAAAATAATTCAATTAAAAATGGGCAGAAGACATAGACATTTTTCCAAAGAAGACAGGTAGATGGCCAGATACATGAAGAAAAGCTCAACATCATTCATCAACAGGGAAATACAAATCAAAATTACAATGAGATATCATCTCACGCCTGTCAGAAGAGCTAAAACAAAAACAAAAACAAAAAACAAAAGAAACAACAAGTATTGGTGAGTACGTGGAGAGTAAGGAACACTCTTGCAGTGTTGGTGGAAAGGCAAACTGGTACAGCCACTCTGGAATATAGTGTAGAGTTTCCTCAAAAAGTTAAAAATAGAACTACTCTATGATCCAGCAATTAGACTACTGTGTATTTACCCAATGGAATATTAATTTGAAGGGATACATTCATCCTGATATTTATAGCACCATTGTCAACAATAGCCAAATTACTGAAAGAGCCCAAATGTCTACAAACTGATAAATGGATAAAGAAGATGTGGTGCATACATACACAGTGGAATATTACTCAGCCATTAAAAGGAGGGAAATCTTGCCATTTGCAGTGACACGGATGGAACTAGAGTACTATGCTAAGTGAAGTAAGTCAGAGAAAGACAAATACCGTATGATTTCATTCACATGTAGAATTTAAGAAGCAAAACAAATGAATACAGGGGAGGGGGAAAAAAGAGAGGAAAACCAAGAAACAGACCCTTACCTATAGAGAACAAACTGATGGTTACCAGAGGGGAGGTGGGTGGGGGATGGGTTGACTACACGATGGGGGTTAAGGAGTGCACCTGTGATGAGCAGCAAGTGTTGTATGTAAATGTTAAATCATTAAATTCTACACCTGAAACTAAATTTACACTGTATGTTAACTAACTGGAATTTAAATAAAAACTTGGAAAGAAAAGAAAATATTTACTGCTTGAATACTGAGCTTACTGATCAAATGAACTTCCTTCAAGAAATAGAAATACATCTTGATATTAAGAGTAATGCTTATTTAGAAAGGGAAGTGAATTTAAAATTTCTGCTATTTAAGGACCTCTAAAAATTGTTGCACATTTCCTTAAAAATAAGAATGACTCAGCTTAAATTTAGAACATCATCTGTCTATAGACTGTTTTAGTTGGTTGATTTTATCACTAGTCCTTGAAACAAAAGCACTGATGAACCATATGTAACCCACACATAACTTATGTACTTACTTATATTCAATGAAATTTAAAGCAATAATTGTAATTTTAGTCTCCAGGGTTTCCTAAACCCTTATCCAACCAAATGTTAGCATTTCGAGCTGTGTTCTGCATATGGCTCTGCTATACAACCAGTATGAATCAATTTCGCTTAATAACTCTCAGTCTTTCTTTGTGCTTTGAACAGGTATTTTCCCACAGAAGGTGACAGATTGATGACTTGCAAAAATCCGAGATTATTCTCCAGTGCCCTCTCAATGAAGGAGAACAAAATATTACGATATGTAGTATTAGAATAATTACATGTGAGTCATTCTTAACTTGCTTCTCGCTTTCTTACTGAAGAGGAAGATGACAGAATTTTAAAGGAATGTCTAACACATGAGCCGTCTGTCATTTTGATCCTAATGAAGGATAAGGGGATGAAAATAATCAGGCACCTAATTTAATCATTTTTAGACATATTAATTTCTTCATTTTATAGATGAGTGAATGGTGGTTCCACAGGCTAAAAGCCCAGTCTGGAGTCACACAGTTGCAAGCAGCTGAGTTAAAAAATTGCATTTGATTTATAAGAGTCCAACACTTAACCCTTTTCCGTGATGTTGTTGTTGCCCCCGCTCCCTTTCTCTTTTCAGAATGAGGTAGATCATAATTTGCGGGTGTCCTGTGGAAACTGCATTGCAGTGTCACCTAGTACAAATTTTCTGATCCATCTTTCAGCAAAGATTTTTTTAAAAGATTTTATTTATTTATTTGCGAGAGAGAAAGAGAATGAGAGTGAGGGAGCACGAGAGGGGGAAGTTTGGAGGGAGAAACAAACGCCCTGCTGAGCAGGGAGTCCAGTACGGGACTCAATCTTGGGACTCCAGGATCATGACCTGAGCTGAAGGCAGTCGCTCAACCAACTGAGCCATCCAGGCGCCCTCAGCAAAGATTCATTAGTCATCAGTTAGCAAGCACATTCCTCCTGAGGTCCCTTTTAGTTTTACAAGGGATCTGCTATCATAGCGAGGTTGGAATGTGTCCCCCTCACTGGCCAGATTATGAAATCTATAGGAAGCAGAAAGATCGAGGAGAAAATGGTAGAACATCAGCAGAGACGTGTGCATCTACCTTACCTAGGGCCACTTATCCTGCTAGGGAAAGAAGCGGTCTCAAAATCCTCATAGATGTCCCTGACAACACGATGCAGCCTCTAATTAGGGTCTGCTACAATTCATTGTTATGGATAAATTCTGCTCTTCCTATTAGAATTCAAATTTAGTAAGCTTTTAAATAGCTTCTGTCTAGGAGGATATAGGAAGGTATATAAAGACAATATGCTAAAGGCCTAATTTTATTATTAAAATATCCATTATCCCAGGTCTGAGTGCCCAGATTCTACTGTTCCTGTGTAGAATGTGCTCTGAGTAGAAGTTCCATTTATAAAGACATCTGATGTTCTGTATTTTTATAGCACAATTTACATCCTCTGCACACTTTGAACCATGCATCATTATTTTCATGGGTCCCTTGATGCTGCTAGCATATTTCATTAGTGGAAGTTCACAGACAGCACCTGAGACATCCCTGATTTATTAGGATCCATTGTGCCATCTATAAAATGCTCCCTTTATTTCATGGGCCTGGCTACTTCAAGGTAGAAGCATCTGCTTCCAGTTCCTTATTCTTCAAAGCCTCTTAAGGATGCAAAAATTGTGTATAGTAATTTGGCAGCCCTTCAGTAGATCTCTGACCCCTGATCTTAAAGAAAATCTCCACCTACTCTTCCCTAATGAAAAATCACAGCAAAGCTCTTCTGTAAAATAATGGACAATTACCACTAAATACATATATTATGAATAAATGAATTTAAAGAATACATTTTCATCACTACCCATAATTTCTTAGACCCCGCACTGTCTCTTTCCCTGACCTTAGTTTTTGACTTTTCTTAATGACACCCAATCAACATTTAGTCTTTCATTAAATAATTCTCAAGGACCATGCTATGGGCTAGAACCACTTCCTTGGTACACAATGCAATGCTCAAGCATTTGCTTGTTTACACACCTGTGTCCATCCTGCACTCCCTACCCCATCCATTGCCTGGTGCATTGCAGGCCCTTTCACACCTACAGCAGCTGCTTAAAGGATAAAAGCTTAATTCTACCTGGAGAATGGAAAGGCTTCTCTGTGGAAATGCTTTTGAGAGGAGTCATGAGAGAAGAGCAGAAAAGGAATCGTTCGAGAATGAGGGGTAACATGAACCAAGAGCTTGCAGTCTGGTAAGGCTGGGGCACTCTGAGAACTTACGAATAGTTGGAAATGGCATCTGAACACTGGAACAAGGAAGTGGTGATCACTAGGATTTTGCGTGTTTTGACATTTCGTGATGGTTGATGGGTAGAGACGTGGCAGGCACAGTGAACTGGAAATGCCTTTTGACAGTTTCTTCTATAAGGACTCTCAAAAGATTTTAGCAGACAAAATGCTGCCAGGACAGGAAAATATTTGAGTGGTTTATTAACCGGATGACCCACGGAGTACTGCTTTACAGAAATACCCTCATTGGGAGTTTCACATCTTGGGAATGCCAAAAAACTGTCCTTCATAGCAATGTGTAACTGTAGGGTGGGGAACAGGGAGCTTACGGTCCAGTTCAGTGTTTCTAATCTTACAGGATAATATTTAATAAAGATAAGATGGAACAGGCTGCACAGACACACAGTAAAGAAAAGCTGAGCAGATGGAAAACCCGGCTTAGTGACCGCCAATAGGAAAGACTTTGGAATTCTACTGAAATTAAGTTGAATGAGTCAACAGAGGCATTCTGAAAGGGTGACTGCATTTCTAGAAACTCACTTATTTAGAAAGAGAAGAAGAGAAACGAAATAGTTATCTCTGTACGTGTGTGTATGTCACGCCATGCAGCGTTTTTCTCTCCGCCATATTCTAACGTGCATGTGTCAGTGTACATTCAGCTTTGGGTACCACAATTGAAAATGGACGACAGACCTACCGGAGTAGGCTCAGAAGGATTCTGAGAGGAACAGACTCAGAATCACCTTCGTTTATGAGAAAGAAGCGCAGACTGGAGGCTGAGCTGGCTGAAATGCCGGTCTCCCTGCACCAATGTGAGTGATCACCTCTCAGTCAGGAGACGTGTGAAGCCTCCCACTTAGCTCCACTGATCCGTTTGTAGGAGAACCTCGGGACCAAGCTACAAACACCCGAACGGCCGGCATCTCACTGGTGTGGAGAGATGTACACAGAGGGGTTTCAAGAGGTGGAAGCAAAGCCAGTACTTGAGACTAAATACAATGCTCAGTAAGATGGGGGTTGGGGTTTACTAAAAACAACTCTCTTCCAAAACACATCAGTTAGTCTTTGAAGATGCTAAAGAAGTATATATATTCCAAATCACAAAAAGTGAGGAATTGTGAGCTATCACCTAGATTGAACTAGGACTGGTTTCTGATCCAAATGCCGCGTTACTTCCTCACGTTAGGAGTCTGAAGCTGTGTTACAATTTCTATGAAACATACTTCACCTGCTTATTTGCTTAAGAGAATCATTTGGGGCGTCTGGGTGACTCAGTCGGTCAAGCATCCGACTCTTGATTTTGGCTCAGGTCATGATCTCAGGGCCATGAAATCGAGCCCTGAGCTGGGTTTCACACTGAGCGTGGAGCCTGCTTGAGATTCTCTCCCTCTCACTCTGCCCCTCCCTGTTCACACACACACTCTCCCTCTGAGAAAAATCATTTAAAAATGATAAAGTTTTATATAGATGATGACATACATCCTGTAAATGTTGGCTACCAAAGCAGGAAAATTGGTATTGGCCCAAACCTAAAATGCCGGACTATTTATGCTGTGACATTTTGTATTCTCATTCAAGAGACACTGGGAATGCTAATGCAGTCTATTATTTAAAATCAGGCCATACATATCATAAAACAAATCGTCCTACTCCATAATCCCAAAGAAAAATGGCCCATCAATATTACAATGATGCCACAGGAGGACATATTTCAGGATGAATTTGCTGCAATTCATTAGCCTATTTCTCAAATAATTTTGAAAAACTCTTGGAGGTTGGGCAGAGTAATCTGCAGACAAAATTTTCAGTGATTTGATTCATACATTGAGTGGAAGCCAACTGATGAGCATGTGGGAAGCTTTATGAGAGAGCTCCCTAGTAGATCATTAGCTCTTCTCTTTTTAAAGAACCTTCTAAGAGCCTTAAAAGAGCAGCATACTAGATAGGTAAAGGGCTGCAACTTAATAAGATCGATGGAAAGTAGAAATCTGCATCAGCAGTTAATTCTGTTTTCAACTAAAAACGATATAAAATTTTATCCTTAGTACATGCAGTAATTGCATCTAGAAATCTACATTTAAGAAAATCAAAGGCGGAAAATTCTATGAGAATTTAGGATTTCAATGACCCTTCCTTTCCTCTGAGCTTCTCACCAAGAGAGGAGACACATAGGATGAAAAGGAAAATGGGTAACAATTTATCATTTTATTTATTTGGGCAAGCAGCTGCAAGCTTCCAGCCTAGTGTTTTGATAAAAGGTGAATGTGGAAGGTTAATTTTAGAACAAGAGGCAGAAATGTACTTCTTGCTTCTTTCCTTCCTGGCATTCATCTTACTGCTCCTGTCTTCTAAAGTATTTGCTCTTGGGGCACCTGGGTGGCTCAGTGGGTTAAGCCTCTGCCTTTGGCTCAGGTCGTGATCCCAGAGTCCTGGAATTGAGCCCCGCATTGGGCTCTCTGCTCAGCAGGGAACCTGCTTCCCTTCCTCTCTCTCTCCCTGCCTCTCTGCCTGCTTGTGATCTCTCTCTGTCAAATAAATAAATAAAAAGCTTTAATATAAAAAAAAATAAAGTATTTGCTCTTCCATCCTACAGCTGAGACAGTTTCTTTACCCCTTATTTCAAGGGAGAGTCTATGCAAAGCACATCACTGACATGAGAAGAAGCAACACCGGGCCCAAAGTAAGAATGAACGTATGTGCCCTCAAGAAGCAGGTAGGGGTGGCTCCCATATGTGGAGGGCAGTGGGAGTGGAGACAGCTGGAGAGAAAAGAGGTTCTAACCCTCATTTCAAGCCAACAGCATCTCAGGAAGCCGAAGGAGACAGCAGGCCCATTGCACAAACAGGCGCACTGCACAAAAGCCATGACTTGAACACAGTGACACCATCCTGGAATAGAACACAGACAGTTCATCTTGGCTATGCCAACCAATTTCTTGGGGGGAAGAAATAGAAAAGGAGTAAAGGGAGAGAACTTCTAGTTCTGGCTATACCATAGTCTGAAAACCTTCCTTATATCATACTTGATGAAATATAACAGAAGTTATTTTAGATGCACATGCCAGAAATGAAGAGGAAATTAAGAACAGACTAGTAAGCCTGTGACTGAATGCTGTGATTGCCATCAGATTGGACAGGGAAGGGAAGAAGGGATGAGACAGGAAATACAACTATGGAATTGAAAGAGAGTGAGAGCTGAGTCTCTGGCATGGACCTTTGCCCTAGAAGGACATTCACTGAAAAGATATTAAGTAGAAAAATCCCACCCGGAGGCCCAGGGACAGGACAAGTGGGATCTCTGTATTGTCATGGCTTTGGGTGGGAAAATCAAGTCCCTGCTAAGGTAGCCATCCCAGGTCTCATCTCCTGTGTATTTGAGGTTAGAATTTATGCCATTTACTTTGGCATGGAAAGCCTTCGAACTTGTAAATGAATGTAAAATTGGTTTCTTGGTGATATTCCATAAATTCCTGGTAGAAAAAAAATAATTCACACACTTAAACCATAAGGGACTATCACAGATAAAATAAGTCCTGCTTACTATAAAGATAAAATTTGAAATTACAAAACATACATCAGCATGTTTTCCATCACGAGTCAATCAGCAGGCAGAACAAACAGCAAGATTAGAGTACCAATAAATTGAGATAGCAGAAAAGTGATCTAAAATCTGAAGATTTATATAAGTATGTTGACATAATTAAAGAAAAAAACCTCAAAATCCTATTTAAAAAGAAGAGACTATTTTAAAAGAAATGTTTGAAAAACAAACATAAATTCTAGAAGCAAAAATAGAAAAGGTAAAGATTTTAAAAATTAATGGATGCATTTAGAAGCAGATTATAGATAGTAGAAAAGAAAAACCTATAAACTACAAGACATCTGAAAAAATATCCAAATGCAGTCCAAGTTTATAAAGTGATGGAAAATGTGACAGGGTACTACATATGGAGACAGAAAGAAAAGATCCAATATATATCTAAGACTTAAAGAAATAGGGAAAAAAGAAGGGAAGAGGAGGGAATATGCGACGTGAAAACGGCTGAGAATATGCTCAAATTGGTAAAAGAATTCTCAGATGTAAGTACCATGAGTCCTAAGGAAGACAAATGACAGTGAATACATGTTTAGTCATATCATAAGGAAATACCAGAATGACAAAGATAAATTAAAAATAAAAACCAAAGGGAGAAGATACTACTTACAGGGGAACCACGATTCAAGCAGTTTCTCAACCTCAGCACCATGTGGGACCAGACAATTCTGTGTTGTGGGGGCTGCTGCGTGCATTGTAGGCAGCTCAGCAGCATCCGGGGACTCCGTCCACTAGAGCTAGAGCTGTGACAACCAAAAATGTCTCCAGACATGGCTGAACGTCCCTGCTGGGCAACACTGCCCCTGGTTAAGAACCACTAACAGACTGATGACGGAATCCTCAGTAGCAACGTGAGAAGACAGAAGGCGCTGGGATAATATTTTTCAAAATGTCTATGGAAGAAAACTAATGTAGACTTGTATACTCGGTTAAACTGTAATTCCAGAGCAAGGGTAAAATCTTATTATTTTCAGAAAAAGATTACAGAATATGCTGAAACTCACTGAAAAAAAAAATTGCAATGGATATTCTTCAGGAAGTAGAAATATTAAACCCAAAAGGACAGAATGGGATACAAAACGCAATGGTGATGAAGAGATTAATAAACATGTGAGTCAAACTAAATAAACACTGACTATATTAAAAAATGACTAATTTGAGAAGTCGTAAAATAGGAGGACGTAAAATACAGACAGCGATAAAACATTTAAGATGAGAGGGGGATGGAAATTCGTGCTTTCCAAGATCTCTGTGTCGCTCAGGAGAAAGGCAAAGATACTCAGTATGACGTCGGGGTAGGGATGATTTCTTGAATTTGATACATCCACACAAAACAAAACATAAAGGACATGACTGATAAATATCAAATGCTATCTCATGAAGTTTAAAATAAGCATATTTCATAACTCAACAACTTCAACCTTCGGTGGCTGAGCCAGAGATAGTCATACTCCTATGTACCAAGAGACACGAGCAAGGAAATTTACTTCAGTACTGTTACATCAGCAAATAAAGGAGCAACAAACTAACCTTCTACCTGTAAGGAAATCAGTAATTTACCGGCAGCTCGTTCTTCCAAGGGAATACCATATAGCTGTTAAAATAAATTTTACTGATTTACAAAAATGCACCTTTGTTACTTTGGGGAGAACGGCAAAGTGATGAGAATGGCTTCTGGTTGTATTTGTAATACTTTATTTCTTTCATAAAAAGAATATGGCAAAAACTTAACATGTACTTTTCTCTCAAGAATGGATACCTAGGAGGGGTGCCTGGGTGGCGCAGTCGGTTAAGCATGGGGCTCTTGGTTTCGGCTCAGATCATGATCTCAGGATCATGGGATCCATCACGGAGCCTGCTTGAGAGAGTCTCGCCCTCCCTGCCCCTCCCGCTTGTATTCTATGTCTCTCTCTAAAATAAATAAATCTTAAAAAAAAAAAAAAAGAAAGAAAGAAAGAAGGCATACCCAGGTAACTTTAAGTGGAGATTAATAATTACTATTCGTGTTTTTCTGTATATTTCAAATGTTTCATTAGCCATTTGGCCAGAAAAAAGAGGAGTACAAAGGTTTTCTTTTCTTTAGCATCCTCGTAGCATCCCAAGGTGGAGTTAGGGGTATGCCAAGGGCCATCAGTATGCTTCCTTTCACCAAAAGTTTCACTTCCAGAAAAAAATGAAACTATCCCTTAATAGCTTGATTTTTTTTCTTTTAGAACAAAATGTAGGTGGCAGTGATTTGGAGACTGTAGATACTTTCTATTAATTTGATTAACTACTTAAGACAGTTTTTCCTACATTATTTTAAAATGTCATCACCCTATATAGCAATAATGATGACAGAGAAGATAATAAAGCCATTTTCTGCTTCATTCTTAATGGACATACAAAGCACTTTCATAAAACTATTCTCATATCCTTCAATAGATACATGATTTAGGGGAGTAGATTTGGTTTCCATCTTTTTGATGGACAAAAGGTCCCATAGAGAGTCTGCTTTCCTAGACCAGAAGGAACATGCAAGGTGATATGGGCCAATCCCTTCAACTACCAAGTTGGAATACTGTTTATTCTGCCAAACCCCCACCGTTGTGGAAGGGAGCACAAGAGGAGAGAATGTGTAGGAAAGCCCTGGGGGAATGGAAAACCCTCTGCAAATGTATGGCTATGTTGTAATTTTAATTAGTGCCTTTAGTACTTCTTTTAATAAAACCCTTTCCTATAACATAGAGACTTACTATTAGGCAGATTCAGAACTCTTAGGATATATTTTAGGTGAATGATTTGTAATGAAAAAAATGTAAATTGCATCTATAGCAGGATTTTTAATACTAAAAAATATGTAAAGACAAAATTCTGAGAAGAAATATAGTAAAATACCACCATTTGTTTTTGGATAATTTTTTAAAATATATTTTTATTCCTCTTTTTCTTTTTTTTCTTTTTTCTTTTCTTTCTTTCTTTCTTTCCTTCCTTCCTTCCTTCCTTCCTTCCTTCTTCTTTCTTTCTTTAAGATTTTATTTATTTATTTGAGAGAATATGAGTGAGCATGAGCTGGAGGAGGCGCAAACAGTGTTTTATCAGGTTCAGGTGTATAATATAGTGATTTAACCATTCTCTACATTACTCATCAAGGGCTCCTCAAGATAAGTATACTTTTAATTCCCTTTACCTATATCACTCATCCCCCGTTTTAATAATAAAGATTTCTGTTTCACTTAAGAAGGTGTTAAGTTTTGGGACTTCCATCAGCTATTTATCCAAGTAGCTGACTCTCAGGAGATTTTTGCAAATAAATAAATAAATAAGAATATATAAATATTTATATGGATAAACACACACACACACATATATATATACACACATACATACACACACACTATATATATATGTACACACATATATATATATGTGGCCTATATATATATATACACACACACATATATGTATATGTGGCCCAATATATATACATGTATATATATACATATACATATATATGTGGCCCAATATATATAGTGTATATATATATATATGTGTGTGTGTGTGTGTATATATATATACGTGGCCCTATATATATATAGATAGATAGATAGATAGATAGATATTGTCGCCACCTGCTGGCAGTCCTGTTCTACTGGGACTGTCTTCCATCCAGGTGAAATGAACTTCTATGCTAGAAATATGCTAGAATAGAAACTGCTATCTCATCTGTGCTCCAGTCATAATAATGGCAAAGTTGGTTGAATTAATTAAGGTTTTTTTCCCTGGCTAGGCCAGGCTTTATACTAGGCATTTGATTTCTCACAGTATCCAGAAGTATGAACCTTGAATGAAACTGTTTTTACATAGGACACTCGAAGCAAAGAGAGGTTATACAATTTCCCTGAAGCTACACAGTGAAGGACAGAGCTGAGCTACAAACCCAGAAAGTGGCAAATTCCTGCTGGCGCTGCTTCCAACTGCGTGACAAACACCTCTGGTCAATCTGGAGTGTGAAAGCACTATTCACGGTGAAAATATTTATTAAAGAAGCATGAAGGGGGCGTGGAGAAGCAATGAAATGCAAGTCAGATGTCGTGGGGATTCACACACCCTTCACTTCCTTATAACCTCCCTGAGATGCTAAGCAGACACCACCCCAGAGGGAGCCTTCCCATTCTCTGTACGTCATTCCTTGTTTTTCAAATTTTACCTCTGAATGAAATGAGATCATTAAAAATAGAATAACCTGAGTTTTATAATCTTTTTTACTCTGCAGACGTGTCATCTTTAGGTTGTGACTCAAAGTGTTGCCTTCAGGTTTGCCAAAGATAAACACACCAATGTCTATTCAACTGACCAGACCACC
Source organism: Lontra canadensis (assembly GCF_010015895.1). Taxonomy (NCBI): domain Eukaryota; kingdom Metazoa; phylum Chordata; class Mammalia; order Carnivora; family Mustelidae; genus Lontra; species Lontra canadensis. Next base: position 24,730,949 of record NW_022631013.1, read on the forward strand.
CAGGTGCCCCCACAGATGCCTATGTAAATGTGCTTTTTGCATCTTTAAGTATAAAGCTATTTTCTACTGCATTGCCCAGTGTCTGCTATTGGAGGCCTAATTTGACAAATTACTCTAACTCCAGAAACACACTGTTTCCATAGGAGAATATGCTTTGCTCTCTGCTGTCAGGCAACAGAGCATAAAGTTCTCTCTGGCTTTGGTGTCCAGGAAACGTAATTTAGTGTTCAGTGGAGCCCATCTCCATGGTCGGGGCGGGGGAGCATCCCCTTCCTTGAGGTTCCCAATGCTTCCTTCCCTCCCAGGACCACTCACCCTTCTTTGCAGGTGTAAGTGACAGTGTTTCCAAAAGTGAAGTTCCTCCCTGTGATGACAGCGTCTTTGATGGCCGGCGGCTCTCCACAGACAACGAGATGGCAGGTAGGTGGCGCTCTGTCCCAGCTGCCTGAGGCCGAGCATTCAAGAACTGAAGGGCCCTGTAAGCTGGGAAAGAATGGCTATTATTCACCGCCGTGGAGACGATTATATACAAAGAAGGGAAGCCAGAGTGCCTCTGTCATGGAATGGGCTAAACAACATCACAACTGCTGCAAAATAAAAGGGGCTCCCTGGTGCTGGAGTAGGGCCCTCAGACCTCGCCAAGGGATTATGTGGATGAGAAGGGGTTAATAGGCTGGTTGGGACCCAGCCATAACAGAGACAGACACCCAGGAAGTCAGGGTAACTGAAGTCAAAGGACACTGTCCTTGTCCTGAGTCTGGGTGTGTGCACTGTTGCTCCTGACTCTGACCTCCGGTCTTCCTTTGATTTCGCAAACCTCACATTCCAATGGCGTCACTTACCCACCTTTGTTTGCCTACCTGAATCTGTGTGTGTCACCTGACTTTCTACTCACTGGATCTGTTTCACTTCAGATCCTGCTGGCCAAATTTCTGACTGCAGCCTTGCCCTAGTGTCCCTTCTGTTGGAACATACACATATACCCCCATGCATAACACTGATCGAATCAACCTGTTACAGTATTAAGAACTTAGGTTGTGACATGCTTTTTGTAACATCACATGCAATGTTCAGTATAAGTGTGGTAAGTTATGTCCCCCCCCAAAAAAAAAAATCCAGATACTATGCTATGCCTCCGAAACACTTTTTTGCTTTCATGTTTAATGACTGAATGTTTATAGTGACTCAACTAGAGCTCCCAGAGTCAAAGTTAGGTAGACTGTTTCCCTAGGTATTCCCAGCATATAAGCCAGTCCTCACAAAGCATGCAAATCTGAGACTATCTTTTACATCTAGAAACTTGTGTCTAAAGTCAGCTAGTTATACACAAATGAAACCTATGGAGTAAATAATGGGTAACGGGGTATTTTAGGAAGCTTGTGGTGTCTACGGACTTTACCTATATCCGCTCTCACATGAATATGATGCAGTAGAAAGGTAGGTAAGCCCACTCAAAATATAGTTCCCATTATTTATGCTTTCAGGGCTAGAACACTTGGCCAGTTCACACACAGGAAGAGAATGACTCCAAGAACCGCTTGCAAGACAAGATGATTCTTTATCACCATTCAGCATATATCCTTTATTACACCTAAAAAGGATAAATGTAGATTACAGAATACAATTTGCCTTATTTCGCATAATTTTATCAGTACCAAAACCTTTAAAAATATTGAGAATTTACACTTTACAATTTATTGGAAGAGTTCTTTCTTTTCTACTAAAATAATGCTTTAAAATTATTTCCAAGGTTGAATACTGTACATCTCCCCCATAGGGAACCTTGCTGAGTGACAAGTAGAAAAATGAAGAGTTTGGCTTGTCCCCAGTTTACGTCATGGATTAATAGGTGCAAACAGAAAATTCCTAGTTTGAGAATGGTCTGGTTTAGTATGAGTGCTTGAGCCAAAGCTCCAGCTTATAACCGAGAACATTCCTTAGCTTGCAGGGCCTACCTCCATGGCACCGGTCCTCAAGGATGCTGGTCTCAATGATAAGTTACTTGTCAAGGGATTTAAGGATTCTAGATAGGAATGCTACCATTAGGTTACTGAACTTGATTCCTCTGCACTACACATAATCCAATTAATTCCATATTAATGAAAAAACATCCTCTGGGATTCTTCTACCTTTCTTTCAGTTTTAGGTCACAGACAGCATGTCACTAACAATTTCTACAATGTAGTGTTAATCTTACACACTTACCTATATGTTATTTTACTGCCATAGGTAAATGCTGACCCATCAATGCCACCATTTTCTGGAATAGCAGGTACACCACAGTAAACAGCTAGAAGGTGCAAAAACAAAGGAAGTGTTGCTTTTTTTTGCCAGTGTATATAAAAATCTCTAAAAGCTCAAGGGCAGCTCTAAGTTCTCTTGTCACGTTTAAAGATGAACCCAATAGTTGGGTTTTAAATACAAAGAATATTGATACAACCTAACACATGACACATCTATACCTTAAATTTCTAGTATTGCCAAACACCATGAACCTGGGAGAATTTATGAAACATACCTTCGCAATATGGTAACAGATGACTCCATTCTCCAGACTCCAAACATGTGATTTTGGTTACTCCCAACAGCTGGTATCCTTCGTCACACGAGAATGTGACTTGGGCGCCCAGTGTATAAACCTCACCAAAAGAGTGGCCATTTTCTGGATTTCCCGGAGCCTTACATTTTATAGGTTCTTGAAAGAGAGAAAAAGTTTGTATGGGACAATGAGTGGTGTTCACACAACCACACAGGGTCTCATGACAAAAAAATTTCACTACAGTCAAAGTACCAGTTAAATCTTAGGGGCACGAGGGAAGCTTTTGAAGGGAGATATGGAAAGGGCTGGGGTACACTGGACATTAGATGAGAACATACATTTAATAGACATTTAAACGATAATATTTTGAAACACAGTGACTAACAAAAATATACAAAATTTATCTGGCTAAAAGGGAGTTGTTTATTGGGAAGTAGTGTGGTACCAGGAGTTTATTAGAAGAACTTTAACAGCTCCTACCTCCCCTGACTTCATGCCTACCTTTTTAAAAGACACTGGCTTTCTATCAAATTGAGCCAAAGGCCGTCCCTAGGCAGATGTGAGAAAAATCCCCAGCCTCCCTTTCCAAACAGACTATGGATCAGAAACCCTTTCTATGTACGAATTGGGGTTGGTCACCATTTCTAGGAAGAGAAGTAAGTTAAAGGGATATTTACAACTAGACTTGGATAGGAGTAAATATAATACTTGAATCATCAAAAAGGGAAGATATGTTGATTCAGTCTTTCTGAAGGTCATTCTGGTCGTGGAAGTCAAGGACTTGTATTTGTTTTTAAATTAATTTTTTAATTTTTTTCTTGGGGGGGGAGGGGCAGAGGGAGAATCTTAAGCAGGCTCCACACCCAGCACGGAGCCTGATGCTGGGCTCAGTCTCAGGACCCTGAGATCATGACCTGAGCCAAAATCAAGAGCCAGATATTTAATGTACTGAGCCACCCAGGCACCCCAGGAGTCAAAGACTTTAACTTAAAAAAAAAAAAAAAGTATTTATTTCAGAGAGAGAGAGAGAGAACATGCACAAGTTGGGGGAGGTGCAGAAGGAGAGAGAAAGAGAAAATCTCCAGCATGCTCCATGCTGAGTGTGGAGTCTGACGTGCATCTCGACACTGCAACCCTAATATCATCACTTGAACTGAAATTAAGAGTTGGATGTTTAATGCACTGTGCCACCCAGGTGCCCCGTAAGTTGAGAACTTTAAATGAATTCTCTCAAAGAGTAAATGCCATTATAAGACTTGATTTTGAGACTTCCTCTTTACTTTCTATTTTCTGGGAGTTGGGCCTGTATTACCAAAGTTATGATAAAATCTAGAGATGTGATAAGGGAACATGTCAATTTTTTTCAATAACATAATTCTGTGTGGCTGAGGCAGGGGAAACATACTGATGGTGAAGTTGTCTTCTTTGCTCTGACTGTGGTCACAGAGGCCGGTGATGATATTTCTAAATTCCCTCTGTTATCCCTGTACTATGCAGATGTTGCTTCAACATTCTGGTGGTATGGTTGGCTCTCTCTTTTATTTTCCGGAGATTGGGAAGTTGGGAGAGGCAGAAGGCTCATTTAAAGCTCCTTTAGTGGTTATTTGTATGTCTTTTTTTTTTTTTTTAAGATAGTTTTTCTCTTCTCCACCTGTCCTTTGGACTTGAAAATACTGTTGTATTTTTAAGTAACATACATTTGAATATATACTTAAATAAAAAAAAATTAATAAGCTTCCCAATTATACACATACTAGTTACCTGCACAGTTTTTACCATCTCCTGTGTGGGGTGGGATACATGAGCAAACGTAGGATCCATTTGTATTCAGGCAGGAAGCATACTCACTACAATCTGACCCAAGTGCACATTCGTCAACGTCTAAAATGAAGATAGCTTACAGGTAGTGAAGTTGATTTTTTTCTTATATATCAAATACTCTTTTTTTTTACTTCTAAGTCATCACATATTGCTTAATGCATAACACTATAGATACTTTTATAGAGTGAAAATATACTAAATATAGTAGTCATGATCACATTGCAGACACACAATAAAAGCTATTATTCCCCCACGTTAGAGGTGGTAAGTACAAGAACAGAGATAGATGAAAACAGTCTCAATATCGAGCCTGGTAGCAATTCCAAATATTTCTGGCACGTCTGGGGACAGCTGTTTTGTCACTGTGGCTTGCCCAGGGCTTACTGGGATGAGATGACGTTAACAAAGGAATGTCACAAGAAAGCCTCAGGAATTCGGGAAGACTGTCTCCCAGGGAGCTAGAATGAACCCAGATGGTATTGCCAAGATTTATCTCACCAAGGCACGATGGTGCAATGCCATTCCAGCTTCCGTTATCTGTACAGAACATTCTCGAGTCGCCCAGCAAATAGTAGCCATTGTTGCACTGGTAGGTCACTGTGCTGCCAGCGTGGAAATCCTCAGCTGAATAAAAGCCATTCTCCAGAGGGGGCGGCACCCCGCAGCGGATGCCTGTAAGGGCGCCGGGAAGAGCACAGCTACATGAGGACCAAAATGCTGGACGCATTTTGTCTGTATTAAGCTAGCGGTTCAGTTTAGCGGGACTTTCTCATTGTGCATAAACGCAGATGCAGAGCCCTGGGGGTGGGAGGAAGTGGGGGGGGGGCAGGCTGTAGCCAAACTTGTGCCCTCAGCATCCAGCAGACCTTCTGGCTCAGAGCGGGCCTGCCCCTCATTAATAAAAACAAAACATTTATGAAGGTCCCACTAGATACCGTCATAGGTGCTGAAGTTACAGTGATGAGCCACGGAGACGAGCCCCTGCCTGTGGAGCCTACCCTCTAGTGGGAGTAGAGAAACAAGCCACAGGAAACACACGTGTCGGCGGGGACAGGTGCTATGGAGGAACTTGGCTGATTGCTCCACTGATGAGGCAGTTGGCTTCCCCTCAACCCTCACTTCGTATTTCCCTACTTTGCTTTATTTTTCTCCAAAGCCCTTACTTCCGGACCTTGTTCTTCTTCACTATAAATAAACCATATTTACTTGTTATCTCCTGTCTCTCCCATTTCAGTGTAAACTCCATAAAAGAGACTTTCTCGCAGCTGTTGCATCGCTAGGACACAGATCGTTGTCTAGCACATAGTGCGTGGTTTAAAATCCCTGAGTAAATAAATGACTGCACGCATCCAACTCAAGAGATCTTTTCCCATTTCCCACCCAGCCGTAACCCACCTCCGTTAGGGCTCCAGCTCCCAGCTCCGACTTCCCTTCCCATCCCATTCCCTATCCCGCCCGGGGGGCAGCCACAGGGCTGGTCCCTTCATCGCCCATCTCCCTCACAGAGAGTGAACTATTCCATGAATATCTACTGTGTTTACGACTGTGGTGTATTTAGCTTTTATCTAGCATTCCTGAAAAGTGTCCCTGTGCTCCAACATCGGTCAGGATCTACTGAAAGGCCGTCCACAAAGGCAGCTCACGTTCACAGTGGGGGAGTGGTTGTGTCCACTGTCCTTGATTCAGACAGTACTGCACAGGGTTCCCAACCATCTGGAAGCCTGGATCGCAGAACACACTGACTTTGGAGCCTGGCTTTAAGTTGGCCGAGGTGGTTCGCAGATGAGGTACTGATCCTTCTAAAGGTGGACAATCTGCGGGCAGAGAGCACAGGCACACGGCTTGTCAGCACCCTCGTGGCAGCGTCGTCAGGTCAAGCGTCTCAAATCATATTTTGTGCCAGCCTCTGAGAGCCATGCTACTGCTACTAAGTCACACATGCTACAAGGTGACATGTGACCAGATTACTGGCAAGCAAAATGACTAAAAAAACAAACCCTATTTGAGGCCACCACTTTTCCTCTTGCCACAAAAGTCAGCTGAATTTTTTTAAGGAAAAAGTGGTATTTTAGAAATATTAATGAAATGTACTTGTAAGTTATCAAAACCCCTGAATTCTAGGACAGATTTAGAAACCTCTTCATATACATTGAGTTTTATGACCATTCAGAGCTGGATTAGGCAGTGTGTGGGCTGTCATGCCCACTGCTTTTCTCTCTGTGCCATCTGTCCCTAGACGGCTGCTAGGAAGCTGCAAGTGCCCATCTCGCACAGGACAGGGCTTTGGTGGCATTTTAAAAATTAACCATATCCTTCCTCTAACCCTATTTTCCTAATCTTATTTTACCGTTGTCCAAGGTTTCTCCACAGTGAACTCTGTACTCTCCAATATAGCATGTGTTTAAGTATTAAAAAAATAAATCCTTTGGATAAAGGTAGAATAAGGGTGAATTCCTAGCTAAACAACAGACTGACAGGCGCAGGTTACTTGACCAACAGTGCATTTTGGAATCATCTCCTTTTGCAGGAAAATCCTGGGAATAGTCAAGAGATGGCAGTTAATAGAAGGAGAACATTCTAACCAGAACAGAATATGCTCTTGTAATTGATCTTCACTTTTCCCACAATTCCAGACAGGAAATCAGGCCAGGCCAACACATTTCCTTTTTTGAGTTCCTCTGGACATGACGTAGCCAGTGACTTCACCTGGAAGTTTAAACATGCGTCTTTAGATAAACCTTATCTGTTTCAGTATGACAGAGTTATTAAATCTTAATTGAGTAGTCTTGAAAACATCCACAGATCTGGGGGGAGGCTGGGGAAGGGAAGGAGGCTTTTGTACAGTATGATTTCGGGGGTAACAGAGAAGTCTCTTCCCTCCCTCTCTCTCCTCCATGCCCATCCTCCCTTCTCCCAAATATGCCAGTTGCCAGATAGTCTGGAGTTCTCCACGTAGAATTTCTTGTCTCAAGTTCTGCAGTTTATTGAGGTGTTGTAGAGGTTCCCCACACCGCATTCTCCTGTCTTCTGCCTCTGATCCAGAGGTGGGTAAACTGAGGCCTAAACAAGTTCTGCCACTATAATAATAAGGGTAGACATCTGGAAGCCCTCGCTATGTGGCAAACAAGACCATGACTCTACCTGTCGTGTTGTGTGTGATCTGCTGAAACTCTACTACGCTATCTGGACATCTTTCACAGATAAGAAAACCAAAGCTTCGAGAGATGGAGTTAACATGTTCAAAACCAGCACAACAAGGCTGTGGTAGAACTGGGATTTGAACCCAGGCTGTCAGACTCCAGACTGGCTTTACCACAGGCTCCTTTGTTACTCTCTAAGCATGGTTTTATGGCCAGCCCTCGATTTCTGCATCTTTAGTCAGAGGGATGTGAACCCGTATTCTGATTCTCTCAAGCTCGGAAATTACAAAGTATCTTAAAATTATCTTGTCTAATGAGATTTAAATACATCAACAAGAAACTGAAAAGGGGATTCACTGAAAGTGACTGCTGATAACCTCCGCCTAGCTTAGTCTATGACCATAGCGTCAAATGATATCGGTGGTCAAGTGTGAAAACCCAGAGGCTGCAGTAAGATATGGCATCATTAGTCTGTTCACATTTTCACTAGGTTTGTACCTTTGCAGCTCATTACTGTCATACACTGAAAATGGAATTGACCTGCTGTGGAGACAGGACATAGTCCCAGAGGTTCAGCTGGCTTATGGAGCCCACAAAAGACTCAGCTGGGTTGAATCCTTCTCCTTTTTGGTCTTGTTCTTGCCCAACAACTAAGGCACCACCACCTAAAGACAGGAGAGAAATAAGGAGGAAGACTGACTTCATGTCTGTTATTCCAAAAATGCTAACTTACTGAAATCACTGCCAATAGAAAGGTATCGGGGAAAATTGTTGAACAACCAAATTACCTACACATTTTACCTATAAGGCCAATTTCAATATTTTATCTAGAGCAACTTTAAAAAATAGCCACAGAAGGTTTAGAATATTATATTAGATTTACAAACATGTAACTATAAAAACTGCACATATACATACATATGTGCATGTAATATTTTATGTCAACCAAACAGGTGAGTTCTGTTTTGCCTCCGTCCTTGCAGGAAGTCACCTTCCATGACAAGCTACCAGGAACTGCTCTTCATTTTCTTCTTAATCCTGGAATGCTTAAATTTCTATCACCAGCTCTAAGGTAACTTCTAAATTTGCCAGCGGCAAATTCAATGGGAATGCTTCATAGTCACCTCTGCTGATTTCTTTTTATCATCGGTTCCTACCGGCCATTTCATTCTATTTAACTGTCCTTCCTGGATGTACTGGACAGTCTGTGTTTGCCCCTCCAGAGATACCTACCACCCTCCTCAACTCTGCTTTGTGCCCACAAAGGTTCACACCATCTGGCTGCCTTGTTCCTCTGGCTTCTGTTTATACCTGCCCAATGGAAGGACCAACCCGAGATAAGAAAGTCATATGAAAGAGAAGTTTAGTTTCCTGGGTACCTTCCTCCCAGGCAAGGTTTAGGTTTGCCTAAATTCTGGCAACAACTCCCACTCCTTGTCACTTTGGGCCCATCTCTTGGGCCATTCCACTGTCGCTAGTCATGGGTGTCTTTTACTGTCATTATTTTGGTTCTTTTAATTCTGCGCACACCTTTGAAAATCCATCCTTCCTTAAACTATCTTTAGTTTTCCTCCTTGGGGGTGCCCCTGGTTTCCTGCCAGGGCCTGGGCTGATTTCACTTTCTTTTCATGAAGTCATCCTTTCCTGGTTCTCCTCGAATCTTTGTGCTCATTCTCTCTCTCTTTTTTGCCTACCTTTTAAGACACTGATGCACTAAAAAAAAAAAAAAAAAAAAAAAAAAAAAAAAAAAGACACTGATGCACTCAGGCTTCTAGTCATGGCCTCTGCTCTTCTTCCTTCAACAATCTCTCCATCTGATCTCAGTCCTGCCAATCAATATATGTAGAACCCCTTTTTGTGATTTCCCAGACTATGTCCTTTTCTTATTAAAGTAATCATTAAAAATTGATAACATGCACAGAAGGAAATTTGAAAATATAAAGCATAAGGAATTCTTCTTATCCAGAAAAAAAGAATCACTTAATGGTTTTGTATATTTCCTCCTAGGTTTTATTTTTATTACTTTTTTCAGCATATGTGTATGTGTGTGAGAGGTTTCAAAACATACAACACAGGATCATACTATATATCATGTTTGAATCTGGCTTTTCTTCTTGGACATGGACATTTCATTAAAACTCATGAAATAAGTTAATAGCTATTTTATAGATGAATACATTATAATCCATACTTTGTCTAATTAATTAATTAGTTAATTAAACAACCATTTCTTATTGGATACTGGAATTGTTTCCAAGTTTGGTACAAAAGTATCACTGAGGTAAATATATTGATACATGAGTATTTATTCAGACCACTGATTATTTCCTTTAACCTGATTTCTGGCAGTTGAATTGTTGTTTGCATGCCAAGGGTTTCTCTAAAGGTTCTCAACAAAAGTTTCTAAATTGCTTCCCAGAAAGGTTGTATCATTTTTCATTCCAGCACTCTAAAGTGTCTTCTATACTGAATCCTTGCCAATCACAACCTATCACTAAAAACAACTCTGTCAATTTGTTATCAAGTGGTATCAACCTATGTTTTTAGTTGCATGTATTCCTGTGATTAGAATTCAAACTCAGTATGTCTAAAATCCAGTAGAAATTCTTCCTTCACCCCCAGGCCTGCTCTGATAATGGTCCTTTTTCCTAGAATTCCTCTCTCAGCTAACAGACTCTTCAATGGACCCAGTACCCCCTGAAGCCAGCCACTCACTAAGATCTGTCAGTTGGGGCTCCGTAACACTTACGCACTCCAACTCATCCTCACCTGCCGTGGTCAGACAACCACCTCCTTGGGTGGCTACTATTACAGTCTCAGTGGTTTATTTTCTGATCCCTTTAACCTACTTTCACTCTTCTATCAGGGTTTATTTTTCTTAAACATAGAAATGCTAGTTTTTTAACCATAAAGGAAATACATGGTCATTATGAAATATGGGAAAAGAATAAAGAAGAAAATAAAATTCACCTGCAATCCCACTATCCAGAGATAGCTGAAAGCAAGAATACTTAAAAGAAAAGGAAACACTGCCCCACTTTACCTAATGTCACTTCCTGTTGAAATATCTTTAATGTTTCCTTATTTACTACAAGGAACCTCCAACTTTTCTGCTTCCTATCATGTATGTCATAGAAGGATCTAAACAGAGCAGGTGGATTTTCATATGTGATACTGAGAATCCTGTATCACCTAGTACTTCTGCATTCTTTCAAACAAAAATTCCCTGAATACTTTTTATAAGACAGTCTGAGTTCTAGTTGAAAAGGGCATAAAAGACAGATAGTATTAGCACTGCTCCAGCCTCCACATTGGATATACCTGTATCCTATATACACTATCACAAAACAAAACAAGCAACCAAAACATACCAGCAATTCCCCTCCTCCTTGGAAGACAGTTTAGTAACCTTCCATGGTTAGCTCAGCCTGTGTCTTGCTAGTCTTACCATGAGTCCCCAAATGCGTTTCTTACACGGAGTCACACAGCTCACCTAGGAAAAGCTTCTAATAATTCAAAGTCTGGGTAATCGGGGAGTAGAAAATGGGAGAGATAACTGTTGACCTTTGTGCAGAAGCAAGGACAAAAAAGCTAGCCAATGTGATGTTCATCTAAGTGCTTCCATGCCTGGCATCTAACAGAATTATATTCCTTTAGCTAAGACATACCAGGTATGGGTGAACCAACAGAGAGGCCCACACCACCGTCAGATAGTTTCCCATCAATATAGACCTTCCAGGCTCCATCAGAACTCCTCCAAGTGATGGCAATGTGGTGCCAACGGTCATCATTCACGGAGGGACAGTCTGTTATCTTTTCCTTGCCATTCACATAAAGAACCCAGCTGTGAAAAGATTCCAGGTAACAGAGTCATCAGTCATATGTCATACTCTCATCTATGGGGCATATTACTATTTTTCTTCTCTTCCTTCTTTTCCTTTTCTTTCTTTTTTCTTTTTCTTTCTTTCCTTTTTTTTTTTTTTTTGTATAGAAAGCGTTTTGAGGAAAATCATTACTTTTTTTTTCTCCATTTGGTCATAGTTCATAGAGGTAGAGCTGACTTATAAATTATACTTTATTGGGGTTCACTGAAAATTAGTTAATGCTTCTTAGACATGAAGGGGTAGGAAAAAGTCTTAGGATAATGAGAGAAGTTGATCCAAGCTGAGATAATTTACCAACTGTCTATTCCAGAGACAGTGAATCAAGAATGGAAGGGATGAGAATTGTACAAACATCAGACTGGTTTCTTTCCTTTGGAATGGATATTTTCCTAAGACCAGGAACAAACTTCAGAGGTCTCAGAGAAAGTGAGTTCTGTCTCTGGGTTGCCAAAGCAGTCACATGGCAGATGAAGTATGTTAATCCAAAGGCAAACATAATTGGAACTAAACAAAGATGACCAACAAAAAGAGGGTTCCAACAACCATGTCACTTTGGGGAATGTCAAAGATATAAGCAGTTTGAAATGAAATATCTTCAAAAGCAATTGGAGAAAAAGGAAAAAATACAGAAAATTGATAAGGAAGATAATTCATTGAATACCTCTCTCCGTATCTTCTTAGTCCTTATATTCATAAATGTTTTGGAAAATACGGTCTTTTTATAATGCTAATTATTTCCCCTTTGTGTTTTCCCATTTTCCTTCCCTATTCAAGTGGGTAACAAGCCCTCTCTTTATATGTATTTTGCCTCAGGGGAGGTTTGTGCAAATTTCTTGGATTTTGTTTTGGAAAGCTCAGGTCCACTAAGGATAGAGTTTGAGGTTGGGGAGAGTTCCATCAGAACAGTGAGAGTCCCATGGACTGAGGAGAGGCAAGAGAGCTCAGTGGGGCCTGTACCCTAATCCATAGCAACAGGAGAGAAATTTGTGTAGATCTGAGATGAAAAGGCACCACAGAATCTGTCTCGACTGAAGGTCAGGATTTCATGTGGCAAAGAGCTGTGATTTTGAAGGGCCCACGGAGGCTGAGGCAGTTCACAGCCTAGTGATAAGCACTGTGGACTGAGGGCCAGTGATGGAAGTCCTGGCTAAGTCTGTGGCTCTTTAGTAAGACTCTGTGGGTTTCCAACAAGCTGTAAACCTAAGATAGGAAAAGCACTCAGTAGAGAAGGAAGGAGGGTAACAACTGAGATTGACCTTTCTGACAGCCCAGAGAGATGGGGCCCTGCAGGTGAATTAATTGATCCAAAGAGAAATAAACATCAGCTCTTATACCTGAGTCTACAGATGGGTTCATATTTAACATATGTGTTTCCCATGGGTCAATAATGTCACTGAAATCCTTGAACCCCTGCAGGCTCTGATATATAAAAGAAAGTGTCAGTCTTAAGAGTCAGAGTCTGCGACTTAGCTCTACCACTCCCAGAGTGTGAGATTTGGGGCAAATCATTGAGTCTCTTGGAAACTTTGCTTTGCTACCTAGAAAACTAGTTCCTCAGGCCACTGCAAAGATCAAATGAAGTGACACTTAGCAAATAGCAAAACATAATCCGTGCATAAGGTGCTATCATTGAAACTTTGCTTTCTTACAGAACGTTTCCAGATGCTCTGTTTGACCATTGTCATTCTGCTGTCCTCCTGGAGCACCTGACCCCCTTGCTCCTCTATCCCTCAACCCCAGTGTCAGTTGTAACTTGGTCTCAGGATAAGATCTAGAGTATGGCTTTCCTGACATTTCTGCTTACCCATTATAATCGGTCAGGAGGAAGGTATTGTCACTGCCATTCTCAAGTGCATAGGAGATCGGTGTTCCATAATTATTGGTGTCATTGGATTTCATCCAGAATGTGCAGGTTACAGCCCAGAGAGATGGAAGCACACCATCTAGCATGACGTAACCATAGATACCCGAAACTTCAAAATCCAGGTTAAAACCTGAAGACTGGTCTACAACAAATAAGAAAAGAGTGTGGACCATGGGAGGCATTTTTCAATTGTCTAAGGTAAGCAGCGGATATGCAGAACTATTGTCAAAAAGTCCATTTCAGTCAATGTGATTTTATGGGAAGCAGTTTCAACATTAAATATATAGTATTTACAAAATATACCATACATTCTTTTAAGTAAAAGAATCAGTGGGTAACTAAGATAGGGAAAGCACTCAGTAGTGTAAGGAAGCAGAGAAATAGGGACTAGCTGGAAGGAGAGATGGAATTGGGAAGTTAATAAAGACAGAAAACACTAATGCATGTCTGTACGCTGATGGGATGACTCCGCAGAAAGGGGAATTGAAGGTTCTAGAGAAAGGGGGGGGGCAACTGCTAGGGCCACATTCCACCTCTACTCAGGGCCCTTGCTTATCCCTAGTTCATGAGCAATTCAGCTCTGCCTCAATCCTGCAGACCTTACTCAAGAAAACAAAACTCCCGCAGCTAAAAGACTCCAGCACCCTGAGAAAGCAGCTTAACTCTGATTCTCAGACATGTCTATGGACTCTGAGCTCCTAAATCAAGTGTCCTTTCTAAACATGTAAAAGGTGAAGAGTTCTAAATTTCATTTTCTCTGTTTTCCCTCTGAGCTTCATTTTCCTCACTTTTGCTATTGGAGATAATTGTAACTAGTCTGCTGGACAGCTGTCAAGATTAAATAAGTACAAAATGCTTAGCATCATATTTGGTATGTAGTCAGTGTTCAGAACAGATAAAAATTGACATTGTTATGATCTCATTATTTTTAGTATTGTGATTAATAACACTGAGCTCACATACCTGTTTCACACCTGCTGCCTGAAAATCCCGGCTGACATTTACAACTGTACGAATTTAATTCATCCACACAGGTGGCCTGATTTCTACATGGATTAGACTGACATTCATTGATGTCTATTTCACAATATGGTCCAGTGAAGCCTGCTGCACACTGGCACCTGAAAGAAACAAAATGTTACTAACACATAGAAATGCACTAGATGAAGAAGTCTCCCATTTATGACAACACTGTCTCAAAAAACTTTGAATACTGAAAGCTCATAGATGCAGAGAACAGACAGGCGGGTGCCTGGGTTGGGGTGGGATGGAGAAATGGGTGAACTGGGGTTTTGTTTTGTTTTTAATTTAGAAAAACTGAGTAAACAACTCTGAAATGATGAAACATATTTTACACATCAAGAAAGTGCTTTAACTGTTAGTTACCTTTTATTTTAAAGTTCATTTAATTAAACCTATTTAAGACAATATATATCTGAAGTGTGTAGCAAAAATAGAGTAGGAAGTGGTTCTGGTCCAGGCAAATTATTATTTACACACTGGGATTTTCTTTCCCCATAGAAGTGCTAGGAAACAATACAAAAAGTTCAAAAAAAGCTGTTCCAAAAAAAAAAAAAGCTGTTCCAAAGCCTTTATATATATTAAACCAGCTTTTATAACAATGAGGTAACATTATTATCATTCCCATTTTACAGATGAGTAAACTGTGGCTCAGAGAGGTTAATCTGCCCAAGTCTCCTTGTTACTAAGTAGTGGATTAGGATTTTAGACCCAGTCTAGGGCCTTGTTCTTTATCAGTATGTTGTACAGTCTCTGCAGTATGTAACACACATTTAAACCTATCAGAATGGACAATATATCAGATAATGTCAAATGCTGACAAGGGTGTCATGAACTGGGAAATGTCACATAGTGAGTAGAACTACAATCTGGCAACATCAAGGGAAGCTGAGGGTTTGCATTCCCAGGACCTGTAATTCCATTTCGACTTATGTGCCCTAGGAACTTACTGCACAGGTGCACAGCACACATGTAGTGAACATTCATAACAGCATTATTCTATGTGTTTATGAAGAATGGGAAAATAAATCATGATATAATCCTTTACCGGAATACTAATCAGCAGTTAAAGTAAATAAACTAGAGCCAAATGTATCAATCTTGACAACACACAATGCTGAGTGAAAACAAAATCCAAATTGCAAAAGGAAGTATGTAGTATAATACTTATTATGTAACTATAAAACTATACTATGCTCTGTTTATGTAGCAACCTATGACGTCTGAATGAAAAAGATATACACCAACTTCAGAACAGTGGTTACTACTGAGGAAGAAGAAGAATGTGTGTGTGTGTGTGTGTGTGTGCGCGTGTGCGTGCACGTGTGTATGTGTCTGTGTGTGTGTTTTGAGGGAAATCCAAAACGATCTTTAGAAGGTATTTCTTTAAAACAAAAGATGTGAATCAAATAGGGAAAGATGCTAAGGTTTGATAATTACCATGATGAGTGTGTGATTTTTATTGTTCTTGCTAATTTTCTGTATGCCTGAAATATTTTTTAATTAAAAAGGACCTGTCCCATACATGTTAATTAACATCGTTATTAGCACGTTTACACTGGAATCAGGGGCGGGGGAGTCAGTTTACTGAGTTCTCTGTATTCGATGATAAATCTATTTTGGCTAGACTTTCACTCATCTGTATCCACCCATGTTTGATATTCTAGCAATCCAATATCCTTGTCTATGAAATAGGTTCACTTTGGTGACAACTAAAATTCCCTTTGAATTAAGAGAGTTTACCTTCATGCTTCCTCTAGTTAGGACTTAGACAAATTTATAATTCATCGATTGTTTTTGACTCTGGGGAGAATTTAGAACTCTTGTTGTTTATCTGGAAATTTCTCATTGCCTGTTAGGCACCTATATGCCGGAAGATGTAAAAAGCCTATGAAAAGATGAAGCTACACTGCAAAGATTGCATTCCCACATCAAGAGTGAAAGTCTCACTGACAGAATCGGTTGCCTATTTCTTCTGGATCATGCCCTGGCTATTTGTTGGGGGACAGTAATGAAGGGCGCTGAGCCACAAGAGGGCTAGGAAATTTTGCAACTGGGTACTTTTTCCCCCCTTTCTTTTAACTTTTATAAACTTCCACAGACAGTGGCATGTTGAGGACAATAAAGTTTCCTAAGATTTTGCAAGCAAGACCAGTCCATCGTTCGTACTGCAGAAGCTACAGAGCCTGCGAGGGGAACAGGATGTAATATAGGGCCAACTTGACAGTGATGAAGGAGAGTGTTGATTTTCAAACTGTTTTCTCCTGGCACCCCAAGAGCTACCTCAGAAAGACAAAGGATGTCTCCTCTACAAATATTACTGTTTTCAACCACAAAAGGTTAGTTTTCATGTTAGATTTCTTATGAACCAAGGGTTACTAAACTTAAAAAAAAAATGTTTGAAAACCACAGACAGAGAATGTACACTGGCTCTTTGACAGGATGATGGCACAATTCCTTTTGACGTTGGGTTGTGCAACAACTCTGGCTAAAACATAAGACATTTGACGATGAGCTCGGTCTAGTGCTTTGGTATTTATTTCTGTGTTACTGTGTTTTCTTTCATCTTTCATGACTTCCCAAGTATAGAACGGTGGTTTTCATATCTGGCCATGCATCAGAATCATTAGGGAGCTTAAAACATATAGGCTATGTATTTTAAAATTACAGACTCTACCCCAGACTTAGTGAATCAGAACCTCAGGTGGTAGGGAGAGTCTACCGCAGCCTATCCTTGGGCTAGAAGTAGGGTGTGGCTGACTTGGGACTTGAAGGAACACTCCATAAAGGCTGCAGAATGACGGAATGGTTGAGAAAATAAAATTAGTGCAAAGGACCACACTTAGGGCTTTACCTGAAGCTACTGGCACCATCTTTACATGTAGCTCCATTTTTGCATGGTTGACTGAGACATTCATCCACATTTTTTTCACACCGGGTACCCAAGAATCCAGGAGGGCATTTGCACAAGAATCCCCCAACCTGATCTTCACAGAGTCCATTATTTAAGCATGGGCTTGACTGGCATTCATCGACTTCTGTTTCACAGTGCAGGCCTGGGGATGGGGAGGGTGAGAAAGAGCCCAAATGTTAACCAGCCTGGGAAACAAAGAAGGAAGTGTGCACTTCTTGGAGGATGTTGCTCCTAAAGGATCAGAAGGGAAACTGCCAGACTACTGGCACACTGGTTTGAGATCCACTCTTGAATGAACTTTGGCTTCTGTAAGGCATTTTAGGATTCTGTTTTGGATAATCTGTTCTTTTGATCTCAGGTCTTTCTGAAACTAACATTTGTAATAGACATCTAATTGAGGCTATGTTAAAAAAAAAAAAACTAGCAAATTTGGTTCGAAATTTTCCTGTTTCTTTGACCTTGGCTTTTTCCTCTGTTTCTTTGACATTGCCTTTTTCCTTCACTGGTCATTTTTTGGGGAACTCTCTCTTTATAAATATTATATATATATATATATATATATATATATATATATATAAAACTTTTTATATATGTGGGTTATATATATGATATACTTATCATATTGTTTAGCATCTATTTATTTCCAGTTCCTTCTTGAATGTTTATCTTAGCATATAAACTCTTGTCTTCTCTATGTCTCTTTTTCTTTCTATCTCCTTTCTCTCTTCCTCCCTCTTTTTCTCTCTTACACACACAGTTTTTTCTAAGCTATTTGGGAGTAACTGCACCCTTGATGCCCTTTGACCCCAAAATACTTCAGCGTGAATTTCCTCAAAAATAAGGACTTTCTCTTGGCTAATCACAGCACAGTTACAAAATCAGAAAATGAACATAAACATAATATAATGTTTAAAAATGTAGTGATTTGTGGTGCTTTGCAGGACAATGCAACAATGCAGGAAGAATGGAAACGTCTCACCTGTGTATCCTTTCATACAGGTGCAGAGATAGCTAGCCAAGCCATCAATGCAGGTTCCTTTATTTAAACAAGGACTAGAGTTACACTCATTTATATTCTCTTCACATAGCTTCCCTGCAAGGAATTGCAAAATATTTTAACTGGAGGAAACGTGAAAGGAATTTTAGATGAATATTTTCAAGCAAGCTGTTCAGGTGTAACAGCAGAACAATCAGAAATCGTGGCTAATATGTTTGTAAAAAACTTTCCTCTTTGCCAAATACATTGAAATAAGATGTTTTCTTCCATTCTAGTTATTGCAAAAATTTTCTAGCAAGAAATCCGACATTCAACATACAATGGAAAATGATAACTCTGACTATCTAGCTTAGCTTTTTTTAACATTAGGATGACAAGTATGATCTATTTTAAAAATTTTATATTATTTGCTAAATGTTCACCTCTCTGTTGAATTTATTCCCTGAGTTCTTTAAATAAGAACTTGCTTATCTACTAGTTGCAGGTTTGTACCCTTAAGAAACATATCCCCAGGGTACCTGGGTGGCTCAGTGGGTTAAGCCTCTGCCTTCGGCTCAGGTCATGATCCCAGGGTCCTGGGATCAAGCACCGCATAGGGCTCTCTGCTCAGCGGGGAGCCTGCTTCCCTTCCTCTCTCTCTGCCTGCCTCTCTGCCTACTTGTGATCTCTATCTGTCAAATAAATAAATAAAATCTTAAAAAAAAAAAAAGAAAAAGAAAAAACCAAAAAACATATCCCCAGTAATCTCACACCCAGCCCCTGGCAACCACCATTCTACCATCTATTTCTTATTTATTTATTTATTTATTTGAGACACGGCGAAAGACACAGAGACAGAGAGCACAAGCGGGGAGGAGGGTCAGAGGGAAAGGAGAAGCAGACCCTCTGCTTAGCAGGGAGCCCAATGCAGGGCTCAATCTCAGGACCCCAAGATCATGACCAGAGCCAAAGTCAGATGCTTAACAGACTGAGCCACCCAGGCACCCCTCTACTATCCATTTCTATGGGCCTGTCTTTTTTAGATTCCACATATAAGTGAGATCATACAATATCTCTTTCTCTGTCTGACTTATCTCACTTAGCATATGCCTTCAATTTTAATCCATATTGTTGCAAATGGCAGGATTTCCTTCTTTTTATGGCTGAATAATATTCCATTACATGTAACTCAATCACGTTTTCTTTATCCATTCATCCCCTGAGGTACACTTAAGTTTACTCCCATATCTTGGCAATTGTGAACAATGCTACAATCAGCAAACCTTCTAGATAATGATTTCATTTCCTTTGGACAGATATCCAGTAGTGAAGTTGCTCGATCATGCAGTAGTTCTGTTTTTAATTTCTTGAGGAGCCTCCATATTGTTTTCCATAGTGGCTGCACCAACTTACATTCCCACCAACAGTGCACAAGGGTTGCCATTTCTTCACATCCCCACCAACACTGTTAACTCTTGTCTTTCCCTGATAGCCATTCGAACAGGTGTGAGGTGGCATTTATTGTGGTTTTGATTTCTAGCAATGAAATTTTAATGATGCCAAGGTTTATATTATAAAAACAAGAAACTTTCTTCTTACCTGCATAACCAGGTGGGCAATCACAAATGAATTCCCCAATTAGGTCTTTACAAATTCCACTGTTGAGGCATGGCAGTGAGCTGCATTCATCAATGTCTGTTTCACACTTTAAGCCTAAAATGCAAATGAAATACTGAAGGGCAGTCAAAGAGTAGGATCAACGGAAACAGAACATGATCATTTAAAGGTAATTATCTCAATAATCTGAATTTATTGGGAATGGTAGTGGTGAAGGAAAGGGCAAAATTCCTTAAGTGCTACCATCTAGCTAAGTTTTTAGCAAAAGTACTGACTCTTTCTAGAGACCCCAGATATCTTGGGGCACCTAGCTGGTACCGTCAGTTAAACATCTGACTCTTGGTTTTGGCTCAGGTCATGATCTCAGGTCATGAGATTGAGCCCTGTGTCAGGCTCTGTGCTCAGTGTGGAGTCTGCTTGGTTTTCTCACTCCCTCTCCCTCTGATACCCTGCTCTATTCTCTCTTTCTCTCAAATAAATAATTTTTTTTTTAAAGCTATCCTTTTAAGGAAGAGAGCCTGAGTGGCTCGGTAGATTGGGCTTTTGACTCTTGGTTTTGGTTCAGGTTGTGATCTCAGGGTCCTAGGATCTGGGCCCTGTGTCAGGCTCCATGCTCAGCAGTGGGTCTGCTTTTCCCTCTCCCTTCCCTTTGGTCCCTCCCCCACTTTCTCTCTCTCTCTAAAATAAATCAATGAATAAAATCTTAAAAAAAGAAAAGATATACTTATAAGGATACATAAAAGATAGCAGAAAATCCCAAGTTAGAAGTTGGTGGTGGGGAGGGCAGGGGAAGACCTGGGAACATGAAATTAGTTTAACTCCAAAGTGAAAAATAAAGGGTCATATATACTTGTGATCATGGCCATTTGGCTGAGGAGTAGGGGTGGGGCTAAGTCCTGCCAGATAGCAGTGCATGTGCCAGGTGTCCTCGAGGGGGACATGTCTTCTGATACAGTGCACATAAGCTATCTGTGGGCTAGCTCTGCCAGAAGCCCAAGTTTTTCCTCTACACCAGTGGGTCTCAAAGTGTGGCCCCTGGACCAAGAGCATCAGCAATTACCTGGGAATGTGATAGAAATGCAAATTATCAAAACTTTCCTAGGTCTAGAGTCACAAATTCTGGGTGAGGGTCTAGCACTCTGTTTTAAGAAGCCCTCCAGATGATTTTGATGCACATCAAAATTTGAGAAATACTGTCCAAATTATGCCCTTTCTCGACCACCACTTGCTTATAAAATTCTAGGACAAGATCCATTATTTCTTATGGAATGTCAGGATGAAAAATCTTATAAAAATTGAGACACACACATACACAATATAAGTAAGCTGAAATAAGTAGAATATTCTTGATAGCCCTGGGCTACATTCCTTTTCCAATTCTCCTTTTGCTCATTTTGTGGTGAATTCTTTTATTTTAATACTATTTTTCTCATTGAAATGACATTTTGTGTTAGCTGTACAAAAGCCAAAAAAAGAGGCAAAAACTATTTCTAAGAGAAAATAGTGAACTATTATTTGAAATAAATTATAAATTTAAGATATACTTCATTTCCCTCTCAAAAATTATATTTCTGAACTGAACTGGAATGTGAATTACACTACAAGAAAATATAATTCTTGCATAATTTCTACATAACCAAGTTCAAACCATATTGTTTTTCCAGGAACAGTTTCCAGAAAGATAAAAACGGAGCAACAAATCATAGCTATTCATAGGAACTTCCACTAATGTGAAGCCAATGAGAGAAACTGGAGTTTGTTTAAAAATGTTTATGCTGGACAACCCGTTCTTTGTTGGGTATCCCATCATACATTTAATTTGTGTTAGAATGGAACCTTGGCCATGGTCTCTGAAACCGTATTCCTATTTAAATGGTGAGTTATGATGTGACTTTTTCCACAGAGAAGATGATTCTTGATTCTTCCTCCAAAATGTGCAAGGAAAACTGTTATTTGTA
The DNA here is from genome assembly GCF_010015895.1 of Lontra canadensis. Classification (NCBI taxonomy): domain Eukaryota; kingdom Metazoa; phylum Chordata; class Mammalia; order Carnivora; family Mustelidae; genus Lontra; species Lontra canadensis. Next base: position 24,752,682 of record NW_022631013.1, read on the forward strand.
AGATATGCACACGTTTTTTCACCTTGTTTTATCTTGTTCAACCAAATTTTCGTGCACTGATATAGTCCAGTGTATTTAAGTCACAGGGTTCATTTTTAGTGTTTCAAAGTTTGATGTGCAAGTCACAATGATTTCATTGGAAAAATATACTAAAATTTTCATTCCTCTTTGCTACCTGTATATCCGGGTGGACAGAGACAAACGTAACCACGCCCAAGCTGTTGGCAGGTTCCACTATTGCGGCAGGGGTTCAAGAAACATTCATGGAAAACCTACGGGTAGCAAAAAGAAATCAGAGACAAAACACTGCAATCATATCAAAGCAATCCTGAGTAGGGAGTTTGAAGGTTTGCAGCATTAGACAGGTGGTTCCTGTTTCCAGGTGAGTTCATTCAGGCAGTGGTCCAGACCACTGCCTGCATAATGTTGGTGCCCGCCATATATGGACACAAAGAACATATCTTACTCTTGAGTGACATTCTGAAATGTTTCTAAATGCTGGCTGCATGTTAGAACCCATCTGAGGTGCTCTGAGGTGCTTTAAAAGTAGAAAGGCTAGGGCTCCACCCCAGACCAGCTCAATCGGAATCTCTGAGGGTGGGATCCGAGCATCATTATATTTTAAAGTTGCCCAGTGGATTCTAATCTGTCTCCAGGGTCGAGAGTCACTGCTCTATGGGTTCTTACAAATTTCTGTCTTCTAGGCTCAGTTTCAAATATGATTTACAAGGCCCTTACAAGTCGGTATGTTTGGACAAGATGGTAGGAAGCTGAAATAAGAAATACAACCTTATTATCCTCTTCAAAAATACTTAGGGCCAAAGAATTCATCTTGACATTGGGTTAGGTCTATGCAGAGTAATTGAATCTACCAAAATAATTGGTCTTTAGTAGTCTTTTTTTTTAAGAAAAACAATATTTAGTTATATTCATGAGTTATGTTCCTTAGTTTTTTAGAAACCCATACATTATTCCGATAAATGATCTTTTTTTTCTGACAAAAATTTTAAATAATTTTCATAAACATTGAGGAACTCTTCCTGCCAATCAGAAAAGGCCTTTGGCTAAACCAAATGCCTCTTACTCAAATAATGGATTATGCTTGAGGTAAGTGCTAATTATTAGTGAATTTAAAGGCTCACACATCTACACATTCTCTATGCCAGACATTGTTGGGGAGAATTCCCAATTTTTGGTAGTTAGAACTCTTCCAATGGTGCATTTTTAGAAAGTTCTTATTAGAGGTCGCAAGTGAATACTATTATTCATTGATAATGTTTCTGAGACTTGATTACTTGAAGTTTCAACTCTGGTAGTTTCCCTCTGTGTAGCATGTGTAATGACAGAGTATTTTCCAAACATTCCACTGGAGAAGATTCTATAACTATAAAAGGGACTTGCCTGACTGCTGACTTCATACTTCTTTTTGATATGTCCAGGAGAAGCACGGGGCACTATACTTTCCTCTGCTGCTGAGAATGTTGAGCTAAAAGCTAGTAAGATTAATAAGAAAACATTAGAAAACCATATTAGTGTGCGGTAGTTATTGCCCATAAGTAAATTCTACCTAAATACTACGGTCAATATTCTAGTTCTCAGAGTAGGTAAAGTCACATATATTTTGTTTAGGAATAGTGAAAAAGAGAGCATAGAGATGGATGGGATACATCATGAAATCCTAGACTCTCAGAAAGAAACTGGGAAGTTATCAAGTTCAATGTACCCAAAGTAAGAATCATTGAGTTACTATCATCAAAAAGGCCTCAAAAGACCAGACACCCAAATCCACGGAAAATAGCAATACTCATAGTTGAAGCTACCACGAGACAAACACAGGTCTCCAACACATGGGATTACATAAGAAATAAAGCATCTCCTTCTTACTGGAGCAATCTGAGATGGACCTGGTACCACTGGTGGCTGTAGTTCCATGAAAGGGACAAGATAAGCAGAAGGACTTCCCTGGATTGGGTTGGTAGTAGTCTCGTGGACATGGGTAACAGGGCGTTAATCCAGAACGAGAGAATTCTCCTACTGGACAAGGTACTGCAAAGGTAAAAAATCATTTGTAAGTCCAAACAACATATTTTACTTTCAAAAAAGGTGCACTTACCCTTGGTTGTAAGAAAGCTACGGAACTGCTGATATATTCTCTGGCACATATTTAATAACTATACTATTTTATCGCATTGGATAAACATTCTGTTGTTTCCTTCCTTTCTTAACAACACACATAACTCAATAAAAATTTGAATTCACCATGTAATATTGTATTCTGATTTTTCCACTTTATATCCTCGGCATTCCACAAACTATTAAATAACATGGCGTTTCATAAAAGGAAAATATTGCATGCCAGTGACAGGACATGATTGAGCTAACATTTCCTCTACTACTGGACATTTAGGTGTTTGTATTTTTTAGCTATTATAAATAATGCTGACCATGAAATTTTCTGCATAAACCCTATAAAAAAATCTGATTATTTCCTAGAGATAACAGTTGAATTTGAACAGATGAATATGAGTAGTTGAACCTATAGATCTAAAGATGATGGAAAACTTAAAGCCAATAATATATGTCAAATCATCAAAAAATAAATAAATAAAAATGGTTCTGACTTATAGGCCCATTAGCAATGTATGGAATTACTCTTACTGCATACTTATTACTGATAATGATCATTTAAATATGTTTTTTTCAATTTAAAGTGAAAAATGGAATTGCATTGTTATTTTAACTTGCATTTCCATGATAAATTACGTTTTTTTTTCCATGTTTGTCAAAAATTTTATTTCTTCTGTGTTGTTGTCTCTTCTGTACGGGGAAGAGGGCCTTTTTTTTTTTTAACTTTTAAACCTTTTAATGTTATTTTGTATTAGACATGCTTTTTTTATTAACAATGGCCAGTTGAATACTGTGATTTAACCAAATCTGAAATTCTCTTGCTAATAATTGGTAGAATATTAACCAAACAAGAAATAGCTTCAAACAGAACATGAACCTGCATTTTCTTTGATAAATTTTGGTTGCATCTGTCAGAGCTACAGTGAGGCAGACCAGTCATGACTACATCTCTGGGCTGGGATTTTAGATTGTGACCCAAAGATGAATTTGGCATGTTCTTTTCCTTGTGCAAACTGGTGTAATGTACATGAGCCCTTAAACCACTATGAATGGAGAAAACCACTAAAACTGTTAAGACTTGTCTGCATAAATTTAAACATAGAAGATAGAACACAAAGAAGTAGCTATTTGGGAATCTCGGCATATTTATTACGTAGGCTTTGGATTTTTAATAAAAATTAGTTTGGCAGAAATGATTAGCAATATGGCTGAAAAATTGAGAAATGCACTCAAGGCTCAACAGGGCAGGATAGTCCAAATAATGGCATCTTTTTTTTTTTTTTTGGTATGACCGTAAACATTAAATAAACAATAAGGCATTTGTGGTAATCTCAAGATGTTTAGATCAAAGTTTTTAAGCAAAAACAGGCAACCACATCTTTTGCAAAAGTGCTCTTTTATATCACTGACAAAAAGTCAGGAGTCAAATCAAGAGATGGCAGAAGATATAGATATTAATGCATATTTAGAAAAACGTTATTTCTTCTGGTTACATTATATTAAAACTTTAAACTGTAAGTATCTCGGTCAAACAAGATACTTGTCATACTTGTTATCAACAAGATACTTGCTATAGCAAAAATATTTGTTATATTAAAATTTTCTTAAAAACATTTTTTAAAAGATTTTATTTATTTAAGAAAGAGAGAGAGCGCACAAGCAGGGGGAGAGGCAGAGGGAGAGGGCGAAGCAGATTCCCCACTGAGCGGGGAGTCCTACCTGGGGCTTGATCCCAGGACCCAAGATCATCCCAAGATCATCATCTGAGCGGAAGGCAGACGCTTAACCAACTGAGTCACCCAGGTGCCCCTAAAACTTTGTAAGTATATTTGTTTCACTAACAATAAATTAACCCATTCTTCACTGTTAGATATCAGAGTTCCAGACAAGGTTTTGCACAAACATACCCTAAGTTGCTGAGTTTAAAATGGGTTTTCTGAATCTCAAGTTTCAAAAAAAATGATTACCTAGTAGGAAAAGGTAACTCCCAACAGCTAATTAAAGTAGTTAACTGGAAGCATAGATTTTCTACTGGTAAAGGCATAAAACTTTGGTTTGAGAGAGTATCTATGAGTGTGTATGATAAGGTAAAAATATAAATTCTGTCAGTGAAACCAAGATGCTATGATGAATTAAACTGTTTTGCACATACAATTTTTTTTAGCACAACCTTACTCTCAAAAAGAGAAAGACTATGCCCCTAGAAAACTGTCAGAATGTCAAAAATTATGCTAATAATAATAAAATCTCAAGATTAAAAATCATCAAGGTGGTTAGTGAACACTATGTTGTAATGTCTATAACTTTGTGTTTTGACATAGAAAATATAAATTTTTATGTGAAAATTAGCTTAAATTATATTCCAAGGGCAGACAGCTGTCATCAGAAGTATACTTTCTGGGACTGGACAATCAATACTTAACGCATGATTTACTCATACAGAAAATTTACATATGCAGTAAATATACACGGACACATAGAGCATATGTATGTGTAAATATAACATACCACAAATAATAATAGCATTATCTGTAGTGTATAATATGTATTAAATACACACAGAGCACGTATACAGGGGCAGTTCCTGATGGTCTAATTTCCTAAGAAGAGAGAGGAGAAAGTTTCATTTTGAATCTTGACCAAAGAAACTATGGTTTCTGAGTCAATAAAAATGGGACAAAATCCTTTTAACTTCTTCCACTCATGAGAGAGAAGGAGAAATCTAAGTATTCCAAAAAGGATATTAAAATAGGATTAAAAATAGTGCCTTGAAATGACCGGGAAAAATGTAATCTCACATGTCTGTTCCCTGACAGTGTTAAAGATAACATATAGTGAATTTTGCCTTTCAACAGGTTTCCTAAGACAAATTCAAAGGTCAGAGACTCTCGTCCTAAGCCTCTTTTTAACTTCATCCTATAGGGTTAGGGTAAGAAATGCCATCTTGGCTCAGCAATCATCTTTCCTTTTCCTACAGGACCAGGTGTAAACAATACCATCAGCAAAAAAGAATTTGTGGGACTTATCTTTTGGATAAAAGTCATTTTAAAAAATGAAAGATTTCTAGGATGCCAGTATGGCTCAGTTGACTAAGCATCTGACTCGACTTCAGCTCAGATCATAATCTCAGGATTGTGAGATCGAGCCCCGTATCACCTCCTCACTCAGCGGGGAGTCTGCTTGAGATTCTCTCTCTCTCTCTCTGCCCCTGCTCTCTCTCTCTCTAATTAATTAATTAATTAATTAAAGTAAAACAAAAGATTTCAGACTCTTGAGTTTATCACCACAGACCCACAGATATTTAATATCCTAAATAGTGATAAAAGATGAAATGCATGAAATATGTATTACTTTAATATAGAAACAAACTTAAATATAGCAGCTGTGTTGATTAAAGTTCAACATGCTGAACAATGCAAAAAGTGATACCTTAGTAAAAAGTGAGGTAAACCATAAACATACACATAAAAATAAATCACTACAAAGAAGAATAAAAGAAAGGAAGGAAATTTAAAGCTAGGAAAAATTAAAAATATAAATAAAACTAAGAAAATATATAAGGGACTGTTTTAGAAATCATACACATATACATTTAAAGTAAAATGGTATTTATTCAATACCACAGGAGAGAGTGCTGAGTGCTGCTGTTTCCAACTCACAAGAAAATGTGGTTAAACTTGTGCTGGGAATATATTAGGAGAAATACAGCAGTTACCAGAAGTTTAGAGACTTTCTGGGAATCAGAATTACTTAATTGGAGTAATTTGGTATTAAACAAACCTCAAGGCTTATTTGGGAAGCTAAAGGGAAAAATCATCAATTATGAATTTGTTTTACTGTAAAATCCTCGTTACTTTTGTGGTTGGAGGAAGAGAAAGTGAAAGAATTTTCACTACAGACTTTCTTCCAGAATTCAAAATTTTATCTGTATATTGAAATAATAAGAGTCTCTGGTAGATTTATTTCAACCATAATGTGGAGCCTTATTTGCCTTTTAATTAAAAAAAAAAATCTCAAACTTGGTATTACACAACAGACATGGTTTATGAGTTTCAATCAGGTCCTAGTTAAATCTCTTCTCTTCAGTGAAACATCAGGTTAATGACTACTGCTTGCCTGATTCCTCAGGTCTAACAGACTTTTATCTACTGTGATCCTACTACATTGAGATAATGTAAACAGGTGGAGTATATAAAAACTGTAATCATAGTAGGTTTCCTCATTTTCTCCCTACAGTACTCATTTACAAGGACTATATCTCCCAAGATGCAATGCTGGACACTCCCCTCCCGGGATCATACAAAAATGTCCTACACAGTTGTTTTCTGGGAATTTGTTTTTAACTGGATGCACAGATATAAATGACGGGGGGGGGGGGTACAATGAGGCTGTGTGTGTGTGTGTGTGTGTGCAGCTTGAGAGAAATGGGAAGCCAACACATGGGTTTCTTAAAAACATTGCTTTTCAATAAGGGAACAGTTTTCTAATTTTCAGATAGCCAGATACCTTAGGTTTTTAAATAAGCGTGCAGAGGAAGTGGAAGATAATTTTTAAAAAGTCATGTTTCCGCCTACGTGTTTATTCTGTTCCCCGTGATATAGCAGAGGTAGGCCAACAACTTTTTATTTTTAATTGAGTTCCATTGACTTTGCAAAGTACGTGGAATTTGGCACTCCTGGAAGCAGGATGACCCTGACTCTCAACCCTAATTTCAAGGCCATTTTAAGCTTTCATCTTTTCATTTTGTTTACATCTTCTAACCTTCACTGTCCTGGAAAACTGTACTTAGTAGGGATGTTAGAAATATTTGAAAATTGAAATTCTAATCTTTTTTGTCTATTGTGGTTCTCAACATACGGTCCCTGGACCAAGGAGAAGCAGCATCCCTTGCGAACTGGTTAGAAATGTACATTCTCGGGCCCCACACCAGACCTGCCCACTTAAACACTCTAGGGGTGGGGCCCAGCAATCTGTGTTTTTAAGCCCTTCGTGCTGCCATCTGAGATCTGAAATTAGTCATACTCAACTTATCCTGTTACTTTAGAATCTCCGGAGGGGAACTTAAAAAGAAAACCAGACAAGTTAAGTCAGAACATCTGGGAGTGAAGACTGGGTTTTAGCATTTTAAAAATGCTGAGGTAAATGTACAGATCACTCCAAAGGGCAGCCAAGAGTGGACAGCCACTCACAAACCCTGCAAACTGTAGGAAATGAAAATCGTAATTCATAAAATGTCTTTTTAGAGTTTCAAGGAACCTGAAACAGGACCTCACTTTAGAAAGGAAGAGACTAAGTTCCTAGGTGAGATGCATTTCTACCGTATCATGAAACTCGTGTTTATTAATGTTGAATACTAGCACCAAGTCTTATCCTTTTTTGTGTTCCTAAAGGCACTAACACAGTGTTTATACTGGGAGTGTTTACACTTAAGCATTGACTGGCTGAGTACATGGAAACTCTCCATGAAGAGACAGTTATTTACATTCTTTGCATACAGGAGATACGTGGTTTTGCTGAAAATATTCCACCCCTCCATGCATAGAATCTATGGGGTTAGAAGAAATATCAGTGTCTAAGGCTTTGATAACCTCCACAAGCAGAAATGTTCACGGCTCCTCTCTTCACAGTGGAAGTGTTTTCTGGGCATGAGAGGCAGCTCCGGGAACCAAATGCTGGCTGGTAACTGCCCAGGGGACACGATTCGCAAGTCTCAAGTCCATTTGATGAGTAGGTGCCTTGTTTGCACTGAGCTGAAAAGAAAAATGTACTATGGTTAAGAACGATGACATTAAGCTATACAAAACTAACACTGGCTGGGAGAGGGTTTTCTGCATTTTAATTCATTTAGGAGACAAAGAACTCTAAGCATAAAGATTGTATTTTAGACTGCTGCCTGCTTCTCAGTCCTAATAAATTTTAGACTGATTTCCAGTCACTTTCATTATTACGAAATTTCGTTATTATGAAAGTGCGGATAAATGGTTTCTGAGTGAAGTTAGAAATTTCACCTCAGAAAGGTATTGTCACAAGAACAAGTTGTATGCAGGGGAACTTGTTCTTGTATAAGTTCTCAGCTTGCACTCAGTTCACTGGAGTAATGGAAACAAATCCTCAAGTTGGGTGAGAGCCTCATTAACCATAAGGCACCTTTTTCGCTCTACAAATTGGCCCTCTTCTGTCCTCCTCTGACAGACCCCATCGGAGGGCTGGCAGAGTAAAAAGTAAAAGTAGTCTTAGCATGAGGCCCAGGGAGATAAGCAACTTTCTAAGATTCATAGCAATGGTTCTGTGGGAGAGCAGGACGAGGGCCGGAATCCTCAACCCCCGGGGCACTACTTTCCTTTTGCCCTTGTTCTCCAAATGATGCTCATTGTCAGCATTTTTAGTGTACTTCTAATCAGCTAGCAAGGCTCTCAAGTTTGTAACTGTCATTAAGCAATCACATCTACATTTGTAACAACAGCAAGGGGCATAGTTCTGAAATTCCCTCTCTTAGGTGTTATCTCATTTTTTAAAGTTTGTTTATTTATTAAAGTCATCTTTATACCCAACATGGGGCTCAAACTCATGACCCCAAGATGAAAAGTCCATGCTCTCGTGACAGAGACAGCCAGTTGCCCCTCAGGTATATCTTATTGTAACTTTAATCATGAAAGAAAATGTTTCCATCAGAAATGTTTATTGAGAATGATAATCAAATGTTTTGAAAGTATTGAGTATTTTAGTAGCAAGAATACATGCATGTGTACCTATAGTTATTAATTTCCAAATAAATGGAGAGTTGATCTCATTGTTATCAAATATTATTCTCACAAAAAAATTATTAAAGCAAACTCATGGTTGCTAATAAGTGTTATGAAAGTACTTTCCACCAATTAATTTGAGAGTTGATTAAAAAAAAAAAAACTACGTTACTTGATAAATGCAGATTAGAATTGAGGTGCCTGAGTGGTGCAGTCAGTTAAGCATTTGACTCTTGATTTCTGCTCAGGTCATGAAATCAGGATTGTGGGATCAAACCTCAGGTCAGACTCCATGATCAGCATGGAGTTGCTTGAGATTCTCTTTCTCCCTCTGGCCCTCCCACTTGTGTGTGCTTTCTTTCTCTCTCTCTCTCAAATAAATCATTAAATAAATATTTTTTTAAAATGTGGGTTAGAATTATTGGCAGTGGAGTCTGACTTAGAGCAACAGAATGTGCCAAAGGGGGAAAAAAACCAGACTTCTTTAATGTGAGGGAAACACTGAGATAATAATTTAAAACTAAAAGAAAAAAATCAATCAATGAAATTGCTTATAGTGATGCTCTTATTTCATCCTACTTGCCATTTAGACTTCATAAGTAAAGACAAAATTCAGGTTTCTTGTCAAAATGTGCACTAGGTCATTACCTTTGCATTCCAAGATGCTTCTTGAATGGAGATACTCGGTGTAAGTCCCAGCTGGACAGAGTTTGCACTCTAGCTGCCCTTCCTCATCCTGATAGAATCCAAGCAAGCAGCTTTCACAGACAGAACGCTCCAGAGAATAATAGGTTCCCAAAGGGCAATTGACTGAAAAGAAAACAGAAAACACTGAAACCAGTAAACTATAGAAACAGAACACATTTAATTTCCTTCTTCCTAAAGACATGAAAATAATAAAGCCTGCTTCCAAGTACTATTGTTTCTGTGTTAAGTCTTACTGTCAGAGGTTTCCTCACAAGATAAACCTTCCAGAAATGTATTCCTAGAAACAAACAGTAAGATTCTTTTTAAGAAAATGCAAATCCTTATTGACTGAGATTAGGGCTTGTGTGATAGGAGCTTTAAAGCATGGATGAAACCAGATCGTCCTGGGAAATACACAACTAACAAAGAAAAGGCTGCTGTAGGGAAGGAATAAAACAATGAACATCAGGTTAATTTGAGGCTCCACGATAGGAAAAACAGTTTCTTAGCGATTCCTCTGAATAGTTCCCGTATGAAACTGACTGCTTGTCTATTACAGCCTCATTTCTAGAAATAAAACCAGCCGAAGGTTGTGAGTCTGAACCAGGAGAGTTAAGTAGAGCCTTGTCTCTGCCTATAGGAATTACTGTCCACTCAAGGCAAGTTTGAGATATCCTGAGACCCACGGGCTCCAAGGAAATGGGCCAATTTTAAGACCTTCCTTCCTTGGAGATTTGGTCTACTACTTGGCAGGCTTGAAGTGACTCAGGATTTCTGAGACCAAAGTGGAATGTTAAACCCACAGCAAGGATGCGAGCAAAGTTAGTGTTGGTACAGAGAGGGTACTTGAAATCAGCATGTATGATTCTCATGATAAAGTGTGTAAGAATTATGTGGAAACTTACTAAAAATTCAGATGCCAAGGCCCTGCCCCCAAAGTGTCGGATGTATTAGTCCGAATCAGGATGCATTTTGGTAAGCCCTTCAGGGGATGCTGACACAGGTGGTCTGAAGGCCCGACTGAGAAACACGGAACACTGACCAAGATGATTCCTAATTTTTACTTACAACACAGGGAGGAAACAAGTCACCCAAATGAGCTCTAGGAATAGCAAGAAGTACTGTTGAAGAAGGTTTTCCAAGCAAGGGGCGAGATCCCACACCTCCAGAGGGACACCAGACTCACACCGTTTGGTTCAGTTGAGCGTAGCGTTTGGTTGGAGGAGTCTCCCGTACGTATAAACCAAGACTGATTTGGGAAACAGGCTGGAATTGATCCAGATTGTGGCAGTCTGGGTTAAACGTTAAGGGGCTGTGGGTGAGGAGAATGAGGAGTGGCTGCTTAATAGTTAATGGGGATCTCCTCTGGAGGTGGTGAGAAGGTTTCGGCAGTGGTGATGGTTTGGTGATGGTTGAACAGCATCATGGATGTGCTAAATGCCACTGAACGCTACACCTTAACGTGGCTGATGTTATACCATGTGAACTGGGCACTGGCTACTCAGCTGGAAATCTTAGCTACACCACCTGCTGTCTTAATGGGTAAGACTTCCTGAGTAAGCTCCACGCCTCTCTGGCTACAGTTTTGCCATCTGTAAAATGGGCTTAATGGTAACAGTACTTCACAGAGTTGCTAAACAGAATTAAACAAGAGAGGGGCTCAGCCTGCCTACGGAAGTGGTCAAAAAGGATCAGTCTTTATCATTGGAGATGCCGCTGAAAGCCGTGAGCTCTAAAGTGCTAGAGATAAAACCAAGATCTGAGTCCCTTACCTGAAATAGCTTTCTTGTCCTGAACAATGGTGGTTACTTAGATTCCTGAGACAAAATAATAAGAACAACCACACAACATTCGCACAATGTTTCATTTCAATACCCTAGTAGAGTTGTAAGGCCGCTCTACTCATCTCTTTTGACCCACTATGAGCCAGATAATTTTTTTTTTTTTTTTTGCAGGGAAAAGTCTTACCACACATACGCCCTCTCAGCACCGAGCCTGGTCTGCAGAAAAGGAAAGCCTTTTCTGTCTCTAACGAATTGCTGTCGGCTACCAGAATTTCAGATGAAAGCTGGAAGGAATACATGGGCTCCTGACTGAGGGTTCTTTCCAGCTGATTTGTAATGGTTTCCAAAGTCTTAATGAGTCGTTGCTGATTTTCCAGCTCGAGGGTATCATTTCTTTCATCGGGCAATGGCACACTAGCTGAGATAAAAACAAGACGAAATAAAACATAACACACACAACATGGTGTTTCAGAAAACCATTCGTAGTTAGTGTCTTTTTTTTTTTTAACCAAAAAGAAATGGCATATTAAAAATCTTCCAGGAAAAATAAACTGACACTCAACCACTACTTACTGAGCAACTAGTATAGGGGTAATACTAAGAACAATGCAATTTGTTTTAATCCTGCTCTCATGTGCTGGATCTACGTCACCTTTTCGTGAAGTTCTTCCTTATAGCATGTATAACTTTCTGTAAACTCTTGCTTTTTAAAAACATGCCTTAGTTCGTCATGCCAAGATGGGTACAAAGCAGGATGTCTGTTGCTGCGAGAATCATAAAGTACATCTGTGATATTAAACTGCAAAAAATGACAAAACTGGGGTGATTGTGCTTTCCCTCATTTTCAGTTCCAGGACTCGTTCCTAAGAATGATGACAAATGGTAAATTTGCAAAATAGGTCTCCCACCAAGAACTTCACATGATATTGTTTTTTCCAAACAGACAGTCTCTCCTTACCTGTAATGTTAAAAACTAACTTAATTTTGTGGTTCGTTAATGGGGCACTTCTTCTAATTCGTGAAGATCTGGCTTTGCCGACACCTGTGGGTGTTTCTTGCACAGAGTCCAAGAAGTCATCGTAAGAGTAATCGAGCCTGTTAGCTGCGCCCCAACCACCAGGTCCTGGACAGTTGGGACAGAGAAACAAGATTCTACAGTTGCCTCGTTATCGGCATTTAGGTCTGAATCTTAAGCCACAAGTCAAATTGCCCCCTATTTCGTCAATTGCCCATAATGTACTGCATACAGGGATTCATCTAGAATCTCATATTTCTCATCTACAATCTTATATTGTAATTTTTATGCACTTCATTTTAGATTTAGACTACCAATGAATCGCACAAGAAGAAAGACAAGTCCCTTTGGAGCTACCTAGGCATTTAAGCCGTTCTTCCCTTTGAGTTAAGAGTTAATTACCTTAGCTTTAGAGGTAAATTAAGATGTGGGTGTGGAATTTTCAGAATTTTAATCAATTCCTATTTCCCTTTAGGGTTTGCTCCATTCTTTTTTTTTTTAATTGTAATATCAGCTTTATAAACAATGCAAATGAACAGGTTTCCTTTTGTGAAGCTTATTCAGGATACTGCATCATATTTTAAAGGTAGAGGGGCAGGGGTGCCTGGATGGTGCAGTCAGTTAAGCAATGGATTCTTGGGTTTCAGCTAAGGTTGTGATCTCAGGGTCATGGGATGGATCCCCACATCGGGCTCCATGCTCAGCATGGAGTCTGCTTTAGATAACCCCGTGCCATTGTGACCACACACATGGATTCAGTTGGTAGCTTCTGGACATAGGGTGTGAGGGTGTACAATTCTAGTCAAGTTACTTTCCTCTTTCTGAACCTCAGTTTCTTCACTTATAAGTTGAGGTCATTCTTCTCACCTCACAGGTTTGGGGGATAATTGAGACAATTATCTAACTCAGTGTTTGACTCATTCTAAAACCTCATTAAATGATACTAATATTGATCTGGGCATATTGTTGTTGCATGATTATGTGCTTTAAATATCAAATTATATTTATACAGGCCTCTTGACCTATGTAAGCAGTTTTAAGATTTTTAAATGAAATTTAAATTGGGTTTTAAAGAAAATAAGCTCTTAAAAACTTTTTTTTGGTCTAATTTATGTCTTTTGGCTATTAAAATTACCTAGAACAAATATTTTTGTTTTTCACGCAAACACCTTTCCCGCACGTGTTATGTAGCCATTGTAGAAAAACAGATGAGTCAAGACAAAAAAATTTTTTGATTGCCTGCAATTCCACCATATGGAAATAATGCCTGTAACATTTTAGGCAAGATTTTCTTCTATAAATATATAAACACACACATATGTTTACACATACACAGATACAGGAATCACTGGAACAGAAATAATCATACTATACCTTTAACAAATAATTATACTATGTGTATCTTACTTAGTAATCTTTTCCTAATTTTCTCAATGATATATTATGGCATTTCTCATAATAGTCTCTTCTATGGCTATACCACAAACTAACCAGGTTTCTATTTTCAGACTTTTGGGTTATTTCAAAATTCTAGAACACCCTTGTGCATAAAGGATTTCATAAAATGTAAGGCACCATCAATGAGAAGATATATTCCAATTTCAGAGATGTCCCAATGAAAAATGAACACCTTAGAATTTATGAAATGTAGGGCATCTTTGCACACTGATGTGATTTTTATCTTGAGAAATATTCTTAGAATTAGATTTCTGGGTTTTGATATTTTTAATCTTTTGATACATATTGCCGATTGCCCTCCAATTTCTCCCCTGCTTACAATATAGGGGTATTATTTTCTTTCCTTATACCCTTGCCAAATTTGGGTATTATAATTCTTATTTGAATGTGTTAATCTGACAGGTCGAAAAGGGTATCTCATTTTAGTTTTAATTGGAATTACATGACTATTATGAGGTCAAAGTATTTTAATATATTTATTGACCCTTTGTTTTTCATACATTATGACTTGCCAAGGTGTTGTTTGAAATATTACACTAATCTTGTGACTCTATACTGTAAGGGCATTCAAGGAGGAAAGTTTATCTCTTAGGATCAATTGTACTATGTGTCCACATAGGATTCTAGCAAACCGCCATTTTGATCCTTATTAGATGACAAATATCACCCATCTCAAAGCCTTATGATGCCAGCTGACTCCCTCTAGGTGCATTCTTAGACCCAAACTTCAACAGTTTGGGAGGGGAAACCTGTGTCATGTGTGACAGAAGAGTCATTGTTATTCTAGACATACTCCTGCCAACTCTGTTGCCAATGGCACCTCATGTTTTCCTATCTAACACTCTAATGTCCAAAATTTTCACTGAGAATTTTATATAATAGTTAAAAATGGGAAAAAATCCAAAGGCTACCAGTAGGAAATTGTTTACATAAATTAGGTCAAATTGATGGATTAAATAATATGTGGCCATTGAAACTGAAATATAATATTTAGTGACAGAAAAATGTCCTCAATATAATGTTAACTAAAAATTCAAGTTTACAAAGTAGTATGGGCACATATACATAATGTGTATAGTTATATGTATATATGTTAATATACATAGTAATACATATGTTAGTATATTAACAGAATTATTTATGGGATTGTGGGTTATCTTGATTTCATTCTCTGGGTTTCAGCATTTTTCAAATTTTTGCAATAAACCTATATGCAAAAATATTTTTAAAATTTAAAAATTATAAAGCAAACGTCAACATCACTCTAAATGCTAAGTCACTACAAATATTACACATATGATTAGTGTCAGGAAGTAAAAGGCTGTCTGCTGTAATGTCAACTAATATCGTCTCTCAGATAACCTTCCAAGGACTTTATGTGTACTTGTACTTATTCATTTAATCCTGAGAATGGTCCTATGAGTTCAATACATATACAATACATATACATACACATATATATATATATACACAAACTTGCTCAAGACCACACAGCTAATAGGTAGTAGAGGAAGAATTTGGACTAAGAAGTTGGTCTTAGAGTATATGTGCTTAACTATGATACTATTTTGTTATCACTATTATTATTATTATTATCATTATTTTTTTGAGAGGGAAAGAGAAAAGGAGAGGGGGAGAGGGAGAGAGATGCTTAAGCAGGCTCCATGCCTAGCATGGAGCCCAGCACAGGGCTCAATCTCACAAGTCTGAGATCATATCCCGAGCTGAAATCAAGGGTCAGACACTTAACTAACTGAGCCACCCAAGAGCCTCCATCACTATTATTTATCAAAACTTTATTCTGGAAGTGTTATACAGTTTTATAATAATGCAATAAAAATGACAAATACAATTACTGGAAAGGTTGATGATGTTATTAATGAAAGACCCAAGGGTGACTACGAAATCTTTCAGAAATATTAAGGCAGTAAACTAAATGGCCAGCTACACCAGCGAACAAATCATATACCATAGTTAGAAATAACTTTAATAAAAATGCTGAAAGATAATATGGAGAAAACATGAAAATTCAATTAGAAGGTATATCAGACTTGAACAGATTGAGTCTTAATATATTCTGTGTGAGAAATCTGAATATTTTACACGTGTAACTATTTTAAAATAATGGCTTAATTGTAATTTAAATTGAATGCCATATAAAATGGCTTTAGTACTATTCTAAGATATCATATAAATATTAAAATTTCACAACACAATGTGACTTATTTTTCTTAGTTTTTATCATCTCAAGAGTTTTGGTTTTAAAAAAAAGTTAATTTTTCTAGATTGCTCCACTCTTCTGGACTTAAAAATTATTTTGCAGATCAATCTTGCAATCTCAACACTGCATAAATTAATTACCAATTGCAAAGCCATTTTCATAGTCATAATTGTATTCGAGGCAGTATTTTTTGGTCAGGTCCTCTAATCTGCAGTCAATGTCCTCAGCATCACTACAAAATGATGGGACCTGCAAATAAAAAATGAAGAGTATGAAATGTAAATTCCACGTCTGTGTGCTCTGGATAAGCCCTTTATTCTGTTGGTCTTCCATTTCCCTCCACAGGAGGGAGGGAGGAGAGGAACAGAGCTCTTTGTGCTTCGGGACAGACCCCGCCCCTCGTCCGGGCCCTCCCCTGCAGCCTCTGATACGTGTGGACCACCAGGATTAGTTTCAAGTCTTTTTTCTCTGTGCATGTCACTGATCCCCAGAGGTCCAGGACCCCTGGCACACCTCTTGTCTCTAAACATTCACCCCATATGGCTCTTTAGATCCCCTTTCTCTGATTCTTTCCCCCACCCATCTCAGTCCTCAGAACCTTCATCTGCCCTCTGGATCTCAGGCACCAGTAAATCTCCTATTATTTTTTTTTTCACCTCTCTTCATGGTCCCTTCATCTTTGTTCTCAATGACACCTCACCTTTCAGTTTTCTCAAACCATGGATGTGGCAGTGGAGGAAGTGTCCTCCTCACTCTTCCCTGCTGTTTCCAGATCACGCTCCCATGCCCCCCCTTAGGGCCTCACAGTCCTGAAGCTCGCTGCATAGTAGATGGCCCCTCTGTGCAGCAGCCACCTACAGCCTTTCCCTATTCTGCATCACCCCCTCATTCCAAGAATATCTAGTAACTGTCACTGTTATCATTCTTGGTGATTTCTATATCCATCTGGCGAATCTCCCATCACCTTGGCTTCTCACTTCCTTTTCCCCCTCTCCTCCAGTCTTCCAGCCTTACTTTGTTCAGTGCGGTCATGGTCATACCCTCAGACCCCATCACTACCAATAACTGCACCCTCTCTTACACCCGGAAGTCTCTGACTTCATCAAATTTATAATCCATGGACCCTACCACCTCTTCGCTGTCTCTCAGTCTGATGTCTCCACCTCCTTGTTCATCCGTCTTAGATTCTATGGCTTATCACCAGGAATCCCTCCTTCACATGCACCCATCTCCACCGCTTGTCTGCAGAACCCATAACCCTAGTTAAGCTAATTGCTCTGCTTTCTTTACATGTGCACCCACGTGGTTAATTACAGCTTGAGAGAAAACACAATCCTGCTTCCTGCCAATCCTACCACCTTTCTTTAGCACATTCATTTGCATTTTCCTAGAAAATTATTTTATACCATCAACTCCCTTTCCAGACCCTCACAACTCCTCCCTCCATCCTTACTCTCTCAGCTGATCACTCCACATCTTTTTTTCTGTGAGAAAACAGAAGTCAGAAAAGATCTTTTGACACACTACTACCGCTGGGTGTACCCACTCGTGTATCTGTGTCCCTGTATCAGTCAACACTGCCTCCTTGACTCCCCTCTTTCTCCCACACTGGACATCAACCCAACTACCACTGAATCTACTCTTAGCATCTACCCAAAATCCAAGCTGCCTACTCTGTTAGGGATACAAATATGTATATAACACATTTTCTTTGAGATGTTCAGCACAAATTAAATACATTGTTTTGCTTTCCTATAAACAGTGAAAAAGTCCTAAACAAAAATGCATGAAAAAGAAAGTCCTTTCAATGTTCAATTATCTCTCATAAAATAAATACAGTCTACAATGGCATTTTTGTCATACTTTAAATAACAAAGCAGACATTTTCAAACCACATGGACCCCACGCTTCTCTGGCTTTCTGACTCAGAATGTTTTTAAAAACTCAAAAATGTTTTAATAAAGATTCACTTATAATTCATTCCAGAAGTCCAAAACCTATAAGCAATCCTAACTATTAGGAGCAAGTTTGGATTACAGAGAGGCGGGAAATCATTAGGACACAGAATTCCAGCGGCAGGTTACCCTGAGAAGCTATGAAAAGCTCAAGAGCATCCTTTAAAATCCAACAAATACTGCAGACATACCATTTTCCCCAGGGTAGTCTCAAATGCTTCAGAAAACTTCTTCAGCAGATCTGTATCATCACAACGAGTTGCTTTGTATAGCATCTCAAAGGATTTGAACCCATGATTTG
The DNA here is from genome assembly GCF_010015895.1 of Lontra canadensis. NCBI lineage: Eukaryota > Metazoa > Chordata > Mammalia > Carnivora > Mustelidae > Lontra > Lontra canadensis. Next base: position 24,770,973 of record NW_022631013.1, read on the forward strand.
CAAAACGTTTTACTGGAAAATGTTAGAGAAAACAGCTTCAGTTCTTTAAGTGTTTTCAACACAAAGATTTAATTGTCTTTGTAATAACTGTAACTTAGGACTTTGGCTCTAAAATGATTTGTGGGATGGCTATAAAAACAAGAGATGACAGTTAAGACAATTTCCTAGGCATTAATTGATCACAATAAACCATGAATCAGTCAAGCGGCACTGTATCCAGTTACCCCATAATGAGGTTTGCTTTGATATATTATTCTTTAGTTTACAACCACATTAAGAAAATGAACATTTAATGGAAAAAGAGATTTAAAAATTTTTAAATTATATTCCTGGGAATTTTTGAAAAAGCCTGTCTGGGTCAAAGATATCTTTTATATCTATATAATTTTGTATCATATATGTTTCTATTATATTTTTAACCAAAATACATAAAAATTTTCTAACCATGATGGACAATCATAATCCTTGAAAGTGTAATTCCCACAGAGAATTCCCCCTTGGATCAGAAACTTGCATGGTTAGACATAGCAAGCTGTCCCATAATATTCTGAGACAATGATTCCTAGTAGCATCAGGATGAAAATCCTACTGTCTAAATCTGTGATGGAGGTGAGTGATATTGCAGAACTTTTAATTACTACCCAAATTTGTGGGAAAAAGTAGCTCAAATAATTGGGTTTTATTCTCTTTTCAGGACACTGGCATTTAAACTCCAACTATAGTAATGAATCAAGGATTCATTCCAAAGAGTATTTATTTACACTAGACAAAGACACTGGCTATTTTTATAATTATACATATATTTAAGATTATGGAATAGCTCTAAATATAAATCAGACCTGCAGAGATTGTGACTGATGTTTCTCTATCACATATAATGGATCTAACTTTAACTAAATATAAGCTCTTCTACAGACTATGAGACTATAAGTTCAAGTTTATAGATCAAGAACAACATGCTGACATTTCTATTTCTGGTAAATAACAAAGATTGGGCCAAGATGGGTTTGCCTGAAACAGAATCTTGTCCTGTACCAATCAATAATGAGACTCTGATGGGCTAACTTTTTAAATCAAGGGCTGAACATTTCTCTTATTCACAAACATTTCAAGTTCATGACACCATTTTTTTTTTCAAGTAAGCTCTATGCCCAATATGGGGCTCAAACTCATGACCCCAAGATCAAGAGTTGCATGCTTGCTCTACTAACTGAGCCAGCCAGGTGCCCTTCATGGCACCATTTTTCATTCATCAAACCCAATCCCCATAGTAAGGAGGTTTTCCTCTTAAATGCTCCGAAACATACACACACCCAAACACACATACACACACACACGAAAGGAGTCCAGAAAGAAATTAAAACTTACTAGCACAGTCTGGCCACTCAGTGGAATATGGTGGCTTCCAAATTCCATCTTCGTAAGCACAGTAATACTTCTCAGTAGAACCTTCTGTGAAATCATAGCCCTCTGAGCAACTTAATGTGCAGTTAACTCCAGCAATATCTTGAGTACATATAAAATCCCCATTTACAGGTGTAAATGGAACTTCACAGGGAGAAGCTGCGTTAAAAAAAATTATACTATTTCCATACAGTGGTTTAAACAATATAAATTAAATTCTATGAGTCTAAGCTGAATTTTGAAAAGGACTCCTCCTGTCCACCAGCATTCCTAGAAGAACTTTCGCCATAAATCCTTAGTGTGAGAACATGACAACATATACCTCTTGGTTCCTAGGCGGGCACAGTTGAAAAGCTGTACCTATGTGTGACTAGAGGCTGTGCATATTTTATAAATGCTAAGCTACTTCTGACTTGGGGTTGTTATTTGTGGCCTTCCTATAGTGAAAGTGAAAACTAGATAGCATTACGTAGTAAGTACATTTGCAGAGTCTGTCTCCTCAGCTATTCAAAACAGTAATGTTTTGTACTTTCAGTGAAAATGTTAATGAAATGTTAAAGACCACCTTTGAAGAAAATATTTCTATGTATCATGAAGTGAGGCAATGACAATGGGAAATGCAAATAAGATCTGGCTGTATTCTAACCTTATGAATCTATACCACATAGTCCATTTTCTCTCACTAAATACAGCAATTACATATAGCGAATGTCGACTAGGTTTCTGGAGGGTTTTTTTTTTTAAGATTTTATTTATTTGACACAGAGAGATCACAAGTAGACAGAGTAGCAGGCAGAGAGAGAGAGGGGGAAGCAGGCCCCCCATCGAGCAGAGAGCCCAATGTGGGGCTCAATCCCAGGACCCTGAGACCATGACCTGAGCCAAAGGCAGAGGCTCAACCCACTGAGCCACCCAGGCACCCCATGAAAAGAATACCTTTTATGACAATGTGGATGTCACAGCTTCTGTTATTGCCTGAGGGGTCAGTGGCCGTATATCTCACTACAGTCTCCCCGTGAGGGAAAAGGTCTCCTGGTGAATGGCTCCTGGTGATGAGCAACACAGCCCCTAGAGAGGAAAGAAGGGACCCAGTCTGGGGGTGACTGGTCTGTAGTCACTTCATCAGTTCCTGTATTTGAATTTTCACTTTCTCTTTATATAACCAGCTAGGTATTCGATTTATGTTGATTTGGTTACTAGTAAAAAAATAAAAGATGCAATGTTTATACTGTAACACAGAAACATTAGATTCAAAAACCTCATCGGAGTAAGGCATTCTTGCTAAATAAATGGTTTTCCCTGAGTAGATCAGTCTATTGGAATACTGGGAACATTTTTTAATTCTTTATTTAAATTCAATTTAGGTAACATATAGGGTATTATTAGTTTCAGGGGTAGAATTTAGTGATTCATCAGCTGTATATGACACCTGATACTCATGACATCAAGAGCCCTCCTTAGTGCCGGTCACCCGTTTATCCCTTCCCCCCACTCACCAATATTGGAAATTAAATTAAGAAATTTATTTAATTTGCATTTTAATTGTCGCTTACTGGGTTTTAGTGAGACCTTTAACATGAACTTCAAACGTATTTCCTCACTTTTTTCCTACTTTCCTACGAAACTTTCTGACTTTAGGGGACAAATCTTGGAGAAATGAAGAGGACTACAGAGAAGTGTACTAACAACATTACTGTAGTGCACAATTCATGCCTTCAGGACGATGTAAACATAGAGAATTTATCAGAAATCTTCAAGAACAACAACTAGGTTTAATAAATGTGCATTAGACACTGAATGAAGGGAAACCCCAGGGGCAGGTAAAATGAGTAATATTAAATTATATATAATTATCCTAGCATTAAAACATATTACCTTATATGATTATTCATTCCACTTAAACAAGGAGTAATTTGCTTTTCGTTTCTTTTAACCTTTTTAAAAGCTTTTAAAAATGAAATACAATTCAGTGTTAACCACGCTGACCACAAAATCTCGGCGTCCGCACCTGAGTTGTCTGAGAACTGAGGCTCATCCCACACCGCAGGGTACTCCTTCTCTGAGACCTGCATCGGAGGTGGGGATCTGCACCAGTCTATGCTAGGTGGTTCTACATCTAAAAAAAACAGGAAAGCAGAGAAAGAAGTTACAACTGGTATTCAAAATTGACGTGGTGTACACAAGAGAACTGACGTCTACTTGCACTAGCAGAGAACCTTGACCTTGTTAGACTGGCCCTGGAGCCGCTTTTGACAATGAGATTTGTGGTAACCCTGGTCTCCAGGCAAAAGAAAGAGCTGACTCTTGTTAATTATTTTGTCCTCTGCCTGCTGAAGAAGAAATACTAGGGTCCTAAAATCACCCTGAGCACGGCCATGTTCAAGGCAATTCCGGGGGCATCTGGGTGGCTCTGTCAGTTGAGCGTCTGACTCTTGGTTTTGGCTCAGGTCATGATCGCTGGGTTGTCAGATCAAGCCCTTAATAGGGCTCCACACTCAGCATGGAGTCTGCTTGACATTCTCTCTCCTTCTCCCTCTGCTCCTCCCCCGATCACTCACTATCTCTGCCCCCCCAATAAATAAATAAATCTTTAAAACAAAAGTTTTTTTTTTTTTTAAGACAATTCTGGATGTGGTGGGCATGCCACCCAGAGTAGTGAAGCCGATGGACCAGGAAATGAAGAGAACCTTCCCAGAGAAGCAGGAGTGAGACGACCAAATCTCAGGACAGGCAAATCTAAGGGACTCATCTGAGGTCATTACGCTAAAAAACTGCAACCATGGGCATTAAGACCAGGGTATTTCTACCCGTGATAGACAAGAACATATACTCGGAAATTAAATGAGCGGTATCTGTGAGAATATGTAGATTTCTGTTTCATGCTAAGTCTTTTCTCTTTTCCTCATGCTTGTCATTTCATTAGTGCAGTGCCTACTGATTTTCTAGACTGTAAACGCTGCCCACCCGTGACGAAGTCTCTTGCAGTTAGTTTTTCACTGCACGGCACCTGGTCCATAACCCACGCACAGAAAAAGTTGCTGAATAAAGAAAAACGTAAAGAAATGCTCATTGGAGGTCTGTGCACTTGAAGGGTGCCGAATCGAGTCAATTCAGAGTTGAACTGACAAATCCGGCAGTGTTCACGGTTTTCCCAAAAGAAATTGCAAACAGGTATTTCCAAGATTTTCTTAAACTTATCTGATCCTAGGCAAACATTTTATTTTTTCAAAGATTTTATTTACTTATTTTTCAGGGAGAGAGAGAGGGAGAGAGTACAAGCAGGGGGAGCAGCAGTCAGAAGGAGATGCAGGCTCCCCGCTGAGCAAGGGGCCTGATGTGGGGCTCCATCCTAGGACCCTGGGATCCTGATCTGAGCTGAAGGCAGATGCTTAACTGACTGAGTCACCCAGGTGTCCCTAGACAAACCTTATAAAGTTGAATTGCAGGCACAAAAAAGCAGGAAGACTCCGTTAATTACTGTCAAAGAACAGGAGGTACTAGCGGAGGCATTGTCTCCAAAGGAGAAAGAAAGCCTATTTCAAAGCAAGTGAGGCCGCATTCCTGGAATGCTAAGCAAAAGCATTCTTGCTTCCTCTCATTTATCAGTAAGATACCCACACCCTGTCATCTGAGGAAACAAGCAAGTGCAGGCTTTAGAATATTTTCTCTGTCTTTTTCTGTCTCTGTCTCTCTCTGCCCCCTCTCTCCTTGTCTCCCTTTCTCTCACCTTCCCCTGCTTCCTCTTCTTTTCCATTTCATCTCTCTCTCATAATTTGAAAATCCAGTGTCTAGCTAGACACTTGAGTACACATTTCACATTTCACCGTGCTGACTCTTCATTGTGAAAAATTAAAACTTGGCAAATGCTTGAACCACAGTTCCATGTCTAAAATCACAGTATCACAAAAAACAAATCCAGCGTATTTTTCATATGACTGGTCAAGTTCATGTTTAAAACAACACTGAACAAGCAATAAAAAACAAAAACAAAAACAAAAACGCTAAGCACTATGAAATGAATGAGGCTGATTTTTACTTGGATCTCTTTTTATCGACTTTTACCCAAACCTCTAATTTCTAAGATAAGGAGCCAGTGTGATATACATTAGTTATTTTAAGAAGTTATGCAAAATTCTTGAAATATTATGAATTTAATGTGTTGAATTTTTAAACAAGCATATTAAAATACATGAGATGAATATAGGAAACGTCAATATGTTTACTAGAGCTTAATGTGTGTCAGGCACCAGCTTAAGTGGTTTATGAATTTCAAGTAATTAAAAACCTCAAATAACCCTATGATGTAATGTATTTATTCATTCTATTTTTGGATAAGGAATCAGAGGCACAGAGAAATTACTGGTCACACTGCCTTTAAGTGGGTGAACAGACTCAGACTGGGCTCCAAGTCTGTGCTCTTGACCACTACAGACTGCTACGTGTCCTGTCTCTCCATGCGTTACATCTTGGTGGTGGGTGTCTGCTGTCCACTGTATATCTACTCGATTGACTGGAAACACAAAGACGAACTGGGAGATGGAGTTGCAAATCAGTGCATGTCTCCAGCCCCCAAAAAGGACTGACCTACAGCAGTGGTTGTAGGGATGAAGAGGCTGGGACAGATTTCAGAGACAATAAGTAGATGAAACCAGCAGAACTTGATAATTCATTGAATGCTGGTGATGGAAGGAAAGGAGTCAAGGATGACTTCCAGATTTCTGGAGGTAGGTGTTTGGCTGGGCCACTTTCTGAGCTGAGAAACATACTGGGTCTGGGTGAGTCTGACATGCCTATAGGACATCTACATGGAAAGCTCAGTAGGCAGTTCTATACATTCGTTTGAACTTCAGAAAAGAGATTGAGATAGAAATCTGAAAGTGGTCAGTTAACAGAATCAGTAGGAAAACTACTAAAAAACAGAAAGAAAGAGAAGAGGACTGGAACGCTGGAGATGAGTCACAGTTGAAAACTGGCCTGAGGAAGAGAAGCCACTTAGGAAAGAGATAAAAAGGAGAAATGAGAACAATGGGTTGGCAAATCAAGAAAAGACTGGTGTCCGATAAGCTAGGGAAGGAGACGTTTTTAATAAGGAGAGTGTGGTTAATAATGTAAAATCTGGGGGCGCCTGGGTGGCTCAGTCGGTTAAGCGTCTGCCTTCAGCTCAGGTCATGATCTCAGGGTCCTGGGATGGAGCCCCACATCAGGCTTCCTGCTCAGTGGGAAGCCTGCTTCTCCCTTTCCCTGTGACCCTCCCCCTGCTCATGCTCTCACTCATGCACACTCTCTCTCAAATGAATAAATGAAAAATCTTAAATTTTTTTTTTTAATCTAAGGAAAGATTGTGTGAAATGAGAACTAGAAAGTGTGTAGTAGGAGTAACTCTAGAGTTCATTGGGTACCCGGATGACAGCAGTTTATAAGTGGAGGGGACAAGAGCCAGACATATTGAGTGACTTTGAGAATACATGGCCCTTGAGACAAAACAGCTGGCAACCCCTGGGAACTTTTCAAAAGGCTCATATTGGAAGAAATCAAAGAGAGACAGGGATATGTAAAGGGCATGGAGGTTTCAAAGAGGGAGTGGCTTGAGCAGGTTTCAAAGCCCATAGAGAGAATCAGTGGGAGGGAACTTGTCAAAGAAAAAGGAGCAGCAAAGCCCTTCAGATTATTCTCACGAACCCACCCAAATAATTTCATGGCTTACCAATAACCTTGACACGGAAAGTGCAGCTGGCTTGGTTGCCGGAGAGGTCAACTGCTGTATATGTGATGGCAGCATCTCCAATTGGGAAAAGGTAAGGTGGGGTGAAAGCTGGATGAACATGGACTGATACCTTTTAGAGATAAATGAATATTTTGAAAGTGAAAGTTAATAGCAATGATACATTTTTTTAACTTAACTATTATTAGGAAAAGTGAAATTTAAACAATGATACAGTATTTCATACATATAGCAAATAGAAAAAAAAATAGGCACAGCCTTGTGGTGTGTTTCTTTCCAACTATTTTTCTATTTATATAGTTTATATAGCTGGCATATGTATGAAATGTTATTCCTTGTTTTTTAAAATATAGTATCTTAAAACATTCTTTATGCTGTTATATAGTCTTTAGAACTTAAGAAGACTCTTAAATGTCTCCAAAATTTTCTATAGAATATGTATATGCTAATTTTAAAAAATCTATTGAAGGACATTAAAACTGATCCCAAATTTTCCTATAATAAACTGGGATGAACAGTTTTGTACAGGTAATTCTAAGATTTTTAAATTATGTCTCTATAACACATTTCTAGGACATAATTACTAGCCTCAAAGTCACTAACAATTTATTAATAGATAATACAAAATTTCTTTCCCAAAACATGGTAATAATTTGCATTCCCATTTGTCAGTATCTGACAGTGTCACTGTTGAATTTCCCACTCTAAGTTCTCTGCCCTGTATTAAATACCATTACTTCTTGGTTAACTCAAAAATATGACACCAGGTAATTGCTTTAGTTCACAATTTCTTAATGTCTCTGACTAAGACTACATTCTCATATGTTTGCAAGATATAGATATATTCTTTCCTTTTTGAATTACACATTTGCCTTCTTAGGCCATTTGAAAATTATATGATAGAAATACATTTATATTAATGTGTTAGGTAATGAATATTCTAACCTTTGACAAGTCTGAAGCATTTTTCTCTTTGCTATTTATCTTTTTATTTGGGTATTTTTAAAAATAAAAATTTAAAAATACTTTTGTAGTGTTTGTCTTTTCTATTGTACTTTTAAAAATATTTCAACACACGGGGGAACATCTAGTGTGAACTCTCATTAGACCCTGAAATATGCCGCTGTATTCCTCTTAGTGCTTGTTGATTATGATGAAGGCAACAATAACATGTGTTTTCACAGGCCTCTTAATGTAAAGTAGAAACCACACATGATAGACATCACCTACAGTACATTTAGTCCTAGAAGTCACATTTGTGCTTTTATTTATTTTTTAAATTATGTTCAGTTAGCCAGCATAGAGTACATCATTAGTTTCTGATGTAATGTTCAACGATTCATCAGTTGCTCATAATACCCAGTGTTCATCATAACCCAGTGCCCTCTTTAATAATCATCACTTGGACATGTGCACTTTTAAAATTCAGATTTAAAAGTTACCTTGTCTTTAGTTATCTAAAGAAAAATATCATATGATCTCATTTAACGCAGAATCTAAGAAAACAAAAAATCACACCCCTAGATACAGAGAACAGGTGGTGACTGTCAGAGGAGGGGATGGGGCCGGGGAGGGGGTATGAAGTGGGGTAAAGGGGGTCACAAGGTACAAACTTCCATTTATAAAATAAAAAAATCCTGGGAATGTAATGTGCAGCATGGTGACTATAGTTATTTTTTTTTTAAGTTACCTTGATTCTAAGTATATTCAGCACAATGATTACGACAGTGTTTGTGTGTGTGCTGTGACCTCCCCTCACCCCAATATAGCCTGGCTGGCACAAATTATACATGTTTACACACAGTTGTGAAAACAATGTACCATAAAAGCATCTTCGTGTATGTGAATACTAATAGTGTTAAGTCCTAAATGAATTCCTTTTTTAACATCTGATGGATAATTATATCAAGCTATATACAATAGTGAAATATTGTATTCTGTGTTAGAGAAAGCTGAATTAAAAACTGATCTCTCTTTCACATTGGCCAATATACAATCATTTAGGGCTCATATTTTAAAAGATACATTCATAAATAGGAATTAATATTGTTTCCACATCTTTTTCTTTTTCTTAAAAGTTCAGCAGAGCCTAGGTAAGGGGCAAAGAATTCTTAGGCAATCTTAATGGATACATAATACAACAAATCCACGGAGTACAAAGTTTCCATTTTAGAGATTCTTATCTGAGATTTCTAGTTAAATACTCAAGGCTGATCATTCCTCCAGCCAAAGAGGCATTAATATTTATGAGTACAGTATATATCAAGAGAATGGTCATTAGTATAGTAGTAAATCTTCGATATCTCACATATTTGCAGTGCATTTAAAATCTATTCAAAAAGGATGCAAATGTTCACACAAACCTTACCTTTTCCCCAGAGTTGTCTTTACTTGTTGGGATTTGCCAGGTGATATTGGCAGAGTCTTGCTGTTCCTGAGTCTTGGCCTCTATGTCCTTAGGACAGCTGATTTGAGGAGCCTCCACATCTGACTCAGAAAATGCACAAATCAGTGAATCGATTGCTGGGTAATTCTAAGTCATTTAAGAAAGAGGTAAAAATATGTGAATACTGTGTGACTCATTGTTTCCATCCCAGTTCCAGATTAGTTTGGAATATGCGACGGCCTTCAGCGTCATGGCTTATGAGGCCCTTCCTGACCTGGTACCTGTTGACCTCTTAGCTTCACCTCTTATGGTCCCCGACAGGAAATCACTCTCCAGGCTGGATACTCTCATTCCCATGCCAATTCCCTGGTCTTTCTTGCACCTGTGCCTTTGTGCCTGAGTCAATGCCCTCGCCCTTCTTTACCTAGATAACTCCTTGTCCTTTCTCAGCTTAGACACGAGCTCCTCAGGAAGCGCTCCCTCCACAGGCTCCCACAGCCCTCCATCCTTCCTGACCATAAAACACAACATGCCATTTTGAAATTGAATTTTCGCCCCCCAGCAGAATTCGCATTTGTTGAAGGCCAGGATAGCTCTTGTCCCATTGTGTTAAGTAGTACACTGGAAGCTTGGTAAATATTTTTGAATGGAATGAAGAAACAGAAAAAAAAAAAAAAATAAATGTTAACTGTGGCCGGAAGGAACTACACTTGAAAACAAGACTGTCAAGTAGAATTAATTGGCAGTGCTAAAATGCACTGTCAAAACAACAAATGGAAGCCAATGATATTTTCTGCAGCATGAAACTCTGTAATACAGATACTGAGTTAGACAGAGGTGGTAACGTTAAACATATCCCCATCAGTCACTGTAGAGCTAAGTTCTTATATATAACATAAAAGTTCTTATTTTAAGTTATGTTAAATTAGGTCTATGATAACTTGCAGCTGGATATATCCTAGTTGATATAATCTGAGTCTCATATCTTGTTTTTTGAAAACTTTATACAATTTATATTCTCTTTTTCTTGGAGGGGTTGACACCTGGACACTTTTCCCCCCACAAATATGAGTTACCATATTGACTCTGAAAATCTAAAAAAGTAGTTGAGTTTTCATTCACACTTGAATAATAGTTTAACTGGATTTAGAACTTAAAGTTTCTATTTTCTTTCTGTATTCTTTGGACATGGCTGTATTTCCTTCTGGCATTTAGAGTTGTAAATGAGAAGTATCATGTAAGTCTGCCTCTTGTTTCTTTTGTGCAATTCCTCTTTTTTCTCTGGAAACTGAGTTAAGATTTTCTTGTTAAACTCTGGGCCTCAGAAATTTTGCCAGTCATGAAAATATGCCTGTCTAATGGTCAGGAGCCATGACTGATCTCATGTTTCAAGTTTAGCTCAGAGAAACTTCCTTCTACTAGTAAGAAAGTTCTTCTCCTCCATCCACTTCCCTCTCTCCTTCTGGAACTCTTTATTAAATGTACATTGGGGCTTTTTCCTATCCTTGGTATTTCTTAACTTCCATCTTTTTTTGATCATTTGGGATATTCGGGTTCTTTATTATTTCTCCATTCTGAGGGAACTCTCAGTTTGGTTCTTCAAATCACTAATACTGTTTTCAACGACATCTGCTCCATTTTGTTTACCCTTCTCTTAGAGATATTTTTGATGTTTTTACTTCTGAAAACTCTTTTTTGTTCTCGACACCCCCTTTTTCATAGCAGTCTGTTCTGGCTGCAAGTAAGATGGCAATGGCCTCCTGTGAAAGTTATGGGATGCAGGTTTTCAAGGGGAATGGGGTGCCTGGGTGCCTCAGTTGATTAAATGTTTGACTCTTGGTTTTGGTTTGGGTCATGATCTCAGGGTTGTAGGATTGAGTTGAGGATTTTCCCTCTCCCCCACTCTTTTAAAAAAAACAAAAACAAAGCACTGATAACTTGCTTCTTTTTGAATTGACTCAGTCCCATGGGCTTTATATGGGCCAGAAATTCCTCAGAGATTTTCATCTCCTGATGGAAGACTTACCTGATTTCCAGCTTTAACATTATCCTTATATTCTACTTCTTCTGTCATTGCCTGGCGTATTGGAATTGGATTTTGTAAATCCATCATTTTGAAACAGAAACCTTCATAGAATGTATTAGGATAACTCCTACCACTTTATCTTGGATTTGCAACAAAAGCTGCAAAGAGGGACAGGCCCACCCTGTACCAACATGGCATTATATAGGAATCTCATTTTCAACCTGACCAACATAGGGGGCTACCTTTACACACAGCTGTCTGAACTTTGGCGCTCCACTTCCCAGAGGTGGTGCATCTCACGTCTTCTCTGACCCCTGATAAAACGAATCCTCGGCGGCAAATGAGCTGACAGACCGTCCCAGGTCTGGCCGGCTGCTTGCCACAGCTGTGGGGGGAGATGAGGACCCCTCTGGGCTTCTGAAAGGTGGGGCAGTGGCGCTCTGTTGTAAGGGAATGAAAGGATGTTATTTGCATTCCCACCAATTTCAAGAAAAATAAAATTATGCTGCCTAGGAAATGACATAAGTCATTAAACGGTATCTGTTTATGACACTGAACATATGATACATTATAAATAACGCTAAACTATACATCTGTGGTTATCTCATGTTACTTTGTCAGTGTAACCATACACTGAACATTTCTAACTGGCACTTTAATTAATGCCAACTGTGACTTTTATCACTGGCTTGGAGCACCTTCTTTCAGTCTATAGAACATTTATGGCTCTAAAGTATAAAACAGTAAATTAGGGCACCTGGGTGGCTCAGTCAGTTAAGTGTCTGCCTTCAGCTCAGGTCATGATCCCAGGGTCCTGAGATCAAGTGTGACATCCTGCTCCTTGCTCAGCAGGAAGCTGTCTTCTCCCTCTCCCTCTCCCTCTGCCCCTCCCCCTCCTCATGCATGCTCTCTCTCTCTGTGTCTCATTCTCTCTCTCAAATAAATAAAATTTTTAAAAATAAATAAACTAAAATAGTAGATTCCCTCTTTCATGGATTAACCAGTATATTCAGCAACCTGTCTCCATTTTATGAGTTCTTTTGGTTCTATCTTTAACTGAGCACATTATAAGAAAAGTTTTCATTCCCTCCCTCAAATCACTGTGTCATTCTGGGGCCCTGACCCTTTATGTTATCTTTGGAACAGATGTAGGAGGCAGAATGCAAGTAGAATGGAAAATCAAGACTAAGACTTACTGTGGGATGTGTGTAAGCGTGTGTGTGTGTATGTGTGTGTGTGTGTCCCTGCCCATGTGCACATTTATTTGTTTTGTACTGATTCTACTGGCAGCACTCCTAGCATCTTTAGTCTGTATTTCCGATGTAATAACTGCTAACATTTATTCAGTATGTACTATGCCAGGCATTTCTCCAAGTGCTTTACGTGTATCACTCAATCCTACGCACTGAGGGGTACCGTTATCATTCCCACTTATAAACAAGAGTGTTGAGGCACAACTATGGGAAAGTCACCCACAGTCAACATCCTTGAGGTCACCCTGTAGGTATGTGGCAGACTCTGTGTGCTCCAAAACACTTCACCACCACGCCTACCCCCTGAAATTTCTTTCAAACTCCTGCTCCGGCAAAAGCAATTTTTTCTGAAAAATTGGTTGTTTCTTTATTTTTGCACAATATGTGCCAAACGACTGCCCAGACTTTCTGTTGTGCTGCAATAAAGAGGAAAATCAGAGCCAAATTTGTGGTTCAAATGTAATGACCATGTGGGTCTCAATATCCCTTATTTAGGGATGGTTCTTTGTAAATTAAGAAAATTATCATTTTAGCTGTGATAGTCATTGAAGATTTTTTTCCCGGTTAATATGCTCTTTTTTATTGTTTATGTTATTTTGGATAAATATTCTTTAATTTTTATATAGTCTAATCCACTGATTTTATTTCTACTTCTTGTATACTTAAGTTCTGAAATTGGTTAACATTCACATATTTTAACTATACTCTCTTCTAATTTTTAATGGTTTTATTTTTTAATTTATATTTTAAAATCTACAAAGAACTGATTTCAGTGTCTGGTGTGAATTAAAGACACACAAGAATTTCATTTTATTTCATTTGTTTTTCCCAAGGAGCTAGCCAATTTTTCCATATTACAAATTGAATAAATCTTTTCTTCTCAACTGACCTGTAATGCTTCCCCAGTAATACATGAGATTCATAAGCTTTGGGACCTATTCAGTTGTCTACATCTATACAGCAGTACTGGCAAATTCTTCATTTTTGTAGTTTTAGTATATATTTTAAAACCCCATAGAGCTACTTTCTCTTTACTATCCTTTATTACTCTTCCTTTTTGATCTTGTTTTTGTGATTTTCGTGTACATATTCTTTCAGATAAGCTCTAGAATCACTACCTACTTTGAAAAGAGGAGCAAAAAAAAAAATCTCTTTTAAGGTATTAAATGAGATTGTACTTTACCTATAGATATATCTAGAGAGTATTACATTTTGATAAAATTTTATAAAAATATTAGGGTTCTCTCTGTCTCTAACATTCTGTAATTTGTATAACACTGTTTCCAGACACTGCTGTTTGAGGTTACATATCTTATATTTTCCATAGGTTTTCTGAATGTGATTTTTCACTATATATTCTATTTATCATTGTATATGGAAAAGTTCTTTATTTGGTATTCTTACGACATTCGGGAACTCTCAGCTCTCTTAGTAGATTCATTCCATTTTGGGGTAGACATGTAATCTATCAAAGATGATGATTTTAAATCCCCAAAGTTCTAATCTTATGATTTATTACAAGTGCTCCAGCTTTGAGAACAATACTACACAATATGGATGATTCTGGGCACGCTTTTCTTTTCCCAGATTTAATAAGTCTGCCTTATATTGTTTCCATAAGTGGTTGCAGGTTTAATAAGGACATCTTTTTTATTATGTCACTTATCAATATGAGCTTCTCAGAATTTTATTGAAAATGTGTTTTAAATGATGATGAGTGGCATTTTTATCTTCTGCTAAGTAACCATGTGAATTTTTCCTATTTGTTACAATGAAACAAGTTATTATGTTGGTTGATTATATCTAATTTTAAGCCCTTCTGCAGACCTAGGTTAAACTGCTGTTTTGACAGGCCATTCTTTTGGTAGTATATTTGCTGTCATAGTTTATTATCTGTTTTTTGGTAATAGCTATCAAGTTGGCAACTTGTAGTAGTGTGATAATACAAATGATTTAGCTTTCCATTATTTGGGCCAAGTTATATGGTATAGAGTTACTGTTTCTGAAAAGTTAAAAAGAGTTTCATTGATCCCTCAGTCATTTTTGGAGTAATTAATGCTCAGATAACATTTTCCATTTTTTATAAGTAATTATACACTTTCATTTCTACTTTTTTCTTGACTCATTTAAAAAATTTTATTTTCATAGAAAATCATACATATCACAGATTTTTAATTTATGTTAACAAATTTATGTATATTGTTTTATTATTCTTTGAAAAATCGAAGGCCTCTATATACTTTGTTATAGCTTCTTAGAATAATTCTGTTTTTGCATTTTTCTTATTTATATTTTAAAAATCTATTATGGTAGGGGTGCCTGGCTGGCCCTGTCAGTTCCAACTCCTGGTTCTGGCTCAGGTCATGATCATAGGGTTGTGAGATCAAGCCCCATATCAGACTCCATGATCAGCGTGAAGCCTGAGATTCTCTCTCCCTCTCCCTCTATTCCTGCCTCCTGCATGTGTGTTCTCTAAATAAAATCTTTAAAAAAATTAAAAACAAATATCTCTTCATTCAAAGATTCCCCTCTTACCCATTCTATGGCATCCTATCTCCCTTCGTAGTTCATTTTCCTTAATTATTAGTGTGTATTTCTTTCAAATTCCATTGCAGTCATTCTTTTCCTAACTTTTGAATTTAATGTTTAGTTTCAATCTCCCTGTTTAATAATGAAAGGATTTATAACTACAAAATTACATCAGTGTATAATTTAGCCCATGTCTTGTAACTGGTGTTAGGAGTTTCTCAATTTCATTTTTTATCTTTTTAAAAATTGCATTTTTTACCTTCTCATTTGTCCATTGAATTCATTTCCTTTATCTCTCTTTCTATGGAAGTCTTTATGCTTCAGTGTTTTTGTCTGGTTCCATACTTTAGAAAATGCTAAGAACAATCATTAATAACATTGATGCTGTTACATGTGTTTCAAATAACCTTTCTTTTTTGCCGGTTGCCTTTTAATAATGTAAAGAATTCACCTGAAGTACAGAAATTTAAATCTTTATGTATCCAAATCTGTTCTTCTTTTCTTTTATTCTTAGGAAATTCTTCTCCATTAAAAACTCAGATTGTCTTTTTATTCTCGAAAGTTCTCCTGCATAAAAATCCGCATCTTTTCTTATATTTCACTCCTTAATTTGCCTGATTTAATTAATCAATTTCATTTAACGATTTTTTTGTATGTATGTAGTGGAGTCAAAATTAATTTTTACATAAGTTTTTTCCCCCATTGATTTCTGGAATTTCCTTTACTGAGTGTTATACTCTTCTATAAACAAACGTTCATTTCTGCACCATATTTAGTCATGTGTAGCTCCATTGTTCTGTGCATCCTTGTACAAATCATGTCCTATTTTTTAAGTACTGTGGGTTCACAATCTGTCTTATGGTGGTGAGAATAAGTTCTCTCTCATTTTACTTCATGTTCAAAATTTTTCTCTTTTGTACCTGTCTATTCTTCTATCAATTTTTTAAAATCAGAATCTTCACAGTAATTACGGTGGTTGTCAGAATTTGGGGATTATAGTAAGTTGTTCCCCAATAAAATGTAAAGAGACATGCAATTTCCTTTGATAGTTACACAAATCCACCGAGATGTGCATATGTTTTAAATCATTAGAGAGATGAGCACAACAATCTTAAGAAGAACTGAGAACAGGAACACCTTATTGGAGGCATTACTATTGTTAGTGAAAGACTGGGTCCCTCAGCAGAGGAGGTGGACAGTCATGGAACCAGGGAAAGAGGTTATTCTCAGGAATAAACATTTGTATTTACAAAGAAAATCTAGCCTAAGGAGACAACATTCCAACTAAAGAGGTTTATTGAGATTTACTGTCCCATTGTAAAAGCCACCTCTTTTATAGTGATAGATCCATCACCTTGCTTAATTCTGTGGAATATCTGAAGAAGCGAACTCCCTTTGTTTTGGTCTTATGCAAACTAAATGTGTTCCTGATTTGGGTGTTCTTGTACATTCGCCTACAGGGAAATACCGAGTTTGTTGGGCCTAAGTCTTAGAGTATTGGTACCAGTAGGTATGTCATTGCTAATGAACTGAATTTTTGTTTCATAGTAAATTTACTTCTCCTATCCAGGAGAGATTAATCTCTTCCCAGTATGATAATAGTTTTTCTGAGCTTGCACAGTGAGGATCAATTCTTGGACTGCTAAATGAATCCCCCCAGACCCTGGAAGCTCAACGGCCTTCCTGGTGATACCTTCCTCTATTATCAACCATGGATCCAATACCAGATATACTAGAACAAACCTGTAAATTAATTTGGAAGAAACTGACATTATAAATGATACTGATATGAAATGAAACTGATATTATAAATTAATATCTAGTTTCCCATCTCGGGTCTTGGCATATCTCATTTCATACATATAGATCTTCTTTTTCCTCTTTTAAGAAGTTGGTTACTTTGATTTGGGAAACAAAGGCAAAAGGGAAAATTAAATTTCCTCACTGCCTACATCCTACTGACAAGTCCTTGAAAGGCGCAGTGTTAGGAGTGTTAACATTCCTTTAGGAACTCAGCTGCCCTAGTACTGATACTTTGCTAAGGGCAAAAGACATTCTTAGCCTGAACCCCAGGATTCTGTGAGTCTACTTTAATATATAAAAGTTCCTTTGGAAACTCCCTTTATCTCTACCCCCCATGATATATGTTAGCAATCACCTCCAAGCATACAGCCCCCGATACACATCTGAAGGGTCCCATGACTGAGTTTTTATTAAACAGTAATAAATCACCTTTCCTAACAATAGCTAGTCCCATCAGATTCCTAGAAACCTTGTTTCCAAAATACCTGGGAGACCTGTGTTTTCCCTAACCCCCTCCCAAATTCAAAGTACATGATCAGTCACCCCTCATAACCCCAGCGCAGCTCTTTCTGCCCACGGGTCTTATCCCTGTGCTTTAATAAAACCACCTTGTAGCACTGAAGACTTCGTAAGAATTCTTTCTTGGCTGTCGGCTCTGAACTCCAACACTTCTACATCAATTTAATTATACACCTGCCACACTCCTAGGTATCCTGTATGTGACATACAATAAGGATTCACTAAATGGCAGTGACCCTCTCATCATCATCATTATTATTACCGCTGTATTTGTTTGTACAGTGTATAAGGAGCAGCAGACTGGAAAAGCTCCTGAATTTATTCATTCTGGACCCAATTTCAGTAGTGAGATGTCACAACTCTTCATGAAGGACAAGGCAAAAAAATCTTCCGATGAAACAGAATGTTACGGTCTATGCCAAGATTCACTGGTTCATAATCTTGTCCTTTCATCAACAAGGCAAAGTAACGGTATTTAGCAAAGTATGGGATCACAGCGCATGCTGTTTACAAAATCCATCCAAATTGGCCCCAGTTTTAAAAAAAAAATCACTATTTGAAGCTGTAAACTTCAGTGACTTGGAAAATGGGAACCTGGTGTAGAAGTCTTTTTACCAGTGGAGAGGAATAAAACAATGTATTCGTTTACGTACCTGTGTCTCTGTGCACCTGTATATATGGAGGTGTAGCCATTATAGTCATTAGGAATCAATTTTAGTTCCAGGTTTTCACAGAAAAGAGGAAAATCCTAGAGCCAGAGAAATAATCACCAGAGGCACCATGCCTTCAAGGACTTACCCACACACCGGGGTTCTAGGCCATCCCACTGGGCGTTCGCTTGGCATGTAAGCTTAGCACCTCCTTCTAGTGTGTACCCTTCATCACAGGTAACCAAACACACTGTCTTGTAGGACATTTCCCCAGTGGAACAGCTGATGCGGCCATGTTTGGGCTGGCGGAGATGAGGGCATGTTCGTACTATATAAAATGAAAATAACTAGGTCACATTTTACTAAATAAACACAAAAAATGTAAGTTTAATAATGCCTACACATTGAAAGCAAGAACATGCCTTTTGTTAAGATGGCAAATAGTAAATAATGCACCATTAGGTTCTGAGCTAGTGTGGGACCCTTAAAAGCATGTGTTTCATCAGATGCTCTGCCCAAGCAAAATCACTGTGCTAGGCCCCTGCGCCTAGGTGGGACATTTAAGCTATCTAAGGAGTCTCGTCCTAGATGGATGCTGACATCTGTAGATTGGAGGTGGCTGACAATGGAGGTCTCTGCAACCTTGGCTAGGCCTTGGCTGTGATTTTCCAGGCTACAATCCAACAAGGATTGTATGAATGAATCCAAAGGCTACAAGGAGTCTGTGCCAAGACAGGGATTCAGGTTCATGATTAAACCATTCTCAGGTCTCATGCATATATGGGTATATCCTGGGCCTCTTAATGGTCCCAGCCTCCACAAAGCTGCCCAGCCTCTGCAATCTTAAAGAGAGTATCCTACTCTCTGATCATAACTCTGGACCTTTTAGCTTTTTCATCCCTTTCTCCCAAGACACTGATTGCAAATCTAGCTCACGATGCTAAATTTTGACTTATGCACTAAGATTGTTTTATTTGTGCATTTTTGCTGCTGTGGCAAAGACAGCCAGTTGCCTACCCAGTAACATTCTTCCCAGTTTTATTCAGCATAGAATACACACAGCTAGAAGGTAACAATTGCCCACTGCCATTGCAACAAATGACAGGCAATGAGCTGTGAGCTGAAGTTGTATGGGATGTCTGGAAAAGTTTTGAATGGAGACTCTTTCACTTGAGAGTGCTTTTTGCCTTCCTCTCCTCTTCCTTCTTAGTCCTAAACTATGGACATGAGGGATAGTACCCTAGCATATTACAGTGTAAGTAGAGAATACTCCTATAGGATAACTATCATGCCCTAAGATGGTAGAGCAAAAAAATTAAAGAAGCCTGGGTCTCTGATGACAATGGAGCGAACTAGGTTAGGATTACCTGCTTCTCTTCTACTTTTAGATGAGAGAAAAATAAACTCTTAATTGGTTTAGGACGGTACTACTCGGATCTTTGATACCAGTAGCTGTACATAATTCCCAATTTCCTGTGCCCAGTAGCCATTCATTTTTCCTTTGCTAATTTCCTAGGGAAAGATCTCTCCCTTCTGTCAGCTCACATGATTTGTATGTGCTCCAACCCTGCTCAGAGGTAGAGCTTGTGGCCTAGGATCACATTTCCCTGGTCTGAGAAGTGAGCTGGTACCACTGGGGACATGATTCCTTTAACTATCAGCTTCAAAACCACCATAAGAGAGCAGCCAGGCATATTTACTAAACCATTGATCCTGGAAATGCCCCCTGTGCCCCAGTCAGTCTCATCCCCATCAGTAGAAGTGCCACAGGGTATCTAGAGAAACATGCATTTTCCTAGTACTGCTAATTCTAACTCCTCAGACTCAATACTACATCACAGAAGGTCCAAGAGGACACTCAGACTGTCTGCCTCTGCAGGTCCCCAAGAAGCATCTGTGCTCTAAGCTCTCCCAGAAAGATCATCCTCACTGCCCAGCCAACCCAAATCCCATAAATTATCTTAGGGTCTATCTCAATTAACACCATGACAATCCTATATTCCTGTTTCTGACACTCTCTTGGGATGCCCAAGGCTCCAAAGTTAACCCTCATCTACCCGGGTCACCCCCATGTAGTTCTAACCCAAATCTAATTCACACACTCTTGCACCTGCCCTCTGGAATACATGATCGGTCTTCAATAAATCCTCTCCTATCCTAACCTTCACTTGCCAACTTTTCTTTCACATTCTTATCCTAATCAAAATCTCACCATCTGTATACCAAGGCCTACAGGTGAGAGAAGTGTCCTCTTTGCTCCTTGGGACTTCCCAGATTTTTGCGTCACCCTTCCTCTTTTCTTTCTAAAACACTTCCGTTCCCACAAAATGTCATAGTAAATACTCAACATCTTTTCTTCCCCCCCAATTCCCTGCTGACCTCTGGGTCGCTTATTCTTTTAAGATTATTCTCTCTCTTTCTTTCTCTGTTTCTCTCTGTCTCTTTCTCTCACACACACATACACACACACATTGCTGATTCCATATATTCTATGATCATTCCAGTATCCGGGAGTTATATTCGTTACCTCCTCTCCCCCAATAAACATATCCTTCACCCTATCTCAGCCTCCCTTCCATTGTCTTATCCCCTCGGCCTTGCTATCATCAGCCTAAGCAACTCACTCTCTGACAACAACCTCCTATCTTCTTGGGTCACTCACTTCCTTGGGTCACTCCTTCAACCCCATCAATTTCTACACCCTCCTGGGATCTCCAATCTTTCACATGTTCTGTAGAGAAAATTATCTCTAAAGAGTTACTCTTTCTACACCTCTTTTCCTCCAGTTCTAGTTTAAACTCACTCTGTTCAGGATTTCCAATCGGAGGAAGGACAGAAAGAGTAAAGGAGAAAGGAAGTGGGAGAATAAGAAAAGAGGAGAAGAAAGGGAAGAGAAGGCAAAGGGAAGGTAGGTAGAAGAGGAGGAGGGGAGTGGAGAAAAGGGAAAGGAGTAGTGGGAAGGACAGTGCAGAGAAGGGAGGGGAAGCTGAAAAATGGGGAGGGGAAGGTAAAGGAGGAACAGGGGAATAGGGAAGAAAGGTGGGGGGAGGGAGGCTGCAGAGCCCTGTGGAGATTTACCCTTTCAGTCAGAGGGTATGTACATCCCTGTCATAAACCGAGATACAGAGAGGAAAAGAGAGTACATTCCTGTTGGATATGTGAAAGGATGTTCACATATACTCATTTGCTCACAGATTTAATCCTATAAGCATCAGGCATAGCAAACACACACACACACAAATAACCTCTGCAAAAGAACGAAGTTCTATTATCAACAATAACACTTATGTAACACTAAAGGGCAGAAGAAAACATGGCAATTTCTAGATATTTTTGAACAAAATAATTTGGGACTCAAGAATTTGGGGGGACTCTGGGTATGATATTTTTTTCTTCTACATTTCTGTATTTGTGAATTTTTCATATCAAGAATATATTTATGATGAAAGCTTAACTTTATAATAAGAGGAAAGGAAATTAGGAAAATTGTTCAGTGCATATTCTGCTGAAGTCACTGTCGGGCAGGATCTATTCTGAAGGAACCCATTCAAATGATATTAGTCAGCAAAGCATAAATATTGGGTGCATTAAATATACATATTTAGGATTGATTATTCTTAGAGAAAATTCAAGACTCAAATTAAAGATTAAACCACAAGCCTTAGCCTTTCCATCCCTGGGATGACTTGGACCAAAGTCAACTACTGATGACAGATACGAGTAGACGTATTTTGCCTTCCACATCTAGATTTTTATTAAATGTGTCCATTATATAAGTAAAATCATTGTTGAGCATATCAGGTTCACAGAAGTGATTTGCCTTCCACATTTTGACTTTCATTGAGTGTATCCACCATATGTGGCAGAATGCCAAGTGACCGCTGGATAAAAAAGGTGAACAGAAAAATTCCTATGATCAAAATATATAGGATCCAAAAAATCATATTAAACAACTACTTTTAGATGTAATAAGCTGCCAAAATCACACCAACTCAAGACGAAATGGATTTGCAACATCTCTCAAGAGTACTGACAGTAAATTAGAGTTGGTGTTTCATGCACATACAAATTATATTATTTCTCAAATGCTGGTTTTAATAAACTTTCATTGCTCCTCTGGGAAACAAAGCGTATGCAAGAATTCCTATTTAGTGCTTAAACATCTTATATTCCTTTTCAACCAAGAATGTTTTTAATAGAAACATGCTTATTTATTAGTTTCAGTTAAAAAAAATTTTTTTTTATTTCAACAAGCTGAAAAATTCGCAATAAATGTTTCTTGATGTACACCATGTTAAAGCAATCCTTAAATATTTGTTTGGTCTTTTTAGAAAATAGCAATTTACTCTTTCAAGAAAACAGTCTAGTAAGAGGTAGACAATGTGAGAACTGCTCTGGTTCTCATTTTAAAGGCTAATTGGATTTTTCCCCCAGGTAAGCAGTTCCTGCCAATCTCCAAATTGCAATAGTATCTATACTGAAAATAAAATAAATCTGATGTTAAATGTAGTATTCTCGTTGTCTGGAGCATTTTCTCAGGAAAAATTCTATCACAAAATGTAATTTTCTATGATGTTGTGGTTTAGTGAGTCATCATTAGGAAACCACAAAAAAATCCTTACAAGTTTAGAAATAAGTGTATAATTCAGATAAAATTTTAAAGAGTATAAATGCTTTATGATGAATACAAAGGAGGAATAAGACTAAAGCCTATTATTATTCAACACTATAAGACATTAACAATGCAACATGAAATTTATAAAAGTCTTTATATCTTACACTGATCTTTCATTTCTGTTTCAGTTTCGGAAAGATTTTCAAGAGAAAGATAACATAACTAAAATGGTACTGTTCCTACAATTAGATTTAAATTGGATCCTAAAACACTGTTTTCTCCATGTTACCCGCCCTGAGACCGAAGTGAATCCCCATGCAGCTGCCATATTTTACCGAATCCCAGATGCTCCAGTTATGAGGCACACCATTATTTTATGTGCCACTAATAAAGAAACAATATTATCTGTGAAAAGACTTAATGCCACTGATTTTAAGGTGCATCTTAGTTTTTAGAGATGTTAAAATGTGAGAGGAAAATGTTTTAGAATTAAAGAAATACAGAATATTTTCAAAGAACAATATCTCAAGTAACTAAATTGACTAAAGATGAGCTAGAGGAAGGGATTAAGTATCTTCATTTGGGACAGCTCTGTACGCTGGTAAGTTAGGCAGCAGCTTTGGGGATGAAACGAACGGATTTTAGTTAGAGCCATGATCCCATTTCATCTGTCTTTTGATTAAAATTATTTTATTTATATTGGAATATCAACTGAAATTGCATAAATAAGAACAAGAATGTTTTTTAAAAATGAAAATGCATAATGGAAAGCGATACAGGCAGACCACTGACACACCTACTTATCAGTGCATGTGTCAATATGTGTATTTGCCAAATTCTCATTCTTGATCATTCACTAGAGGTATAACCAAGAATTGACAGGAAAAGATACATTCTGTGCTCATAAAAAACTAACAGTCGACCAATGGTGATAGACCAGTTGATTAATAAAAGTTAAGTGTGTTGGTTGTATTATAAAACAGTGGTTAAGCTGAGAAATAGGCTGTCAGAATCCCCTTACTGTATGCCAGGTTAGGGTTAGTCAAAAGATGAACCTGTCCTGGATTTTAGAAAGCAGTAAGGGAAGCAGTGGTCACTGCAGCCAGACTCAGTGATGGACAAATGTAGACAAGTCCCATGGGTTCCAGCTTGTCTTTGCTCACCTCCATTCCAAGTCCCAACTGTGAACTCTGTTGACCTAAGAAGGCTCCAAGATCACTGCCAGGTTCTTGGCTGTGGAGCCACGGGGTGTGCTTACACAAGCTTCTCTTAGACCTCCTAACACATTCGGCTTGGCCTCACAGGCTGAGTTGGTAGTAACACCTCTGATGCTCCAACTTCTCTTCTAGATCTTCAGTTTGCCAGTTCTTCCAAAATTGTGTAAGGTCTGATTCCTAAAATAAATCCCTTATCCTGTGACACTCAGGGTGACCAAGCTTCCCTGACTGACCCCGACACACACATAGCACAAGGCCTCTAATCAGGGGAGAACAGATTGGTGAACATGCATACAGAAGTCAGAGGTCATCCCACCCAGGCCGAGAAGTTTGATGACAGCAGAGGGTTTGTATGTAAGGACCAAGAGCAAAGGCAGGCCTATCAGACACTCAGAGCTGTGGGAACAACCTGTAAAAGCATGGCTTCCTGAGAGGACGTGGCCATTTCTTATGGATTTAGTGCAGGATCTGAGGCTCAGGGTATGGACTGTGGAAGGTAAAGAGGCAGGGGTCGGAACTTATCCTAAAGGGGTTGTCTACTTGCTTCTCTCACTCTTCTTTGGAAGGCCAGTAAGTGGAGAGTTAAAATGTAATAGTTTCCACCCTCTGCCATGAAGTATGTGGAAGAAGGGGTAGAGATAAGACATATCTACAGGAATATATCTAAGTGGCTTTCTATGATTCACTTTTTCGGTAATGGCATATGGCTTTTTACCATTGGAGACTGCAGGACTGAAAATGTCTTTCCTTGGCCTTCCTACATGAACAGTAAGTAGCTTGTCTGAGTTTGGAAATCTAGGGTCTGATCCTTTTCTCTCAGAATCCTGGCAACATAACTCTCATCTTCTCATATCTACAATGGCTAATAAGAGGCTCAAGTCTGATCCTCTTTCCTTTGTAGGTAGTGTTATTTATTTCTAAGTGTGAAGCGGAGACAATTTTCCATTCTTCCAGGGCATTCAGATATTTCACTAAGATTACTTCCAGACATGGATCTGTTTGCAATAATTCTTTTTCTAGCACTCATTAAGTGATGTTAAGCTGAATATCAAAGATGTTAGTTGTGTGTATTTTCAAGATTTCAGCTTGAGGATATACCCTCCTTCACTCCATTCTCTCTCTGGATTCCTAATCTGAGAAGAGTCTATTGCCTGGGATGATTCTCATTCACCTTATTCCTTCACATTTTTTTAATCTTTGAAATTCTGCTCTACTTTTAGAAGTTTCTTGAGTTGGTTTCCTGACTTATTAATTTGGCTTTATGTCCAGTCATTGTGTTTGTAACCTTTTTATTTTTTTTCCCTCCAGAAATCCTTTTGTTTTCAGATTTCTCCCATTTCTTGGCATCCTGGCCTTATTTAGCACTGTGATTCCATTTGTTCCCCTTTTCTTTCAGGCCCCCCTTGTATAATTTTGCTGATTTCTTCTTTTTTTGTAGATACAGAGAAGGATATGGGTTGGGACCTAAGTTAAGCAGATTCATATGAATGGATGGGTTCAGTGTCGGCAGCTGATCACCACAGTGGTGGGCTCCTGGGCTCACAAATGACCTCAGAGCCTGAGTGGGTCGCCTTCCCTTATGGGTACAAGAGCCAAGAGGAAACTCCTCACCATACTCCAGGGAGCTATGTGATGTGGGATCCTGGAGAAATCAAATCCCAAAGTGTAGTACCAAAAGATGCCTGTGGGATGTGGTGGGGGTGAGATTGCCATATTTTAGCAAGACAAACAAACAAATAAGGAGATCCAGGTAAATTTGAGTTTTAGAAAATCAACACCTCATTTTTAGTATAAGTAAATCCCACACCTTATATGGGACTTAGTTATACTAAAAATTGTTGTGTATCTAAAACCCGCATCTCACTGGGCGTTCTGTGTTTCATCTGGAAACTCTAGGCAGGGGATAAATACTGTATTCAGAAGCTTGATGGGAAGAGATTCTCAAGTCCTTAGGCTTACTCCCCTCTTTTCTTAGATACCTCTCTCTCCCAACCCTACTTGTGAAACCTGGGTGGCTCAGTCAGTTGGGTGTCTAACTCTTGGTTTCAGCTCAGGTCATGATCTCAGGTCATGAGATCAAGCCCAGCATTGGGCTCTGCACTCAGCAGGGAGTCTGCTTGAAATTCTTTCCCTCTGCCTCTTCCCCACTTGCTCTCTCTCATTCTCTCTCAAATAAATAAATATTAAAAAAAAAAAAACTGGACTCATTAAAAAAAAAAAAAAAGAAAGAAAGAAACCTTAGGAAGTTTTGAGTATGCAATAGTTCTAAGAAGTAGGAAAAGAGATCTTGGAGATGGCAAGAGTGAAGGTAAACTAACGTATTGTTCCATCTGTTTTTTCTCTTTTTTCGATGTGAGAGCCCTAGGTTCTACTTGAGGTACCATATGTCCCCGTTTCTGTTGGGCTGACTAGGCTCTTTGGGATCTCATTTTAGCAAATTCCCACTTTCTATAGCACACTGTCTAATCCGAGCAATGGCTGGAGACATACAATTCAGCTCACCAATCCTGTTCCGGGACCGTGGTGTGGTTCCCAGTCCTCCAATGACATTAGTCATCAAAGCCCCCATTCCAAGCATTCCAAAACTCTCCTTGGCACCCTGCCTTGGCTGCTTAAAATCTGAGGTTTGGATAACCTGTACATTTCCTTCCCAGGAAGGGCCTTTCTTTGCTCTTTGCTTGTTCATAAAAGAAACATAAAGGGGATAGTTTATGATGATGTGGTCAATTGAACTTGGTAGTTCTGATTTCAGATGTCCTATAATCTTTTCTTCCTGTGGTCTGTGGTCTATGAAATTAAAAGAAACAAAGAACTTCACTGGTCCATTAAAATTTAAGTCAAGGAAATCAAGCAAGGCAATCAATAAACAATGTGAACCGGCAGTTTGCATACCTCTGCAGGAGCTCTCTGAACCGGACCACAAACCACTGGGTAGACACAAGAGGATGCTGCTTCCCACGAGGTCAAATCCAGGGTGACATCGGACCCCACAGGCTGCATTGAAGTGGTTGTTACAAGTGTTCTGGATAAAGTAACCGTTTTCAGGAGGCCTCAGGGCAGGGCAATGGACAACTAACATTCAGAGAAAGAAAATAAAAAAGCAAAATAAGCCTTTGAAGCAGTCTCCTTTTCTTTGTTTGTTTAAGAGGACACTTTAGACACACAGTGAAATTACCCACATCATTTCTATTTACAGCATTTCAATTTCTAAGTGCATATTTGGAAGAACCCTTACATCTCACTCCTATTAGGTATGTATTTACTTCCAATTAAACTTTTTAAACAGACTAAAGAGTCTTTTTTAAGCTTTAAAATGTTTTATTTTGATATCTATGTGGATATGAGATTTTCTAGTTCTTGATATTCGTATGTCATTGTTTATTTTCCTTCTTAATTAAGGTGGCATGAAACAAGGAATAAGTCCAACAAAGTACATCTGCTACAGATTCCACAGCCTCTTGTACATGTTACAGGTTAATTAAATCAATTTAACTTTTGATATGAATACTATCAAGATACCATATCACAAAAATATTCTCTTTAAATGGATTTAAATATCGCCAGAGCCAAAACCAGCTCATTTGTTACCAAACTGTTGTTAAATTTGTGGCTTTTAAGTTCATATGAGATCTTTTTCAAGTACTAAATCTCTGGTTTTATGGTTCTATCACTCCTAGGGTCTTGGATCCAGTTTCTCTGGAGCAAGATTACAGATGTGTGCAATGATAAGAAATGCTACTTAATAAAAACAGAGAACTTCTCCTAAGATTAGAGAAATGAATATTAAAGATCACTTAAAATGAATTAGATGGAAACATCAGCATCATTCAACTCAAAGAGATCAGCTTTTATATTTCCTATCTGCCAGATGTGGGAGACTTACCTTCACAGGTCTGGCCAGACGCCCGATATCCCTCCTTGCAGACACAGTCTTCTGGAGATGTACTTCCAGGTGGAGAAGTATGATTTTCATCAGGACATGGAAGGCAAGTGCCGATTCCTCCTGGAGAACCTTCTGGTTTGTATGTCCCAGATGGGCAAGCTGGGGAAGTCCATTTCATATGAATTAATGATACATGAATTGATAATTAACAGCATTTTTGAGACTAAGCAGGCAGGAAAAATACTTCAGCAGAAATAGAACATTGCATTAAAGTATCACAGTATTAAATACTTAATTATCATTGAATTATTCATATTGTTGAGTATTTCTAGCAAAAGTTCAGTAAATATTTGCGCAGATCCTCAAGAAGATGGAAGACAGTGTGGTCTCCTTTAAACAGAAGTTAGCAGCTATAAGAGAAAATGATTAAGATAAACACACAGATGGAGAAGAAAATACAAATTGTAACAACAAAATTAAACTTGTCTTTTGAGACAGTAAAAAGAAGCCATAAAATTCCAGAACAACAGAACTGAGTAGACCTAGGAAAAGTACTAGTTGTGATAGTAACGCAAGAATATATTCCTTACTTGAAGATTTGGAAAAAAAAAACCTCATCAAGTTTAGGCAAAATTAATAAAAAGTGATTTGACACCCAGGATAAAGGAAAAGCAATCATCTAGGAAAGAAAACCAAAATATTTATAAATGGGAAAATCAAATTAATATTTCATTTCTCCTGTGCAAAAATAAATGGCAGGAGAAAGAATGGAAGTAAGATATATAGGTATGTGGAAAAATTATTATGAACCCTAAATCCTGTATCTGGGCAAGCTATTGGTAAATATGAGGAAGAGAAAGCCATTGAAGGGGTGCCTGGGTGGCTCAGTTGTTAAGCGTCTGCCTCGGGCTCAGGGCATGATCCCAGGGTCCTGGGATTGAGGCCTGCATAGGGCTCCCTGCTCAGCGGGAAGCCTGCTTCTCCCTCTCCCACTCCCCTTGCTTGTGTTCCCTCTCTTGCTGTGTCTCTCTCTCTGTCAAATAAATAAAATCTTAAAAAAAAGAAAGAAAGAAAGCCATTGAAGGATATGCATGGCTCCTGGAAATAAAGATGCATTTTACTGACTGAAAAGAAATCAAAATTAAAAACACAAGTATGGGAAGAAATGGTTTTTAATAAACTGCTTGAGCTTAAGAAACTAGGAGGACATATAGTATATTGCTATACATCTTGCTAAAATTGCAAAAATGAAAAAAAATCAAGTAAGTTTCCTTCTTAAAAAGAAAGATGTGATCGAAAGAAGAAAATAAGCTTTGCACAATATAAAAAAGTTGGGAGATGAATGGGAAGAGAACAAGGGAAAGTTCTCATTTCTTTTTATATACATCAATATGATAAAAATGAAAGAAAAACTGAGGGTCACATTTGTACATTAAAAAAAACACAAATAACTATGACTAGAAAAAGAATATGTAACCTCCATATCGGTGGAAGAGGAACAAATCCCAAAGAATGAAGACAGAAAAACATTGGGAAAATAAAAGAAATAGCAAAAAGAATGAAAAACAAAACAGCATCAACTGGGGCACGTGGGTGGCTCAGTTGGTTAAGCCTCTGCCTTCAGCTCAGGTCATGATTCCAGGGTCCTGGGATCAAGCCCCGAATCAGGCTCCCTGCTCAGTAGGGAGCCTGCTTCCCCCTCTCCCTCTGCCCACTTTGTTCACTCAAGCATTCTCTCTCTCAAATAAGTAAATAAAGAAAATCTTTTTAAAAATCATAAACTAATATAAGAAAACCCAAAGATATCATCTATAATAAATAATAACCATGGGTTAATTTAATCCTGTTGATAAGATACACACCTAAAATAAGCCGACTCACAGGTAAAAATAAGTGGATGTACAAAGATACTCTAAATATTTTTTAAAATTTATATATTATTACCTTAAGGAGAAATAAAAATCAGATACATAAAGAGCTTTTTCCAAAGCATGAAAAAGAAATGAATACTCCAATAAAAAAGTTGACAAAGAATGAGAACTAGAAATTTCCTACAGAAAAAATGAAAATAACCAATAGTCACAGAATAAACAGTTTAACCTCACTCATGATAAAGAAATGCAAAGTGATAGCTACTTTTTAATTTGGCAGAATTTTTTTTTAAAGATTTTATTTATTTATTTGACAGACAGAGATCACAAGCAGGCAGAGAGGCAGGCAGAGAGAGAAGAGAAAGCAGGCTCCCCTCGGAGCAGAGAGGCTGATTGGGGCTCAATCCCAGGACCCTAGGATCATGACCTGAGCTGAAGGCAGAGGATTTAACCCACTGAGCCACCCAGGCACCTCTAATATGGCAGAATTTTCAAAGCATGTTAATACCACTGATTGCCAGTAAGCAGGTAAGCAAACAGGTTCTATTCCTCTAGGACAACTGGAGGGTAGACATCAAAAGCCCCAAAAGGAGCTTTCCTTTTAGCAAAGCATTTCACTTCTAAGAAGTTGACCCAAGTAAAGGTTAGTAAATATGTATGTATAATTGTTGTTTATCATTACACGCTCAGCACTGGCTATAACACAAATGTCAAGAGATGGGGAGTTTGTTAAATTCTTATGACACATCATCCGGTGGAATACTAGCCATAAAAATACAATTCTTAACACAGAAAATCATCCAAATTATGTAGTTGAGTGAAAAATAAAAAAGCATGTCTCAAACACCATTATGTATTATGTGATCCTTTTTGGCTAAAAAATACATATATAAGACTTCAAGGAAATGATCTTTAAGGCTATATATGCATGATAGAATTATGAGACTTTCAGGTTCATTTTTGTTGATCTCCATTTTCTAGTTTTGCTAGGCTGAATAGGTATTGTGCAAAAACAATTAAAAGTAAATTAAAATTACATGCAAAAGAAAGTCATTGTCACAGATGTTATATTTCATGTCACCGTTACTGGTTCTCTCACCTCAGAGATCATTTTGATTCCTCTTTCTCCCTCTATCTCTTCCAAAAATCCAAATGAAAACCATGCTGTTTGGATTTTATTCCTTAAAAATCCTCTGCATTTCTCCTCCTCCCTCCATCAGCATTGCCCTGTCTTAGATCTGGACCTACGATCTCTCATCCAGGTTCTTACAAAGTCCTTTACTGGTTCCTCAGCCTCCAACTCTACTCCATTCCACCATGAATGTTACTGCCTCAACATCTTCCTAAAATATAAATCCGATCAAATAACTTTCTACTTAAAAACTATACCAGAAGGACGAGGCCCACTCTCTTCACTCTGACATATAAGGACATCTTTGCTCCGTCTGCAACCTTCCTGTATGCCTGCTATAAAGGACCCATGAATTCCATATTCTGGTTAGAACCTGCTTCAGAATCAAGGACAGCCTAGTTTTGCACTAGCCTCCCCCCTCCCCGCCCCCATCAATGTACTGGACTTGGGAGTTTGAACAACAACTTCGTTTCTCTGAGACGTGGTTCCTTTGTGTGTAATATGAGCAGTACCTCCATTATAAATTTTATTGTTCAGATTAACTGAAATAATGTGAGTAAAGCAACACTATCTGACATGTAGTTAGCATTCAGTAAATTTCAGAATAAGGTCCCCAGCTAATCTTAACTTTCTCGACAATAAAAGAGATAATTATACTTCCTTCCTAGAGGCCTGGTTGATGCTGTAGTGCTTGGTAGATATTACCTCTCTTTCTTCCACTTAGCTTCTGCTTTTGCACGTGCTTTCCTTTGTCTGAGTGAACCTCCAGCATCCTTCAAGGCTAATTCATTCTCCAAAGCTCCTCCAACTTTTTCAGATTTTGGTGGCTACGTTTCTGAGCCCCCGGAGTACATTACCCTTACCTCTGCTCTGGCACATGTCCCACTGAATGGAACACATGCACCTGTCTCTCTCTCTCAGGGGCAACCTGCTCTTGCCTGTTCTGAGAGTCTTCCAATGATGTGACCTAGTCATTAGCCATCCCATTTCCTGACCAATAGTCACTCAATCAAAGGAGGGCAAGGAAAAACAAGCTGTGTTGGAAGGGGGCGGTGGGTTTAATGTGGAGGGAGGACTAAAGTCAGAGAGAATAACAACTGGGTGAAGCAAAAGGACACTGCACTTGGGGTCAAGACAACCGAGTTGCAACCTTGGCTCTTCTACTGACGGGCTTTGCGGTCAGTGGCAAGCGACTTTCTTTTCTCTTCCTACAAAATGCACGAGTTACAACTAATGAGGACTATGACCATTTCAATGCTAACATTTGATGTTTCCATAAATAGAATAATACTAGAAAGTAAGTTAAAGGAAACTTCCATATGAGCAGTCAGATTCTGTTTACAGATTTTATGATTTATTTTTAAAATATTACATAAAAAGGAAGTCATCTTAACAATATTACCCTCCAAAATGGTTTGAATAATTGAGAGCTGACAACACTGGAGAACAGTGTTTTGGATAAAAATATCCAAAAGTACATTTGGAAATGTATTGTGAAATTCATAATGATAATGGAAAACAGACTTCAGGAAAACTATTTAAAGGCATTGCACAATTCTAGTGGGAGAGGTGTAATCAACTTCTTTGATATCCCAGGGGGAGAATTCCTCATCTAAAACCAAGGAAAAGTTGAAAAGACGAAACAAAACTGTGGTTTGAGCAAGTTTCATAAGTGATGGTAAAGGGCCGGGGTATGTTCTTTTCTTTCAATATGAAATGGTTCCTTCCTGGAAATGTCCCAAATATTATTTCTTAATTGCTCTTTTAGTTGTTGGTAAAATAAGTACTTTCTCTTTTCAGAAACATCTTGGCGGTTATCAGCTACTATTACTGGAAGTGTGATTCCTGAAGCTCTCATGATGTGCTAATGTTAGATTTTTCTTCAGCTGACAGTGTAATTCTTTGACTGAAATAAATGAAAGCATCAAACCTAGTTTGGAAATTGGAAAATACAAAGAAGCCTCCATTCTCTCTAATCTGTCTTACCCACTAAATATTAATTTGTTAGGTGACTATTTTAGCTAATATAAATAACATACAGAGTAACAAACACTTGATATAATTCCTTCATATACATAACCTAAGTTTGATTTTTT
Source organism: Lontra canadensis (assembly GCF_010015895.1). Lineage (NCBI taxonomy): Eukaryota > Metazoa > Chordata > Mammalia > Carnivora > Mustelidae > Lontra > Lontra canadensis. The sequence continues at coordinate 24,804,079 of NW_022631013.1, forward strand.
AAAATTTGGTAAGTATTAAGAGCCTTTTTTCCTTGCACAATTCATCTTTAAAGGTTAATAAATTCATCTGAAGGCTACAGGAGTAAGGTTGCTGTTTCTGCTGCATTCAGGCTCTTTACTACGCAATTCTAAGGGTGCCCATTTGGGTAGATTACCATGCCATTCAAGAGTCATGCGACTCAAAAGCCCTAGCTTCTGTTCCATGTAGGAAGGGCACCAAGCAAGTGCCTGGGCCCCCAGAGAAAGGTTCTTTATTCTTACAACATCAGGTCCCTTCTCAGCATTAGGGATTTGATCTGAACAAGGAATCTGTCCCTACACATAGTTGTGCTAGGATTTTGAGCACAGGGATTCACTGCCCTAGAAGAGAACCAGGTTTCCCAGACACCGAGCTAGTATTTTCACAATGACAAGACAAGCACATGGGCATGCATACCAGGAAATTTGCTTTTACGAGACAGCCAAGATCCTTTCCGTGTTCATTCACGAATTAGATAAGGAGGCTTTTAACTGCCTTGGATACTGCGCAGCTGAATCTGTGGTAAATGAATTAGCATCCTGTCAAACTTCCGGCGATCGGTTAGCTTGTTTGGCTGAAGGACAGTGTATTTGGACAAAATGGTGAATTTGAGCAACTGAGTGGTGCCAGCTCAGCAAATGGACCACTGGCCGCAGGATGCCATGCTGCAAAGAGAAGCTTCTGCTCAGATTGGAAAGGAGATTACTGATGGATCAGGACAAGTCTATCAAAAACCAAAAGATAAAATCCTAGAGACCCTATCTGAAAGAGAACGCAGCAGCAAAGAAATTATTATATTGCTAAGAATTAATATATGTCAGAGAGAGAGAGACAGACAGACAACCTGGCTAAGTACAGAATACTTAGGCAAAGCCTTTTTTGTTGAAAACTCCATGTTCTTAATTGTTCTAAGGTGTTTACTGTCTGGATAAGAAATGTGAGATCATCCTAAGTTTTACAACAAAAATTTTGTGGGCAAGTACTTTTAGGAGAGGCCACTGGAGATTTTAACATTATCTTTAACCTTGTTTATTCTTTCTCAAATAGCCAATAACTCAGAATCGTATAAAGAAGAAAATAAAATTTACCGTAAGATAAACCACATTGGGAAGCAGATTCCAATTTTTTATAATTATAAACAACTTTCCCTGTTCCCTTATTTCTTTTATCCATTGAATTTTTTTTCTTAAGCATAATAACATTAACTTTTCAAACTCATTAGCCTATTGCCAAATTACTTTATATTTCCATTATTTGGACTAAAAGTATGTATCTTATTGTAACCTCACTAATACTGGGTATTAATAGTTTTTAAAATTACCAGTTAATCAGGCCATTTTGGAGCCTGTGGAGGCCTACTGCAAACAGGACTCCTAAAAATGACAAAAATGTCTGGAAGGTCACGGTCCAAGGCCATTTTTGCTGGCTACAAGTGGGGTTTCTGGAACCAGAGGGAACATATGGCTCTCCTTAAAATTGAAGGTGTTTATGCTTGAGATGAACCTTAATTCTATCTAGGCAAGAGATGCGCTTCTATATATGAAACAAAGAACAACACAGTGACTCCTGGTGGAAAACAAAAACAAAACAAAACAAAAAAACCAGAGTAATCTGGGGAAAAGTAACTTGTGCTCATGGAAACAGTGGCATGGTTCGTGACAAATTCCGAAGCAACCTCCTTGCTGAGGGCATTGGCCACAGAATCCATGTGATGTTGTACTCCTCAAGGATTTAAACTTAATGAAAAGTGAATAAATAAAGATGCAGATGTGTTCTCTTGTAAAAGTAAAAATAAAATAAAATAACCAATTAATCAATTACTTAAATGTGAAATCCTATGCATTTCAGTGCAACAGAGCTCAGCTTGAACCTAGTGTGGATCTGTCCCTGAGATTCAGACATGTATAGGTCTATTGCTTGAAAAACTTGAGAACCTTCTGGGAGAAAACTCCATCCATGGTAAGAGTACTATTCAAAATATTACAACTCAGAATGTCATGATTGTTGATCAATAACAACAGACATCAGCTGTAAGATGAGGCAGAATTCTACCGGCCCACTTGTCTACTAGGTATTACCTCTACAGGTGCTGGGCGATGGGGCAGATGCTGGCAAGCCTGGAAAAGGGCTCAGATCAGTACGGGAACTTTCAAGAGACTTAAGGCAGTAGCTATTCACCAATCCAGTATCTTAACCATGTTTACAACTGTACTAATGCATAACTGCTGAAAATTAGTCCGTCCTAAGGAAAGAGAGAAATTGCACACTTTGGATCTAAGAACAACCTTGGCAGAAAGAAAGGCAGAAAAATTCTGAGTATGGTTTGGTGTTTGTTGTCAACTTCATTTCCCTGCGGTCTTACAAGGAGTGTTAAGTTATGAGTCAAGTCTTAGGCCATACTTGCCTTCGATATTCTCCCTCCCTCATCGTCTCTACCTCACTTCAGTAAGACTTTAAGGTCTTTGGGAGTTTGGAAATGTGGATATGTGATGTTTTCCATGCCCACTGTTGTTACACTAATCTAGGACCTTATTATTTTATGACTTGATTGATTCTGTAACCTCCATATGTGTAACTCTTCTTCTAGGTTACTCCACATTTGGTGATTTCTGTTCACAGATTCCAAATTAATATCCCTCTAACATAGCTTCAATCAATCACGCCACTTTCCTGCTCAGAAATCTCCAAAGGCCTGCAGTGAGCAGTTAACCAAAGGCCATCTCTGCAGCCTGGAATTCAAGTCCTAGTACAATCTAGTTCCTACTCCCAAACTTTCTGGCCCAGAATGCCACTATGTTCATAGATTTAGCTCATTCACGCATCCATACAAGCTACTGCTAATATCCATCACAGGACATTCTGTTCTGCACAGTGGTATCTCCTATTTATAACTGTCATTCAAATCCTGTCATTCATACCCAGGGCAATCCCATCACCTCCATAACCAATAGTAAATATTTTTAGAAAAGCTACAGCATTTTGTATAACATATATGTTGGATCATTTTAATTTTCATTTAATTTCAGTTACTTAGAACTGGATTAACCATAATGCTTTGTTCATGACACACATTCTGACTTCTGAATAGTTATTAGATGGCTCCATTTCATAATAAGCTACTTTAAGGCAAGTACTGGGCAACAATCATATCTTCCAAAATACCCGAAAGATACTCGATAATTAAAAGAGTCAATGGATAGAGTTAAATGACTTCCTCCTGTAGTTTCCATAAACTCCCATTTAGAATGAGCTGTTTCACCTGGCATTCATTCTGATATCTGTGTGGTCTTGTCTACTGCACTTCGAAGTAGTCCACTCATCTAGCAATGTTTTCCTTCTATCTTCCCACATTAAAATGTTTGGATTGTTTTCTGAATAATCCATATGTAAATAAAATTCTAAGTATTTCACTCTGGCCACTGCAATGCTTTCAACACATTAAATTTCACCATGTCACCACCTTTCTCCCATTTCACCCATTAATGTAGGGTGTGGTGCAAAGGATCAAGTGAGAATCCTTGGAAGAGAATTCTGGTAATTACTACTGGCTCTGACACTGTCTGCCCTTCTCTACATTATATAACCAATTAAAGAACTGGTTTTTCCATTACGATACCATGGGTGATCATGTTTGTAACCACCTAGTTGTAACACTAAAATTTCACAACCCTCTGCAGGGATGGGAAGGATATGACAGGTAACAGGATACTGGGGATAGAGAATAAGACAGAGTTCCACCTGTACCCTGACAGACATTGTAGTCTTACACAGATGATTTAAAGGGGCAGAGCACCATGTTATGTGAGAACGCATAAGAGAGACATTACCTAGACATGAAGCAGTCGGTCAAAGTGATTTCAGAGTGAGACCAGAACCATGCACAGAAGTGAGAAGTGTACGCGTAGGGGGATGGCATTCAAAACAGAGGGACCAACACGTGCGGGCCCAGAGGCAGGAGAGAGCATGCTTGAAAACACTAGCATTCACTCTGGCTGGAGTATAGACGGGTGAGGCTAGAAAAGTAAGTGGGTGCCAAAACCACGAAGACTGGATAGGCCACATTCAAAAGCTAGGAGTTTATCCTTAAAACAGTGAGAACAGGGAAAATGCTCAAGTTAAGGTATGTGACAAGATCACTCTGGGTGACTTCTGGAGAATTATTTTGAAGGACAATAACATTTCATTCTCAAACACATGTTGATTCTGCCACTCCCATTTTTCCCTATATGTAAGGATCGTTTCAGAACTTTGAGTTATGATGAATGATTTTTTTTTGCCTACTTGCAAAAAATCAAAATTTCATAACTTTTTCTAAAACTGTTATCCTTTATTTATTGGTCATTAGTTATTTTTTTCCATTTTACTTTTGGTTTCAATAGAAATAAAAGTTATCATTGGGCATAAGATGTGAGAAAAAGAGACATCACTGCTTCCACAAAAGGTACGCCTAGTTAAGTTAACAGATAGAAAGCAATATCACTGTTGAATGGATAAACCCAACATGGAAAAATCTGTCACCAGAGAAGACATGATGACACAAAAAGTAGAAGAATCTGTTTCTGAGAAGATGGAGTAGATGTACTTTTTCTTAGTCTTCCTGGTAAGTACAACTAAAAACCCTGAATATTATATATAAAATAAATATAAAATGACACTAATAAAAAGGCAGACTAGCTAGGGATCTTAAGAACCAAAGCCCAACAGGGTAGTGAATTCCTTGGGCTTCCTTTTTCCTCACACATTCCAGACTTGGGGCCAAAGTAGTTAGCCATCCAAAACACCAATGGGAATGGACAGAAACTCCAAAACAACAAAATACTGCTCTCTCTGGCCAAAGGATGAAGAAATGGCAGTTAGGACATTTTAAGACAAGAACCAGTCAACTCCTCTAGTCCAGTCAAACACCACAGAAAAACTGTGGCCCAATGTAGCCATACCGCACAGAGACCAAGTGGGAAGTCTAGATTTTTTCTCTTGCAAAACTCTAGCAAGGCACCTCAATACCCCTGCCAGAGTGGTATCAGAGACGGCCGAGTAGAGAGGTGGATCTTCCACGCCAAGGGAGGTGACAGTGGTGAGGGTTGTGTCTCACTTCCACACTCACCAGGAAGTAGCAAAGGGTCTTCTCTCACCCCCTGTGGAGTGGTGTCAGAGCTGGCCCATGGAGAGTCAGAACTTTCATCACCACCAAGCAGCAAAGAGGTGTCCTCTTTGTAGTGTCTGGGAGGTCATGCAAGGAGCAATAAGGAAACCTTCCTAGAGCCAAAAATTCCATCCACATCCAGCAGTAACGAGGATCCCCCTCACATATCAGTGTCAGTGGGGGCAAAATGAGGGACATAGATAGCTATGCTCACTCGGCAGGAATAAGGCAATGCTCCTCATCCCTCTTTCTCTGCTGAGGGAATGATGACATAACATTCTTGAGATGACAAAATTATAGAAATGGAGAACAGATTAGAATTTTCAAGAGTCAAAGTGAGGGCAACTAGGAGCAGAAGGGCAGTGTCTGGGTTCTAAAAGAGCACATTATGAATCCTTGTGGTTTCCATCTTGATTGCATCCATGTCAATATGTGCAGCATGATACTACACGATAATTTTGCAAGATGTTATCACTGGGAGGATCTAGGAAAATTATATAGGGGATCATTCTGTATTATTTCTTAAAACTACATGTAACACTAAAATTATCTCAAAAGGAAAAAAATGTGACAAAAATTCAAGAGCAAAAGGCAAAGAAGCAAAATTTCAAGGTGCATCCGAAAATATCCAAGATGGAGAAAATGGATTTTGGAGTGTGGAGTACCTAAGGTCACCACACAGGTGTGGTTGGCTGGTGGCCAGGGCTGACCTTCTTATTTGCATATCAGTTTCAATGAAATTTTATAGTTCTTCATGAGGGTCACACAATTCTCTTTCCAATTATTCTTAGGAAATATATATTTATATTTTTTATTACTGTGAATGGGATGTCATAAGATTTTTTAAATTTAATGTTCCTGCATAAAAATTTATTGATTTTGAAGTATTTCTCTTGTTACATTATAAATCTATTAATACTAGTGATTTCCAATTTATTTCTCTGTATTTTCTAGGTTAAGAATAATAACGTATACAACAGTAAAACAACTCTTTTTGTTTAAAAAATTAAATATTGATGGTAAAACAATAAACTTGCTTTATTAATGTTTATAGTTGTTTGCAGTATTTCACATATAAAGTGCATTCGATTAATTTTTTCTTATCACTTGTTTCATGGTCCATATTTTCATATATCTGCTTCCATATTTTGACAAAAAAGTTTTTAAGATTTTATTGATTCATTCGACAGAGAGAGACACAGCTATAGTTGGAAGAGAAGTAGGGGCAGTGGGAGAGAGAAGCAGGCTTCCCGTGAGCAGGGAGCCCAAGTGTGGAGCCCCATGTGGGGCTTGATCCCAGAACCCCGGGATCATGACCTGAGCCCAAGGCAGAAGCTTAATGACTGAGCCACCCAGGTGCCCAACAAAATTTCTAAATTTCGAGTTTTAAGAGAAATTTTCCTAACTGCTAACATTACGCTACATGCAGTAATAATGGTTTGCTTGAATGGTAAAAATCCACAATATCCTGGTTAAGTGACTGCTTTAATGGTAAAAATACACAATATCCTGGCATACTATATCTTGCACTGTTATATGCATTAAAACCCTTTTCCAAACCATCAATCATCAATACATACAAATAGCTTTACATACACACACGCGCGCGTGCGCGCGCACACACACACACACACACAAACACGTAGGAGCACACCAGTGACACAGTTTTATGAGTAGGTTTGGAAAATAATGTCAATAATTAGATAACGTGAAAGAGATAAAATGTGTTATTAGCCACTTCCTATGTTGAACTCAGCCTTCCAGATGGCCCGCTTTGATTCTAAGCCAGTGTTTCTCAGGGTCAGTAGACTTGTTCACCTTCACTTCTCCAAAAAAGGAATGGAAAATTCCCAGGAAGTTGGGAACCAAGCAGAGTTTCCATATGCTGTGTTCTAGTATCTGAACATGCAGTGTGCTTTATTATCTCTTTACTCATTCATTCTTCACTCCAAGTTTACTAATGTTTACTCCAAGTCCCTGTGCCATGTCTCAGAGGCTATTAAAAAGGAAAGAGACATGCATGTAATCCTGCCCTAAAGGGATTCACAGAGTATTTAAGAAGAAAAACTTACCCAAAATGATCATACTGTATGGTGTTTTAACAGAAAGAAGATACTGAAGAAAACCAAAGACTTTAGCTCTAACTCACTGCTACAGCAACGAATCCACGGAAGAGGGGATAAAAGGGAAAGTTTCATAAGAAAAGTGAATTTGTTGGGAATCCTGAAGTACTGGCAAGAAATGGACAGACAAGACGTGGAACATTCTAGGCAAAGGTGACAAGGCACGGAACCATGAAAGGCAGTGAAGTGGCGGAGGAGCCACAGCAATCTGTAGCAGCCGGAGCAGAAGATGCTTCAGTGATCATAATTAAGAGATAACTTAACCCTAGTAGAATCACATGGCTTTGATATTCCCTCTAAAACTTTACAAAGAGATATAGTAATGCTTTTTTGATCTTATGCTAAAGCATGAACTCAGTTTGTCCCTACAGAACATGGTTTCTCAAGCTCAGTACTATGGGCATTTGGAACTTGCTGGTGACTGTTTAGTGTACTGTGGAATATTCAGCAGCGTTCCTGGCCCCTAGCCACTAGATGACAGGAGCTCCTTCCAGCTGTGACAACTAATATTGTCTCTAGACATTGCCAAAAATCCCATGGGGAGCAAAATCGCTCCCTATTGAGAACCACACAGGTAGAGAGTCTAATAATTCAAATTCATCAAGCACTTACTATAAGCCAAGCATCCTACCAAGCTTTCTGCACACATTAACTTATTTTATTTTTATGACCATCCTGCTATGATTAAGCCCAATGTATAGACTAGAAAACTGAGGTCCACAGAGGTCAAAGAACTTGCCCAGAAAAACACAGTAAGTGACAGAACTAGGATTCATGAATAGAATTCATGCCAATAACTGCAATCAATGACTATACATACATACATATATACATGTGCATATATATATATGATAAGATATATCAATCTTACGACCACCAGCATTTAGCATACTACATGGCATATCATAATTTCCCTGAGTCTGGTTTTCTGTAGCTTGGGCCATCATTCTCAAATTGCTCACACTGGCTAGTCATCTAACATTTAGTACGCACCAAACCTTGTACAGACCCCACAGAACCAAACATATGGGATGCTAAACTACAACTCAGAAGCAACAGTTCACCTTAAATATAACCTGGAAAGAGCAGCAACATATTTCTGGATCATTTCTTTGATGGATAATGACCGTGCAATGAGTGTTAACGGATGGACTGTGGGCAGTATCATGGCTCAGAGGCAGCATGAGTACTGGGATCTGAGAGAGCCGGGTCTGCATGCTAATGTCTTTACAGTTGAGTGACATTATGGAAACCTTAAATTCTTGAACACTGTTTCCTCTTCTGCAAATGAGGAACCTAAGTAGACAAAAACTTTGCAAGAGCCATGTGGTTGCGGCATGAATCATTTTGAGAAACAATTTTCAGAACCTCAGCATTGCCAGGGACTCTTACCTAAGGTGATATACCAGAGAAAGCATCTAGAGCACTTTTTGCAACTGCTCTTCATTCATTTTTCAAAAGAAATGTGTGCTTTTCATCCCTTCTAAGCCTTACTAGGGTACACTGTCCTAAGGCAGCAAAGCTCCACCATGACTCAAAATCTTGATACCTGGAGACCTTCCTTTAATTAAGGTACAATAAGCAAGTCCTCTAAGAAATGTTCCTTGTTTTACACATACTTAAGTTAAATATCATTCTGTATTTCCCAACATTGGAAATGGAGTATTTTGGTTCATTTCTGGGATGTTCTGAATTCAGAAATATTGTAGGCTGGGAGAGTGGGAACAAAGGTGTTGTTCATTTATCACCTTTTCTTTTCAACTTCCTGACTAGTGTCAAAGAATATGTCACTTCTTCAGAGGAGTCTGATGAGGGCAAAGCAAGGGAGACCATATCCATGGGAAATACTGAAGGTGGCCAGCTACATATTCTATCCAGCTGAGAAACTCAAGAGCAGGCTCTCTGCCTTATTTGCCAACTGTGGAAATCTAAAATAATATGTTGGCCACCGGAATCTGCATTAGCTTATTGAGGCTTTTTATCTCAGAAAATAAGTCTGATTTGGAAAATAGATTTAATTGTGTGAAATATTTTCACAAATAGGTTATATATAGATATTTGTCCATAGATAAATAAGCTAAATCTATAGCTCCAAGATTTTGGTAAGGATATATTAATGCACATTCTAAGATAAAATAATTTTATCAGAAGTTACTGGACTGCTAAAGGTTTATTAAAATTTGTATTGCTTTGATTTTCCCAGATATGATTAGATTAAACAAAGCGCTTCCATGTGAAATAGTAACGGGTAGTCTTTTAACGTGTCCTAGCAAAGTTTCTTTGGGGGACTTCCGAGAAACTTGTGAAAAAAATGAATGATTATAATGATTGTAATGATTGGGTAATAAGTCCTTTTGCAAGTCAAAAGTATTTCAATTCTTCAATTTCAATAAAATTGGAAAAGGACTTAAGGGAACAGTCAGCTAATAGATCTGCAATTTTTTTTTGATGATGGATAACTCATGTTATTTTTGGCACATAACTCAGGAGGAACTCAAAGAACTGAGTGATGTCAACATAACACAACTCTTTCAAGCCCAATCTACATATTTGTGTGAAGGAGGTTTTCATCACGAAAACCTATAAAAGTGAAAAATAGAAATGAAATGATGTTGTGTGCTCTCTTACTCTAACAACAGAAGTCCATGGACACATGAATTAATCATAATCCATCTCACGAAGACATGAGTCTCCAACAGCAGCTTATTTCTACAGGTAGTAAGTATCAAAAGGAATATTATCTTTGACAAATTTTATACAAATAACACTTATAATAATAACCCAATTGAACAGCAATTTTGGGTCACAGAAAATTTATAAATTTCAATGTATGTCCATAATTTTTGTGGCAGAGCAGAATTCTGTGATTCATAAAAGGCTTTAAAGTATAAAAATACACTGCATTTCAATGAAGTGGTGCAAGTAGAATGGACAAGCTCTAAGAAAACAAGAAACCATGCACAGTTTCTGCATTGTAAAAAGCTGCTTCATAAAGGGATTACTACTAGAAAGAAGCAAATTTGTTATAATATTTAGATTTCAATGGGTACATTTAAAAGTGATATCATAGTCTTATTTTAGAAGTCAATACAGGGGCACCTGGGTGGCTCAGTCCGTTAAGCATCTGCCTTTGGCTCAGGTCATGATCCCAGAACCCTCGGATCGAGTCCCACATCAGGCTCCCTGCTCAGCGGGGATCCTGCTTCTCCCTCTCCCTCTGCCTGCCATTCCCCATTTGTGCTCTCACATCTCTGTCAAATAAATAAATACAATCTTAAAAAAAAAACAACTCAATAAATACCATCTGTTAAAATCCTGCTGAAATTTTTCCAACAGCTACTTTCAACAAGGGGTATATGGGTTTTCAATTTTTTAGGGGTTATGTGAGCAAAATATTTAAAGACTATCAATTAGCAGATGTTAAATGTTTTCCTTTGTGTCCTTTTCATTGTTGTTGGAGTTACGGGGCCAGGGAATAGAAGGAAAAAGGTAAGATTTCATAATGATATCATAAGCAGGAATTAGTTATAATGTTTATTTTGACATTTTAGAATACTGGATATATTTTTATGAGTATTTCAAAAAGAAAAAAAATACAACATACTGACTTTGGGAGGTTCAGGTTTAAAATGGCAACGGAAGAGGATCCTAGGCTCACCTTGTCCCAAAGACATATCACCTCTGCGGCTATATATGGAACAACTTCCTCTAAAAACAATCTAAAGACTGAGCAAGCCCTATGCATCAGACCCACACCAAGGCGGGTAGAAGAGTCTAGGACACAATCTCTCCGTAAACCCCATCCCTACCTGGGGTGACCCACCACTGTGAGGAAATGTAAAGCCCTGAGATTCTCCCTAAGGAGGGAAAGGTTTGAACCCCACATCAGGCACCTGAACTCCTAAGACCTACACCTGATTGATCAGCCCCAGAAACATCTAGTTTTGAAAACCAACCAGACCAAAGGTTCACATCCACAGCTGCACAGGGCTGTAACCAACAGAGAAGCAGCTCTCATGGCGCTCCTACTGCTCCCTCGCCCCCACTCAGCGGGAGCAGCCCATCCAGGGGCTCCCAGACTTCACGGGATGAGGCCTGTTTGCTAGCCTTACAGGGCCAACCTGAGGGCAGTCATCTCAGGCAGCTCACAGCTGGAAGCCTTCTGGCTGGCGGGCACCATCTTCACACTTGCTCTAGTTGCTGGGCACCATCTTGTTCGTTTGTTTTAAACACTAGGCTTTTTTCCCTTTTTCCCAGCAGGAACCATCTGTACATAGTCCCTCTGCCACACTCTACAGTGGCAGCATCTTCCATCTGGTGTCCTGGCTTTGCAGCTGCGGCCCAGAGGGTGCCCCTTAATCCCCTGGCTCTGGTGGCCCGGGGCTGGTGCTCCTGGGTCCTACATATGGTACCAATGGGAGAGATAGTCTTGGGTAGGCTACCACCCCAGGGCACCACACAGACAGCAGACTGAAAGACACCCTCTTGTCTTTCTTTCAAAGAGGCCTGCTGCTTATCCTGGAGCTTGGCCTGCAGGCGTAGGTCTCAGGTTTGGCACACAGAGGCCTTCTGTTTTGAAGGAATGGAGGCAAGTGGATGCTACCTTGGAGCTTTCCTTCAGCCTCCTGACAGACACGAATATCTCCCTCGAAAGAGCTTACACACTCCACTGGAGCCTCAATTTTTACCACTGCCACCGAGGGGACACTTCCAGATCTCCTGGCTCTGGAGGTGGGCAGGGTGTCTACCAGCATTCCCACAAGACTATACATATTTGCATACTTTAAAAGCTGCGTGATGGTCTGGCTTCTAACCAGCCTGCAGTCAGATGCTATCTCAGCCCTCCCCTTTGGGACACGCTCGGGTCTTGGCGCACCCTCAACAACTGGGAGCCACTAACAATAAAAACGGCTGCTTGGACAATCACAAAGTTTTGAGAGACAATCAGAGTTAAGGTTCATCTCCGACATGAGGTCATTCCTTCAAGACTGGGAGAGGTGGCTGTTTTATCTACGGCACAGAAACCAACACAGAGTCAAGAAAAATAGAGAAACAGAGAAATATGTGTCAAATAAAAGAACAATGTAATACCTCAGGGCGGGGAAAGAACTTGATGAAATGGGGATGACTAACTTACCTGTTATAGTTCAAAGTAATGGGTCCTAAAGATGCTCCCTGAGCCCAGGAGGAGACTGGATGAGCACGGCGAGAACGTCAACAGAGAGACAGAAGAACGTACCTAAGAGAAGGGTGCCTGGGTGGCTCAGTACCTGAATCGGCTGACTCTTGATTTAGGTTCAGGTTATGGGATCAAGCCCTGAGTTGGGCTCCATGGTGGCAGTGGAGCCTGCCTCCGATTCTCTCTTTCCCCTGCTCCTTCCTGCCCCACATGCTTGTTCTCTCTCTCTCTCAAAGAAAAGGAAAGAAATCACAGAACTGAAGAATACAATAACTGAACTGAATATAAAATTTACTGACTTTGGAGTTTGGTGATGTTTCACACCTGTGGTTAAATGCGTCTGATTCCATGCATTTTCCTGTTACAAAATCAAACACCACCAGGACTGAATACCTACCTTATTCAGTGGAAAAACTGAACAAACTAGCCTACTCTAGGCAACAGTTACCCATCCCCCTCCCAAAGTTGATGGTAACCAGTGTCAACCTGCTAAGAATATTCCCTCATAAAAAGCAAATAGGAATACGGTGTACAGATTCTTTATACCTTACATATCCATTATCAGGCACCACTGGGGATGTTTTTGGGGAAAAAAAAAAAAAGCTAAGCCCTGCTCAGAGAACAAGATTGCCAAATGTTTTGATTTCCATTCAAGAATTTCTAGAGCTCTCTGTCCTCTCTCTTTCCAAAGAAATGACATAATATTTAGACAGGAAAATGTCTGTGCGCAGCACAGGGGTGGGGATTCCTGCGCATATATTTACATGTATGAGATACTTCCACACAAATATTTTAGTGTTTCTATTTCTACAGTGTATCCTCCTTTTATGAAAAATAATACAACTGGGGCTGTCACTCGTTATCCAGCCCTCAGCCTTGGCCCTCATCCAGCTATAATTTTCCATCTGCAGATTGTTCCAAATTCACTGAAATGGAGTCAATGTCTACAAAGAAGCAGTGTCCTCAAGATGCCTATTGTCTTCATACTCTGCATCTCTCAAATCCCTTCAGGGGAAAGCTTAGCACGTCTGCCATTGCTTGGATTTACAACAAGAGTTCACTGGCTGTTCACAACTGATGTGATGATCTAGCCATCTAAAAATGACTACTCCAGGATATCGACCATACCCTGAATTTGATTTATTGTTGACAAGGTTTAGCCCAATGTAAATATTTTACATTAAAAAAAGACATTCTTAAAAATTTCTTCCCATGTGCCTTTGGGCTAGGGATCTTGTGGTGCCCAAGGCAGACACGGAATCCAAGCTTTTGCCTGAGATTTCAATAATGAGTTCTCATCCATTTTAGATTCTGGTATTAAACTTGCCCTCTTACCTACATCCTTCCTCTGGAGTACTGAAGGTAGGCAGTACTGAAGGTAGGCAGTGGGCACACATAATAAATTTGTCAGTGCCCGTTAGAGTCACTAGTGATGAAGCAGGACAAAGAGTTGGGTGTGGTGGGGAAGGGAACCAGAAGAAGCACAAAAAAAGTCTGAGGAATGAAATAGCATGATACTTGGTGTAAACTATAACTATTTCCAGCTTTTAGCTCAAAGGGTAAAGACAGGCCAACTCAGGCAAAGCCTTTATGCTATGCTAAGAAGCTTGAAGTTTATTCTATGAATGAGTCATAACTAAAAAACATTGAGCAGATCTATATTTTATAACTCATCTTCTTCTTTTCCTTCCTAGTATTTGGTTAAAACATATGAGGCTGCTAATTAACATTGATGACCTCATAAAGGCCAAACTAATACTTAACAAAATCTGAAATTGTATTTTTAATTGTGCACTCATTTGTTAAATGTCTATCTCTATGGTCAGATGGTAGGCTCTAGAACCAGACAACCTGGGTTTACCTCCCAGGTCTATTAGCTGACTCAGGACTAGTTATTCAACCTCCCAGACTTTAAAATGGAGCAATACTCCAGAGAGTTATGAGTTAATACATATCAGTGCTTGGGAAAGGACCTGGAATATCATAAGCACCCTTTAAATATTAATAAATTATTATAGTTATTATTGCAGTCATCCACATCACATCCTTATCACTGTCCAAATGCCAATGTCAAAGATGTAGGATGAAAAAAGGAATGCTAGAGCTAGAAATGGAAGTAACACCTTCTTTTCATTAGACTCCACACTTCTGTAGTACAGTTCCCTTGGCTGAAGTTCAATTACTAATCCTAAGGGAACATCTTCTCAACCCTTTAAATGTGGACATGCTGTGTTAAAATTCCACACCTGAGGGGTGCCTGGTGGCTCAGTCAGTTGGGCCTCTGGCTTCGGTTTAGGTCATGATCTCAGGGTCCTGGGATAGCCCTGAATCCTGAGTCAGGCTCCCTGCCCAGTGGGCAGTCTGTTTCTCCCTCTTCCCCTCCCCTCCCTCGTGCTCCTTCTCTTTCTCTCACTCTTTCAAATAAATAAATAAAATCTTTTATAAAAATTCCATACCTGAATTTCTGAATCATACAAAATATTTACAGTAAATGAACGGAGTCATTTTCATCAGAAAAAAAAAAAACTGAGGTTTTTTTAAAAAACAAAATATCATAAGCCTTTTAGAAGACAACAACAAAAAAGGATTGATATGCAAGTGTTCCTGGCCTTTCTCCCTTTGAGGTTCCCCAGAGGGTGATGCAGACTCAAGAGGAGAGAGTGAGAAGGGTAAGGAGTTTGAGTTAGGGCTTGGAAGGCACAATTGTGCTTGAGGTTGAGAGAGAGAGAGAGAGAGAGAGAGAGAGTGTGTGTGTGTGTGTGTGTGTGTGTGTGTGTAGAGAGGAATTTGAAGAGATAAGTGCAGAAGAGTTATGGTTTCTAAGGGAAAGAATGATGAGGAAAGTGAGATTTTAAGAATTGCTGTGGTCTATATATCCCTGTTCTGGAGTTAGAGAAAATCAAGAAAAGGACTTACACTATTTTGAAATTTATTTTGATTGCTGTACTGGATTTCTTTTATTGCAATGCCTCCCCCTGAGACTGGACTATCTGGGGGAACGGATCTTTAAGTATTACAACTATATTTTGGATTCTCTTTCCCTAGCAGAGTTTTTAGTGTTATCTGAACTTCTGTCAAATATGGTTTTTACGGTCAGCCCTCTTATACAAATGAACAAAGCAACATTCTACCTTGGATTATCTATTTATTATATGGTCCTCACCTCTGTAAAACCAATTAGCACACACTCTCTGAGACCACCAGCTAAAAGCATGTGATTATTTTAAAATGAACTCAAGTTTTGAGCCAACAGAAATTAAAAACCAGTTTAAGCACATTAAGAAATGTCTCATAAAACTGAACTCTTTTGACAAAGTACTACTTGTTAGTAACTGCTAATGAATGTCTTCGAGCTTGCATTCAAGTTAAAATGCTCAGGCTATGGAATGGATCTGCAATGATTAAAATCTTTTTGTGCATCAAGGTCTTGTCCGTGAAGCAGCTGCTTACCGTGGCTATGGTGCTCAGGCCATTTCATGTCTTGGACAGGGCTGAGCAAAGTCATTGTTTGAGAACCCAGGCAACCCTGATTGCCAATCACCGAGAACAAGTAGGGAAAAAGAGAAGAGCTTAGTGATACCACAGTCGTCAGCTTTCTCACAGCACCAGGAGAGACTAAAATAAAGGAAAGACCCTATGGAGTTAGGAGACCTGGATTCTGCTTCAGCTCGGCCACTTACTTCCCATATGATCATGGGTAGAGTTTCCAAATCTCCCAAGTGAGCAAAGCCCTTACAGCTAGCTCCAGCATTCCTGTCTATGAAATTGATAAATACAATTAACCTCAGGGTATTTTCTCCCTAATCAAAGCAACCAAGCTCCACTTTCTTCAACATCCAGTGGTGTATTATCCCACTGCCTTCTCTCACTCGGTATTCTTGATTTTCACCAGAGACTCATCAGGTCAAAATTTATACCGGGGGTGCACGGGTGGCTCAGTCATTTAAGCGTCCAACTCCTGATTTCAGCTCAGGTCATGACCTCAGGGTTGTGGGACTGAGCCCTGTGCCAGGCTCTGTGCAGAGTGTGGAGCCTGGTTGGGATCCTCTCTTCCCCTCTCTCTTTGGCCCTCCCTGCACTCATGCATGTTCTCTCTCTCTCTCTCAAAACAAAAATCCAAAAAAACAGAAAAAAAAACCCAAAAAAACAAAAACCCCGTATTCCACCTTTAGTAGGTGTAAGCCTTCTTGATGGCATTCTGCATGTACAGATCTTCCTCATCCTCTGCGGCAAAGTTTTATAAAATATATGGTGTCATTTATCTTCAAGTATCTCATACATGAGGTAACGACTTTAATATTCATTCCTTAACTTTCTCATAATAGTATGTAAATCATCTCACAATAATGGTTAATAATAAAAGTACCACTGATTAAGAATCGATGTGCCAGATACTATCCTAAGAAGTCTAAGTAATTCTCACAACCTAAATATATATATACTTGAGAAATATATATATATGTATACACACATACACACATATCTGTGATTTCTATATACAAAGATATATATGTGTGTACATACATAAATCTGTATCTAGGTATATCTATCTATATACACCATTAATAAGCACATTTTACAGAAGAAACCAAGTCTCAGAAAAAACTAAGAGTCCAAAGCTATATCGCTTATCATTGGCACAGACTGAATTTGAGCCAGATCTTCCTGTGTTTTTAAACACTCTGCACACAGTTCAGTGTCTATGGTCTCTGAAAAGCGATGTATATAAGCTATTCTCAAAAATACAAAATGAGCAGTGCAATATCTTGGAAATAACACAGAACTTGGAGAAAAGTGTCCTGGGTCTCTTTTGGGGTCCCGCTGATGACAGACATGCTGTCTTAAGCAAAGTATGCATCTTTCCTAAGACCTCAATTTCCTCTTGTTGAATGAGGGATTTCACGTAGATAAGCTCTAAGGGTTCTTCTGGCTCTAGAGAGGAATGATTTGGTTCTGAAAGGTACTGTTTCTACACTGAGGAAAAATACTCAGAATTCCAGCTCTTCAAAACAAAAGCTTAACATCCTCTCCAGGAGCGAGAAAACAGCTCTCATCAAGGCACCTTCAGATCTTAGACGGACGATCTTAGTAGAGCCTTCCCTCCAGTTCCTTCCTTAGAGCACGGGCCTTTCTACTTAATAGCACACATCATGGCTTGTGGTTACAGACTGACTTGTGTGCGCAGACTGTAGGTTCGCAGCAGGTGAGGACCATGTCTGCCAGCTCACTGTCAAATCCCTGCCTGGTGTCTAGCACAGGGCCTGACCTGAAAAACATGCTCGATAACATCTGTCAATATTTTAAAAGGGGCTCATGGCTTCTAGGTTTTCGGTACTGGATGACTTAGGGCTGATATTTCCTGTTGCCTTTCTTAAAGAGTCTGGTAATGAATGAGTCCTTCATGCCATAGGAAAGATGTAATTAATTTCTTTTCTCTTAGTTCTTAGCATGTAGGAGAAGCCTGTGATGGGTGCAGTCTCCTACAAATATACAAATCACAGCACAAACCTTGAGGTTCCAGCACGCCTTTCCTAACCCTTAGCAATAAATACTAAAGGTGACAGTGTGAATGTGTGTATGGATGCAACTATATCTCATTTAAATCTCGCATGAAAGGAAGTGGTAAGCTGAGGCCTACTCATTTATGAGAAGGGGTGGATAAATGAATCCTTTTCTGCTTGGTGTTCTTGGCAAGAGCCAGCTGCAAAAGGACTCCTGTCCCCTCTCTGGGGCTCTGCTGCCAGGCCCACCCAACCTCACATATATTATAGACCGCTGTGCCTCTCAGCCTGGAATGTACGACCAGGAGCCGCCACAGTACTTCAGGGGTAGTGGGTTTGTGAACTGCCCCCATCTCCCTGCCACTTATCCCTTGGGGTGTGAGATTATAGGGCTGGGGAGCAGGGGGAGCTACAGCCCAGCATGGCTGAGGCTGTTGGGCAGCCACCCGGCAGTGGCTTGTTGGCAAGGAAGGGATCAGTCTACGACCACACGGAAAGCAGACATGCTGACTACAGCATGCAGCAAAGAAAATGAGAGCTTCTGCCTGTGTCTGGTGGGCTAGGGTGGGAGGAGGGGAAAGGAGGGGGTGTTGGGGAGGGTGCCAAGCTGGACTGTTGATGAAAGTGTGGGAAGATTCCAGGGGAGGCATTTTGCCAACTCAGAGGCAGTTGGGCTGATTTCTTTCCCCTTTCTTCTGCTCAAATGAGAATTCCTGCTGGGTGGGGTAGGAGCAGAGCCAAGAAAGGAGTGATTTGCTGGGTGAGCATGGACACTTGGACCTAGGAAGTATGTGCCTGCCTGCTGGGACCAGGGCCAGGGGAGGAAGGAGAAATTAAAGGAGGGGAACTGAGGGGCAACGGGAATAAAGGAGAATAAAAGAAGAACACAAAAGGAAATGTCCTAGAAGGAGAAAACAGGAAAGAGGGATAGCAGGTCACGTAGACTCCTTTCTGTGCTGTTGAGCAGGCCTACCTACCTTCCAAATGTCAGAATAAAATAATGTTCACATGAAACAGGCAGCGAAAGACCACATGGTACAGTGAAAAGTAAACCAACTGCTCCTAAATTTTTCCTGATGGCTGTTCATTTCCATGAGAATACATTCTTCCCAAATAGCAATGTTGCCTTTTAGGTAAAACAGAACAAACAAAATGGTATCACAGAAAGCCCTATACCACTTCCAAAAATTAGGAGAATATACTTAGAAGTATTTCCTAAAATATAATGTAAAACACCGGAGTCCTAAATTGCTCTTCTTGGCCTTGCTAATAAAATATGAGAACTATAAAGATCCTCTTGTGAGGAAATCTAGAGCAGGTAACTTGACAATGTTGATGCGGTGAATTCTACTGTGAAGTGATGTCCCTTGAAGCAAGTTTTCTGATGTCCCTTGGAGGAGGCTTGTGAGGAGCTGAAAAGTCATCAAACCAATGTTGCATTTTTTTGTGGCAAAATCCCACACATTCTGGCCTGAGAACCAGTCTCCTACAGAGACTAAGGCATATTTTGGCTAAAGTGCCTATAGGATGGATCTGATTATTGATCGATTATAACAGAAGACCCCAAATCTTCCTTTCCCAAATCTAGGAACATCAAGGCTTTATGAGGCCTTGCAAACTTCCTTTCTCCCTCTGGGACTTTGGCCACCACCTCGTAAACAAGCCCAGGATAGCCTGATAGCATCTGAGAGGCCCCCTAAAGACCAATCTCGTGGTCATAGACAAAGTAGTTGTAGACCAGGTTCCAGCCAGTTGATCCCCAAATAGGTAGGAAAACCCAGCTAAGATCAGCGAGGCAGCCTACCCAACTCCTAGCTAATGACACTGTTTGAGTTGGCACAGCTGAGACTAAAGAAGCTGCCCAACTGACCCAAAGATTCATGAACAATAATAAATACATGCACACGTACATCAACCAACCAACCAACCAACCAATGAATAAATGTGTTAAGCCATTGAGATCGGAGAGCTTTTTTTACACAACAGATAACTGACACAATTACACCCAAACTGGAGACTCACCTGTGCATTCGTACTGCAGACCTTTCCCATAATAGCCCTTCTCACAGATGCACTCAAACTGACCCGTGTGTGTCCCACATTTGCAGCTCGCCATGCGGTCACAGCACTCCTGGCCAGCTTCACACAGATACGAGCAATGGGACATATCCTCTTGAATAAAACTCCCAGAAGGCAGATCTGTCGATGACACAGGGTAATAAAAAACAAATTAGCAGTTCAATGGTACATTCTCCAGTTGTGAAAACTGAGGTGCAAATTGGAGAAAATAGCTTTTCATATCCGTCCAATTCCCAACGGCCCAACCCTCCCACCCAAATATGCATGTGTGTCCTGCGCACGACAACAGGCTGGGACTTTGTTTCAGCCAGTACAGTCATTTCAGGCTGGGACCTCCTCGTAAACTCTCAAGGCCACGCGGGGTCAGGCAGGAATTAAGCCCTTGGGCAAGGAATCTCCAGATGCAGCAGGAAGTAATACAGTCGGTTCCCCAGGTCACTCCCCTGGCTTCCACACCAGCACTGTTCCACTGCCACAATATGAGGTCAGGCAGCAGTAACTAGATTTCCAAAACCCTTTTTCAAAAAGATAAATAAAATTACAATCTTAACTGCTGCATAAGGGTTTGGATTATGAGCTACTGGCTTAAGAACAGAGTATCATCACTTCTATAGTTATTGGATAAAGACTTAACAGCACCACACAAACTTAATAATAGAACCAGAAGATGGCTTCTTTCTCAATGTTAAGTAACTTTTCATGTTTTATGTGACTGGAGATCATACTGATGACTTCAGCCATGTTCTGAAGTGAGGCATGCTGGGAAATCAGTAACTCAGGCAGGGTCATTCAGAAAGTGACTTAACAGGGCAGGGTATGGTTGAAGATCGATCCAGAATGGATGACCTAGAATCAGGCAAATAATAAGTTTTGTTCACTCTGCTGAAGAAGTTCAGAAGTCTTAGTCCAAATCGCTGGGCAGGTGCTGGGCCCAGATAGAGTGATGGGCCCCTCGCAGGAATTCAAATGTGTGAGTCCGAGCAAGACACATGCACTGCAACTGAACACCCGGAAAGAAGACTGCTGATGGCCTCATTTATACAACATCTGTGTCTGTCTTAAGATTCTGAACTATACACCAGGGGCAAAGTAAAGAGAGGATTCCAGCCACAAGGGAAAGAGGCTGGTACAATCAGGTACCCGATTAAAGCTCCATCTACGAGACTGTGGTATGGGTAAAAGGTCTGCAACATGCACACTTAGCTCTGAGGCACTGGGCCATGAAATTATCTGGCAGTAGAGTAACGTAGGACCAAGAAAGATCAGGCTACCAACACCGGTACACTGGCATTCAGGTCTGAGAGAGGTAAGTATATGTGTTATGCATGGGGAAAGCTATTATTCTGTAACCCAGGTCTACTGAGTATGGCCAGAAACATGGATGGTCTTGAGACCAAAAGTGGATCCATCCAAATTGAAAATAGCTTCAGAGGACTTAAAGGCAGGGAATATGAGGCTCATTTCCTTTGAGTTGATCATGTCTTTGCAATAGGAACAGGATCTTTCCTTATCAAATCTGGAAACTTGATCAGAGAATTATGCATCCTAGATATTTGTTTATTGTAATAAAAGTGATGCCTTCTAAAACTCTGTTGCAATACTGTAACCAAAAGAACACTCTATCCCAACTCAGCTTCTGGGTCAACTTGGCATTAGGGTTCTAGAAGGCTCCAATCCTACAAGCAGAGGGATGGTAGGACTGGAAATTAGTCTTGTAGAACACAGCAGGTAACACCCATGATTTCAGAATCCCAGCTAGTAACAGCCACCTGGCCTTCCCACTCAACATACCACTTTTCCCTGAGAAAAGGAGAAATAAAGGAAGCCCCACAGGTACTGAATTTCTGCCATGTGATAACACTACACTTAGTAATATTTAAATATTTTATTTAATCCTCTTGACAAAACCATATGTATGCATTATAATATCTCCATTTTAAAAGCAGAGGAAGTAAGGCTTGTAGATGTTAGATAAATTGCCTATGGTAAGAATAGTAGAGGATGGTTAATGAGGCCTGTGGATAATAAGCCCTCAGTAACTTTTCCAATCACTTTATATGTACAAACCCATTTAAGCCTTGTGACACTCCTATAGAGGAGGTACTATTCTCATATCCTATTCAATTAACAAGAAACTTAAAGAGGGTAAAAGCTAAAGAATTTGCCAAAAGCCTCTCCACAAGTAGGTGACTTAAATTTTTTGCTATATCCATAGCTAGTCTGAGATCCTGCTCTTAAACGCTTCTCTTGGAACTATGATAGGGCTGATCTCTTTCTCACGAATATCACTAATTGCCTGAAACCTCACATGGCTATGATTTGCCCATGAACCTGAATCTTTCACATGGATACCTTCAAGGATCAAGCCTAACTCGCTGCATGGTTTTGGTCTGAGGCTGGATTTCCTGTCATTCCTTCCCAATTTTACTTTCCCGGGGGGCTTATCAAGACACATGCCCGTATGACGCCTGGAAGTCCATCTAACCTACACCACACAACTAAACATCCTTACAAATGGTGTAGAGCAAACTCTAATGAATGGGTTTACTGACTTCATTCCTTGTTGGGGTAATGCTCTTCAACATACGCGTAAGCACATGAGTCTTCAGACCACCAGGTCAAGAAGTACGTGTTAAGTATTTATTGTCCCTTTATCTTCATGTGTATTTCTGGAAACACTCTGGTGAGATTCACTATGTCTGTCTCTGCATGTTTACTTCATTCTTCCAGATGACTATAAATAGATCTAAGTCAAGGCTTCCCGCTCTGTGTGTGGCCTCAAAACACACCTAAATTCATTCCATTGATTCTAACGGTTCCAGGTGGGAGCATATGGACAGTCTAGTGAAAACCATCGCGGCTGTTACAAAACAAATAAAGGAAAACAAACACTCTTGTTGCGAGTCAGACTGTCATGTCTATTTATGAAGTTCAGCGCATCTCCCAATACACCAAGGACACACGGGCACCATGCTCAGGGAAGACTTTACAGGGTTTGCTGTTACCCTCCAACAAGCTTCAAGCAGTAGGAGAGAAGGAACCCCCATTAAAATGCATCACGTCATGCCATTGGGTTTGCCTCACCTTCGTGCAATGCCCGGCGAGCTAAAGCCTCAAATTCTTCAAAACTGTGGAGCAGGTAGCAGTGCTCCTCCTTTGGGGTGGAAGCCATGTCATTCAGTTCTCGAATGTTCCCTTGCCATATGCCAAACGTGAAGATCTCCACTCCAAAATCTCGCAGAGATGCTGCAACTGGCCTGGGATCTCCCCCATTGGAATATCCGTCGGTAATGAGGAATATAACTTTTGTTGAGTTTTCTCTAGAGTGACGAAGAATTTGCTGTAGTGAAATAAAGGAAGTTAGTATAAGTCTGCATTGTGTCGGTCTACTATGTGCTTCCCCTCTTATATAGAACAGCGTTTGTGAAGATCATTAGCATGTCACGAGAGTGAGAACAAACTCTGATCAATGAGAGTAAAACAGAAACAGGCACAGACCAGCGCCTACGATGACCTTCTCACAGACCCACAAAAAACCCTAAAAGCACTTAAAATGTATCATTGTCATCAGTGGCGGCATCCTCATCCCCTTTGCGCACCTTGTTAATGAAGAGCAGCAAATGCTTATGGAATGAATTTTTATTCATATTATTATCACTTATTGTTACGTTATTTTTATGAATTTTCAGGCTCTTGACAAATGAACCAAATGTGAGTCCTATGTATCTCTTTCCAAGTACATCCAGCTAGCTGCCCATCTCCCGACTTAGCTGAACCACCTCATGATCATATATCAAATGTCTAATCAGAAGAAAATTTAACAGAAAATGACTTTTCCAGAGTTGATAATGGCCAACCTACTTCCCATGTTTGTTTTTCCACTGCTCCTCCAAAACTCCTCCAGAATTCACTCAATCCTTCATCTTTTGGGGACCACCCGGTATTAGCAAAAAATCAGCTGATTTTGATGCTGTCCTATCTTTCTGAGAAAATACAGATTTATTCAGTCTGACACTTGGGCTTTACTATTTTAGGACAAGTGAGTTATGCTTTGTAATCTGCTATCCCTCCTCTATAGACAGAAGGGGGAAATGAAACCTTTTTATTAAAGGTATCTATTTATCGTCACATCATGATGGTTTTTATCATAAACTGCAAAAAGCACAATGAGTCCAGTGGGGAATCTGGTATCGTAATGGAATTTGCTGTTGCTGCTTTCCATCAGAAATGGGTTGGAAAGGTGAAGAAGTGCCAGGGTATATTTTCTGACAAGTTCTTAGAAAGAATTCAGTATAGTCAGAAGGTAGTTAGGAAGAACGACAAGTATATCCTGTTTTGTTAAAATTAAAAGGAGATGATGAGATTTTAAAAAAATAAAATATAATTCATTTAAAGGGCAGACGCAGTTAAAAGCTCCAGATTCTCTCAGATTATATGATCCATGTCTTCATTAGTAGAGAAGTCAGAGTGACTGACTCTAATTTAATAACTCTTACCAAACTTTATTACTGTTCGTGAGCTAATTAGATAAAGCCACTAAACCTGAGCTTAAAGACAATTAAAGGAAACTAAAAATGACTCTGGAAAACATCTGGAAAACCAGCAATTTGAGAAGTATTCAAACACTTCACCTCCCGCTCTCAAAAGCCTACTACCGCTAAGGGCCAAAGAGAATCAGAAACCAGCCTGAAGGAGCTCCTTCTGGCCAAGTAAATGATAATCTGAGTGTCAAGAACAACAACAATTGAAGGGAATTTCAATGCATCCTACATATTTACCTTTTATCATATGCATTTACATTGAAATGTGTATGAACATTTATATTTTCAGCCCTATCGATATAAATAATAATCGGAAAGGACAGAGATACACACACACACACACACACACACACACACACACACGATTTTTTGATTCAGGACCACCTCTGGGGGGGGAAATCCAATCATCCGTGATGAGTGGCATGAAGTGAGGTATTAGTTTGTCTTTAGAGATATACTTTAGGCTTCGAAGGGCAGCTCCTAGTTCTCGCACTCCAAGATGGGGCAACTTGTGTTTACACTGGCCTTGCTCTTTACCACGTGATAAACTCTCTCTTTATGGGTTGTTCCACTCTGAATCACAACCTACCCTCCACAGACACTCCCATAGGATTTGGCTCCTTTCGATTACCCTCTCTTCCACAAGACCGTGGAAGGAAACTTTACGCAAGACACTAAGAAAGGGAGAATTTGGATGGAAGTAGAAGGAAGGAAAAAAGCAAACTGACTTTTTCAGCGTGGTATTCTGGACTTGTCTGGCACAGAGTATGCATTCGTAAATATTTATTTGATAAATGAATTAATGAGGGAGTGAGTGGACAAACTCTAGGATACTCTGAAGACAGTTGAAAAAGAGTTGGTCTTGAGGGAGCAGCAGGGATGTAGAGAATATTTGTGTGTGCACATGTATTTTATTTTGTATAGTTTGGTACAAAAAAAGACGAGGGTTTCTTCTTGTGTGTTTACTGTCCTACTGCACAAATACTATTTTGTAATATTAATTGTAGCTCACGTCAATGATATTCCTTAACATTCAGGTTAGGATTTAGGGATTTTGCGGAGCTTTCTTGCTGTACTACTCATTCCGTGCAAAGCACATTAAGCTAGGATTTCATTTTTCTGCTCTTCTTGCAGGGAATTGGTAAGTGTTTACCGGAACCATTATATCTATTGGCAAGACAATATATTAAGCTTAAAATAGTCAGAAGAGTAGCAGGACTACTAGTCCAAGCGAAGAATTACACAAGATCTGGGTTTGGAATGCACTCTAAAAGACAGAGGAGGAGTGGATGATTTACTGAAAATATTTTACCCCCTTCCCCCAATCTTTGTGCTTCATCATACTTGAATTAAAACATAATTCAATAAAAACATTTTCATCCCACAGATCTAAGAAGTAAATAGATCTCTGGTAAAGTTTGTGGAATGTGGTAGAGGCCTGGCACTTGACTCTCCTTTCAGGGTTCCTGAAATAGTTTACATCATCTGCTACCCTTGTAAGGCATTGTGAGAAATAGAACCTTCTGGTCCAGAATATTGAATGAGGCAAACCTTCTGCTGCCTAAGAAAAACAGGCAACGTGGACATCGTAAGGCAAAAGGTTATCACCATCTGTATTGTATCAAGCCTCTGATTAGCTGGTATAAATATCTGGCAGGGAAGTAAGCGCCCCTTGCCCAGCAAAAGTCACTAGAATGATAAAAATGCAGGGTTGTGTAACATTGTTCTAACACCCGAGATCCATCACCATTACACAAGACTGCAACCCCACCCCTACCCCCAAGTCAGGCCACAAGGGAACTGCTTTGAAAAATGGTCTTGAAAGGAGAAGAGAAGTCACAACAAATCTGGCGTGGGGACTATATTTGCCCTGGGGCTCCATTAATTAAAATACGTGTAGAAAGACTACTATCTATCCGCCGCACAACCCTGTGGTTATCTGCCACGGCCCCACGTGCCTAAGGATGCTAACTGGAGAAGCTCCTAAGTCATCCTTGAAAGAAGTTGTTTAAGTTAATATCTACTGTGACTATTATCAGAGCCCCTCTCCTCCAGGGGGCCAGAAATGAGTATTTTCAGTGTTTCAACTTGTTTTCCACACGTATTTTTTTCCTTGTTAGGAAAAGTTAAGTACAAACAAGACACCAGAAGCTACTTGTAATACTTCCCTTATCCTTCAAGTTCTAAGATTTCACCAAGCTGCATCTGTTATTCTGTTAATATTTTTAATTTGAGTACTCAAATGTTCTTCAGTTGAAGCAATGTTTACGGTTCTGTACTTTCTGGGGGAAAGAAGTTCTTTGTCTATTGGTTCATCATTTTCTGGATTTCGAATATTCTCTCCTTTTTCTTCATGTTTATCTTATCTTCCTTCCTTCTGAGTTTGGTGGAAATGTCTGAAGCTTTTCTTCCCTTTTCCCTCCCCCACTCCCCCTACCCCCCACTCCTTGGAGCCACCCCCCACCCCGGTTTGCAGTTTATGAACTCTTGAGTCTCTTCCTTTGTGCTTCTAATTAAGAGTTAATCCTGGCATTGCATTTTATTTTTCTTGTGACAATACTTCTTTTTCTGGCCCATGGTTTGTTCCCATGTTGGTCTATTGTTTATCCCCTCGTGTCTCATCCTCATTTCACTGCTTTACTTACTTACAGGCATGGGACAAACGCTTTCTAGGATTTCGTTCTATTTTTCAAAGTGAACTCTTGTACTTTATCTGTAGCTTACATTCTAGCTTTATTTTACTTGGCAGAAGCTTTTCAAAGAAGCCGCTGGATAGAGGGGTTCTATAGGAGAGTGCAAGGCAGGATAGATAGATCCTCATCCCAGGAGAAAAAAATTACCGAAATCCAAGAACAGGCCCATCAGAATACTCTTATCAACCCAAGATCTGCAAAAATAACTTGAAGATTTAGAAGAACACACAACTTAATATCAAGATAGGAAGAAAATAAGCACAGTGCAATGGTGTTTGCATCACAAGGACTTAGAAAGTCACAGCCTCTATGAGGACAAGAACAGAAAACCATAGAGAGAGAACAGGCTAAGAAAAAAACGGACAAGTATAGGTACAGAGGGATTTTATTAAAAAAAAAAATTATGAAGGAAACCCAAAATACAAGGAAAGACTTAGAAATCCACATTGGTGGTAGTGAGATAAGATGTCAGAAATTCGAACAGTGTAGTACAAACTTTAGCATACAAAGCTGCTGACTTGTCTCACTTATAACCATAGAAATACAATTCCAAACAAATGCTTCCAAATAAAATTCAAAGAATCTTTGTCCTTTGTTTAATAAGGCTTATTACTCAAAGGCAAAAATTGGTTAAAATCAGTAAACCTCTTGTTGTAATACAACACAATAATTGTCCCAAATAAAACAATAATCTAAGATGCTAAAAGTTATTTAATAAAATTAATTTCTGCCTATTTTAATTAATAAAAAATTAAGAATAAGATGCCTTATTAATATAACAGATTGTCTATCTCAAAGCAACAATGTAAATCATGCTTAATTGTGAAAAACTTGCAAATTTCTGATATAGATGGGAAGTGAATCTGCAATTCTAAATATTTTCACTATTATTTTAAAATCCTTTGGAAATTTCCAGCCAAGGCAACAAGACACAAAACCAAAATAAATATTACACTTCTTAAAGTTTCTGCCCCTTTTCAAACAATCAATATTAGAAAATAAGGAACTAGAAAGGGGCGCCTGGGTGGCTTAGTGGGTTAAAGCCTCTGCTTTCGGTTTAGGTCATGATCCTGGGGTCCTGGGATTGAGTCCCACATCAGGCTCTCTGCTCGGCGGGGAGCCTGCTTCCCTTCCTCTCTCTCTGCCTGCCTCTCTGCCTACTTGTGATCTCTGTCTGTCAAATAAATAAATAAGTAAATCTTTAAAAAAAAAAAAAAGGAACTGGAAAATGCATTCATCAAGGCTACCAAATAAAGTATTGAGGTCTTTATAAAAATCTTTTACACATTTCTAAGGAAAAATAGAGAAAAATAACAGAAATATAGGTGAGTGTTTTGACCAAAGAAAATAAAGACAAAAAAAAAATTCTATTTGTCAGAAAAATGGGAAAAACATTTAATTTCACTAAATCAGAATAATGTGAGTTAAGTAACAGTAATACTATTTTTTTCACTTCCCAAATAGCCAAAGATCTTTTTAATTAAAATTTTATAAAATTTATGAGGAAACAGCTATTTCTACTGGGGATGCCACATGGACTCGTAATATTTGGGGCACAGTGTGACAAAGTGACAAGTCTTAAAAATTTCACACGATTTGAACTAAAACTCTTCATCTAAAATTATCTTCAGGAAATAACCATGGATACACAGGGGAAAAAATTAAAAAGATGTGTATCCCAGAATAATCTGCAATATAAAGAAATGGAAACAGTATAAAATTCAAACAATAGGTACTGTTTAAGGAAATTACAGGGCAATCATGAAATATCATTAAAATTATACTATTGCATAATAATACATTTTTAAAGTAGGTAACCCAATATGATGATTTTATTACATTAGTGTGCATGTATGTGTGCCTGGACTGCATGTGTGGACATGTATGTATTTGTATGGCTGACAGTATACACATCAAAATGTTGACTATCTCCTGGTTGTATTTAGGGAGTTATATTGACTTCTATTTTGTAGTTTCATATCATTTCTAAATTTTTACTTTCTCCTCTCTATTCTTCCCCTGAGAAATGTCATATGAACTCGGAACTCGGGAGTCTTACCTATAGATAATGACTCCTAAATCTACATTAAATCAAACTCTTTAACTCACAAGGTGAAGTCCCATTGGTCCAGTGGACCTTTCTGCCTCAATGTTCCACAGAAATCTCAAACTCAACATGTCCTCTCCATGCACAAAGAAGGGTTCCTTTCTCCTTTATTCAAGATACATCAAATGTAGCACCATCATCTATCCCACTGTACAAGTCTGCATCTAGGAGCGATTAGGACGCCTCCTTTCTGATCTATCATCTACAGTCATCCATCCAGACCTATACCCTTCACTTCCGAATTATCTACCTACCTTGAAATCCTATTGTTCTAGCCTCAGTTCAGGTACTTCTGTCTGGATTATTGAAAAGCACGAGTTACTTTAAGGTCTCCAGGTGAAGTTGCTCTTCTTTGAATTCATTTTCCGACATACCCTTAAGGCTATTTTTCTGAAATACTAATCCATTCATGTTTTAAAGCTTCCATTATTTTCCCTCTATCTATAAAGTGTAAATTTCTTTACATGTCCTTAGACTAATCAGTCCTATACTTCCAGCCACATCCCCACCACACTCCATCTCCTGCCTACTTCCCCAAACTACCTCTCACACTATGTTCTCATCACAGGGATCTATTGGAAGGTTTTGGAACATACCATTCTTTCCTTATGTTTGCTATACCTGGAAGTTCTTAAATCTTTCCCATCTCCTAACATGTTTACCTCTACTTTTAATAACCTTTCAAAATCCAGATTAAAGTTCACCTTCTCTTTGAAATTCTCCCAAATTCTTCTGCTGTGCATATTAAATCCAATTCAATGTTCCCTCAACATTCCATTACACTTACCCCATCATAATTATAGTTAATTTATCTGGCTATATCCCCAAGCTAAACACAAGATACTCTAAGGCAAGAATTAACTATTTTATTTTCACCCAACTGATGATCAAAAAATTACTATGAAACAAGTGGATGAAAGAATCAATAAACATATGCCTTAATACTCAACATGCAGAATAAGTTTTAAGCCAAACACTGTTGTTACAGTAAATCCTTTTCTGCAATTGTGAAATGAAAACTCTTATAAATACTACATTTAAACTTATTTCACCAAATCCAAATGGAGCCTCTATTTTATATGAGGTACTATGCTAGGGTTTTTACTTATGCTATTTGATGATACAATAGAACCATTAACTAAAAACAAATAAGCCAAAGCTAAAATAATGACAGAAGTCTATCTGGGAAGAATATTCTACAGTAACTAAGTTTTCCTGTTTATATTATAATACAAAATAAATCATATTTAGGTATCTAATATGTCTCATTTATTTTAAGTATTTACTGAGCCTTCACAGACTAAAATTCTAGTATTAAAAAAAAAAATCTTGGCTCGAATAACATTTAGGCTATTTGTTATAGTCTAGCTAAATCACAGAAGAACCAGAGGGTCAAAAAAGAACTTAATCTCAGATTTATGGTCACAGAGTTTTTCCACCCACATACATGCTTTTGTTATTAAACATGGACACAAATCACTTTCAAATGGACCCATAGGGACAGTACATCAAATTGGGAAATGGTGTGCACAGGAGTTGATGGGTAGTAGATTAACTTCAGACTGTAAAAAACAACAGAATAAATAGGCAAAAGAATAAACAAACTTCTAATAACGCTGAATTCCACTACTCATTCAATAGACACACAAGAAATAAAGAAAATCTGGATAGCATAAAGACATCAGAATCTGAATACAAAAGAAAAAGGGCTCAATGACATACCGTTTTTAAGTAAATTGTTAATTTGCTACAAGATAGCAAAATCATATTCAACTTGACTGTTAGTTTTGTTATGAATAAATGTATAAGGTGATTTCAGTTGACATGTTAAATGCCTGTGCAATATGACCAAGTGAGAGCACTTACAGTCAAAGATGTGATGGAACTTTATCATGTGCCTCACATTAGGAGGGTAAAGAAAAAAGTAAGATGATCTCAAATGATGTTTGGACATCGGTTTATGATTTTATAAATGACTGAAGCGAAAATACAGCAGCACTTACTTAATAACACAGTTATCATACACCAATGGGCAAAATCATGTTTGAAACAGTCTCACTAAACTCAGGAAGAAGACAAAAATGCCCCATCACCTCTATGTGCGAAGTCTAGCTAATCTAATGAGGCAAGGGAGAGATCAAAGTGTAACAAAAAAATTATTCATATTTCAAAAAAAGAATCAAATTGAAAGGAAATATTGGGAGATATTGAGAGTGCTGCACCAGAATATTTTAATTGCAAAATTTTGTAGTAAAAGCTGACCAGTAATACTTAAAAATTTAACTATGGTAGATCTACATGACAAAATATACTTGAAAGGTAATTTTAGGAGAATTTTATGGTATGGGAAAATTTTCATTAAAATAAAATAATTAAATTAAAAATTATAGACTGCAACTTTACTACAGATCTACATATAATTATATATGTATTTACACATATACATAACAAGAGTCTGAGACAAAACTATAATAGTTATTATATTTTCCTATTTTATCTAAAACTAATGGGTGTATTACTTCCATAAGGAAAAGAAGCAAAAATTGTTTTTAGAGAAATACTTGTAAATGGAAGTTAGTAAAGGGTTACCCTCAAAGGTATTTTCACAGTTTCAAGATAAAAATTTTTTTAGGAAAGATGTTTTAAACATATTTCATTGCCAATAAAAATTGGATATCCACTTTATTAGCTTAAACAAAGTGGGAAATTTATTGGAAATATACAGGAATATCTCTCCAAACCCAAGAGCAAGGAGAAGAACTGAGCCTCAGAAGGGACTGGAACCAGGGGGTGCCTGAGTCATCCAACTCTTGGTTTCAGCTCATGTCAGGTTGTGATCTTGAACGTACCCTGGTGGGGCTCAGTGCTCAGCATGGAGTCTGCGTGAGATCCTCTCTCCCTCCGCCCCTCCCACTCATAGGCTCTCTCTCTAAAATAATACAGTCTAAAAAAAAAAAAAAAAAAAAGAGGGACTGGAACCAGGAACAACCAAGCTGCAGGAACCAAGGGCTACTCCCTCTGATCTTCCATCCGTCTGTTTCCTTCTGGGGCCATGCTGTTTCTTGTCTCAGTTTCTACCAACACATCTTTGTTCATTCCTTATACTGATGGGATGCCTCTGGTTCTCTGTGCATAGTCTTAACTTTATATTGCCCACCTACTGGCAGGAAAAAAAAATCTACTCCCTCGGGTCATTTTTGTGTCCTACTCCAAATGCCCAAGAGAAAGAATATAAATGATCCACTTCAACCTCTAAATTGCCACTCTCGATCCAAACAGAAAGGGACAGCCTCTCTAGGTGGGCAAAGGACTGAGGATGGATGTGGTTCTCTGTGAAAAATGATTGTTGACTGACACAGACTGTAGAAGAAACAAGCTACAAAGAAAGGAAAGGATTGAATGCTATGCTTGGACTTATCCAGTAGAAAAACAGTTTTGAAAATTTATCAGAGCAAACTGTCCTTCCAGATAAACATCAAATGCCAGGAAACGTGTAGATTTTGGGGAGAATTCAATCGTAAAATTTTTCCTCAGAAAGTAGAAAAATCTTATAATTCAAAACTGTCAGGGAAGAAACGATGTCTTCTTACTAGGTATATTAATAGTATGTATGAAAGAAAAATTTATCAGGAGCTTAGATAATATAAAGGACACAGATAATCTAACCATTATACTGCAAATATTTGGGCTTCAGGAACCTAGCTTTTCAAAAAAGCCAGACAAATGTACGGACACACGGAAATTCAAAGGGGGTGGAGGTTGAGAGGAGATTTTAAGTTCATGAACCTACTGTGTTTTTTGTTTTTTATAGTTATCCTAAATTTATCAAAAAACACATTTAATTGTGATATTTATTAGCATTCCAAATAAATGACATTTTGTTTTGTTTTTCTTTTTATGTTTGTTTTGTTTTGTATTTTGGCTTGTATAAATGACATCAATTACCATTCTAGAGCAGAAGATTCTGTGCTTCATATATTAAAATAAAAAACCCTGAAATTAAACCCCAAATGATCTGACTTTAATAAATTAGAAAACTTATTATATGTAAAAAGTTAAATCATCCATCAGTGACTCTAACAATATTTACATATGTAATCATTCAAAAATGTTGGCTTTTAAAATTGCTTTGAGAATAATATAGTCTGGCGGATTAACTAATTCTTATAATTTAATTACATGCTTACCCTTACAGTGTCAGTGTTCCCTAAATATGCACTGGATACATAAAGAAATCTAGTTCATTACCTAAGGTATTTAAAGACTTTTCCAACCATTGGTGATTATGGAGCTAATTGCTAAAGCGAGGATTCTTTTTACCTGAAGAAACTATTAGAAGAGTCATAAGGAGATTTTGTTTTTCTTTTGTGAAATGGGATGGTGCATGGAAAAAAAAAGGAATATTATGATGCATGGGAACACTGTGTATCCCAGATTTAAGATAAACTGAATTTAGCTGGAAGACCAAGTTTTGTACGGAGATTTGGCATATAAATTTATAAACCTAAGTTTAGGCTATACAATAATTTGAAAGAAGGACTAGATGTACCTAGGACGAGGAAAATGACTTCTGTTGAGTCATGTTTGTACTTCAATCAAGAGTGTGAGGTTGAGGACCTATTATGGATTAGAGAAACCTAAGAATATAGGAATGGGAAGAGGCCAGGGGTAGAGGTGCTGCAAACCATGGCCTAGGGGCCTTGGTCTCTGCAATGGCTGGTAGTTGTAGCTGTGAAGGCACATGAGGTGGGATACGCAAGCCAATGAAAGTATATTGCACAAAAGAGGCATATAAGAGCGCTGGGCTGTGTGGGGGTCCAGGGGGTGGGAGAAAAGGGCGACCACTTGGGACTAGCAGGGGTTTATAGAGTGTCCATTCAAATGACAGTCTCCAAATGTTCATTCCTCCTGGTCCTGCATGTGCTCCAGGAGGCCTCCTGCTTGGTCATCCACAGACCGAATCCCCATCACAGTTGCCCTTTCTACCTCACGTTTTGCAATGAACGTCAGGTATGTACCAGAGGACCCCGCACCTAGAAGATCTTCAACAACAGAACAGGGGGTAGTCCTCCCCGGTGGTTAAGGATTTAGACCCCGGCTCAGACGGCCCACGTGGGGATTTCAGTACCTTGATTTACCAGCAGCATAACTTTGGGTCAAGTCACTTATGTCCTCTGTGTCTGTTTCCTCCTCTGTACTTATGGGATAATAATACTAACCACCTGGGGGAGAGTTTGCTGTTGGGAGGATTTAATGAATTCATATGGGGAAAAGGGCTTAGAGTGGTCCCTGACGAGCAGTAATTACTCATCACCATTACCATGATTAGTAAAAGAAATTGCTAGCGTGTTGCTGGAATTATGTCTGTCAAGCAGATAAACCAGACAATGGAGCCAACATTTTGTTCAAAGCTGTGAATGAAAACAAATAATCCTATTTGTGGAGACTGAGAAGATAGGTCAGGGGGTTTGGGAAAATTATGACTCTCTAGTCAATGACCATACGATCCCACCAGAGCCAGGAAGGAGGGGATAATGCCCTGGGCAGAGGAACAGAAAAAGAGCTTGACCTTTGCTGTTATGAGAATGACACTGAAAAGGGCAGTGCGGACAGTGATACGGAGAGGGGATGCGAGTTCACAGTTCGGATGCCTGCAGATGCCCTTCCGAGCTCAGTGCATGGAGTTCTCCACAGAGGTGTTGTGGGGTTGGCCCCCTTAACCAGATTTAGGGGGAAAAAGGTAGGGAGTCACACCTGCCTGAGAGTCTACTCACTGTGGATTGCTCCCTTGGGAAAGTGATCTGAAGAGTGAATTGCCTAAAATTATTAAAATCCGTCATTTGAGAAGTCAAGCGTCCCCTCAATAGTCCTTTGAGAAGATGTCATAACCATCCTCATTCTAGTTTGAAATCAGAGAAGCATAATATTCTCCTTGATATACTAAAATTCAAAATGCTAAATAGCCAAAGATATGTCTTTTCCAGAACTCCAAAGTTATAATGAATATCATTTTCTACCCCGGGGCATATATAAAATCCAACAAGATATGATCTCTGTTGTCATCAAATGGAGGGGAGACAGGCATCACCTCCACAACAGGTGCTCTGATGGAATTACATCCCTTGTTTCCCTATCATTTCCTTATTTAACCAGCTACGTCCCTACAGTATTTCTCCACATTTTGGAAACATGTTAAATAGGTGATTAGCGATTACTCGGCAAACCCTTGCAAAGTTCTCTGTTGCTAGGCCTTCGACAACCTCTGCCTACTAAATTGATAGTAGGTCTTATTCCTTGAAACAGTAGGAGATAACGGAAATTTTGAAAGAGCAGAAAGTGAAACAAAATAAAGGAAAAGCCACTGGTGCTTTCTGGGTCTGTAGACCAGCAGATGGTGGCCCATGTGTGTTCTTTAGAGAATTCCTCCCCTTTCCTCAGATCCCACTTTCTAGGAGTCCACATAACTTCTGACTACTGGAGTTGTCTTGCTTCGTGGGCAACCAAGTCACTTAATTCAGCTCCTTTCTATGGTTCTCCTCCATCCATGGAAAAGTCACACCTCTTCACCTTATAATGTGCCTATAGGGCAGGCCATTCCTGAGGCCCCTTCTTTCCTGCAACAGCAGAGCCTGTCCATATGTCCCTGTTGTCACATCCCACACTTCCAACCACCAGCATCTGTATCTCTTCATCGGAGGGCTTGCTTTGGTGCCTAGAGACCACTTTGCCCACTTGCAGGGGAGGTGACAGTGACAGAGAATCGGTGCCCTCCATGGGACCCCTCCCAACAGTGACAGATGAGAGCAGGTCTAGAAATGCCACAGATCCCTCTCAGTTGTGGTCATTCTAAAGCTTGAAATCTACACTGGCCACCCGGTGAGGCTCAGCACTAGTTATCTTTTCTGTTGTTGGTTCCCTTCCCTGTCTCGCATCCTCAAAGTAGACTAGGATCAACGCCCAAAGAAGCAAATTGCTCCTGAATCCTCATCTCAGGTTCTGCTGCTGCTGAATCCAAAACGGAGACACTGGCCATGTCTCTGGCTTGCTTCTTCTCCATGAAATAGGCAGAGAGACAAATGAAAGCTTCTGCCCAAGTAAATTTCCAACCAGTATAAAAAATGCTCATCTCTTTGCTGAGTTGCTGATAGGAAAGCACTATGTGAGGGACAGAGAGATCTGCTTTCAGTATGAACACTGCTCTCCTCCAGGATCCCAATGCCTGCTGTGCTTCTCTGTCTCTGTTTACCTCTTGCTCCCAAATTCTCTCCTGATATAGACTAGAGTTGGGTACTGGGCAGGAGGTGACGGGGAATTGATTTTGGGGGGTCTGTTCTGCAAGCTGTGAACTCTGAGCGAATGTATCAGTCCCAGTTACTGGTGGCTCTCTTCAAAATGTGGAATGATCAATGTTCTTTAGGGTAAGCCACGGATCCTGCCAAATCTGGGACAACAGTGAGTTCCACATAACATCCTGTTGCAGATGAGTATTTAAAATACAGATTTTTATTACCAACCAGACACAAAAAGCCTAAACTTTGGTGTCTTTTATTGCTAGAAGATTCCAACAATAACTGCCTGAAATCATTACTTCTGAAGCAACATTTAAAAGCCAAGTGTGCATATTTTGAAGGAAATCGTGACTAAAAAGAGAACAATCTTGGCGAGAAAGAGTAATGTGAAAAACATAAACAAAACTTGCTTAATTTCTTTCAAAGTGAATTTCAGATTCATTTGGAAAGGTAAAGCCCGTAAAATAGGATTAAAATGACAAGGCTTGCAAATATGACTCAGCTGGTGTAGGTCAAAATGTGTGAGCCAAGTTGAAAGAAATGCCAGGATCAAAACACACCATCAAACAACACATCTGAATGTGCCTGAACATTCTCCATCAACAACAGCAGGCAAACAGACTCTCCTTTACTGCACAGGACCAAAAAAAAAAAAAAATCACAATAAAAAATGAAGCTTGAGAGTTAGAGAATTAATTGAGGAAAATGGGTCCTTTGAGGCAATCATTTCATTTACATGTGATAACATTAAAGGGTTAGCGTCCTTCTTCCTTGAGACATGTTCTTTGATGAGGATTACCAGCAAGAGTGAAAGACACTGACAGGGCAGTGGGTCAGCATCCCTCTTGGTGTGTGACAAGACAAGGAGGGCCACATTCTCCTGACCTCTCAGCAAGGTAATGGAGTCTGTTTCGTCCACCATCTGCAGCCTCAACACCCTGCTCTGTGTCACGTCATGGCCAGCTGTCCAGGCTCCTCTCCTCAGTGATTGACTAGCTTGCCAAGTACTGGGGAAAAAAAAAAAACCAAAAACCAAACAAACAAAAAAACCCACTATCGTCTGTGTGCAGAGTTGTATGTGAGTCTGGATTCTCAAGATCCAGTGTGGCACCAGGACAGAAGAGAAGGACAGCTGGAGTGAGTGACAGGATCTGAAAGGTCAGCGCCACTTTCAAACCAGTATGATTCTCCAGCCCTAAGAGACCCAATGCTACAGCATTCGGCATCTCTCTGATAAAGAAAAGACTAGAATTCTATCATTTCAATTTCTTGATAATAAGTGAAAGTATTATTTCATTTCTTTTTTAAAGATTTATTTATTTGGGGGGGGAGGGAGAGAGAGAATCTCAAGCCCACTTCCCACTGAGCAAAGAGCCCCACACTGGGCTCAAGCTCAAGACCCTGAAATCATGACCTGAGCCAGAATCAAGAGTTGGACACCTAACTGACTGACCCACCCAGGTGCCCCTAAAATGTCATTTTATTTTTTAAATTCCCATATTGGGGAATAGAACACAATATTCTCCTGAATATTTAAGATAAAAGCTGAAACATAAAAGGGGGCTCATACTTGAACCCAATCACTTCTGGCTATGCCTTCAGATACCCTAAAGGTAGGTCTCCAATCACCTGTGCCCAGGTGGACAGGGATGTTTTACTTCCTACTATGCAGTGCGTGTTCACTGTAAATACTTTTTCAAAGACAGTAGAAATGGATTACTTAAATAGGTAAATATGCTACCTGTAGATAACTTCTGTTAAGATTTAAAATTTTTCTTCACAGTTTTTTCTGAGTGTGTATATCTAATGAAATTGGACCTATGTTATATATACAGTTTTATATACTGATGGTGAACACCCACAGAAAGTTTCAGCTCATGTAATATGCTGATTTATTCTGTCATTAAATAGTTTTTAAAAATATGATTTAAGGGGCGCCTGGGTGGCTCAGTGGGTTAAAGCCTCTGCCTTCAGCTCAGGTCATGATCTCAGGGTCCTGGGATCAAGCCCCGCATCGGGCTCTCTGCTTGGCTGGGAGCCTGCTTCCTCCTCTCACTGCCTGCCTCTCTGCCTACTTGTGATCTCTGTCAAATAAATAAATAAAATCTTTAAAAAATATATGATTTAATTGACTATAATACTTTCCTGTGTAGATACAGTATTTTTTTAAATCGTCTTGAGTTGTTGGAACTTGGTGGTTATTGCCTCTAGTTTCTGTGTGGAGTGTCAGCCACAAGTTACCCTCCTGGGGAAGAGGGTTCCCCAGGCACTCCTTCTCCCCTTCTCTTCAGCCTTTGGCTGATGGGAAAGAGCGCTCTCGATTTTACAAAGGCAAGCTCCCATGTGCCCAGAACTGTCTATTCCTGGGGAGGGAAGTCCATTTAATTTCAAGATTCAGTATTAGGAAGCTGTGCACCAAAGTCATATTCTCCATGAGCAGGCGACAAGGCCGTGTGCAATTCTCCACCTGCCTTTTATGCTGAATTATAATTTAACTGATCTAGAACTCAGGAGAGGCGAAGGAAGGTACAATTTACTGAGCCCTCCCAAACCATAGCCAGATTGTTTCTAAAATTTTCCTACTCCAAGCAATGCTGGGATGAATATCCTTTTACAGAATCTTTGAGCATGTCTTAAGTTAGTATTTTACAAGAAATTCTTTGATTTGTAATTACTTAGTTTTCAGATTTTTTTTTACAACTCTATAAACATACTGACAATTTATCATATTGCTCTGGAAACAAGCTACCAAGTTTTTATATATATAGATGTATTATGAATGTTCTACCTTGAAAGGAAGAGCTTGAAGACATAAGAAAGAAGGGGAAAGACCCGGGGGGAAGGTCTTCCCTGGCTGAGGGCAGAGACCTTGCTCTAATTCATGTAAGGAAGTATGGATGCACTTGAGTTTGGAGGCAGAGCTAATGAAAATTTGAAGAGGTTCATATCTGAAGAAAATAAAGTGTATGTATTTTAACCACATACACGTACATACATTTAAAATACCACCTTTGAAATTTTGTAAAAAAAAAAAAAAAAAAAAAAACTACATTTTGGATTAGCAGCCAATATAACCTAAAACCAGGTATGGCAGGATGGGCATTACACAATGAAGCCTATTAGGAGAGGTTCAGCAGGAATAAAGGAAATAGTGCATCCAATGTGTGTATCTCAAAATATATTTTGCTCACTCTAGCAGCAACTTATAACTGGAAAAATATCCAACTTGGATTCTACTTATTTAGTGACTGAGTCAATTTACTAAGTAAATTTGCTTTACTTAGTAAATGATTCAATCATGGAGTAGGTCCTGCAAAGAACTTTCTTTAAAATGTTTTTCTCTACTAATATTGTAGGAAGTTCGTTTTTCCTTAATTTGGGATTCTGTCTATTCACATCTAGAAACAAGGTAGCTAGCACCACTGCAATGTACGTAGTAATGAGAATCTGTCCTCAAGTGGATAGCTTTCATGATTCCTACAGCTCTGAAAGAAATATATGCTCTGAATTTGAAAAATCTTTACTTCTTAAGTCTTTACACAAATAAAACAGCAACTGCTTGAATGACCTCATGAGGAGGACAGATAGCAAAGAAGATGCATACTTTAAGAATCTTTTTATGAAGATAGATAAGTAAATACATCTACTAATGTGTTGCAGATTTTACCTTCTGACCACTGTCATTCATTTCAAGCAGAGCACTCTAACAACATCCAACATACACCGTCAGCTCTCACCGAGTTCTCCCTATCCACAGCTGGCCTCCAAAGCAGAGCAGGTTACTGTATATAAGCAGAGTCTATGCCAGAAATCCATTCTTCACATGGCCTGGGAGCTTTAGAGAACAGTCTCAAAAATCAGGGAAAGGGAGACACAATACAGGACAGGAAATTAGGTGTAATGTATTGGTGTCTTAACTGGACAGCTTACTCTAGAAAAACCAAAGAAGCACCATGCTTCCTGAGAAACATTAACTTGGGTTTACTAAATTAATGATAAAAAATATTGATTTTTATTTTATAGTGTGCATTTCCCCCCCCCATCACTTTCAGTTATAATATTTTATTTGGGAGCAGATGCCATATTATTTAGAAGCTTCTGGCTCCTGGGAAATGAACATAAGTAGTTTTTGTTGCCAAAATTTAGATTAATTGCTCTGGAACTTTGATAGTTTTTATTAAAAGAAGTATAACCAAGCACAAGGGTGAAGATGTTTCAGTTAGGGAAGGCCCAAGTCTTCCATCTTGAGCTGAGTCGGGCCAGTGCCATTTGAGGAAGAAATAAAGTGGGATTTCCAAAACGTCCCTGGTTAGACACAGGCTCTTCCTGAACACTGAAATGGCAAAGACTGCTTATTACCTCCTCAGCATCCATCCTTTCCTCCCTCTTCAAGGATGGGCATGAGCCCAAGTTGTCCCAAATGAGATCTACACGGAAGTACTGTGTGGACAGCCACAGAGTCTCCTGAAAGAATGATGTGACTGTCTTTGCCCTGTCCTCCTCCCTGGGGTCTGGCATAAGCCCCTGATGGTTAGAAGCTCCAACAGCCATCTTCGACCGCTGGGTCACTGGGGTGACCTGAAGATGGTGGAGCAGAGAACTGAAAGGAGAGACTCCAGACCCCTGAAGACATCACAGACCGGCCCTGTTAGAATTTTCTAACAATTTTCTTAAAAAAAAAAAAAAAGATTTTATTTATATATTTGTCAGGGAAAGAGAGAGAAAGAATGTGCACAAGCAGGGGGAGCAGCAGATAGAGGGAGAAGCAGGCTCTCCACTGAGCAGGGAGCCCGATGTGGGACTCGATCCCAGGACCCCAGGATCGTGACCTGGGCCAAAGGCAGACCCATAACTGACTGAACCACCCAGGCACCCCTCTAACAATTTTCAAAACAATTTGAGACATAAATAAATGTTTATTGTGTTTAAGCCAGTGGTACTTTAGATTTTTCAATTACATCCAGCTAAACCTACTCCTAGATAATTCAGCGTTTAAAAAGGAAGCTCAGAAGATAAACTGGAAGGGATTATACCATTTCAGGCTCTGCCAATGATTGATCTATATCAGACTATGGAATAGCAATCAGGATCATGAAAGGAAACTCCATGAGCCAGGTGGGAACTCTGATGAGTGGAGACAAATCACACCCAGAATTGCAATGTATTCCAATTTGTCAAGGGGAAGACAAAAAAGTTAGATTTTTTTTTAAACTGCTATCTTCTGATTTTAAAGTATCTGCTAGTATTATAAAATATATTGCATGGGAGGGGTGGGGTGGGAAAAAATAAAATATATTGTATATATGTAAACACACAAATGTGCACATATATACATATGTCCAACTGAAAAGTATCCATTGAATGAAAAGGCCTGAAAACTGTGGTTTATGTCTTCTGGGTTAGTGTTTGGCTTTATGTCTTAATATAACACTTCTATAGCTCTAGGAATGGAATCTTCTACTTCTCCTTAGCTTTTGATATAACTCAAGACCTGGAGGTAACATGGTCAAAGGTAGGTGAGGCTAAGAAGCGGCAGGCAGGGGAGAAAAAGACAAGATGACAAGTCCGAAGACTGGACTGACTCTGCCTGTGGCATTTACTTAGTTTTGTGACTAGCATTTAGTTACCTAACTTCTTCCAGAATCTGACGCTGTTCCTATAAAGCTCAAATCTTCAGAACAGATTCTGTAAAATCTTAATATGAAAGCACTGTAAAGTTATAAATCTCTTTACAAATTAAAGGCATATCTGCTCAAGAATGGACACACTGAGTAATTCGGTGGCCACTCTGAAGAGATACCCTCTCTGAGCACATTTATACCAGGACGACATGGCAAGAGGTAGGGGATGGGAGAGACTTTCTT
Source organism: Lontra canadensis (assembly GCF_010015895.1). Classification (NCBI taxonomy): domain Eukaryota; kingdom Metazoa; phylum Chordata; class Mammalia; order Carnivora; family Mustelidae; genus Lontra; species Lontra canadensis. The sequence goes on from NW_022631013.1 coordinate 24,846,617, forward strand.
ATCCTTCAACCACAGAGGTGAAATAGGACAGAACAGCCCATCCTCTCTCTGTGTCTAGGCATTCAAGTCTTTGCCCAAGAGTTCTCATGATATGGTTCAACCAAACACAACATATTCCTGGCAGCCAACAATGATGACAGAAGCAGCAGGTGTACATCTGCTTATCATTCTTCTTATTATATTATCATTCTTATTATTCTACTTCATGCACTGAGGACTCATTCAATTCCTTCATTCATTCGCATTTCCAAGGTTTGGCTGGGATAACGAAACCAGCTCCTATATAAGACCAAGGTAATAGGAGAATTGTTTAAAAGTTTAAGCACCACAAAAGAGAGGCCTTTTCCAGAGGGGCATTTAGAAGCTTATCTTTTCAGTATTGAAACAACTTAGCCTCTGCATCAGTGAGCAACTCTTGACATCTAAATCATGCTCTGAGTTTGCATGAGCTGAATCCACTGCAGATTGTATGACTCCCCCTCAACCTTTTCCTCTAGAAGGAAAGCTCAAACCTCCCTATTCCTTCAGGATTTGGACTAGCAGAAAGCCTGCTGGAAAATGTACAAAACCTATTCTTGGTCTACTGTATGAAAACAAAATGGCTCTAACTTTATTCATCAGGGTTTTAATCTAGTGCCATCTCACACATTTCCAGATTTTATTAGAAAACTTAACAACAGATCCTTTCCTCCCATAAGGCTGAGAGAGCAGACTTGCCTCCTGGTAAAGGTGTGAATGTGTACTAGTGTGGACGTATCACAACGATGCTCTTTCCCTAGAGCTAGGAAGATAGCTGCTGCCCATCTCTTCCTAGTCTTCTGGCCATCTAAAGCTCGAATTTTTTTGTGAGACAGCACATTCCCCACCAGAGGATCATATTTCTGGAACTCTGGAACGTTGGAGAAAAGCAGAAATTTTTTCCAAAAGAAGCTTCACGCTGTTTGTTTAATAGATATTTAGTGAACGTGAAGTAGGAATGAGGGGCTCTGCTTTTATTATAAACTTGAAATGCTGAAGAGGTGGAGAGCCTTGCATTCATAGCATGACCAATCTAAAAGATGCAGTTTAGGAAAGGCAATTTATAAATACACGGCAGAGAGAAAAATGAAGAAGAAAGGTCATTATGAAAAAGTCATTCCTTGGAAAGGAGAATCTGAAGAGCTTTTTGTTTGTTTTGTAAAAGGTTTTCATGCAATTAAGTTCAAGGTGCTAAATCTTCCTCCCATTCATTGCCTGTGTTTCTGCAAAGACCTGTGCTACCTGTAGATGCACTGCTTTAGTCCTTGCCCTCTTTGATGAGGGCTGGGGGGATAATGTCTAAAAAGAAAAGGCCTACACTGCAGTTTATCCATTGAAATAAAGTGTAATATACTGAAAGCTAACAGCAAATCTCGTGCTGGTAAAGGAAATTCTACATCTTGGGATTTTTACATAAGAGGAGTCAGGTGTATGGACTGTTAGGGGCAGCGATGGACTTGCAAGTATGTATCTACGTTTATGTTATTGTGCCTTATGTGTTTGTCTGCCTGTGTTTATGTCTGTGTATGGTTGGGTGGACATTCAGTTTCAAGTGGAAAAGGTTTGAAAAACTAATTTTTCTTGGGAAAGTCATTAACAACCTCAAAAATATCCCTGTGATATTCACTTTCCCAGCTCACAAACACAGTCCGTTCCAATAATACCATTCTGCACACACATGGGAATCTGATGAAGTGTCTCATTTCCCTGATGAAATGTATTAAGTTTCAGATCCAAACCCGAACTACACAGCTTTTTTTTTTTTCAAACTAATTCTGCAATGAAACAGGCTTGTCTAATCCTCATGCAGAAACCCCTATTCGAACTTCCACTAATGTCATTTTTAAACATCACTCCTCTTCTGTTGATTTTCTCCCAATACCATATTTTAATTATACCTAACAATACTCATCAGCGGTTTGGAAAAGTTACAGTAAAGATGCGTTAAGTTTCCAGGTTTCTGACCCTCTCCTGCACCTTCACATAATCCAAATGAGAAAAGAAAAATAAAATCAAAGGGAAGGTCAGTGAACACCAACTTTTGAGAAGTCTCGGCTTGTTAGATTACAAATGGATCCAGACTGAAGAACAGCACTGGGAACCTTGTTGGCAATTTCCCTTTCCAAGACAGGATGTAGTATTTGGAAGGAGAAGGCTGAAGACAGAGTAGGTCTTGAAGCGAGCAGTGTGTACTCGATTCATTACCCATTTAACTGTTTTGGATCAACGTACTCAGAGGCCCCAGGCAAACCTGGCCAATCCAAACAGAGGAGTGAGTATATGGCAAGTTTTTCCCTGATGCAGCAGGGTTCTTCTCAGATGGAGTGGGTGGTGACATCAGGAAAAAGGCCAGCCCTAGGACTTCATGAGTACTTGGAGTGGGGGCCAACAGAGAACTGGATTTGCAAAACTGAACCCTGCCTATGAAACAATTCAGTAAAAGGAGAGCATCTTTAAGGAGTTACTTCATCTCCTAGAGGCAAAAGCTTTTCAAACCTCACAGGAAATGAAAAAAAGCATAAATGAAAAGAAAAATAAATTCAATCAGTTGATAAAATGATAGAGGTTATCACCATGAAGAAATTTAGAATGCAAGTAAAACACCGAGAAAAACAACTTTCTTCATACTTAGCAGTGGGAAGGTTAATACCATCAAGATGCAAAGGGCATTTGCAAATCAATAAGAAAAAGAACCACCCTCAAATAAAAAATGGATAATAACCCCCAAATATTTTAATGGATATCCAAAAAAGCAGAGCTATATATGGCCAATAATATATGAAAAAAGTGTTCAGACTCACTAATAAGGAAATGCAATTCAAAATGGGACTCTTTCACATATAAAGTGGGACAAGGGGGTGGTGTTCAAATGATACTAAACCTGTGTTGGCTGCTTCCTAAGGACTAATCCAGGTACTTAACATAAGAGTACAATTTGGTACCAATTTTCTGCAGGACAACTTGGCACATGCCTTAAAAATGGGCAAACTCTTTGATGTATCAGTTGCTGCCACTTCAGAAATTTGCATTAAGGAAACTATTAAAGATATGAACAAAACTTTAGTCACACAATATTGTTTATAACAGCCTAAATATATAATAATAGGTATTCACATGGTAAAAATAAAGGCATATTCTATGACAGAATACTATGTGACTATGAAAAATGATAAAGTAAAAGTATATTTCTTATTATGGAAAGAAGACTGAAAATATGGTGGAATAAAAAGTCAACTTACAAAAGAGAATGTACAATATAATCTGTTTTGGGAAAACACTGCTTATGCATGAACAACAACAAAAAATACCTATTATTTAAAAAACTGAAAAAAGTCAAGAAAGGTGTGTATCACAATAGTACAGTGTATTTACAGGAAATTTGTCTGATTATTTCATTTTCTATAAACCATATATTATCAGTAAAATAAAATGTATTTAAAAAGAAAAAAAATGAACCAAAGAGACTTCAGCAAGAATCCAGATACAGAAGATATAGTCAGAAAATCAACAATGTTTCTGTAGAACAAGAATAATCACTTATAATTGAATTCGAAAAGGTGCTATTCACTGTAGCAATATTGAGTAGAATATAGTTCGGTCTAAATTTGGAATTGTATGCAGGACTTAATTATTAGAAATCTACAAGCTTATTGAATGATATAAAAAGAACCGGTTATAAGTGGACATACCATATTTTCGACTTGGAGGGAACTATTTTATAATAATAGTAATAATAATAATAATATAAGTAATCTACAACTTAATTCAATATTTTCTATATTGAAATCAAAATCCTGATTGCTTTCATTTGAAATACGTGAAAATGAATTAAAAATCCATAGTAAGTAATAAGTGCATAAGAACTGATTTCAAAGGGATAAGAAAAAAGGAGAATTTGCACTGCCAGATATTTAAATATATTGTAAAGTTATAATAATTCAATCACTGCTGCAAAGCTAAATAATAATAAATAGATAAGACAAATTAACAGAAAGATCAAATACACATAAGCATTTAGTGGATGATAAAAGTAGCATTCAATTACATTGAGAAAGGATTTTCAAAAAGCTTTCAAGCAAATGATACCAGGACAACTTATTAACTACTTACTAAAAAATAAAACTGGGTATCTCTGCCATACCATATACTAAAATAAGTTCCAGACGGATTATACTGTTAAATGGAAAACCATTTCTCCAATTTGGGAAATGAAAAGGCCATTCTAGGAATGCAAGAAAATATGGGATCTTAAGGACAATGTTTAACAGATTTAAATGTATAAAAAGTTACATCATCCATCTAACAACACTGCAATAAACAAAAGTAGAAGGTAGTGACATGGAAAAACATTTGCAGCATATACAAATAGGAGTTACCACTGTTACTATATAAAGAGCTTTTACAAATCATTAAGATTAAGAAAAAAAAACTAACATGTACTGTCAGTGCAAAATGGACAAAAATTATGACCAGGTAATGATCAAAGGAAAAATACAAATGCCCAGTAAATGTACTGGAAAATGTTCATCCTCAATAAAACTAAAAATGTGAATTTGCTGAGATGATACCTCTATTCAACAATGAAACTGGCAAAGATATTTAAAATAATAGTACATGTTATTGGTGACCATATGGCAAATTTACTGCTGTGATACTCTGCTGGTGGGAATGTAAATTTACACAACCCTCTAGGAGAGAATTGGGTAGTGCGCATCGAGAAGCTTACAAGTGTTCATATTCTGAAGTCAGGAACCTTCCTAGGGAAGTAATCAAAAGGGCATACAAGGGGCGCCTGGGTGGCTCAGTGGGTTAAAGCCTCTGCCTTCAGCTCAGATCATGATCCCGGGGTTCTGGGATGGAGCCCCGCATTGGGCTCTCTCTGCTCAGCGGGGAGCCTGCTTCCTATTCTCTCTCTGCCTGCCTCTCTGCCTACTTGTGATCTCTGTCTGTCAAATAAATAAATAAATAAAATCTTAAAAAAAAGGCATACAAATATTTGTGTTTACCACAACTTTGTTAACAAAAACCCTAAGCGTCCAATAATAGGTGACAAGTAAAATAAATGACGGTGTATGTATTCAGTGGATTAGTATGCAGCTAATGTAGACTATAATAGACTAGTGTAGATCATTTTTGATTTAACAAATGAAAAATGCAGACTACAAAACAGCAAGACACCACTGTGGTAAAAAGTATGCACAAGCATACTGGGCGACTGTTCAACAACATATAAACAGTGGGTTTTTTGTTTTTTTTTTAAGGGTGATGGGGTTATAATTCCCCCCCTTTCCTCCTTTCTGTTTCATTCATTCCATAAATATTGGCTTGCTGGTATGCGTCAGACATTTCTGTACGTTCCAAATTTTCTTCAACTGAATATGCATTACTTGGTTAATCAGAAAAAGTTAAATTACGTAAAAGTCCATCCTCTATAATTGACTTCCTCTTCCAGATGCTAAAAATCCTATAAAGGTCTCAGAGTAAAAGTAAGACGCTTAGCATGCAGTGAAATGAGTATCAAAAACATAAAATAACACAAAAAGGAATTGAGGAACTTTAACTATTCAGGTCGCTCTACCTCTTACCTTTAGAGACACTTCATAACACACCCACACTCACCTGTTCCAGCTGGGACATGGTCTGTCCCTGCAAGTGCGAACGTGAACCGCATTTTAAGGACCCCTTCCTAAGAGGGCCCTCAAAGAAGACCCATCTGAAGAGCCTGCCATCTCACTAAGCGTTTAAAACCCATGACCCGCCGGGACCCCCTCTCAACAACAGGAAGGTAGGCAGGACTCTGATTCTGTGCACTGGGACTTGACGTGGGTAAGCAGCGGCTTGCCGGAGGGTGAGCCCCGGGTTGGAGGTGAGCCGGCAGCAAAGGATAGGCAGGGCCGGGTGGGGGCGAGGGCCGGTGCCCGGAGGGGCGGGCGCCTTACCGCGGCTTGCTGGAAGGCGCCCTTGGTGTAGGTGCCGCCGCCGCGGTAGGTGATGGCCGGGATCTCGCGGCTCAGCAGCGCGCACTTGTGCTGGTGCGCGCGGCTGTGGGAGATGTAATCGACGCGCGGCACCACGTTGTTCTTGGACGAGAAGGTCACGATGGCCACGCGCGTGGCCGTGGACACCACGGGGAAGTCGGAGAGCAGCTTGCGGACGAACTTGAGCTCGCTGAGGAAGTTGGCTTGGCCCACGCTGGACGACTCGTCTACCAGGAAGACGAGCTCCAGGCGCTCGCTGAGCTCCCGCAGCCGCCGCACGCGCCGCCGGAACGCCTGGCCCAGCCGCTCCACTTTGCTCTCCGCCGGGTCCTCGCCGGGCGCGGGCGGCGCCGGTAGCCGCCCAGGGGCTCCGGGCGCGGCCTCGGGGAAGAGGCGGAAGCTGAAGTTGCGCGACGGGGACATCTGCTGAAAGGTCGCCCAGCCCGAAACGAGAGCCAGACCCCAGCAACAAAAGGCCAGGCGCGGCCACATCGCGCTGGAGACGGAGCGGCCGGGCCGGAGCGCAGGCGTCGGCCCCGGCGCGGAGGGACGCTCGGCCGCCCGGCTCGCGGAGGGGCGTGCGCGGCGCGGGCGCGGGCGCGGGGCGGCGGCGGGAACCTCGGCTCGCTCTTATCCCAGCCTGGGGACACCGGCGGACTCCCGCGGCTCCAGGGCTCGCGGGGAACGGCGCGCGCTCTCTACCCCTCGCGCTCTCGCCTTTTCCCTTCCCTCTCGCCTCCTCCCTCTCTCTCCGAAGCCTATAAAATGTTTGAAGGAAAGGGGGCAGTCAAGAAAAATCTCCCGCGTCCCTCCTTCTCCCTCTCTTCCTCCTCTCTCTGTCTCTCCCGCTCCCCTCGCCTCTCTCCTTCCTCTATCTCTGCCTCTATCTCTCTCCTCCCCCTCTCATTCTCCTCCCGGGATCAGGCCAAAGACTCGGAGATTCCATGACACCAGAACCCCGCGTCTGTCAGGCTGTCAACATTCCCGCAGCAAGCGCACCAGCGCCGAAGCCCTGATTGATCCCATATGTCTGGCAGGAGCTGCAGAGGAATTCACTGGAGATGGATCCAGATACCGAGAGTGCCACAGTAATTGGAAACACTTTGTAGAGGAAAACACACACGGACTGGCCAGCGGGTTGAAAGCATCCTTTGAAAACTGCTTGCTCACCTTTTGTATCTCTTTTCCCTCCCCGCCGGTGCCCCACAGCCCCTACCAAATAGATGTTTATTTGACTTTGCCGGTGGGGATTTCTGGTCAGTGGTGTGCGTGGGTGTGTAGACTCGCCCCCTCAAACCACACCATGTAGGGACTGCATCTACCCCTACGTATCCATGGGCATAATCTGTCCCGCTGCTTCGTCCATGAATTTACTTATTTGTAAATTCACTCATTTGTTCATTCATTCATTCGACAAATACCTTTGAGCACCTATTATGTGCCAGGGCACCAGGAATATAAGGAGAGACAAAAACGGCCATGGATCTTGTCTCCAGGGAACTTACTGGGTAACAAGTGAGGTGACCATTAGCTAGATATTCACAAATGATATATATAATTATGGCCCTCAATATAAGTGCTAGGAAAGAGATCTCCATAGACAGACTTGACCTTGAAGAGGTCAGGGAAACCTTCTCTAAGAACCTGTTGGAATCTGAAGAATGAGTAGTGTTCCTTTACTGCCAGTACACTCTCATGTGTCTGTGGTCTGTTTCAACAGCCAAGACCCATAGAGGTCTATTTCCTTGACGTTGAGTGGTACCTGGCACATAGCTACCGTGAAACACAGCTTGCCACCTGGGTGTGGTTTTGCCAAAGCAAGATCCTAAAAGTAAAAGCATACTTTGCATTAGAGGCAGGGACCTCCGTTAAAATATTCCAGCTACAAGTTAGGAGGCTTGTGAAGAAAGGCCCCTGCAGTTTCGAAACCATCTAAACCAAGTTACTTCCAAACCTTGACATCAGTTTCTGCATCTATTTCATGATGAAATTCAATGATCTTCAAGTTCCTTCTATCTCTAGTATCAGATGATTTAATTCCATCTATATTTAATGGAATTACTTCATTGAGAGGTATCATAGTGTATTGGTTGAAATGCTAAGGTTCTGGAATCAGTTTGCCTGAGGTGAAATCTTGGCTCTACCATTCACTAGTTGTATGACCTTGACATCAGTTTGCTTATCTGTGAAACAGAGTAAAAATAATAGTCTGGTAGGGTGACTATGAGGACTTAATCACAACAACCTAAAGTTCTTAGGACAGGGCTTAGAATATAATGTGTCTTCTATAAATGCTGATTGTATCATCGCCACCTTTAATCATGAACATTCTTCAAACTCTTATTTTTCTAACAGTATTTATTGACCACCTATCATGTGTCAGAATGTTAGATACTGAGGTTTTAAAGTTGACTAAGACTCAGTTCCAGTCCTCCAGAAGTTCAAAGGATATCAGAAGAGAATGTAATTTGGAAACCTTTACAAAGCAGTAAGATGACTGCAGGAATGGAGAAGGGACAGCAGGAAGGAGAAAGTTCTAAATCCTCCTGGGGAATAAGCAAGACATCGTTTGAGCTGAAACTTTAAAAAAAAGAGAGAGAGAGAGAGAGTTCTTCCAAATTTTATCTACTCTGTGTTGTTTCAAACACATCATTAAGAGCTAACATTTCAGGACTTGGATGTGCCAGGTACCATGGCAACTACAATGTGTACTAGCTCATGTGTTCTCCACAAAACTCCAGGGGGGTAGACAATTCCACTAGGACTCTTTGGTTGCAAGCAATAGGCACCCAACTTCTCCTCATTTAAACAAAAGGGGATTTCTTGGCTCGCATAACTAAACTGGGGAAAGGGCAGGGGTGGAGCTGGTCTCAAAAGGATTTGGAAAGGAAATCAAGAATTACCTAGGTCTTCCATTTTTCTCTCCCTTATGCTTCTCTTTGCATGTTAGATTTGGTCTCTATCTTCAGATTTATGATCTGAGAAGGAAAGATTCTTTCCTTTAAGTTTAAAATGTTATCAAAGCAACACTCACCATGACCTTAAAGAAGGACTCCAGTAGAGCAGGCATAGTTTATATGCCCATCCTTAAACCCACTCTGTAATTGAAGGGATGGGCCATCATAATTGTCCTAACTGAGCTCATACACTCACTGTGGCAGAGACTCCTACTCACCTACCCACCATATCTGGTATCACCTCCTTCAGGTAATAGAGCTCCTGAGTTTTAGCTAGGCATATGGTATTGAAATAAAGACTACATATCCCAGCTACCCTTGCAACTGGATGTGGCCATGTGACTAGGTTCTAGATATACATATCGCTTTGCATGGCAGTTTCTAGAAGATCTCTTTAAAAGATAGCTGCTATTTTTTTATCTGTTATCTTTTCCTTTCATCCCCTAATCCATCTTTCTACCTGGAACATGATTACAGTGGCAGAACTCTAGTAGCCATCTTGGACCATGAGAACAATGTTCTCATTCTAGCAATGGGTGAGTAACAATCTGGAAGGAGCCTGACTTCCTGCAGACTTGGTAGAGCAGAACCACCATACTCACCTCAGATTTCTCATCTACCTACCTTGATATGGACTTTTCCGTCACATTCTGCTGAACTTGATCCCGACTAATAAACCCAAACCTGTAGCCAGAGGCTATCTTTCAACACATGCTTTGCTTTACCTCAGTGTAGTGGCAGAAAAAAGGAGAACATTATGAATTGCTCATGGGCTCCTAAAGTTGTCCCAAAAGGGACACACATCACTTCTGCTTCATTTCATTGGCCAAAGAAAGTTATATGGCCATCTCTAATCCAACGGGAATAAGGAAGTACAATCCCACCATATTCCCAGGAAGCAGAAAGCTAGAAATATTTGACGAATAGAGCAAATAATTACCAAATTGAGTCACATGACAATGAGAAGACAGTTGAGTTCACAATGCAAAGGACAGGGGAAGGGGGAAGAAAAGCAAAGGAATGATAAAAGCCTAGAAAGTTTAGCCTACCCTAAAATTTAGGACATTCCTACAAGAGAGAGTTATAAATCAGTTTCTGCAAGCACTTTCTGATCTTTGGTTTGGGACAGTAAATATACCTGATGCCTACTCTATTTACATATAACTATGGTAAATTATGTAATAGTGTCTGGTTCTAACAGGGGTTCTAATTAATCACCCATAGGGATTAGGTTATAGACTTCTTTTCTACCTTTTTCATCCTAGCCCATCCTGGAATCTTAGTCTTTCTTTGCATTAAAAAACACTGGATTAAATCAAAATATAGTTATTAAAATATTGTTAAAAAATAAATGTGTCATAGGGGCACCTGGGTAGGTCAGTCAGTTAAGCATTTGGCTCAGGTAGTGATCTCAGGGTTGTGAGATCAGTCCGGTGTGGGACTCTCTGCTGGGTGTGGATCCTGGTTATGATTCTCTCTCTCCCTCTCCCTCTGTCCCTCCTCCACACCCCTCCCTACTCATGCACACATGCCCTCTCTCTCTCTCTCAAAAAAGAAAAATAAAAACAACAAAAACTAAATATGTCATATAGTAATACATGTACTTCTTCATGACCACATTAAATAACATTATCTATCAACTGTTCCAGTAAATGCCTTATTTTCAAAGCAGTGATGTGGGCGATATTTTGAGGTATTTGGCATGGGTCTAGGCACATTTAAAGCTTCCTGGATAATTCCAACCCATGCCCTCTGGGTGAGCACCTACACCAACATGTCATTGTGTACCTGCAATGGGCTGAACAGTCAGGATTACGTTCATCATCCTCATGGTAAGATGGGGACATAGAGAACATTATTAAGACTGCAGTTCCAGGGTGCCTGGGTGGCTCAGTGGGTTAAAGCCTCTGCCTTTGGCTCAGATCATGATCCCAGGGTCCTGGGATCAAGGCCCGCATCGGGCTCTGTGCTCAGCAGGGAGCCTGCTTCCCTTCCTCTCTCTGCCTGCCTCTCTGCCTACTTGTGATCTCTGCCTGTCAAATAAATAAATAAAATCTTAAAAAAAAAAAAAAAGACTGCAGTTCCAATCTTGGCACTACTCTGCAGAGCTCTCTAGTGTTTATACTCTAGTCTAAAGCCGTGGTTCTTAATGGGGGTTGACTTCACAGGGAACAATGGGCAAAACTTGGAAATATTTGGGGAGAGGGCAGTGTTACTAGTGACTCATGTACAGGCCAGAAATGCAACTAAACATCCTAGAAAGCATCAGAGAACTTCCGCCACAAAGAATCATCCAGACCAATATGGCCATTGCAACAAGGTTCAGAAACCCTGGTTTAACCCACAATAGATAACAGACACAGAAAATGATTAACTTTCATGATACCCAGAAACTGAGACAAAGAAGCCACCAAAAGGTACTGAAATGGAAACTAGAGCTAAACTGAGGGGAAAAAATTACCCTCGCATCATTCTATGAAATAAAGACTCTGATGGTGGGGGGGAGGGGGGAATTGTGTTGATATAGTCAGGAATGGGGGACGCATTATAATTTTCTCAGCACCTGTGTGCTGTCTCAGAGTACCACCTTTTGATCAACAAAAGACTGAATTTCCATCCATGTCTATCTACTGAGACCTGTGCTAGTGGGCACCCACCCTTCAGTGCAACCATCTTTGCACATTGAAGCAGGTGCTGTAAGAAGATAGGACACCTGTGTGTTTAGGGAAACAAGGAGGGGGGACCAAAAAAGAGAGCAGAGTCATATTGGCAAAGATCCTTCTGTGACATCGGGCATTAAGTCAAGTAAATGGAAGTAGAGCAGGAATTTTTTTCAGATTCCATGTGTCCTGGGAATAGTGTCTTGTTTTAAAAATCTGTAACAGTGTTAGCTAATCAAAGGACAGGCAGTAATGACTGGAGGAAGATGCCCCCTTGTGACTGTATTCTAGAAGAGTATCTTTTTGTTGGGTGTTTAACAAAGATAGTCTCCCACATACAGAGGTTGGAAAAATAAACCACCTTGTATGTTTCTTTGAGTAGAATTACCTGAAGATGGAGTTTAGGATAGAAAAGTTCTAGCAGAAAACACTGCAAACAATTAAAAAACCGTATCTGTAAATAAATGTTGCAAATCTGGTTACAACACGAGATACAAATTGAAAAAAAAAAATTTAAACGCACGTTATTTTATGTGTTTCATCTCATTTGACTCTGCCATAAATCCCGAAATAAATATCATAGTCACACCATTTTTATAGGTAAAGTAATAGAACTTATAAAGGTACCCACAGAATCAAGAAATATAAATGGTTTACTGCTATTACCTTTCGATGCATAGCAGGTTCAGTGTGCTGTGCTTTGGTAGCAATGCAATCTTGAAGTGAGGCGGCCCATTAAATTATCATTTGTGTCAATCTCTCATTCATCTGCCCTCAGATAATTTAGTATCTGATTTCTGCAGGATAAACCTGAGCCTTTAACAAACCCCAGAGGAAGGCTTCAAACGGAGTTCTGATCTGGTAGTCTACTCCACACAACGCCATCAGCCAACACAGTTCTGGAAATTCTCCAATGAGTCCCTTGTGGTAGTGTGCCAGCCTGCTGGAACCGCTCCAGACACCCCGCCCCAAGTCTGTCATGTGCAGGCACTGACCGGTCATTTGACATGATGAAATTCATCTCTTCAGACATGTAGCTTCAAAGAAAATGGTCCCAAGACACGTGTTTTGCACAGGTCACATCACACCATCACCCTTGCCTTGTGTTTGGGTGGCTGAAGTCCAATGGAAGTTGTCTTGTCTCCTGACCAACAAGGCATCTACTGTTCATTGGCCTTCCTGTTCAAATGAAAAGTACCTTGGTCTCAAAACAATCTTGGGAAAAGCAGGTGTTCTTATCCAGGAGACCCGAGCATCAGGAGCACATTTCCAAACAACAATTGGGGTTGTGGCTAAACTTTGCAGGATTTGCATCTTGAACTGGCAAAAGGCATTGAGAATCTTACATGTGGTACTGCTAGGCACCCCAAGCTTCTAGAATGGTCTGTAGGCTGACTTTCTTCAGGCTGGCCATTAGGCTCACAGTGACCGTCTCCTTTACTACTTCAGAAACAGTCATCCACAAAGGAGTGTGCCCCACACATTGCCTATATCCTTGAATTTGTGAACCAGCTTTTCAAAGGTGCATGGGAGATGTTACTTCTTCCAGAAGGACATGCATAGAAGGACTCTTTAGATCCACTGGCAGGACCAGCCCTGTGTCCACTCAGAAGTAGTGGCTTAATGTGTTCATCTTTCATTATCTTCAATCTGTAAAAAATAAAATAGTATCATCTTTGTTTCTAGATATTACACCCAAGGTCAAGGCTTGAACCAAACTCTGTGATTTCCAGCATAATTCTAGAGGTTGCTGCTGTGCTAATAACAAATAATAATGATGGCAAAAGTCTTAAAAAAGGCATGTTCTTTCTTCTCTCTTTTCCTTTTTCTACCAGTGTGTGAAATACAAAAGAATCAGTAAGGATAACTAATTTCCTACTGACAAAGTATACCACTACCACTGTCATTTGGAGGCATCTCTAACTACGTGTATTTTTAAGATTATCGTACAGTAAAACTGACTTTTTGTGTACAGTTTCATGGATGGAGACACCAGTAACAGATTCACGTAACTACAACCAAAATCAGTATAGAGAACAGGTCCGATCACTCCAAAAAACTCTCTCTGTAGTTATGCCCTCTCCTTACTCCTAACCCCCAGGCAACCCACTTCTCTGTTTTATAATACTATAGTTTTATCTTTTTGAGGATCATATAAATGAATCATACAGCATGTATTTTTTGGAGACTGTTTTTTTTTTTTCCACCTAGAATAATAACTTTGAGATTCTTCTGGGTTTGTATACAGGTTTTTGTGTAAACTTAAGATTTCATTTATTTAGGCTAAATACTCAAGGATGGGATTCCTAGATCCTATTTAATGTTATAAGAAACTGCCCAAATGTTTTCAGAGTGGTACACATACCATTTCTCATTTGTGATAGAAATAGAAGTGTGTGAGAGTTCTAGTGGCTATGCATCCCACCCAACATTTAGTACTGTGTGTGTTACGGGGTGAGGAGGCAGGGAGGAGGGATCTCTATCATATATGTATCACCATTCAAGTAAGTATGTAGTGGTATCTCATCATGGTTTTAATTTGCATTACCAAATGGTTAGTGATGTTGAACATCTTACTCTTTCTTCATTACTGAAACTGTGGGTTTCCTGCTGCCTGAAGAACTTCTGTTATAAATTTTTGTTGAGCAGATCTGCTGACACAAATCTTAGTTATCTTTGATCTGAAAATGTGTTTATTTCATCCTAATTCCTGAAGGCTATTTTGTTGAAGATGTATACTATATTTATAGATACAGATTATATAAAGTTCTATAAATATAGATATATAGGTAGATCAATAGATATTTACTTACATATGTAATTATAAAATTATGTATAATTATAGATTGATAGTCCTCCCCCTTCCTCTGGTTGCCTTGAGTCTACTATTGGGCCCATTTAGGAAATTTTAAATTTTAGTTCTTGTATATTTCAGTTCTCATATATTCATTTGATTGTTCTTAATATCTTCTATTTGCTGGAATAATCTATTTTTCCATTTGTCTCAAGAGTGTTTATAATTTTGAGACATCTGTATACCTTCTTTAAAGTCTTTGTGGTGTAATTCCAATTATAAAGTCCTAATATCTACCATTATCCTCCATGCAAGTTGTGATTTCCTTTTTTATATGGTGAGTAAATTTTTTTTAATTTTTAAAATTTTTTATAAACATATAATGTATTCTTAGCGCCAGGGGTACATGTCTGTGAATCGCCAGGTTTACACACTTCACAGAACTATATGGTGAGTAATTCTTAATTATATCCTGAATATTTTAAATATGTTATGTGATTCTGGATCTTGTGTACATCCCTTAGAAAGTGTTGATGTTTTCATTTTAGTTGGCAGTTAACCTTAGAAGTTTCAGGCCACAGGATCCAACCAGACTTTTATGTGTGCTAGTTCCAATGTTAGTTCAGATTTCAAAGTTCTTGCAATGCTATTAGACCTTCTGCTAGTGTGAGCTCCCCAGTGGTCAGTCTGGAACCTGTGTAGCATTCAGTTACTCATGAAGATCAAATCCATGCATAAGCAGCCAAGAAGACCCAAGCCCTTTGCTTCCCATGACTGCCCATTTATATTCCCAATTTCTGGGGCTCCCCTCTTCAGTCCTCTGCCCAAAAAACTGATAATTTAGTTACCCTACTCTCCTGCACCCTCCTGGGACTACGTCTGAATTTGGGCCAAATGGCAGGAGGACAGAAAGGTTTCCCCACATCCTCCTGGATTTTCAACTCTGTTGAGAGAGAGAATGTCCTCCAGGGTTTGGCCCCTGCAATTTCTGTTTGCACTGCAGCTGCTGAAGTCACTGCAGCCGCCACGAGATTCCCTGGGGTTTGGGAAGCATGAAAGCAGAGGGGAAAAACAAACACTGTCTCTGCACCAATGCCTGTCTACTTCGGGGTTTTAGACTGTTGCATTCCACCTGGGGAATCCTGGAGGGGAAGAAAATGGTAAACTCGTTGCTGGCATTTTGAATTCTGATCTTCTTCCCCAAGTCCCCTGCTACTACTAACTTTTCTGAGTACTCAAATAGTGGCCCCATGCTCCTGTACAGACTGACTGTATAGCTGTATTCAGGGGAAGAAACAAGGTGGAGTAAACTTATTCCATCTTGCACAGAACTGGAATCATTACTTTATAGTTTGAATAACAATTTTATTTTCCTCCATTACTCTTCCAAGGTTATGTGTTCATTTAAAGTTTTATATCTTTTCTTAAGAAAGTTTTAGTCATTAACATTTTCTTAAGAAATTGTCCTTAATTCAAATGTAAATTTAAAAATTTATTAACAGAGATTTAAGTAGCATATGTTTCCAATTATTGTATTCTCTTCTACATATATGGTGTCATTTAGTTTCTTTCCAATATTATATATGGCTCATTTTACTTTTTTTCTCTTGATTACTCGCATGAACATTTTTACCAATTGTGCTTTTTAGAGACCCAAAACTTGTACTTTTTGTTTTCTGATACATTAACTTATGCTTTTACCCTGAACAATTTCTTTTGTAGTTCCTTGACTTGAATCCTTTGTTTATTTTTATTTATTCTGCTTTTTAAATAGAGCTCTTAGAGGAATCATTTCCCACGCAGTCTAGCTGCAGCTAAATCTTATGTGTAGTGCATGATTATTTTCTAAACACCCTGTAATTGGACTTTTTTTTCCTCTTTGGCCCAGAAATTATTGAAGTGGGTGATTTATTTTATTTTATTTTAATATTTTATTTTTATAATTTTAATTCCAAGTATTTGTTTGTACATTTTGTTAATGTATTTTAAAATTAATTCCCAGGTTTATTTCATCGAGGGCATACAACAGGTCTTTTCCTATTGAAATCTTCTATGACCTAATATATGTCATTAGGTTTTTTTTTTTAAGATTTTATTTATTTATTTGACAGAGAGAGAGAGAGATCACAAGTAGGCAGAGGGGCAGGCAGAGAGAGAGGAGGAAGCAGGCTCCCCACTGAGCAGAGAACCCGACGTGGGACTCGATCCCAGGACCCTGAGATCATGACCTGAGTCGAAGGCAGAGGCTTAACCCACTGAGCCACCCAGGCGCCCCATGTCATTAGGTTTTGAGACATTTTTAGTTGTAAGATATAAATTTTTCTCTTATAAATCAGTTTTACTGTGCACATTATCTAAATGCTCTATATCCTTATTCACTTTATCCCATCTGTTCAAGACTGAAAGTGTGTTAAACTCTGGTACAGTCATTTTTTTGACAATTTATACTTACATTTTTAGTTTTGCTTTATATTTTTGTGATATATTAAGTTTTATGCATGAATGTTCAGAATGGTTATATATTCTCTGTGTATAAAGATACACTCATTAACAAGGTAACTTTAACAACATAAAATTAGCCTTTGTTCATTTACCACATTTACTTCGAACTTCATTATGTTTGGATGGCACCTCAGGTTTATTATAATAATTATTAGTATTATTATTATTATTATCAATATCACTACTTTCAATTTGCTTGATATCTCCTTACTTAGTCTTTTTTAATCCCCTCTTTTAGACTGTCTCTCTTCAATATGCCTTAAAAGGATATTAGATTTCTGACAGACTTAAGAAATAAATATAAGTTAAATCATAAATAAGACAGAAGAATATACAGATGAACATTTCTAATGTTCATGTAGAGAACATTGATTTATTTGACCACATAGCAATTAACACTTTTATTCAACAGAAAATATCATTAAACAAATTAGAAGGAAAAAGACAGATTAGAAAATGGCAGAAAAAAATCTTGTCCTTACATATAAAGCACCCTTGTCAGTCTACATTAGCAAGACAACTGAAAATATGGACAAAGGATAATGGAAAAGCAATTCACCAAGGAATATGTTCAGATGGACACCAAGCATATGAAAAACCATTCAGCTACATTTTTAATTGTGGAACTAGGCATCATAATTAAAACAAGAAACTTTTTTCTTTGCATTTCACGTTGGCAAGAATTACTGAATATATATTCAGCCCCAGACTGGCGAAGGCTGAGTAGCAGACACAAAGCCCATGTGTTTCTATTCTTCCATCCCTCATCGAAGTTAAATATCACTAATTTATCTTAGTGTTCTTTGCTGCTGGGCCCACATGTGGTCTTCCAGTCCTCCTCATAAAGGAGTGCCAGGTCACCACCACTAATTAATCGATGCTGGTACTCCAGATGGAATCTATCTGCCATCCCTAAAGTTTGATGAAAGTGGGGCTGTTATACATGGTTAGCCTTGGAGGCCTGATTCAATAATACGATTTTTTAAAAAATTATAATGATCATATTCTTTAACAAAGCATCCTCTCAAAGCAGATAATCAGAAATGAGTACACATTTATGTACAAGGCTGGAATTTATAGTACTAATTACAAAAGTGACATGTTGGGAATATTGGCAATAATCTTAACATAAAATAATATGAGAATGATTAGATAAAGCATATTTGATGCATACAAAGAAAATTTACAATTAGTATGCTTATATGTTCTCAAAAAAGTTCAGGGCTCTAAAAATGCTCAATACATCCTGCTAAATTGGGAGGCGGGGAGGCAAAAAAACACACTTGCATAATGTGAATGAAGAAATACATGTAGAAAATGATGCAAGGAAACATAAAAATGTAATAATGCTTATTTTAAGGTAGAACAATTGCTATGGGTGGTTATTTCATTCGTTATATTTTAAGCTACAGAATATGCCTTGGTATTCACATCCAGATAGTGCTGAGGAGATCATACAGAGGATGTGACTGCTGGTTGACCTTGAGCCGGACTCAGGCAACTGGAGGCTGCCTACCACCTCCCCTGTCCTTGGAATGTATCTTCTGGCCACCATTCCCACAGCGGGAAGCATATTCAAGGAGGCAGCCTTGAGAGAACAATGTGTCGTTGAGACCATCTGGATGGTATGTATGACTAAACCTAGTTAAATCCTCTAAATAAACTTAAGGATCTGGTAGGTGGGTATGGAGGTCTACTGATCTTTTAGCTGACAAGTCTCCTATATAAATTCCCTCACTTTATTAAACCTGCCATCTATCAATCTGGAGTGGTCTGCCTCTTTCTTTGACCTCCTGCTGCCCTCCAGGCAGAGGGGCAATTTTCAGATTACACCTGGGAAACCTTCAAATTTGAGAACTAAGAATATAGATATTATAAAATATGTATCAGTGGTAACCTGTGGTTAAGTAAATTCAATATTGTAAACCTCCCAAAGTGTCTATGTCTAATATAAAAATGTTTTTTCAAATTCTGGCTTTGTGTACATAGCAGTTTCTGATGATCTATGGAGTATAACCACTCTAAAACTTAATGACTTAAAACAATTATTATTAACTTTTAAGATTCTGTTGGTTAATTGGGATCAGTTGACTGAGTCTCATTCAGCTCTCATGGGATTCCAATTACACAGAGGCTGTGGCTGGAGTTACCTAGAGCTTCAACTGACCAGGACATCCAAGATGGCTTCCCCACTCACAAGTGTGAAACTCAGTGCATTTCCATGTAGTTCTCTTCCCAAAAGAAAAGCCCAGACTTTTGACATGGTGGCTCACAGCTTCAGCAGGCAGGAAGCAGAACCACTGGGCCTGTTAAGAGTGATGACTGGAGATGGCATGCCATCACTTCAGCCATACTCTAATGGTCAAGCAGACAGAAAGTCTATCTAATTTTAAGGGGGTGGAGAAAGAGACTCTACCTCTTGACTGGGAAGCAGTGAGTTCAACACTGCAGAAAATCATGTGGAATGAAAATTATTATCGTGGACCTCTTCAGAAAATACACTCGGTCACTCAGTATTAGAAGCAAATCTATCACTTTGAAGGATCTCTTACCTATTCTGCAACTTGCCAGCCTCATAGCTAAGGATTCTAAGACTTCAAAGAGCTTTAATGTATTCAGTGGGTCTTAAGCTGATGTAAAGTCTAAAAAAATAGGAACTTCTCTCTTATTTCACTACTTGATAAAGGACCAATTTTCAGTAGCTTAATTTATCCCTTATGGAATGTGATTTGATCTCAGACTTACAATGTTTGCAAACTTGAAGAGTTTAAAATGAAATAACATACTCCACTAACTTCTGTTCATCCTGTTAATCTGTGCCTTGTTTTCTTCTAGCCAGATGTTTCTTATACTTCATTTGCCTAACAATATTCAGACTAGGAAACGATTCTAGCATTAAAATGATGCACCAAGCATACCCACATTTATTTTCCATATCCTTGGCTCTTTCTAGATCTGTCTTGCATTTTTCAACATCCTTAATTTCTATTGAACCCAGATGGAATCTAAGTTTGCCAAGAAAGAAAGAAAACCAAACATGCGCCAGTATTTTATATTCTTCCATGCTATATGGAAAAGGTCTGAAGATACAATATGCTCTTTAAAATCATGCATACCAGGCATTTAGTTGAAGAAAGTGTGGTAGTCAACTTCTGAAATGGCCCCCAATGGCGCCTAATGACCTCTGCCTCCTGATATCCATGGCATTTTGTAATTCTTTCCCTTTGAATGTGGGTTGGACATAATGACTTACTTCCAACAAATAAAATATGACAAAGTGTTGGGATGTCACTGTCAAGATTAGGTTTCAGAAGACTCTATTTTCCATTTTTTCACTCTCTCTCACTCTCTCCCTCTCTCATTCTGAGGAAAGCCAGCTGCTGTGTCATGAGATGCCCTATAGAGAAGTCCACATGGCAAGGAACTCATGTCTCTGGCCAACAGCCAACAAGGACCAGCAGCCTGTCTACTGTCACGTAGTAAGCTTCAAAGTGGAACTTCTGAAGCCTGTCAACATCTGTATGTTCCGAAGCTGACCCTTCCACTGTCAAGTCTTGAGATAACTACAGCTCTGGGCAGCATCATGACTGCTACCTTGTGAGATGCTCTGAGCCAGAAAACCCAGCTTAGCAACACCTGAAATTCTGAACTATGGAAATGTCAGATACTAAACACTTGTCAGGGAAAGCCACCAAATCGTAGGGTAATTTGACATAGCAGCAGCAATTTGGGTACCTAAAATTTATAGAGAAAGCTCATGTCTTTGGCTCTAAGACCAAAGAAAAGAGCTCCTGTGGTCCAAAGTGTATGGAGGGAAACAACATTTTTTTTTCCTCTCCTATCTCTTGCTACTTCATTTTGAGGGCAGCCCTGGTAGCACAGTCTCTATACAGAGTGGGGGGATAAAACTCTGAAAGAAATCTGGCTTTTTATCGTAAGAGATGGAGAGTATAGGGGAAATTCCAGGGAGTAAAGAGCTAGAGGAAGATCCCTAATTCTATGTATGAACAGATATAAGTTGTCATTCATGAGCTCCAAGTGCATGAACAGACACAAAGAAGAATAGCTTTGAGAACGGAGCTACAATATAAACCACTACCCATAGCCCTAACTAACCTCTCCACAGTGTATGTATGGAGCAGACCCATGCAACACAGGAAAGTGTTTGAAAACTAAGCTTACATCAGAATCACCACCCACAGAAAGAGAGAGAGAACGTGTGGTCTAAACCTAACTGGATTGATTGTGTGCTAAACATAACATAACATAACATAGCATAGCATAACATAACGTAACAATGATTGGCATCTCCAAGGGTTTTTAAAGGACCCAGAATCTCACAATATAATACCCAAAATATCCAGGATACACCCCAAAATTACTTCAGAGAAAAAGAAAGATCTGATCACTTTTGAAGGAAAGACAGTTAACAAATTCAAACCCCAAGATGGCCTAGATGTTTGGTATCAGACAAAGATGTTAAAAGAGCTATTATTATACACATGCTCCCTAAGGTAAAAGTGAATATTCTTCAAACTGGTTTTTTTTCCTTTTTTTCTTTTCTTTTTTCTTTATTTTTACTATTGCATGCAGAGATAACATTTCACCTACATAGAGGCATTTCTTCCAAAGAGCGTTTTTGTTCAAACTGGTTTTTTTTATTTTTTCCTTTTCTCTCTTTCTTTTTCCTGTTGCATGTAGAGATAACACTTCACCTACACAGAGGTATTTCTCTCACAGACACTGTGTTCAAATGTTTTTCCCTTTTTCCTTTTTTTTCCCTTAAGTTTTACTCTTGCATGCAGAGATAAAATTCTACCTACATAGAGGCATTTCTTCCATAGAAAGGTGAATATTCTTAAAATGCATGACAAGTAGAATTCTTGAGCAAAGAAACTGTAAAAATGAACCAGGTAGAGATTTAAAAACTAAAAAAATACATTATCTGAAATTTTAAAAGATTAGTGGCTGAAGGGGATGACAGAGGAAATAGTATACTTGAAAATAGGTAAATATGATCCAGTTTGAAGGACAGTCAAAAAGATTTGGGGGAAAAAAAAGAACACAGGTACAGTTACCTGTGAGACAATATCATAGTTCTAATATTCATGTCACTGGAGTCTCAGAAAAAAAAGAAATTGACTGATGCAAATATATATATATATATGAAGAAAATATAGGTAGACACTTCTTAAATTTTGCAAAACACAAATTTACAGATGCAAGAAGTTCTGAGAACCCTACATAAGATAAACTAAAAACAAAACAAAACAAAAACCCATGCTTAGCCAGACATACCATACCCAAACTACCAAAAAACAAAGAGAGATAGATAAAACAACAGGGAATGACTGTGGGTTTCTCATCAAAGATCATGGAGGCCAAAGATGGTGACATAATGACTTTTAAGTGCAAAAAAAAAAAAGGAAAAAATTCTATATCCAATCAGGAATGATGGCAAATAAGGACATTTTCAGCTGACAAGAAACTAGAAGAACTAGGAACTAGCAGACCAGCTCTAAAAGAAATATTAAAGGAAGCTCTTGAAGTTGAAGAAAAATACCAGAGGGAAACCTGGAACTACAGAAATAGTGACAGAAATGATAAATATAAAGGTAAATATAATAGATTATTTTCTCCCTTTTGAGTCCTTTAAATATAACCGTCAAATGCAAAAAGTATAAAATTAATTGTCTGGGGAGGCTTTCAATGTGAGTATGTGAATGTATATTAAAAGTATAACATAAAGAGTATAAAGGGACCTATGTGGATATAAGGCTTCTACATTTCTATGTGTTCCAATTAAAAACAGAGACTGGCAGATTAGATTTTAAAGCAGACTCAGCTATATGTTGACTATAGGAAATCTACTTTATATATAAACACAGATTGATAAAAGTAAAAGGAAGGTAAAAGATATATTATGAAAATACCAATTAAAAGAATACTACAGTAGCCATATTAACATCAGACAGAGCAGACTTTAGAACAAGGATATATTATCAGTATAACAAAGGACATTAAGTTAATTATTAAATACTAATAAAAGGATAAATTCTCTAAGACATAATCCTAAATATGTGTGATGCTAACAATAGGCATCAAACTTCATGAAGCAAAAATGGATAGATCTAAAAGAGGAAGTGGACAAATTAACAAATATAGTTGGATGCCTACAGTCAGTAATCAATAGAAGAACCAAATGGAAAAATCAGCAAAGACATAGGAGACTTAACACTAATTGCCATTTATAGAATACTTCATCCAACAATAGCAGAATATGCATTATTTTAAAATATTCATAGAATAGTGACCACAATAGATCATATTCTAGGCCATTAAAAAGTCTTAATCAATTTACAAGAATTGAAGTCATACAAAGTATGTGCTCATTATAAATGGAATTAAACAAGAAATCAGTAACAGAAAGACGTCTGGAAAATTCCAAGACATTTAGAAATTAAACAACCAGGGTCCCTGGGTGGCTCAGTTGGTTGGGCGACTGCCTTTGGCTCAGGTCATGATCCCGGGGTCCCGGGATGGAGTACTGCATCGGGCTGTCCCTGTATCGGGGAGTCTGCTTCTCCCTCTGACCTTCTCCCTTCTCATGCTCTCTCACTCTCTCTCTCAAATAAATAAATAAAAATCTTAAAAAAAAAAAAAAGAAATTAAACAACTAATGAGCCAAGAGAAAAATCTCAAGAGAAATTAGAAAATATTTTTAACTAAAAGGAAATGAAAATGCAACCTATCCTAATTTATGGAATATGGCTAAATCAGTACTCACAGAGAAATTTATAAAATTAAGTGCTTATATTAAAAAAAAACAAAATTTCAAGTTGGTTATCTAGCCTCACATTAAGAAACTAGTGAAGAAGAACAAATTAAACCAGAATAAGCAGAAGGAAGGAAATAGTACATACATTACTAAGGGAGTGTATTCTCTAAATATACGAAGAGATATATATGGAGTAGAAAACAGGAAAATCAGAGAAAATCAATTAAACTAAAGAGTAGATCTCTAATAAAACTCCAGCCAGACAAAACATGGAGAAAAAAATACGCAAATTACCAACATCAAAGGCGAGATAACACTACAGATCTCACAGATACTACAAGGACAGTAAGAGAATACTACAAACAACCCTAACCACATAAATTCAACAACTTAGATGAGATGGATGAATTTCTTGAAAACTATCAACTACCAGAAGCCACTCCAAACCAAATGTTTGGTGACTGGAAGGCATTCATTCATCTCAGAAAACTCTCCAGGTGTTATTCGGGACAATTCCCTGCTCCCAGGTGCTATTTCTCCAGCGTCAGGCTGACTTCCCATCTCCACCCTCCAGATACCAACAGAGATTAGTTCCAAATTTTGGCCACTGATTCTCTGGTTGCCCCTTTTCCTTATAAACTTCTAATTTCATCTCTTCACCACCCCCTCCCTATACCTACACCCTCACGATTTTTGTTGAGAGGAGAATTGATATAATCTTCGGAAAAGACAGCCTAGGCTTCTATGGAAAATTTTTTGAAGAGCGTCTGATTAGCTTGAGTCCCTCTCCTTATTATCTGGTGCCCAAACTTTCTCAGCAGCAACGTGTGCTCTTGGTATTGGTGCTCACTCAGGAAGAATCAAAGCACTTTCCTGCTACTCTGTACGTGGCCAAGATCTCAATCAAGAGCCTTTCTTCATCTAGCTACACTACTTTCCAAATCAACCTGTTATCAGTAGCATGTGGCTTGTCTCATGAGCTTTACTTCCTGCTTTGAAGAATCAAGAGAGTTCTCAGAGTTGAAGAAGGCTCCTTGCTCAAATAATCGTGATAAGGTTAGGATGCTAAAAGAACATCTGCTATAGCTCTTCTTCTAATTTATACAATTTATGCCTGCAGATTCTGGTTTATGGATTAACTTCTAGGGTTCCTCCTCTCTTGTCAACTTCCCAGGTAGTTTGTGTGAGTTTATAATAAGATGGGAAATACATATTCAAAAACACAATTCTCATCTCTGACAAATGATTAAGTAGATTTTTACCAATTTCTTATAATTTTGGAGTTGTGTCCCTCAACTAATACTAATACTGGACAAATATATATTCTCAGGCAGCATTTGCCACTCCCTTGACAGGTATGACGAGTTACATTCCTGGCAATATTTTGAGAGAACACAAGAGCAATGGAGTTTTTAATAGATTCACTAATGAAGCCAAAAAGTTATAATGTTTGAACTTCCCAAAAGCCGCCCCCATAATTAATACAAATTTCTTTAAACCACTAGAACTGGGCCTCATTCCTCTCCCACACTCCCTGGGAATTCTGACTGCCATCCAGGATCTTCCCTATGATTTAAGATCAAGAGGACATGGTCTTTATGGTGTCTCCCAAACCGGATTTCTCTTAGTTACATGTTGACTACCAGTTTCTCATTGAAGTGATCCCCAACTTTGCAGAAACACCTGAATGCTGGCACCAACACCTCTCTGAGCTGAGCCCCTGCCTTGCCTTTTTAATTTTTTTTGTAACCAAAACCCATGGTATATACTTTAAGAAAATATAACTCCTGCTCCCTCCTTTCTGTCTTTCAACAGCTAGTAGGCACTGCCTACCATCCCTCTTACACAAAATTACCTCTTTATGCTCTACCCCTTATTTTAAACAGGTATTTCCCTCTTTTGTTCTCTTGTTTCCCTTTCTAAATCCCTAGGAGTATTAAATTTAGGGCTTGATTTTCACTTGGAAATGTTTTCCATATTTGTGGCACCAGTGCCACCAGAGGATTTACAGTAGGTCAAGTGAAGAAAAACAGAGTGCAGAATGAATGGAGAATTAAAAAAAAAAAAAAAAAAGCAAAACTCTTTTGCAAAGATCAAAATGCCAGTCAATTATTTTCTGCTAGAACACATTTCATCAAATAATTCATGGCTATTCTAAGAACTATAGCTAGTTGGATTAATCAAAAAAATGAATTTGTATAGTCATTCTCCTTTAAAACACGGATTTTCAGATTTGAATGTCTGAGGAATTTTTTAAATTCTTTTAAAAAGATTTATTTATTTTAGAGAGAGAATGTGCGCAGGGGGAGGGGCTGAGAATCTCAAGCAGACTGCCTGCTGTGCGTGGGGCCTCATACAGGGCTTGATCTCACAACCCATGAAATGGTGACCTCAACCGAAAATAAGAATCAGACACCCAAGTGACTAAGCTACCCAGGTGCCCCAAATGCCTGAGGACTTTTTAAAAACACTAATACCTGGGTCTCAGTCACAAAGACTGATTTAACTTGTGTGAGTTGCAACCTGGGCATTAAGATTTTTCAAAGTTCCCCAGGTGACTCTATTGTGCAACAGAATGACTTTACCGTGCAGCCAATTTATCATGAGAACCATCACCAGGAGTCTGATAAAACACAGATTGCTAGAGCTGCTGATTCAGGAGGTTTGAATGGGGCCTGAGGATTTCCATTCCTAATAAATACCCAGCAGAGGCTGTTGTTCCAGAGGTCATACAGTGAAAACCACTTTCTTTCTTCCTTTTTTTTTAAATTAACATGTAATGTATTATTTGTTTCGTAGGTACAGGTCTATGATTCATCAGTCTTACACAATTCACAGCGCTCACCATAGCACATACCCTCCCCAATGTCTATCACCCCATCCCTCCCCCGCCCCACCCCAGCAACCCTCAGTTTGTTTCCTGAGACCAAAAGTCTCTTAGGTTTTGTCTCCCTCTCTGGTTTCATCTTGTTTCATTTTTCCTTCCCTTCCCCTATGATCCTCTGTCTTGTTTCTCAAATTCCTCAAATCAGGGAGATCATATGGTAATTGTCTCTCTCTGATTGACTTACTTCATTTAGCATAATACCCTCTAGTTCCATCCATGTCGTTGCAAATGGCAAGATTTCAGGGGTTTTGATGGCTGCATAATATTCCAGTGTGTGTGTGTGTGTGTGTGTGTGTGTGTGTGTGTGTATACCACAACTTCTTTATCCATTCATCAATTGATGGACATCTAGGCATCTAGCCTCTTTCCATAGTTTGGCTATTGTGGACATTGCTGCTATAAACATTGGGGAACACATGCCTCTTCGGATCACTATACTTGTATGTTTGGGGTAAATATCCAATAGTGCAACTGCTGGGTCGTAGGGTAGCTCTATCTTCAACTTTTTGAGGAACCTCCATGCTGTTTCCCAGAGTGGCTGAACGAGCTTGCATTCCCACCAATGGTACAGGAGGGTTCCCCTTCTCCACATCCTCGCCAACATCTGTCATTTCCTGACTGGTTAATTTTAGCTCTTCTGACT
The DNA here is from genome assembly GCF_010015895.1 of Lontra canadensis. Taxonomy (NCBI): domain Eukaryota; kingdom Metazoa; phylum Chordata; class Mammalia; order Carnivora; family Mustelidae; genus Lontra; species Lontra canadensis. Next base: position 24,873,834 of record NW_022631013.1, read on the forward strand.
GGTGTGAGAACCACTGCTTTCAAGTGCATACAAATCACCTTCAGGTGCAGAGGATTCCTGTAGAAGGCAGGTCTACCTCAGCCTGTGTGGGATTGGAGTAGAATTTCTGCATTTCTAATAAGCTTTCAAGAGATACTGATGCTGCTGATCCACAGACCATACTTTATACAGCAAAAGATTAGAGCACAGGAAATTAACTATTAGAGTGGGACATTCATGAAATAAATACGATTTTGTGAAATAGTGAGAAAAAAAAATTTAGTATCAAAACACCATTTTGGAGCAAATTTTCAACTGTAATTTCAATATCATCACACGGATATATATGAGAAAAACTTCATGACCTTTGAAAATTATGAAAAAATGCTTAAAGTCATAGAATGAGAAATTCAAAATTACTTTTTTCAGGTTTTATATGTTTATTCAGAAAGTGATTCAACTATGGATGATGAATTTTTAGCACTATGAAATCCAACAGTTTAAAATCCCTTTTCCCTGCAATTCTGTTTATTACATTTTTTTTTGTAGTCCTGAAGAAATTCTCTTATCTTAAATTTTTCATGCATTCGGGTATTTTGCATGATCTCTGATGTGATCAGGAATAAGGTTGCATTGATGCTGTAGCTATCATCATAACCCTCTTAAACCTCAAAACAACAGGGACTTTCTTTTCTGTGCAGGCAGCTATGAAGTTACCAAGTAGTGACTGTCCATCTGGAAGGAACTAGTTATCTTTTCCTTCATCAATTATTATGTCTCGCTGAGCACCTGGGTAGGACCTCACAAGCTGGGTAGCATCATAAGTCTTCCATTTATTTTGATCTGTCCCTAAATATCTACTAAAGGATTTTTTGTCCCAAAGACAGAGCACTGGGTTGCAAATTGGAGCAAAGGCAGATAGAGATTTGTATTTTTCAGGATTCTTTGGAGCACAAATCAAAGTTTCATGGCCTCCCACGGAGTGGCCAAAGATAGACATCCTTTGGGGGTCCACTGGAAAACTGGCATTTATAAGTTGGGGAAGCGCCCTAGTTACATAAGAATACATTCTGTACTTGGGGCTCCTGGGCAGCTCAATTGGCTAAGTGTCCAACTCTTGGTTTCAACTCAGATGATCTCATGGGTGGTGGGATCGAGCCTGGAGTCAGGCTCAGTGGGGATTCTGCCTGACCATTCTCTCCCTCGGCCACTCTTTCTCTCCCTCTCTCTCTCAAATACATAAATAAATCTTTTTTAAAAATGTAAGCCTTGTGGTAGTTTTTAAAAATCAGTGCCTGAAAAGTGCCTATAGAGTAAGAATTGGAACCACCGGGCTCCTGAATAAGTAATTATTTGGAGGCCATTTTCACAAAAGAGTTCTAATATTATAATTTTGTAATTCTGTTCAGCTCTCATATTTTTTATTTTCTAGGCTTGAAGTTAGCAGGCTCAACAATTTTTACACTCCTACTCTGCAAGTGTTTATCCAGTTTTACGTAAATGACAAATCAATCCCTGAATTTCGTTAAGTGCTTTCTATTTTTTGGATAGTGAAGGTCTCATAATAGGGTGGAGAGAGAACATTTGGTTCCTTTCGTGACCTTCTCATACACATTTTAAAGCAATGGCTTCAGTTTTAGAACTGCTGGCTTTTTTGGAAACATCTGAATGTGTGACTTCCAAATTCTGAGAGAATAAGCAAATAACCAAATAAAATGGCATTATAGTGTGATAACTGAACCTTTTAGACTCAAGATTCTAGATTTTAGAGGAAGTGGCCAATATAAAAATGGCAAGAGATCTATTAGAAAATGATAAAGATTGTGATAAAACCATCTTTCAAAACAGGAATAAGACATTAGGCAGATTTTAGTAAAAATAAAATCAATAATATGTATATTTCTCCCTTGCAAAATTAGGATTATTCTCACCAGTCTGAGAGCTCATGATTGACAGTATAGAGGCTCTGGGTGATCAATACAAGTAAACAAGACCTGATGGGGTGACAGCCCATTTGGGCTCTCAGTAAAATGAGAAGGTTCTACTTGACACTGTTTCTTAGTCTATGCGGGCAGGAGGAAGGCACACAACACTTTGAGAAGCTTACGAAAGCTATAGATCCTCTCTCCAGAAAAATTCATAATTTGCATGTGATTCCATAGATTCCAGATGCCCTGACCAGGGCTGACGGATGGGGATGCTTAGAGCCCAAGTGAACACACACGTCACACAGTACTTGGCACAGAGGAAGTTCTATATGTTGGTGATGATGGTAATAAATAGTTTTGTTTCACAAAGTGAAGAAGCAGAAAAAACCCACTTGTTTCATAAATGGAGTTTCATTCAAGCTAATGATTAGAGAACATCCCTCCCAGATTCTGGCAACAGGCAGTCAGCCTCTACTGTCAACAATTGTTATTTTGAATGTTCCTTCTTTCCTGTTTTTAATCAATAATTTTTGGCAACTTGGGAGAAGATCCATTTAAGAACTACTGACTATTTATTAATTCCTTTGTACCAAGCTCTCTGATAAGCAATTAGTCTGCATTAGCTCCTTTAATCCACAGAAATCCTAGTAAGTAATGTTTACTAATGAAGAAGTTGAGGCTTCCAATAGTAACTAGTGATCCCACAGACTATTGTGTGCCAGGAGCAGCTCTGTTCCACAAAGTGAAAATTATATAGAACACTATTCATTTTTAAAAATAAATCAACCTTCGTTGGCCCAGGAATTACTGAAAATTTCTTCCCTGTCCTTTTTTTTTTTTTTAAGATTTTATTTATTTGTGTAAGATAGAGAAAGCGAGCACAAGCAGAGGGAGCAGCAGGCAGAGGGAGAAGCAGGCTCCCTGTTGAGCCAGGAGCCCAACGTGGGACTCGATCCCAGGACCCTGGGATCATGACCAAGCCAAAGGAAGACACACTTAACTGACTGAGCTACCCATGCATCCCTTCTTCTGGGTTCTAACAGTCTGTTAATACTCATTTTCACTGTCTGTTGTTTTGGATTGTCATCATCTCCTGATTTTCATCAATATTTTCATTTGAACTCTGGACAAGATAAACTAGGAGCTGCTAGCTCTTGAATACGCCATTCTGACCAGAACTGTCATTCCCAACATTGTCATTTGGTTTCCTTTCTAGCTTTGGCTTTCCTCAAGAACTTGCTCCCTGGAATATAAACTGAACCTGATTCTATGCTCTATACTTGCATACCTTGTTTTCCTTTTCATTCATCTTGGTTTCATGCTAAACATGAAATTAGCTAGAACATTCCACTTCAAAGAGTTCACTGCAAGGTTGTGAAGAAAAGAACACCATTTCTGTAAAGACTACCATGCTCGACTTGGTAAATATTTGCCATTAATGTCAGTAGGTGATAGAAACCTCTCATCCTGTGATCATCTGCTTTCTCTTTATAGGCTTTTAGCCTCTGCCCTCTCCTCCCACCACTTAAAAGCTTTTCTGATGCATACTCGCGTTTTGGCCTCATATTATCATACTCTACACATTACCCTTGAGTGGCCTCATCCACTTTCAGATATTCATGACAAGCAAAGCTCCATTCCCAGCCCAGACCTTTTTCCAAACTCTCGACTTGTTAAATCATTAACAACTTGGATCAACCATCCAGTTTTCTGTGGGCATCTCAAACTCCACATGTCTAAAACAAAGTTATTATCTTCAACAATCCTTCTACCTCCTGAATCGTCCACTTCCCTCCCACCATTCACCCATACAGAATTAACTTCTGATGTTTCTCACCACCCCACAATTATCACCTGCATTAATTTATTCTTGTGAAACTGAGAATCACCTATATTTCACTGATCCATGAATTGTTAATTGCTACTTTCTGCATATGCAAATAGGAAGAATAACATTCACTTACTCCAGGAGGGTAGGGGTTAGAGGGAGTTGCAATTGTTTGAAGGCTCTTTCAAATATATTTTTGTGTGATTAAAATGATGGAATACCTCTGAATGAATTTAAGTATAAAAGGCAAACTATTCCATTCACTCAACTTTTTTTCCTTTTGGCTTAGAAAATGTTAATATTTCTACTCAAGCCATCTGGGTCTTGGAAATATCATGTGCCTTTGATGACTATATGTGAAAACTATTTTTTGCATCTTTAAAAATTCCTGAAGGCGTGCTATTACTCAGTTTGTTTTCCTTTCTATTTTTCTGACAACAAATTACAATTAACTTGCAATTCAAAAGACAAATTTGAAATATATTTAAGCAGTTCCAAGGGAACATCATAGATACCAAATGATCAAATTAAAATATTAATAGCTCTAGATAACTCAAGTGTCTCCTTGACTTACTGTCTTTTGTTTGGATGTAATTTTCTCTCATATTTAAGAAGTCCTTCAGCACCATCTGCTCCTATAATACTTTGCATGCTTAAAAAATGTTATTCCCAGACACGGTAGTTTTGAAATTATTCCATCAAAAAGTTTCTTAAAGGAAATAAATTGGAAAAAGAATTTCCATTCCTCCTAACTTTTTTCTTAACAAACAGCAAAGAGGACGTTTGTTACCCAAGAAACACAGTGTTACACGAATATTTTGTTATAATCAGACATTTCCCTTCTGATTTTCCCTCTGACCCTAAGGCTAACTAGTGCCTGAGGGAACAATATTTTATGTGCTGTATGTACGGATTTGTGCAATAATATGCCTTTTGGAGATGCAGGTCTCATTTTTTAATCAGAACTATAAAACAGGGTGAGTGTTCATGTAGTCTTGTCCATTTTATGGATAAACACTGAACAAATGACTAGATTGCCAAAATAAATTCCCCAAGGGAAGCTGATAGACTGGAGCAATAATACCAGTAAAAGAAATCCAACAAAGGAAACAGATTCTTCCTCTATGAAACCGAAGCATACTCTTAAGAGAAAAATCAGACTTTTCCAGGGCACCTAGGTGGTCCAGTCAGTTAAGCAACTGACTCTTGATTCTGGCTCAGGTCATGGTCTCTGGGTCATGGAACGGGTTACTAGGGAGTCGGCTTGAGATTCTCTCTCTCCCTCTGCCTCCCACCCCCCACCCCAGGACCCCCTGGGCCCTCTCTCTCTCTGAAAGAAATAAATTAATCTTAAAAAAAAAATCAAACTTCTCCAATTCTTTTTTTTTTGTTTAAGATTTTATTTATTTATTTGACAGAGAGAAAGAGATCACAAGTAGGCAGAGAGGCAGGCAGAGAGAGAGAGAAGCAGACTCCTTGCTGAGCAGAGAGCCTGACGCGGGGCTCGATTCCAGGACCCCGAGATCATGACCCAAGCTGAAGTCAGAGGCTTAACCTACTGAGCCACCCAGGTGCCCCAAACTTTTCCAATTCTTGACAGACGTAGTAGAGGATTAGGCAGCTGACTTTTTCAATGTGTACAACTCCGAGTCAGTGATACTGATTTAGAAATATAAATAAGTGACATTAGGATAGTGATATTGACATTGTTGTAGACAGAATAAGAATAGGCCAGTTGTCTTCCTAAGGAAGTCTAAGTATGGATGCTAAATTGTTTACAGATCTATTCATCCTTTCAGTCACTATTAAATATACATCAAACACCTACTAGGTCTAGATTCTATATTAGTTTTTGGAATGAATCAATGATTTTCTTTTAATTATAATAAAATGCATTCATCATCTTGTAGATGTAATTTGGACCTCCATCCTATTTTCTACCTGAATCCATTTTCCACACATGAGCCAGAATTTACTTTTTTTTTTCCAAAGATTTTATTTATTTATTTGACAGAGAGAGAGAGAGATCACAAGTAGGCAGAGAGGCAGGGAGAGGGAGAGGGGGAAGCAGGCTCTCTGCTGAGCAGAAAGCCCGATGCAGGGCTCGATCCTAGGACCCTGAGATCGTGACCTGAGCCGAAGGCAGAGGCTTAACCCACTGAGCCACCCAGGCACCCCTAGAATTCACTTTGTAAAGTTAAAATTAAGTTGCATGATAAAGTTCAAATTCCTTAATAATGGTTTACAAAGACCTTTACCGTTTGACTCTTAGCTTACCTTGCCTGCCTTGCTGATAATGAATTACTAACCATTCACAAACAGGCCTTTGCATGCTGTTTCCCTGGCCAAATGCTCTTCCTCCCCCACCTTGTCTGACTCTTTCCCCCTGACGTTTAGTTTCTAGCCTAAACATCTCTTTGGCTAAAACTTCAAGGACTAAAGCGTGGGCAGGTGAGCCTCTTAGGCAGTCAAATGCTCTGCTCCTGAGCTACAGGCAAAGGTGAACTTCTCACGCACCATACAACACTCCAGGCCTTACACTGTGTAGCCCTATCATGGCAAGTGATTTTCTTGTCTCGCTCCGGCTAGACTGTATACCCCTCAAGAACAGGCACTACACTTGGTTTGCTCTGCAAACCTCATGATGTGAAATACAGCCTTGGCACATCTTAGTGATAATAATTTGCTAAATGAGTAAGTCGAAAGTTGAACTATGCTTTCTTCCCATTCATCTTGGTAAGGTCATTTTACAGTGACAAGCGTGTGAGATAAGGAAAATTATCCTTAGCCTCACTAATTGACTGCATGAATTCAGACATCTGATGGTAAATGCACATAGTTAAACATCTTCTCTTTGCCCCGCCTCATACATTTTAGTTATTTATATTATTTTAGTTATTTAGTTCAGGAAAATGATTCATCCTGAAATCAATAATGTCTGATCTTTCCTACTGAGAATATTACGTGGCTTCTTCTTGCTTTATGTTTTATGATGGATCAAAATACAAGGCATCTCCAAAATCAACTTAAATCTTTTCTTTTTTTTTAAAGCAAGGTAGAAAGTAAAATGAACTGCTCTAGAGAAATAGTAGAGAGATGAAAACTCCATCCAGATAAATTGTTTGGGTCCGCACAGTGTAACATAAAAAATACTGAACTTTTTTTTTTTTTAAAGATTGTATTTATTTATTTGACAGACAGAGATAATAAGTAGGCAGAGAGGCAGGAAGAGAGAGAGGAGGAAGCAGGCTCCCTGCTGAGCAGAGAGCCCGATTCCGGACTGGATCCCAGGACCCTGGGATCATGACCTGAGCCAAAGGCAGAGACTTTATCCCAATGAACCACCCAGGTGCCCCCAAAATACTGAACTTCTGAAAAAGTTTTATTTCATTGGTATTTTCTCTTTAAACTTATTGATATGGATATGGCACCCCCGTTTTACAGTATCATTTTAAGCGATATCTATAGATCCCAAGATCAAATCTGAAAACCAAATAAACATACATCTACATATATTTGACTGGGAGGAATTAGATCAGACATTAATGACAGTTACCTATGGCTGCATTTTATTTCCATTTTCACTCCTCTCTATTTTCCTAAAGTTTGACCAAAAGGTCAAAAGAAAACCAACAAACATTTAACACACAGGAATGAACAGAAAAGATAGTAACATTGTTCAAGAGAGAAATTAGTAAATATGGGTGTTCTGTAAGTTTCATACTATCTTTAAAATTCTACAATTTTATGACTTCTCAATTGCATTATGCAAAAATCTCTTAAGATTTCAGTCTGTACTAGACACAGTGGGGATTCAGATAGAAATGTCTGTTAAATATTCTTTCACAATAGAAATAATTGACAAAATATTTACATATGACCTTGGTCATAATTAAAGGTGAATGCCCTACACGTAGTAGTCACTCATTCTGTGTTAAATGAATAAATCCATTGATTGGTCAAGGAATGGTAAATGACCTTGGTGTTAAAATTGTGTCTCTGCTGCCCTCCAGTGGCTCATGTGCTTAACTCCAAAAGAGAAAATCAAGTGCCTTCCATTCCCAGACCCTTATTTGAGAGGAATATGAGTGCTCAGATTTGGGGGCTTGGTATTCCTTTTGGGAAGAATTTTATATTCAACCTCTGTGATAGAACCTTGGTAGGTCAAGGCCAAATGCATTATCTGTCTCCTTCCACCTGCAAAAAGTCAAAGTGAAGCAATCGCAACAGATGGTGTCAATAAACAATATGTTTATGTTCACATTTCATAGGGATTTTTTCATTTGTGTCAACACAAACTTCTAGTAAGAAATTGTGGTAAGGGGTGCCTAAGGGAATCAGTCAGTTAAGTGTCTGACTTTGGCTCAGGTGATGATCTCAGGGTCCTTGGATTAAGCCCTGGCTCAGCGCTCAGCAGGGTGTCTGCTCATCCCTCTCCCTATTTTGCCTCTCCCCTGGCTTGTACTCTCTTTCTCTCTCTCAAGCACATAAATAAACCCTTAAAAGAAAAAAGAAACTGTGGTGATAGTAATAATAATAACTGCAACTCCTTTATTAGAAATAGCCCTGGCCCCTTGCTAAGTAAGGGCTGATGATGTTGTCATGGGCTGTTAGAAATGAAAGTTCCCATCAAGGGTACATCTTAATGAGCTGCCCGGAACTCTAAACTTACAGATCATCTAAGTGTAGTACTAGAGGAAAATGTTAACTCAGCAGCAAATACCGTCAGCAAATATTAGTGCTGCCACTGGCGAACACTAGGACTATATTTTGGTATTGCCCTCGTCTGTGAGAGTTATACCCTGAGTTCATTTGGTCGTTACGGTGGCTGGAGGAAACCTTCTAGTTTCCAGAACCTTTTTTTTTTTTTTTTTTTGACATTGGCTATGATCTATTCTTTTTTTTTTTTTTTTTTTAAGATTTTATTTATTTGACAGACAGAGATCACAAGTACGCAGAGAGGCAGGCGGGTGGGGGGTGCGGCGGGGGGGAAGCAGGCTCCCTGTCGAGCAGAAAGCCGGATGCGGGGCTCGATCCCAGGACTCTGGGATCATGGCCTGAGCTGAAGGCAGAGGCTTTAACCCACTGAGCCACCCAGGTGCCCCGGCTATGATCTATTCTGAGGTATCCTGCACTTCAGGCCTCATCCTGCCATTTTAGACAATCATCTCCAAATGAGTTATCTTCTCCATGACTTTTTTAAATGATTATTTATTTTAGAGACGAAACAAGAAGTGTGAGTGGGGTGTGGCAGAGGGAGAGAGAGAATCGCAAGCAGAATCCCCACTGAGCCAGAGCCCAACATGGGGCTCAATTCCAGAACCCTGAGACCATGACCTGAGCCAAAGTTAAGAGTCAGACACTTGGCTGACTGAGCCACCCAGGCACCCCTATGTGACTTTTTAATGCTTATTTCCCCCTGTTATTGTAGTTGTTCTGGAATATCATTCTAGTGTAGAGCAAGGAGTCTCTTGATTCCTTGCTCATCTGCCACCACACCTCCACGTGAGCTGATTACTTCTATCTTTCTCAACTGCTGTCTTTCTGAATTATAGTCTCCTATTTTATTTATTTTATTTTATTTGTCTCTTACTTTCTTACTCAAACAATTTTTTCCTTTTTGGTGGTATGGAAGTATGAGGTATTAGCCTTCATAAACAAGTATTTGTGTTTTCCTTATGCTTTATTCCTTATTTATTCCTTATCCTTATTTTTTCCTTATTCCTTATGAGAATTTTGTGCATTGTATTGATGTTTTCATAAGCTCTTGGGTTTATTTGGCAAATGTATCGTTTTGTGCTTCTTTACTTCACAGTAATTTTGTGACTTGTTTTCAATTAAAATACTGGGAATATTACAAAAGAACATCTATTTTTACAACTAATCTTAAGAGAATAATTCTCTCACAAAAGCCTTATAATACTGAAGCATTTTAAAAAATAAGCTAAAAGTCCAATAAGAAATGTATGATACAAACTCAATAACCACAAAATGTAAATAATATTAAGAATTAAAATTGTGTGTATTTTTAAGGAATTAATATTGTTTCTTTAAAATATTCATTTGGCTTGTTGTAAGTCCATAAAATACCAAATAAAAGTTAAAAATTATACAACATTGTGGCAGTTAAAAAATAAAAACAAAGAAATAATTATAAAAAATACTTTCCCTATTTTTAGAAACGAAGGTACATGCATGTATTGTGTATTTACGTGTTGTGTATACCACACGTAATGTCTGAAGGAATATACTCTAAGCTACCAACAGGGACTTTATCTGTGTCACAGTTGTCATTATCTGACTCTGTAACCAAGATCTATCCCAACTCTCATTATTGCTTCAGGAGGCTTTTAACCTACTCCAGTTGTGCCTTTAAGTTTTAGCACATATTTCATATAATTTCCTAAATATTTTTAAAAATTATATTGTAATGCAATAAGACCAAACACATTATAATACCACCTCTATTCCATCTGTTCCAATCCATTACTAGCAGAATATATTTGAGATTAGAACATTAAGATAATTTCATTGACCAGTGGGCATTATTGAGTAAGGGGGAAATTCATAAGTGGAAACACACTGCACTTGAGAAGCAAAGACATCAAGCTTGGTTTGCAGCGTAAAATAATAAATTAAGAAGACATTTTTCCTTAAGAACTTACACAGAAAACTAATGGAAAAGACTGGACTCTGGTATGCTTTTCATTCTTGTTGTAAAAAAGGTGAACCAAGAACACAATGAGAAATTGTTTTAAAACACCAATTTGTGGTACTTAGTTATGGCAGCCCTAGGAATCAAATACAGTTTTCTTAGGGAATTATCCATTTTCTCAAGGTTTTAAAATTTTATTTGTATCGACATCTATAAAGAAGTCCCTTGTGATTTTTAAGTGCTTTCTGTTTCAATTTGTTTCTACTCAATTTCTCTTCATGTATTTTTAAACTTTTTTTCTTGATTAAATTAGTAGAATTTTGTCTATTTTATTTTGCTACAAAATGGGGATTTTATTTATGAGTTAGATCTACTGTTTTCTCTTCTAAACCTCAACAATTCCTGATTTTATCTTTACTACTTCCTTGCTTATTTCTTTCTTTGGTTTGCATTATTTATCTTTATTATTCTTGTTTGTTCCCCCCCCCCTTGTATTTTGATCTGGAAATTTGATTCACTTATTTTCATTCTTTCATTTTTATTCATAAAAATTTAAGTCTATGAAGTTGCCTCTGATCAGTACTTTAAATATCCAATAGATTCTGATACATAGTGTTTTCATTATCATTAGTTTTCTAAAATTCTGTAATTTCAGTTTCTATTCCCCCACCATCTATTAGGCAAGAGTTGAACGGAATGCTTTCAAATTTTCAGTTGGACTTCTGTTGTAATTTTTATTTTTTGGCTTTGTGATAGATAATACAGAATATTTCTACTTTATGATCCTCATTGCTATTTTCCTCATGACATGATCTATGGTCAATTTTTGTAACTGCCATGTGCACTTAAGGAGGCTTAAACCAGAGTTTAAAGCTTTATATATCCTTGGGATCTTTTTTCTCTTTAAGATTTTATTTATTTATTTGTCAGAAAGAGTGCACAAGCAGGGTGAGGAATAGGCAGAGGAAGAAGCAGACTCCAAGCTGAACAGGGAACCTGATGAGGGACTTGATCCCAGGACCCTAGGATCATGACCTGAGCTGAAAGCAGATGCTTAACCAACTGAGCCACCCAGCTGTCCCTTCCCTGAGATCTTATTATCAGTTTGGTGTTTGTTATCTCAAGTCTATCATATTATTTTATAATTACAATATATATTTGTTGAGTTATTTCTCTAAATATTGTATCTTTTCTTCACCCTTTTACCTTTTAAAATCTCTTTTGCTATTTAGAAAGTTCTAGTGTTATCCTTCTTCTTACTCCTTTTAAATGCATTTAGTCCTCTCTTTCTTCTTTAACCTTTTACTCAGTATTTTATTAGTTTTTCTGATATCCATTTACTCTCCCCTATTTCCTATATTAAAAGAAGAACAAAATTATTCTACCTTCCTCTTTGGCTGTCCCTTCTCCTTTCATATTTTAGTTGCACTGTTTATACTCATCAAAGAATAACTTCTAATATATAGCATACAACATATTCTTCTACCCATCCTTGTCCACGTTTTTGTTTTGGTCTTACTTAGATCTACAACCGAATGTATTAAATGTGTGTCATTAGCCTTTTTTTGGTTGAAGTTTCAGCAGTCATATCTTTGGTTTGAAGAAGCTCTTGCTCTAGTAGATTACTCAAGAAAGGCTGTTGAGTATAGAATGTCCTGCTCTCTAGCATATTAGCACTGATAGATGAAAGACAACTCGCCTTTACATAATTCTTGGTTCATACCTCCTTTCTTGGAGCTGTTTGAAAATGCTGCCAACTGACGCCTTGCTTTATATATGTTTCTCTAAGAAATTTGACGCTGGTTTAATAATCTTGTTCTTATAACTTATTTGATTTTTTTTTAAACTGGTGGCCTTGAGAATCTTTTTCCTCATTTTTAAACTATACTACTTTTAGACTCATAGGTCTAATAGGGTATATCACCGTATTTATTGTGGTGCGTCAATTTTTCCTTCTATCTGGTGGGCCCTTTCAATATGTAAATATAGGTCTGGTTTGTTTCCAGAAAGTCTATTAGATTATACTTTTAAGTATTAGTTCTGTTGTATTGTTTAATTTTTCCTTCTTCTGAAACTGCAATTATACTTAAGCTAGTTCTTCTTTGCTTGAATACCATCTTAATCACTTTCCTTTGGCCTTTAAAAAAAAAATCTCTATTTTTCATTTCCATTGTTGTTTTCTTACTATCATTCATTGCACTTTATTAAATGTTCACTCATATCTTTTCTTCCTTGGGTTCTCGATAATTTAGTCTTTATTTTTTATACGATTCCCCTCCCCCCTCCAGTTCAATCAATTTCCATTTTATTTCTTCCTATTTTGGCTCTTGGATTTTTGATCCAATCTGTTTTATTCTGTCCTGTTTTGCTTTAATTCCCAAATGCTGGTTTCAGAATATCTAATTCCACTTGGAATATTATGTTATAGTTTCCTTCTGCTTTGCTTTTCTTTTGTTTGAGGAACAGTTCCTCAAGGGCCAGGTGCCCTTTATGAGATTCTTAATTCAAAAACACCTTCTTCTGTCAATATAACAAAGTGTAATTTCTTTCAAGATGGTGCTTGTTTCTCTGTAGGGAGTAAAGAAAAATGTGTGCTTTTTGACATTTTTATTTCCTTTTGTCTTCCAGGATCTTAAATTTCCCTCTTTTGCTTCTTTTTTTCATTCACTGTGAAATTTCCAAGACAAGTCTCTCTCATCTTTTTAAGCCTTATCTCCCCCTCAAGATTTACTCTTTTCCAATTGCTTCCTTATGTTCTCTGCACATTTTTAAACCCATTTCACAAGGTCACTACTCCTCTTCAGTATTTTTACACTTAGGGTTGATTTTCTTTCTCTCAAAGTGATTTTTAGATCTATCTTAGGTCCACTGACAGTTCCCTTTCTGTCTCACGCAATTTTGAATGGGCTGCTATTGCTCTCAAATTACACTTCTGTCAGGAGTATGAGATAGAGTTCACTGGTCTTTTATTTGTATTTCTCTAATTTTACACATAATTTAAACTTTGGACCTCTACTACAAAAGTTTTGCATAGTTTTATTTGTCCTTATTGTTCTGATTTTTTTTAAAAGAGGCTATGTTGGGAGATTTGAATTTACACCACTGCCTTTGCTTTGGGCTCTCCAGATGCCACCAATTTTAAGTGGTGGATTTTAATATATTTAATATTTAATATATTTATATATTTAATATATTGTCATCAACTTGATTAAAAGTAACTTTGAAAATAATGTGCATTTTTTTAAAGTAAAATCATCCCACAAAGCTGCACAAGATGCTTTTCAGCAAAAGACATGTTGAAGTTCAGGCTTCTGATCAAAGAGCAATTTCTTTTGCGACACCAGAATCACTACCAAGCATCTCTGAGATATCAAGAGGACATGGGACAGTTGCATAGATATCACAAGTGGGCAAATACTGTTGAAGTTTTCTCAACATGAAAGATGGATTAAGATAATTATAGCAATTTTGATTTTGTGCCTCAAAAAGTGTTATAGAATGGTTATTGAAAAGGTAGTGTGCAACTGCTAAGATGAAGCATTAGTTGAATATGGGTTTGTTGGGAAAAAGTACTATCAGATTACCTGGACTCTTTTTTTTTTCTTGACAGGATGGACAGAGTTGGGGATTATTGTAGATGCAATCCAGAAGTGTGAATACATTTGACAAATCTTTTATTAAATCCTGTTGGACAAATTAGGAAAATGTAGGCTGTATATTTCTTATGTGTTTCCTATAGGCTATTGGACTTATCTTTGTGACAGATATTCACTCCTTCATATAAAAGAGGTCCATCAACACATTCTTTTTCACTACCATTGTCCTAAACAATTTTTCCTTATTTGTTTCTTGTTTATCTTTACCTGAACTTCTGACCTGATTCATTTTCCTATTTATGACTTCAACTTGACCCTTGGAATTCATTACAATTTGCTGGCTAACAGCTATATTTGGCTAGAATTCATATTCTCTTGGGTAATTTCTATGAAAGGGGAGGCTATAAATTGAAGATGATAGAGTTATAATGTAAAACAAAGGGATAAGAGAATATTAGAGTCCATATTTCAGATTTTGGAAACCATTTTAATGGTATCAGATGTAAGTTAAACTAAGTGAATTTCACAAGATTTCTTCTTATACATTCCTCTTTTTTCTTAAATATGTTATAATGTTTGATTCTGATAAGTATTGACTTTCCTATGTTCTCAAATTTTTTGTTGTTCTAGGGAACACTCCCAACATGATCAGCAGATGGCACTGCTAACTTGAAGAATGAATTTCTAGATGCATTTAAAACTGAACAGACACTATTTTTTCAACACATATGTGTCTTGTAGAATAATGAGAAATAAACTTAAGCAGATGGAAGAAATTTAATATCATCCATATACAGTTAAAGTCACTATGAACAATTCAGTGCATAGCCATGTTTTATACTCATGTATTTAATAAAAATAGAATATATCCTACAAGAGTTTAGTAAGCAGGTTTTTTAAATGAGCCATGTATTATAAACAAATTACCATGTCATATTTCAACAACAAAATTTTTGTAGCTGTAACTGTATCGTGATTTAGTTAACCAATAGCATGTCTGAAATTTGGGTTATTTCCAATTTCTTATTCTCATAAATAACACTGTCAAGAACATCCTAGTGCCTAATTCCTTACTTACAAGGTCACATAACTTAACTGCCTCCACAGGACAAATTCCTAGAAGGAGAACTTCTGTTTTAAAAACATCTATATTTTTAAAGTATTATTTTTAAATTGGTCCCAAGAAAGGAAATACTAATTTACTCTTTTCTCCCTTTGGTTCATATACACTGTATATTAAAATATCATTTGCTTCAAAATAAGTACAAAGCGTAACTTTTAAAAAGTTCTGTCTTTGATCTACTTGATTTTTGTGAATTTCATCGAATTCATGTCTTTTACTCTTTTTGAAAAACAGAATAATTCATGATTTCTCTACTTATTTTGTAAGCACTTTTGACATATTAAGGTTATGACTGCCATTAAGTTTATCCTAAATAGGGCACTTGGGTAGCTCAGTCATTAAGCATCTACCTTCAGCTCAGGTCATGATCCCAGGGTCCTGGGATTGAGCCTCACATCGAGCCCCACATTGAGCCCCACATCGGGCTCCCTGCTCTGTAGGAAGCCTGCTTCTCCCTCTCCCACTCCCCCTGTTTGTGGTCCCTCGCTCACTGTCCCTCTCTCTCTCTCTCTCTCTAATAAATAAATAAATAAATAAATAAATAAAATATTTTTTAAAAAGATCATCCTAAATATTCTAGTGCCATTAACCCAAGAATAATGTAGAACATTCTTTTACTTTAGAAATAATATATGTCTCATTTTTAAAGTTTATTGAATTATTCTTTGGGTGTTATTTTAGGCTTAATTTTAATAAATGTCCTCAGGGGCTGCAAAAAGAGTTAGTCTATACCTGCATGCTATAGAATTCAAAATTTACAATCCTGTTATATTTCTCAAATCCTCTACATACTGTCATTTACTTTTGACCACTTGGTTTCTCATGAAAAACAGATACTAAAATTTTCTGCAATCTATTGGATTTCTTCCTTTACATATTTTACCATTATATTATTTGATGCATTAAAGTTCATAATTAACATTTTCGGTGTGGATTTTGCATTTTGGTTCAAAAAAAAGTTATTTGCCCTATTTCAGTTGTTTCTATCTCTTTAATCTCAAATTATACTTAGTATACTTCTTAATGTATCATTTAGTACATTAGTAATATATCAATCAATAGATACTTCTAAAGTGGTTGAAAAGTTTGATCTTTCAGTAGCCCTAAATATTGTACTGATAAATGTTTTCTACGTTTTTTCAGTGGTTTCCTTCAAATGGTAGCCCTGCCACATACCACATATTATGAATTATTAAGGTCTAAATTCCATAATATAAATGCCATAAAGAAGGATGTGTTTCTTATGTACTCAGTACTTAGGGAACTGCCTAAATTGGAATAAAATATTCCCACTGAAATTAATGGATTTTTAAAAATAATGGTCATTCACTTGATGGTTTTCAGGAATAATTTAAAATCTTTAAACATGGGATAGGTATATTTCCTTATCAAAATATCCATACAAGGTAGATATTATTATTATACTATTTTACAGATGAGGAAACAGAGGTTAAATTATTCCCCCGAGTTAAGGCGGCTAGGATCCAAACCCACATGACAAAATTATCTGAATTTGTGGTTTTATTTCCACAACCATCCCAGAGAGAGAAAAGCCTATGAATTTTTAATGTCTTTTGTTGAATCACCTGTGGGAACTTTCTTCTTATTTTATATAGTTGATATAAGCTCTTTACGCACTATGTTAGTTATCAGTTGCAATGTCAGTGACAAACATTTACCCTTAATTTCTCTTAGGGAGAGAATGGTTCTACCTCATTCCTGATGTCTATGTGTGAACTCTATTTGCATACGGTTCCTAGCTATTTTCTGACCTTGTTATCACTCTTCCGAAGGAGAAGAAGCATCATGATCCCATTGATGAGTTTTGGAGGAAACTTCCCCCTCAGTGAAACAAGAGGAACAAGTTCTATCCTGCTCCTTTATGTTTTAAGTTTGACCGGGGGGAGGGGGGGGCGGGGGACCTTTATGTAAAGGTCTAGGTTGGTGGAAGGTTGTCTGTGAGTGAGTGGGTATACTTGCCTAATACAGGGACTTTATACTAGTAAACCGCCAATCACTGTCCGGCAACATTCTCCACATCAGCTTATTAATATCAAAGATGGTATTTGGGCCCCTATTGACTGATGACCTCTTTTATTCTTCAATAGGTACAGAAGTTGAGCAGAGTAGAAAGGTAATATTTACTGGAAAATTTGCATTTCAATAATTTGGTGTTTTCTTCTCGATGTGTTTTTTATAATATAAAATATTTTAATTTTTGTGAAGTCAAACTTATTGCTGCTTTTTTTTTATTCCTTAGATTGCTTTTGTCCTTAAAAAAATATTTTCCTATGCTAAGATCATTCAGAATTTATCTATATTTTCATCCAACTAATACACAGTTTGGCTTTTTGTTATTTAAATTCATGAAAAATTAGCCTATATACATGATGAGAAGTGAAGACTTCTTTCCTAAATAATTAAGAAAAAACCCTGGCACAACTTTTTAAATTTTCCTTTTTGGGTGCGTGGGTGTCTCCACCAGTTCAGCGTCTGCCTTTAGCTCCAGTCATGATCCCAGCATCCTGGCTAGGACCAAGACCTATGTGGGACTCCCTGCTCAGCAGGGAGTCTGCTTCTCCCTTTGCCTCTGCCCCTCCCCCCTGCTCATGCATGTGTGCGTGCTCTCTCTCTCTAAAAAAATATAAATAAATAAATAAATTTCCTTTTTTTTTTTTTTTTCACAAAATTGCTATAATTTTATCATATACCACCTACTTATGTGTATATGTATACATATGTATTTATGCAAATGTGCATATATATATATATATATATATGCATGTCTTCACCCACATAGTAGTACTGTCATGTCTCTATCAATTACATACCCTGTTGATTCTTTTGCTAAAGTTCTATTTTTCAGTTACCATAGCTACATTATTTGTTTTGAAGTATGGTTGACATGCAATATATACCTATTTTTTAATCATGTAAGGAAAGTTCTACTTTGCATATCTGATTATGTGAATACATGTTATAATCTATAACATAACCTAAAATACTATTTTGCAGCTATCAAGTTTTCAAGCAAATGTTTAAACCCATTTCCTACAATAGCTTTTATTATTTTATAAGTATGATATTAAGCACTGTCCATGTGTAAAAGGCGTCTGTGAGCTAGGCCATGGACTGTATTGTGGATTGTGCTACCAGCTGGCCTGGTGTATGACAGAGAATGGTCACCACCAGTCACAAATTACATCTGTTTGTGCCTCTATTTGTTAGACAATCTGGCACCAGTAACAGCTGAGAAGAAAGATTTGCAAACAGCTTGCTTGATTGATGTGTCTAGAGTTATCTCTAAATCCAAGTAAAATGTTAAGTGCTATCAAGAAATCATAAATCAGGCATATCTCTGAGCCATGAGAAGGTCTTGCTAAAGCTTTTATGACACCCATGTGGGAGAGGTACTATTGGCTGAGATTCAAAAAGAGAATTTGGACCTGCTTGTCCCACACCATTAATTTGGTCACATTTTTAACATGATTGAGCTGTAAGGTATACCAGAGGGCCTACCATTTAAGTCATGATAATAAAAAACAAAAACAAAAACAAAAACAAAACTAGGGGTTTTGATCAGGTAAGAGGAATAGAGCACCAACTAAGAATGCAGAAGGTGGTTGATACTAAGGAGTATGTTGGGAAAACAGATGACCTGTGATCTAGGTTATCTGTTTTGGGGTAGCCAGACATCAATCGGGACAGGCATGAACAGAGCAGTGTGGCTGAACACCAACCAGTAGGACACAACCTTGCGGGGAATCCCAGCACTAAACCTTCTTGGGTTATGACAAGAAGTCTTCACATTTTATATCTGTGAAAACTCTAAATGCCCACAAGAGCATGCAAAATTATCTCTTTACCAGGCAAGACTTAAAAAAAAAAAAAAAATCCTGATCTGTTGTATTAGATGAATACCACCAATGACTACCACACCTCTGCCTAATTTAGAGGGAAAAGGAATTACGGAAGAGTATCATGAAGCTCACAGAATCAACAGGAAGGCTGGCGAACCAACCTCGAAAAGGGGATAAAAATCGAAAAAAAGCTAGGCGGGAGGCACTACGTCAAAGCAAGGGCCAAGGAGTCACTGGGCTCTGCAGACATCTTGGCAAGCACTTATGGCTGGACTCTGCTGCCTCCACGTCCCCTGCCGGTGAACAACATTCTAAATTACCATTGGCTCCTATCTGACTCACTCAAGACTCAAGTTCCTGGTTCGGAGCATCTGATTGGCTGGTCCTGTGCGTGTGCCCACCTGCTCTGGAGGCAAGGGTCAAGAAGCTGAAACCTTGGACTTCTTTAATGTAAGGAGTGCCTTGACTCCTTAGGAAGTCCTGAAGAGTAGGAAGGGAGAAAGTCTACGTGTTGGGTAGCAGAGAAAAAAAAAAAGAAGAAAGAAAAAAGAAAAAATAGCACGTCCCACATACACACATAAATATATCAACAATGTAGTTCTATACCTAAAATTTAATCATTGTGAATATTTGTTACTTACATAATAAAAGTGTTACTTATAATAAAAACTCTTTCTCTTTCTGCAATATTTTGTTTTGAAAAAGGATATTTCTTAAGGTCTGGTTTTGGTTTTGTTTTTTTTTTTTCCTACTTTTGGTGAGAGAAATATCTTCTGTTTATTTATTCTTTTGATAAGCATCTGGTATATCTCCAAGAAACTGGGTGCTTGGATGGACCCTCCCGGATTTCCCCCAAGTAAGGCTGAGCTCTAACTCCTTGATACAGTAGCCCAAATGGAGTTTGGGATCAACTAAGAATGCAGAGGGATGTGAGGTAGCGGGCAGTCCTGGCAGGTAAATCTCGTTTCTGGGGTTTCTCACCTGTGTCTCTCCAAAGTTACATATCAAATACCTCATTCTGTATGTCTGAATCTCACTCCTGGTGCGGCCTCAGCTATGGAAACCCACGCATAAGTCATGTCACTTACCGGAGACTATTCCCCACTTCTGACTGCTCCTAATTTAGCACTCTGAACAGTTAGTGGTCTGAGTCTTGGCAAAAGTTTTCCAATGTTGCCATTGTTAGCAGCCAGTGACTTGACAAAGCCTTTCTTGGTTCAGAACTCTCAGGATGGTTACTCTTGAACCCTGTTGGACTCCCCTCCAACACTGACACCATCAAAGTCTCTAAGCAGCCACTGCCAAAGGCCTTCTAGGAGGAGGGTTTTCCTATGATCTGATGGTCCATTTCCAACTCAAGCCTTGGACCATATAAATTAACGTATGTTTATAATTCTTAATTTTTGCAAAGCTCTAATTTCTAGGGCAATGCCTTCTTGATGTTCAGAAGGCTCTAATCTCTAAGGCAAATGATTTGCAAGTCAATCCTGATTAATCTTCTTTAAACAGGTCTCATGTGCCCTTTAATGACAAAAATTCTAGCATTTGGATGGCACCCTTGCTAGTTTCTTATATGAATGCAGTTGTTTCTCCATTTCTTGGCTGATTCCACTAGTTACTGGGAAGGGAAATGCTAGACATCTGTTGTCAAGTAGCCAACTTGTCCCACAGATGGCAACGTGACCTGCAATCTTCTTTTGTAATGTATTTTTTTTTTTACCTCCTCCTTTGAATTCCTGTCTCTTTCTCTCTTTCACCATTGACAGAAAGGTAGGAGGCAAAAATGAATTAGGCAAGAAGGGAAATAGCACATTTCTCTCATATCCCCACCTCTTGGAGAGGTTAATTCCTGTGAGCTTCGTTTCTCTCCCTGCCCTCATACCTATCTAGCTAACAACTGCTCAGCTCAAATGCTACCTTCTCGGGGGTGGTGGTCACCTCAGACTGCCCTCTCCATTGCTGGATCCCCCCATAAGTGCCTAGAGTGCCCCCCCAGAGTGCTCTAAACAGACCTCTCTCGCACTTATCCATGCTATTTTAATTTTTGATGTATTCACACCTCCGCAGCCAGACTGTGAGCTCCCTGATAGAGAGGGCTCATCCCTGTATTCCCAGGGTCAAATTCAGTTGGTTAAAAGAATGAACAGGTTTGGAAAAGAGAAGAGTCAGGAAGAAAGATTTCCTTAGAACCTCTAGAGAGTTTCTAAATTGGTAACATTTAAGATCGCTCATCCTTGGTTTGGCCAATATAGGAGGACAAATGGGAAGAATAAAGAAAGAGCTGGATTATTGGAACTGATAACCATTTTTGTTTATGTTCTGTTAAAAGCACAGTGCATGTGTTAAGGGTTAATTTAGTGACTGTAAATAGTTACTAATAGCAAATAACTATAAAACATAGCTTTTGATAGTAGCTTCTATACAACCCCAGTTCTTTATAATACCTGCACTATTCTGCACTGGTAGAAAAATGAATTGTTCACTGTGAAAATGCCACCCATTAGTGCCACGGCTCCCAAACAATATACAGTCTTGTGTTTTATGGCTCTCAGCTGCACACTGCCTGGAAGATACTTTAGACATGAGCCAAATTTTTACATCTAATAAATGCCCAGTAAAAGACACTAAGAATTCCAGTTGGACTAAACTTGCCCCTTCTCCAGAGGGCACATAAATGAATAAATACAAGGAAATCCCCTCCCATCGCACACACACATATGCACGCACGCAATCCTCAGAGCAGCTGTGTTATATTATAAGTTGGAGGCCTTTTGTTAGTTCAGATGTTTCAGGTCTGCAAAGGCACTCTGGAGAAGAAATAAATATTATGAGTAAGTCTCGTTTCCATGCTTGTAGTGGGGAAATACTTACTAGTACCATTTACTACAGTCTTATACTGCAACAATCTCATAAAAGAATACCAGCATTACTCACTCAGCACATGACTGCTAAGACAAGATGGTGTCTGTTTTACTTCCTCAATATTCAAACATGATTTCATACAGACGCTTTCCCAGATGGACTTTTTTTTCAGTAAAACTAATCAGAACAATCACGGAATGTGCTTGCTAAATCTAGTCTTTTTTTTTTTTTTCTCTAACCATTCATCTCTCTCTACTTTTACTGAGTAGCGCATATAAATGAAACTTCACGGACAAGAAAGACTGGATATTAGCAGGTTGTCAAAGGAAAGGCAGGTTGGAGTTGCTGGGGAACTCAAGCTGGACTCCAGGTCATTCCACCAAAGGATCTGGTGTTCTGCTGTGAAAGCTCAGAGTCTGAGGTTGACAAATTCGGAAAGAAGATAATGTACTAGAGATTGATATAAATGTGGCTTTATTAATTTGGGAGGAGAAGGGACTCTCCTAATAACAAAAATATTACAACTCTGCACAATCATTGCATTCTCTTGTTATTATGAAAGCATGTGTGAAGCCAAAGTATAATAAGATTGTTTAATGAACATAAAGTCAGGACAAGGGGACACAGAGAAATCTATTTTTAATGGCACTGAGAGCTCGATGTGTCCATCTCCCTCTGAGGTCCTGTTGAAGGGATTAGAAACACTCTGCCAAACTCGTCCCAAAGCCTGGTACATTCTCTCCCCATTCTTCACTAACTTCTACTAATCCATCTAATCTTAGCTCAATTATCACTTTCTTAGAGACACCTTTTTTGGTCTTCTTGTCTAAGAAAGGGTCCCCACCGGACACTCCAGAGCACTCCGTAATTTCTCTTTATAGCACTTTCCTCAATGCTTAGATTCTTATCTAAGGTCCATCTGCCTCTAGACTGTAAGCTCTAGGAGAGCAGGAAACACATGTGTTTGGAGTCCTGCTGGCTTCTCAGTGCTGGCCAAGTGCCTGGCACATCTATCTGCAAGCATTCAGAATGCACTTGATACATGAACAAATGAGAAAAGCTCACCCAGGAGGTGCGCAAGGTAATGGTGAAGGGCACAGGTGCTAGATTCAGAAATCCTGCCTCTGCCTCTTTAGTAACTACGTGAGTGTAAGCAAGTTACCAAACAGGATTCTTTATAAAATGGAAAAAGTGAAAGGGCCTGCCTCCCAGCATTCTAATGAGGATTAAATAAATTAATAGATATAAAGCACCTGGAACAGTGACTGGCACAGAGTGAGCCCTCAAGCAGAGTTAGCTCTTAATATTGCCTTACAAAGGACAATTCTAAGAGAAGTTGAAACTTGATTGCTAAAACTCAGTTTCCTTGGGATGTTATTGGGATGGGTAGAATTCATATGAACCTTTGAAGATATGTATTCATGTTTCCATGGTTTAGCAACTATCCTTCTGATGACTTCCATTAAGGATGGAATGTATTCAAACAGGTTTTACCCAAGCCCTTCCAGCATGGAAGCCACTTTATCTTCTTTCATGGTTTTTTCTGTCTGTGTACTGACCCATTATGCATGAACATCAGAACTTAACTCTAATGGCAGGTGTATTTTACCCTTTTTTCCAAGTTCTTGGGAGGGTTATACCCGTAACAATGCGTTGTAGATAACAATATTCATTATAGCATTTAGAAAGTAGAAAAGGACACAATAAATATTCATAATTCTGTAACAAGAGATGTAATCATCGTTGTATTTGTCTTATTTGGTTTTAAAGGCTTTACTAAAAAATATTATGGGGCAAAGCACCATATTTAACAATCACATATTATAATGTTGTCAGGCAAAACTGGCATGGTTGTTAGAATCTTAGCCCCTAATTCATTTGTTGAACATGTTTTTATTGAGTGCCTAATATGTGCCAACCAGAGATCAATGGAACAGAACAGAGAACTCAGAAATAAATCCATGCATCTTAGTTCAACTAATTTTCCATAAAGACACTATGAATACACAATGGAGAAAAGATAGCACTTTAATAAATGTTGTTGGGAAAACAGGATATCCATATACAAAAGAATGAAATTGGACCCCTATCTTATACCAACACAAAAATCAACTCAAAATGGATTTAAGACTTAAACATAAGACCTGAAATTATAAAACTCCTAAAAGAGAACATAGCAGAATAGCTCCTTGACATCAGTCTTGGCAATAATTGTTTGGATTTGACACCAAAAAGCAAAGGCAACAAAAGGAAAAATAAAAAAGTGGGACTATATTAAATTAAAAAGCTTCTGCACAGCAAAGGAAACCATCAACAAAATGAAAAAGCAATCTATGGGATAGGAGAAAATAACCACAAATCATGTATCTGATTAGGGACTGATATCCAAAGTATATGAGGAACTCATACAACTCAATAGCAAAAACAAACAATCCAATTAAAAAATGGGCTAGGGGCCAAATATCATTTTTCCAAAGAAGACATACAAATGGCCAACAGGTACATTAAAAGGTACTCAATATCACTAATCATCAGGGAAATGCAAATCAAAAGCACAACAACACACCACCTCACACCTATTAGAATGGTTATCATAAAAAATCCAAGAGATGACAAGTGTTGGGAAAGATGTGGAGAAAAGGAAATGCTTGAATGCTTTTGGTGGGAACATGAACTGATAGAGCCATTATGAAAAACAGTATAGAAGTTCCTCAAGAAATTAGAAGCAGAACTTAGAAGCCAGCAATTCCACCTTTTGGTATTTATTCAAAGAAAACAAAATCATTATGAAATAGACATCTGAACTCCCATATCCACTGCAGCACTATTCGTAATACCCAAGACCAAGAAACCACCTAAGTATCCATTAACGGATGGGTGGGTAAAGAAAATGTGGCATATACATACAGTGGAACATTATTCAGTCTTAAAAAAAAAAAGAAGGAAATCCATTCGTGACAACATGGATGAACCTGGAAGACATTACGCAAAACGAGATAAGCCACACATTATGGTACAGTATAACTTCTATGCAGGATCTAAAAAAAAAAAAAAAGTCAAACTCAAAGAAACTAAGAATAGACCAGTGTTTGTCTGGGAAACTGTAAGGTAGTGGAAATGAGGAGAGGTTGGTAAAAGGGTACAAACTTCCAGTTGCACGATGAATAACTTCTGAAGACCTAATATACATCACAGTGACTGCACTTAATAACACTGTATAGTATACCTTAGATTTACTAAGACCATAGATCTTATACATTTTCACCAAAAAAATGTAACTATGTGAGCTGATGAATGTACTATTTAGCTTGATTGTTGGAATCATTTCACTATATATATATATATATATATATATATATATATATACACACATACATATATATATATTCGATTTATATATACACATATATAAATCAAATCATCAAAATATCTTAAAAATTTGTCAAATAAACCTCAATAAAGCTTGAGGAAAACCTACTACTTTCCACTTGGACTATCAATTATAGAGATATGTTAAAATCTCCTCCAGCGGCTATAGATTTGCCAAAATCTCCTAGCAATTCTATACATATTTCCTTTATGTATATTGGGGCTAAACAATTTGATGTATTAAGCTATAGTGTATAACAGGAGGTCAAGAAGAAACATATATTAATGGAACACAATGTACAAATATACAGAATATTTGATATTACCCTCCCATTTGTGTGCTCATGGGAGAAATCAGTAGTCAATCATGGCATGCCAGTCTGCTCCAACATGACTCCAGAATATGTTTTAATATTCCACTCTACGCAGTCATCTTAGTTGTTGCCCAGAGTAATTCCTTTTCCCTTTCCCTGGCCTACCTTAGTATGGTCCTGAAGGACAGAATATTCTAAAAAGATAGAATTTCAGATAAATGGGATAAATAAAAGATTATTCAAGAAATAGTGGTAGAACAATTGATGCTTTAGGAAAGAATGCCATACTTCTACTTTCTATGATATAATAATTCTGACTAAAAAAATTCATTATAAAAATAATCAACTCCTAGACAGTCTAGAAGAGAACATAGATGCAATCTTTTCTTGGGATCCAGAGAGCTTTTATGACCATAAAACAGAGGTGGATTTGCAATGACATGGATGGAACTAAAGGGTATTATGCTGAGTGAAATAAGTCAATCAGAGAAAGACAATTATCATATGATTTCTCTGATATGAGTAAGTTGAGAGGCAGAGCGGGGAGCTTGGGGGTAGGGAAGGAAAAAATGAAACAAGATGGGATCGGGAAGGAGACAAACCATAAGAGACTCTTAATCTCACAAAACAAATTGAGGGTTGCTGCGGGGTGGAGAGGTAGGGAGAGGGTGGTGGGATTATGGACATTGGGGAGGATATGCGCTATGGTGAGTGCTGTGAAGTGTGTAAGCCTGATGATTCACAGACCTGTACCCCTGGGGCAAATAATACATTATATGTTAATAAAAATAATTTTTAAAAAACAGAGGTGGGAAAGAAGTTACAAGAAAAATCTGATAGATTAGGATTTATAAAAATTAAAATCTTGTTTGTCAGTCATAAAAAAGCAAACTGAACAAATGAGGGAAAATTTAGCAGTGTGTATAACAGTTAAAGTTCTTAATGCATAAATATCTTGTAAATTAAATAAGAAACAGACAAACATCCTACAGGAAAAATAAACTAGGAACAAATTCATATAATTTACAAGAGAAGACGTATTAATGACAAGTAACATATATCTCATAAGGTTACATTTCACACTAACAATAAAATAACACAGCATATCTTTTTTAACCATCAATTAACCATGAAGAGCTCAGAAATGAGAAAGCCGTGACAGACTGCGTATAGGGGAAAATATCTGGAAGGAATTTTGAAAATACACACCCAGGGCCCCATAAGTACTCACTCACATTGACTCAGTAATTCCATTTCTATAATGATCTGAATTAGATATAATAATCCACAATTAGAGCATCACGTGAAATAGAATGGATGAGATGCTGACATTTTATTCCTAATAGGTAAAAATTGGAAATAACTAAAACAGGTGAATGGTTACACAGACAACAGTGTATCTGTACATTAACAATTAAAGTTGTAATAATCAATGATGGTAGAAATGTACAAGAAACAATGTGCTGTGTGCTTCAAATTTTATTTAACGTGTATTTTCTATATATTTAATATGAAAGAAATTGGGATATAAATGCACAAACATGACAATGATGTTTGTTTTCTAAGTCTGGGCTTGACCCTGAAGTGCTTGGCTGTTGTTTTTATTCTCGGCATCTTATGACCGTTTTCCTATTACTTTTTAAAAGTGAATGGCTGAAGTAATCAGAAAAAGATTTCTCAGATGAAAATGTCAGAGAACAAAGAGTGCCTAAAAATCACATCAGTTTATTGCAGTTCCCAAATATTTCCTAATCCAGAGAGACACAATCAAAACTGTCTTATTATACTATTGTAATATGCCCAAGAAAATCTCACAAATCTAACTTTGCTCAGGAAGATAGAAAACGTCTCCTTGAGTACACATTGTAATCCTGCAGAAAGGCATGTGTAACTCACAGCTCAAAATCTCTAGGACTGTCCATCGTCAGCACAGTTCAGTCCAGCCCCTTGCCCTGGGCTAACCTAAAGCAACCCCTAAGTCTGGTCCAGAGGCCACACAGCCAGGCTTTGAGAAAGGGCCAGAAGCCCTGTTGGTTTGCCTACCCTAATCCTGTGATTACCAGAACATTACAAAAATAAGACTTATCTGTGGGTTTATATTTTTATTAAATTAAGTCTCCTGAGAGCATCATGGTTATGCATAAACCACATTTATTAATTCTGGCATAGCTCAGACAGATCACTGCAAAAATAGACTATGAATAAATTGACCACGTCATACTTACTCAGTGTGCAGTGTAATTTTCCTAGTGTTATTTTGTGCCACTGAGCTGCTGAGTGGCTGAGGGGCTAAATGAAGGCTTCTCTTTCCCTGAGGTACTATAGTTTTCAAAACTGGAAAATTCCTTTCTACGCAGTGTTGACATTAGTACACACTTTCTGAGCCTTTATTTATCTAGCAGAGTCAATTTAAGTGTACTGCACTTTTACAGAAGATGCGAGAAGATGCATCTAGCATCTAGAATCCATTCAAGATGGCTGAATTCAAGAAGATAAAGAAGCATTGTCATAATCTGTGTGTGTGACCAGCAATTACCGCTAGGATAGGTGAAGGACAACTTGACTGCATTTATTTTCTGATCGTTTAATCACATGGCCAAAAAAGGGGCTAGTTTTGGGAAGCAATTTGCAAAGCTACTTTAAATGTGGTGTTAACAGTCCAAATACATTCTGCTTCAGATTTCCAAAATGAGGATTCCATGAATCAAATTAAGTCAACTGATATTTCATACATGCATAGTTCTCCTAAGACAAAATATCATCTGCAGTCTTAGCCTTTCACTCTGCAATTTGAAATAAATTCCTCCTGCCCAGGTCGCCAGCAACCAGCCTACGGCCAGATCAGATGGCGCTCCCATCCCTGAACTCCCTTGTCCTCTCAGCGGCCTCCAACCAAGTGGAGCGCTCCTGTCTTCTTAAGGAACATCCATCTCTTTCCCCCAACCATGTACAGGGCCGGACCTCCTCCGGCTTCTCTGACAGTTGTTTCTCACTCTCTTCTGCCTCATTAACTTGCTCTTCTTCCTCAATACAGCCTCTTAAAGCTGACATGACTAGGAGCTCAATCCCGGGCCCTCGCTTTTGCTCCGTCTGAACTTGCCCGTGACCTTCCGTGCTGGCTCATGATTAAACAACACCCATGTGCTGAAAGCTCCCCCACTGGTATTCTGAGCTGCACACCTAAGTCTGTCCTACCTAGCAGGCATTTTTATTTGGAGGTCACGTGACTTCCCTACATCCAAATCTGAAATCACGATTAAGAACACAGCCCTCCCTAAAGTGGCTTTTAATCCGATCTTTAGCATCTTACGACATGGCACCACATGCGCCCAGGTGTTCTCTCCAAAATCCTCAACAACACTTCTGTTCCCCCTTCTGCTTTGCCAAGTCCTGTTGTTCTGAAACCCCTGATAGAGACAGCAATCTTTTTAGAATCTCATCTCGGAAGTGACCCGTCATCGCCTCAGCTGCGTTCTGGTCATCAGAAGTGAGTCTCGAACTCCACACCACGATCAAAGAAAAAAGGATCCTGCTGCTGGCGGCCATCTTGGAGGCTGCCTGCCCCACTGCCAGGGCAGGCTCCCTGAGGGCTGCTCTGACCCTTCTGCTGTGCTCTGAACCTTGCCAAGAGCTTCTCTCCTTACACCACCACATGGCCTACTGGAAGCAGTTGTCCATGTTTCCTTTGGACTCCAGGGCCTGGCCTAGCGCCTAGCCATGACCTGCTGAACTAAACTGAATTGTGCATCTCTCAGCCTGGATCAGAATATATAAACAGTGCTGGGACTAAACGGAGAAATGAAGCTCCTAGGACAGGATGTTTCCTTTGGAGGTGATCTCCCAGTGCCCTAAAAGCAAGTCTAACATATTTGAGGAATCTGTGGTAGGAGTCTGGAACACCCCAATTACAATGAAGAAGCGGAAAGGAGACAGGCAGTGAGAAAGAAGGATGGCTCTGTCACCCTGGTAGGAGCTTACATAATGGTTTTCAGTCTTTTGTGTCTCCTCACAATATCTTGGGAAACTCCAGATGATGTTTGTGATGAAGGAGAGCAGAAAAGAGGAGGCGACAGAAGGGAAAGTTGCAGGGTGTTCGGGTGCCAGTTTTATCATAAGGGGAAACAAGAAGGGCATTTGCTGACCACCTTCAGGTTCCCAAATGAGAAAGACTACGGAGGGGCCAAATCAAATCCAATCAACGACACTCTATTTCTGTATACTGTATTTCTGTATATTCTGAATTCCTGCTCACCCTTCCCCCTCTAATTTAGCCGGGTAAGTAATACAGATAATCTCTCTTCTCTACCGAAACATAGTCTTCACAAATGCAGCTCTCCACAACTCCAGCTCTGCCGTCCCTCCAGCATTCAGTGTGCCTCCAATCATTTCCCCAAGCTGCAAAATGTGGTTCTGCATGACGTAATACTCCATATACTACCAAAAGGAAAGGCGGGGGTGAGGGGGAGCCCTAAGAGAATAAGCCAAGGAAATCTCTTTAGTGCTTCCCTTCCCTATCAAGAGAATCCACTAGCAAGGCCTAAATTCTTAGGGAGAAAGGAGGATGTGGTTATTATTATTCCCTCCTTCATCATAAAATAGGTACCAAGGGCTACAACATTGAATACTCTGCTAGGCACAGGAATCACAGACATAAAGGACACAAAAATCAGCCTTCAACAGTTTTGCCTTCTTATGGAGACACAGAGGCAAGAGCAGGTTAAGAATTCTGCCATAACAGCATGCTGTGCGTTGAGAAAAAGGGGAGCACAGAGTGTGAGCTCCCTGATGAGAGCACGGACATCCAACTTGGACTGGGCCATCAGAGAAACTTTTCAGGGAAGCAAGAACCAGGAGGAATCTTGGAAGGACAAGCCATGACTGGCTCAGAGTAAACAGGGGAGTAACAATCCAGGAGACAGGAAACCATGCGAAGAAGCAGGGAGATCAGAAAGGACGTGGTGGTGATTTCAGGGGACTTCAGTGACTCCTCAGACAAATAGTGTGAGGAAGGCAGGATGAGGAAGGAGAGGGCAACCAAGGATTGCCACACGAGGGAGCGTGGAGGTTACCCCAAAAGCAGCAGGAAGTCATAAAACATCCCAAGCAGGAGAATGACATAGCCAAATTTATTTATAGAAGGCGCTCTCTCACATTAGTGGAGAGATCTGATTGGCAGGGAGACCCACTCCCTGCTGCCATAGTAAACAGACGGTAAATTAGTGAGAGCAAAAAGTGAGCTGTGGGAGCAGATGAGGAACGGACAATTCAGAAAGAATGTAAACTTGATGGGACTCAGATAAGTACGGGGTTAAGGAAAAAGAAGGGTGTTAAAGATGACTCACAGCTTAGCGGCTTAAGAAGCTGAGCAGAAGATGGTGATATTCACTGAAACAAAAGATAAAGGAAATCCCAGGTTTTAGGGGAGATGATGAGTTTAGCATTGGACATACAGATGTTATAGGGACTTAGGACCAATTCCCCCCAGGTACTAGGATCTTGGATTCATTTAAATTCTG
This sequence comes from Lontra canadensis, assembly GCF_010015895.1. Classification (NCBI taxonomy): domain Eukaryota; kingdom Metazoa; phylum Chordata; class Mammalia; order Carnivora; family Mustelidae; genus Lontra; species Lontra canadensis. The sequence goes on from NW_022631013.1 coordinate 24,904,864, forward strand.
ACAGACTCTTCAGTCAGTAGAAATCTAGACTCTAGGTCTTAAGAACCTTGGAAAAAAGTTTGAATTTCACCAACTCTGAAACTATAGTACCTTCCCTAAGCTGTCTTCCCACCACTTTCCATAATGACATGCCTCTTTCATATAAAGCTGGGATGGTCGGGAATTGAACAGTGGAGACCACCACAGCTGTATCGAGGTAGTGCCTTTCTCATGCTATCTTATCCCTGAGGGCACTTGAACACTGAGAATCATGTGTTACAAGTCAACTTAGAGCCATGTCAAGTGGAAAAAGTTCTGAATTTATATGCAACTTGTATGTAGCCAGTAATAGCCAGTCACTACTCTGAAGTACTTGTTTTCCTAGAACTCACCAGTAAGAAAAAGCACATACGCTCCAACATTCCCACAGATACCTTTATTTATAGGTGCTTGGAACTGGGTCCAAGTATCTGGAGGCATGTTGGTTTCCAGATAGATTCTAGCTCAACGAGAGTGCTAGGAAGCCAAAATGGAGGCATGGCCTGTAAAAATGGCATTCTGTTTTCCCAGGCAAATATTTAAACATTATGCGACCAAATGGATTCATCCTTATAGGACTTCCCAGTTTTGTGTCATATCAAAGGCGTTTTCCATGGGAATATATATGTATGTAAAATTTATAAATTTACTCACTTACTCATATTTTAGATATATATGTATCTCCTGCAAGAAAGCGTGTGTGTGTGTATGTATATGGGCATATGTCCTATAACTCGAGAGAAAGGCTTAACTTGAGAGAAAATAAATGTTTTGGAAGGATACCAGGTAGATTATGGAGTACTTGGGAACACTGGAGAGCCAGGCAGGAACCAAGGCAGTCAGTCAGGTGGCAAGCCCCACGGCCAAAATCTCAACAGAGGAACAGCCTGGTCAGGGTGACACAGCTCCACTGCTGGACACTGGGCACAACCGCTGGCACTGCCATCACCGGACACTGGATACTGCTGAGGCTCTGCCACGACTGCGGGCTACTCTTGGCACCAATGCCACCGAACACTTGATGCCACCACCACCGGAATGAATTCCAGCTACCTCCTTTGTGTCATTAGCTCCAAATTCAAAGTCCCAGCAATGGCATCTCATTGTCTAAGCTTAGGTCGCTCATCCATATCTAGCTATCGGGGTTCACGAGAGCAAGTAGTCATTTTTCTTGGCTTATAGAGGCAGACCTGGGACCTGCCTCCTACCAAATTTCAACATGCAAATAAAAGAAGAGGTTCAAATACTGAGTTAAAAACCAAAACCAAAACAAATTCCTGATAGAGGATAATGCCTTCCTCACTAAGATGTTTTTGTGATTTGTACCTGGTCATAAAACAACATCTGTAGCTGTCATAATTTTTTACATATTAAAACTTCAACCAAAACATGAATTGGATAATATCATTGTACTTGACTCTTTACACACATTCTTTTATTTTTCAATGAGCAATAATAATGCCTCACGGACTAACTGGCTACATGGACTAACTTAGCTAGTGCACAAAGCTACACATTCTTTTTTTAAGCCTTTATTTTTTAGAGCAGTTTTAGGTTCACAACAATATTGAGAAGAAGGCCAGAGAGTTGCCATATTCTACCTCAACATCACTCACCAGACTAGTATATTTTTTGGCAAGGATGAACTTAAACTGACCCATCATGACCACCCAAAGTCCTAGCCTTACCTTAGGGTCCACTCTTGGTATCGTATCCTTAGTGTGTTCAAAAAAATACATAATGACACATATCCATCATTATTAGATGATAGAGAATATTTTCACTGCCCTAAAAATCATCTGTGCTCTACCTGCTCATCCCTTTCCCTCCCCTCCTACTGCCCCCAGAAACCACTGATCTTTCTACTGTCTCCATAGTTTTGCCTTTTCTAGAATGCCATACAGTTGCAATCACAGAGAACACAGCCTTTCCAGATCGCCTTCTTTCACCTAGTGATATGCATTCAACATTCCTCCACGTCATTTCATGGTGCGATAGCTCATTTCTTTTTAGCACTGGACAAGTGTCCATTGTCTGGATGCGCCACAGGTATTTTATCCTCTCAGAACAGCTTGGTTGCTTCTAAGTTTTGGCAACTACGAATAAAACTGCTCTAAATGTCTGTGTACCAGTTTTTGTGTGAACATGTTTTCAACTCCTTGGGTAAATACCGAGAAGCACAATTGTTGGATCCTATGGCAGGAGTAGGCTTGGTTTTGCAAGATGCCGGCAAACTGTCTTCCAAAATGACTGAATCATTTTGCATTCCCACCAGCAACGGCTGTGGGGTCCTACTGCTTCACATCCTCACCAATGTTACAGATTCTGGCCATTCTAACAGGCATGTGGTGCATAAATTTTAAAAGCAAAAAATATCTCTGGCAGCAGCATTAAAGGTCTGAACAGCTTATGGCAGCGGCATCCCGGGGAGGCTGGTGGAGGGCTTCTTCCCTCAGCATTATTTAAGCCATATGTATGAACTTCACGTCTTTGAACTATAGCCATATTGGAGCTTTCCAGTGGGTTTTCAGACAGACAGTGGGGCTGGATGAATCAGGAAGAAGTGCTGAGATCATGGATGTTATCAGTAGGTTAGAGGTCATCTTGGAGAATAATTTTGTCCCATAGTACAGAAAATCCAGACAAATAGATCCATACTCTGGAAAAGCCCCTGTAACACACTGGAGTACTGAAGATGTACCTCAGAGGGACCAGAGGTAATACCACAGAGAAGTAGTATAGTCAAGTCTTTGGGAGCAAGTAGAGAAGTGGGTTAAAGTGTGGCATGCTGACTGAAAAGGTCATTGTTGCAGACAAATGGGAATACAGACTCCTTCTGGAGTCTGACTTGTGCTCTGGGAAAAGCTGGAACCCTTTAAAGAGACCAGCTGGGATATCCTTCCCTTTATCCTCTAGCTCTACTTGTTCCCTGTGCTATTCCTATGGAAACTGACTTCTGTGACCTCTACCAATGGGCTTCCTTGCCCTCTAGTTTCCTATTGGGTTTGGCCAATGGTGAGAATCTGCCAGAAATCACAAGCACTCCCATGGACTGGCCAAATCCCTTAACCAAAGATCTCAGTTCCCAATAGGAAGCTCTTCTTCAACACAGTCATCCCTGTCTCTGGGTTGGAATAAGTGGTTTTCTGCCATTTTGACCCTCAGGCCTGGAGATGGCAAAGAGCAACTGTTAGAGGTTCACTGTCTCCACACCAATTCTTGTGGCTCCTCAACACCTCACACCCTTTATTCTACTTGAGGAGGTTATTGATTTCATTTTGGGACCCAGACAAAAGCCTAAGATAGAGATTTATAAATTTTATGGGACATAAATTAACCATTTTAGTAGAAAGCTTTTTTTTTTTTTTCCTTTTGGAAGTTCCTACCAGCATACGGTTCAACTCCACTATCTAGGTTCACTCAATTTTTCTTCTACCTTCCCCACCGCCTTGGCCACCCACCCAGCCATGAGTTCTCCAGGTTTCCATACTCCAGCAGCCCATCTCCACTCTATTTTTCAAGTTGGAAATCTGGTATTCATTTTGACTTTATCCTTTCTGTACTTGTCTATAATCTACCCTTTCCTCTCCCTCACTCAATGTCACTCATGTGTAGTTAACAGGGGCCTCAGAGCTGGTGTCCATTCTGAGAAATGAATTTAACTGCCCATAAACAAAATGGCCACAGGTCAAGGGCTGTGTTCCCAAGATGAACCCCTGAACTGGTTTAAAGCTACTCACATCCCTGAATCTCTCGCTTTCCAGCTTTTGCTCCTTCTCTTGTCCATGTTCCTTCTTTGTGCTGCCAGTATCATCACCTGTTTACTGACTGTGTTTATTCTCAATACACTTTGCACCCTCACATCACATTTCCTTCTCTCTTCTAGAATGCTGCTTCCCTGGATTAATGCATCACTAACAAATGCACTTTCGTCCCCCCAACTCCCAAAATAAACCTAACCATTCAACATCTGTCAGTTGTGAAGCTGAGAAGTGCTGCAGGAAAAAAAAAAAAATCACACCAGGGTGTATGACTGCAAAACTTCAGTGACAACCTCAACTGTGCCCTCTCTTATATTCCAGAGTAAGTGTCTCAAATCTTCTTCAACCTCACCTTAAGGCCACATCACAGAGATGATAGAAGTCATCAGATGAGGGCTCAGTAAACTCTGCCATTCCCACATACAAATGCGTCTGCTTATCCCCATCCCTTCCTCATCACCTCCTACTACAAGATCCTACGCTCAGGACTACCCACCTAGCTGCCTTGTGTTGATCTCTTTTTCTTGCTCTTTATCTCTCACTGACTTTGAAAGGTTGGAATGTTGCAAGGCTCAGCTCTAGGGCTTCCTTTCCTTCCACGTTCTCCCCTCGGTCTATCTGCTTCACTGCTGTAGCTTTCACCATAGTCTACATTCCCACGGTGTTTCATTGCTCTTAGAATGAAGCTCTTGCTAAGACAAAGACCCTGACTGACCTCCCCTACATGCCTCTGCAGCTTTCGCCCTTACTTCCTGCGCTCCCAACAAACTGACTTTTTTCATTTCCGTCACAGCACCATGGTCCTCCATATCCCAGGTCATTCTTCTCCCACTGCTTGTTATAATCCACCCCACACCTCCCGAGCTGGGCTGTCTGACGTTTAGTCATCCTACAGAGCTGAGCCTCAGTGGCACCTCCTCAGAGAAGCATTTCTTCCTTCTCTTGCTTCTCTGACTAGGCCAGCCTCATTTTTTTTTCAGGCTCAGTTTTTATATAATTTTACAATATAGTGTATCTCTCCAAATTATAACTTAATTAGTTATGTAATTTTTATTATTCATTCCCTCACCAGATATTAAGCTCCACTGCCTGTTACTGAATGTCCCATATCCAGTAGGTATTCAGGATAATGCATTAATTCATTGAACAAACATTTTCTTTCAAGAGTCCTTTCCAATTTTATAAGACGTAGGTCTCCTGATACACCTCTAATCACTAACCTAACAGTTCATGGGAGATCCATCCATTTTTAAAAATACAACCCCACACTCTCTTTGACTCCCCAGAAGTTTTCTGGAAAGAGCAGTTCATGTGGCATTCACAACACAGCCATCTGCTGACCAGTGAGGCAGACAATTAGGTCATTGACCTTTGTGATCATTAGAAGGGGCTCTTTGCCAAGCTTCTTCACCAGATGTATGAGAGCCTGGTGCGGACCAGAAGCACTAACGTGGTGATGGGCTGACTCTGGCAGGAACCAGGCTAGTCTCATTAGGGGCTGTGCAGCTGAATGTCAGTATCTAGTTCAAGATGCGGCTCAAAATGGTGCTACTTGCTCTTTGAGCCTCCTTCCCAGGAGTTTTGGCCAGCTTCTGAGATGAAGAAGCAAGACAGCAGAGGTGGCGAGGCGAGCTTCATTGACAGCCAACTGTATTTTATTAAAAGGAAGACTGGCCATCAGCCCCATGTACTCTCCTCATGCCCGAAGAAGCCATTAAAGAGTGGCACCCGGCCTCACCTCTGTGGCTGAATGAGCCTACTAGTGTAAGAAATAGATCTGTTGGCATTGTAGGATGAAAGGCCATTTTCTATCAGGGTTACAAGAAACTGCTGCAAGGAGTATAACTGGGGCAGCCTCTGGCTGCTCTGCTTTGGAATCCACTGCAGTGGGCATCCCCCAGCCAATGACTGGTTCATTTCGAACCAGCACGCTCCCTCAAATTCAAGCCTGAATTCTCCCTCAACAGAGTTTTGTCTCCCCTTAGCACTGCATGGTACTGTATTCGCCTTGAGATGTAGGTTGTGGTGGAATTTGAAGCCGGAGATAATTTCCTGGAATGACTGGTCTAGGGGGTGCAGTTCCTACTGGATTCAAAACAGGTGCCATCACTGCTCGTTCTATATCATAAGGGAAAGAGGAGGAGGAGTGCTCCTTCGCAAATCCTCTTCCTGGATATCTGAAGAAAGAGGGCCCCTGGAGGGATCACCTTGGACTTCCTTCACTGATGGCCAGTACCCATTTAACTCACAAATCTAGAGTCAACCAAATTTCTAGAACCCCGCACTTTCCTTGGTATTATTTATGGAAATGACAGGCAGCCACGCTGTTCATTCTGCTGATTCCTAAATTGCACATGAAATATGTGCTCATCTTACTAACATTCAAATTTCCCGTGATATATATAGCATTCATAGGATATTCTCAACAGAAACCTCATCAAATCTCTACCTCTTCTATTAAAATTATATGAGAATTACTTTGTTTGCAGTTTAAGGACTGAAACTTATATTAGCCAAGCCCCCCGAAGGGTGAATTTATTAATTTAAACAACAAAGAAGTCCAGTAGATAGATCTGGCTTTGCACATTATTTCTTCTTCATGGAGCATAAAAGCTTCCTAGCCCTGGCTTACCTGGTCATCACAGGTGCTGATCTAAGAAGGAAGTGCTTATTACAAAAGGGCCAGGTATATATAAGACCTTGGACTGGCCAATATGAGCTATAAGCCAGTTTCTGAATTAATCACTATGGTTAGGTAGTAGAGGTGTTCTACATGGAAAATATTTGCAATTTATGTAACAGACCAATGACCTAAATTTTTTACAGTGGGCATACATTAAAATTCCTATAAATAAGAAAAAGAAAAATAACCAAAGAAGAATACAGACAAAAGCCGAAGAGAAAAATGAATAACAATAAAAACAATGAAAAATTCTCATTACCAACAGTATTCAGTGAAATAGTATAAATTAAAACAATGAAATACCATTTTTACTCTATTCAAATATAAAAATTCAAAGGCAGATGTTGATCAGAGTGTGGGGAGATGGGGTCTCTTGTACATTGCTGGAGAGTAAATCACCATCATATACCCATATGTGAGATGACCATGCTGTCAACAGAAATAATGGGTAGTGTGGTATATGTTAGCATGGTAAAGTCTCCAAGACAGACTCTTCAGAGGGAAAAGGCAATTCACACAGTAGAATGCTTTGGAAGCTGTGAAGGTGCAACTCAGGAAACCTTGCTGCAAGGAGTGTGACTGGCTGACAGCCAAGAGCAGCCAACTCCATGGACTCATGAAGCCACAGAATGAGGGTACATCAACACAAGGCAAAACACCTTAAAGCAGTGTGGTAAGTACAATGATAGAGATGTGCACAATATAGACACAGAGACAAAGATCTACAGATCTACAGACATAGACAGGTAAGTGCATGCCCAGAGAAGCCAAACCCAATGCAACTTTGGGAAGATCTGAGACTTTGGGTCTGGGATGGCTCCCAGGAGGAAGATGATCGAGCTGAGATGTTAATTGGGGGCAGAGAAGAGGAAAGCACTCCAAGCAGACAGAACAGCATGAGCAACTCATGGAGGGAACTTACGACAGGTTGCTAAATATTAGAACAGAGGCTTGGATTATGACAGTTGAGGCTAGCGAGATGGGCAGAGTCCAGCAAGGCCTCTTTTTATCAGAAAGAGCCTGAATAGGTTTTTATGTGGCAAGAAGCCATGGAAGGTTCTGGAGCGGGAGAGTCCATCTGAGAAGAGATTAGAGGATAATAAGACACAGGTGAGAACAGACAGGACACTGTCATTCAGAGGAGGTGAACATCTGGAGAGGAGTTCAGGATAGTGTTGTACTAGTCAGAATCAATGGAGGGGAAGAAATCCAGGAATATGGAGTCTGTGCCCTCTGTAGGAACTGGTAATGGGCAGGAAGTAGGAGGTGGCATGAGAGATGGGGAGGAGCCCAAATGATACACCCCAGGTTCTGGTGTGAGGCAGAGAGGTGGTGAACTGAATCAGATCAGGAAACCTCTACCTCAGGGAATACAGTGACAGTTGCAAAGGCATCTAGTATTGTCCTTCTGCCACTGTCTTAAAAGGGATTCTAAAGGGATTTTCTTTCCCTTGTTCCTCCAGCACTACACTTGCATTACTGGCCTAAGTGGATACTCACCAGCTGGCCGTGTCCATCACTACAGCCAAGTCTGAGAATTCCTGATTATACTTAGAGCCTGTGGAGCTGCTGACACAAACAGTCATTAGCAGACGACCCTTTTGTAACCAACTATGCTTTAAAATGTAAACTGTGGGGGCATTTTCCTTGCATTGTCCAGAAGGAACTTTCTCCTGCGTGAGCCTGGATTAATCATGAGAGAGCTCGTCAACATTCCACTCGTACATATTCTTACTTTGGTTGCCTTCAGCGGGACTGAGAAACTTCCAAAAGGTTTGTTTCAGGAATCTTGTCTTCATGTTGCCTTGTCACAGGTCTAGAGTGTATGTGTGTATATGTGTGTGTGCTCCGATCACGACTAATTACTGTGATGGTGGGCTTGGGTGTTGCTTGGTGAAGTAGGGGTGCGATGGATGGAGAGGGAGAAAACTGTGTAAATAAGTGGTTGATTGATGGTTACATTTCTACAGGCATCCCTCCCTCACTTAAGTTCGGCAATAAAAGCTTAACCACATAGTGCATGCGGAGCTCTCGCTTGTAGGGAAACATCAGCAGGTAGACTGCAAGTTATCAAGGTCCGTTTTGTTTACGCGTGTGTCAAACTTCATGGTGGTCTAAATGGAGGATGAAAACATTTTCCCATTAGGTTTGCCCGGAATATAATCAACCCTACCCCCAGATGTCCAGAGTGTTTGCTTCTGAACAAAAATCCTTTTCATTTTCAGTTTCAGTTTTGCAAAATTCTTAGTAAATATTTTACTTCCTTAAAAATTGGAATTAGAGAAAGACCCACACCATTTGCCTATATAATAAAGGCCTGAAGACAATGAGTTCTCAATAACTTTGAGGTTGGAGGCATGGTTTGGCTTGGCTAGAACTGTGAAAGTTTTTTTTCAGAGCCTTTGGAATGTACCGGAAATAACACCACCTCAGGGAAAGGAAAGCAACTTAAGAAACTGACAGACACCTGTTGCAGTAGCAAGAATGTCCACAGTGATATGGTTTCTGGCCAGTGTATTATGAAACTGAGACTAGCGTATTTCAAATCAGGAAGAAAGACAGGAAAATACGTGATTTGCAAAGTGACTGGGGGCTTCTTTGAAATTTTTCTTTAAAGACACGATTAAGATTGAATGATATCAGTTAAAGAGTTTTCCGATTAAATGTATTCGAGTAAAAAGAGTTTTGTGTTTTCTGATACTCTTGAATTAATTATTTTCCCTCGATGTTACTTTCCCAAAGAATTGAAAATGTTTGTATTGTATAGATAAGTGAAGGTATAGTATCTGTATGTAGATGGGAAAAGTAGCTTTACATTTTTCGGTTCACTAGAATTTCAGGAGCCACAAGGACAAGATTGCTAATGAGATACAACTTTCCTCACAAACAATCTGATTTCATAGATTTATGTTGTTTTGTTTTCCTTTTCTATCTTACATGAGCATAAGGGTATCTTTAGATGTATTTAAACATTGAATCGCCAACTAATACTTCAGGGTATCTCTAGATAAGGAAGAATCTGGATCTTTTCAAACAGCTAATAATAGACAGAAAGACTTAACATTGGCTTCAGATTATTTTAATACTTCCTGATCATACAACGGATGTCCGGTAAGGTAGCACCTGAATGTTCACACTTACAGACTGCGCTAAATCTTATTTGCGCTATTATAAACCACAAAGTTACATAAAAATGACATGGTTAAATGCTAAAATTTACTAAAATTCAGTATCATAAGGAGCAAAATAATTGATTTTGATGGTTTATGTAAGGATTGGGTACATTAAAAAAAAAGCCTACCTCTCTATATAAACAACCCCTAATCTAGATTCCAGAAAGAAATGATTTATAGTTTCCAGACTTTATAGGTAAAGCCCTTAATTCAAATGCACACTATTTCTATTTTGAAAAATTCAAAATATGGTGACATAAAGATAACAAAGCCAAACATCCTGGCTTTTAAATAAAGTGGTCAGATTGTTAATTCAACTTTGTTTATAATTTACTTGTTTATAACTTATTTACTTATTTATGGTAAAATTTAAACTAGGATGAACTTAACACCAACCCTAGCCAAAAATACCGGGCCTAGTAGAACAAGTATCCATTAACTACACACATGTGCTCTGAGAAAAAACTATCATAAAACACAGTCCTTCAAATTTTAAATGTCAGCGTTCATGAAATATATTGGCACAAAACCCACAAAAATATGCTATTATTTTAATACTACAAAGAGTAATAAGGATGTTCCACACAAACTATCTCAGTTACGTTTCCATTCTTGACACAGAATAAAAAGAGGTTTTTTTAGATGAATACCTTTGTCCTAAGTCCTTTATCATGAATGAATCACAATAATGTGTTAAAAAATAGACTGACAGATTTTTAAATAGTGCAAGAGTATTTAGTGGATTTTTTCAAACTGTCCATATACCATTTCCTCAATAAAATTAATAACAGACTTTGTAGAATTAATAGTTTATTGTTTTAATTTTAGTTGAGATTCCCAATGTTCAAAGACAAGGGGGAAAATTCACTTGCTCTGAATCATTCCGACTAGTGATACTTTCAATGATGAGCTCAATATGGTAACCCACAAGAGAAATATACAAACCTCTGTGTATGAAAGTAACCCATGTTTCATTGCATACTCGCCTTAACCACATACTTCAATAATATTTAGTGCTTTATTGGGGAATATTAAGTATATGGGGGGATTTAAAGTCTGTAGGAGTATAGGAGTTCATGTAAGCAGCACTAAGTTTGTTTAATATGCACAAAGAACTCCTGTCCAAACTCCACTTTTTAAATTACCCCATTTACTCCAATACCTAGAAGTTTCTGAGTCTAAGTGGTTTATCTTCAGATATATTTGAGTAACCTCCTCTCTTACATCATATGTATACAAAGATAGGATTCACAGATTCAACATATGACTAAGTCAGAGCAGGCACAGCTGTCATTGAAATCCAGGACACCAAGTCCTGCATGAATATTGACGTGCATTGAAAGAGCAACTCATTACGTGTCTGGGGAAACACAGTTGCTTTAAATATTATTGGCCTTAACAGAAAGAAGGAGCAGAAATATCAAGATTTCTGCCCCATTCCCAGAATAGCAGGAAACTTCTCAATAAAATAGGACTTAAGGTCATGGGAGAAAGGGACAAGTAAGGGGAGACAATGGGGCCTGAAGAATGTGGCCCCATTCAGGAAAATGAGTGAAGGAGCAGACAGAGAATGCAGAAGAACTCCATTGGGCATGCTGAGGACCCAACTGGGCTTGGGGACTGAGCCTTTGTCGTGGCCTTGACCTACACCACTGTCTCCCTTCATCTAACTATACTGTATGCACATAGGAGCCCCAAGGACAGCTGGTTGGATTAGTTCAACGTTGGTGCTCCCGAGGGTCAGTGCAGCTGAAGGACTAGAGAGTAAGGGAGCTGAGATTATATGGCAACATACCGTGCAGTCTAGGCTGAATAACAAAGGCAGTGATGTGAGGACATTTAAGGCTTGGAAGAGAACATTAAGATCAAGTTCCTTTTCCTAGTCTCCAATGTCTTTCCATGTGTCTTTAGGGAGAGCACATAGTCTCTGTGAGCCTCTGTTCCCTCGTAAAATGAAGATGTGCATAGTAGTGTTCAACCTATAGTGTCATATACTATGCTAAGGACTGTCAACAATTGGCAACATGTTCATTCTTGGGTAGCATGCACATTTTAGATGGATCTCTATGAGACCACATCTTAACCCAAATGAATTCCCCCAGGACAGGCAATTTCAGACATTCTAACAAGCTGGGCCAGAACTCCTACCAGCCTATGCCCAATACCATTCCTGAAGGCAAAGACCAAAAGTGTGTTCCGTGACAAAGAATGAATGATACCACATTAGTAAGTGACTGAGATTATCGATGAAGTTTATAAACTCCAAAGGCATCATCATAAAAAATAACTTCCATTTTATTATAACACCAGTAGAATAAATGTGTCAGTTTCTAAGATAAGCCAAATGATGAGCAATACTGAATATCCTCTTTCTTTGGGGCATCTGAAAATTTTCCAGCTCAAAGTGTTTTCTCATACTGAAAAAACAATACTGTATTCATGATGTCAGGAAAAAAACAAACATGAGTATATCCCAAATGTGAGCTCTAATTTTACTAAAACAGAAAGGAGCAAGCACACCTGCCTTCTTGGTTTACTCGGTCATTTATTCATGTTAATCAGCAACTATTCAATCAGAAGCTGGTATGTCGATGGCTATGTGATGGAGCCCATAAAAGGGTAATGTCATGTCCTTCTCATCAAGCAGCAAGGATTCAAGTTAAGCTACTCTTTGGGTACAGGAAAGTGTTGTGCTCATTTTCATGTATTCATGTGGTCCTTGGATTGAGCGAGGAAATAGTGCTCTAGTTTCAACAGACTCCTGCTGAGATGAAAGTTGGATAAGAGAACGAAAGTAAACAGGAGACAGTCTGCTGAGTCAACAAATATCACTAAATACAATGATGTGATTTTGTCCGTAACGATTTGAAAGTGGATTTGTTTGGATAATTTTGAAAGATGGGCGAAGTGAACTTAACCAACTCTATCCTGCCTATGCAAGTTGATATTAATGTAAATCTTATTTTTCTCTCTGTGAGTGGGTAGTATTATGCTGATGACGTGAAATAGCTTAGAGTTAAAAGACAGGAACTTTAAACCAGGCTTCACCTTGAAGGTCAGCTCTATCACTTCCTACTTTCATCATGTTTAGACAAGTTACTTAGCCATCCTTAGCCTCCATTCCTCATCTGCAAATGAGAATAATAATAGTATCTGCCGTTATGTTTGTTGTGATAAATGAGATAATGAATGAAAAGTCTAGTTCATAACCCATGGCAGGTTCTTAATTCTGGATGCTAAAATTATTAAAAAACAGAGTTAAACATGACCCAAGACTGCCAGGCCACTGTACACGATGGGAAGGTGTTACTCCAATAAAAGTTCTTCCTAACACCTCACGTATATCTCCGTGAATGTCAAGACACTGTAACATTTACTTCCTTGATCTTAACTGATCTCCATAGTTTGTAAAAATATTAATAGTACGTCTATTACTTCTGTCACTTCGGAAGTATCAAGTGAGAAGAAACTAATGAATCAAGTTTATTTTCTTACAACACATGGCCATGAATAATCATTTTGAAAATACAAAATATAGAAAATCTTGAAATAGAAAAAAAATCACCCCAACTTCCAAGACTGTTAATGTGATGGTATATTTTGTTCCATATTTTTGTATGTATCATAAAAAACTGTTTATACAATTCTGCTACCTGCCATTTCTACTTAACATAAAAGCATGAGCATATTCTATATCATCTATACTCTTGAAAATACCATTTGTAGTGACTGTAAATAATATCCTGTTTAGACAAGCGTCACTGATATATGTTTAATAGCAGTCTCTCTGAGACAAAAAAAAAAAGACCCTCATTTGTTGCATTTGTTGATTTCTGTAGTGTAAATACTCTGACCACAGTCGATTTCAAGCAAACGACGAATACTGAATTGAGAAGAGATGTGCCGTAGCGTACCTTTATGTACTATTTCTACTGTACAGATACATTGAATGTAAATTACTTCAAGAGCATAGATACTAGTACATTGTAGTAAAATAATTAGGAAACGATCCATTTTGTGTATTATTACTTTGTTTTTGACATGATTTATTTAATTATAATTTTTTTATTTTAATCTGTTAACCTGAGTTAACACACAATGTTAACATTAGTTTGAGGTGTACAACAGAGTGACCTCAACTCCTCTAAACGCTATGCTCTGCCCTCCACAAGTGTAGCAAGTGACCCTCTGTCGCCTAAATTTATATAATTTGGTTTTTAACAATGGCTGTATTTAACAACTGTCTCACAAAATTCTGGAAAAATTAGTGCTTGGCTCTGTCTAGCAAGCCAGTACCACAGCTAGAAGGCAGAACTGGGTGCCGAAATTTTCTTCAACTTCAACATGATTAGTACAATTAATCTGTTTTATACAGTGAAAGTGAAAGGCATCTATATGCCTTTCCATCTTGAGATTCCTTCCTTGGGATAGAGTCCAGATGTAATTATTCATGGTAAATTTGCAAGTCATCCAGAGACCAGGAGAACCATTGCACTGTTCAGGTTTACGTTTCTAAATTACCAAATCAAATAACACAGTGTTCCCTACGTGCAAAGGACAATTTTAAATGCTTCTCGTATACTCATTTAATGACTCCTCCTGTCAAGGCTTTGTGGTGGTTTTATTATGCTCTCCAGCTACAGCCGAAGACGCTGAGGCACTCGCTGACGACGGGGTGGACAGGGAGTGATGGAGTAGGGATCTGAACTCGAGCCCTGTGCAAGCCCCTCTCACTGTCTGGCTGCTCAATGGTCTTTCCTTTTATTTTTTTTTTTTTAAGATTTTATTTATTTATTTGACAGAGAGAGATACAGCAAGAGAGTGAACACAAGCAGGGGAAGTGGGAGAGGGAGAAGCAGGCTTCCTGCTGAGCAGGGAGCCCGATGCAGTGCTGGATCCCAGGACCCTGAGCTGAAGGCAGATGCTTAACAACTAAGCCACCCAGGCGCCCCTGTATAGTCTTTCCTTTTAGAGAATGAATTCAGTGGAGGGATGGGGCAACTGGGGGTGAGCATTAAGGAGGGCACGTGATCGGATGAGCACTGGGTGTTATACGCAACTGATGAATCATTGAACACTACATCAAAAGCTAATAATGTAAGTTGGCTAATCGAATTTAAATTTAAAAAATTTTAAAATAAACAATGAAAGCATTCATTATGATCGATTCACCTTGGGTGAATTCTTCATCATTTGCATCCCACAAACTTAATAATATTTACTGTTTTTATTTCTTAGTATCTGTATCTTAGTATCTATACAGTTGATAGCTTACTTCTTCCTGCCCCTGTATAAAAGATGCCATTTCACCTAAAAATTCTTCTCTCTTATTTCAGCTATTCTCTTTCCACCTTTAAAAAAAAATGCCTTTTATAATAAAGGTCTCAGAAATAGTTAATTTAAACATCACATCAGTCAATGTGCTAACCCTGGGGATAGGAAAAGGTCTAAGACAGGGTCCCTGGCCCCAAAGCTCAAGGTTTTGATAACTGAGAATGGGACAAAGACATAAACAGATCGTTTTAATCACATCTGTGTGACAAGTGCTATTAGAGTGACATTTGCAGGATGACCTAAGGTTAAGGGAAAGGGCATTTGGCTCTGTCTAGCAAGTCTGGGAAACTGGGAGAAGATGCTGCTTACACTGGATCTTTTTTTTTTTTTTTAAGATTTTATTTATTTGACAGAGAGATCACAAGTAGGTAGAGAGGCAGGCGGGGTGGTGTGGGGGGGAGCAGGCTCCCTGCTGAGCAGAGAGCCTCATGTGGGGCTTGATCCCAGAACCCTGGGATCATGACCTGAGCCCAGGGCAGAGGCTTAATCCGCTGAGCCACCCAGGTGCCCCCTTACACTGGATCTTAAGAAAAGAACAACATTAAGGAGGATGATGGGAGCCTAGTGGGACACTCACAAGCATCGTGTTCCCTCATTCTCGGCCCATGAGTTTGTCTCTGAATTTACTTTAAAAAGAAGGTTCATTGAGATAGTGTATGTACGTTTTACAGCCAATGTGCCAGTTTGTTTCATGAGGCTGTCACCCTCTACCCTGCAGCTAAAATATTGTTCACACCACTTACTTGGCTGTCGTGTGTACCTTGCATTTTAACTAAAATGACCATATAATTTACTGCCCAAAGTCGGGCACTTTGTGAGTGCAGGGGGTACTATTAATAATTGTGCCAGGAGAGCAGGCATAACTGACTATTATAACTATTTTATGGGTCTATCCATCCTCATTATCTAGATTGTGGCAAAGATAGGTTTTACACATCTTTTTGCTTCTAGTGAACCTGGTGTTTGCTACATGGAAAACTGTAAATAAATCTCTGATAAATAATAATAATGATATCAAAGTAGTAATGATGATAATTATCTTAAATACGATTATGCAACAGGGTAGATTTCCAGACTCACACAAATACAGGTGTGGGCACTTCGCCACACCATTTAGCCCTTGAGATGCCCAGGCCCCCACCCTATTTGCTTTGGCCGATCCACAGGTTTCCTTAAGCAGTAAAGAGGGGGTACATCTCACTCCCAACCTGCTCTCATCGTTTTTAATTTCTTCGTCTTCCTAACTCTTGTAATCCAGGTGACTCTCATTTCACAGGGGAACAGGAGGAGAGAAAGGACCATAGGACCATATCACAGCCTCTCCCCCTGTTGTCCTTCTGTGGAACACACACACACACACACACACAGGCACACACATACACAAACAAAACAACAACAAAAAACAAAAACATAAACAATAGCTTTGGGATCTAACTCACATACCACAAACCTTAGCCATTTAAAGTACACAATTCACAGAGTCGTGCATTTATCATCAAAATCAAGCTCAGAACATTTTCACACACTGTCCTTTAGCCACTGATCATCACCCCCTAATCCCTCCATCCTCTCCCCCGGTCCTAGGCAGTTGCTAACGTGTCTTCTGACTACAGAATGGCCCATCTGGACATTTCATGTAAACGGAATTATACAATATGTCTGGTTTCTTTCACTTACCTTATTGTTCCCAAGATTCACCCATGTTGTGGTGTTTATTAGTACTTCATTCCTTTTTATTGTCAAATAATAATCCATTGTATGGATATACCCATTTTGTTGACCCGTTAATCTGCTGGTAGACACTTGGTTTGCGCCCCCTTTTGGCTACTGTGAATGACACTGCTCTGAACACAGTTGTCTAAATGTCGGAGTCCCTGCTTTCACTACTTCTGGGTATATACCCAGAAGGGGAACTTTTGGGTCATATGGTAATCCTAGGCTTAATTTTCTGAGGAGCCACCACACTGTTTTCCATAGCAGCTGCACCATTTTACACTCCCACTAGCAATGCACAAGGGTTCTAATTTTTCCTCCTCCTCGCCAAAATTTGTTGTGGATGTGAAGTGGTATCTAACTGTGGTTTTGGTTTGCATTTCTTTAACAGCTAATGATATCAAGCATCTTTCTTTACACGTGCTTGTGTCTCCAACAGAAATGAAATTTATACAAGTACTTTGAAAAAAATGTCTATTCGGATCTTTGCCCATTTTTTATTTGCGTTTTTTGTCCTTTTATATATTGAGTCTTTTTCTAATCTACTCACAAGCAGATCTGAATTCTTTGTAAATCTGGTGAAGCTTGAGCTTCAAAGACTTTTGTTTGCAGGAGCCCCCTTCTAAAACCCTCAATGGGCTCCAGCAATGTGTTCATATGAACATATATTACTATGAAATTTGGGGAAAAAGTTGTTTTTAAATAACTGTTAAGACCTCTTTCCATTCTGATTCCCTTCAGCCACACTCCCCTTCAAGCTGAATTATGTTGGGTGGCCACAGATATTTTGAATGTATAGTTTTATATTATTTTCCTCAAGGTTGAATACCCAAATTACGTAACTTTGGGCTTCACAAAACCTGATCTGCCACTACTTATATCAAATAAATTCTGTCCTACTCTCCTGAGAGCCTTCTCTTTTGATCCTCAAATGCCAGTATGAAATAGAAACAATATTCTCTACATAAGATCTTCCTTTTGGCAACTTTCTGCTATGGGGAAATATAATTCTCATTTAGGTACGTGGTTGCCTCTGACCGCTCACAGAGGATTAGTAAACAGCATTCTAGAATGTTCTCATCTGTTGTCTCCTCTCCTTGTAGCTCCTGTCATCACTACTCCTCTGGAAACAGTGGATGCCTTAGTTGAAGAAGTGGCTACTTTCATGTGTGCAGTGGAATCCTATCCCCAGCCTGAAATTTCCTGGACCAGAAATAAAATTCTCATTAAGTACGTATTCTGCACTTTTTCTGATAAGAATGCCCACTGCTGCCTTTCCGTTTAAATATCATAAATGGAATCAAAGCTCTCGGTAGTACAAAAGCTCACATTCTGAATTTGAAAAATACAAATGTCCTCATTATATAAATGTAAGATCTGAACATCAGTGAGGTTAAGAGACTTGCCCAAAGCAAAACAGAGATTTCACTGACATGGGGACATCTGGGCTATTTCCAGGACCCCATTAAGAAACACCATGACATCCTAGGTCTGGGGGCACAGAGCACATGTTGCAGGACGTGCTAGGGAATTAATACGGACCAGACTTATCTCCTCTACTACTACTACCCCAATAATTAGTAAAGTATGCTGTCTAGGAACCTGACCTCTAGGTCACCATAACTTTCTTTTGAAAGTCAGAATATATACATATATATATAGATAGATAGATATAGATATAGATATAGATATAGATATAAAATGAGGCAGCCTCTCCAACAAATAAAATTCCCACTTGACATGAAAAGGTCATGCTATCTTTTCCTCATTTGCAATAGTTATCTGATCAGAAACACTTCCCAGGCTTCCCAGCAGGCAAAATAACTTTCCACTAGGGCCAGTGTGCTTACGCTGGTATCCATAGATGGAGGTCCATGAACCTGCATGAGGAAAAATTATGTTTTTATTTGCAATAAACCCTAATGAAAGTTAATGCTTCCTTCTGTGATACATGTTGTAATGTGGGAAAGTACCCTGTGCAGTGGTCCCCTTCAGGTTGTCTCCCAGCCAAGCTATTCCCAAAGTACTGGAATAGGAAGGCTCAGAATAAGAGGCCTGAAATACAGTTGACCAAATCCATTTAAAATATATAGATGGAGACAAGGGGAAAGAAATGGGATAAGTTAATGTACTTAGAAACCTTGGTTCACTCAGTGTTTCTATGTCTAGTCTCTGCTGTGCCTCAGACTTCCCCACTGCAGTGTTCTTACAAGGACCAACATGGAGGCTGAGCCCACAGGTGGAAGGTGCCTGAAGCTACTACATACCTTTGCTGTGTTGAAGAGGCGCTACCACACCTGGCCATGACTCTAGCTTGCCAATGAGCCTGCTGAACAGCAAAGGATTTTAAGGGTGTTTCTTGGGTAGAGAGCATAGGACCATCAAAGGACCACATATTTATTTTTTGAGAGAGAGAGAAAGTGAGAGCGAGCGGGCAGGGAGGGGCAGAGGAAGAGAGAATCTAAAGCAGTCTCCATGCCCAGCGCTCGGAGCCTGATATGGTAGTCAATCCCACAACCCCAAGATCATGACCAGAGTTGAAATCAAGAATCAGATGCCCAACTGACTAAGCCACCTGGGTGCCCCCAGGGACCACATTTTATGTCACCGATGGGTGGGTGATTTAGGGGTGACAGAGCTGTCCGTCTAGAGGTGGCATGACTATAAACATGTCTTTCCATCCCTTTCTACTTGAAGCCATACTCTGTTCCATCACATTTTCTATTTATTCTGTCAATCTTGGGCAGGTTGCTATTATTTACTGCTTATACTCAACACATCTTATCTGTTCTCCCTGTGTTTCACAAGTCACTCTCCTGCCTCCCTCTCACGAGTCATTGTGCCAATATCTCCTAAGCTATTAGTTTTACAATTTATATGCTCCATATTTTCATGAGTTTTTATGTTATTCATGAATGTCTTTGTCTTCTATAGTAAAATAAATAATGTCTTTAAATAATACAGAAAAACTTCATTGTAAATATGGATTGTGAATCACAGTGGTCATAAAAGAACCCATGAAGTTATCATGGAAGTTAGAGAGCTCTGTATTCCATTACAGCTGCTGCATATATCTTGACATATTTATACCCTTCCCTACTTTGAAATTATAATAGCTATTAGACAGTCAACATTCAGTATTCAAAGGTCGATCTTGAAAGACTACTCTCCCTACCACAGCCCTCCAACTTGTCTGGGAAGGAAGTTTGATGCCTGCATCATTAAATAGCTTTGAAAAATATAGCCCTACGATCCTCTCATATGTTTATCTCTCAGCATTATACAGAGATGAAGAAATGGACAATGAAAGAGTTTTTGCAAATTACACAGAGAAAATCAGCATTACAGTATTTATTACATATTTATTTCTATATAAATAAATAAAAGCTCATGCTATCTTGGCTTGTAATAGCATCACTTAATACATTTGAATTTAATAAAATCACTTAATACATTTGAATCTTCCCTTTATTATAAGGCAAAAATGTTACAAATAAATAAGAAGTAAATGGAGCTACAGCTTTGAATAGTTAGCTGTTAATCAAAGGATCTGTGAAATAGGAAGAAACTACATTTTGAAAATCTATTTGCCTGTCCCTTGAGGAATAATGAATATCTGGACACAGAAGAAACCCGACAAGCACTACCTCAGCCAGGTGATCAAGTTTAATACCAACAGCGAGAAATGACATTGACAGCATACCCTTGTTATGGTGGGATGGGGCACTCTGCTTTTGCAGTCTTCCTCCCAAAGCCACAAACCCAGTTTTATCATGATAAAAACACAAGGCAAAGTCCAGGAGAGGGGTACCCTACAAAATACTTGACAAGTACTCCTCAAAACAGTCAAGGTCATCAAAAACAAGGAAAGTCTTAGAAACTGTTGCAGTCAAAAAGAGCCTAAGGAGATGTGACAAATAAATGTAATATAGTGTCCTGGATGAGATCATGGAACAAACAAGACATTAGGTAAAAACTGAACAAACCTGAATTAAGTAAGACTTATAGTATCTGGTTAATACTGTATCAATATTGGTCCATTAATTGTAACAAATATCCCACATTAATCGAAGATGTTTGCAGCAGAGGAGACTCATGCGGGAGGTATACGGAAAGTACTATCTTTTCAATTTTTCCATAAATCTAAAACTGTTGTAAAAAAAAAAAAAGTACTTTAGAGGCACCTGGGTGGCTCAGTGGGTTAAAGCCTCTGCTTTCGGCTCAGGTCATGATTCCAGGGACCTGGGATCAAGCCCCGCATCGGGCTCTCTGCTCAGCAGGGAGCCTGCTTTCCTTCCTCTCTCTCTGCCTGCCTCTCTGCCTACTTATGATCTCTCTCTGTCAAATAAATAAATAAAATCTTTTTTAAAAAAGTACTTTAAAAATTATAAACACTTGAGAGTTCCTCACAATCCACAAGCAATTTACTCTAATTAAACAATAATGATGCAACAGCTTATAAATCTTGAACACTTTAGATTTCATAGACAGCCTAGACTCTGGGTCCACCAGGTATATCTGTAACATATTCCGATGTTCATATTTTTCCATGAACATTTACAGATAACAAAACAAAACAAAAAAATCAACAAAATTACATGAGATGGAGTGTCACGGCCTGTCACAATTATTTATTGTGAGCTAGTGAACTACCCAGTGATTCTATTATCCTTAGTCACATTAGACCAAAATCTACTATATGTCTTTTGGTTCCTCTTCAGGATCAGAATACGACAGTAGTCACCCACTAAGATTAGAACATCAAGAATCCACTTCCTTTCCCATTTTTTGTTTTCACATTAGTCCCCTATTTCTACTGTAACAAATGACCCAAAACTTAGCGACCTAAAATAATATAGATTCATTATCTTACAGTTCTGGGAGTCAGAAGTCTGAGATTGGTCTCTGTGGGCTAAAATCCAGGTGCTGACAGCGCTGCATTCTTCCTGGTGGCCCCAGAGAAGAATCTGATTTCTTGCCTTTCCAAGCTCCCAGAGGGCTACCTGCCTTCCTCGGCCCCTCCCTTCACTTTGAAAGCCGACAATTCTATCCCTCAGCCCTCCACCACCACTGTCGCATTTCCTCTCAGTCTTTGGCTTCCCTCTACCACCTTTCAAGGACTATCATGATTACCAATCTATACAAGCCATGATACTCTATTTTAAGACTTTTGGTATCTGTAAAATCCCTTTTGCCATGTA
Organism: Lontra canadensis; assembly: GCF_010015895.1. NCBI lineage: Eukaryota > Metazoa > Chordata > Mammalia > Carnivora > Mustelidae > Lontra > Lontra canadensis. Next base: position 24,926,747 of record NW_022631013.1, read on the forward strand.
AGGTAACATACTCACCAGTCCTGGGGATTAAGACGTGGATGGGGGGAGGCATTTTCCTGCCTAATGTATATATTTTGCATAGAGAATCTTTATTTGGTCATAAAACCCACTTTTATGTTGTTGCTTCCCCTCACATTTTTCTGTTTCCCTAATCCCTTCTCAACAAACAGCATGTAATTTAATGAGATAATGTATGTAAAACATTGGTTTTTACAGTTTGAAGCTGTTTTGCTTCCTTATATATTCCAAGGAACTAGAACTGTGCTTGGCACTGTCAGGCACTCAACAAATATTTGTTTAATAAATGAATGCCCAGTTAATTGTCAGTTACTTCTATAAATATTACGTTCTTCCCACTGGTCACATTTACATGTGTGTGTTCATTCCCTGGCTGCTACCTTCCAGTCATTATGGGGAGAAAACTCATATATCTTAGTAATATACTTTCCTGAGTAAAGTAAACTTTATGTTTGGTCTTATCAATAGGCGTCACCCTTTGAAAGCGTGCTGGAGGGACTCCTGGGAGCTTTGATTATTGGAGCGTAGGGAATATTAGAATGCATTGCTAGCTTTATATTAGCAACTAAGGTTATCCTATTATTCAGAACTCATTCAACTTTCCTTTTGCTATTCATCTGCTTCCTCCATTGACAAGTCATCTGTTTTGATTGGTGAATCACAGCTGAAAACCATCACACAGGAGGTCGTAACCCGCCATTGCTGTCTCTGACCCCCAGGCTCTTTGACACCCGGTACAGCATTCGCGAGAACGGCCAGCTCCTCACCATCCTGAGCGTGGAAGACAGCGATGATGGCATCTACTGCTGCACAGCCAACAACGGCGTGGGGGGCGCCGCGGAGAGCTGCGGGGCTCTGCAAGTGAAGATGAGTGAGTGGGAGCCTCTGCTCCTGAGGTTAAAGCTGATGTGGTACACCCCAGAGCAGGCAGTAAACCGCCCCCACCTTTGTTACCCCGCACACCTGGAGGCTCAGCAGCCAGCCAAGTTCAAGATCAAAACGCAACCTTGAAGCAGTGAATTCTACACCTTGTATTCCTGTCCTCAACTGCAGGGAACCCCTTAGTGCTCCACTCTCCTGTTTTCTCGCCCGTCCACAGCACATTGCTTGCTCCATCCTGCCTTCCGCCATCAGGGAACCTCCCTCTAAAAATCTTCTCCCTGTATCTTTAAAACAGGTGCATTACAACCAGATGCACGTTTTATCTCTAATCTCTTCACAGACACTTCCACCCTCTGCCTTGTTTTAAATTTTATTTTCTTGGATGACTTTTCAAACTTGAGTGGCTTTTCTGCTTCACTGGAACTGTTTCTTTTACCCCACTTTTCTGTCTGCGAGGCTAGCAAGGACCCGTAGCCCCCTTTCAAGCCATTACTGCTGTGCAAAATCTTTCCTCTCATGAGGGCGGGCACCATTTTGACCACTCTCTCCTGTACATCTACTCAAGTTATCTACTCACTTCTAGACACTCCCCTGCACAACCCCCAACATCTACCGAAGACTTCAATTCCAGACTCATTATCTTTCTATCCATCCCTACTCCTGCCACCATCCTAAGGGATTTGAACAACCCTGGAACAGCCTCTAGCCATTTCATCCTTACAACTCCTGACCTCCACAAGTCCAGTGATATTTGCCTTAACTTTTCATCAGCTAACCCCATCAATGACCTTGTCACCCCCAGGAAATGGCCTGTATTTAAAATCATAAGCTCCAGTATGTCACACTCTGAACATGAACACTTCTATTTCTAGCTCTGTCCCATGGAGAAAACGCTTTCCCAGACTCATGATGTGTCTCCACAGAGAAGGCACAAACTCCATCTCTTTCCCAGCTAAGAACAGAGTCCAGCTCTCTTGCTCCCTTACTCCCACTACACAGCCATCACCAGCATGTTCACGTTCTCCTGCCCTTGACTCCTCTGTTCTCTCTTCCACCCCCAATCAGGACTTCCTCAGTTCTCTCTCCACTTGACTTTCTCTCCTACCTGGTGTTCTAGCTTCTTACCAGCACCCACAAATCTCATGACCTTCCGTGCTGGAAGCCCTAGCTGTTTGCAAATGTCCACCTTGTCATAAAATAACCTTTATTTTCTTCTCTCAGACACCGCACTGCTGATGTGAAAAATCACATCAACATATGGGTGCCATACAACTCAGCAGGGTCCAGTTCCACCCGGGGAAGTTTACTGCAAGTTTTGTTATTATCCCTGATTATCATCACTATTTCTTTTATCTTTTACATTTCTACTTTGTGGTCACTGTTTTTTGCTGAAGGAAGTCATTTGCTGCTTCTTTTCAAAGTGTGAGCATGTGATCATATAAAATCTGAGAATATTTTCTGAATCTTTGCATCGCTGGAAGTCTTTGCTTTGCCTTTACTCCTGGATAATAACTTGTCTCTGTACAGACAAGAGTTTAAAAAGCCCTTTCCTGGGGCACCTGGGTGGCTCAGTGGGTTAAGCCTCTGCCTTTGGCTTGGGTCATGATCTCAGGGTCCTGGGATAGAGCCCCGCATTGGGCTCTCTGCTCAGCAGGGAGCCTGCTTCCCTCTCTCTCTGTCTGCCTCTCTGCCTACTTGTGATCTTTCTCTCTCTGTGTCAAATAAAAAAAAATAATTAAAAAGTCCCTTTCCTTAGCTTTTATTAAACAATTATTCGCTGTTGTATAACATTCCATGCTGCAGCTAAGAAATCTTTTTCTAATTCCTATAGGTAAGTCTAGTGTTTATCTTTCTTAAAAAGTTTAGCATTTTCTCTTCAAATCTAAAATTCATAAACTTCCAAAATTCACAAGAATATGTTAGATGTGTTTTCTTTTATTATTTCTACTTAGTTTTAGGTGGGCCTTTTGAATCTAAAACCAAAGGTTTGTTGTTGTTGTTGTTTTTCCAAAATGAGATATACTTTTTCCTATTTTTCTTCCCTTCATTTTATCTCATTCTTAAACTTTTATTTTTTTACTCTTAAACTTTTAATTAACAAATATTAGATCTCTTTCTTTTTCCATTTTTCTTGACTCCAATATTTTCTCTTCATATTTTCTACATGGCTATCTTGATATTCTATCTTCTTGGAGATTTATTTAACTTTTCCTTCCATATCATGAACTCGGGTCTTCAATATGACTATTCTACTATTCTGCCCTTATACTGACTACTTTGATCTTTAAAACCCCTAATTTTCATTTCTAGGAATTACTTCTCTGCTCCTTTTATTCAGAGCAAATTCTATATGTTATATGATGCAATACTTGCTCAAGTCTCTGTAAGGGTATCACTAATTAGTTCATTTTTATTATTTTTTTAAAGATTTTATTTTATTTGAGAAACAGAAAGAGCATCGGCAGAGGGGAAAGACAGAGGGAAAGGGAGAAGCAGCCTCCCCAATGAGCTTGGAGCCCACTATGGGGCTCAATCCCAGGACCCTGAGATTATGACCTGAGCTGAAGGTAGATGCTTAATCAAATGAGTCACTCAGGTGCCCCAACAAATGCATTTTAAAAATATATATATTCTTCCCTTTTTTGCTTTATTTCTGTTTTCTTCATAAGTTTGGGTTTCCTTTTGGTTCTTTTTTTTCCATGTTCATGTTTTTTCTCAAACATCTATTAATATTTTATGTTTGATCATACTTATAAATGAAGTCCTAGAATCATTAGAATAGGTATGTAGAGGGACTAGTTGGACATTGTGTGGAAGCTGGTGTGGGGGTTCTGTAAGTGGGTAGGGGTGAACCCACAAGAAAGCTTTCTTTCAGCATGGAGGGCAGTGAGGAAATCATGTAAGGAAACAAGCATGTTCTCCTTTGCTAAATAATGAAGGCTTGATTCTGAAGACAGAGCACATTTCACTGCTTTGTGGAGCTACCTTTCCTTTCTCATATTCTCATATTTCTCACATTTCTCATATTCTCTCTGGCTGTAAATATTCCCTGTTTTGGATCTATCCTAAATCTTCTATTCTTTTTTCCACCTTCTCCTTAGGAAAGCTCACCCAGTCATGTGGGTATACACAGGTTTGGCCATCTCAGTTGCTAACATTTTGGAATGCTCCCACACTGCTTTAGTAGAGACCTTCCTGAGACTCCCAAGACCCTGGCCTCCATCACTACTCCAGCTACCCTACGATCTCTCTCAGAGCTCCCTCAAGTTCCTTGTGGTCCATCAACTAAGGGTTCCATGCTAGCATAACATGGTGCTTCCAGCATCCCATTTTAACAAGATGATGAGCTCAGATGAGCCAGTGCTCATGGCTCCACCTGAAGAGCATTCCCTTACAGTGGGGAATCCACGACTCAATATCAATGCCTATTGCATTCTCAGTTCACTTTATATTCAAGTTCCACAAGAGTTCTCCTCACCTCTTACCCAACAGACGACCAAGACATCTATTTCACTGAGAAGATAGGAGTCATTTGCTTTAAACAAAGGTTATCTGCTTAAGTTATATGCTTAAGGCATAGGGATCAGTTCAAGGAACCCAAGGGAAGGAATGGATAACACCTTCTTGGCCTAGGTCCCAGGAATATCAATTCTTCAGCTAAACTTTTGCCAGCAGCCATATGACAACACAACTCACAACTGAGGTGCCTGGCCATCATCTAAATGTAGGTGTCCACTGTTGTTGATGAGGAGAGTTGTGTACTTTAGATAGCAGGCAAAGTGACAAAGTTGCTATTTTCCCATAATATGCTTCAAGCCTATCTTGTAATTTTGCCATAATCCAAGATCATACCAACTCTAAAAGGCAATAAATGCCTAGATTAAACATCAACAGACCATGCAGTCTTTGCAAATATCACTTCCAACCCCCACTAACCCCCACGTGTACAATTAAAATAGGAGGAAAAAGTCCTTATTTCATGCTTTTATCCATCAAAGTAACACACTGATTTTAGCCCAGAACCTGAAGGAAATAAAATATATCCATTTCTCAGTAGCCTCTCCTGCAAAGACAGGTCTCTGTAACATGATATTCCTAAGGAAATAAATGTAGTTTTCATTATTTATGAATGTTTCAAGTAGTAAAATAATAGGCTTCCTGAACTTGTCAATTCTTCTATACATTAGATTTAATAACTTCTTCTGAAAGCTTACTATCGGAGAATAAACAGTAGCTGGCATAAACTATTCCTTCTGACAGAATTAATTTAAAACCGGTTCACAGAATAGTAAATTACAACAGTTTGCTTCACAGAGTACAGTTACTCTAAATTGTATGACAGAATTTTTCCAATTATAAATATAATAACATCTAGTTCTAGAGGATAAATGTATCTAATGCTTAATCAACAAATTTAAGAGTCAAAGTGAAACTAAAGGGAAAGCATAACTCAGAATTAGGCAAAAAATAGATAAAAATCATCTCTTCAAATGTTTTTGTGTCTATTGGTATGAATTAAATAATGTTGAATTGTTATGGTGACAGTTCATTTTAATCAACTTTTCATTAGCTATCTTTTAAAAGTGAAGAATACTACAACTTCAAACTCCTAATATGCTTCCTGAATTTGTGGTTTTCAAATAAGATATGAATAAAACCAAGATAACTGAAACTTTGAAAAATGATTCCTATTTTATATCCACTCAAAACCTGTCTTAGCATTTGGTAAATCCTGTAATGTAATAAATTATTCTTAAAGTGGATATTTAGACTTAACTAGAAAGGAGAAAGGTTAATGCATCCGTATTGTCTTCCTGATTTTGAATTTTCGTTTCCCTTTAGAGCCGAAAATAACTCGTCCTCCCATAAATGTAAAAATAATAGAAGGATTAAAGGCAGTTCTTCCATGTACTACAATGGGCAATCCCAAACCATCAGTGTCCTGGATTAAGGGGGACAGTGCTCTCAGGGTAAGTGATTATTATGAATACACGTCTATACAACTTGTTTTCAAACACAATTCTTTACAAAGTCAGTTACATGATTACAAATTCCTGGTATAAAATTGTTCCCTTATATAACAGTTTCACCAAACTTACATAGTCCTCTTCCCATACACACCAACTATAAGGCATTCCCGTTGGGGTTGGCTAAGGGAAAAAAGATGGGAACCAGTAGTTCTTTACAGGGATGGCCAAAGAAGCAGAGCAAAGGCAAAGCTAGAATATTTCTTTGTTGACTGGTTGGTTAGTTGAATCAATTTATTTTTTGACATTGAATCTTTGAGACACAGGAGATAAAAACAAAAATGAAACTAAAATCCAGGTCTTAGACCCAACAAACAGTTTCTGGAAGGAGAGTGAGAAAGGAGGTTTGGAAGGAAAGGGATGAGAACCTCTGGAATGAAGTTAGAGCACAAACATCATCAAGACTGATGAACAAACTCCCTGACAAATGCCTCCGTCACAGAGCAGTCAGATTAAAAATCTACTATGTACATGCTTATTTTGTATTGCTTTTGTATCTCATAACTACATTTACAGGTAAATGATTACACTGCATCATCATTGTCACCTACTAACTGTGAATTCAGTGAGATTTTTCATCTTATGCTCAGAATATTCCACAGAGAATATGTAGGTGTTGATATATGTCAATTAACGAAAACGAGGTACAATATCGATTAGCTTTGTTTTATTTAAAATAAAACAAATAAAGTTGTTTGTGATAATCTATATAATTTCAAATGCTATTTTTTGATGAAAGCAGCAATGGTGATGACCTGATGAAGTAAGGCAAATGATATCTTGATAAAGCCATGGACGTTTTAAAATTCATGTCCCTATCCCTGGCAGGAAAATTCCCGCATTGCAGTTCTTGAATCTGGGAGTTTAAGGATTCACAATGTGCAAAAGGAAGATGCAGGACATTATCGATGTGTGGCAAAAAACAGCCTCGGGACGGCATATTCCAAATTGGTGAAGCTGGAAGTTGAGGGTAAGGAGTTGTATTCCTTCCCGTTATGGGGCTATTAGAAGGGCCTCACGTTCTACTGTGAAGGCTGGACATTAGCTTGCAGCAGCAGATGTGTGGGTAGACCAGTTCCCTCCACTGTTCCAGATACTAAAGCATAAGGTCAAAACTCGGAAAAGAAAAACTGAAAAGAGAAAGAAGTGTGCCCTGATATAATGGGTCATATTCCATCCATTGCCCACAATCCCTGGTAATTTTGACCAAAACAGATTAAATTCACTAAAATACTAATACAGCAAGACACCAGTTCAGAACTTCTATTTGACTTAGACAATTCTCCCTTGCTTATAAATTTGAAAACCCTCATTTTATCTTTATCAGCATACAGACATGACTTTAAAAAGAGTAAAGAAAAAAAGTAACTTTTTTTAGGTTGTATTCTGTCACAAAGGGTTGAGAAAAATAAAATACTGGCTCAAAATGTATAACGAAAACTATTCCTAGTTCCGTGAGTTATATTGTCAAAATATTTTTCATTTATTTAAAATGTTCTCTTAAAATCAACCAATTCAGCAACTAGTTGTAAAGGTCTTCACTGAGAAATCAGAATCCAGACAGGATTAGGTGTTCTACCCATATGATTGTAAGATCCTTCTTGACCTAAAATCACATCACATTTTGCTTAAAAATAGAAACTACCAGCATGCCTGTGCCCAGTGAGCAAACTAAGTACAACACTCTTCCCAGCTCTTCCTGTTCTATGCTGTAGAATTAATCTCTCTGGCTCCCAGTTTTCTCAACTGAAAAGTGGAATTTCCTTTGAGTATTCAGTGAGGTGGTGTTGATAGTAGCTAACAGAGTCCCTGGCCCTTTGTAAACACCCAATAAATTTTGACTAAAGGAATCACCTATTTTTCTACTTTTCTCTTATCTGACTGATAAAGTACTTGGACTTTCTCACACTGGACCATATTATAGTTCATTTGGGAGAGACCCTGGGAGTTTCCCCTAGCTTACTTTGATTCCATCCTATTCACGTAAGCCCAGATCTCTTCCTTTTCAATCATACAGTTTTCTATTAGATTCTTTTAGATTATTTTTATTTCCTAGGTAGCCCTTGCTCTGACAGCATTAAGAATCTCATTTCCCACATTTGTTTCTAATTGAGGTAACATCTTTACTACATCATTGCTTCGATTGCTCATAGAATCTCTGTTAACTCCGCAAAGAAAAGAATGAGGTTGATGGGATAATGGCTGTCAGATGTAAAAAAAAAAAAAAAAAAAAAAAAAAAAGATATTTTCAGCATAGTTACTGTAATTTAGTATCTTCAACATTAGCAATGGTATTTAAGGCACAGTATGCAATGACCACTTGATACAACTTATTCAGTGAAAAATAAATATACAAACATGTTCAATCACATATTTGGACACTATCTGCCTAGATTCAGTGTTTCCTTGAGATGTACATGGCATAATACAGAGTGAATGTTATCAATTTGTATAAAGTGTCACAAAGATTTTCCTCTTCGAGATTAAATATAAGCCCTCCTATTGTAATATTAAATGTTGATAGTTTAGGTCAGTATCTTCATAGATATTAAAAATATTTGCTTCAACAGTGACCTAGAGAAAATGAACACAAATCACAATTATTTAGAGTCCAATTACACAGTTTGGTCCTGCTTTGCCATTTAATTTTGCATCACACATATCAGTAAAACTGAATACTGTCTTCTTTCTTCTTAACACTTAAATGGTCATGCTCATTGCCTTAATAGTTAATATACACAGAGGTTATATTAATCTCGCTAGTATTGAGAGCACATAATATCACTTAAAGTTACTCTAACAGTAGGTAAGATGATCCTTTTAGCACACATCTATTTCTACTCCATTTTAGTCCCTGTTAAAGGAGCCAATATATGTGAAAATTTGTGACATGCTGAGCACAGTGTCTGGTACATAATAAACATTTAATAAATGGCATCAATTATCATCATTACTATTAGAGCATTAATTATAGCAAGTCTGTGTAGTTTCTCTTGAGGTTCTGAAAGGTTGGCTTCCACTTAAAGAAATAGTTAAGACATTTCCAAAAGATACAATGCAGACATGATCTATTTAAAGGAAGGGCCAATTTAACCAACAATTCAGAACAGGTGAAAAACCAACTGAAAAGCAACTGGTATGACCCTGAATGTGTCTGTAAAGACCTACTAACTGGGCAATAATTAGGGCTGAGGATACAGCTGGGCCATAGTCAGTGAGGCAGGTGACCATTTGTTACGCACTGTGTCAGTAACTCTGAGAATTATTTTGAGCAAATTAGAATGAGAACTCCATAATGTCATTCAATGCCGGGTTACATGTACTGATCATGGTCATGCCATGGAAAAGCTGTTTGCCATTGTCAGTTTCTGATGAGGAGAAGTATACCAACTGTGGATTTGGTAGAGTGTTTTCACTAAATTTTAACTTCTGTAACAAACATGAAATAGCCTTCAACTCAAAAGTTAAGCTCCCTTTCTAGATCGCCAGTCTTAAGCTGCTGGATCTCTGGAATGACAACATGAACATATTCTAATTTTCTGTCTTATCTTAAAAGGTTCAAACAGTGATATATAAAATTACTAATGAAACCATCTAATTCAAGCATAGCCAAACATGGATGTATCTCCAAAAGGACGAGCAATGGGATGGCTAACATTTTAAGATGCTAAATGCTTACGTGGATTATTTTATTGAATCCTCACTGACAGTCAGTGAGGAAGGTCCTATCATTGCATCATTTAAGAAACTAAAGAACAGAGAGGACATCTAACTCACAGAGGTGTCTAAGAGACTGAGTAAAGCTAAATACTATGTGTCCTATTAAGGAACAGATATTCATGTGTAACACTGCCAAGAGTAGTGTCAGAACAAAGGTGGGAGAAAAAGCCAAGATTCTATAAATGATGGAGAATAGGAGCTGAAAAAAAGGGACAGTGGATATCAACAAATTTTTTCAATAAATTTGGTACTGAAAAGGAAAAGCCAAAAAAGTGAGCAGTAGCTAGAGGTATATATGGTACATACGTAATGTTGTTGTGCAAGATTTCTTTTAAAAAGATTAAAATGTTTAAAAATACTGAAAATTTTAAAATATGAATAAGAAGTGTCTCAGAGAAAAGGACATTTATATATAAAGGAGAGAGGTAGAATATTCAAGGGAATGTGGTACTTGAGAAGGCAAAAACAGTGTATTGAGGGGACAAGTAGAGTGATAAGCCCTATATGGAGGGTGACCACTTGTCCCAGTTTGCCCAGGACAGTTCTGGTTTACACCTGTTGTCCTGGAATAATTATTAATAGAGTCCTCCCTGTACCTTCAAAAGTATCCAGGCTTCGATGATAAATTATTTGATCACTGTACTTAGGAAGAAGGAACTTCCTTCCTTGTAATAGGAAGGAGAAAGGGGGTATATTCCAGTATAAACAAGTTAATGAGTTTGGTAGATGGAATATGAGAAAGCTCTGTTGGTTTCTATTTCCTTTAGGAAGTAGAAAGTAAGTTTATCTTCTGAAAATACTTCTGTAAAGGGAGGTGGAGAGCTGAGGAGAGTGGAAAGGTTTTAAAATAGCTATTGGAAATGCGAGAGATGACTCACAAGTGTAACTAGGATTCCTACATAACATTAAAGTTTTAGTAGAGAATGGAACTGTGAATATGGAGTGACATCAATGTGCCTCACTGCAGAAAAAGTAGAAGATGTTCAGAAAAAGTAGAATGGCAAATCCAAAGGCAAGATACAGGCACTGGAAGGAAAAAAGGGCAAAGGATTTAAAAATTATTGCAAGAGAATGGTTGAAGGAATTAATCATGGCATCTTTTCACACCAAATATACAAACGTAAGCTTAAACACTTACAGCACCGGCAATATGACAGACAAGATAACATGAATATCTTCCTATTACAAACAGCCAGAATTGCTGGGTTAGTCATACAACCCGCAGGATAAAATTATATCTCCAGTGACCAGGAATAACTAGAAATTGAAAAAACAGCAGCAAGCTCATGAGCTGGCTCTACATTGTCCTGAAGGTAAAGGCACAGGTGTCCATCTCTATAACCTAGAATATTTAAGACTCTTAAGGGGATGGGAGACAAGGTCTTGGGCCCCTGTGAAGGAATGTTAGCCCTGAGAACCTTCTATAAAGCTGAGAATCACAGAAGTGCCAAGATGGACCGGAAAAAGTCCATCCGATGGTACATAAAGACAACGCAGAGGCTTGTTGGTCTACCTGAATTCTGGGTGTGAGAAAGAAAAAAACAAGTTTTCTTATGAATAAATCTGTATTCAGTGCTTAGGACTATATCTCATATAGGTTTGACAGTGAATTCATACTGCCAGCACAGGCTGGTGCTGCCATGCTAGAGAAATTAACATAAATATTGGTCCCAGACCAAAAATTTAGCAACAAAAAAGCTTTAAAAAATACCTTACCCAGATTATATAGGATTTTCATAATAAAGCCACACTAAGGATGAGTTCACAATGCAAAATTATAGCATCCACAGGAAACTGCCTTAAGGGAGAGTTCGCTGACACAATATACAAAGGGATCAAAACCCCAGGAAATTCAGCTAACTCAATGTGAGGCTTGAAAATAAATATGTGTAAACTAATTAAAGACACAAAAGGAGAAAGAAAAATACATAAGAAGAAGAAAAGCAGTTCTGATAAAGAATTAAATAATTTTAACAGATGCAAAACATAATTATAATTAAAATTCAATGGATGAATAATGGTGTTTTAGAGATAAAGAGATAATGCACACATTAGAAGTCACCTCTTCAGAATTTAGAATTCAGTTCAGAGAGATGGAAAAGATAAAACTGAATTAAAGAAATAGTTATGGATATGCATTACAGAAAGAAGAGAGAAAATACGAGGCTATACTCAGAAGCCTAATGACTGAGTACTAGCCAAAATTATTGAAAACTTTATCTTCAAGGGACGCCTGGGTGGCTCAGTTGGTTGGACGACTGCCTTTGGCTCAGGTCATGATCCCGGAGTCCCGGGATCGAGTCCCACATGGGGCTCCCAGCTCCATGGAGAGTCTACTTCTCTCTCTGACCTTCTCCTCGCTCATGCTCTCTCTCACTGTCTCTCTCTCAAATAAATAAATAAAATCTTTAAAAAAAAAAAAAAAAAACTTTAAATCTTCAAGTACAAGAAACACAATGAATCCCAATCGGTAAAACCAAAGAGCAGATACGCTAATAGTTTCAGACCCGATTCATCATAATAAACACCAAAGACAAAGAGGTGATCTTAAATTATTGAAGAAAAAACAGATTACTTATAAAGGACAACAATTAGGATGACAGCAATAAAGAAACCAACACTTTCAACTATTCTTATTATTTGGTATAGTCTAGTGGAGGTGTTTTTCTTCATTCTTAATAAAAATCAAACTTTAAAATGTGTACACATGTGCTTCAATAATTTAATTCTGATCATTTATCTAGAGGAATTATATATATATAAGTGTATGTTCAAGATTATCACAAAGCTAAAAAAAAAGATCACAGTTATTTACAACAGTAAAAATTTTTAAAGAATTTAAATTTGCAAAAAATAAAAATTTGCATCAATAGGAAACTGACAAAAGTATGTGAAAAAATTCCATGCAACTATTAAGAATGAGATCAAGCTATACACTTTAACTTCACAATTACCTACCATATATGTGATTTGGGTCTGTTTTCCATCAGTGAGCCTCAGTTTCCTCATCTCTAAGATGGGGTAAAAAAAATAACCACCTACCTCTTAGGTTGTTGCAATGATCACATGAATTAATACAGGCACACAGCAAACATTATAATTATTTGCTGTATTTATAATTATTTAATAAGTACTTATATAGTGCTATGTGCAAGGTTCTGTTCTATCTCATTAGAAATATTAACTCATTAGAAATTTTAATGTGTTCATAAGTGAAAAAGTTGAAGTATGTTTTATATATTCTATATTAGAATGTATGAACTAATAAGCTGTTAATAGTCACCATCTCTGCATGTAGAATTACATAGGAGGTAAATGCCTTGTCATACACTTTACACAGTTCTTTATACTTTTTAGATTTTTATAAAGAGGAAGAATTAATACATGTATTCAAGTTTTGGAAAAAAATTATTTCTTCCAAACCTTATACGATTTTGATAAGGTGACATCAACCTTTCTGTTACTGGTCTGATGTTATTGGTTTCTGTTATTGGTTTGCAGTTCTGCTCCATTCTGCTCTAGAACAAACTAAGGGATGGGAAAAGTTTTATCAAAGGCAATTGGTTCCTATGTTGATTAGATATTCACAACACCTGGGCACTGGCTGAAGAACTGGGGTTGAGGGTGAGATCCTGATGAAAAGAACATGAAACACGCCATTTCCTTGGGGACAGAATCAGTCCATAAAGACAGTAAGTTTGAGGCAAGAGGAAGGGAGTCACCTGGATGGAGTGAGAAGTGAAGGAGTTCAGAGGGCAGTACCTACTAATGGGTTCTCCCCCCATTTGACTCTTCTTTCTTTCTTATGGGCAGACCTGGAATCTGTGATTCCATACCAGCTTGGAGGCTCCAACACTAAAATTCAGTTTGGGTTCTGATTTCTCAGTGAGCATTTTCTCCATGTGGTTGGGTGTTATTGACTCAAAGTAAACAAAGGAAGTTCCCATGGAAAAGTGAAGCACTACCGCTAGGTGAGAACTATACAGGTATACTGATTTAACACTGGTGCAGAAGTATCTATCATTTCCCAAATTCCATAGTCACCTGAAATGCAGAAAAGAGTGGTCCATCTCATAACAGTGGAGGCTCTTCCTTTGGAAAGTTTAACTCCTGTCTCATGTACCTCTGTGACAATGGCCTTTCGGATAGGTTTCATGGCAGGATGTGATGAGGGCAAGGGAAATGTCCATATCACATTCCATACATTCTAAGATGTTCATTTTTAAATATTTTACCATGGCTGGGGTGAATCCCAGAGATGCTAGTTCCTTAAAATCACCACTGGCTAATATTTGTTTTCTTTGTTGTGCATTTTAATATCTCTGAAATTCAGGTTTTTCTTACCAGACTTAAAGACAATCACACTTGGTTTGTGGTTTCTGCCCTCAAGCTGAGATCATTCTCCAAATATGAGAATGAAGATATAAGGATAAAACAAAAATAAATCAATCATATCTGCTCATAAAGATCTCCTTATATTTAACTCAAACTATTCCTTCCTCTTGAGATCATTTCTTTCAATCAGTTTCCCACAGAGATGAAAACAGCATTTTCAGTGGCATGATCCAATGTAACCCCCCACCCCGCACTACCACCAATTATATTTGCTATTAGTTTTGTTAGGTTGAAAACAGAGACAAAGACACTTTTCAGAGCCCTACAGAAAAAATTCTGAATCAACAGAGTTTCTCCAATCTGCCTCATGTCCCACTTTAGGTATGGTGGGTATCCAAAGAATGATCCATGCTGTCTCTGTTATGTATCCCTACTGAATCAGCTTTCTCCAAGTACTCTAAAGGCCAGGAAGACAGACACTCAGTGGCACAGGAAGTGGCAATGGAATGGGATAATTTGGATGGCAGGGCCGAAGTTTTTAAGGAGAGATTGCATCATGGAGGCTTTAGATGACCTCTAAAATGCAAGAGTCTGATTTTTACTTTCCTGTTTTTGACCAGAGGGATATTCTCTCTTTAAAAAAATCATGTTGAATAAACACTACACCACAGAAATTAAACACTTTTAATATGATAATATAATATTTTTTAGCAGAGAAGTCATTGTTGAGTTTTTTAATCATTGAAAAAGATCCACTTAAAAAATTACAAATATCTAATTTTCTTTTATTTCCCTATATTCTTACATGATTCCCTTATATGCTTTGACTTAACTGTTATGAAATGATTTATTTCACTGGAGCTGAGTGTCGATTTTATTACTTTCTGTGAATTTCACATTCAGATAAATTCTGCTTTGTGTATACAAACTGATTGAGTGCAGAATACTTGAGACTCCATTAAAAATAGATGTATGTTGGAACGTACTGGACTCCCAGTCAATTGCATATTCTATTATTACCTTGTTTACTCTTGGAGGTTTAAAGCCATGAAGGAAAAGACTGGGCAGAAGAGGAGCTGGAACCAAGGGATGGTTCTCTGTCAGCAATCAGCAGTGGGGAGAGGTGACTTAGCACCAGTACAAAGCTGCAGATGAGAGCCCTTGAAGCAGACCAAGACTAAGAACAGAATCTCTGAGGTCGAGGGTTATTGTAGGCTTCCCAGGTGTTTAGACAATACCTCATTTGCTGGAGATCTCAAAAAGCAAAACCCTGTCTCAACACTTGAGAGAGGCACTTTGGGGAGTGAGGAGGGAAAGTGAGCCACCTGGCGAATGTAAGTGGCCTCAGCACAGGAGCTCCCATCACCTGTCAAGGCCCTGGAGTGTTGTCCGTTTCTGTGCAGTCTGAAAGGCTTTCTCATGTATCCTTAGGGCTGACTTGGTCTATCAAAGGTTTCTTGGGGAAGATTTTTTGCAGACATATGCAGTATATCAGACTACAAGAGAATCCCAAAAGATAAAAATAAATCATTATACATATACATTATATATACATATATACATACCTATATATATGCATATAAACATATATGTGTATATATATACATATATATGTATATACACACACACATACATATAAACATGCATACACACACATGATGTCCCGAGGCAAATGTCAATAGATCGAACTAGAGGAGACCAGCACTGTCTTCAAAAATGTTAGACTTCTGGCTGCCTTCTTTCCTAGAGATCAGCTTTCCTTATTGCATCCAGAAGAGTGGAAGCAATCATGCAATGTGGACACAATATTTGATTTTCTTTTTCCTTTGTTTATGCTGCAGCTCTTAATATGACAAATGCCACAGAGAGAGGTATTTAAACCCCAATGTGTGCTGTGCTCTCAGTGATTTGCAGTTTTAATAAAATTTGCGGTGGTCCTGTTCCCGGCATCAATTCCACTTGCGTGATGCCACTAACAGGTTTGATTTGCTGTCATGAGTACACTGTGTATCTAAAAACCAAACCAAAGAAAAAGGCATACGTCTTTGATAGCCCTGGGGATTATCACGGGGAATATTAAACCTGCATGATTAATAAGGTGCATGCTCTAAAAGAAGAGTTCTAGCCACTGATTTCCACTTAAGGGGCTATTATGTTGCACTCCCATCTAAAAAGTCCCGTAGTGCTTTCAAAAAACAATGGTATAGTAGTCCTTTAGTTGAAGAGTTGTCACTAAGTCCTCTAAGAAAAAGTTATATAATAATTATAGCACTGAACAGATACTACATCAAGTGAAAAAAACAGGCCCTCTTTAACTGCAGGTTTGAAGAAAAAAAAAATGTGCCTCAAAGATTTGTCTTAAATTGTTTAATATACCATGGACGTTACATTATTTGAAAATGAAAAGTTACTACAACCTGAAATACACATACTCTAATCAGAGTAAACTCTGATTTTCATTTTTTAGGTATCAAAACGAGATGCACAATTTCAAACATACACAGGCAAAAAAGGAAACATTTTTTCTCTTTAATGCGCTGACTTACGCAACAGAGACTCATCTCACACCATGCAAGATAGAGAAGGCCACGTCTCTACTGGCCTTAATTTCAAAATCTAACAGCTTTGAATCCTGGAAAGATATAATAGAAAGCTATTAGAACTCAATGGCAATATGGAATTCAAATACTATTACTTAAGTTATTTCTTTCAGGAATCAAATATGTGACCTTCAAATTGTAATTATTCGTTTCCATGAACGATAAACTAGTCAAGGCACGATTTTTTTTAATAATTTATTTTTTTATAAACATATAATGTATTATTAGCTCCAGGGGTACAGGTCTGCGAATCGCCAGGTTTACACACTTCACAGGACTCACCATAGCACATACCCTCCCCAATGTCCATAACCTCACCCCCCCTCTCCCGACCCCCCTCCCCCCGGCAACCCTCGGTTTGTTTTGTGAGATTAAGACTCTCTTATGGTTTGTCTCCCTCCCAATCCCATCTTGTTTCATTTATTTTTTTCCTACCCCCAAACCCCCCACGTTGCATCTCCACTTCCTCATATCAGGGAAATCATATGATAGTTGTCTTTCTCCGATTGACTTATTTCACTAAGCGTAATACCCTCTAGTTCCATCCATGTCATCACAAACAGCAAGATTTCATTTCTTTTGATGGCTGCATAGTATTCCATTGTGTATATATATCACATTTCTTTATCCAGTCATCTGTTGATGGACATCTAGGTTCTTTCCATAGTTTGGTTATTGTGGACATTGCTGCTATAAACATTCGGGTGCACGTGCCCTTTGGATCCTACGTTTGTATCTTTAGGGTAAATACCCAGTAGTGCAATTGCTGGGTTTCCAACTTTCTGAGGAAACTCCATGCTGTTTTCCAGAGTGGTTGCACCAGCTTGCATTCCCACCAACAGTGTAGGAAGGTTCCCCTTTCTCCGCATCCTTGCCAGCATCTGTCATTTCCTGACTTGTTAATTTTAGCCATTCTGACTGGTATAAAGTGGTATCTCATTGTGGTTTTGATTCGTATTTCCCTGATGCCGAGTGATGTGAAGCACTTTTTCATGTGTCTGTTGGCCATCTGGATGTCTTCTTCGCAGATATGTCTATTCATGTCCTCTGTCCATTTCTTGATTGGATTATTTGTTCTTTGGGTGTTGAGTTTGATAAGCTCTTTAGAGATTTTGGATACTAGCCCTTTATCTGATATGTAGTTTGCAAATATCTTCTCCCATTCTGTCAGTTGTCTTTTGGTTTTGTTAATTGTTTCCTTTGCTGTGTAAAAGCTTTTGATCTTCATTAAGTCCCAATAGTTCATTTTTGCCTCAAGGCATGATTTTTAGAGGGAACTTAACGTACTGGCTAATGTACATGGGCTCCCGAGTCTAGAGCAAACTCCTGAATTCAGAATCTGGCCCCAACACTTGGGGAATGTCAGGTAGTTTCCTTAGTCTCTTTGCACCTCAGTTTCCCCACCTGTCCAAGGAGGTTAATAATACTTTGTATATCATACATTGTAAAAAGGATAAACTAAGATAACATATTTAAAGCTCTTACAAGACTGTATAGAGCCATTGCTCAGATAATAATTATCAGTGTTAGTTCTCAGACTAATGTAACTTCTGTGTAACAGAAGTGATGATTTTAAAAACACTTGTGGAGATAATCATAGCTCTTTCATCCATGTGTCATCTTTATCTTTGAGGTAGAAGCAATCAAGTTCAATGGCAAAACAAAACAAAACAAAAACCCATCTTTTTCTTTAAAAGAGAGTTGATTTTTAACTTTGGTTCCATTAGAAGAGTAATCATAGGTTTTCAGTCTGAAGTGGTAATTCCATCCCCCGTTCCACAGATCAGGACACCTGGGACTAGAAAAATCAGTACTTTCTCCAAGTTAGCAAGGACCTCAGACATCTTGGTTCCCAGGCCAGGATATCTTCCATTATCCAACTCTTGAGTTCTCCCTTTCTCTGTCTGTGTTTCTGTTTCATAGACCAGAATGTGGAGTGCTCACATGTTTTAGCATCAGACAGATCTGGTGCTAATCCTGACTCTGCCACTTCTAGTTACATGAGGCTGGATGATTTACTCAACCTTTTCAAGTCTACTTCCTCATTTGGGAAATGGGGGCCATATTACTTACAGCATAGGGTTCTTAAAATGGACTAAGATAGCATACATGCTGTGTCTACATGGGGGCTTCTGGATAAATATTGGCTGTTGGTGTTCTTGTTGCCTGTTGTTTATGTTTACATTCTACCCAGAGAATATTGCTGGTTAGGTCTCTCAGATTTCATAAATAGAATGTCAACATTACCAACTGCTCCTCTGGTTTCCAAAGAGCACAAATCTACCTTCAATCAGCAATGTTTTACACCGGCATGCTTGGTACTTGTTAGAGATTATAACTTCGGTTTGGCCCTACTGGGACAAGTCATAAGAGAAAGCTTATCTAAGAAGCTATATGAAGATGTGCCTTTACTGGCAAAGGGGAAACGGGCTGTTTAAAGTCAACCTGTACAAAAAACATAGCATCCACAGTATGAAAATCAAAGCAAACTTAGTGCACACCCTGGGCTTACCACATATTTAACTCACTACAGAAATAGCAGTTTGCCAGAAAATCTTGTTGAAAATATCGATCATTCCATCATTCATTACTTTAAGGTAAATATTAAGTAAAAAATTGCTTTAAAAATTAAGTGCCTGGGTGAGGGAGGAATGGCCTCTCCTGAGAAAGTGAACTTTTGTTTCCCTCCTTGTAGTGAGAATGCTGTAATTTATTTTTACTTTGTTTTTTACCCCACCTGGCACATATCTTGGAATCCACGTCGTAGTATCTGTTACACTAAACCGACCAGAAGTCTCCTTTGCCCTGATACTAATGTGTTTGTTATTTCATTTACTTTACTGTCACATCATTTATTATATTCACTTCAAAACCTCTATGGAAAGAAATGGAAAATAACAAAATTGATGGATGAATACAACTCTTCGTCCAAGGTAGTAGTTCTCAAACTTCAATGCATGTCAAAAGCCTCTGCAAATCTTATGGAAAGTTACAGCTCAAGGATGCATTCCCCAGAGATTCAGATCTAATAGGTCTGTGTTAGGGCCCTCTAACAATTTCCCAAATGAACCTTACCCAGGTGGTCCATTACCACAAATTGAGAAGCACTGACTTGAGGATTTCTACTTGGAATGTCTTTATTCCAAACAAAGGTTAAAATTTAGGGAAAAATCTTATCCGTAATTCATAGGATAAAAGTTAGAATGAGCTTTAAACGTATTCACTACTATATTTCTTGGAATGAGATTATTTCTAAGGATACAGAGATAAAAAGACGGCTCACTTCTGGAAGTTTTTAAATTCAGTGAGGAAGATGAGCATGTAAACAAGTAATTACAAAAATTAAAGTTCAACCATTTGCAATGATAGAAATACAGGGCAGGGGAGATGGTGGGAGGTCAGGGAAAGCTTCAGAGAGGTGAGGTCCATCAAGGCTTTGATTGATGAACAGCAGCTCATGGTACAGATCCTATCACAGTGATGGGGGTGGGGAGAAGCAGATTTATCATGAGACCACAGGATGCTGCTGAGTCAGGGAGTAAAAGACAGACTAGAGAGTATGAGACAGTATCTACTGGGGAGCCATAAAAACCAGAATGAGCTGTAATTTGACTTACAGACTAACACCGAGATTATAACATGTGGTGTCCTTTCTTAGACATGGTTTTCAAATGTCATCTCTTCAGCATGGGGACTTACAGTTCAGAGGGCATGGTCCTATTTGGACATCTGGAACTCCATCTCAAAAACCACAGAAATGTTCCCAAGCCAAGCCTCTTTAGACAACCAGGTATCATGGTGTCACTTAAGCTTAACGTTGTAGCTCCTGTTTCTTTTCCCAGTTAAAACTTCTAGTGAGCTAAAATAATAATAATAATAATAATAATGTAATAATAATCATTATTTTAAAATTTAAGAAAATCTTGTTCTTATTAAACTTTACCTACTTTAATTGCTGTCAGAGCTCAAGTACCTTCCTTTTCATGAGATTAGGTCAAAAATGTGATTTAAAAGTAAACAAAGATTTTGATAAATGTACCATTGTTATGTAAGATGTTAATATTAGAAGATGGGGGAAAATTACTGGAAATCCTCTATACTATCTTTGCAACTCTTCTGTCACTCTAAAATGATCTCAAAATTAAACCCTTGAAAAGGAGAAACCAAGAAAGAAAGAAACCAAGAAAACCAAGAAAGGCTTCTGTCCTGGCAATTAAGCAGCTTAGCATCTCCTTCCATGAAACCCAGAATATACACTTTTTTAAAGAATGGAAAACTTGAATCACAACTGAAGTCCAACAACTTCCTTGCCTTATGGTTAAAGTTCTAATACCTTTTCAGAACATTTGAGCCAAAATATTCTTATTAGTGGCTCCCACCTCCATCTAGGACTAAACTAAGAACAAGTTAACTTTGTGTGGCTCTTACCTGATTTACTTGACAAACACTTCTTGCTCATGGTCATGATTCACCATCCATATTTACAAGCTGGGAAAATGTTATTATCTCAAAGGCCACAGAAATGTTTCCAGCCCAAGCCACTTGAGAGAATCGTGATGTCACAGAGCCAGGCCAGCCTTACTTTGAAGATGCAAAGGAAGGCTGTTTGTGAGGGGGCCATGCATGTTTTCTGAAGGAGCCTGCATTCTGACTCCCTCAGAGACAGAGACACAGTGGATAAACCTTACGCATTGCTCTGCTTCAAAGGAAACAGAAATGTAAACAGTGGCAGCACACCAGGGTCGGGTTTCTTTGCTCTAGCTACCAAGAAGTCAGCAAAGAAAATGCAGGTATTTACTCGGGTTTATTATTATTATTGTCACATGTTCTTTTAATGACTGGAAAAGAAAAGAAGAATCAATCCAGAAACAGAGTGCCATGGAGTCTCAATATGATTACTTTTCAACAGTCCCCTGAGCCAATTGTTTTAAGTAAAAGGTAAAACAACTAAAATGACCCTTTTTGCTGTCTGAGGTGCTTGTCTTCTACTAGGAATTTCCAATGCAATTATTCTTAAAATACAGTGCTAGGTGAGACAAAAGCAGTCTATTTAAGAATGGATTCAAATAATCTAGTATTGATTAGCCTCCATGTTTTAATAAGGTCTCAGCAATGGACTTCTCTTTCTACAGAATGATTCCTCTCTTCTCAGATAAGTGAGAAATGGATTTAAGTACATGCTTTTAACACCTACAAAAAGGGTACTCAACACGATCAATATCTGGAACATAGCTCCCTAAGGCAGGTTGAAATTTAAAACTAAAATACACCTTCTTTCTTTAAAGGCAGATGGAGAAATAGCTTTCATCAGTCAGGAAGATAAACATGAGCTACAAATAGCTCTGGAAAAAAAAATAAACAAAAGAAAGGAAGAGCTAGAAGACCTGACTTCAAAATTAGCCTCCAGTACTTTCTAGCTATGTGTTAGTCACTTTATTAACTGCTTGGTGCAAATCATTTTATTGAAAAATGAAAAAGTCCTAGAATGGTCTCCTGACAGTACCAGATGTTCAGAGATTTCTTGAAGCTTTTGTCTATGAAGAAAATTTTAAACAAACAATGCCAACCTACAAAGAGCAAGAATGTGCAATGGCCGCCTCTATTGAGATTTTGGTCTAGGTGGCCAGATTCCTGTTACCTTCTTGGGTCTCCTCATCCTTGCAGTCTGAAGGGATGGGACGCATCCCACAATTCTGCCTGTTTACTCTTCTGGTCTCTTTCTTTCTTTCCACAAGGTCTATGTGACTTATGTGATCTTTTCTGCCGGGGAATCTTGAGGGCTTTCCCTCCTCCTATATAATACATTTCCCTTCAAATTTCTTCTCCAATCAACTAATAGAGTGAATTGAATAGGAAAAACTTAATTTATCTTTCTTAAAATCAAATCATATTCACATACACACACATGTTCAAAATTGAAGAGCAAGTATAAAAAGAGGTGTTGTATATTCATGATTCATGATTTTCAATGGGATTTGACCTAACTGCATTTTTATATAAATACAAATAAAAACATATGTAAATTTATAGTCACAGAAGTAGAATATTAGAAAAAGTCTTACTATTCTTTGAATTTGTGAGACTCTCTACATGTGTGTTAGTTTTAGTTCTGGGGGTAAAT
Organism: Lontra canadensis; assembly: GCF_010015895.1. Taxonomy (NCBI): domain Eukaryota; kingdom Metazoa; phylum Chordata; class Mammalia; order Carnivora; family Mustelidae; genus Lontra; species Lontra canadensis. The sequence continues at coordinate 24,949,450 of NW_022631013.1, forward strand.
TAAGATAAGTAGGTAAGATAAGAAAGTTCAAAAGTAAGCAATCAGCATGGTGACCTGGGGCTAGTAAGCTTGGAAAAATGAAAATATTTGATGGATTTTTTGTTTTTGTTGTTCCAGTGGATAGGAACAGAAACTAAGTCTTGTGGGTGGCAATTATAAGGAGACTGATTTTCGTTTGTTTTAGAATATATTCCTTTTTTTTTTTTAACAGTATTTTAAGTGGGTTGCTATGATAGTACTAAGTTCCCCATAAATCCAAGTATTCAAGAAAATGATGGATATACTGTTTAACTCAGATGTTGATTATATCTGCAATTATTCCAATAAGAGAAGTCTCTGATTCTCTATTCTAAATGTCTTATTGAACAATTTCAAGAAAGTAGAAAAGGAAAATGAATCACTACCTAGCTCCTTGTTTAAGTATTTTCTTCTTTTCTACCAGAGACTGTGCTAAACTTTAGGGGGAGAAGAAAACATAATGAAGGTAAAGTGTGCTATGCCGTTCCCTGCCTCCACCCCCCCAGTGGAGATTACATTATCAGTTTGGAAGACAACACTAATGCATTATACATAAAACAGTTAAATGGGAATAAAGACCATGAAGCCAGATATTTAAAAATTGATAGGTGGTAAAACAATAGGTTTTATCTACTGAACTCTGAACTCGGAGGTCAAGAGGGATCATAGGCTAAGCAAGCAGGATACACGGAAAAACTAGGCCTAGAACCTGACCTCGAAATGACCAACAATCTCCTAACACCGAATGAGTGTACTCAAGCTTAAATAGGTTTTGTAGATTATTCTTGCATCATTTTCTCTAATTTAAAGTAATATTAATTGTGTGTGCATGTGTGTGAATGTGGTCCGTACTTGTATAAATATATAAGCACGTATAAATACATCTGTATAGAGCTGTATATCTGCCCTTATGCCTAGAAAGAAATGTTGAGAGTCTCCATATGAAAATATAATTTCTGGTCTAACTTTTAGGCCTCCTCTTAGGAAAAGGGTAAATCGTAGACAATCTTTCATCTCTTGAGTTGGTTTTGTGGATCCACAGGGGAGGAAATGGGTGCATTCTTTCAAAACTTCACACTGCCCCCGATTCCAAACAAATCAAGCAAGATGAACAGAAGTAACAACAGTAAGCACAAAGGGATAGCGGAGGCAAGTCGGCACCGTCTTCATAGTATACTCTCAAGTACAGTCCCGTAAAAGATCAAAGCAAAATTAAGCACAATTGAAAGGAGACTAAGAATGTACCTGCACTTGCTCCAGAACTCAAAAAAGAGTAGTGTGTGAGGGAAGGAAAAAAAAAAATGATGAGCGAGTAAGATTCTCAAAATTTACTGAGGACTTTGAACTTTAGTGGAAAAAATTTTTGGAGATAATAGCTACCAGGGAATGAAGACACTTCATATTCCCGAGGAGTCCCAAGCCCATCTCAGCTACTCACAGATAGTTCCTTGGCTGGTGAAAAACAAAAATAGTAAGATTTAGAAATAAGCACATTTGTGTTGAGGAACTAGGAAAACATGCTTAGCCCAAAGGCGTTCAAATGCAATTTTTCAGGGCTAATCTGGCCCAAACATGGACCTTCATGTATTTTTCCTAATTAATGTCTGTGTTAGAAACCAGGGATCTCTACAGTTTCAAATATCCACATGATCAGTTTTCAGCATGAAAAAAACTAGTATCATATACCAGGCAATCTTGGGGGTATTGTTAAAAAAATAAGTAATTTTCTTTGTTTAGGTACATTTGACAGAAAATTTCTAACTATCCTTGTAACCACAAATGTATTCAATTTAACAACTTTTAAGTCGTCTTTGACCTTGAAAAAATTAAAGAGGAATGTGCCACTGACGTGGTTGATGGAGGCAGGGAATGTTCAATCACAATAAAATTTAAAAGGGGAAATTGAAAGTTTGCTTACATTTAAGGGGATTGAGTATTAAGCACAACAATAAGGGTTTCTTACTATGAAGCCCGTTAGAACAGGGAATTATGTATGAAAACTGGATTGTGGTGTTTCTGGCTCTGAACACACAGCAAAGCTCTGAGTCTCAGATTCCTTGTCTGGAAAGTGGGCTGAGTAATATCAATGCGAAGGGATAGTGTGTGCAAATACGCACAACCTATGACTAGCTATGCCAATACATTCTTAGCATTCAAGGTCATTAACAATAGCATTGCTATTTTATACTTATAAGCAAACACTCCAGCGTTTGTTGGCTTGTCACAAATTTGAAGAGGAAAGGCCTACATGGACACAAACTTTCAGGGAAGAAAAACAGAGCTCCATGTGGGATCTACCTCTGGTATAGTTATCATATTAAACATTTTGGAACTACTAATTTGGCAGTTGTCTCTTTTCTGGGATTTAAAAAAAATTACAAATTCTCAGTTCTGCATACCCAGTGTAGACATTTTTACATTTTACTTTGTAGCTTGCTTCACTGGTAGTTTCCTACAAGATCAGGGTTTGCTCCTCCCTGCTCTCTGAGCAGCCTCTGGGAGTGGGTATGGAGGAGAGAATCTCTGTTGTTCTGCAGAAACCCCCTAATCCTCTGTTTACCACAACATGAGTCTATTGCCATAGAAATGATAGTTGAGATCCCAGATTCAAGCTCACTGACTTCACAGCAGGGCCTTGTAAAAGGAGAAGCCACGCTAACAAAGGGAAAACACAATTTATCAGAATAGTAGGCAGTCTGTTGCCTTGAAAGAAAGGGTAATTGTCAGCATTAAAATAAAAATGCATGAATGAGCTATGTTGTTGGGTATGCTGTAGTTTATTTTCTGTGTAGTACTGCCCGACTAAAAGTAGTAATTTGAAATTTTACGTCATTTAATAGTTTGCTTGTAAAGGTCAGCAGTTTCCCTTGATTGCATTTGTTTCTTACTGAAATAAGAAACAAGCAGATTCTAATTAATCTTGTTGCACAACTGATGTTTCTGTGGTCAAAGATTTTCCCTTTTCATGATGTGCTGTTTTTGTTTGTGTGTTTATTGTGTGTTTTTGTTTTGTCTTGTTTCTATTAATAGAAGAAAGTGAACCTGAACAAGACACTAAAGGTATTTTTTTTTTCTTTTTGCCCTGCTTCTTTTAAAATGTCTGGTTCTGCCGTTATTTTTTTTAGGAAATAACACGTGATGTATGGGGAATGTTGTCAGCATTTGACCAAGTGTTATTAGATGGGCTGCTTTATTTTATAATGTATTTATTGACCATTTACTTTTATTAAGTAACCTGAAAATGCAAACAAAATGACATAAATCATCATGAGAATACAAATCTCACACAGATTGGAATAGAAAGGTACCTTTTGATTGAAAGCCTTTTTTTATGGGGGGGAGGGGGATGAGGGGGTGTTACAATTTTTGGAGGAACGTAAAAATGTTAAGATATCAGCTTAGGTTTTAATTATTACTACTCCAAGAAGACAAGTATGATGTAACTGCTTCAAACCAAACCAAATCAATCAAATTTAAATTAATTTTAATTGCCCACAGATACGTACATATATTTAGTGGAATATGTTTGAGGAAAATAGCTGGAAATCAAATTTTTGGGGGGGAACCCTACTTTGTAGAAAAAGAGTTTTTCTTCCAAGAAAGCACCTTCCATCCTGATTAAGATCCAAACTTTGTGCCATTCTAACCCAACCTTTTATGTTTTTTGGATAAGACTCGCAAGTTCTCATATAATACATTTTGGCACTAGGAAGAAACCTTAGGCTGGTAGTAATCGAAATAGCACCTCCTTATCTGAGCATCCCAAATAAGGTATTTGAGATACTTTTCTATTTCTAAACATCAGGGTGCTTATGGCCAAATTTAGATAAAATCATTTCACCTGCTCCTGCATGATTCTTTTTGTTTTTATTTGCTTTCTCTTCAACTCTGTCACTGCTGTTTAGAATCAAGTAACCTAAAAAACCAAACCAAAACAAAACAAAATCCTCTTTAAGGGACACTACAATAAAATAAAGAAAGGAAAAAAATGAGAGAAAATAAAATCCATGTGAGCTCATTGTGTCCTTTGAAATAATTACTCAGAAACAGAATTTATAAGGGACTTGAAGTATTCCTCTGGTCCTACTTCCTTAACAAGAAAGGAGAGGAAACTCATCTACAGCCAAACGGCTTGTTCCTTTTGGGACTTAATTAGGATTCTCTGCCCTAGGCTCTCCATTGCACCACCACTGCAATTTCAGACTGAATAATAGCTCCACCTCCTTACCACAAATTCAAATTATCCCTTAAAATGACAATCAATAGTAAGATTTATTATGTATCTGAAAGTGCTTTGGAAAATGGAAAGAGAGAAGGAGGGAGGGATGGGTGAGAATAAGAACATAATATAATTATGTTATAAAGGACTCTGGAATCACTGGCTGCTTAAGCCCAATTTTGAAAGTACAATTCTCAACCTGCAGTTGGCGCTGTAAATTTACCCAAGAGAAATTAAAGTCCAAAACTCATGAACAAATATCATGAGAGAAAACCCAGGGATAAATAGATTGCCCATGTCTATTTCCCATGATGCAGATGAACAGTAATTTGCTTGCTCACAGGAACTGGAGAATAATGGATAAAACTAAAGAAAGAATTGCATCCTGTTTTTTCTTTAAAAATCCATACCAAAACAGTCGTAAATGTTTTCCAAATTACTAAGTAATGTCGTACCCCGTCTATTAACTCGTTTATGTAACAAAAACACTTTTATGCTGTTTTGGATGCTAATAAAATGCACGACAGAGATATTCAATGAATATTTTACTTGATATGAAATATACCACATTACTTTTAAAACTGATGACCTAGAATGCATTTTCAGTTTGGGGCTACCAGCAAAGTAATGGGACTTTATTACTGAATTACATCTACGTTTATTATTACCAGTGTATTTTTATCCATAGAGGTTAGTCTGACATTTATTTTTAATTGCAACTGGCATTGCTGTTTTCAATCTTTAACAATATGGTGGAAATTCTGTCATCCCTCCTTTACCTCTTCTGCTTGGAACTGGTAACAAATGCAGATGGGTATAAAAATATCAGTTTTATTGATGATAAAGCTGGATTGAAAAATAAACCTTTCTACTTTTTCATCTAAGAATTAGACTAACATCTGTTTTCTCATCCTCCTAAGCCCCTCCCCACTCCTTAACCTTCCACCCCAAGCTGTAGGATGGAGAACCCCATACCCTTGTTGTAGGAGGATAGCTGGGAGAATGATGGCCCCAAGAGGGCTGAGATACTCATAACATAGACAAGTCCCTTTGTCCTGTCACACCAATCAGAACAGTCACTCATTCATTCAGTTCATTGATTCATTCACTCATTCAACAAATATTTATTGAATGCCTGCTATGTACCACGCAGGGCTCTGTCTCCCCACCTATCAATCAGCTCGGTTAATGAACAAAGCAAGCTCTGCCCTTGTGATGCTTACATTCCAGAGGAGGAGACAGCCAACAAACAAACAAATTGATTATTATGACATGGTGATAAGTGCTATGAAGAACCACAAACAAGGGTAAGGGAATGTGTTGAGAAACATTTTGATAAGGAGACATCTGTGACCTTCTTTGGGGGCAGGGGGAAATTGGCAGGAAGGGTGGAAGTCATCTTTTAATACTGAAGAAAGGGGGCAAGTTCCTATTTTATCTTCTGGCAAGAATGGGGTATGCAGAAAACAGTTCCCCTTTTATTCCTGGCCTTTTCCCCTCTTCACCCACTGGACTTAACCACATGTGTGGAGAAGCTGGGGCTGGTATACTGAACGAAGAGCATGTAGACTGTGACCTGGTGAATGAGGGGGCACAGGACACCCACACAGTCTTGGTAAGGAGCTCCCTCAGCATCCCAGCTCCCACTCTGGGGAAGTGAAACCCATGGGTTCATTGTGATTGAAGGCGTAGTTTCAACACACCCTCACAAAGGAAATAGAATCACAAGATTTATTATTTACAAATCCCAGAAGCCAGGGTCTGGGGAGCATGCAGTGAGCCCAGGGAAGGGAAGTCCTCTGACCCCAGTCACAGAGAAGGGGACAAAGAGTGGGGTAGCAAGTGGGAGCGCCTGAGTGGCTCAGTGGGTTAAAGCCTCTGCTTTCGGCTTGGGTCATGATCCAGGGTCCTGGGATCAAGCCCAGCATCAGGCTCCCAGCATCGGGCTCCCTGCATCCAGGCTCATCCAGGCTCTTTGCTTGGCAGGGAGCCTGCTTCCCTTCCCCTCTCTCTGCCTGCCTCTCTCCCTATTTGTGATCTCTCTCTGTCAAATAAATGAATGAAATCTTAAAAAAAAAAAAAAGAGTGGGGTAGCAATAACCTATACTTATAGGAGATTGGGATGCAGGATACTAACTTTTCTCAGGCCTCACTCTAAGTGGTTATTTTAAAAGTTGCCCAAGAAAAGCAAAGTGGGAGCTTACGATGGACATCCTACACTCAAGTCCTTATCTAAATGTCTAGACTCTGGATGTGGTAGGGTTATCATACTGTAAAATGCCAATGCAGCAACTCAAAAACACAAAGTCGTTTTTTCAAAAGGTGTTTTTCTCACCACACAATCAAACCCTGGCTCAGCCAAAGGTCTATCTGCCCTTTTGGAGGAGACCAGAAGTTTATTAGCACAGTCACACCTTCAGGAAGCCACTGCAAATGCCAATACTGCTCCTTCATGTACCATCCTGTGCCCCACTGGACACCACCCCCCCCCCGCCCCAGAAGGTTCTGATATGGGACAGAGCAATATATTAGGCAAATTCACTGCAAGGCCATGTTGCATCTATTTTATTTACCATCTCCCATTATGCATATCTGTGTTGTGCAATACAGATCATCAAAAGTTCTGCAGTGAGTCCAAATGATATTCCAAATAATATAATGCTAGCCAAAAGGGGGGAAAAAGCTGTAAATTAGAACAAAATAAATCCTCCCTTATTACTGCATTTCCAGGAAGATTTTACAGTCCCCAAATGAAAACTCTTGCCTCTATAAATTAAAGCAGAAACAGTGTCTAGATTTTACTCTTCTCCAATTTCTTAGTCTTCTTCACTTTAGCCAGAAGGCTGTCATTCAGGTTCAACGGTACAGAGTTCTCCACAGCAGCTGCTGGCTACACTTTTCCAGTACCTATGGGATTGAAATAATCCTACTCCCAATCTCTAAAAGATCCTGCTTTTCAGATTCTGAGAGGCAATGGGACCCGTAAGATGATGAGTACAGTAGCCCCTCACTCAAAAAATGTAGGATACATAAGTATAGTCTCAACCCCGAAAAGTTCTTTCAACCAAATCATGAAAGTGGACTCAGCTATGCTGTGCAACCGAGATCTCCACCACTGTTGCAAGAAAACATTAGAAAAGGAGAAAATACCTGAGAGTGGTCAGTCTCTGTCAATTGTCAAGAGTGCACAACCTGTGAGCTTAGACTGCGTTGGGAGAAATCTCCCATCAGGTGGTCAGATGGGTCACCATGTGTCACTCTGGTAAATCTGGAAAAAGTGTGCACTGCCTCTTCACTGGCTGGTCTGTTTGAGAAATTCAGAATTCCCAGGGAGGAGAGCCTCAGTCACTTAGTCTTGATTGACACGTCCTTCAGACTCATTCATTACACGACTTTTTATTTCCTATTTCACCTTGGAGCCCAGCTTTTCTGGAACTTCAGTCGAGGGACAGGCTTCACTCCCTCTTTAAGGTGGCATTTTTATCCCTGACTAGCAGGACTGGCTCCATAATTTGTAGCCCAGGTGCAAATGACAATGATTTTAATTCAAAAATCACAAGTAACTGCAAGAGAAGGATAGCAGACGGTTGAGCCAAGTATGAGCACCTCTTAGCACGGTGCCCTATGAGACCACACAGGGCCACTCACTTTTGGAGGCAAGCCTGCTGACCTCTACAGCTACTGCCACTCGCTCTGTTAAGAAATTTCTCAGGCTGTATGCATCACCTGCTAGGGAAAGTTTTCGAACATTCTATTTCAACTTGGAGTCATTCCTCATAGAATTTTGATGTAAAACAGTTGTAGGGGGACACTGGGGTGCCTCAGTTAGTGGACTGTCTGCCTTCAACCCTGATCCCGGAATCAAGCCCACAAAGGGCTCCCTGCTCAGCGGGGAGCCTGCTTCTCCCTCTGCCGCTCCCCCTGTTGTGTTCTCTCTCTCTCTCTCTTACAAATAAATAAATATAATCTTTAATTAAAAAAAAAAAAGGCTGTTGTCGATATTTCTGAGGCACTTAGGACCAACGTCTCTGCCAAATTTTCCTCCTCAGAGCCTTACTTTTCTTCAGTTTTGGGGTTTTCTAAAACTTGATGCTATTTAAGTGGTGGAAGGAGTGTGTATCTCACCACATGTTTTCTGGAGCTGTTGGGTTAGGCTCCACAGCAATTTTTCAAGATGTTATTATAAAACTTTCAATCTCACAAAAAAGTAGATATAGTACTATAGTGAACTCCCACATTCCCATGACCCTCCAGCAGCAATGATCAAGAGTCTACCAATTTTGTTTCCTCAGTTCTACTACTATGTTATTGTTGCTAGTTTCTTTTAAAGCAAATCCCAGACATTAGTTCAATCAACCAATATATACATTAGTTTAAGGATTTAAAAAAAAAAAACAAACATAATCACATTACCATGTTCATTACTCCACCCATCCCCAATTAGCACTAATTTCTTATACCATTTACTACCAGGACTGTGCAATTTTTATCCAGTTACCTCAAAATATCTTTCTACATCTGATCTGTTGAATAAGAATCCAAACAAGATATACACCTTTCATTTGGGGTTATGCCTCTTAAGTCTTTATAACTCTACAATAATTCCCCCGTACAAGTTATTTATTCAGAAAACTAAGTAATTTGCCCTACTGAATTGTCTATATTCTGGATTGGAATGAATTGCATCCCTGTAACATTGTTTAATCTATTCCTTAACCTCTGTTCTTTTGTAGGTTGATTAGACCACAGGACTTTTTAAAAGCAGGCTCATTTTGTTTGGGGGGGCAGATTCAGTTGTATTTTAAACATTTGGTGTATTTTTTTTAACCACCTGTTGCCTTAAAGATGGACCCTTCTTTGCTTTTCCTTTCTTTTGGCTTTTGTGCCCAACTCTGTATTTCTGACATGCTCTGCTAGACTCCATCTCTTAGAGTCCTCAATATCAAAAACGGGAAGTTGAATTAATCTGTACCTGCAAATCTAAAATTAGAAACTGCAAAAAGAATTTAGTTGTCACATCATATCTTCCCTGAACTTTCTCTCAGTTAATCAGCAGGGATTCAGTCTCAAAATATTAGTTACCTATTCTCCTGCTCACGCTTGGCCTAAAATATTTTTCTTTTTGGCCCAAAGGGCTCATCTCATTCTTTCAAAAGCTTGACAAATATTTTCTGTCCTCCCTCTATGATACAGTTGAAGATAAAAAGCATTATTTCCTTAATTCAATTAAATACTATTACTTTGGTCAGGCACTCCTTCTAGGTACTGAACAAAACAGGCTTGGTTTTTGGTTGCCAAAAACTTATAATCTACAGGAGTAGGGGAGAGGTAGACAATAGACAAATAAAAAATAACTTCAGATAGTGGTAAGGTCTGTAAAGACAATAAAACACAATGATGAAAAGTAAATGAGGGGGCAGGTTATACCTTCTATTGGGTGGTCAAGGAAGGCTCTTCTTAGGAAATGCCACTTAACCAGAGAGAGAATGATAAAAAGAACATGCCACATAAAGATCTGGGAGATGAGTGTTCTAGGCTGAGGGAAAGCATGGACAAGCTCCTAAGGAAGGAATGTAGTTAGACTGTCCTAGAGTGGTGAGAAACACAGGGTTCTAGAATAAATGGCTTAGAAGCCAGGGCATGGCATTTGGTATTATACTTAATACAGAGGAACGTGGAAGGAATTTACACAAGAGAACACAATTTGATTTGCATTTTTTAAAAGACCACTCCAGGGGCATTTGGGTGGCTCAGTCATTAAGCATCTGGCTCAGGTTATGATCCCAGAGTCCTGGAATGGAGCCCCACACTGGGCTCCCTGCTCAGCTGGGAGCCTGCTTCTTCCTCTCCCTCTGCTGTTGCCCCTGCCTGTGCTCTTTCTTCCTTTGTGTCAAATAAATGAATAAAATCTTTAAAATGAATAAATAAAAGATCACTCCAGCTTGAGCATTCGCTATAGGAGTCACTCACCACTTCTGTTTTCCTAACAGTTTTTGCCAGAATCCTGCGGGCTCCTGAATCCCACAATGTCACATTTGGCTCCTTTGTGACCCTGCGCTGTACAGCAACAGGCATTCCTGTCCCCACCATCACCTGGATTGAAAACGGAAATGCTGTGAGTGCCACCTGTATGGGGACTTGTCTGGGGGAAGACTCACTGGAGAGGAATTTCAGGATAGACCACATATTTGTGACAGTACCTTGACCTCTGTCATTGGTCCCACCTTACCTCCATTTTTCAAAGCCTTCTAGGATTTTCGTCCTAGAAGTCACTGCCCTTGAAACTAAGCTCCGTGGGTTTGCTTCTTTCTTTGTATCGTAACAGAAGAGTAGAAAATCAATTGCTTTTGTATAAAAGGGAAGAGGTCATAATTCCTTCCCATACAGGTAAATAATTCACACAAACCTCACCAGCTTAAGAATTAGTTCACTGGAGCTAGAGGCTACTTTGATGAAAACTAATTCATAATTAGAATCCCTAACTATCAATTCAACATTCTTTCATTTTTTATACTGATAATAATAACCATCATACATTAAGTGGTTATTATGTGCCAGGCTCTCTTCTAAGCACTTTACGTATAAACATTCATTTACTCATTCTACAAACATCTACTGATTATCTTCTGGGTATCAGGCACTATTCTAGGCATTACGGGTACAAGAGCAAACAAAATAAGTGAAATAAGTCAGTCAGAGAAAGACAAATACCATACAATTTCACTCGTATGTGGAATTTAAGAAACAAAACAGATGAATATAGGGGAAGGGAATGAAAAATAAGAGGAAAGTGAAGAGGGAGGCAAACCATAAGAGACAGTGAACTCTAGGAAACAAACTGAGGGTTGCTGGAAAGAGGTGGGTGGGGGATGGAGTTACTGGGTGATGGGCATTAAGGAGGGCATTTGATGTCACGAGCACTGGCTGTTATATGCAACTGATGAATCACTAAATTCTACCTCTGAAACAAATAAAAATATAAAGTATTATTTTCAAAAGCAAAACAAGTGAAGTTCCCTGTTCTCGAAGAGCTTACATTATGATGGGGAAAGACAAACAATAAAACAAAATAGGAAAATATTCTATGCAGACAGTGTCAAATAATGGACAAAAATAAAGCAGGGAAATGAGACAGAATGTGAAACCTTACAAGAAAGATTCCATTCTCAATAGAGTGGTCAAGAAAGCCCCATTTAAGTGAAGACATTTGAGCTATGATCTGAAGGAGCTGAGGAGGAGGCTGTGTAAATAACTATGGGAAGAAAACTGAGGAAAGTCTCTAAGAGAAAGTCGCACAAAGTATGGCAGAGGAATAGCAAGAAGGTCAGTGGGACCAGAGGTGAGTGAGCAAAAAGGAAAGGAGTGAGTTCAGGAGTAATGGATCATATTAGCTTATGCAAAGCACTGAAACAACTTCAGCTTTTATTTGAGTGAGATGGGATGCCATGTTAGGTCTCCTTCTGTTATCTGTTTTCCTACTGACCCTTGTTCATTGTGCTTTGTTTCCTTGTATGCCTTGTTATCTTTGACTACCTGCTATTCACTGTTTTGCAGGGGGAAAAAAAGGTCAGGGATTAATTGGAGATCTAGATAAAGGTACTTCTCTCATAAAGAATTTTTGTTTATTTTTGCCAAGGACCAGAGGCAACTGCTTATTTTGGACCATCTTAAACCTAGTTCAAGGTTTGACACTCCTTGGTCATCCCAGATAATTGTAACACAGTCTGCAGTTCTGCATGGGCTATTTCACTTGTAGTTCACACTGATAACTCTCTGACAGCTGATTCTTTGAGATTTTGATTTGTTGTACCTCTTACAACTTTTCATCTTTAGGGAACCTGAGTTTTGATTTCTGTCTGCTCACTCCTCAAAGGAAACAAATTTTTCTCGGTTGGAAAAATGTCTTAGGGAGAATAAAAACTTCTATATTTGTTACACCTGGTAGAAATATTTTTCCAGAATTTTAATTTTTTTCAGTGTGAGAGTTGGTTTGATAACCCAGCTAACCAGTATCTGAAATAAGAATCTTTCATGGATTATCACCATAATAATTTTTTATAGACTTTAACCACTTGTCTGTTTGGTTTGCATTTGATCCCTAGTTTCTGATACTCTTTATGAGGTTAAAGATGTTTATTTTAATCTTAACAAAATGTTTTTTAACTAAACATATGTTAAATTCTATAAAATGCCTTGTCATTAATTATTTTAACATACAATTTTTTCATTTTAAATTGGAAAGCTTCCTTTTCATTCTTTAAAAACACTGCTCCTTTTTTTGTTTGTGTCATTTCACTTTGCAGTTTTCTTTATGAATATTGCATCTATTTTCAAAAATGGGAATAGTCCAGTTTTGGGGGGCTATCATCCCCAGGTTTTGTTAACAATATTATGCCAGGCCTACAGAATCAACTGGCAAGTTGATGTACTTTCCTATGATATAGAACTCAAAGGGAGGAACTTGAGATGCAAATCTCTCTTAAACACAGGGACATTTTCCTCTATTATATCCTTAATAATTGTTTCTCTCTTCTCTACATTTTTTTCTATGCAGAGCATAAAGATTAGGAAGAATGTAGTTGTAACAGAAGTTCATCAGACCTCTATTAAATAAATTTACTTTAAAACTATAATCTTTCTAATCTTGATGCTCTACATATTTTTGTGGATGGACAGAGGGAGTCCTATGTAACCTGTCAACTTTTTCTCAGGCTCTACTGCCTACCATAAATGTCCCCCACAAGAACCCACTAAAGAAAATCTTATTCAGAGGCTCTAGCCCATGGACAGATGCCTCAGTCTAGTGCTGTATGTACACATAACAGTTCATAACATTCTTCTGCTACTTTTTTAACTCTCTCAAAATCTGCTCCTACTTATAGCCTTGTTATCTGAACTCTGGAATTTTCCATGACTCTATAGGGACAATTTATCCATTCTTCTCTCAGGGAAATTCAAGGTTTCAGCGACTTGGTTGATACTAATTTTTCTATCAACTGAGCCACATCTCTTTGTATCTTCTAGGAATTGCTGAAAATTTCTGCCCCTTTAATTATGATACCCTTCTACCTTTCTAGAAATTTATTTTTTCCTAATTTTAGGTTTGATTTATCTTTTGGGATTTCAGGTAGGAAAAGGAGAGCTAAACATGTGGGCTGAGGTCATCTTTGTGACTCAGATCCTGAGCAGGCACAACTTGTAATGTAATACAACCTCATTTAGTATCTTCTGTTTCTTGTAAGTCTCTTCAGAAGGGCAGGTTCTTTTCTCACCATTGGCACCTACCCCAAGCAGGCTCTCTGACTGTTTCAGTTCTTTTAGGTGATCTTACATCACTAACACTATCCCAATTTAGTAATTCTGAGGGCCTAACCCTAAGTAATAACCAGAGTTTCCAACTGCAATTCATGGGACCTTTCTTTTCTTTTCTTTTTTTTTAAGATTTTATTTTTAAGTAATCTCTCCACCCTATGCGGGACTCAAACTGACCATACTTGCACACTCTACAGACGAGCTAGGCTCCCTTTCTTAAGACGACTACATGCATCCACCTGCCTTCCACAAGTCCTGTGGTTAGCTGCTTCTCTCACCCTCACTCATTCACTCTTCCCCCACTTCCTAACTGCTATTTAAGACTCCTACAGATTTGGGGTTGGAAGAAGTGAGGAGCAGTAACTGAAGTGGAAAAGTTCTAATTTAACCGATACTCTTTTAGGTTGGCTTTCCATCACTGTGCCTGACAAGTATTTAAGACAACTCTTTCCATCACGGACACATTCAAGATTCTTGAGAAATCAAGGGATATTCAAGATGACCTCAGTGACTCATTTTCCTCAGGGCAGCCATCTCCTTCTTAGCCCCCAATTTGTTAGTTGATGGGAAGTCTTTCTGTTGGGGTCCCATCAATGCCCCAAAGAGATGTTTGGGGGAAGACTGAAAATAACTCCAATCCAGGTCTTCTATAGAACCTGTATATCCATAAACTCTTAGATCCAGACCACTGAACAGAGCTACTCCTTCTTTGCTTCTTCCGTTGGAGCTACTAGGCAGCCTGCTCTCCTTTCAGATTTTACAGGTGTGTATCAGATACATCTCTGCTGTGTCAACAAATTGCAGGTGTATCAGGATCCCCAAGACCACCCTCAAGTTTGATGACTCACTAGAAGGACTCGAAGAACTCAGAAAAGCCCTTATCCTTATGGTTATATTTTATTACAGCGAAAGGATACAGAATAAACTCAACAGTGGGTAGTCAGTTATTCTCTCCCTGTGGAGAGCACCTAATTCTCCAGCAATGATGGCAACATGTATGATGTCTTGTACTCAGGAAGCTCACCCAGCCACGGTATCCAGAGTTTTTCCCAAGGATCAGTTACAAAAGCATAGAGGGTTCACATGAATGACCTTAGCTAGTCTCCAACCTTTCCAAAGGTCAAACTGATACAGTATAGCCTACAGTCCCTGCTGAACAAAAAGAGCTATTCACCATAATTTGCACTGTAACATAAACTATCTGGCATGGCTCATGGTGTCAGATATACAAAGACACTCTTATGAGGCAGGATTTTCCAAGGGATGAGAGATTATCTCTTAGAAGCAAGTCAAAGGCCAGTTCTTTCTTTCAAATGTGCAGAGTTTGAGCACCTCAAGTCCACTTTACAGTTAACCCTTTACTACACAGCAGGGGACATATGCCAGCCCTTCAGTGGTCCTTCATACCTTAAGGAGAGGGAATGCTTTCCGAACCAGTCCCTTAGGTTGGGTGAAGATGGTTCTCACTACAGCTAAACAACTCAAACCTTGGTGAGTCAACTAAGGGGTTCTTGGCTATTTGTACTTTTCATGTCCTCTGGGATAGTCTCTCTCCAGCTTTTTAGGATCTTGGTTGCAGTGTCCACATGTTGTTGCATTACAGTATATTAACAGCAGCATTTTAAAGTCAAAGGAGTGTTCTAAATGAGGAGAAAAAAAGAAAGAGAAGAAAAGCAGGTGAGGAAAGTGAAGAGCCGTAGGATGCTAGACATGGGAAGGGAAGAAGGGTGGGGAGAGAAGTGGGTGGGAAACAAAGCACATCCCTGTGTGAAATTCTGGTGAATGTCGTGTACCAGGTAAAAGGTGCCAAATTCTTAGGCTACCTCAACTACTGAATAGGGTCATCCTGCAAGAGCAGTCTCTTAGGGACTTAAATTAATTTATTATTTTTGTTTTCTATTATTTTTGTTTTCACTATTGTTTGTGCTGAAGGTTTTTTTTCTGATATTTGAACAAAATTATTTTCTCATAATTTGTGTGTCTACCATGCATCTAAGTACCTACCATGCATCTCTTCAAAATAGAGACAGTGAACAAAATAATGTCACTTTATGAGCTTGCTGCTTGCGGGACAATAAATAAGAAGAAGTGAAGGGTCAGCAGACCTAGGTTGGAAATGGTCCTCTTCCACGCATGTTCATTGAAGGGAAGTAGACTTGTCTCTGAGAAACTGATTTTCCCATGTTTGTAATGACAGAGGTATCAGGTGGCTGGAGAAGATGATCCCTAATATGACATCAGGGGTATGGGTCTCGAATGTTGTTAAGTTACAGTCAAGGAACTTGTAGTTCCTGTTCTTCTTTAAGCTCTCTAATTAAACTTAATATGTCATTTAAAATTCAAATCTTATTTGGCGATCTGTTTTGTAGCTCTTCTGTGGAAGCTGTTGTTGTCGTCTTTGGCCTCTCAAGGTAGTGTAAAGATATGTTCTAAGAAAGCTGGTGGACTGATGATAGGACTCTACTTATTTGACTTCCTCTGTGAAAACAGGAATAAGAAAATGGAAAGACATATGCTTAAAAAAAAAAAATTAGTTTCCAAAGGCTCATATGAGTTTAAAACTAGAAGATACAGGATTAGCCTCTGTCGGAGTTCGGGAGTAATAAAAAAGCCAGATGGTTCGAATTAGTTTCAGTCTTATTGAGACCCCAACTTAATCATTCAAGATGTGATTCGCCAAAAGCAGGAAGCAAAATAGACCCACTGCCTCAGATTCTAAGGCAAGAATAAAATGAACTGATAGTGACTTTCTTCCGGGAAGAAAGCAAAAGTACATCTGCGGTTCTCATGGTCAGGGAGAGGGTTGCTCTTACAGCCAGCTTTCGGTTATGGGGCTACTGCCCAGGGCCAACTAGAAACCAAGATGATAGTGCTCGTGCTGACACAAATCTCAGGAAATGGAGGCAAGCTTGGGCATTTACTGTACAAGCAGCAAACCAGAAGAGCCTCCTGAGAACAGGGAAGAGCCCACAGCCCTGGTGTTATCTGGTGTGGACTGAACAAACATGAATGCAGAGCTGGGAGCTCACTGGCACAGAGTAAGACAGTTTGAGCCGTGGCTCTTCACTAAGGCACTACTAAGAACAATGGGTCCTCTAGAGGATGTGACGGCTCCTTTCCTCCCTGGCTCTGTGAAAATATCAGTAACCTAAACCTCGAGCACTGAAAACAAGAGAAAGGCTAGCTATATGCCCCAAAGTGATCAAAAATTATTTTGCTTTCTTCCTACAGAAATGTCATTCATTTTTCATGAAAACGTGTAGTCTTAGATGAACTTCAAAGTGAGCAGTAATATTCCTTTTGGTTTTACAACAATAGAAGTCGTAGTTTCATGCGGACAGAACACAGCTTACTCTTCTAAAAGAAAATAAGCTTGTATTTTGATAACCAGATTTATTTCAAGTTATACTGATCATATCTCCATTATTTTGGCATTCAAATGAAAAATGTCAAAAAATTACACGTCTCTTTTGTTCTTCCAATAAATACAGTTCCTAAAATATTTTAAAAGTTGAGCCATCTTAATTTGTTAAAAGAGTTTTATAAAAATAAACAACCAAATTATCTATACTGAAGATTGTTTCTGAATTTTCTTAAAGGGCAGCTCACCTTTATTTACTCATATTTTTTAAAAAGTAGTATTTTTGCTTCAAAGTCCATGAACTTTGGAGTCATCCTACTAGCTCTGTAAATTAAAATAATTATGTGTATCAGCTGGGATATATTATGTGGAATACTGCAGCAGCCAGATTAAAAGAGGTCACTATTTATAGTAATGTTGACCAGAAACAATATGGAAATTTTTCTCAGTCTGTTATCCCTTTTTCTATGATGCATAAACAGACATTTAAAACAATCCTATTATTTTATCTCCCAAAACATGGACCCTTCTGGGTCATACCCTACAGCTAGCTCCATGAGGTATTCTCAGCAAGCTGGAACTATGTATAAGACAAAGCCATCCGAGGTCTTCCTATGCCAAGGTCAAGTCGCGATGAAGTATAAAATTATCCGTAACTGTGAACAGATTCCCTCAAACCAGCATTATTAATGTATTAGTGGCATTTAAAAATATTCCACAGGTCAATACTAGTTTGCCACTTTCAAAAAGCTTTTATATACATATCTCAAGTGCAAATAAATACTCCTATTTATGATAGAGTTTCCTAATTGCCTCCTTGTCAGGTCACTCTCTCAAAAAGAGAACCCACATACAGAGCAGAGAGCTGCTTATCCAGCTCCTTCAGGTCAGTATGGCTGAGTGACCTACAGGAAATTACATATTTACTGTAAATACCAGACACAGTCACCTCAATTAAGCACTCAGTTTTGCCTGGGCATATCTTGGTCAAAACTCAGTAATAATCTGAACCTGAGGGGCAAGAAGATCAAAATGGAGGGCAAAGGGTTGTTTTTATTTCCAGGTCATCAAAAAATACGAAACTGTTGGTCAGGATGATCCATGAAGAAAGAAAAACAAATTCAAACTATGACTAACAAGGCCTGCTGTGCATGAGTCACAAACCGAATCAAGCAAGGCCTCTGGAAACAGGAGGAAAAGCATCTAGGAGCCACATCACAATCAAGCAATGAGCCTTGTCACTTGTTGGTCTCTTTGCTGAACTATTTCCATAGCTCGATGGAGTCTAGGAGAAGAGAGGTTAGCGGGTTTAAAACTCATCCTCTTCCCTACCAAGAGTGTCTCAGTGACCTTGAGGAGGAGTGTAGGAACGACTTTCTTAGGTGTGAACATGAAAATAGTGCAGTTTCTTCAACCTTGGGGATGACTCATTCCCCAATTGTGTCCTAGGCATTATGCTGACCTACTTCCTGAAGGAGGGATTAACCTTGCAAAGGGGGAAGGTGATTGTTCTACAGATCCCACTTCTATGAACTGGAAAGGGATTATATTTATAAATGAGATATCCCAATAGCATAAAGCGTGTTGAATGAGCACAGAGGTTTGAGGCCTTTAGCTTTTTTCTCCTTTGTTGCTTGGTTGCTAAAATTTGAGAGAGACCAAAATTGTATTTCAAATTGTTCTGCCTTTTCTAGCTAACTTGGAGATTCAAATCCGTAAGAGGTTGCGCTTCTGATAAATACGATAATGACGCATCCTATCTGAATCCCCAACTGAGTGTATGTCTCTTAAAGAAATTTTTCTCTCTGCCTTGTCAATTGCTCACAAAGTCCAGGCTGTTTATCTGGGGAAACCACCAAAGTATTTCTGACTTAAACTGATGCTATTCATCTGACTTAAACTGATGCTCACATGAAGTTTTTATCATAAGGATTGAAACCAGTAGTGCAGAGAAGGAATAAAAAGGCAAAGAAGCTCACTGGAAGAACTTCATGCTTAATCACTACAGAGAGAATTTGGATCCAAGACCAGCCAGCCACCTGGCAGCAGAAAGAAGCAAGCTGGTTTCACCACAGGGCTTCCCCTCCCCTTGTTAGTCTAACTGTGAAAACAGGCAAAAGAGCAAAATAACTGGCTCCAAATTGCTTATTTCCAGCCTCGTTCTCTACCATGGGACAGAGAGATCTTTCAAGGCCACCCCTCTGAGACAAGGTCAAGGTGAATCATGGTCTGATTCCTTAGTCATTCCATTCAAATTTCCCTCAAACTGGCATTTTCTCCTCATACAGTGACAATTAAATAATTATTGTTAACTAGAGTAGGAATTCTGACTCTGCAACCTCACAGAAAGTGCTGGGCAGCTGTCTTCCCCCAGAGCTGAAAGGATGGTGACTAACAACCACTTACATAAATTGACCTACCAGTTGGGCGCTAATATTGCATTGATATCCTGGCTTTTTAAAGACATTTGATTTTCTGATTTAAATGGTATGGCGTGATGTATGTCATGCCTTGGAAACAGAATTGGCTTTACAACCATTTTTCTTCATAACCGTCCATCCATCTGGTGTGCATTTGTGGGGAACTGAACACAAGTTAACCGTTTCGTAATGCTCACAAGTCTGTGGGTTGTCTGGGTGGTTTTGCTGATTTGGACCATGATTTCGTGATCTTGGCTGATCTAGTTCCTGTGACTGGCACATTGACCGGGGGCTAGTCAATCTGGAATGGCCTCACTTGTGTATCTGGTGGTTGTTCTTGGCTCCCAGCTGGGGCAATGAGGCTAACTGGGCCATGTGTTCCTCCTCCTCTACCAGGCTAGCTCTGGGTTGGTCACAGGAGGCCACAGGTTCCAAGAGCAACAAGAAAGTAAGCCACAATGTGCAAGACTTTTACAAGTCTGTTTCTGATTTTCTAAAACAAGTACAAGCCCAATTTAGACTCAAAACACACAGAGAGATGCTGCCTCTTGGGGGAAGAGCTACAAAGCTACATTGCAAGGTCATGGGCATAGGGAAGAAAAAGGTTTCAGCTATTTTTGTAATCTACCATGTGCCCTTTGATCATCATTTTGGTACTTTCTCTTTTGAGTCAACTGATGCAGCATATTAGGAAATCCTTGACCTAATTCTATCCATTTTTTTCTCCTTGACTCCACCAGGTTTCTTCTGGGTCCATTCAAGAAAGTGTAAAAGACCGAGTGATTGACTCAAGACTGCAGCTGTTTATCACTAAGCCAGGACTCTTCACATGCATAGCTACCAATAAGCATGGAGAGAAATTTAGCACTGCAAAGGCTGCAGCCACCATCAGCATAGCAGGTAGGATGGATTTCCACAATCGCATTGCTCCAGGAGAAGGGAGAGGTGGCACTATTCCACATCTCATTTGGGGGGAAATCTTTTTTCTTTTATTTTTACTCCAGTCCCCTTTGGGTGATTTCTTCCTCCTTGGGGACATTCCAGAGGTTGATCTACGTAATTGATCTTAGGCGATTTATTGCCTCAAAAACAAAATCCTCCAATACCTGTCCACGTGATGGGCAGCAGGTTCCAGAAGTTCATTTCTATTTCTTTTCTCCTCCTCCCTTTCATCCTCTTTTTTACCTTCCTCCTTCCTTTGTTCTTCTTTTTTTTTAATCTGTTTTTTTCATTTCCTTCTTTCCTCTCTCTCTTTCCTCCTCCTCTCTCTTTTTTTCTTTCATGGGGCTAATCACACTATCCAAGCTCTCAAAGAGTAACTTGGTAGATACTTCACATGGTTGTGCCAATTTCTGCAAGGCTTTTTCTTGAGGGCTTTTTTACTTAGGAGTATTTGATCTACTTTGTGGTCTTTCCCTTTCCTGTTTCAGGAAAGTGATAGCAAGACTTAGAGGTGTTTTCAAGGAAAAGAGCTGACATACAGATTTCTAGGATATTTGTGTTGAGTTATAAAGGTTTATTTTTAAAATGTAAATGCCCCAAAGCCTTCTGAGAACATTTGTGGAATTCCTAGAGATGGAAATAATCCCTGTATCAGGAAATGCCAGGCACGTTACACTCATAATGTGTCTCCTGCCCAAGGGTCAGCAGAGTTGCTTGGCCTCACATGTGAGGCAAGCACTGGTAGAAACTGTGCCCAGGGCCAGCTCCCCAGATCCCCGCTATGTCTTAATACCATGCCACTTCTTTGATCTTCCATGATGGGGAAATTCCTGATAATGTTTGTGATTTTAATATGAGATTGAATAGCGACCACAGATATATATATAGGGAACACTGGACAAGGCTGGCATTCTAACGCATGCCTATGAAGGAAGGAGAAGATTCTAAAATGAAGGATCCCTTCTGTCTTCTCCAGAGATATACCTGCTTTTAGTACCTTGAGATATCATATCAATTATTCTAGAATTTCCACTGATGGGAAATCACTTCTCCTAGAGAATGGTTGAGAATTCTAACAGTGAATTCAACTCAATTGAACAAATAATAAAACAATTATTGTTTACATAGCACCTTGTTGATAAAATACTTTTGCATGCATTTATTAAATACTAGATTCAAGCCATCATTAGGTAGAATAAAGGATGCAAACTTAAGTAACAAATGAGATAGTTAGCAATGGAGTCCCTACCTTCCAGGGCCTCTCAATCTAGAAAGGAAGTCAGCCAGCCATATACATTATGGCACGGGCTATGTTCTACTGCAGAAGCACAGACAAAAAAAACAGCTGGCTAGCAAGCTCAGAGCGTGATGGAGACTGGAAGCGAGATAAAGAACGGGAAGAAAGGTTTGAAATGGCAGGTAAACAGCCTGAGTAGGTTGGATGTATTCTTCAATCAGTGGAAAGTCATCTAATTATTTTAGAGGAGACAAGTGATACACTCAGATATATCTATTATCAAATTAACAGATGCTGGGTGTAAAAGACTGGGAGGCACGGCATGCAGTCAGGAGGCTATTCCAGGAGTCTAGAAAAGTAACAAAGGTCTGAACAACTGCAGCGATTAGTGCAGAGAGGAGGAGAGAGATTTAGGAGACCCATCAGGGTAGAAACGATAGCACTTGAGAGGTGCCTGGGTGGCTCTGTTGGTTAAGTGTCCAACTCTTGATTTTGGCTCAGGCCATGATCTTAGGGTTGTGGGTTCAAGCCCTGTGTCAGGCTCCGCACTGGGTGTGGAACCTGCTTAAAGAGTCTCCTTCTTCCTCTTCCCTCTGCCCCCACCTCTGTTAAAAAAAAAAAAAAAAAAAAAAGGATAGGATTTGAATGTGCTGGAATGTAGCCGTGTACCAGATGTGAGAGTTTGAGGAAGGTGTCTAGGACAAATAATAATAGATAAAACAAAATAAAATAACAAGAACATGAGGAGGTCCCGGAGATGAAAAAAATTAAAATTTTAATGCCTTTGAATAGCCTGGAATTATTCTAGTCTCACTATCTTATGTTTTATTTGATATTTGATCAGAAACCAATGTTAAATAAATACCTTTTTGCAGTATCTATCCATCCCTCCATCCATCCATTTATGTAATGTGTGTGTGTAGAGAAAGAGAGAAACATTTACATGCGAATATTCATATCCAAGAAAATAAACCGATTTAATCTAGTTTAACCTACATGTCCTCAGGGTGGAAGAGACAAAATAATGTTGCTAATCTTAAGAGCATTTCATTTTAGGTAATTATTCCCTTACTCACATATTGATCCCTTGCCAGGGCTCTTCCCCCCCTTCCTCCCCTCTCCCCTAGATAGCAGGAGAAAAGGGACTTGGAAACCTGCAGTGGTGACCTCTGCAACAAACCCCTACCCCAGCCTCTGGCGAAGTCTACAGCTGGAGAACTTGTGATCTCAACTCTTGGCTTTGTTAGGACCCAGAGGACACCCCTGGCTGGTTCAGCACCTTTGAGTCTCCTCCTATAACAGCACAGTCCTCTCCATCTCTGTCACATCCTTCATCAAGGCCCTCTCTGGAGTCTACTTTGCAACCTCTGCGACTTGGTCACCCTGTCTCTCCCTGCAAAGGCATGTCTGCTGAATTCCAATTCAGCTCCTTCCTTATCCCTCATGGGGCCTGAAGTAACTTCTGGATCACTTTCATGTTATGCATAATCCATTTGTTATACAAAATCCAGGAGAGATTCAGCCCTATTGACCCAATTCTGCTGTTTACCCAATCATGTCATGCTACCATTTTTAGACAATGTGGCCAGACCATATCCCAGTAAGGGATGCCTATAGGTTCCTTGCTTCTAGAGATCCAAATAAGAACTAGGGGAAAGTCTCTCTGCTTCAGTTTTTTCCTTAATTTATACCTCTCTTTTAGGATTTTGGTTCAGAGAAAGCAATCTATAAAATGCATCCAAATTCTTTTTTTTTTTAAGATTTTATTTATTTATTTGACAGAGAGAGATTACAAGTAGGCAGAGAGGCAGGCAGAGAGAGAGAGGAGGAAGCAGGCTCCCCGCCAAGCAACGAGCCCAATGTGGGACCCAATCCCAGGACCCTGAGATCATGACCCGAGCCAAAGGCAGAGGCTTAACCCACTGAGCCACCCAGGCACCCTGTATCCAAATTCTTAATTCCTCTACCTTCCTTCTTTCCACAACATACCAAGCTGGAGAGATTCCCCCTTTATCGTGGCAACTTCAGGGGCTACCGTCGTAAGTACAAAGATGAGCATGAAGGCAGTGCTATGGCAATAAAGGAGAATCTAATATAACAGGTGTATCTACATCACACCAAGGCAGATTCACTGCATGGACATGATCTTTAAGATGCTGAAATGACTACAGAGCATGACTGCCACTGTACTGGATACAGCAACATTACCCCTTCACCCCTGACCTAGCTGATCCAACAGCATTAATAAATGGAATACACCTAATGAGAGCCCAATCCAATGCCATTAATAAATGGAATATACCAACAGAGAAGGCAGTAAAGCTAAAAGAGTAACGGTATCTTCTGGTGGTAAAAAGAACCTTAAGTTATGGCAAGCAGCAGAGAAAGGCAGTGCTTCAAGATGAAGGGAGAAGTGGTCTTAGGCATCAATGCTGAGAAAAGACCAGAGTGAAGATGGAGGGCATCAGCAATGGTAGCTTGGGGAAGAACAGTACTAGTGTTTGTATGGGGGAAAAAATGATAGAAGCAATTCATGGACTGGTATACAGCAGCAGTGAGGACTTGAAATTTCCTGCCGCACAGATGAGGAGTAGTAACCTCAGTAAGGGCAATGGTCAGTTAGGCTGGAACCAGCAGTGACTTGACTTTAGCTAATGGGCCTGGCAATGCCTACTTAACAAGTGTTAGGTGATGTATGTGAACCAATAAATGTGAATCCTTCTGCACATGGGAA
The DNA here is from genome assembly GCF_010015895.1 of Lontra canadensis. NCBI lineage: Eukaryota > Metazoa > Chordata > Mammalia > Carnivora > Mustelidae > Lontra > Lontra canadensis. The sequence goes on from NW_022631013.1 coordinate 24,973,693, forward strand.
AAAAAAATGTTACTAAGATGAATGAAGAGAGACTCCCTTAAGGAGCTAATTCATAAAAAGCTACAAGATCCTTTTGCTCATCCCCTGATCAGTTTTTCCTGTTGGATCTCATGGACTATGAGGCCTGAAGCTCCCCTACACTTCCTAAAAATTTCCCCAGGCAGATCTAATGAGGATGTCTCATGAGTGCAATGGTGTATGACTTTTGAACACCAGGAGACATCTGCCATTTTGTCTACTCCTTGACCCTTTCTTTTCCATTATGTCTGCAAGATGCCTCACAATGCTCCCAGTGCCATCAAGAAGGAAATTGCCTCCTGACCCTAAAGGGCTCCCTGAGGCAATATTCTAGGAAAGTGAGGCCACACTGGTGAAAACAAGATCCATGGAGCCACTTAATTCAGAATCATTTTAAAGAAGCACGAGCTTATGCTCCCCAGGCCTCCCAGAGCTTGAATAAGGCATCTGTTTCCTCCATTCCTCCTTTCGGCCCCTCGCTTCTCTGGCCTCTGATGGCCTCTCATGGCCTCAGAAGTCCAGAGTTTTGAGTCAGACATGGTGAGCTTGACATTCTGGAAATGCTTCCTGACCCCAAACTCTCCCTCCTCTCATTTCAGCCATCTCCACCCTCCCCTGCCTCCTTTGTCACATTCTCTGTGTTTCACTTTGAAGCTTTTACTCCATCTGTTGATTTACTCATCCCAGCAGGAAAAGTGGAAATAGAAAAATCTGGTCTAGCGCTTAGGATTATGTCTAATGATATTTCTAGTGTTTGAAGGAAAACAAAAAATAAAGATCAGCCTTCATTTTCCCCAAACTCTTCCATGTGGAGGCCCAAATCCTCATGCACTGTTTGAGAAATGTGATATACTTTTCTGACTCATTTACATTTGCTGTTAGTCATCAAAAGGAGTCAGGAAAATTTTGGAACCTCTCCCTATGAACCAGGAAGTTGCATTTCCTTCCAGCCACAACCCTGAAAGGCTCAAGTTGCAATTTAAAATCACCAGGATACTGGGTATTTGGCTAGGTGCCTTCTCTTTGTCATTAGAACCCTCGGCTCTGTGACAGAGACCAACAAGACAGTATATGATGCCTGTAATGAGCATAATTCTGGAAGAGCCAGATGGCACCAAAAGAGGCACCGGTACTAATTCTACCAAACATTTAAAAGAAAAATTAACACCAATTCTTCTCATCCTCTTCCAAAAACTGAATAGGGGTAATACTCTCAAACTCATTTTATGAGGCCAGCATTACCCCAGTTCCAAAGCCAGATAAGGATATTACAAGAAAAGAAAACCACAGACCACTTTCCCTGATGAATATAGATGTAAAAATTCTCAAGAAAATATTAGCAAACCAAATTCAACACCACATTAAAAAAGAGCATTTATCATGATCAAGTGGGATTGATCTCTGGGATGCAAGGACAGTTCAACATGCACAAATAAATAAACGTGATACACCACATTAATAGAATAAAAGATGAAAAATCATGTGATCATCTCAATAGCAGGACAAAAGCATTTGAAAAAATGCAATGTCTTTTTATGATAAAAATGCTCAACAAACTGGGGATAGAAGGAATACAATAAAGGCCACATATGACAAACCCACAGCCCACATCATACTCAACAGTGAAAGGTTGAAAACTTTTCCTTTAAGATCAGGAACAAGACAAGGGTGCCTACTCTCACCACTCCTATTCAACATAGTACAGGAAGTCCTGGAAAGAGCAATTAGGCAATAAAAAGAAATAAAAGGCATCCAAACTGAAAAGGAAGAAGTAAAATTGTCTGTTTGCAGATGATATGATCTTATATAGAGAAAATCCTCAAGATTCTACAAAAAAAAAAAAAATCATCAGAACTAATCAACAAATCCAGCAAAGTTGCAGCATACAAAATCAACACACAAAAATCAGTTGTGTTTTTATACACTAACAACAAAACATCTGAGAAAGAAATTTTAAAAAATCCCATTTATAATAGCATCAAAAACAATAAAATACTTAGGAATAAGTTTCACTGAGAAGGTAAAAGATCTCTATGTTGAAAACTACAAGATTTTATGAAAGAAATTGAAGACACAAATAAATGAAAAGATATCCTGTTTCATGGATCAGAATTAGTATTGTTAAAATTCCCACATCACTCAAAGCAAGCTACAGATTCAACGCAATACCTATTAATACTCCCATGGCATTTTTCACAGAAATAGAGCAAACAATCCTAAAGTTCACATGAGACCACAAAAGATTGTGAACAACCAAAGCCATCCTGAGGATGAAGAATAAAGCTGGAGGCATCACACTTCCTGACTTTAAACCATACTACAAAGTACAGAATTGTCATAAAAAGAGATTCATAGACCAATGGAACTGAATCAAGAGCCCAAAAATAAACTCACATATATATGGTCAATTAATTTACAGCAAAGAAACCAAGGATACGCAATGGGGAAAGAACAGTCTTTTCAGTAAATGGTCCTGAGAAAACGGGGTAACCATACAAAAGAATGGAACTGGACTCCTCCTATCTTACACCATACACAAAAAAACAACTCAAAATTGATTAAAATCCTAAACATAAGACCTGAAACCATAAAACTCCTAGAAGAAAACATAAGCAATAAGCTTGATATCAGTCTTTGTGAAGATTTTTTGGATATGCACCAAAAGCACAAGCCACAAAAACAAAAACAAACAAATGGGATTACATTAAACTAAAAAGCTACTGCACAGCAAAGGAAACCATCCACAAAATGAAAAGGTTTCCTATGAAATGGGAGAAAATATTCTCAAATACGTATCTGAGAAGGGATTAATATAAAATATATAAACAGTTCATACAACTCAAAAGCAAAAAGACAATCCAATTTTTTTTTTTTTTTTTTTGAATGAGCAGAGGATCTGAACAGACAGTTTTCTAAAGAAGACATACAGATGGCCAACAGGACATGAAAAGGTGCTCAACCTCACTAATCATTAGGGAAACGCAAATCAAAACCACATGAGATATTACCTTACAACTGTTTGGATGACTATCAAAAAAAAAAGATACGAGTTCGTAAGCATCGGCAAGGATGCGGAGAAAAGGAAACCCTTGCGCACCGTTGGTGGGAATGTAAATTGGTTCAGCCACTATGGAAAACAGAATGCAAGATCCTTAAGAAATTAAAAATAGAAGAGCTGTATGATCCAGCAATTCTACTTGTGGATATTTATCCAAAGGAAATGAAAACAGGATATCGAAGAGGTATCTGCACCCTCATGTTTATTGCAGCATTATTCACAATATACGGAAACAGTAGATGCTAGTTACAAGATATGGAAACAATCTAAGCTTCTGTCAGCAAACTGATAAAGATGTGATATATATAACAGACCCCATTGTGTATCTTACCGTGTCTCATATACATATATACATATAATGTGATACTATTCAACAATGATAAAGAAGGAAATCTGGCCATTTGGGACATGGATTAAACTTGAGGGCATTATGGTAAGTGAAATAAATCAGAGGGAAGACAGATACATATGATATCACTTATGTGTGGAATCTGAAAAGTCTAACTCATAGAAACAGAGTACAGTGGTAGCTACCCTGTGCTGAGCAGTGGGGGAAATGGAGAGATGTTAGTCAAAGGGTTCTAACCTCCAGTTATAGGATGAATAAATTCTGGGAATCTTTGTCCATATGATAACTATAGTTAATAATGCCGTATTATATATTTGAAAGTTGCTATGAGACTAGATCTTCAATGTTCTCACCACAAAAAAAGAAATGATAATTATGAGACATGATAGAGTTGTTAGCTAATGCTAAGGCAGTCATCATTTTGCATTATATAAGTGTATATATAAGTGTATACCTTAAACTTACACAATATCATAATTATATCTCAGGAAAGCTGGCCAAAAAAAAAGAAAGAAAAAAGAAAAGAAAAGAAAAAAGAAAGAATGAAAAGAAAAGACAAAGGGATTCAGTAGAGGAAAAGTTTGTATTTCCCATGCTCAGTGACATTAATAGGTCCTTCCTGGAAGACTGAGGTTCAGCATTCCATCTATTCTTATCCAGTCTGAGAGTACAGGAATGAATCTGTATTCCAACATGTCACCCCTCACTCCACCAACACTCCCACCCCCTCTATCTGCAATGCTCCTTCTCTGGACTGACCTCAGGATCTGGGGCTTCCAGTCACTGAATTTAAAACTCAAATGAATACATGGAACATAACCAAAATTGGGTGTAGGGCGGGGTCTGATGTAGTAGTATTGGTATGCCCCACCCCGCCAATGGGCCACATAATTATATACTCTATGAGCATTGATAGTTCACACTACTACCAAAAAAAAAAAAAAAAACCAATAGAAGTTTGAATTATATTTTCACCATCGATAATGGCTAATTGAAATGTACTACCCCGTTCCACGACGGACTCTCTCCTGCCTGAGAGTCATACTCCGAGTCCCACCCCCATGCTCTTCCCGGTTATGAGACACGTGGAGAGGCCTCAGCACACGACCAGCTTTACCACCCAGTGCTTCATCCGGGATAGGGCGAGTGCTCTGACCAACAGAACAGACAGTGACCACGGGTGTTTCACGGTGGCTTTATCTGGTTTCAAATTAATTAAAGGTGTTTGTTTTTGTTTGAAATGAAAGGGAAAAGAATAAATGCGTAACAGCCAGTAGCCACTCTAACTGCTCTCAGCTGTTTTGCAGGGAGGCGGAAGAGGCAAGCTTCTTTTTTTATCCCCCCTCACCATAGCACAAACCCTCCCCAACTTACAATCAGGCAGCTCTCCCATATTAAAGTCACTTCGTGTGTCAGAAGACAGAGTTTTACTGGCTTTTCCAGGTAATTTTAAGGATACTACACTTATTGAGGACGGTTGGCAATTTTTGGAATCTTAAAAATTATCTAGTTTGAGATCAAAGCACTTTGTTTATAACTGTAACCTTCTTGGACCCTTCCCCTGCTCCCCACCTTCCAAGAGAAAATGTGACTGGAGGAACTTCTGTCACAAACACACGGAAAACTTCTGATTCTCTTACTATTCTTGACACATCCAGGCACTCCTGAATTAGTTTCATTTTTCCTTCCCTACTCATCTTTGAAATAGAAGCCTACTTAGCTTATTATTTCCTCCCAAATACTACAGCTTCGTTCTCTTTGGCACTGGCACATCTTCAGGATCTCGAATCATCCTTTTACATCTTAAACCGAGGGCTCTCTCAGATACATAACCTTGGCCTCCTGTTAGAGGCTGCCTTAACCCCTCCAAAGTATATGCCATTTTCACTAGAAGAATTTCCTGATGTCTCCTTTCATCTTTCCTCTCTGCACAATGGCAGAACTACCTTGCAGCTTGGGTCCTGTAAGTGCTTTCTATAGGCTGATTTCTCATCTTTAGGCTGTTTCCACGATATGAAGTCTCTTGGTGGCCAGTGGAGGGGAACTGGGAGCTCTGACACTGCCTGGGCTGATGATGCCAGTGGTGGACCCAGCCTGAAAAGAACACAGTTCCCGGAGACTCTCAGTTTTCTCTTATTAATATCCTCCAAATCTGCCTGTTAATGCAGTGTCTGGCTTCCTAATCAAAGAAAACTTTCCAGAAATAGGCATTAGAGGTATCAAAGCTATCTCTTGCACATCTTAAGATTCAAATGTACTAACTTTTGTTTCTTTTCCTCTTTAATGTGACTTCCGGTGGGAACTTCCTTTCCTGTTCATAGAATGGAGGTAAGATAGCAGTTGTGACATCCATGTTTTGTTGTGGTGTTTTTTATTTGACCTGCCCTTTATTGCTATTTGCTGAGTACAGTGATCTTTCAGGAACTTTCTAATTTCTAATCTCTTATGCGATGATAATGAAGATGAAGATAAGTCACATCTACTAAATACTTACTGTGTATCAGACACTGCTAAACAAGAGCTTTACATGCATTATTTAATTTATCCTCAGGACATCCATAGGAAACAGGTACTATTATTACCCCTATTGCACAGAAAAGAAACTAAGAGAGTTTCTTTGAAATGGAGAGTTCCAGTGACTTACACAAACGGTAAGTGATAGGCTTGGAAACTGAACCCAGAACAGACTCCCCAATTCTCCCTCATAGCTTTATCTTGTAGATAAGAAAGTGTCACCTTGTAATATAACATTTTGCAATGTACAGTGTTTTGTTTTCAGTAAAACTGACTTTCCTAAAAACTCTATGAAGCATTATAACTGTTTTTATCTAATCTTGTAGGTAACAAAACCAAGATTCAGAATGATCATTTAGTAATCATAACAATGATAACAGCAGCTAAGTTTGTGGTACATTTATGATCACCACTTTTCTCATATTAATATTTCAGTGATTTTATGGAGCAAGACCTATTATCATCCGTATTCTTTCATATGAGACACGTGATGCACTAGATAGACCAAACTATAAACTCTCAATCTGAGCTCGGGTACACAGACTCAAGAACTTAGATTTGATAACTACTATACTAACCCAGATAGCACGGTAACTGAGCAGCACCTAGAACTTCAACCACTGATTCTAATTCCATGGAATAAAATAATTCATTGCATAAGAAAGTTTGGTTAGTTCCTGATCTTGTGCCAATTCATGTAGCTTTGATGCATTCGTTCACTTATCATAGTTAAGATTTTATTTATTTATTTGAGAGACAGTGATTGATCACAAGCTTTGGGGAGGGGGTAGAGGAAAAAATTAGAATTCCCACTGAGCAGGGAGCCCGATGCGGGACTCGATCCCAGGACCCTGGGATCATGACCTAAGCTGAAGGCAGACATTTAATTGACTGAGCCACCCACGCACCCCACTTATCACAGTTCTAAGAGACAGTACTGTCCTTAAGGACTGTACAGTGAAACTGAATATCTTCTGAATGGATATACAATATAAATGTGGTAAAAGTTAAATTAAAATGCAGGCTGAAAAGAAAAGAGATGTCATCTTTCCTTTACATGCCATTCAGCACTCCTGTCCTTCCAATGCATTTTTAAACCACTTACTCTATTTCCGGCACTATATTGGAAAGTGGAAAAACAAAACAAGTTGTATGTATTCACTGCCCCCAAGTAATTTACTTTTGAGTAGGTGTACATGTATGCACACACACAAAACATAATAATGGAAGCATGGACAAATTCCAAGGACTCCAGGACAGAAATAGATCATTCAAATGAAAGTAAATGCAAATGAAAAACCAAAAACCTATTAGTATCAATAAAATTTTAAAAATTCCATACTGTTTTTCACTTGTGATAACATGGGCAATCTTAAACCACTGGTAGAGAGAAAACTGCTATAACCTTTCTAAAGAGCATTTGGCAGTTCTTATCAGAGCCTTAGATGGCTGTTCTGTTGACTGGATAAATCCAGTTTTAGTGATCTATGTTAAGGAAGTAAGTGTATGAACAAAACAAAATTGAAAAAAAACACTATTATTAATGAAATTTATGAGCAATGTCGGTATTAAGGGAAATTGGTGAGATTAAAAACCATGCTTTTGAAAAATATAATAGCACAAGCAAATGTTTAATTATATTATTAATTCTTATATTATTAATAATGCTTGTTATAATCATGCTAAATAAAAATGCAGGATACAAAAAGACATTTACAGAATAATTCAAATATACTGTATATATAAAGTATGCATACATACTATACATTATATATAACACTATATATTACACTTACATATATACTGATTATAACTGATATACAAATATATAAAATATATACAGTGTTTATATATTTGGCTAATATAATTTTCAAATTTTTTAAACTTAAAAATGCTTTCTTTACATCGTCAGTTTTTGCATCTTTATTTAACACGAAAACTCGGTACTAATTTTAGAAGAACTACAAGAGGTGTTTCACAGAGGAAACCATGTCCTTGAGGACACTGGGTTTGGTATTTCAGAAAAATGACATTTGATCTATGCCTTAGAGCAGGGATTGGCAAACCCTTTTTCTGCAAAAGGCCGGATATTAAATATATTTGGCTCTGTGGACATGCAGACTCTGCTGGAACTGCTCAGCTCTGCTACTACAGAGCAAAAGCAGCCACAGACAGCTCAGAAATGGCCGAACTGGCTCTGTTCTAAGAAAATGTTACTTATGGACATGGAAATCCGAATGCCATACAATTTCCACTTCTTCTGATTTTTTTCAATCGCTTAAAAATGTGAACATCATTCTTAGCTCACAGGCAGCATAAAGACAGGCAGAGGGCAGAATGTGACCTGTGGGTTGCATTTGCTGACCCCTGACTTAGAGAATGAATCAGATACAAAGACAATAGGTATGGAAAGAATAAAAGCAATCCCAGTTTGCTTTGCGGATTCAAAGAGGTGTAGAACGCCACCATCACACTTATTGGGGAAGCACAGTTGCCGTAGGCAGTTGCTCTATAAGGAAAGATCTACCTCTAGAGTAGATCTCCCTTATCCACAGGTGATATGTTCCCAGACCCCCAGTGGGTACCTGGAACCATGGACAGTACTGAACTCTACAAATACTATGGGTTCTTTCCTGTATATACCTATGATGAAATTTAATTTATAAATTAGGCATAGGAAGAGATTAACAGTAGTAATAATACAGTAGAACTGGTATAACAATATCCTGTAATAAAAGTTGTGAATGTGGTCTCTCAAAATATCATACTGTACTCACCCCTCTTGTGATGATGTGAGATGAGAACATGCTTACGAGATGAGACGAAGCGAGGTGAGTCGCAGGTGTGATGACCTAGTGGGAGGCTACCTGTGACCTTCCCACCGTGTGTCGGGAGGAGCAGCATCTGCCTCTGGACTGTGGTTGACCGAGGGTGACTGAAACCAGGGACAGCAAAACCATGGGTGAGGAGGAAGTACTGTGCCAGGGGACAGTTAGAGCTCTCTGGTGTGCCACCGCTAAGGAGGCCAGGAAAACCCGTGCGAGTTTCCATGGGACGCGTGGAATTGCTTTAACCCAAACCAGCCCCAGCTGGCCGTCTGGATATGGCCCTGGACAAAGTACTATGTGTTCAAAGGAAATAGAGGACTCCCTCTTAGAAACTGCGAGATCACAAAGAAAAATGCCCTACTGGATGTGGTTCACACCTGTCGAAGCAGAGAGAAGAGTAAAAAGTGTAGGGAGAATCCTTTAAATATTCAATTTGACCAAGGAGAGTGATCTAAGTTAAAGGCGGGATTTGAGACATATATCCGTCATTGCCGCTAAAAGAAACACTGTACAGAAAGGGAAGTCAGCCGGATTTCATTCGTCAGGAGGCAAGAGAGGGGCTGGCTCCACATGCAATATGAACGAGCATTTTTGGAGCCTGTCTGGCAGCCCATTCCAAAATAACCAGCATTCTGTGAACAGACCCCCGTGACCTCTGCCCCACTATTTGAAGGACCAACAGGACCAGCTGCTTCTGGTGCTACTCCACTGGCAGTTCCAAGAGCTGCAAGCAGAGGAACCCAACTGTAGTTGGACAGTTCACTTGCAAAAGATAGCAGAGGACACCAGTGGAAATTCTTTGCATTCATCTTGTCCCCCAGTTTTTGCTGTGAGCTTCTTTTAATTTTAAGCGATAGGCTTAGGAGGAGGAGGGACCATGGCCCCATACACTTCCATGTCTTGCCTCTGAAATTTGATACTATGAAAAATTAGAGGTTTATGACGCTACAAAAGAGGAGAGGAAAAGGGAGCTGTTTAAACTCTGAAAGTGTAACTGGGAAGTCTCTATATATGTACATGTGTATGCATATATATATGTGATGCATGTGTGTATATGTAATACATATGTATATCCTTTATTTGTAGAGCTGATCTTAGCATGGATACCCTTCCAAAGCTAAGTCTTTAATGCTCCTAGGAACATCACAGAGGCACAGAAAATTAATAAGAACCATATTCTTTATATTTCATGTCTTTTCCCAACATGCAAAGGGTTTCCACTTCTCAGAAAAGGCTACTTCTCTGCAAGCTGGCAGAAAGAAGAACCAAAATTATAAAGCAATAACTCATTTCTATTCAAAACTTATTCTGCTTTTCTTTGGTCTGTTATTTTTTTTTCCTTTACATTATATAGCTAATAAATAAATGAGGACCCAGTACTATCAGGCCAATGGAGGTTGTTCCAAAGATTTTTCTAGGTCATTTATTAAGAAAGGCAGCAAATATACACAGAAAGAGATTATTAATTGTCAATAATCCTTATTTTTGAGGTTATTTTTATTAATTTTTCTTTTGTGCACCTTTTCTGGGATTGTCTTTTTTCTTTTTTCTTCTTTTTTTTTTTTTTGCTTGTATAACTAAAGGAAAAATCATGAATTTTTTTAATTTAAAAAATATTTATGGAAAAATAAAGACAGTCAGTGCTTAACATGTGACAGCAGAACCTGGATGAACAATTCTCAGCTCAGAGGTACTTGGGGAATATTTAACTTTTCCATGACCAAATTCTTGTGTTAAAGGAAAAGAATCCCACCTGCTTTTATCTGTCCCCCCTTTATACCAAGATATTATATTAATATGTGAGACAATTTAGTAAACCAGTTTGAAGCACTTCTGGTTATTAGGTATTGTTCTTTGGTTTCTTAAAGTACGGCATCCTTGCCTTTCTTGAACTTTCTTAGGGTTATCACAGACCAGGATTCCCTACAAGACTGGGACATAAGCTATTTCTCTGGGTTTTTGCTGAACCTTTCCTGGCCCAAGTTTTCATGACATCTTTGGTTTCTAATTCAAGGCCTTCATTTTTAAAAGGAACTACAAACTACAAATAATGTAATAAAATTTGCACTGGCTAATTAGTAAAGGCAAGTCTGAATCAGAGGAAGATTCTATAGTATGAAACATAATTTCAAAGTATGGTGTTTCTTGGAAGCTCATCGTTTTACCTGAATGAGCTGTACGCTATTCAATAAATTTGCTTTGAACACTGGTCAGCCATAGTTTCTAATTCAGCTTAACAATTGTTCAGATTCCAACGGGGTCTCTTAACAACTTAAGAATTTCTCACAAATTCCAATTTAATTATCTTACCTTAAAATTGTTCATATAAAGATAATGAAATGTGGAATTTCAATAATTGTACAAATCCAAATGATAATACAACTTAGTTTTTTGTCATTGTTAACAATATAGATCTGATGGAAAGCATAAGAATATGTTGAGAATATGTCAGTGTATACACATAAGTGCTCAATAAATAGGTGAGGGGTGAGCATAGGAGCTATTATAACTCGGGTGAGGTGAGCATAGGAGTTATTATTATAATTGCAAGCATTCCATTAGGGGGCAGTGGGTATGTGCAGAAAGTACCAGCAGTATTTTTCCATTCTCCCTCTTATTCTCTTCAGTTGTTACGCCAGAGAAGTTTTCAATCTTATTTTTGTGCTAGCACTATACAATTTAAGTATTTTCCTCATATATTATCCATTAACAAACGATCTGAGTTCAGAATAATTGCTTACATCACTCAACAGAATAGGCCCTCGGGGCTCTGAGTGACCAGATGACTCTCCCCAAGTCATGTGATGAAGAAAGAGCAAAGCTGAAGATCTGTTTAGCTCCTTTGAGACCCTGATCCCAAATTCCTCCTCCCTATATGGCTTTCTTTTTAAGTCTTTAATGAAATGCTGGGAAGATGTATGAGTGAGAGAATCTGGGTACAGTAGGTGTCACAAAGATGAATGTGTTCCATAAAGTTCAGGGACTTCACTATCATAATACATAAACTATGTTCATAAAGCTGGGTCACCACAACTGTTATGCTCAATCATCTGTTAAATGTCACAATGTGTGTGTTTTTTTAGATGCACTTTACTTGCTGAAATCAGCTCCATTTGTAAGAAGCATAGGAAGTGCCTTAACCAAGAGTAATTAAATTCTATTTATAATGTAAAATAATAAAACTACCCAAATCTATTCAGTCCTTGATAGTTCCCAAAGCTTTCTACACCCATTATCACACGTGATCCTCATCATAACCGTCTGGAGCAGCTGGAGGTGGCAGAATAATAGCTGGGAAGGGAGATGGTATTCAGACAAAACAATCCGGTTAAGTTACTAGTCTAATCTTCTACTGATGTGATGCAGAGGTGGAAATTTAAAAAATAATAGGGGCCCTGGGTGGCTCAGTGGGTTAAAGCCTCTGCCTTGGGCTCAGGTCATGATCCCAGGGTCCTGGGATCAAGCCCTGCATCAGGCTCTCTGCTCAGCAGGGAGCCTGCTTCCCCCCTCTCTCTCTGCCTGCCTTTCTGTCAAATAAATAGATACATTTTTCAAAAAAAATTTAAAAAAATAAAAATAAAAAAACAAATAATAATAAAGTTCCCAGACTGAATCGAGAATGTTCCTGTCTTCTTTCAGTAAACTTCAGAAAGATAACAAAGGCTACTGCGCCCATTACAAAGGGGAGGTATGTGATGCTGTCCTGGCCAAAGACGCTCTGGTTTTCTTCAACAACTCCTACGCAGACCCTGAGGAGGCCCAAGAACTGCTGGTTCACACCGCCTGGAGTGAACTGAGAGCCGTGAGCCCGTTTTGCCGGCCGGCTGCTGAGGCTTTGCTGTGCAACCACATCTTCCAAGGCTGCAACCCCACAGCAGTGCCGACTCCTCTACCCGTTTGCAGGTAAAAGTTAAACAAAAGAAAGAAAGAAAGAAAAAAGTGGGAAGATTCTGTTGAATGCAAACTGAAGAGTTTTCAAAAAAAACTGTCCCGTGCTATGAAAAGGTAGCTTTCATCCAAAATAGAAGTCATTAATTGGACAATATTCCTGCCGTGTAAATCACTGATGACGTCCTAAAATACAAGGGCTCTGAATTTCTAGAAAGTGTCATAAAAGGAATAATACTCTATTTTACTTGTTATTGTTCACATCATCATATTTACAAGTAGTTCTAGCTTTCCGTGAAATAAAAAAAAAAAAAAACCGCAAACATGGACCTCATTAGTAAGCTACACTAGAGAAGGAAAAGAAAGGTCCATTTCAAATGTTTCAGCACTATTTGCTGATGAATATGAGCTCTTGGTGACCATTTCAGAATATTACTTTCTATAATATGTGTATTATCTTAAAATACATTCCACCCAATGTTCTAATTTAAATACTAACATTCCTTCTCATGGTGGGGGGGTTAATAAATAGTTATTTCTTTAAAACACCCATACTCTTTAAACATGGAAATTCATAAATCCATGTTTGATAGAATTATCTTGCCTTTATTTACTTCTTATGTAGGAAAGACCGGAATCAAACTGGCTTTTGAGCCAAGTAGAACAAAGTTGAAGTACCGTTTGTACTGCTTTCTAGATACGTGTAATCTTGGCTAACCTTCAGTTTCCTCATCTGCAAAACAGAGAGAATTAAAGGATAAAATGTCCTCATGGTATATGTTAGAAACTGGATAGACACTGTTTTCTTCTGAAGAAAACACATGAAAACTACCAACACAGCACATTTCCACCTCTGTTTTGATAAAACCAGAAATTATTTAAATATTGAAATAATCATAGCGCCTTGAGGTCATTAAAATAGAATGCTCTATTCCTCAACTCACTGCAAATTTTGAGGGTTTGAAAAAGTTGTAAGATGAATATAACTTGCTGTTCCTTCATCCAAGATAATTATATTTTCATCAGACATAACATCTAAGTATCTCTTGGAGAACAATCAGAATTAAAATTGAATTGTATCTTTATATGCTAGCAATAAATTTATTGAGTAACTTTCCAACATGTCCTAGGCTAGCTTACATGGAAAAGCCACACATGTTCTTTTTGAGAATAATTTACCTTTTTTGGTTTTTTTAGATTAAAAAAAATCCCTTTCAATGAGATTTCAAATTTATTAGGATAGCATAATCATCTCCTAAATCTTTAAGTCGATTATAGCATACTTTAAAAAAATTCCTTTCCTTAGAGCTTTTGTTTATCCTTCCAAGTGGTTCAAAAGTCTTCAACCATTTTGCATTTCTAATTATTTCTAGTTATTTGTGAGATTTTTAAAAGCATTCTTTAAAACCATTACTCGCGGTTTTCTTTTCTTCTTTTTTTTGGGGGGGGGGGTTTCAGGAGTAGAATTCAGTGATTCATCACTTACACACAACACTCAGGGCTCCTTATAACAAGTGTCATCCTTAACCTCCATCAGCCATCGAAATCATCCCCCACCCACCTCCCTCCATCAACCCTCAGTTTGTTCTCTATCTTTACGAGTCTTATGATTTGTTTCCCTATTTTCACCCCCCCATATGTTCACCTGTTTTACTTCTTAAATTCCGCATATACTCATGCTTTTCTAATCATAAATAGTAATTAAATACTTTGTCCAACTTTCCATGAATGACAAAGAATTTCTTTGACAAATATTTATTGAGCTTCTACTGGTCTCTAAGCACTATACTAGGGCATTTGTTTGTGGGACTTACATTCTAACAGGAGACGACGATGAGCAAGAGACACAATAAATAACTTATATATTACCTTAGGAGGTGTCTTGAATCACGGGAAAAGAAAAAATGAGCACCAGGTTAAGGGAGATTAGGGTGCCAAGGATGGTGGAAAAAGTTGTGATTTTAAAAATAGGGTATTAACAAAAGAAATCTTGCCATTTCCGATGATGTGGATGGAACTAGAGGGTATTATGATTAGTGAAGTAAGTCAATTGGAGAAAGACAACTATCATATGATCTCCCTGATATGACGAAGTGGAGATGCAATGTGGGAGGGTTAGGGGGGGTAGGAGAAGAATAAATGAAACAAGATGGGATTAGGAGGGAGACAAACCATAAGAGAGTCTTAATGTCAGAAAACAAACTGAGGGTAGCCAGGGGGAAGGGGGTAGGGAGAGGGTGGTGGGGTTATGGACATTGGGGAGGGTATGTGCTATGGTAAGTGCTGTAAAGTGTGTAAACCTGGTGATTCACAGACCTGTACCCCTGGGGCTAATAATACATTACATGTTTATAAAAAAATTGTTTTTAATTAAAAAAAATAGGTGGTGTTGAGGGTAGGCCTAATTAAGTTAAGCATAATTTTACTGAATACTCCACGCATGGTCTTTGAAAATTTTATCTGGAATTGTAAGTCAGGTTAGTATTATCAACTGTGTTTTATGAGCAATTTTTAGACCATTATTTTTAGCTTTTACACTTGATTACATAATCATATATACAACCACCTGGTGTAGATCTATTACTTATTCCTGATGCTCACTGTCATTCATATCATAGAAAATCTTTTTCTTAAATTCTCTATTTTTATTCATCTCTTTTTCCGCTGGAGTAGGTATTTTTTCAGATAACACATAAAAAACTTTTTACCATAATCTTATGAGTATGTGTGTGTTTCTATTTAAGTCTTCTGTTACATTTAATTTTCCTGAAAATCTTACGTACTCTAATTGTTTTTTGGCTGTGCTGTAATGAAGAACATATAAGGCAATCCTGAATTTTGTTCCTTTGGAGGGAATATTTTCTCTTGCCAAATAGTAGGAGGACTATTTTTTCATCTTTTAGATTCAAAAGATTTGTAAAATTCATCTGGGAGCAATTCTCTTTTTATTATTTTCTTTCCTTTCAGTAATGCAAAAATAATGGATAATGTGCCTTAATTAACAGGTTTACATCATTTTTGTCCTAAAAATATTTTCTTTTAGTATATCTTTGAGTATTTTCTATTTCTTACACACTCTAGTTTTCTTATGGGGAAACATTATCTGTATGCTGGATTTCTTGCCGGCTCTTCCCCTTCAGCTGTCTCCTCATATATTTTCACTCTTCCTTTTTTCTGTCTGCATTCAGTTCAGACTTGTCAAGTTTTCCTGTTATTTGTCCAACATCTTGTAGTGCCATTTCTTTATGGTTTTTTATGACAATTTTAAGTTCTTTGGTGTCCCTTTCACTTCTTTGTGGTCTTTACTTTCTTCAGTTGCTACTATGTTCAAGTTAACTTAGTTTTCAGCTATTTTACATTTCATCCTGATTTTTTTCCCCATGAAAAACTCTTCTATAGAGGTCGTCTTTAATACACGTCAATGAAAACAAAGCAAAACAAACAAAAATTTTTCTCATGTGTTCTGCTTAAGATAAAAAAATAACTTTCCAATGTTATTTGCTTCCTCCACATAATGTAGACCACAGAATTTTTTTCACCTGCCCCATATTATTTTTGTACAGTCTAACAGTGCCGTATGAATGTAGAAAGTTGTGTTCGTGTGACTCAAGGGTGAGACCCAGGCATAAGAAGAAGCAAGCTAAGCAATACTCCTCTGCTTCTTCAAGTTCTCAAAAGCCTTGAAAGCCCTACTGCTCTCCCTTCCATTACAGATACATCAAGAATTCTAAATCCTATTGTTGTTCTTATGACCACATTGTATCCCATCACATTCATATGCACGGCCCTTTCATTCCACACATGTTCAGTTGGCCCATATTGACAGGTGGCTGCCCAGAAAAGTGGCAGTGTAGGCATGAGTGTTTTTTAAAGATACCATTGGGACATATATATGTCCCAATGCATATGCATGCTTACATATACATACACACAAACACACACACACAAACACAATTTCCTCCTCTCTGAATCCTTTAGATTCTGAATGAGCAACACTGCTATTATCTCTAATTTCTTTAATATTCTTTAATTTCCTTTTATTTTTAATCCCAAATATTTTAATTTGGAGTTAACCAGTTTTTTTTTCTATGTCATCTATCCTATTTTCTATAAGATAAAAAAACAAATATCATGCACAAAATTCTAATTAGTCCAACTAGTCTTTCTTCAGCCTCTTCACTTGCAATAAAGCACATGGATGAACATAACATTTTATATTGAAATAGACTAAATTACTCTGGCCTTCTCAGACAGAAGCGCACACAGCCCCGGGCTAGGAGGCAGCTTCTCCCCAAGGCTAGGGTGGGAAAGGACTCCCATGCCCTCCAGTAACCCAACAGGAAGGCGATGCTCTTCCCTTCTGGTGTACAAAATATGCAGAGGTGCCAACTGTGCTCCTTAGTCCCTGCCCATTAGCCCTGAGATAACAGGAAAATCTCTCAGGCTTGAAACTGACTGACAATGACCTAGGACTTTTATTATGCAGATTTTTAAAACTCGATGTACCTTGTTTCTGTCCCTTTGTATTTATTTTCACACGACTTTGAGAGAATGCATATTAGGGATTCCTCATCTGTTACCTTCTGAACTTCACAATTCTTTTCCCCCAGGAGCATTAACTACACTAACAGACCAAGACAGCGTTTCATCTCAGGGATTATATGCTCCTTCATAAAGTCTCAAATTCTTTACAATAAAAGGAACCTTTCAAAAACACTTTTGCAAGAACAGTGATGATGTTTTAAAAATACGAAATCTAGGCTCTGCCACAAATTTGGCCTTGACATGCTATGACTCATCAAGTTTTGTTCTCTATAAAATATTTTAGAGAATACTGCCTGGCAGTAAAGGAGCTCTTCTGTGCAAAAGAATGGCAGGCAATGGAAGAAAAGACTCACAGAGGACTCTACAGATCTGGGATGCACCCGCTCTCCATGCCAGATTGCTACAAGCTGCCCAGCATGCACTGGGACCCCACGGCCTGCGCCAGACTGCCATATTTAGGTAACAAAGCTCTCTCAAGACTTTAGAGCTTAAGACAAATCTATTATTTTGAAGAAGCTAAGCGGTGAACTTAAATCTCCCAATATTTCTAGGCATTTCTAATGTACTTTTTGAGTTCTGCCCTTTTTAGATACTTAATTACAGAATCCTGCTGTCTATCCTAATTACCCAAGTTAGCATTGGGGTTTAATTTCATTTGTTCGAAAAGAAATTAAGGAGCACTTTTCACTGCTGCTTAAGATCTTATTTCGTAACGAGAGCTTGTAACATTTTTTTGGAATGTGCAGAGAAAAGGCTAAGAAACCTCATATTGTGTCAGATGAGTGGAATAAAAGAATAAAGTCCCCCTTCTGAGCCAGCAAAGCAGATTTCTAAGCATGCAAAAATAAGCCACATGGCTGAAAATGCTGATCTCACAAAACAAAGCTGAATCTCTGCATGTTGTTTAATGAACTTCGTGTGGAAGGAACGATGTTGTTAGCCCTAACAGCTGGTTTAATTTCAATGACACAATCCTTTCTCATTCGAATGCAAAGAATGTTTTCCAGTTGTATATTGAAAAACTGAAAGAGAACTCACATTTCTTAGCACTCTCTCACAGAATATGTGAAGTTATCTGGATGCTCATTTAAAACAAATTTTTATCCTTTCCCCCTCAGATTATAAAAAGGAAAACTTAACAAGTAAGTAATTTTGTTTGTGCCCTTGAACCCTTATGTGTATGTAATTGGAATCATGCATGCGTATTTACACTCATACTTAGAGAACAGAATGTACGGCCCCCTCAAAGGTTTTTTTTTTTGCTAAGCTTACTGGTGTAAAACATGAAGGAAGATCATCAGAAATTTCAGCTTACAGCTCCTAATTAGGCCATAAAGAGCACTGTTATTTACTAAAAGATACAAATAATATCCCCTACCCCAAGGTTATAACTTGCTTGATCCTTTCTATGGCTACAAAGTAAGCCAAACTGAAAATGTCACCTTTTGATTTTACATTTTTGATTTTCATAACATCTAATTATTTACAGATGAAAACAAATATTTATCTGTTCTTTGAGCCAATTCATGATCCTCGTTTGTGACAACAGATCTTTCTTTTGGAAGATGGATGTTAAGACAGCTAATTTCTAGCATAAAGTTTACAGGGTCAAACCA
This sequence comes from Lontra canadensis, assembly GCF_010015895.1. Lineage (NCBI taxonomy): Eukaryota > Metazoa > Chordata > Mammalia > Carnivora > Mustelidae > Lontra > Lontra canadensis. The sequence goes on from NW_022631013.1 coordinate 24,992,509, forward strand.
AACAGTTTTAAAACTGGGTGCCTCAAAATCCCTAGGGAAGAATTCAAGAAGGTTGCTTGGAAAGAGATGTCCTAGACACAAAGTTGTATCTGAGGATGCTTTAACCTACCACAATGCAGAAATCTTCAGAATGAAACTAGAAAAGTTTTCATGTCAATTAACTTCCTCTGATTTGAGTGATCTAAGGTTTAAATCGTAATAATTTCCTGTGATCTATCTTCGGGGCGTGACTGCCTCTGCACCTGGCTAAGAGCCAGGCCTTGATTTTTCCAGCTTCCTTCAAGGACTGAGACTTAGAGTATTAAAAGAAAGAATGCTACTGGTCCCACTTGAACTGCTTGGTGTTAATAAAGAACAGCAGCATGGAAACCCTAAAAATCTATTACTCTGGAAGCCTTTCAAATTGTTATTTCCAAACGGAAGGAATGAAAAAGAAATTTTTCGATTCTTTGTCATACAAGCAGCTAAAGTTCAGTTTGATTGGACCTTTAACTGGTGTCTGTGGTCTTCGTTATCCCTTGATTGTTTACTCATTCATCCATCCAGGCATTCATTCCACTGTATGGAAGGTGCTTACCTTCAGTCCTAGACTAAATACGAACACACACACAAAATCCATATTTCTGCCTCGTATACTGATTCTAAAAAATTGTGAACAGCATAAATTAGTTACAATAAACCAATTCCCTATTCTTAAAAACCTAGTTTTATGAAATCTTTGGTACCTATAAGAAAATGAACTGCAAATGTCATCAGTGGATCATTTCACTTGGCCATGTCATGGGGAACATCTAAAACCATGCTCCCTGATTAAATGCATATTATTGAAGAAATCGGCTCCGGCCTTTAAGTTAGGTTGATGGCTAAGCAAAGAAGGCATCCTGACTAGATAGAGTGTCCCATATTTTATGGAGTGTATAAAGCCCTCAAATATTTCTTACCAGTGCACTTTGAAGGGTGATGGAAGGGTTTTTTTTTGTTGTTGTTTTATTTTTTTTGCTTGAACACACATAGTAGAATTTCAGTAGTTTCATTTCTATAATTTTTCTTTTTGCTGAGATGAAGTATGTTTTTGAGCTTGTAATGTCTTTGTACTATTTACTTTGTCTCTTTAGCAGGCATTTCAATATCCCTGAATTCAGCAGAGCTGTACGCACTCTGTTTTTCCTCAGATGGGTTTGTGGGTGACAGTCTCTGCCTCCCAGCTGATCTTCAGATTAGCTTTCTCTCACCTGAAGAGCCGAAAGCTATATCAGCTGGACACATTCTTGAGTGACATTTCTCTTCCATCAGTAATCTACAGATGTGATTTCACTCTTTTCTAGCTTCTCGTTTTGAAAACGATCAGTCGTCTGATAGGAGTCTGGTTACTTTTTCCTATAAGCAATTTGCTGCTTCTGTTTAGAAAGAAACTTGGAGATGTTTCTCTTTATCCTTATTACCTGCCTGGTGGAAATCCTCTTAAAATGGTGTGTTACTGAACATCTCTTTCCACTCTGGAGAGTTCAGGCTGCAAGCACGCAGATGATCTTTCTAAAGCAAAAAGCTGATCACGCTACTCCACTGATGCTAGTCCCACCACGGTTCTCCCCACTTACTGCAGGGCAAAGTCCAAACTACTTACCTTGGCATGCAAGGCCTTTTATGACACAGACCTGATCTCTGCAGCCATATCTACACACACTCCCCAAGTCAACAAGGAAACTTTTAGGTGCACTTTTAGGAAAGCACCACAACTGCTTGGTTTGGACTCTGAAATATGCTATTCCTTCTTTGTGGAATACTTCCTCCCTCCCTGCCCCCCCTTTCCTCCTGCTCCACCCCACACATATTCCTTCAACTGGGCATTCCCTAGTCAACCTTTACACTTAATTTAAAATTACTGATTTTAGAAAACCTACCTAGTGTGTCTAGACCTGGAGCTGAACTGCCCCTGGATGTTCAGAAGCTTATAAGTTTTATAAGACTTCTTACATTCTATTATAATTATCAATTTACTAATTGTTCCCTAGCTAAATACTTGAACACAAAGATTTGTCAGGTCCACCACAGTATTCTGGATACCCAACATCAATGTTAACTTAGTGACATTAACGTGTGGATGAATGAGTGGATAAAAATTCTCCTGATGTGATAAAATCAGTGAGAGAAGAAAAAGACAAAAAGAAGGAGACCCAGATTGATAATTTGGATCCAAAGAGATAATCGGTCACTAGGGAAGGCCACAGCAAATAGATCAGAAGTAATAAACAAGGAATAACAGAACTATCCAGAAAGGAGGATATAATTAAATCAATGAAGCAAAATTATTATTCAAACAATGCCAACTTCTGCATTTTGAAAATAAATCTTACTAAGTCTTCATGGATTAATCTCTATGTCTGACATACTTTTTTAAAGATTTATTTATTTATTTTGGTAGGGGGCAAAGGGAAAAGGAGAAAGAATCTGAAGCAGACCTCCTGCTGAGCATGGAGCCCAATGTGGGGCTCTATCTCACAACCCTGAGATCATAACCTGAGGGGAAATCAAGAATCGGGCACTTAACTTGCTGAGCCATCTAGGCGCCCCATGTCTGATATTTTTGATAAAAAATTACCCTTATATTTACTAATGAGATTACACAGCCAATTTCGCAAATTACATTACATTCCCTCATGTGTTAAATATAGTTTGAACCGCTCTGTGAAATCCAGATACAAAAATAGTCGCCTCTTCCTGTCTTTCAATGCTTGCTCCTACTTATTATCAGCAGGAAGTTTAGCTTTCCAATTTAAGACCCCTCCCCACCCATCTTGGATTACCTAAAAAAAAAAAAAAAAAAAAAGCCTTCGTATGACTCAGTTCAAAGAAAGTCAATTTGGCTTTCAAGCCGATCATAAAGGAATCTAGGAAGTCAAAGTCTACCACCGCTGTGATACCTGATGAGAAACACTCTCACTGTTCCTGCACAAATGCACTGCTGAGCTAGTCTTCCAGTTCCAGTGCCTGAGCTGATGGTCTTCCTGCCACAGCAAAGACCAAACTTGGGTCTCCACAGGCTCTAAAACCAGTTGCTAGCCATTGGTGCTCAGGCCATAGAAAATGTCTCCACTCCTACATTAAGTCATCCAATGGGCACCCCTTGTAATCTCTGGCTACTTGTCATCACTTTTATTAAGTGTCCTATTTCAAATGGCTTTAGGCATCCACTGTAATAAAAGCTTTCTTTTGACTTTGGGATGTGCTATATTAGTATATTTCCTTATATCAAACACATTCTTTTACTATATTGCAGCCAATTGCTAACATCTCATTTAGGATTTTTTAAAATCTATGTTCCTTAATCTATGTATGCACTTTTCCCTTGTGCTAACATTGCCAGGCTGTGATGTTAGTATTCATAACTTTCTAAAATAATTTGATAGATTTTTCTCTTATTGGAACATTTTATAAAATCTGGAAATTTAATCTCTTCCAAGACCAAAAGAATGTATCCTTAATTCTATAATGACTTTTAAATTTCCTGGTTATGACTAACTTCAGATTTTCTGATTTTTCAAATTCAGTAATATGGTCCTATCATTTTTCTAAAGATTTAAAAAATGTAACTACATAATTACATAATTACTGCATTTTTATTTCAATCTACTGTAATAACTCCTTTACCATTCCTAATTTTGGATGTTTGTGCCTTTCTTGTCTTTTAAAAATTAAAATTCCACTGATAGACTACTTTATAAATGTAAGACCAACTATTGACCTCTTTTTAAATTCTAGCACTTGTGGTATGTGTATTCTAACTTATTAATTTCTGCTTGTACATGGTTGTTACTTTATCAGCTATTTTTCTCTGTTCTCTGTAGTTTTTGTTTCTTTTTCCAAGTCTTGAGTTAGCTCATTCAATTTCATCCTTTTGATCTAATGGAGAAAGACAACTCTATGAGTTTACCACTGAACTTCCCTTTGGCCAAAGCTTATATGCCCTATCAGGAAGATGTTTTTGAACCTGTCACTATGGCTACTTTTTACTCTTTGAGTGAAAAGTTATTGAATTTTTTTTTTAGATGCCCTAATGGATTTTACTTAGTCTATTGTTAATTGCATTTTAGCCAAAGAATAAATCCACATAATTTCTGCTTTTGAAATCTGAGGTTTATTTTTGTGGCTTGACCAAAGATCATGTCTGTCAGTATTCCACAAGTATTTGAAAATAGGGTTTATTCTCTCCATGTCCGGTACGAAGTACACTGTTTGCTATTAGAACATTCTTGTCAATTATATTATTAAGATACTCTGTACCCATGTTTTTGTCTTTACTCAATTGAAAGAATATAAAATATAAATTAATAGGGTTGTTTTAATAGATACACAGAGGACTTTGCACTCTACAGAGTGACACAAACATGGCATCATTTGGTTTCCAGAGTAATGCAGATTTTGCCTTGTCTTTATATTTGCATGGACCTTTTTAATAAAAGTTTGACAGGAGCTCAATTTCTGGATATACTCACTTCCCATTTGTGTCCCTATATTTCCACTCTTCATCTTCTTCTATTATTTTTGTTTTGTTTGTAAAACAGTAAATGTAATAAAAGCTCAGCTGTAGACGATCCTGACCACAATTTCATGAAATTATTTCATTTAATAACATAATTAGCTCCATAATTGTTGTCAGGTCATAAACAACATGATGCAATTTAAGGAGCACTAGCCCAGGATCTGCATTTGTCTTGGAAAAATTGGTTCCTTTCTCTGGGTCTCATCTTCAAAATTCTGTGATTCTGTAAGCTGGACTGACTTACAACTGGATCTCTGGATTCTTACCCTTGGCCTTTAGAAATATATAACCAGGGAGAACCTGATCCACGAAACCACACTCTTAAAATTAAATTTAGTTTACTAAATTTGCTTGAATTTAGTGAAGATTGCTTGAATGCAAAGACTGCTTCTTAAAAGTTTAAGAATGAATGAAAAGAATTTTGTTTACTTACAGCATTCCCACCCATGACGTCCTCAAAGCCGAGCGTGGACATTCCAGACCTGCCTTCCTCTTCCTCTTCCTCATTCTCTGTCTCACCTACATACTCCATGACTGTAATAATCTCCATCATGTCCAGCTTTGCCATATTTGTGTTTCTTACTGTGACTACTTTTTATTGTTGCCGACGACGAAAACAATGGAAAAACAAGAAAAGGTGAGATTCTAATGTAAGCTAACCACATGTAGTAATGTTTTAAAACCTACAAACTGAATATTGGAATTGGGGGCAGGAGGAGGAATATATATAACACTGCGTCTCTTTATGACATCCATTGACTTGCTTTAAGATGAAGCACCCCGCCATGATCTTTAAAAATATCAGTAACTTTTTGCATAGTATCACATGTCCTAAGGTTAGTTTTTCACAGCAGGTAGGATCTAAACAATAATTTGGAAGAATATGGCTATTCCTGCTCCCCATCTGCCCCCACTCCCCAGGCCCAATGCCACACCAGATTGGATAGTGACAAAATTCCTAAGAAAAGGTACCTTCTGACTCCCAGACCAAAGAAAGTATTTCTTGCTCTAAAACTGAAGGATCTTCGGCTGCCTTAGTGTAATTTGTTTTGTTTCCTCCTAACATCGTATCTCTTTAAAACCCAAGCCCGAGTACAAAGGTCTCACCTGATCCTGAGTTTATCACTGGTCTTCCCTGTCTTACTTGCAGAGAATCAGCAGCAGTAACCCTCACTACTCTTCCTTCTGAGCTTCTGCTAGACAGACTTCATCCCAACCCCATGTACCAGAGGATGCCCCTCCTTCTGAATCCCAAATTGCTCAGCCTGGAATACCCAAGGAATAACATTGAATACGTGAGAGATATTGGAGAGGGAGCATTTGGAAGGGTATTTCAAGCAAGGTAAAGTTACCCATGTGAAAAATCTTGCCACGGAAATATGTTGTGTCTAAAAAGTTACCAGACCACTACCTTGATGCCTAGGTTGTATATGTAATAATTATCATCAAATAATTCTTCACATTGTTAACCTCATTTTACTGAGTACTGTACTTTGAATCTCAATAATTTTTCCTCTCTGCTGAAAAACAAGTCTGGGTAGGAGAGAATCTTCATTTATGTAGTGTTCAAATTATGAGCAATTGGCAAAGTTTAATTATATTTCCTTTTCAGAAAATAATTTTATTGTACATTTTAACCATATTCTTGCATTGTTTTTAGTGACTGTAAAATTTCTCTTCCATTTTCTATTGCTATTTTCTCCACTTTATTTAAAATTCACTTTGAACTAGTATTTCCATTTAAGAATTCAGAGCCTGGAGGCACCTGGGTGGCTCAGTGGGTTGAAGCCTCTGCCTTCAGCTCAGGTCGTGATCCCGGGGTCCTAGGATTGAGCCCTGCATTGGGCTCTCTGCTTGGCGGGGGGCCTCCTTCCTCCACTCTCTCTCTGCCTGCCTCTCTGCCTACTTGTGATCTCTGTCAGATAAATAAATAAAATCTTAAAAAAAAAAAAAAAGAATTCAGAGCCTGACATGTGTAGATATTAAATAGATGTCCATAGAATGGCAAAGCAGAAAAGGGGGAAAATAATGTAAAAATGCCAGAAAACAATGAGCTCAAGAGTAGGGCCAAGGCTAGCCCATTTATTGCCTCTGAGTGAAGTGGAAGGAAATGCCCTCTCTGCATGGATGTGGCTCACAGACACACAGCGGGGCCACAGAACGTGGACTTGGTTTTAATCACCAATTGTCATTTTTTCCTGGTGTTCTTGGGCAGGACACAACCGTACTGTCACTCATAGTAGCCCTCCTATGGAGGTTACATGATTAATGAAGATCTCACACATATACTCATGGGGAACCAAAAATATGCAAGGCACCACTTCAGGTTTCAAAAGGATATAAAGATGAGTAAGCCATGGTCCCTGCCATCCAGGAATTTAGATCCTGGCCAGAGATCAAGGGTTTAGGGCGGTAATAACAATCTCGTTGGATCTGTGTACTTCAGATTTCCTGACATTTACAAATAATGCATTTTTCAAACAACCTGTGTTGAAAACAGTCCCAGTGATTTTTATTAACTGGCATCAAAAAGGTTTAAGTACAATCTACTCTTGCCATCTTTTTTTTGATTCTGTAGCTCTGGGAAAGGCTGCAAAAGTGGAAGGAATATATGTGAATGTGTGTAGATGAATGTGAATATGTATATGTTCCTGATAGTTGATCTCTTCCTATATAAATGTATCTCTTAGGGCTCCGGGCTTACTTCCCTATGAACCTTTCACAATGGTGGCAGTGAAGATGCTCAAAGAAGAAGCCTCAGCAGACATGCAAGCAGACTTTCAGAGGGAGGCAGCCCTCATGGCAGAATTTGATAACCCGAACATTGTGAAACTCTTAGGTATGAAAATAGAAATGAAGAAATGTATTGCATTTATTGAAATTATTTGCATTTATTGCAAAACAGAGTCTTTCCAAGTTTTCCTCCTTCATCCTACACTTGTGCCTTTTCCGTTACTTCTTCATCAGAGGGACATCTCTGTTCCTTCCTATATAGTATTTTTTGCACCATGGAATGGAACATTGTATTAAATAACCAAAGTTCAAAAAATTGTTTTTTTAAATTGCTCATAAAAATATGTTATCATTTCTTAATTTGTCTCTCTAAAATCTATAAATATATTGATTGCCAAATCCCTGGAATTAAAAACCAGCCTCCAAATAAAAAAGCCAAGATAATGGTATTCATTACTTCTCTTCCTTTTTGAACAGAGACTTCTAATTTTTGCCTGAAAGAAGAATCCTAGATTTCATAATCTATTTTTACGGTGATATGAAGTTGTGAAACCCAAATGATTTAATATTTCAAGGTGTCCCATTTCCCTCTCAAATATACAAGAATTTAAAATTTGCAAATGTACTCCTGGCACTAAATCTGAGGCTCTATATACACATTTTTTTTCTTTCTAGAACAAACACTGTAAAACCTAAACTTTGAAATGTTTCACTGAGTACTTCACCTAAGATTTTTGCCATTGTTTTTGTCATCCTTTCCGAAGTTCATACATCTTCCTAACCAACCTTCTCCAAAGAAGTAGAAGAAACACAGAACATCACACGTTCAAAACAAGCATCCATTCCTAAATTCACTCAGCAAATGCATATCGAGCACTTGCTGTGCCAGATACCCGGCAGGTGTGTGGGATTTAAAAAAGAGTAAGACATGATTTCTGTTTTCAAAGTGCTAACAGGTTGGAAGAGAAACCTCAAACAAATTTGGAGGAGAAACCTCAAACAAATAGATGATTGTCATGGGATGGCAAGCCCTAAGCCTAGAGAAGGAAAATCTATCAGTAGGGCTGGGAGCCCAGGCATTCTAGCGGGAGTGACAGATAAGCTGAACCTTAAAAGGAAAATACGGGATGTGTGACCAGACAGATGGGGTCAGGGTTGGGCTGTGATGCTGTCCACAGAAGGCCAGGGCCCAACCTCGGTCACTGGCTGTCGGAGCGCTCCTCGTGGAGGGCCACGGTAGACACCCCGCATAACAAGGCGCGTGATTTCGGTTGCAGGTGTGTGTGCGGTCGGGAAACCCATGTGCCTGCTCTTCGAATACATGGCCTACGGTGACCTCAATGAGTTCCTCCGCAGCATGTCCCCGCACAGCCGGTGCAGCCTCAGCCACCGCGACCTGTCCGGGGGGGCCCAGGCGTCCAGCCCTGCCCCACCGCCCCTCTCCTGTGCCGAGCAGCTCTGCATCGCCAGGCAGGTGGCCGCTGGCATGGCTTACCTCTCCGAGCGCAAGTTTGTGCACCGGGACCTGGCCACCCGGAACTGCCTGGTGGGCGAGAACATGGTGGTGAAAATCGCCGACTTCGGCCTGTCCAGGAACATCTACTCGGCGGACTACTACAAAGCCAATGAAAATGACGCCATCCCCATCCGCTGGATGCCCCCCGAGTCCATCTTCTACAACCGTTACACCACTGAGTCGGACGTGTGGGCCTACGGCGTGGTGCTGTGGGAGATCTTCTCGTACGGCCTGCAGCCCTACTATGGCATGGCCCACGAGGAGGTCATCTACTACGTGCGCGACGGCCACATCCTCGCCTGCCCCGAGGACTGCCCCCTGGAGCTGTACAACCTGATGCGCCTGTGCTGGAGCAAGCTGCCCGCCGACAGGCCCAGCTTCCCCAGCATTCACCGCATCCTGCAGCGAATGTGCGAGAGGGCGGAGGGGGCGGTGAGCATTTGAGAGCGGACGGCTGCCCAGGGCAACGCCGCCTTGCCCGCTATGACACTGTGGGAGCCCCTGGCATCGCGGCCCCGGTCCCTAGCTGGGAAGGAATGCTGGCACACCCCGGGAGCATGCGCAGTCTGTGTCCCGGCCAGAATCGAGCCTGCGCAGAACTCACGCGGGAGACCGACGCATGCCCAGTCCACCCCGCAAGGCAACCTGGAGCCTGGTGTGCGGGGAGGCAATGGCGTCCTGTTCGGTCCCTAAGTTAGCTGGCGGCAGACTTAGACTCTGCTGCGTTAAATTTTAATAGGAAATGTGATGCAGGGCTTCATTTTGAATAGAGTTAATTCCCATCCATTATGAAAGTAGTGTCTCTTCCTGGAAGACATTTAGGTCAAGTACGGAAAACTGAGAAGGAAAAAACATTGTCTCCCCACCCGAAGATGGGTGCTGGTGTTTTTGGTTTTTTTCCTTATTGAATTTCTTTCTCGCATTTATGAGTAATTTTATATTTGTTTGTATTGTACAGAGTTGTGGTATACTTTATTGAGAGAGGGCTTCTAAGGAATAAAATGATAAATCAGTAAGGCTGTGTTCTTACTGTGATTTTTAAATTTCCTTTTCTGTCTTTGTGTTGCTTCTCCTGTGGAAGTTTTTCTTTTGTGGCCCTCGTCGTAAATACCATCTGCTTATTTTATTCCTATAGTTTTTCTGAAAAAAACTTTTGTGTCTCATTAATTTACCTTTTTCTTTGAAATTTTTATTGGTATCTTTCCTTCACTTTATTTCTTTCACTTTCCATGACTTTCTGTCCTTTTTTGGTTATTTAACTTTTTTTTTCTTTTTACCTCATATATGCAACAAATACCCTGACATAATAACTTTTAAAGTAACACTGTGGACTGATACGTATATAACTTCTGCAAAGTAATAGCATTTTCTTCTGGACATGCTTGTGAAGCTACACATTTCAAATTTGATATTCATTAATTTATTGCCACAGCCTATTAAATCTCTTAAACCATAGTTTACGAGATGTCACAAGATGGTCTTGTGGCTCTGAGTTATTTAAAACTTGATGTTTTTGTGCATTCTGACATTTTTTTTTCCTGACAGAAACCAATTCCGTAGGCAGTAGAATTAATGTAGTGTTATTTATTAACTTTCTGCAGGACTATTAACCCAATCCTGTTACATTTTTATTGTTAAAACAAACAAAACAAAACCAAACACCTCTGGAACTCAGATCCCTGGTACACAGATTTTTCAGAAGACTTCCACATGATAACATCTTTTTCTAAGCTCAACTTGAATAATATGAATTTATTTAGGAAATGATATGAGCCCAAATTTTCCTGAAAAGCAAATAAACGGGGACAAGAAAATAACCATATCTACTGCAGACCAACTTACTAATTCAAACTAAGTGGTAGTTAGGACAATGGAGAAATGGTCTGAATTCTTTAGATTTTTAACCATCTGCTGGAAGAAGCCGCCTGAAATCTCCAACTCTGCCTCTATGCAACAACTTGTCCTCTTTGCTGGAAAACCTGCCATTTCTTGCCCAAAGCCCATCCAGGCAACCAATACAAAAACATAGAAATTACCCTGGACTTTGCCCTCTTCCTCACCCCTGACAGTCTATCAGTTTTACTTTCCAAAACCCTCCTGCTCATATCCCTTGCCTTTCAATCCAACTGCCCATTACTCAGACTCTATCACAACCTTCCTTCCATTTCAGTGCCATTTGGATTCTATGACTAGAAAAACATGAGGACATGCTTATTCCAAGTTCTGATTCATCAATAGAGAAGTCAGAATTCAGGACAGAGAGCCAAAGAGGTGCTTTGGATCAAAGTCAGGATTGTGAGTCCAAAATTAAGACAGTCATTCAAAGGGATAGTTGAATAGTAAGATCGCAGCCTGTGTCCTAAACAAAAGGCCAAGAGGCCAATAAAGCCGAAAAGCTGGAGAGGCCCAGGATCCCTTGTGGACCTTTCGTGTAAATATCCACGGCATCCTTGACTTGGTTCACACCTGTGTGTCATAGATGCTCTCCACACTTCAAAGCGGTCTTCGGGTTTCCTCAGCTGAGAAAGTTTTATTACAAAAGACACGGAAGTCAAGCCAACCAAAAAAGCCAGCACACAGAAAATCAGGGTCAGGACAGGTACTTAGTACCCAGCGTGTGACTTGTGCGGCAGGAGTCATGTTGCCCCTCACAACCAGGTGTCCATAACCTGGTTCTATCACTTGCCACTTTGGGCTCTTTTCTGTTTTCCTCCCTACTGCTGAACCACTGCCCTTACTTTCCTGTCTCTTCTTCTTGGCTTTTACAGCCTCATGGATTTCTCTGTGTATTTTTAGGCTCTGATATTTAAGATCCCAAAGCAAACAAATCATAAAGATATTGGGAAATACAGTGAGTAGATGAGTAAGCAAGTAAATGTTACGGAAACCATTCAATTTTATTAAATACTTAAAGTAACTGAAAACTAAAATAAGCAGAAATCCCCTAATAAGGACCTAATAATGGTAGTCATAAAAAATAATACTCTCAGCTAGCAGTTACTGAATGGTTACCATATATATTCTAAGGCCTCTAAATATATTATCTTTAATTGTATCCTATCCCTGCAATTTCAATACTATCGTTATGCCCATTTTTAGGTAAGGAAACAGGCAAAGAGAGATTGCATAACTGACCCAGGCACACAGAGCAACAGCCTAGTGTAGGACCAAAAGAGGCTGAGCTCTCCATCACCATACTGTGGCGCTTCCGAAGATTGTAGAGGGAACAACTACTGAATCTTGATGATTTTGGAGGAGGATCTGTAATTTACATGCAGTTTCAAAGCACACACTATACCCCTTACATTATTAATTTCCTCTCCAAGTCTTGAATAACAAAAAAAGTGTATTTTGGCATAGTTGATTTAATCAAAAGTTCAAAGAAATGGCATATTTATTTTTTCATTAGTTCTAAGTACATTTTCAAGTTATTTAAGATTATATACTCTGTGCTCTCTGAAACACAGACCCGTTACTTACCAGTACTGTTTCTTTGTTAAATGTAAATCTTTCCCATTTTGCAATGGGAAATCATGGCATAAATTCATAAGGAGAGACAAGAGAGAGAGCATTGTTACCAAGTATTGGAACAAGCACCAACAAGCCATCTTAAGTGGCTGAGAATCAGATGTGACAAGAGCATCAGGCAGTTGTAGGTAGTACCGAAAAAAAACACATTCCCTGGTTTGTGATAAAGCAGAAAAAGAACACTTCTTTCCACTTTGCTGTATAGTATAAACTGTTCCATGTCATTAACTGTTTTTCTAAAAGTCCAATTTAATTTCTGAATAATATTCTTATTTATGGATATACCATAATTTAGTTATATCTGAACATTTGAGTCTTTTTTCTAATGTTCACTATTACAAACAATATTGTAATGGTCATCCTTATTTGCACATGTCCATAATTATCTCTTTATGGAAATTCTGAGAAAGGGAATGTCTGCGCCAAATGGCATGCACAACATTGAGACTTTTGTTATGTATTATCATATTCTCTAGAAATATTGTTCCCATCTGCATTGTACAAGTGATCTCACAGCCCTAAACATTTGCTGTCACAGAGAATTAATCCTCTATTTTTTAGAAGACTTGTCTATTTGGTGATAGAAAAAGATTACCTCATTTTTATTTTATTTTTTAAAATTACTAGTGAGGTTGAATTTTTCTTGTTCCTAGGTCATTTATGGTTTTTATTTTGGGAATCAACTAGAGCCCATTTTTCTGCTGTGTTGTTCATTTTTCTAATTGATTTGTAAGAGTCATTTTATAAAAAGAGTATTAGAACTTTGTCATAGTTTAAACAAAAGAGAAAAAATATACATGCTTTTACCTTACAATAGCATTTACTATATTGCAAAAGCAATACTTGTTAATTTTTTGAAAAGAAAAAATAAACAATAATATCCAATAATACACAATGTACAATAGAGAAAATGAAAAAATACCAACTAGTGGTAACTAACATTAACATCATGATAAATACTGTCCCAGCTTTTTTCAGATAGATACAAAGTAGGTAGATAAATGATAACTCGATAGCTAGCTAGCTATAGACAATTATTTTAAATGAAAACAAGATTATACTGTTATATTATTTTGCATTTTGATTTTTCACTGAATATATCATAAACATCTTCCATATCAACAAGTATTCATATACAACCTCACTTTTGATGGTTGAACAATATTCTATCATATGGACCTATAATATTTAACTATTATTCCATTGTTGGACATTAATTTTTATTTTTCATTATAAATATAATATTTTGATTATTAATCATATTGCTAAATTTTGTGAATATCTATCTTTATATCTTTAGATATAACTTCTAGAAATGTAATTTCTATATCAAAGGATACATATATATACACTTCCAATGCTTTTTAATATATTGACAAATTATCTTCCAGAATTATGTTATCAACATATACATCTTTCAACTAGATGAAAAAGTGAGTCTGTTTCTTTAATTCTCCAGTATTGAGAATTAAAATAGTTACAAATATAATAGCTTAAAATTTTTATTTTGCAGCTTATGCTTACATTTCTTTAAATGAGATAAGGTTGAATTTTTTTAATGTTTTGGGGACAATTGATTTACTCTGTGATTTATCTTCTATTATTTTTCTATTGGGTATATCTTTTTCTTGTTGCTTTGTGAAAGCACTTTATATATTAAGAAGTTAAATTTTGTCATACATGATTCAACCTTTTATCACATCGATAATATATATTTCTATTTGTCTTTTACTATAAGAATTTATTAATCAGGAAAGAATGTTGAATTTTCAATCTATTGAGACGATTGTGGCTTTTTCCTTCATTAATCTGTCAATAAGTAGAAATGTATGAACTGATTTCCAAATGTTGAAATATCCTTATGTTCTGGGAATAAACTCTCTTTGGATGTGTCACATCAATCTTTTAATGAACTACCAAACCTATTTTGTTAACATTTATTTGCATCAGCATTTATAAGTTCATAAGATTAAAAGCTTATAATTTTCTTCTTTGTTAGAATTTGCTATCAGCATTACTATACTTTCTAAAATTTAGGAGTTTCTTCCTCTATGATCCTGGTTGGTTTATTTTAAAATAATGGTTACTTATCAATAATAGCAATACACAGACTTATTTTTTTTTAAATATTCCTAAAAGGGTACAAATAAAAAATAAAAGAGCCCCTCTTCTGATTCATCTCTAGGCCTAGCCTAAGACAAACCACTTTACCCATTTCTGGTTTCAGTCTTCTAATGATTATCACTGCAACTCTAATAAATACACTTACTTTCTAACAAATATTCTTTCTGAATCGATCAACTAGAACAGGTATGTAATATCTCCCTTCATAAAAGATGGGCAGTTCAAAACACTTTTACTCTAACTTCTCTTAAGTTTCTGAGATATGTTAACTTACTAGCAGTTGTATTGTTTATTATTATACTTTAAATGATACACTTAAGAGATATACCACTGCTTCTGGACTATGGAAGATACAGTTAATACTCCCATATTTCCACAACTTTTTCCCTCCTCCCCTGCAGGTTGTCACCTGTACAGCTCTCTCTATGCAGTCAGGGTCCAGAATATCTGCATTTGGTTCTGCAACAAATTAAGATTTGAGTGTTAACAATAGGTTGATTCTTATCATGAAAAAAAGGAACAATATCCACAATAATATGATGATGCAAATATGTGTTGCCAAAGAAGTAATATTCAATTATTTCAATTTTATAATGTATTTTAATATCCATTAATTCTCATTTCCTCCATTTTATGGATAAAATATCATTTAAAATGTCACAGAGTTTTTATGTACACTTCTGTCCTTTACATTACTTTTTTCTTCCTTTCTTCTGCCTCTCCTCTCTCATGGCTTTGCTTTCCACAAATGTCTGGTGATCTTTGATTTAACACATAAAATGACAAATGAAGAGTTGTTCTGATTCACTTTGGTACCAGGAGTGGGCTTCCTCTGCAGATTTGATGGTCTGTTGATCCAGCAGGTCTTTCTTTAATGGGTTGGCTACCTGTGGGATCTGAGTATATGGTTCATGGGGAAGGCATAGGCAGGCTGAGTTAGAGCTCCCACAGTTGCCAAAGTGATGAAAAAAGTCTCTACTCTGAGGATAGGATACTTCAGTGTATTTTCACTTCTGGAAAAAGCTGTTTTTTCCTTCACCTCTTCAATCCCCTGTGAGAGTCTAAGATTCTTCCCATATTCTACTCTACCTCTCTACCTAGATTCACAACTCGCACCAAGGGCCTCTTCCAGGCAATCTTCCAACCGATTCAGAGAGCACTTCATGGGGCTCCAGCTGGTGGTGAAGTCTCTTGCTCACCACCCTGATTGACAACCCAGCACCCATCCCCACCCTCGGTATCTGCTGACTCAGAGCCTGAAGCTTCTCCTCTGGTGAAATCACTTCCCACCTCCTCTGACAGCTGACTCAACTGTCCTGCAGGCTGTGGTTTACGGTTTCCTATGCCTGTGTTATTTATGAATAAGAATATTAGGTACCTTCCTGGCTCCCAAATATTTGTCCAAATGATGGCATCTAGATTGGTTTCAGCTTGCGTGTAGATATATTCTTATTCATATACATTGACTATCACATCAGTGAAATCTTGGGATGAAAGGAAAGGGCTCAGGTCTACCATTTTGATCAAGAAGCCTTTCTGGAATCATTTTAATAGCTAAGAAATTACCTGCTCCTCCTTAATCTTTGTTGGATTTTTCTTTCCTCCCTCTTCTCCCAGCCTCTGGATGTTGGAACATGCCACAGCCCGATCCTGGAGCAGAGTCTCTCTCTTACCTCTGCTCTCCCCTAGTGATCTTATCCAGTCATCTCATGCAAGGCTATAAATACCACAACATGCTGAAATTTTTGTCTTTAACTCTTTGCTCTCTCCCAAGCTTCATACTCACATTTCTAACTACCTGTTATAAATGAGCTTTAAAGTTTCCTCCTCTTCCTCTCTGCTCTATTTCTGGGCCTGATCTAGGAGCAAAGCTGAAAACCTCTATACAGGTTGGTACTGCCTTTCATGTTAGGAGGAGTGCACACTTAGTCTCCCGGTGCTGTGGACTTAGATACTCATTCTCAAGAGGGCAGATCTGGCCTGGTTTAATAACGTCCAGTATCCTCGGCCATTACAGCTGGCAGAAATTCACCAGTTTCTTACATGTAGCTGTTACCCATCCCTGATTTGCAGCACTGGTGTGCATGTTTCCTTTTCAACACGGTCTCTTGCTCTGATGCCGTACTCAATTCCCCTCTTTAGCCTCAGTCAGCCTTCCTGGGGGGAGGGTTTGCCTGTCCTTGTGCATTCACCTCTTTACTGCAAATGTATTTCAGGTGACTCTTCTTTTCTTTGTTTCAGATTTATTTAAGTAGCGCTGTCGCCAAGATGCATGCACTTATGAACCTTAACTACAAATCACCGTAGAAACAAGTAGTTTTCAGTATGTTATTTCAGAATATTATATAATTATAAACAAAAAAATACACACCTAGATGTTTGCCTTGCCTTCTAAAAGATCATGTCATCTCAGTATAAAGCAAAATAAAGGTGAAAGAAAAGAATTACATGACTTCTAAAGCTTTACTTGTCTTCCTTAGTGAGTCCCTCCTAATTAAAAACTCCTAAGAGATTCACAAAGACCGAGTTTTTTTTTTTTTTATAAGCTTCGTCATCATACCTGCAATTGCACATGTTACCATCATTACTCTTCTTTCAAACCACAGCCTCTGGAAAGGATACGCCATATTTAGAATTGTGCCCTGAAGAGGGGGAACCACCTGTACTATCTAAGGTTATGTTGGAGAGAATGTTAACCACAAAAAACCCCAGACTTAGATATACACTATCATTTGCTGGGTGTGCTCTTAACTATTTAGAGCTGTGATTAAAATTAGAGTGTTGGCATGACATTACTCTCTTTCTTTTTTCGCAATGGTAGCACCATGGTGGTTAGTATGAGGTTCTTTCCTATTTCAGTTGATTCTTTTACACAAGTATGGACCAAATATACGATTTAAGGTCAACCCTATTTTTACTACCTGTTGTATTTTTTAAAATTATTATTGAGTTGTATTACATTTAAGGATCTAAAGAGAGTCCATTAAATGTCATATATTCATTCATTTTGTCTTTATTCATTGAAGTAACTCACTTTATCGTTATTCGTTGAAGTCACCTTCCCAGAACACTGAAGATCATTCTGTCCCATATTACTCTGTTCACGTCGCTTTGTTTATGGCAGCATAAAAAAAGAATCACCCCAATTTCAGTCTATTCCCCAAAGCCTCTCAGAAGGGAGGGCCGTGAGGAATAAAACCACAGAAGAAGCAAGAAAGACCTACAGAGGAATGACACTGAGAGAACAAAGAACCACAAGTAAACTCAGTTTCTAAGAAGGCAAAGACCAGGAAATGCTTGAGGAGTCACAATTTTTAAGATAATTTTTAATAATAAGCCTCTAATATTTTAAGGAAAACATACTTATCTCAGTTTCTATGGCTGACAAACCCAGTTTCCAGTGATGAGATCAGTTTTGCAAAGCTTTATGAAAACATAATTTAAATATTAAAATACTTATGACAATTTTGGAAGGAAATATGCATCTACTCGTCCAATGTTAGAGAAATTTGGAGAAAATTCAGTTTTTCTTTTTCTTTTTAAGATTTTATTTATTTATTTGACAGAGAGAGAGAGACTGAGAAAGGGAACACAAACAGGAAGAATGTGAGAGGGAGAAGCAGGCTTCCTGCTGAGCAAGGAGCCCAATGCGGGGCTCAACCCCAGGACCCTGGGATCATGACCTGAGCCGAAAGCAGACGCTTAACAACTGAGCCACCCAGACACCCCAAAAATTCATTTTCCTTATGAAAGACCTCTTATTGAGCAAATGTGAATTTTTCTGGTACTTGCTCAGAACTTCTCATTACGAGGTAAATCATTGCATCTACAGCATAATCAGCAAGAGGAGTCCAAAGCCCTCAAGGAAAATCCTTAATCCTCTGACATGAATCTTTACACTTAGATGCTTCACTTTAAAAATATATACTTTATAGAGGCGCCTGGGTGGTGCAATCAGTTGAGCAACTGATTCTTGGTTTTGGCTCAAGTCTTGATCTCAGGGTCATGAGATCAAGCCCCACACTGGGCTCTGTGCTCATTGTGGAGTCTCCTTGAGATTCTCTCTCCCTCTCCCTCTGCCCCTCCTGCTCTCTCAACCTCTCTCTCTAAAATAAATAGGTCTTTAAAAAAAAAAAGATCTATCCATATATATTTTTTCTCCAAGATTGCCTTGTTATTTAGTAACTTGCTAGTATTCCATTATTAATCAATTTAGAACATATTTTTATATTTTAAATACAAACATTTGAAACATTATTTTAATGGTGTATAACAAGCCATTATATACATGGGACATAAGTGTTATTTAGACAGACAGCAGGTAGAGTGGTGGAAAGCATGGACCCAGGCACTGACTCAAATCCCAGCAACTGACTAAATCCCTCTGGGCTTCAATTGTCCTCATTTATAAAATGAGAAGGATAATAATACTTTATTCATAGGTTGCTGGAAGGATTAAATGGGTTACTATGTGGACAAAGCTTAGGAAGTGCCTGATGCACAGGAAATCCTTCCAAGGGTTTTGATATAGAATTGTGTCTAATTTTTGCTATTATATAGAAAGTTGCCATGAACCATCCTATAGCTAAATCATTGCTCATCTCTATTCCCTATTTCCTAAGGATACAGTAATAGAACTGAAAAAATTGGATCAGACTCAATAAACATTTTAAGGAATTTTAATGTATGTTGTAAAATTACCCTCCAGATACCTTGCAACAGTTCATACAACCAATACCAATGTGTGAAATTACCCATTTCTCATAATCTAGCCAACTGGGAATACCATCAAAAATTTTTTTAAAGATTTGATTTATTCATTTGACAGAGATCACAAGTAGGCAGAGAGATAGGCCGAGAGAGAGGAGGAAGCAGACTCCCTGCTGAGCAGAGAACCCAATGCGGGGCTCGATCCCAGGACCCCGGGATCATGACCTGAGCCAAAGGCAGAGGCTTTAACCCACTGAGCCACCCAGGTGCCCCACCATCAAATTTTAATATTTAGCCTGATAAGGGAGAAAATTTGTGGTCTTGCTTTACTTTGATTTTTTTTTTAATTCCTAGAAACATCATGGATTTTTTTCATATCTTTTAAAATCTTTTTTGTTGTTGTTGTCATTTTGTGTACTATCTAGTGTGTTCCACAATTTCTTTCCTACTGATTGTCCTTTGTCTGTTCAGTTCTAGTTTTTTGGAATCCCTCTAAGAATGCATGTTCTGAGATGGCCTTCATATTCATTATCTTTACTATCACTGAATTAATTTTGTATCATTTCCCTTTGAGACAGGATAAATGTCTTAATTGATTTGCTAATGCATTACATTCTTATCTCAAGAATCCAATCCACTTTCCATTGTTTCCATTGCATTATTGTATTTTTATTTAATTATCTTTAGTAGGTAATACATTTATTTGAGTCAACATCGAAAGGTTATAAAAATCTATACAGCAAACTTCCACTTCCAGGAAGATAGAGTAGATGTGCTGTCCCCCACGCCTCCCACTAAATACAACTAAAGCTCATGAACGTCATGTATAAAACAAATATAAGGGATTAAAAGGAAAAAAGAAAAGGCAGATTGGGTAAGAAGAAGACAGACCCAAGGACATGGTGACTTCTCTAGATTTCCTTTTTGCTTCAAATATCTCAGACTTGAAGCTTAAAAAGCTGACAACCCAGAAACACCAATGGACATTTAAAAATAAAATAAAAGCCCTAAGTTGCTCTCTTTAGTCAAAGGACTAGGAAAAGGGCACCCTAGCAAGGCAGAAAACGTTTAAACACTGCAGGAAAACTGACCTCACCCCCACCCAGGCCAACAAAAGCCAAGTGGGGGCCTGAATATCCATCCTCACCAGGTCATAATGAAGCAATACCATCCTGCCCAAGTGGTGTCAGAAAAGGCTGAGTCCAGGTGGGAGCCAAGACCTTCAACCCCACTGGGTTCTAAACGTATGTCAAGGAAGTATTTAAGGCAATTCTATTATAAAGAGGGGAGGCTAAGTTAACAGACTCCAAGTTGCATACATATAACATCATACCTAGAGAAGCCAGAAAAAAAAAAAAAAACTATACAGAGAGACATACTTAAGATCATTATAGGAAAATCAAAATGGAATTTTGGAAATTGTTCAGTGAGGGGGGTCAGGAAAAAGAAAACAAGAGAAACAGAAAACCAGAACAAACAGAAAGCAACAAATAACATGGCGGACTTGAGCCCTAACATAGTAATAATTACAGTAAGTGTTATTATGGTGGAATTTTAAATGTTTCAATGAGCTTCCAGTTCAAGACGGGAAGGGGAGCACATGTGTTTCCCCTTACCACGTGGGGCCTCAGTGGACTGTAGATTTTGATACATTTCTGGAAGGTAGAAAGTAGATGGAATCATGCTGACAGAACATAGAACACGGGAAACGGAAGAATAATATGGTGGAGGTAGAAAGCATTTTTCTTGGTTAAACCCTTGAGAAGCTAACCAGAGACAAATTCCCTAGATCTACTAACTAAAATGTTATCAGCTGGCAAGAGGGGGACTCCACACCCTATGGATGGTGATTTTTTTTTTTTTTTTTATTGTTGGGGCCTGGGCCATGTTAGTAAATATTTTAACCCTCACACCTAATAACCAATCTGCTCTTCAGTCATTCCTTCTTCCGACCCATTTATGAAACTTCTGTTCATTCATTTAACCAATAATCTCTTAATAGGTACTAAATGCTAGGTACTGCTGTAGATACTGGGAAAACCTGAGTGAAGAAGATGGACAAGGTCTGGGATGTGGTGGATTTTTCATTCTAGCAGAAAACAAACAAAATCATGAAAATAAAGAATTAAGCAAGAGCATTCCAAATATAAATGAGTGCTATGAGGCCAGGACATTGCACAGACTAGTGTACTTACTTCCACCTGTTCACCATGAATAACTGTATTAGTCTTTCCGTGGCTACCATACCAAGGGCTATCGATACTCTGCCTACCCCAAGTGATGGGGTCCTTGTTACTCTCAGGGAGTGATCTGAGCCCAGGAGCTCCTCCTTAGAGAATGCACTCTTAGGTCGCTGTTTTAAGTCAGGTTTCCTAGAAGCCATGCCTCAGCTGAGGAATCCTGTGCAGGTGGTTTGTTGAGGGAGGGTTCTCAGGGGAAATACTTAGGGAAGGAGGGAAGCAGGATTGGGCAACAAAGGATTTGGGCAAAGGGGTGGTTTCAGCTGATGTGTTGCTCCTCTTGACCTCACTGGGAGCTCTTGAGCACAGATTATACCACCGAGGTTGCCCACCCAGAAGCAAAGGAGACTGAACTGGTAGGCCTGTGCTTCGGTCAGCCTTTGGCTAGGAGCCAACCTAGGACAGGGGCAGAGAGGGAGGGACTGTAGAAGGTGACCTTTCCAGCAACACCATATGAGACAGCTCCTGTCACTGGAGGACAGTCCCCTAGAGAAGGGTGTTGGGTTGCAACTGGAGGATGGGTTTCTGGGTCTGGGAAATGGGATCTGAGTGGAGCTTTAAAGCATTGGCTGGCTATACCACTGTCTTCTTCAGCTCTGTCATTCTGAATTAAAAGAGATGAAGACCTTTTCTAGCTGCTTCTTAAACAGTCTTCCATTAGGAACCATCAATCCAGATTCATCTGCTCCTATCTTACAAAAAAAATCTTCAAGGTCTCTAACTTGTAGATGATACCCTTCTCAAGTTTCCATTGCTAAAACAATGTTCCCTCTCACTGGACGTTTTTTTGACTGACTCAATTAAAATATGGAACAGGGTGAAGGCGCTAAAGGGTTAAATGGGGTGCTGAAATCACTCTCTTGAATTCAACATCTGAGTTTGTTGGCTTTCTGAATTTTTCAACTTGGAAATATCCCTTATTATAGAGTTTATTTTTGTGGATGCCATCCTGTCGTTAAAGGACAATGACACGTCAGCCTTTTATGGTGACCACCTCCCTTAGTACTACTGGCAGAGTATAAATCCTGGTAACAACATCAATCGTATTGGTTGGTCTCAGACCCTGCTTTCCTTTTTCATTGAAGCAATAGCTGAACTTCATGCGGAAGAACAGACTCTCCAAATTCAAGCTTAGCTGACTACCAAAAAAATGAGATGAAAACTCATTTTTTCTATGTGACACTAACAGCACACATTTAGCTCATTCACTCAATCTTTTTAAGTTACTCCTGATTCCTAGTCTGGGGGGGGGTGGCACATTTTCCCAGGCTTTTGGAGTCCTCAGAGTGTCACAAAGGCTGAGTTTACTTGTCTCTCATTCCTGAGACAAGGAAAGAGGAAAGAGAAGAAGCAAGAAGACAATTTTCTATCCTCTTTACTATTTACAAACCACAGTGTGTCCTGATTTCTATCATGGATGCAACCTGGTTTCTCAGCGCTTAAGAAATCAAGTTTTTCCCGTAGCTCTAGCAAAAATATTCCTGGAGGTCTATGCCTCCAACGTGCCAGAAATGAGAAAGGGAAAGTATCCCAGTTGAAGTTTGGTAAACCATAACTCTTCCCCTTGTCAAGGATTTCACATCTTTTGCTCACACTTGGGGAAGTTCTCAAAGCTGATTTGGGGGAATTTAAAAAAAAAAAAAAAAGCCTATTTGATAATATTTCACAAACACCACAAAAGGACTTGCTCAGCAAGGAAAATTCCAAGCTTGGCACTAAACAATGTAATCCATCGACCGGCACCAGTGAGTCTCGCTCATTATGAAAAATCCACAGCACAGACCAGTACCAACCATAGACCTGGGCAGGAGGGGGCCCTAACATAGGCCCCATAGTTAAGAGGGTCTCACTCTGGTCCTTCTCTAGCAATGACCCTCCTCATGTGGTGAGAGGTCCCAAGGAACCACAGAGACATGCCTACTTAGGCCTGTATAGCTCCTTATAAACCGTGTTCCAGGTATTAGGTACCCTAGAATTTCAGCACTGGCACAACCCCTGTCCCAATTCCCTCTGTCCCAGAGTGGACTGTTCTGGTAGGCACAGCTCTCTGCTGGGGGTTAATCAAGGAGTACTGCAAAAGCCTCTGTGGCGAAGGAAACAAAACCCTTAAAACTGGGAACAAAATCCAGAGGGAAAAACTATCTTAAGTAGCTCTAAGTTTTCCAGAAGCAAAAAAAAGGTAAGAAGTAATATTCCAATAAACCATCATGTGGTCAGTATTTGAATAGTTATACCTTTTGGATTATTTGCATATTTTAAACAGCACTATAAAAAAATCATTTATATGTGCCTCTTTTCTCGAGATGAATTTCAAACAGCAGAAACAGGAGATAACACCTGAGGGGCTGGGCTTAGTTAAACAAAGGTAAAATGAGGTCATACATTTCATGGCTGAAGGGCAAAGGGGAACCTCTTGCCACTAGATGGAGTTTGCTTTCTCCAGAGACACCTTAATAATATAGCCTGGAGGCAGGGCAGACTAATTTTCAGGAAGCCAACGGTTTCCGGGAGGAAACTCAGCTCCTGATGCTGAGATCCAAAGTTGGAGAACTGGTCGGAATGGATTGTGACCAAGTTCTGCCAACGAAGAATAGCAAATCTTCACAGAAACACTGACCAGAAGAAAGAGGAGGCGTGGGACGGTACTGGAGCTCAATACAGGGGTATGAAGTATGGGAGAGGAGGCTAGTTCTACACAGCCTGAGGGGGGAGTGGAACGCGCCTCCAGACCGGTGATCGGTGCAGAGGTTTGTCAGTCTAAACCCTCGCCAAAGCACAGGGACAGGTTTGGACTAGCACAGACATCACAGCAACAGGGGACAAGGAGAAACAGATTGTCCGACAGCAACAGTCACAACAGTAGGTCTGATGGACCGATTCATCCAGTCCCCCGTCTTCTCGGGATTGCTAAGGCAGAGCTGGTCCCCCCTGACTGAGTCCTTCCTTGGACAATATAGGAGGAGCGAATTCAGGAGGAAGAATTTGTGGGTGTTTGAATTAGTAATTGGGAAAATAAGAAATGTAAACACATTTGCATCTCAGTCTGGAGAAACAGGTCATTAAATACATATACTATCAGAGTCACAGATTTATTCACACCACAGTACAGAGAAAATGCAAGCTTTCTTACTGCTTCTTCATGTATTCCCACCTGCTGCTTAGAGAAGAAAGCTATGTTTTAGTTGACCGCAGTAAACTTGTTCCCTAACATTATTTAAATAGTTCTTTAGGAACTCCATCACTTCGTATGAAATTCTCTGGTTCTCAGATGGATTCATTCATCCTCTGTTTTTTTTCAGGATGCGATCTGGGTAAGTGGCAAAAGATTCTGGCCTCATGAATATTAAAAAAGGGGGCCCAAGGTTATGCACAGTGCCCTTGGATCTTTGCTGGTCCCTGCAGAAGCAAGCTTGTCTGTGTCTCTTGCACTGGTGATCACTGAGGCTTATGTGACTGGTTACGTACTAGTGTATATGAATAGAGACCATGGCGTAAAGCTATTTGTCCTCATCCTGGAGTTTCTACCTTATACCTATCATAAACCAAAAAACAAAACAAAACCCCTCAAATGAAGTAAAAGAGTTAAACTGGAAATAGCTCAAATATTGGAAAATATTGAGGGTGTGAGATTATTCACAGCAGTGTTACAATTATAATGTACATATATAAAGTACTAATTGGTTTAATACATGTTCTTTTCTTCTATTTGTATGTACTGGTTCATTGAAGTTAATAAATTCCAAAACAAGCTAAAATGTTTTCTATTTAAGTTCTAGAAATTATAATTCTATGCCTTCCATGATTCAAGGGTCAAACAAAATTCCAGCCAGAGATAAGTTCCAGTGTTCTGGGGAAAGAAAGGCACACGATTAGGATCACGGTTACAACCATTTACAGTGATATTGTAAGCAGTCAGGGTTTTCTTCTCATTTCCCCAAGCCAGAAAAAAAAGGAGAAGGCTCCCACCAAAGTCAAGGCAAAGAGTTTGAAAGAATTGGTCACCTTTCCTAAGCCTTAAGCCTCAAAGATGGGGGTAACTAAACTAGAGGTCTGTGCTGTTGGATAACCCCTGGCTGCTGACCAGGGTGCGCAGTGGGCAATTTGCCTGAAGTAATTGTGAGCCTGGAATCTCTTGGGCAGAATCCTTGGCTTGAGAATAGTGTGTCTCCAGGAAATTTCTTTGCTGGGGGGATGGGGTGGGAGTGGGAGTTAGAGGGTGAGGGCAAAAGGGTCTACTTTACTTGAGAATTTTTCTTCCAGCAGAGAGATTTCAAAACAATCCTTATTCATGTCTAAAGGTATCTTTCCCAGACAGATTAAAGAAGTTTCTAAGAGCCAGAGAACAGTTTTAAGGGAAAGACTGTTGAACTGAAATTAGATTGAGCCTAGAACTGCTTTGGTCAATCTGCCCTTGGAAGGGCTAGTAACTTTTGAAAAGAAATCCTTAAAATTAATATCCTCTTTTTTGTTACAAAGGAAAAACTGAACCATAAGGTAACATAAGTGATAGAAAATGGACAATGTTAATATAAATCAATTGACTGGTATTGTTTAACTTGAGGATTTAAGTAATTAAGTAATTCTTAATCTGGAAAGGGCTTACAGCGAGGTTATAAATGTTTAGATGGGCTTCCTGTTCAACATGGGAGAGGAAACACATGTGTTTGTCTCACTATCCAGGGCCTCAGTAGACAACAGATTTGATAAATTTCTGGAAGATGGAAAGCAGACGCCATCATGTTGATAGATAACAGAGCCCAAGAAACAAGAGAACAATTGCGGTGACAATAGAAGCCATTCTCCTTGGCTAACCCCTTGAGAGGCTGGCTGGGAAGAGGCAGGTATAAAGAGCTGAGAGGGACAGAAAAATAGAAGTCTCTTCCTGCCAAGGCAGCAGCTGCTCCTCTGGGCCATTTACTCCTTTCCCAGGCTCCTGGCCATGCAGAAAGATGGCTGGCACCGGCCCTGACTCCCTTATTCCCTCAAATTAGCCCCATCTAAATATGGATAGAATCAAGGCTGCCCATGTGGATACTGATACCTCAGAGTAAAATGACCCTCATTTGGGTATTTGCTAGCTTTTATTCTCTAAATTGAAGTCTGCCAAGTATACCAAACCTGCAATCAGCTCTCCCAGGCAGGGGAGAGGCCAACTGGAAAAAAGACTGATTGAAAAAATCTCACAGCTATCCCTTCTGTTAATCAACCCAATCCTTCACAAAAGGGAACAGAGATCTCAGCATCAGCAGACATCTGAGACGAACCACAGCACCAATGAGAGGGACCGAGAGGAACATATTATGAAAAAATAATGACCCCTGAGGGGAAAAAAAAAAAAGCCACGTTTTACAAAACTAAGAAAATTTAAGAAAAAAATATTTCAATTAGCATTCTCCAAGAGGTTTAAGAAGATACTAAGAGACTGAAACCAACATATAAGAATAGGTTGCCGTAGCCATGGAGAGAAAAACAGCAAGATTTTTTGTATTTCTTTTTAAGATTTCATTCATTCATTTGACAGACAGATCACAAGCAGGCAGTGAAGTAGGCAGAGAGAGAGGGGGAAGCAGGCCCTCCGCCAAGCAGAGAGCCTGACATGGGGCTCGATCCCAGGACCCTGAGACCACAACCCGAGCCGAAGACAGAACCCAACCGACTGAGCCACCCAGGCGCCCTGAAAAACAGCAAGTTTTTAAAAATATAAATATTTTGGCTTAAAGAGAAAAGTTAACAAAAGAATATATGGTTGATCACATAATGACCCCATTTTTTCACATGTGACTTTATCCACATCGCTTGCTATTTGACATCATGGTACCTCCCCTATTTGTCTCTGGGTTTGTCCACACAGATTCCTTTAGCCAGTGATGCTAGCCAGCGTGGCAGAATCTGGAAAATTGCTCCCTTTCTTCCTCTTCTGCCATTGCCGTGGAAATGCCTAAGGCGGGATTCTAGATGTACAAGGAGTAGAGCCCCAGCTGGCAGCCTGCCAGCTCTTAGACACACTACGGAGCCCAGCAGACATCAGCAAAATTGCCTAGTTGAGTCTCAGATAAGACTCCCCCTCAGGAAGGCTTTCTCTAACACTTCCATCTAAGGAACCCCTCCCTGGCAGTTATAGCCAAGTCCCCCTTATCCACAGGGGACACCTTCCAAGACCGCCAGTGGATGGCTGAACCGGGGATGGTGCCAAGTCCTACCAATACTGTTTTTTCCTACATAAACATGCCTATGACAAAGTTGAATTTATAAATTAGGCACAGAAGAGATGAACAACAATAGCTACTAATAAAATAGATCAATTATAACAATAAGCTTATAATAAAAGTTATGCAAACGTGGTCTCTCTCTCATTCAAAATACCTTATTGTGCTATACTCACCCTTCTTCGGTGGTGGGAGAGAACATGCCCAGGAGTGGAGACCAAGAGAGGTGAGTGACCCCGGCGTTGTGACGTAGAGTTAGGCTGCTGTTGACCATCTGACAATTCGTCACAAGAAGGTACCTCTGCTTCCCAGCCGTGGTTGACATGGTCACTGAAACTGAAAGGGAAACCACAGATAGGGGTGGGACTCCTGCATCTCCTGGAATTATACTGGCTTCATGGCACCCAACATTACTAAAGGATCTCATCTACATCTTTGTGTTCATAGTGATTATTTATTCTCTCTACTTGGAAGTAACTGCTACCAGATCAGGGACCTCGTCTGTCATATTCGCTGGTGTTTCTCTGGTATCTACAATGCCTTGCATTTAGCAGGACAGCAGTAAGTTTTTGTTGAGTAAATGAACAAAGAAAAGAAGAATGAGTGGGTTGGTAGAATGAAAAATTAGAAAGAAGATTGGTTATTTGAAGTGATCGTTAAAATATTTACCAACTGATACGGCCCAGGCACTGGTAGATTATGGAGGTCACCATCCAAAGAAGGCCTCCCCTCTTGCTAGATGAATAACACTTTAGTTAGGGGATCTGGGGAAGATCCAGAGGATCCTTGAAGCATTTTGATTTCTTAACAACTGGGCTGGCCCCCAGTGCATACCATTTGAAGAGCCCTCTGCTGGTTAGAACAACCACGTGATGTGCAACAGTAAGGTCCTGTAAACTGGACAAATCCAGCAAGCGACTCATTTTTGAGTGCTCAGTAGTAGCACTTAAGTGCCCCCAAATCATACATTGCTATTGTTGGACCTCCTCTCTGTACATCCGTGACTCTGTGAAAAGCACTTGCCTCCCTCTGGCTTCATGGGATTGAAGTCATTTAAGGAAAAAGAATGAGATCACTTACACTTCTGAAAAACTGCGGGACTTCTGAGCTTTCCACCAGCCCCACTCACATTTCTCTGAAGTCAGTGAGGCACTACTTCTGTTTGGCAACTAAGTGCTGCCCTCTCTTATTTCCCAACGTCCCTCTCCTTTGCCAAGATAATCTTTCCCAGACAGGGACATTCAGAAGAAATAGAAGTCTCCAGAAATGGGAGGGAGGGGGGAATCCCACAGAAAAGGCCCTGGCAGGGCTTAGTTAAATGAACTCCACGTTTGGATAGGAACCAGCAATTGAAACACATATGAGAAGATCAGGAGAGAATGTATACTGGGTAGTTCACCAAAACAAAAACCAAAAAGAACAACAAAAAAAAAATTTTTTTTTTAAATTTTCAGGCTATGGAGAAGAATGCTAGTTGAAAGAATGAAGTAATTAATTTTCTATACAAAATAATCTGTTAACCACAGACGGCAAGCTAACTACTAACCAAACTAATTGGCGTTATAAAACTTCACTCGTTTGGTTGAAAAAAGAAGAAAGCCTGTTAATCAGAGCCAATTTTTAAAGAAAGGAATGGTTTATTTCTCTAAATAGCCTTTCCGTGAACAAATGAGAGTAACTGCTAACAGTCCTTTGGAAAACCTATCAAGAATGAATGAGAACAGTTTTAATGGCTTCAAATGGTTATACCCAGTTGTTTCTAGCATACGTAAAAATAGATCATCATTGTATTAAGTATCCTGTTTTGTTTCTTAGAAATAGTTTTCCCCATACATGTTAACATTTAAGACATCAGACCATGCAATGATATGAGGATTAAAACCACAAAGAAGTTGGACATTAATTAATAAATGTTTCCATTTTTAGAAAAACAGAAGCATTATCCCAGAAAGGGATAAAAGAGCTGCAAGTACACAGCTCTTAACCCTAGAAGCTCCTGCTGCTAAGAACCTATTAAATATTTGTAAATAGAAAAGCAACCATAGAAGAAAGGCTTTCTGATTAATGGGGATAAGCCTCAGGAAACATCCAGCTTGAAAGATATTATTTTCCTTGCCTAAAGCCAAGAAAGTCTCCAAACCCTCATCCACTATAGCTTCAGGAATTTTTTAAATAGCTTTTTTCCCCCCCAGAACCATTAATATTACAGAGCCGACAAAATTCCAGCATCCCTATGTCTTATAATAGTGAAAAGGACCCAAGAAGAATCAAAGTAATTTAAAAAAAAAAAAAAAAGAAGAAGTTGACCAAACTATGTAGCCACAGCAGGAATTACCTTAAAGACTCAACTTTGGACTATTGGTCCGTTATAAACTCTGGCTTGTGAAATTATTTTCATATTCATCTAAAATCAAGAGGTAACTGACATGATATATCCCATGTGACATGGTGTGTCCAGAAAAGACCAGTGTAGTAGTGATCATTCCACGTTCAGGGTTTAAGCAATGACTTAGTAATTAGAACTGGTAACGAAGATGAAGTTGTATGATAGATAAGCATATGGAGATAAAGGGGAATGGAGTAGTCAGTGATGACTAAGAGTATTTCAAAAGAGTACCACACTTCATTCTATAGTTTGGGTGACTCACTGTTTTATAAACTCCCACGCTGAGTCACTTCATTATCAGAAGCCAAAAAAGATGCAATGAGAGCGTCAGCTGGCTTGTGTCCTTACTATCTTCGGGCAGAAACTGGCAGCCTCAAACCAGAATGATGCCTGAACAGGTCCTATTTCTCTTTCAAGTAAACTCCACACCAAAACTGGTGCAAAATCTCTGTTGTCACACTTACACACTTGCTCTAATTACAGAGAAGGCCAGAAATATACTTTGAGAATCGATGTGTAATCGGGAAAAAAAGGTTGTAAGAATCACTTATCCCCATGTTGAATCAGTAGCTCAGGCACTTTACCTAGTGATATAATGTCAGATATAGCTTATTACTATGTCAGTTGGAACAAAGCTTGAAACCAAGGTCAGACCAAGAAGGAGATGGACAGAATGGCAATAGGTAAACGTTGAGCGAACGTGGAGGACAGACACACATCTAACATTAAGAGCGCAAAAGACCTAGTGGCCATAGAAGGAAACTTAAACACCCCGGGCAAAGAGGCACATTCAAGGTCAAGGACACAGAATTTGGAGGAGTGCATAGCAGGTGTCAGGAGCCATGCACAGTTCCTCCAAGAACCAAACCCCACACCAAGAACAAACATGAATAACAAGCAAGCGTGGATAAGAGGTGGAGAAGCACAGAGGGGGGAGACCTGAGACTCAACATGTGAGTCCCCAACACCCCCAACAGGGGGGCAGTTTCTTGTAAGTCAATTCAAGCTGCTTCCTGTTGCTTGCAACCAAAGAATTCTAATTAACTTAGTGTATGTGCATTGTTAAGATCTTGAAATATATTGCTAAGATGCTCTCCAGCAAGTTCCCAAAGATTCATTTACACAATAACAGGGTCCTGTTTTTCTCTACTCGTATTAACTCTGGAATTTCCAAGCTTTCAAATCTTTACAAATTCTCTTTTATATTCTAATGGCTGGCATAGTCAGAAACATCTTTTGTACAAGATGGCTTCACCACAGAAATATAGGAGGAATGGATGGCAGAAAAAGATTCTGGATGCAGAGAACAAGTGCTCCTATTGATATAAATTTGTGCTATCTTCCATTTGGAAAATGATGAGATCATTTGTGGCTAATTATGAGATAGTAAGATCATGCTAAGCAAAGGAATCTTGGAAGGAAGAGTAGAAGGGTGGGTGAGTGTATGCCACATCATCGTCTAGGGGGAATGGAACACAGAAGGGTGTGTTCCACCCCTGAGTCTCAGGAAAACTGCCCAACCCATAAGGGAGATGAGCCTTCAAAAGGATATCTCACCCACCATACTGTATTAATTATAACCTGACACAATAAGAGAAGATGTGGTGTAAATATTAGGAAGAAGGAAACACTATCATTTTACAGAGAAGATTGATAGCCTATGAGTCACTGAAAATTATATATATATAATGTTATATATATATTCATAATTATATGTATATATATATATTCATGAAAGTGTTCAGGGAAGTAGTTAAAAATAAACATGTACAAATCAATACATTCCAGGTAAAGCTAGTTAAAATATACAATGCAGACTGTGTGACACTCTCAATAACAAGCAATAGAAAATACCTGGGAATGGTCATGAAAATAAATCTGTAAGATCTATGTAAGCAGCAGCAACAACAAAAAGCTGGAAATAAGGACTGTTTAAGTGGAGAGACATGTTTTGAGAAGGGACTATTTAATATCATACGATGTAAGTTATGTCCTGAATCAATTAAAATTCAATGATGATTTATTTAGAACTTGACAAAAATATTCATCTGGGAAAAAAGTCTATGAGGTTTATAAAATGTTGGATTAATAGGGGGCACTTTCCAAACACATATTAAAGATTACACTAAAGCAGTAATCAAAAAAGTGTGGCACTGCAGTAGAATAAATAGAAAAAAATTAAATTAAATAAAAAGAACAATGTGGGGCAGAGTCACATGTGACTTGCCTGCTGCCCTCAGTCTCCCAGAATCCTGCTGATCCACGGATCAGTAGAGAAGGGAGAGTAGAGGGGAAAAAAACAAAAAACAAAAACAGACTAAAATATATGAGTATTTGGCATATGATAAATGTTACATTTCAAATCAGTGGGAAGAGAATGGATTAATTATTGAATTATATTTGGGAAAAATTAAGTTAGAACCATTATGCATCTATCACATTCAGTTGTAAAAATCCAGCTAGTTCAAGCAGAAAGGAATTTATTGCACGGTACTAAATTGTTTACAGAATCACTAAGAGGACTGGAAAAGATAGGCTATCGGCTATATTTCCAGGAATGACCCCAAATTGGCGGTCCAAATTGCTGAGTCGTTTCCATGGTTGCCGGATCCAAAAACATATTGCTTCTGCTAATTTCTGTATCACTGAAATGAATGTCATATGCCCCACCTTTCTCCCCATTCAACTTACTGGCAAAGTCAAGTCTCACATAATTCCGTTCAAGTCACAAAATCTAAATCACATCAGAAACACTATTTCGGGGGCGCCTGGGTGGCTCGGTGGATTAAAGCCTCTGCCTTCGGCTCAGGTCATGATCCCAGGTCCTGGGATCGAGCCCCGCATCGGGCTCTCTGCTCGGCAGGAAGTCTGCTTCCTCCTCTCTCTCTGCCTGCCTCTCTGCCTACTTGTGATCTCTCTCTGTCAAATAAATAAATAAAATCTTTAAAAAAAAAAAAAAAAAAAAAGAAACACTATTTCGTCAGGTTTCAGCTTTCCTGCACATGCAAGGCAAGGAGGTGCTTTAGATCAATTCGCACAAACCAAAATAACCCTCAGATCAATTATATATAAAGAACCAAATTATAGAGTAGAACACAATATAGATATATTTATGTATTTAAACTAATTTAAAATTATAATCATTTTTTGAATTATCCTTATAAATTGTCATATGCATTAATAGATCTATTACATGTAATATACATATTTAATTTATAAAATATAACAAAATACCTATGTACCCATATTCATCTGGGACAGAGAAAGAATGAATGAGAAACAAAAGACAGTATGGCAAAGTGATATCAATGACTATTTCAGAACAATGGGATTGTGGGTTCATCTTATTTCTTTTTTCTTGCTTACCATTTCTTTTTTTTTTAAGATTTTATTTATTTATTTGACAGAGATCACAAGTAGGCAGAGAGGCAGACAGAGAGAGAGGGGGAAGCATATTCCCTGGTGAGCAGAGAGCCTGACGCGGGGCTCGATCCCAGGACCCTGCGATCATGACCTGAGCTGAAGGCAGAGGCTTTAACCCACTAAGCCACCCATGCACCCCTAGCTTATCATTTCTTAAGTGGATAAATAGTAACATAGTACCTCCTTTCCTATAAGATTATTTAAAAAAAAAAAAACAAAAAACAGAACAATGAAATACAATTTAGAAGAAAGATTTTTTTAATTCTAAGTAAAATATTTACTAGCAAATATTTTAAAGAAAAATTAATGCTTACAGCAAACTTACTCTCTCACAGACACTGCTCTCAGTGCTTTAAGGGTATTAAGATACTCTTTATAACACCCCGAGAGGTGAATACCATTATTATTTTCATTTTACACAGGGGACGTGAGACGTGAGTAAAAGGTTAAGCGCGCTGCCCGAGGTGGCACATCGGGGAGGTTGTTGAGCTGTGGAAGCAGCCGTGTTAGAAAACCCAAGCTCTCACTTGCAACGCTCAATACGGTTATCAATATTAATACTGTTAGCTAACATAAGCTGGGGATCAACATGCAATACAATTCAGCCATTTAAAGTGTAGTATTTGGGGTCTCCTGGGAGGCTCAGTCAGTTAAGGATCCGACTCTTGATTTCAACTCAGGTCATAATCCTGGGGTGGTAGCATCAGGCTCCCCACTCAGGGGAATCAACTTAGGAATCTCTCTCTCCCTCTCCTTCTGCCTCTCTCCCCATGTGTTCTCTCTCTGTCTCCCTCTAAAAATAAATCTTTAAAAAAAAAAAAAAAGAATATTATCCAATGGCTTTTCATATATTCGCAGAGGTATGTATCCATCACAACAAATTTTGGAACATTTTCATCACCCCAAAAAGAAACCCCACTCCTCTTAGCGGTCACCACCCACCCCTCCCCAGGGATCATAGGCATCCTACAAATACTTGACTCACATAATTTATTTATCCTGATAATAGCCCTGCAAGGCAGGGACTTATTCCCCACCATAGAGAGGGGGAAATGGAGACATAGAGAGGTTAAGAAATGTGTGCAAGTTTGCACAACTAGTCAATAGGGGAACTGGGACTTAAATTCAGGCAGTCTGCCTCCAAAGCATTTCTCTTAACTACTGTGATATTCCACCGTCTATATATACTATTACAAAAATGAAAACTTACGGGGCACCTCGATGACTCAGTCGATTAAGAGTCTGACTCTTGATTATGGCTCAGGTTATGTCCTCAGCAGGGAGTCTGCTTCTCCCCTCCCCTGCCTTTTGTACTCTCATGCTTTCTCTTTCAAATAAGTAAACTCTTTAAAAAAGTGAAAACTTGGGGCACCTGGGTGGTTCGGTGGGTTAAAGCCTCTGCCTTCGTCTCAGGTCGTGATCCCAGAGTCCTGGGATTGAACCCCGCTTTGGGCTCTAGGCTCAGCGGGGAGCCTGCTTCCCTTCCTCTCTCTGCCTGCTTCTCTGCCTACCTGTGATCTCTGTCTGTCAAATAAATAAATAAAATCTTAAAAAAAAAAGTGAAAACTTATGGACAAATGAGAATTATTCCAGGAGTATAAGAATGGTTCAATTTAAATATAATAACTTGTTATATCATGTCAATAATTATGGTTAAAAAAAATCATGTGTCAAAAAGCACTCAATAACATTCAATATCTATTTCTTGGGGGAAAAAAGTAACAAAAAGACAGACGTAAAAAGCCCTAGATGAGTATAGAAGGATGCACCTATTTCCAATAGTTGTAACACGTTACAGTGACACAATGAGGACATACATAAATAACAATAAAACATGTCCATTGTTGCTATCCTAACTTAAATTTATTCTGGATCTTTCAACCAATGCAGTAAGTCAGTAAAAAGGAAAAACAAAGGTTTCTCTTGAAAAAGAAAATGCAAAGTATTTATTTCTCTATAATAGATTACATAAATAAGGAAATACTATCAGCTTCAAATCATTTTCAGCAATACAACATTCCAGTAATCTAAGAAATTGAATGAAGACTGTGAAAAATAAAACAACAAGATAAAGGTGCGGGGGAGGAGCCGGGGGCGTGGGGGAGAGCTCGAATCCATCTTTGAGGCTGCACAGCCCCCATAAACTGGAAATCATTAAGTCTCGCTTCACCTTCCAAGAAAGCATACCCGTTAAGATTCTTTACATTCTTTTCCCTCGCCTATTTCGCCTGGAAAAATACTTGAAACCACAATGTTGGACAAATCGTTTATTTTTGTGTGTCAGTATTTTCACTGGAAGGAAAAGGAGAGGATTTTTCATGGATCTTTAGGTTACGGTGATCTGACATTTTATTACTTACAGGATTTATCGCCCACATGGAAAAAGGAAGAACTCAGGCAAAGGGAGAATGGACAAGCTAAAGACCAACATTATGGATCCCCTCCTTCCCCGACCAGGTAGTCAAAAACTCGAGTTGTATGGAATAAAAAGAAAGAACCCCAGAGTCCTTTCATGTCCTTGCGGTCGTGAGGAAATTACATAGTGGGGATGTCAAGGAGCATCTCGCAGACTGGAGTCACCAGAGATCCAGGCTGAAGGGAATCCTCAGTTTTGCATATCCAGGAGCCCAGTGTATCTGTTCAACCAGACGCCATCGGGATATACAAGAGCTGTAGCCTAACAAATTTACCAGATACTTTTGATTCACCATTCACTCACGCTTCTTTACTCCCCACCCCCAAAGACTCTGGTGGTTAAGAAATCAATATATTAATTTATCTTTTTTTAAAGATTTTATTTATTTATTTGACAGAGAGAGACAGCGAGAGCAGGAACATGAGCAAGGGGAATGGAGAGGGAAAGCAGGCTTCCTGCTGAGCAGAGAACCCGAAGTGGGGCTTGATTCCAGGACCCTGGGATCATGACCTGAGCCAAAGGCAGATGCTTAATGACTGAGCCACCCAGGAGCCCCAATACATTAATTTATCTTTAGAAATTGATCAGTAGCTGAGAGGTCCCAGAGAAAAACAGACTTGGAGCAGAACCCTGGTCTGAATCCCAGATGACCCACTTAAGTACTATGCATGACCCTGGCTGAGGCACCAAACCATCATTCACCAACAATTAACCACATCGATGTCACCTTCAACCTGCTGGTTCCCTTTTTTTATTAAAATCTCACTTAACCTCTCTATGGCTTTGGCCCCTGCTGATCACCTTTCCTCCTTGGTCTTTCAGAACACAACCTTTCTGGGTCTCCTCCTACCTGGCAGGCAGATGATTCTTCTCCTTATTCTTGAGCTCACTCCTTGCCTCTAGGATCTGACTTCAGTACGCAGTTATTGGGTACTTCATTTATTTGGGTTTAAATCCTTTTCCCTGTGTAGACTCATCCAAATCTAGAATCAAGTCTCAGACCTTGATCCTGAGACCCAGAAGTCCAGACGAGTCATCTCCCCTGGAACAGACCATACAGACCAAAGAGCAACAGACTCTAACCCGAGCTAAACGTCTATGCTGTCCCCACCCGAGTCAGAAAATGAGCTCCTCCTGTGAACTTGACATGACCAGTCCATGCATCACCCTTTGAGGAGCAAGACGTCTTCCAGAGCTCCAACAGCTAGATCACCAAGTTTTGTGGATTCTACCTTTTGCCCCCTCATTATGCCCACCTCCATCGCTTTAACTCAAGATCTTATGACAACCCCTTCAACAGTCTCTTTACTGTCTCTACTGATCTCCCCAACATCGTTCCAGACCATTCCAATATTTCCCTGAATGACCTTTGTCAAAGAAAAATTTGAGCCTCTAAAATGGCTTTCCATGGCCCCAAATTATTAAAGCTCCTTTGCTTTGTACATAAGACCCATCATGGTCTGACCTCATGCTATCTGCAGACCCTGATCTTCGATCACCTTCTCCCACTCGTCAATTAATTACTTCTATTTTTCCCAAACACGTCATGCTGCTCCTGGTATCCTTGCCTTCCTACCCTCCCTTCTTTCTGTTGGCGTGTCATTCCAAAGCCCTAGGCTTACTCTTCTTCCATCCTCCAAGGATCAGTTCATCTGTCCCTTTCACAGGAAGTCTTCCTTTATCCCCAGTTTAACAGGTGGCATTGGTGGCCACAGTTCTTCACCATTGTCTGAATTTAGGTTTTTGCCATGGCCTTATCATGAGCAGAGTACACTTACCCACACTTTAACGATGAGGTTGGCCTTGTACCTTGCTTTGGCCCATAACACAGATGCACCAATGATAATGTGTCAGTTCTGAGTTCCTTTAAGCAAACGTCTGACATTACCATGAGAAGATCACATAAGCCTGCCCCAGAAGGAACATAAGAAATTCACGGAGCAGAACTTCTCTAGGGAGCTTACCTGATCAAGTCCAGCTTTGATCAGCTCACCCTCAGAGGACTCGCAAGCACTGGGATAAAGGCTTATTGCTCTGTACCACTGAGATTTTTGGTTGCCTCTCAGGCAGGAGGCTGTCCCTCAGTCATACAGCCAATATGGTTCATTTGTCCATTCTCTGCTACCCACCCTCCCCCTGTTGCATCCTTACATGTTTCCAGCCAGTTTCTCTCCCACATGAGAAAGCAAAGACTGGTATGTGTTCCTGCCACTAACAATACTAAGCATATCACAAACTTCAGTCAGAGGGGGAAAACTGCATTCTCATGGCTTCTTTCCCAGTAGCAAGAATACCCCACCTACCACTATTCCCCCCAATAAATCAAACCCGAGCTCTTTCCTTTAGGTTATCCTCTAACTAAAACAAGTTTACCCTTGACTCTTACAAGACTGATGCCTACGCATATATGTGAACCTTTATGTACAGATAACCGCCATGTGAAGAGACAAGTTTTTCTGCCATGAACAAGTTGACTTTAACCTAAGTTATCTGAGGAGCCCAGCTTTCTTGAAGTCTGGAATCACTTTAAAAACTTTGAGTAAAAATACTTTTATTTTTCCAGTGCTTTTAGCTGAGTTTTTCTTCATCAACAGCAAGGATGCTGGGCATTGGGCCATGTTGAGGGTTTCATATTCCAAAAGATTTGCTAAGACATGGGGCTGTGAGAGCAGAAATCTGAAGGCACTGTCTTAGGCCATGGTCCAAAATCAAAAAGACTGGTCTGTGGTCCAAATTCACCATTGAAACTGGCAAACAGACAAGGCAAGCAGAAAATCCCTGTGTGAATCTGGAGACAGGCAAGTTGGGTGCCCCATTTCCACAGTCACAAAATGGTACTACTGACCTGTTTTAAGAGTCAATGCAGCCCCAGGTACTGACTGAGACTCCTGCTCCATGAACACCATCTATTGGGACTCTTTTCACGTGGTCACCCAGAAAGTTTGTATTGAATTTTCCCGCATCATAAATATAGACAAGCCTTGTGATAATTGTGCAGAGATATTAAAAGCAATGATTAGGTATGGGATTTAGGTGTGTGGGACATGCTTTTGATAAGATGTTAAATGAAAAACAGAAAACACAATTGTTTGCACACTGGTCTCATAATACACATTCCTAGAAAAGACTGGAAGGAAAGACATGCCGAAAATGGTGGGTAGGTTAAGTGAAATGGAGCGATTTTTTTTTAAATGTTTCCATTTTTTAAAGTGCTTGGTGTAAAAATATAACTTATGATGAAGATAATAATTATCTCGTATAAAATAATATCTACAAATTAAAACTGGAAATTGAAAAAGAAAGGTTTCTCAGTGAACCTTGTACCAGAAGAAGGGAGTATATGAACAACCTCCCCACCCCTGCCTCCCCACCCTCCCCGGCGTTTCCCCAGAGAGATAAGCCTCTCTAGGGCTAGAAGGCTCATTCCAGTCTCCATAGTCCCTTCTCCAAACTGGGCTGGAGATAAATAACTCACTCTTTGGCTCTAGGTTTCTAGACTCCACACAGACTACCGTCCTTCTAATACATTACAATTAAGAAAATTACTGTTTACTTCAATTCTATGCAGTCATATACTCATGCTTGCTTTTCGGGATTAAACATGGTACATTACCTTTACCTTTTGCTGAAGGCTTTGAAATAGTTCATCAGCAGAGGTATTCCGCTTTTTTTATTGAGTGTTTCTATACATAGATTAGAAGGCTCATTTTCATTTCTTCTTCAGAGGATAAATTTGGAGACCTCTGCAAAGCCAAGACCTCCTCTGCTTGGTAGCCCCATACTGTCCAGACTGTTCTAGCTTTAAATGAGTGTGAGTGAAAGCAGCTGGTTGCAATCTCATTCAGAGTAACCCTTCACGGGCTTGATGTTAAAACTGCTGTCAGCTTTCATTCATATGAACTCACCTGCTCTGCTTGACCTTAACCTCTGAGGTTGTGTTTCCCAGGAAAGAGGTGAATTTTTTTCTGGATACTTGTGACTATCTCCTTCCTTGACTCCCTCCCCGCTGGAACTAAGTTGAAGATTTCTGAAAAGAATTTTCTATATTGGTGCAAATATCCCCATCATTGCCTGTAAGCATAAAGCAGTGAAGATATGTTTTTCTGTCATAATCAATTTCTTTTATAAGATGGCACAGGGGCACCTGGGTGGCTTAATAGGTTAAGCGTCTGGCTTTGGCTCAGGTCTTGATCTCGGGGTCTTGGAATCGAGTCTTGCATGGGGGTCCTACCTCAGGGCAGAGTCTGCCTCTCCCTCTGTGCTTCCTTCCCCCCACTCATACGCTCTCGCTCTCAAAAAATAAATAATAAATAAAATTTTTTAAAAAATAAGATATCACAAAAACATATGGTATTATGCAGTAAAGGCTAATACAGTTTCTTCCTGCCACAGAGGCAAAGAGATCAGAGTCAGATGCTCATGTGCTAAAGCCTGAAGAGCCATTTCAAGAAAGAGCCAGAATTCTGAACTTTGAATTAAGAATCAGCCCTCAGAGGGGTATGGCAGCAGGATGAAACTCTGTGACCCTTACCAGTCTCGGGCACCCATGTTTCTGCATGATGTCACATTCAAAGACACACAGAACAGCCAAAAATCATCATTAAAAAAAAAAATCCATCTTAAGCATGCAATTCAAAAAACAGTAAATGGTACCCAATTTGAAACTCTTGTCTTCCCTCAGACTTACCATGAAGATCAGGTTTATATCTCTTCCCCCGATCTCTTCTACCCTCTTCATGCTCCTGTCCCCAGTGAGGACTTTCTGTATCCTTCCACTGTTTCTAGGAGCAGGTGAGGCAGAGAACAGTGCTCCTCAGAGAGCAATAGCCGCAGTGGTAAAAGGGCTTTCTCATGGGGCAGGTGGGATGCTACATGACTTCCATAAATTAATCATTTTTTACCACATCTCCCTTCCCCTCTGGTCAAAATTAGCCCCCTAACACACACACACACACACACACACACACACACACACACACACTGCTATATTAAGTGGGGATCCCAGAAGCTTTTTTATTTACAGCCTAGACTTCCCCCTCTCTTCTATTGGGTGTCTTCGATGGACTTTTATCATCCAAGGGACCTTTTGAAGGGACCTTTGGACCCTTGGATATCTTTCAAGTCATCAACCATAGACGCCCACCCTCTCACTAAACTTCACTTTGACAGATGGACAAAGGTCTTCTTTTAAAGATTTTATTATTTATTTGAGAGGGAGGAGGCGGGCCAGAGGGAGGAAAATAATTTTAAACGTAAGAACTCCTAATAAAATAGCCTCAAAACATAGGAAGTAGAAAGTCATAGATCCTCCAAGGAAAAGTTGACAAATACGCCATCAAAGCAGATCTCAAGATGTCGGTCTCACTGGTTGACAGGAAAAACAGAAAACAACAAAATAACAGCGGATGTTAAAACATAATCAATGAGCTCAATCTAATGGAAACATATCCAATTTTGCCTCCAACCATTAGAAAATATTAGATCTTCTCAAGCGTGCAAGAGATGTTTAGGGGAAAGATACCAAGACAGAGACTTGTGATTTCTGAATTCCAAGATGAAATGCTACACTCCGATGATGGGCCAGACTGGCACCATTCATCACTTCTGCAGCGTTCAACACTACAGACAATTGAGTAATGTTAAAAATTTCTTAAGAAAGAGATTATTACCCAAGAGCTATAAACTGAGCCAAAAAATGTTCATGTGAGAGGAAATCTGAAACATGTTTCCCTGCACACAAGCAGTCACAAAGTATGCTTTCTAGAAGAAAAAAAAACATCCGCAGAGACCAAATGGAAAATGACTCAGCATAAAGAGGTAAAGAAAGAGGAAGATAGGGTATAAAAAATTCTAATGAACAAAATAATAGCAGAGCAATCTAAGGACTTATTGTCATATGTTACGAAAGAGGCTTCAAAGAGAAATTGCATTCTGAGGAAAGGATCTGAAAACAAGTATGCAGATTTTTAAAAATATATGAAGAGTTTTTAGAGGAAAGGGTAGGAAGGAAGTAAAACTGGTAAATTTCTGAACTTGAAAAACGGAAATACACATGGACATTCTTTTATTGGTAGAGGTTAAAATATCCTTGAAAAACATTTTTAACTTAATTAATTAATATTCTATTTATTTATTTGACAAAGAGAGAGCACAAGTAGGCATAGAGGCAGGCAGAGAGAGAGGGGGAAGCAGGCTCCCTGCCAAGCAGAGAACCCGACATGGGACTCGATCCCAGGACCCTGAGATTACGACCTAAGCCAAAGGCAGAGGCTTAACCCACTGAGCCACCCAGGCACCCAATTAATTTATCTTTAAAGGCAATACCAGAGTGATATATCTTGTGATGCTGGTACAGTAACAGACTCTCACACCTACACCGAGGTTGGGATCATCACAATTTCTCACCTGGTTTCAAATCCTATTCCGTTGGTTTCATTTCACTTAATTCCACCGATTGCTCTCTCCAGTAGCAAACACTCCTATTTTTCCAAACATACTTTTTTGTAAATCTCAGATTTACAAATTTCAGATTTACAAAAAAATTTCAGATCTGTGGTGGGCAGCTCAGTGGCCCAGGATGTAGACTCTGCAAGAACCAGGTGCTGCACAGGACACAGACACTGACACGACAACATTTTTAAATGTATAACTTGGAAGAAACCGAAAGATAATTTTAAGGTGGAAAATTAGGACAAAGAATACAAGGATACACAAAAACCTAATGAAGAAAAGAAAGAGAATAAACTTAGTAACCCAACCATACAAGGCCCCATGGAATAAATAGCAGAGCAAAATCAAGGTTTTTGCTGTTGATAAGCTCTGTGCCCAAAACAAAATAATAGAGAATTGGAAGATTGAAAACACAAAGAAGAAAACAGCAGGTTTAGGAACACTAACATTCTGAGGAGTCTCAATTTAAACAAACAAAAAGGGGCGCCTGAGTGGCTCAGTCTCTAAGTGTCTGCCTTGGGCTCAGGTCAGTATGGAGCCCCGCATCAGGCTCCCTTCTCAGTGGTAAGACTGCTTCTCCCTCTCCCACTCCCTCTGCTTGTATTCCCTCTCTTGCTGTCTTTCTCTCTGTCAAATAAATAAAAATCTTAAAAACAAACAAAATTCTGTTTTACCAAGTGAATAAAAAAATGTTCAACCATATCAGTTGAAACCGTTAAGTTTCAACTGATCATAATGAGAGACTATGAAAAGACCATCTGAACTTGAATCCTACACAGAGCGTAAGTTATTTTAAATTAAATATATCAATCACAAACTCTATTAGGAAGAAAATACAGATGTGCATCTAGCAAGAAATTCACATCTTTTTCAAGTTTTTTTTTATCTGACACATTAATTCTAAATTGTAAATAGAATAAATGGGTAATACCTACAAGAATACTGATACAAAGAAATAGTATGGGTAAGTTTCCATGTTGTATTTAAACATATTTACCATTGTAATAATTAACATAGACATTAAATTATTAAAATTAATGTTAAATTACCAAACATAAATTTTTAAACTGAGTTAAGATCAACAGTCTTTGTTTTCTCTTTCTTATCTTTTCTCCTTCCCCAAATGCATAAACATTTGTAACACCCAGATTATATATATCCTATATATACATATACATATGTGTGTGTGTGTATAGATACACACACACACACATATATATATACAAACAATTTTATAATTGGTGTTTAAAAAATTGGCTCTCTTCTTTGAAAAAACAAAAGTACATCTCCACTTTCTTATCACAGATTTAAAACAAATTGCAATGAGGTTGAGTACTTAACCACTAAAAAAATAGAAGTACAAAATAAATGGAATAAAAGATAATCATTTATAAAATGGAAGATGACAAAGCATTTCTAATTTTGTCACAAAATTCAGGAAACACAAATGAAAATAATATAGAATTAAGGGAAAATGAAGAACACTTCTGTGGCCAAATATATTGTATTCAAAGCTAGGAAAAACATTCATCATATATAAGAAGAACAAAGGGCCATTGTAACAAATAAAGAACTTCCAAATTAAAATGACCAATAACTCACAAAAAATAGAAAAAAGGTACCTAAAGAAAAATAATAAGCTTACGAAAAAATTCTCAATTTCACCAAAAAACCCCAAAGAAATCAAAATTGAAAGAGAGAAATAAAGACATACCAGTTGGCTAAGAAGCAAGAGATTGTTCAGTAGGAATATTGATGAAGACATAAGGAAATGGATTAGTAACTGGAAATCTTGAAGGACACCCAGGAAGCAGTATCAAAAATGGAACACAAATATACAGTTGTTGTATCAGCAATTTCACTTCTAGAAATTTATCTTAGGGAAGTAATTAAACAAGTACACAAAGATACATGATTCTTATCTCAGCATTTTTTTTTCTGAAGAAAAATTATAAAAACTTCAATGTTCACCCAGCATTATTTTAATTACACGACAAGCACACAGTGGAGTATCATGCAGCAATTTAAAGTCGAGATACATGTATATATATATACATGAAAGTTGCTCCCGAATACGAGGGGAAAAAAACAAAAAATCTGCCATGACCCAATTTTTACATGATGTGGGTAAAATGTATAGTTACATCCTGGAAGTGTAAAGATGTGACTTCATTTCGTTATAACTGAATTCAATCATTTGAGGTCCTATTTCCATTCAGTGATAGAAAAAAATCAGTATCAGTCAAGCAGGGTGAGTTTGAAAATTATTTTAAAAACCGTTTATTGAAGCTTAACTCAGTCTCCTCTGGGAAATCTTCTCATTCCATTTTTTCCTTTATTTTATCTCCAAAACTTCTCCCTTGAAACATTGGGCTACAGAAGGAAGTTCCTGGATATGCCCTCGAGTGACAGAGGAGGTGTGGTCTATCTCTGAGATTCACAAGGATTGCAGGGTCCTTGTGAACCTGGGGTCAGAGGACTGGACCTCGGGTTCTGCCCAGGCGTGGAGGATCC
Source organism: Lontra canadensis (assembly GCF_010015895.1). Classification (NCBI taxonomy): domain Eukaryota; kingdom Metazoa; phylum Chordata; class Mammalia; order Carnivora; family Mustelidae; genus Lontra; species Lontra canadensis. Next base: position 25,037,295 of record NW_022631013.1, read on the forward strand.
TGTCTTGCTTTCATGTGTTCGCAACAGTCATTGCTGGTGTCTGTGGTTCCTGACACATCCTTATGCCATGAGCTCATGGGCATTCTCCCTTCTCCATCCCAGACTCTCCGCCTCTTCCCACCCACCAGGTTTTTCAGTGTTTGTTCAAAACAACATGGTTTTGTTTTGTTTTGTTTGCTTGTTTGTTTTTGAGGCGATAATAGTGCTAAATGGTTATTTTTTTTTAGGATATGAAATCACGACTTTCATAGAAAAAGAAAATGAAGACATGGCAAAGATGTCGTTTCGCTCATTAATTAATAAGGAAACCAGAAATGTTGCAACCCAGTCCAAGGAACTCTTGAGAACAGATCTGGAATTCTTCCCATCAGAATTGAGATGGAGTAGGACCACTGCCACCAGGAGGCGCCAAACTACAGTTGGGAGGAGTGAGTTTTGGCCCACACAGGACACCCCGGGCAGTCTCTGAAGGTTCACTGCTTCCAGTTTGCCTTAATCATGTCATTGACCTTTCAATAATATGCCACTGGGTTTAATGTAATTAAATCTGATTGTATTGCTGGTGGGGTTTACAGTATTTGGTTGAATAATGTCTTGCTTCTCTAAAATCTAAACTTACGCATCAGCACTAGTGCAAACATCTGACCTTATCTTCTCTACTGTAGTGCCTTTCTGTACATCATTTTATTGTAAATTCATTTCCTTTCCTACATTTTCTATTATATCAGTTAAAGAATTCCAAAGATCTTTTAAAAAAATTTATGAGTTAGGTAGATTGCTTTATCTAAGAATCTCATTTCATGATAATAATTTCTAAACAGAAAATTGTTCATAAAGGTAGGTATTGGCTGGGGAGAGTCTTGAGAACCACTGCATCAGACCCTTCTGCTTCCTTCTTGAGATCTGTGCTGTGGGCATTGAGGAGAGAGAATATCTGCAGTGGAGACCATGACATTGGACTTCGGTTGGGTTTGCCTTCCCTGTAATTGTGAGTCTGAGGAGTCCTCCTATTAAATGGCTTCCTTGGGGCTGCAGCCTCATTAATATAGAAGATACTTGAAATTTATCATCCCATTTCTGTTCCAATAAATGTGTATAAATTAATGCAGTGAACACTTAGGGCACTTCTTGATTATTATTTCCCATAGTACTTCCAAAACTAAAAATACGCTCACTTATCAGCATAATTCTATACTCTAAATATGTCATTCCTCTCTCTATTACTCTCTGTGCAAGGGTAATTTCAATTTTACATGATAAATTAATTTTTTTAATTTATTTAGTTTAGAGAAAGAGGGAGCATGAACAAGCCGGGGGCAGGGCAGAGAGGGAGAGAGAGAGAGAGAGAATCTTCAAGTAGACTCCCTACTGAGCACAGAGCCCGACGCAGGGCTGGATCTCAGGACCCTGAGATTATGACCTGAGCCAAAATCAAGGGTCGGCCACTTAACTGACTGAGCCCTCCAGGTGCCCCTATATGATAAATTAATTTTTAAATTAAAATTAAAATTGAATTAAAATTAAAAATTAAGTTAAATCAAATTAAAATTTAAAAATTAAAGTAAATTGCATAGGTCAAAATCTGAATTCAGGATTCTGGGTAAATTCCCATCTTTGAAATATTTTATGGGGTCCCTGGGGGGGCTCGGTCAGTTGAGTCCCCAACTCCTGATTTCAGCTCAGGTCATGGTCTCTCATGAGAAGGAGGCCCAGGGAGGGCCCCACTCTCAGTGAGGAGTCTGCTTGGGATTCTCTCTCTTCCTCTGCCCCTCCTCCCACTCATTCTCTCTTTATCTTTCCCTCAAGTAAATAAATCTTTAAAAAAAATTTTTAATTTAAAAAAGAATTTTCTTTTGGAGCATTTAACTCACATGTCACAAAATAAGGCAAGGCTATCAAAGAAAATTAACAAAAAATAGAATCAAGAATTAAATTCAAATATAAGAAGGTAGCAGGCGAAATAACACAACCCAATAGCTATTGCTTGGAAAACACTAACAACAACCTCTCCCGATGCTAATCAAGAAATAAAGGACATATCAATACAGTAATAGTGAGAAGGGAATAGAATTAACACAAAAGTGGTATCTTTTAAATTTTTAACAGACTTGTACTTTTTTAAAAACAGAAGTTGCTAGTTCTGCTAGATCAGGTAGAGCAATCATTATTTTTTTTAATATCGTTGCCAATTTCAGAGGGATATTCACTAATAAGTGTATGAAGTATATCAAGTATCGCCTGAAAAAGTGATATGTTTTAATAAGAGGAACTTATTAACATACACTCAGTCTTGTGCTTCAGAAGTAAATGGACCTCCTTGGAGATATCCCAGAGGGAGCCACTACCAAACACATGTGTAATGACCTCATATTCTTCTCCTTACCCTCACCCCGAATCTGTTCCTTCTGAGTTTTCCTGTCTTAGAAAATGGCCCCACAACCCTGCAGTGCTAAGTCAGAGGAAAGCAAGTTTTATTTTTCATTTCCCCTTACCACACACATTCCATCACGCTACTAAATCTTGATTGCTTTTCTCTCTTTCATGTATCTAAAATATTCCCACTTCTGTCCATCTTGACTGCCAACAGCCTAGTCTAAGCGAGCACCATTTTTCACATTAGCACAGTGCACTGACCTGCTGTCATGCACGCATACCCCCATCTAAGCCATTACCCAGTCAGGAAGCTTTCCAATCAACACAACCCATCATTTCTCTCCCCGCCTTGAAACCCTGGGTGGCTCGCTAGCCTTTATGCCAAAGAAAAACTCAGCACAAATGACAGGGTTCCACCTGACATAGTTCCTAATAACCAGCCCACTGTGGTTCCCTTTTTCTTCGTGCTCCCTGTGTGGAATCTTTCAGGTACTTCGGAGCATGCTTTAAAACTTTCATGCATGATGTTCTTCCATCAACCTTTCCTGCTCTCCTTCACCTAGACATCTACAGTCCTCAGCTGTGAATTTTATTTTTTTTTTAATTTTTTAAAAGAGTTTATTGATTTATTTGACAGACAGAGATCACAAGCAGGCAGGGGCAGGGAGAGGGGGAAGCAGGCTCCCCGCTGAGCTGGGAGCCCGATGCAGGACTCAATCCCAGGACACCAGGATCATGACCTGAGCTGAAGGCAGATGCTTTAAGTGACTGAGCCACCCAGGCACCCCCGAAGGGATCCTTTTAAAATAGAAGCAGAAAGTTTAGCAACTCTGACACCCACAACAACATAGAAAGTAGAACACATACCTATCAACTGGGTGGTTTAATTAGGAGGTTTCCAGGTAGAGGGTTGGCGGTTTTGTTTGTCTTCCTTTTGTCATTTATAGTAAAAGGCAACAAGAGACAGAGGAACTAAATAAAAGATTGTTAAATATAAAGGAGCCAGAATTGTTTGAAACTGTCAATTTCTAAAACTGGCAAATGATGCCAAGCTTCAGGCATAACACAGAGAGAAGGCAGCGTCAGGAGAACACGGTCTAACAATGAAGCTCAGCTTTCGAGTGTTAAAATATTTTCCTCAGAGATCAGAAAGATCTAAGTTGGTGCTTCCAAGAACCATCTGAACAACAAGGCTTCTAAAACAACAACAACAACAACAGCAACAAAACACTAAAAAGTGGTATCTCAGCTATAAACATCCACACACAGGTCTCTGTGTAGACAGAAGTTTTCAGTTTCTGGATGAGTATCAAGGAGGGTGACTGCGGGCTCATAGGCTGAGAGTATAGTTTTGTGAGAAACTACCAGTTTGTCTTCCGAAGTGGCTGTACCATTTCGTGGTCCTGCCAGCAATGCGTGAGAGTTGCTGCGACTCCACATCCTCACCAGAATATGATGTCTGTTGTATGATTCTAATGGGTATATAGTAGTATCTCATTTTTCTTCTACTGTGTAATTCCTTAATGATAGAGGAGGATGAGCCTCTTTTCATATCTTTGGTACTATCCTTAGAACTTGTTTTCCAAGTGCCAGTTCAAGCCCTTTCCCTGCTTTAAAATGGATTATTGTTGAGTTTTAAGAGTTTTTTTTGTATTAAAATAAATACAGAGGTATCTTTTGCAAATATTTTCTCCTAGTCTGTGGCTTATTTTTTCATTCTCTTGTGTCTTTTACAGAGCAAATGTTTTTAATATTAATGAAGTCTAGTTTATCAGTTATTTCTTTCATGGATCCTCCCTTTGGTGTTTTATCCAGAAATTCATAGCCATGGCCAAGATCATCTGGATTTACTCTTATGCTAACTTCTAGGAGTTTCAGAGTTTTCTATTTGACATTAAAGTCTCTGATCCATTTTGAGTTGATTCTTGGGATGGGGTGTAAAGTCTGTGTCTAGATTCACGTTTTTGCCTGTGTATATTCTGTAGGACTCTAAAATGGTACCCTTTTTCTGGAATGCATTTTGGTATCCTCCACCAAAGTTCAAAATTTTAATGAACATCCCCTATGATCCAGGAAAGATTAGAATCTTAATATTCCTCAAAATGTAACACTATTTGTTAACATAAGTTGGTTATACTGCAGTAACAAATGAGCCACAAAGGCTCACCATAAACACAGCAGCGTGTTTATTTCTTGATCGTACCGTACACTTGGCATGACTTGGCAGGGATTTTCTCTGCCTTGTGGATCAAGGTCTCACGTTGATGGGGACTTCAGTCTTTTCATATTCACCTCTCCGTGCTTGGCTTTCAGGGAAGAGATCTGAAGAGTAGCACAAAAACTTTTACTTTCTCAGCCTAGAAATGACATTTGTCACATGCACTCAGTCTTCCGGCCATAATTAGTCACACGGACTCACCAAGCAGCAATGTAGTTTTCCAAGAGGCTTGGAAGGAGGGGAAAATAAAATATGGATGAGCTCTAAAAATCTCGACTTCAGTTACACATTAAGGTGGCTACATATTTACCAACCTTGGATATTTCTGTTACTGAGTAAAAAAAAAAAAAACAAAAAAACAAAAACCAAATATGTCATAGACAGCTAATCTCATTTTGTTTCAAAGAAATCTCTCTGCTTCTTCCTGGATAATAGTTTCAGATATTAAGTTCTATTCTTTTATTTCTCCCCTACTCTTAAACATATCAAAGGCTCTGTGCTTCTTGGCTTGAGGAGGAATGTGGCAGGAACACAGCAGAAGATCTTGGACTCTAGATCTGGATCTGCTCCTCATCTATGTTCCTTAGCTCACCACATCACATCCCCATCTGTCTGGTGACCAAGGTCATCACCTGGATTTTGACCTTATCCGCGCAATCTCCGGGCACCAAGCTCTCGCGAATCCAACCACCTCCTTCTCTGCACCTCCATTACTACCTTCATCTGTCATCCCAGCTAATGGGAGAGCCACTGAACTTGTCCTTTTCCTCTGGACTTCCTTGTCTTCAATTTCTTCTGAAATGTAAACCAGACCATGTCACTCCTTTACTTAAATCCTCTAACCCATTCCCCATAATTACCAGGAATAAATGACTCTCTAAATCACTCAAGAAATCATGCCTGCCTGCCTTTAAGCCTCAATCTCACAGTCTAGACTTGCTCTTCTTTCCAAAATGACATGCAATCTCTCACCAAGCATTTATGCACCTTGCTGGGAATTCCTCCCTACCTGGGCCAGATGTGTGTGTGCCCTTTTTCTAATGGGTGGTTTGGGTGTGTACTAGTTACCAGAGTGGATGCAAGTTCAGGAGATTAACAGAGCCACACCTTTTGTGCAACTCCAGCCCAAGGGGAGGGTTTCGAGGGGACAGTTCCTGTGCTAAGATGGAGCCTTCCTATTCTTACAAAAGTAGTCCCTCTCCCTGCCATCTTTATCTCTTTTATTTGCCTTTAATTCTGTCATGCCAGAGTTTCCTTCATAACTCAATATATTTTCTGCTTCATTCCTACTGAATTCTAAGCTCCATTAAAGACCTTGTCTATCTCATGTGCAGCAGGACCAAACACACCTAGTATAGGGAGGGCTCTCAAAGAGTCCTTGGGAACAAATAAAGAATGAGATCATGATGACTATCACATCTAATTATGGTTTTATAGTTCTCAATCAAGAACCATTAAGCAAATGGCACCATACTTGTATTTTTGTTCCAGTCATTTGTATCATAAAAAGGAGGCAGAAAGTACAAGATGATCTCATTCTCAAAGAATTTATAATCTCGTTTGGGATACAGTCTCACCTGCACGCCTATACAAGCATGAGCACCCCACAGAATGAATCATGCACCTGTTTATGACCTGTTACCTTCTATCGCTTTTACCTGGCCAAGTTCTTTAAAGGATTTAAAATAATGCAACACATTGTACCTCTCATGGAACTCATAATTTGGGGAGCCAAGATAAGGACATATGAGGAATTACAGATCGCTATATAAAATAGATGTAACTATGTTCAAATAATTCTATAGACCACAAATATTAGGTCCCTGACTTTTCCTCTGAGACCCACTTTCCTCATATGTAACAGGGGCTTTGCAAAGACCAAAATACAAATTATATGAGTGTCTTCTGTAAGCTGCAGAACACATTACAAATCCAACATGTACTAAATTAAAATCTTCCCAAAGCATACCAAGGTGAGTTAAACAAGACACACTCAGAAAGTACAAACTAATATTGACAAAATGTTAAGTCAAAAGCCTTGACCTTGGTTTTTCATTGTTCCTACTTAATTTTAAAGGATTCTTAAACGTGAGGGAAAACCTGCGTCGGGTTTGTGGAACCAAGGAGCCATTTCTTGGTCTTGAGTGCCTTTATTTGTGGTTCACACATTTCACTTCATTTAAACAAGTGCGTTTTAAGCACTACTTAGCATTGTGCTCTGTGAGGTGGGGAGTATCAAGTAAGATTCCTTTTCTTAAATGTTCAAGAGATAAAATGCAAACCAATTATAAACAATATTATACCACAACAAAATGCATTCTGGCTTCCCTGATGTCAATGCAAAGACACTGAGAGTATTCCATAAAATAAAATATAAGATCACTTTGTGAAGGTCTCTGGGTCTTAGGTAATGTGTGCAACAGAGATCAGTGGTCTAGCTACCAACATTTGGGAGTGATTTTTACTTTCTACTTTATTCACTCCTGTATTCCTTGAAATATTTATAAGTGTGTGTAATTTTTATCATCACAAAACTCAGGACACATCCACACACAACCGCTGGGGAAGCATCAGCCCCAACTTGCAACTATTGTGATAAAGAAGTTTTAGAAGCTTCAGTATGAAAAAGTTAAAATGTATCTGAAGAATTGGAGAACAGATTAGTGTTCAGCCAGGATGGGGGTCAGGGAAAGGACTGTGGCTATCAAAGTGTAATAGGAGGGATCTTTGTGTTAAGAGAACTACTCTATACATTGTATCAATGTCAATATCCTGGTTGTGCTTTAGGCTATGGTTTGGCAAGATACTGCCATTGGGGGAAACTGGGTGAAGGACAGAGGAATCTCTCCATATTATTCTTACAACTACATATGAATCTACAATCATCTCCAAAGAAACGTTTAATTTTCAAATATTAACTGAATAAAATTGGAATCCAAGAGCCCATACTGGTATACATAAAAGGAAGAGGACAAGACCTTCTTACAGTAGAAAGCTAACCAAAAATTAACAGGAAAAAAAAGAATTCGAAATTCATTACTTGGCAATCATCAGAGTAATGATTCATTCATCCAAGAAGTATCAACTGATGCTAAGACTAGACATCAAAATTCCATGATGAATAGAGTATTTCTTACAAAATGCCATTATTACAAAAAAAAAAAGCAAAAAGAGATTTTCTTTACAATGAAGAAATCTGGCAGGCAATATTGTCATCAAGTAATGGAAGTTGACATCACCAGGAAAGGAACAAATCAGCCTCGTGGGTTACTTGCTAGGAGGCAGTGAGAAGAACCACAGCAGCACTTGTGTTTTCTTACCAAAGTAATATGAATCTAATCATAAAGATATACTAAATGCACCCAAATTCAGGGATATTCTACAAAATCACTGACCTATGACCTTGAAATGTCAAGGTCAGGAAGGTCAAGGGAAGACTTCGGGATTGTCCAAGATCCCAGAAGACTCGAGAGATGTGGTAACTAAGTAACCAGTGATCCTAGACTGGAGTCTTTTGCTGCAAGGGGCGTTTAGCTGAAAAACTGGTGAATGAAGCTTGAATGGGGCTGTGAATAAGATGGTAGTTTATCAGTGTTAATTGCCTGATTTTGATGATTGTATTCAGGTTGTGAAAGAGAATGTTTGTAGGAATCACAGCGTATTCAAGGATGATGGGGCATCATGTCGGCAACTTCCAAATGGTTCCAGAAAATGTTCTGTGAACCTGGCAAACTTTGAAATTGTTTCAAAATAAAAATTATGTTTTATATAAAAAACACAACTGGGACGCCTGGGTGGCTCAGTTGGTTGGACGACTGCCTTCGGCTCAGGTCATGATCCCGGAGTCCCGGGATCGAGTCCCACATCGGGCTCCCAGCTCCATGGGGACTCTACTTCTCCCTCTGACCTTCTCCTCGCTCATGTTCTCTCTCACTGTCTCTCTCTCAAATAAATAAATAAAATCTTTAAAAAAAAAAAAAAACACAACTGATAATTTTTTCTGTAGTCTAGAGCTCAAGAGATCGTGGTATACCCAACTTCTTCCTCTTCTGATAAGCAATACACAAACGAGGAGGACAGCATGAGTGAAAATGGAATTCTCTAAATCAGGGGTTGGTACAGTTTTTCTGTAAAGGGTCAGATAGTAAATATTTTAGACTTTGAGGGATGATCTCTGTTGCAACTATTCAATTTTGCTATTGTAATACAAAAATAGCCATAAACAATAAACTGGTGGGTGTGACTGTATTCCAATAGAACTACTGACACTGAAATTTCATATAATGTGCTGGAAAATATTCCTCCCTCACACCCCAATCATTTAAGAATGTAAAGCTCATCCTAAGTTCACACAAAAACTATAGATTTGGCCAATGGGTCTTAATTTGCTGATCTCAGCTTTAGATTTTTTAAAATGGTCTTTACATGCCAGGTCGTTAAAAAAATTAGTAAATAATTGGTAAACATAAGCATTATAAATTTATAAGAACTAGAGAATCTTGTGTGTAGATTATCAAGGTACAGGTGAATGTTATAGAATGAACACACCCAGCTTTGGAAGATGGCAGACCCATTCGGCTCTTAGTTACACACATTTCTTCTGTCAGATCATGCCTGAATCCAAGCCCATCCCAATTCACATTCAAATCCTAATCCCTCTGAGGGCCTGGGGTTTGGTGAAGCTCATTTGGTGCGAAAAACAATTTGTTTAAAAAGGTCTTGCCATAGAAATGTTCTTACCTTGGTGTAGCGAAGGGAACTGATAAAGACATGTTTCTACAGTTTAATCTAGCAAGAGTCACAAGCCAGGTTTAAGAAAAAGGACTAGAGGGGCACCTGGATGGCTCAGTCAGTTAAGCATCTGCCTTTGACTCAGGTCATGGTCTCAGGGTCCTGCTCAGCGGGGAGTCTGCTTCTCTCTCTCTCTCTCTCTCCCTGGCTCATGCTCTCTCTCTCTCAAATAAAATCTTAAAAAAAAAAAAGGCTTAAAAACATTATCACAAAATTACACTTCTAAAGTTGAGGGACTCAGAGTAAATTAGAAGGAAGACAGAGAGTGGAACCTAAGAGTTAATTGGGAAAAAAAATGGGAAAACCACGTATCAGCTGAGGTTTTGAGTCTAGGAAATTATCGTTTCACTAATTTAAAAAAGAAAACATCTAAGAGGTGGCTAATTTGTGAAGAAGAGTTCTAAAATATGATTTCTAACAATCTTACATCCACCTAAATTTAAAGGTTCAGAATTCTCTTCCAAATAATCATTGAGACATTCATTTGAATAAACGTTTTGTTATCTTTTCCAACATCTTAGAAATATACCAAAACAAATATGATTGGCATATAACTGGAAGATAGCTGTGACTTTTGTTATTAAAATCAATAAGCATGAAGGGGCACCTGGGTGGTTCAGTCTATTAAGCACCTCTCGGTTTCCCCTCAAGTCATGATCTCATGGGTCATGAGATCGACCCCCAACTGGGGCTCCGCACTCAGTAGGGAGACTGCTTGAGATTCTCTCCCCCTTTCCCTCCTAAAATAAATAAATCTTTAAAGAAAGAAAAACAACCAATAAGCATGAAGATCACTGTCATTTTATAAACTCCTAGTGAGAGTTTTTCATCAGGTCAACCAGAAAGTTTTCATTAAATCACTTTTTCCAAAAGAAAGCCATGCTAAGAATAAGACTAATTCCTGATGTTGAAAAGCCACCGTTCTGAGCTGGGGAAGTATATGGTGGCTTCACCTCAAGAGTACGGAAGCCCCGGTGGCAGGGAAATAACGTTGTTCACAGAAGGCAGGCACCACGAAACCCAAGCTGGAAGACTCAGGGGTAAAAGAAACAGCACTGACCACAACCGCACACTGCCAAACACTGACTGAAAATGAATTTATTAAGGTCCAATTAGTATGTTTTTAATTTCAAATCATCCAGAATATATGCACATGAAAGTCCAAGTTCATTTCATCACTTCCAATATAACATGCTCTGTATTTTGTATAAAGAATGTGCAAACACCTTTCTGCTGACTGGTTCCCCCTGTTCTTCTCACGGTGGGTGCCATACAAGTCTGCCCTCTGCTCAAATGCTGACCGCGCTGACTTCTTCCCTCCTAGACAAAGTGATTCTTCTGGACATCCTTCTCTTAAACATACTCCCGACTTTCCCACACCTGCTTCATGACTGTGACTTTTACCGGTTACTTTTGCGAACAAACTGGTGCAATAACTAGTTCATCTGGACCATTCACTGAGCAGGTATCACCTACCACGGTGATTCCTAAAGAACAGTCAGTATCCAGTCCCATACCAACACACTCAACCCATTTGCTACAGGAGAGTCCCAAGCCATTTACTACGAGGATCCTTTATTCACTTAGCATGTTTGATGTCTTCCCGTGACCCTCACTTCTACATATGGGTGTGGCCACCAAGAGCTGGACATTGGCTCCTCAAACGAAATTTGGCATTGCTAGACATGTTCATTACGGTGTCATGGTTATTTGTGACAACTGTTTCTAGTCCATCTTGTGATATAAAAAAGTCACTCTCAACTAAAGTGACCACTGCATTTCCTTTGTAAAAAGGCAATTTAACTGGCTTTCCTCTCAACTGCCACCCATGTGGCGCAAAGCAGGAAATCCCTTTTTATAAAAGGTAAGAGCATAAAAAGACATTTCACATTTAAAAAAAAAATCCTTCATGGGAATATGTCCTAAGTAAATAATCAATTACACGGACAAAGTTGTATGTACACAAAATTTTTGCAACATTGTTTATAGTAGCGAAAATTAGAAATGACCTAAGGAGTCAACAGTGTGGGAACGGTTAAATAAATGGAGTTGCATCCATTAAATGGAATATTATATAGCCAGTAAAATTGTTTTTGTAAAATTTTTAATGCCGTAGGAAAATGTGGCAACTCTGCAGTGGAAGAAAAAAAAAAAAACTGGTTATAAAATCGTTTACGTATGATCCCAATTATATAAAAAGTTATATAATATACATAGAGGCATACACGAGGGAAAAGCTGTTAATGGTGGTTACTTCTGGGTTGTGAGATTACCAGTAATTATTTTTTTCTGTTTTACACATTTCTGTATTTTTCAAGTTTTCTACAATGACTATGTATTATTTTATAATACAGAAAACACAGGCTATTAAAACATTCCTCTGATGTACTGATAATTAGAACGTACTTTGATATTATAAATATGTGGGAACAATATTACTGTGCTTCAACTTCTAGGACTTTTTTTTAGAGTACATTTTCTTTTGGTAATAAACCTACATTCCCTGTTTTACATGTGTTATGACACTTTGACAAGAAGGTAATATTAGAATTAGAGCATTGTTTCATAACCTAAACAAATACTGGCTTTGACATCTAGGTTCTTCTAGGTCCTAGAAGATTTAAAATCAATACTCTTTAATCTTTTTAAGTAAGGCATACTGCATACATACATTACATGCATGCTTTCTAAAAAATCATTCTAATTTACAGTTTCCCTACAGAAGGAAAAAAATGGAATTATGATAGTTCAAAAACCACCTATAGTCTTATCCATCGCAAGCATGCTGATAAGTATACACGTTTATTAAATGAAATGTATCCTTCTGGAATAAAAAAAGGGAAGCCTGTATGTAGATGAAGTTGTGGATTCAATTAGTCAGAATTTATTCTGACTTGCACCAAACCACACCAAATCGTCGGAAGTCTAGTTAGTGTAGTCTAAATGGGCACTCCCGAGTCTGTTTATGAATTCCATTGCAAGATCTCCACTTTCTACTTTTCAAAAGGAACGGGGATCGGGATGAGGGTTGTCCCGTAAGCTAATTTTCCGCATATCTCAAGTCTTGCTGGGTCTAGGAACGAATACTGCCATTGGTTAGTGTTTAAGTACAAGAGTTTATTTTTCCTCACTCTCTCTCACACCCCACCTGGCCCTGGCACTGGGGGAGGGGGAGCTGTTCATCCCTCCATCTCTAATGGCTGGTTCCTCATCCTGGTTGCCTTTCTAAACCACAGAGTGGTCATTGCTGTGAACTCCGGCCAAGATGGTGTGGTTGAGGGAGGAAGCCGAGCGGTCAGAGCCTTCCGTGGGGCCGCTGGTGCTGTCGCTGCGCTGGCAGCAGAGGATCTGTCTGAAGGTGGCGCTCATCTCCTTGTCGCGGTAGGAGTAGATGATGGGGTTCATGGCGGAGTTGAACTCGGCCAGCAGAAGGAAAAATTTCTCATAGGCCAGGACGTCACACTGTGGACAGCACACATCGAGAAGTAACAAGACCAATCCAGGAGTCCAACAGATGATAAAGGCACCTATAAAGGGCAGGGATTGAGAAGATTTTTATTTTTCTTATTTATTATTTATAATAAATATTAATTTATAATATACTCATTTATAATATATTAATTTATAATAAAATTATTATTATTATTAAAATTTTTTAAAGATATTTTATTTATTTTACAGAAAGAGAGAGTGCCCCTTGAGAAGATTTTTAAAAGGAAGAACAAATATAATATTATATATATATATATATAAAATTACAAAGCAAAGCAACTCGGTTCAATAAAAAAACACTGAGATTTGGGGCACCTAGGCGGCTCAGCCATTAGGCTAGGCTCAGGTCGTGATCCCAGGATCCTGGGATCGAGTCCCACATTGGGGCTCCCTGCTCAGAGGGGAGCCTCTTTCTCCCTCTCCCTCTGCTCCCCCCGACTTGTGTTCCCTCTCTTGCCATCTCTCTGTCAAATAAATAAATAAAATCAGTAAGTAAATAAAATTAAAAGAAATACTGAGATTCAAAGCCACCAGACCATCATCTGAAATGAAATGCTCTTTTGCTGGAAAAAAAAAAAAACAAAAAACAAAAAACTGAAGAAAATTCTAATGTTAAAATAATTTAATAGTATCTCATTGATCTAGATGAGATCTGGATCATTTTGAGTACTTATGATACTCAAATTGAGTATTTATGAGACGATGATAATGATTACTTCAAGCAAAACACTGAGTTCCCTAAGCAACTGAGACATGACGGACTGCATAGGAGATACACACCTCAACAGTTATGACGGTAGGTTTTGAGCAGTATGACACTGTTTTGGGACAAAAGGTAAGCCTGTGACCAATGTCCTTTAATGTTTAGTTTAAGGCATAATTTCTGAGTTCAAGTTGAATGGACTCAAATCCTTGCTTTGCTGTTTTAAAAACTGGGTGAATTTGGACAATAATTTTCTTACCTCAGTTTTCTGATGTGGAAAATAGAAACAATCGTATTTGCCTCATCAGGTTTGTTGTAAGGCGTAAACGAGGGCTAAGAAAATAATCATTAAGTATGTATTTTAGCAGTAACAACAATAATACTGTTATTATCTGCTCAGTATCATGGGCCCATTTGGAAATAGAAATTTCCAACAATAAGATGGATATTTATTTTTTATTCAGCAATCACTTAAAAGGTGCTGTTCTGCACGCTTTAAAAATACTAATTCATTTCATCTGTACACCACCGTATGAGAGAGAAACCATTACCCCATCACGTGTATGATGGAGCTGAGAAAATACTAGGTGATATTCCTGCTTCCTGAACTTAATAAAATTAAATGTTTACACCAAACTTCATGCTTTAGATGTTTTACTAATTTAGATCCACTTTCTCTTCTTCTCAGCTATTCTGAATTGTTAAGATTTTACTAGAACCGGCGAAAGAAGGGAAATATAGACTATATTCTTAATTTCAGCTGATTTTGTTCCTCAAATCACTAATCTGGCTCGCAGGGGAAATGGAAGTTGTGAAACAGCACCAAAACCAACCGCTGTGTTACTCTGGGATCTGCTGGGGCTCCTCAGCCAAGAGGACATAGGTCAACAGAACCAGTGGGCCCCATTACAACCCATTACAGATCACCCTGCACGGGTAATCAGGCTCCATAGCGAGCAGAGAGGGAACAGGGAGGACCCCTGAAATGCATCTGAATCTTCAGATGGAAATGACAGCGGCCTACGTGGATCCAGGCTGGGGCTGGGGTCGTGGATCCCGACCAGCCTCAAGGAGTGAGTTTTGTAAAATGTAAACACAAAAGATTTAGTCTCCAAACAGCTCAGTTTTGAATGCAAGCTTTCTTTTTTGAACGATTCAGCAGGGAAATGAAAATAAAGGAGAGAAGTACCCCCATAAAGCTCTTTGTTCGAAAACACAAATGTGTCTTGGTTTTAAACTGCTGTTCACTTTGAAGACTGTCCAAGGTGCTTCATTTTCTAATAAATATAATACCTTAGACTTTCCTCAGAGACGAAAAAAAAATATTTCAAGTATCAGGAGATAATAGCCAAGGAGCTATTTGAACTTCAAGTAAAAATGTTAATAAAGCCTACATTCCAAGTCCTTGAATTTCCTTGCTTGAAAATCACTCAGAAAGCTAAACATAAAGGGAAATCAAAGGAATGCCTCTTGGGTTTCAGAAATAATGCATTATTCATTGAGAAGCCAGGAAGGGAATTATTCTCAGGGTGGAAAATGCTTGGATGGAAAATGCATGGTCCCATTATTCCATTTACTTGGAAACTAAAAACATGCAGGCCCTTCATGAATGGGAGAGCATTCTTGTAAGTTTCCTTTCCCTTTCTTTTATCAAAGCTCGAATTGAGCTCAAATTCAGAACTTGATTAGATACCAGCAACATGCATCTCAACAGATTTATTTGAAATAAAATGATCTTTTTCTCCTCCTGGGCAGCAGAAGGGAACATCCTTATTCTCACAGACTTTAAGTGACTGAATTCAGATATGGTCATTTGTTGCTTGTAACTTCTTCCAATTTTTAAGTTCAAAAGGACCAAGATCTTTTCAATAAAAGCCAGAGTCTCAGAAACTAACCCATGGGTGTTACTTTCAGACCAGAAGGAAAAAAAAAAAAAAAAGTAAAGGAGACTTGTTAGATCAGAGACAGGAAGTGGGAAACACCAGTCTGACACAGGAGCTAATACATGTGAACACTTCACTGAGGAACTCAGACTCATGTCCATTCTTCACCAAAAGGAACTGTTTTTAGTGCTGTGATCAGGCCCAACTACACAGTCCCAAGACTGTTTGGTTCTTCAAGACTCAAAGAGTAATTCGAGGGACTCACAGCAGAGGCCTCAGAAATCAACACCTGAAACCAATCAGGTTGGTTGACCATTTCAGTCAAGATGGACTACTGAAGGAGAAAATCTCAAGGTGCTGAGGCTTCTAAACAATAGTCAGTGGGGCTCCTGGTTCACTCACTCAGTAGACTATGTGACTCTCGATCTTGGGGTGGTGAGTTCAAGCCCCACATTGGGTGTAGAGATTACTAAAAACTAAAGTCTTTAAACAAATGAAATAGTGAGTGAATGTTATGAAATCAAGTTTGCTTAAATTAAGGATTTACCCACAAGCTTCTAAAAACAAACAAAAACTACACCCAGTCCCCTTTAGTAATAAGCAGCCAACCATAATTCCATTGGGTGATAGGACTTGAGAAGTGCATTATGGACCCTATCAACACCTAATCTGTAGAGACTCAAGGGCACACCAACAGCAGGTTAATAAGAGTCCAAAGGACTTTCATTTCCTCATCAGTGAAGTGGAAAGGTGATAGCTCCCTGCCTACTCCATAGGGTACGGTGAGGATCATGCTAAGAAACGTGTGAAAGCTCTCTAGACACTGTGCATCTATATGACTAGACTACCTACACACACTGTGGGCAGCATGAGCAAAGCCTGGTGTAGCAGAACCAGAGGAGATTTCTGCCAAGGGCAGAATGTGGAAGCATGTTTTGATCTGTAGACGAGCTGGCAGCTCCAAGAAGAAACCACCTCAACTGTAAGAGATTCCAAGGCCTTGCAGTTGAGTAGAATGAGGTAAGAAGGGAGAGCGAGGGAACGCAAAGAAGCATGGGAACCCTAAATCATTCTGAAGGTTCTCATGGGTCAACTCAATACCTATACCAAGATGGAACATAAAATGATGGAGTACTTGGTGGGGACACTGCTTTATGTAGCTTGAACATTTCCAGAACATTTCCGATGGACATATTCCCACAGATCAAGGCATAAAACGTATCGTAACGTTTTAGATTTACATTTTACGTTTTACATAAAATGTAAAAAGGAATCGTATGCAACAGTAGGAAAGTAAGAGGAAGCATAAATACTTTATGGTTATTTACTATAAATTCAGAAGCAGAAGTGGCAGAAGATAAGATGTTCAAGGTCATGAAGGCTTTGGGCATCTGGTTGAGACATCCGAAATTTCTCCAGTGTGGCACACCAGTTCTCGGGACTAGTCACACATTATAATAACTCATAAAGCTTATAAGAAAGAAGGATCTTCACCTATACTCCTCCATGAGATGTTAATGTCATTGGCCCTCCTAGTCGGTGTCTCACTGAATATGGAACACTATCATAGAGTAGAAGAAGAAAATAATCTGGATAAAAATAAAGACAAAAACATTGGATGTTTCCAAATTCCAGAGGAGAAATAATGAAAGCCTGAATCAGGGCAGTGGCACTGAGGGTGAGTATGAAAGGATCAGTGAACTATTTAGGAGACGGGCTTCATGAAATGGGTAAGATAAAAAGAATCTAAGTGTGATGCTTCGATTTTCCACTGGGGTGAAGGAAGAACGTTGCTACCTTTCACTGAAGGAGGAAAACACAGGAAAAAAGGTTGATGGGGGTTTTCTGAGGGAAGATGAGGAGATCAGAGAGGATGACCGTGAGTTTACCCATCTATAGTCCGAGGCACCTGCCAGGCTTCAAATGCAGAATTTTAAGGACATGATATGATCATGGCAACTTGAGTTCTGGGAAACCATCTCCTAGCACACTGAACAAGAGTGGTTACATTTTGCGCTATTTGCCAATGTCACAAGTAACACGGGGAGAGAGCTATTCAAAAAAATATCCGTGGGTTAGAATAAAATAGCTGAAAGTTGCTCTTCTTAGAACAAGCTTCATTCCTTCCTTCCGCATCTGTCAAATCAATCCGTGAGAGCCCCCGTGCCCACGAAGACGGAAGGAGAGGTGCTGGAATGCAGACGTGAAAAGCAGGGAGGAAGGAGGCTGTTTTGGAACAACGGGTCACAGCTGCAGATCAAGATCGTATTACCACACCTTCCTTCAAATCTACACAACCTCATCAGCTCAGTAATGCTTACCATCTGGTCTCACAATTAGAGTCTTTTTTTTTCTAGAGTGGCTTTTCCCTAACGAGTTAAACTCTGCTTACATATGGAACATCAGAACCAAAGTGAAAGAGAGTATTTGACAGAGAAGACTGCTAGGGAGGGAGCCCAAGATTTCTGATGAAGAAAAACCAGGAAACATTTCCAGTCTGGCTGGCAAATTTGTGTTTTTATAAAAACAACAACAACAACAACAACAACAACAACAAACCCAGATATCCCACAGATCTAAAACGACTCAAGGTTAACTCAATTCCACACCAGCGGTGTGTTCAAGTCAACCTCTTCTTTGGCCTCGCTCTTCTTGTTTCTCAAAGGATCTAGGAAACGAGTCTAATCTCAGAGGCGGGTGGTGTTAGAGGCTGAAGGGGAATTTAGGTGTTCAAATACATACACTCCTTCCATTGCCACTACATTGTGTATCCCAGAATTCAGTCCAATTTCTGTAGTTGTTATGATTTCTGCTACTGAGGTACACATAAACAATTTGGCTAGCTAAGAAATCATCTAAACTCTGTATCTTAAAAGAGGCTACATTAGATAATAGACCACGGGTTAAAAAGTTTATTCCTAGGTCTAGCAGTCAAGGGATCATTGCAGTGGAGATGTAAATGACTTTCCTAAATTAAAGTTTTTTTCTATAAGAGTAACCTAGATTATTTATAAGATCCTGTTCCAAGAACACGGAGAAGATAAAAGTAATGCATTTGTACTTCTTCATGGTCATAGTAAATGCTTCATACGTTTAAAGCTGCATGATTTCATTCATCGTGTGATGTACTCTTATCGTTTCCTTCACCCCTGAGAGCAACGTTTATCCTTTAAGGAAGAACATTAGCTACGTGCAGATCCTCAGGGTGCCTGGCTGGCTCAGTCAGTGGACCATGCAACTCGATCTCTGGGTTGTGACTTTGAGCCCCACCAGGTATAGAGATTACATTACATTGAAAAAACAAAACAAAACAACAACAAAACCTTAAAAACAACAACACAGAGATTTCAAAGCAGAACAGAATACTCATTATGCTTTCTTTTGAATATTTCTGGATAAAAGCTTCAGCTAGTACTGTCTTTAGTAATGCAGTGTTGGCTTTCGGATACACAGGAGAATGCCACCCCGGCTTCGCTTCGGCATTTGACACTCTCTTTCACGTTGAACACTGAGTATCATACACATACCTGCTTCGTATCCTACAAGAGACGGTAAATCTCATCCTGCAACTGGACATTGGAAAGCACGTGCTGAAGTGGTTTGCAGGCCAGCATCCCCTCTTACAGAATACATCTGTGCTCGACGACAGCCGGGAGAAACCACTTCTCCATAGCTACAACCCCAGCCGAGTAAGCAATACCTTTTATCTGCCTGCTGTGACAGGCTCCTGACCAATTCCTCTTCCTCAATGCTTCTTCCCCAAAGCTTGCACAGAATGGCCAGAGCGATCTTTCATAAGCATAAATCAATTTGTATTACATCACTTGCTTGCTTAAAATCCTACAAAGGTTTTCTTCTTGAAATCCTTACTGTGATCTGGAATGCCCCATAGGACTGGCCCCTGCCAGTCTCTCCAACATCATCTCTTTCCACTCATACCCCATTCACTAGATTCTAATCACATGCACCAAGCTCATTTCTGTCTCAGGACCTTTGCATTTGTGGTTCCTTCACCGAGGAATACTCCTTCTGGAGATCTTCACAACTACTTACTTACTATTAAGTATCCCTTCCTCAAAAGCAATACCTGTTATCCTAACTAAAGCTGCACACCCTCCCCACTACACTCTCCCGTATTTTGTCATCTTCCTATCGCTTATCTTTACCCTAAATTCTCTTATTGATTTGACATATTTATTTTCTATCTTCCTTCAGTGAGAATGTCAGCTTCGTGAAGGGAGTAACTGCGGTTTCTGTCATGTCTGGATCTCCAGCGTCTAGAACAGTAGCAGGCATATGGTGGACATTCAATGTATCTGTCACACATCAGTCACATTTAACCACCCAACAGACACATCAAAAACAAGGAAAATTAATGAGTAATAAAGTAACTGCATACGGTTTAGAAAATAAACATTAGAGGCGCCTGGGTGGCTCAGTGGGTTAATTAAGCCTCTGCCTTCGGCTCGGGTCATGATCTCAGGGTCCTGGAATCAAGCCCCGTATCGGGCTCTCTGCTCAGTGAGGAGCCTGCTTCCCCCTTCCTCTCTCTGCCTGCCTCTCTGCCTACCTGGGATCTCTTTCTGTCAAATAAATAAAATCTTAAAAAAAAATTAAAAAAAAAAAAAAAAGGAACATTAATGCCAACAGGATGCAAAGTCTTCAAATGGGTGCTACAACGCATTCCAAAGGGCATGAGGTGGACCCTAGAGGCAAAAGTCTCACCATATATGCCTTTGTTACTGTAACATAAGCAAATCTATTGCTAACAATCCTAGCGGACATCAGATTCTCTCCTGAGTTCTGGAAAAACGTGTTGGGTTCAGTGATGAAGGGAGACATGGCATTACCCATGTCGCTGCTATAGGAATGGTTCAGTAGAATCATGCTGCCCCATCAGATCCTGGATTCTGCAGTGTCACTAATGCACCAGATATACCTTTGTGCTAATCCCTCAGAATTCAAAGTTCCATGTTGGGGCTCTGACAGGTGGTGATTAGGTCTCATACCCACGTCCTGGCTCTCAGTGAGTGCGGAGAGAGAATATATTCTGTGCCTTGGCATACAGTGTCTTACCTTTTTTTTTTTTTTTTTTTTAATAGAATATGAAGTACACTTCAAGGGATGTCTGGGTGGCTCAGTGAGTTAAGTGGCTGCCTTCGACTCAGGTCATGATCCCAGGGTCCTGGGTTCCAGTCCCACATCTGGCTCTCTGCTCTGCAGAGAGCCTGCTTTTCCCTCTCTCTCTGCCTGCCTCTCTGTCTCCTTGTGATCTCTCTCTCTCTCAAATAAATGAATAAATAAAATATTTTTAAAAATCATTTAAAAAATAGAATATAAAGTACACTTCTAATCACTTATCATCATAATCAGTATCCATGCATAATATTAAATGTGAATATTTGCAGCACTTTTCCAAGTATCATGCCTATATTGGTGTATTGTTTTCATATACTTATGTCTTGATAATTTATAATAGTTTGCTTACCTCAAGGAAAACTCATAATGTATGAGAGGATAAGGATAATTCTCATTAATTATATTTTTCTTCCCAGCATATTGTATCAGCTGTTTTCCTTTCAGTGACTGATGTCTAAACAATGGTACAAAGCTAATTCCTTCAATTATTACATCTTTTTTTTCCCCTATAGAAAGTTTGGAAAATGCAGGAAATTACGAATAGGAAATTTTAAAAATCACTTAGAGCACTGCAGTCTAGAGATACTTCAGTATATGATCTTGCACTTTCAAAATGCTGTTTTTTATTCTAAATGTGTGCCTTTTTTCTGACTGCATATGAAATTAACATGGAATGACTGTTGATTAGTGATGCGGAAGGGAAGTAGATCTTTTATCTTGAGGACCATTATTTAGTTATCTGATTGGTGTTTTCATGTAGTGGATGTACCCTAGCTCGGTCAATACAACATCCACTGGAGCTGGTGAGGACATTAACTATAATTTATTTGAAGCTGATTTGTGTTTCCTGGAGGACTTCAGGTTCAATGTAAGATACTGCAGTACACACAAATCCATGCAGGGACATCATGCTTCAGGGAATGTGTGTATTCACGATGCAGGAGACTTTCCCAAACAGGGGATTCCCTGGGAAATCAACTGTCATTAGAGCCAGCTTTGTCCTATCCCTAAAATATCCAGTGATCCCATCTAATGGGTAAGCAAAATGCTGTATTAGACAATCACACAGAGAGAAGTGCGCTCCTCGGAAAGTTCTTATCTATGAGCAGTGAATACGAGACTGTAATAATGTTCAAATAAGACAGAAATAGCATGGCCAACTCGTTAGCTCCAAATTCCAAGGACTCAAGAGACAGCTGGTAAATGAAAGACGCAATGAGTTATATGTCCTTACACAGCCACAGCCATGCCCCACTTCCAGCTGTAGCTAATAATCTCCCAGAGTAGTATATGACCCCTGAGGTCTCTATAAGCATACAAAACAGGAAATGCTTGAATTTAATTGTAACAAAACCAATGCATATGAAACTATGTTAAAATGGATAACCATCTCTCCCCTTCCTCCCTAAACATGTTTTCTGATTTCTACCCAGCTGTGTCTTGGGGTGAACTAGCTGAGGACAAGTCTGGCTCACCAGAACGTCACCACCCACTAATAACCAAAAAACAGTGCTCCTCCAAATGCCTACACCAAAGCATTTTCTTGCAAGTGCTTACTATTCTCAAATGACAGATTGTAAAATTATAAAAATATATACAATTTATATATATGCACACACATGATATGAATGTATATATAACACACATGTGTATGTGTGTGCATGGATATATATTTTCATGTGTGCATATATATATACATACATATACATATATATGCATACACACACACACACAGAGTCATACATTCATACCCACATCCATCACTGCATTTTAGGGTCTTTAAAAAAAATGAGATTTATTTTCTTTCGCACACAGTAAACTCTGAGACTCAAACAAAAAGGATGCCACTTAACATATTCTTCACATAGAAAATAATTCACCATTTTCAGAATAGTGAAATCTCTTTTGCCTTCCAAGCCCTGTGACTGCAAATTTTTTTAAAAAGCAAACTTCACCCCTTATTTTAAAAATGATAAATCTTAAATCTCACTGACAATGTTGTCGACTCCAGACCAACATCAACTAACTCAGAAAGTGATACTGAACATATTGCATGACTGTGGTCCAGCTGTTACCAAGGTAATTTGAATAATATTTATTCCTTTACAAAAATAAATAAAATCTACCCCCCAGAATCTTTCCCTAGCAAAAGTTTAACATAAACATGTAATTTATAATCAGTTTTGCAACATAAATAAGGAATTTGTAATAGGCTTTGCAATATATTTAATTTTTCCACTATGAATTAAGATTCTGCCAAAATGACGCAAGTCTGAAAAATGAGTATTAAAATCTGGTTGAAAAATATTCACAGAATGTAGCTGATGACAGCATCCTATGGATCTTATTCTTTACAGTTCATGAACTACTGGCGTGGGTCAGCAAGATATGTATTACTCAAGAGACAAACTTGAAGGACAAAGAAATGTAATGAAAATTCCATTTATTATTCATTTCCTTACTAACAAAACGGGGAAAATTTAACCCAAAAGCAAATTCAGCAAATTTTGTGAAATATTATTGTAACCTAAAAATGTTTATATAAAATTATATGTGTATAAATATATAGGTGTATACATACATTTTAGTAGCTAAAAGATAATGAAAAGAACAACAACAGAAATGGAAAATCTAATTATTCTTTTCTATACTGGCTATCCCTCCTACAGTTGCTAAATGTTCTGGATGGATATTTACAAAGCAGATTCTTGGCAGAATAGGAAAAAGATACAGTCTGTTCTACTAGGATATGATAGTTGTATGCCTAAGAGATCTCTCATTATCAAAAATGTTGAAGTTTAAAAAGAAAGTTACAAAAGCAACCATTCAATTGGGAGGTGGGGATTTAGGCTAAAGAGTTCCAGATTTAAAATCATAAACATATTTTTCTACATGAACTTCAATTATTTTAACTACATGTTCCGAGCAAAATATTGATTGCTCAAAACTAACAAAACAAGATTAAATATCACAAGGCAAATTCTAAGACATAAATTCTGAACAAAAGCCTATCAGTTCTAAAGCCTTCAAAATAAACTGCAACAGTATCACTTCTGGGAATCTGTCATACAGATATACTTACACACGATACAATTGTGCTTGTGTAAGGAATTCTTTGCAGCATTATTATTTAGTTCCGGTATGGTTAACATACAGTGTTATATTAGTTTCAGGTGTACAATATAGCGATTCAACAATTCTATATATTACTCAGTGCTCATCATGGTAAGTGTCTTCTTAATCCCCATCACCTATTTCACCCAACCTCCCACCTACTTCCCCTCTGGTAACCAACAGTTTGTTCTCTATAGTTAAGACTATTTCTTGGTTTGTCTTTGTTTTTGTTTTTGTTTTTTTGTTTTTTTTCCTTTGTTCATTTGTTTCTTAATTCCACCTGTGGGAGAAATCATACTGTATTTGTCTTTCCCTGACTGACTTATTTCACTTGGCATTACACCCTCTAGTTCCATCCATGGTTGTTACCAATGGCAAGATTTCATTCTCTTTCATGGCTGAGTAATATTCCACCGTATTTATACACACCACATCTTCCTCATCCATTCATCAACCGATGGCATTTGGGCTGCTTCCAAAATTTGGCTATTGTAAATGTTATTGCAATAAACATAACGTGCATATATCTTTTCAAATTCTTTGGGTAAATACCCAGTAGTGAAACTACTGGATTATATGGTGATTATATTTTTAATTTTTTGAGGAACCTCCATACTGTTTACTGCAGTGGTTGCACCAGTTTGCATTCCCACGAACAGTCCACAGGGGTTTCTTTTTCTCCACAACCTCACCAACTCTTGTTTCTCAGCATCATTTATTTTTAAAAATAGGAAATAGTGTAGGTAATCACAACTAGAGAAGAGAAACAAATTACACTGTATTCATAAAGTAGAATCCTAGTTGACTGATTAGTAAGATACTCCATCCTGATACCAAATGATCTCCAAGATACACTGTTCAGTGAAAAAAAAAGATAAAGAAAAATATGTACAATATGCTGTCAGTTATGCTTTGACAGCAACAGAAAAGCATGTGCGAATACAAACACAAAGCAGATGCCCTATCATTAGCCCCAACTGAAGCTATCAATTTATTTTAAAAATGTTTAGAACATGAAATTATAAAAATGACACTTCAACATTCTATTTGAACTTAAAATACCAATTTGTTTTCTCATTTGCCAATCCTTTCATATAGAGCCAAGGCCCTCTATGTGAATATGGGTCTGCTAATTGGAGTTCTGCATCATCTTTCATGCAAAGCCACACCAATAAAGCATCACATATTACTTCCAAGTTGGCTCCTTCAAAGTGGAGTCAGAACTTTAAAATTCCTGTAAAGCAGTTTGAGTACAAAAATCTTGCAAATTTTTTTTCTCCAAACTTAGAGTTGTTCTCATCAGCAAATCTATAATAATTTCTTTTTGCAACTTGCTTTCATTAAATATTAATAAAATATTCACCTTCATTTTCCCAGAATCATCTTGTACTCGTTTTCCTTCGATACTGTAATATTTAATTAGTTATGCTATTTTATAATAAACTGGCATAAAGAGCTTTAGGAGCAAAAACCAACTGATTCTTGGTAATAGTCAGGAGCTGAATTACTTGGCTTTAAAAAAATATTATATGTCAAGTACTCTCCTAGGTACTGGGGATACCACGTGAAATCAAAAAGAAAGAAATCTCTCCTCTCACTGAGTTTAGGTTCCAGAAGGGATGTAAAAGACCACAAAATAAATAAAATCTCTCTTAGAGGGGGACAGCATTTGGAGACTAGGAGAGCAGGTGGGGAAGCAAGGAGATCAGTTGAAGGCTCTTGTAGAAATCCAGACAGGAGACAATGACGGCTTTGAACCTGGGAAGGTGATCACGGATGTATGCTGATGGTCAAACTTATCTAATTTGAGAATAGAATGGATGTTTGAGAGAGAAAGAGAGAGAGAGAGAGGAGTCAGAAAGCCTGCAAGCAACCAAAATAAAGGATTTAGCGCCAAGGAGTTCTGATAAGAGTTCAACGTGTCTTGAGAACGAAAGCCTGACTGGAGTGGATTCAAGAGTGAATGGAGAAATTGGATACTGCAAGAACAGACCATGCTTTGACGCAGTTTTGCTGTGGCTAAGAGAAAAAGGACCGCTGGCATTAATTGTTATGTTTTAGGAAGTTTTTGTTAACAAACATGTTGGTTAAGATAACATTAATGGGTCTACACTCTGTGCATGTGTGTGTATACATACGTGCTTACCCACCCCCCACATATATATAAGCTCATATATATACAGAGTGTTTTTAGAATGCTACATCAAACATTGATTATTGTCAAGTACATGTAAATGGTATGCTGTTAAAATATGGTTATATGTCAATTATCCTTCAATAAAGGGGAAAGGGGAGGAAGATGGGAGGGAGGAAGGAGGAAAAGTGATTGAGATGAAGAAGCAGATTGACCAAGATGAACACTGACCATCCTTAGTCTCTTTCCCATCTGCTGGCAGGAAGCCCATGTCCGGCTGCTCAGAACCACACAGTCACCTTGTGCGCCGGCTTCAAGCTGGGAGGCCCCCGGCTGTCCAGCACGGCCTGTGGCTCGGTGGTTGAGTCTTCTGATCCAGGAATGAAATGTGAGCCAACACGTCTGACTTCACAGCTAAAACTCCTCAGTGTTACATAGGATGTTCTTATCTTAAAAAGAACAGATAGCAGACTGGGGAAGATTTAAAACCCTATTAATGATGGGATGAGTCATCAATAAACGGGCACGCCCATATACTGTTGACAGAAAAGTCACTGCACCATCTTTTTGAAGGGCCATTTGGCAATGTTCTAAATTAAAATGTCCTCTTCTAGCTACCAAGTCCAACGTGCATCATCCAGAAATACTTGAAGCAGCACATAAAATTTGTGAATATGGATTGTTCAGTGAAGCAATACTTGTGATGGTAGAAAATCATAAATTTAAACATCCACCAATATTATAAATCAGCGGGGTAGTCAACAGCGGGCACACGGACAGACATTTCTCCATGTAGGTCTTTATCCACAAAGGAAGATTTGCAAACTACACATCTGTAAAGTTATACCACACACCATTCATTATAAAATCGCAATAGGTACTTACATGTGTACATACACTACACACATTACAGAAAAGTCTAGAAAGAAGACACATACCAAATTGTTACCAGCAGTTACCTCGAAGGCTCAGGGTAGTGAAGTGTAGATTCTAAATTTTAATGTCAATATTTTTGTAATTTTCAGCTTGTTTTTTTTTTTTTTAACTAGGAGCATATTTAATCATTAAGGGAATAGGTGACAATATTCAGGCATTATTCCCATGGCACTCAAGAAGCTAGCTGTGGGGAGGAAGACAGATTGAGGTTTCTTAAGGATAACATTTTGTTCAGTCTCCCAGACTGTGTGATTTGGAAGACTTGAAGGGTATATATTCATATTTGCGTGGACAAAAGAGATAGATAGGCCTGAGGTCACACACAGTTTTTTCCCTTACCAGGGGTGGGACATCGGACAGCTTCTTCAATTCTGCGGAGCCTTCATTTCCTTCTGTGTCAAATGGGGAAAGTACTTTCAGCACTAGCATGAGGACTGAAGGAGGGAGACCACCTCTAGACTAACAGGCCACCTGATACACACCCTTCATTTTTTTCCCTCTTTCCTCCTCCTTCAGGAAAAACCCAAGGAATAAATCTACAAGAAATATAGGTCTTTGGAGTGAACTATTACTGGTTCTCCAGGCCTAGAAGTAGCAAAGTGGGGAGCGGCACTAACTTCACCCTAGCCACAGAGCGAGCACAAGACCGCCTTCCTCCTCCTGGTTTGAGAATGTTCTGGAGGCGTCCACCAGTGTTTCTTGATGGGCTCTCAAATTTTAGGGCCGGTCCTCTTCCTACTTTAGGTGGAAAGTCAATTAAGTATTTTCTTTTACTTTCTTACTTTTAGACTCTATCTCCTTTGAACAAGGATTGGAGCTAAGAGAAAAATTAGTAAAAAGTTGAAAGGACCCTGATTTTATTGTGCTTCAGAGGAGAACAATTGCTAAACACTAATGGGCTACTCAGTCTTGCTGTGCTGTAACAGAGTTCTAAAAAAGGATGAACTCCTGGCTCTGGGGGGCTCAGGTGCAGGGACACAGCTGCCCACAGCCTGGCCAGTGGAGTTTCCGACGCTGGGGCCTGGCTACCTGGCAGGTGGGCCCACAGCCAAGAAGGGCAGGACTGAGACACGCCCCCTTCCCCAGTCCAGGCCCAAGGCAGAGGCCAGATTCCTCACTGGGAAACTGGCTGAGAGGGACTTGTTTTTCTAATGACAGGGTCTGACCCAGCCGAGCTGTCTGAGGAAAACAGGTAAGACAGGGAGGGAACTTCTTCAGGGAGTGGACACTGGCCTCCCATTTCTATTTTCTCCCAGGTTACCATTTAGGAAGGGATGGAGGGTACTTATTGGGCAGTACAAGCTGTGAGTGGGATGCTCGGCCTTGGAGGCCCTCCAGCCTCTCCCGTGGGCTTGGAAGCCACCCTCCTGAAACAGCCCAGCCCGCAGGCCGAGGGTGTGTGCTGAAGGAATTCCAGCACAGGGCTAGTTTTGGCTAACGGGGGGAAAAACAGATAAAATATAATTTTCCCAAGAAAAAGAGCAGCAATAGTACTAAACCAAATGAAGCCGAGAAGGGCTGGACATTTTTCTTGCCATCAGGGAATATACAATTCATTTGCCTTTCTGCAGCTCTGAAGGGTTAGTCAAATGTCTGCTTCCAGTTTACCCTGGTGAGAGAAATGGGCTTTCCCACGTTAATCCAGGGATACAATGCTAATGAAGACCCTCCCGTCTCATTTGTGATTAGGCTTGTTAACACTTAAGATTTAAAACTCTGCTGATACCTTCCAGGCCTCTCATTTTTCATAAATATTACTGATGGCTTCCTGTTAATAAACCTTTATTTTTCAGACACCTGCTGTATCATCCAGTCTTTGGTGATCTGTTGAGCTTAACTACCTAAAGTGCTGAGGGGCAATGATACCTTTTAAAGGCATTTTTACGCAGTATCTTTTGTAATGCCTGATTGAACTCACCAGGGACAACCCATTCATGGAACATTAGAAAGGCATCTCAGGATGTGAAATTTAGTTTTGCAGTTTGTACGTAAGTGTTGGATTTTTTTTTTCTATTCCCCACCATGTTCCACGGTACAATGTGGAAAGTAGCCCTACATTAAAAACAAAGCAAAGGATCAGCAAGAATTGCACCGTAAGATGGAATAATATAAGACTAGAACATTCCAGAAAGATGAAACTATTATTTTAATAGTAAAATAAGAGTGAGGTTGGTAGATCAAAGACTTCTAGAGCCAGGTGCTATACGGGTATTAAAGAAGTACATAATACATTCAAACATGGCTTTGAAGTTGGGGGTTGGGTCCAGTAACTTGTCTATCAATCTGCAACTTTTTTGTCAGGCAGAAACATTTCTTCCTACATCCTGCCCTCCCATCCTTTAACCCCCTTAGTGTATTTGCAAAGCCCCCACAGATCAGAATTGCAAACAGATCAGACACTGTTTGAGAATGGAATGTCACTTTGTTTGTTAGAGGCACCTGTGTTCTTCAATTGAGAGCATCCCCATCACACCTTTCTCTGAAAAAGACAACTGGAGAATTAATTTCAGAGAGACAGAAATACTGAGGATATCTAGAAAGAAAAAGAACTGGGTATTCACTAAAATTAGCTTTTTTTTTTTTTTTTAAACTAAGCAGATACCCACACTACACTTACAATGATATAGTTTCTATACCACTACTGTTGAATTTGAAGACTTTGGGATGATTTCATAAAGATTACATAAAATCGTCATAGAATTTTTGAAGGAAGGGAAGAAAATATTTAATGGGGGAAACAAGGGATTCAAGAAATCCTACTAGTTAGACTTAGAGTCTTGCACAAGCCACATCTCACTGGCCTTCAGACATACATTTCAGAAGCTGAAAAGATGGATAGCTCTTAATCATTTCTGTAACATCAACCCCTCAAGAATCCAGTGAAAGCCATGGCCCTACTTCAGCAGGAATAATGTTCTAAAACAACATTTCGCTTATATACAAAAATTTTCAGAAAAACTTATTTTTCCCAGTGCTAGTTATGCTTTCAAGAATTAAAAAAGAAGGGGGGGGGGTGTTTAATTTTGTCAGTAGCTGTCAATTGTAGAACTATGACATCAGAAAATTAATATAATTTGTCACTTTTATTCATCTATATAGGAAGTAAAAATTCTCTCTTATAGGTTGATCTGTGCAAAGAAACATTAGTTTAAATCTAACTTCAATACCAGTATTGTAGTGAGGACTTCCACCCCTCTGCCTATTTATTCCCTGTTCCCTCATCCCACCCCTCTGCAGATAGAAAGAGCTCACAAGAGAGGCAGTATAATGCTATAAAAAGAATGTTACTTTTAAAATGAAGAGAGCTGGGGAGCACCTGGGTGACTCAGTGGGTTAGGCCTCTGCCTTCGGCTAGGGTCATGATCTCAGGGTCCTGGGATCGAGTCCCGCATCGGGCTCTCTGCTTGGCAGGGAGCCTACTTCCCTTCCTCTCTCTCTCTGCCTGCCTCTCTGCCTGCTTGTGATCTCTCTCTCTTTCTCTCTCTGTCAAATAACTAAATACTTAAAATGAAGAGAGCTGGACTTAAGATGTTTTTAAAGTTATGAGGTACTCAAGGATCATCTGGTTTACTGCACATATTTATGAGATAAAGATAATGAAATTTAGAAGAACTTGTTGCCCTTTCCATAAAGCATAAGCCAAAAAAGGCCCATCCTTCGCCCCATTCTTACTTCTCTGGGCCTCATTATCCTTATTTGCAAAAGGAAGATCGCTTACAGCCTAAATAATCTAAGGCTAATTAAACTAGAAGTTTGATTTTCCCCTTTTCTATAGAACTTAATTCTTATTTATGCTATAAGCTATAATATTCATAATATCCATCCTTTCATGTAGTGTATGTCACCTTAACTCCAAAACAACCTATGAATGTTTTCATTGCATTAGTGTAAAGCAAGAACAATTCCTTGGCGTTTTAACTGTCATATAAAGTAATAGATTTTGATTTGTACCAAAAAACCTGATAACCCTTAGATGACTCAGACAAACAGGCAATTTAAAAAAATGCAATACGAATTATTCCATCAGAACAAATGATGATTCTGGAGATCTTTGCAATTAATATTACGAATGAAAAGGTTTAGAAGGGGCACCCGGGTGGCTTAGTTGGTTGGGTGTCCAGTTCTTGATTTTGGCTCAGGTCATGAGCTCAGGATTTTGAGACTGAGCCCTGCACTGGGCTTTGCACTGAGCATGGAGCCGGCTTGGTATTCTCTCTCCCTCTTCCTCCGCCCCTCTCTCCCACCCCCTCATGTGCACACATACACTCTTAAAAAAAGAAAAAAAAAGAATGAAAAGGTTTGCTACATTTTGTTACAGAGAAAAATCTCACTATAGCATACATACATACATACATACATATGCATTCTCTCCTTCACATCATGAAATCACTAGGAACCTTAAATTCACTATGAAATTTTCAGATATTTGAAAAGGTTATGTATTTTTTCATAGCTGACACTCTAGGGAATGCCCAAATTAAATTATAAAGTAAAAGATGAAAACAGCTGTTTTTTTGGTTAAAAGGAAAACTTACACTGATTGTTCAGAAGTTAGTTCAACAAAATTCAATCCAGAAACAATAATACCAAGCAGCTATTTTGTGCAAAACGATGTGTTAAGTGTCTTTGCGGTTGGAATGCAGAGATGAAATAAGACACAGTTCTGGCTTAAAGAGCCTAGAAACTGAGGTTGGAAAGAAAGGCACTTACGTGACTAAAAGGGAAGCAGTAAAGGGGGCCCATAGGAGGAGATGAAACAGGAAACAAGAAGGCAAGAGAAAGTCATGTAGACCCTTTTCAAACTTAAATGTGCATACGAATCACCTGGAATCTTACTAAAATACAAATTCTCATTTAATAGGTCTGGGGGAACCCTGGGAGTCTGCATTTCTAAGACCTTCCAGATGTCGCTAATTTTACTTGTCCACATAGAACTCTTTGGGTAGCAAGGGTCTAGAAGACCCTGCTGCCCAAAAGAACTTTCTGCAATGACAAAAATGGTCTATACCCAAGCTGTCCAATATGGTAGCCAAGAGGCACTGAAAATAGTGAGCCCTTGAAATATGACAAGTGTAACTGAGGAGCTATTTAAAATTTATTGCATTTTAATGAATTTAAATAGCCACAGGTCTAACAGCCACCCTACTGGACCCTGCAGGTCTAGATCAGGCAGTTAATTTAGACCAAATTGCATGGTACAGCATGCTTTGAGTAGGTAAATCAACCTAGTTCAGGATTTCTCAGCCTGGGCTAATGACATTTTGGACTGGGCAATGCTTTCCTGGGCAGGGGGTGAGAGAATGGGGGGTGGGCCTTCCAGTGTAGGATGTTTTGCAGCATCCCTGGCCTTTACCCACTAGATGCCAGTAGTACTCCCTGGTCATGAAAATAAAAAACCTCCAGACACCGTCAAACTTTCTCAGGGGGACAAAATCACTGGTCTAGGTAAGGCTTCTATAGGAAGTGAACAGAAACATCCTTAAAAGTAACCCAGTATTTGTATTCGTTTTCCTTCTTTTTTTTAAATTATTTTTATTAACATATAATGTATTATTTGCGCCAGGGGTACAGGTCTGTGAATCAGGCTGACACACTTCACAGCACTCACCATAGCACATACCCTCCCCATGCATTTGTTTTCTATTGCTGCCGGGACAAATTACCACAAACTCAGTGGGGCAAAATGACACCAATTTATTATCTTATAGGTCTAGAGGTAGAAGTCTGAGATGGGCTAAAATCAAAGGGTTGGCAGGGCTGGCTATCTTTCTGGGAGCTCAAGGGGAGAACATGTTCCCTTGACTCTGCCACCTTTCAGAGGCTACCTGTGTTCCTTGGCTCACAAACCCTTCCTCCATCTTCAAGCCAACTACCCCATCTCAAGGTCCTTAACTTAATCACAACTGCAAAGTCCCTTTTGTCACATAAGGGGGGGCATGTTCCCACGTTCTGGGAAGAAGGGTATGGATATCCTTGGCGGGCCATTTATTTTTCTCACTACTATAGTAGTAAAATAAAAGCTGAGAACATTAAGTAATTTCATACCAAAAATAATTTAAGTCTTCCTCCAATGTCCTACAAAAATTGTGATTGTATTCTGTGCTGAAAGTACTTTCCTACCTAGAAATAGCATTTTCTATTCACACATAGATTTGTCTACATAGCAGGTTGCTCCTCTTTTGCTCTTACCATTCTCATGCACTGCCTCATGCCTCCCCAATGCTGTTGAAATCGCGAGTAGAAAATTACATGTTTTCTAAAGATTTTATTTATTTGAGATCGAGAGCAGAGTAAGAGAGAGAGAGCAAAAGAGCAGAGGTGAGGGCAAAGGGAGAGGGACAAGCAGATGCCCAGCTGAGCAAGGAGCCTGATGTGGGACTCAATCCGTGGACCCTGAGATCATGACTTGAGCCAAGACAGACGCTTAATTGACTGAGCCACCCAGGCGTCCCTAAAATTACATTTTAGCACCCAAATGAGAAAATATCATTCATTTCTAAATCTTTGGATGATTTCTAGAACTTGAGAATTCTATTTGTGTATGCATATAGTTATATCTTAGTCTGTTTGTGTTGCTATGAAAAAACACCACAAGCTAGGTAGGTTA
This sequence comes from Lontra canadensis, assembly GCF_010015895.1. NCBI lineage: Eukaryota > Metazoa > Chordata > Mammalia > Carnivora > Mustelidae > Lontra > Lontra canadensis. Next base: position 25,070,685 of record NW_022631013.1, read on the forward strand.
TAAATGACAAAAATTTATTTCTCATGGTTTAGGAGGCTGGAAGTCCAAGACCAGGACACCAGCATGGTCAGGTTTTGGTGAGAGCCCTCTTCCAACTTCTCGTTGCATCCTCATGTGATGAGAGGGACTAGAGATCTCAGTGAGGTCTCTTTTATAAGGGCACTAATCCCATTCATGGATGGGGGCTCCACCACCATGACCCAAACACCTCCTGACGACCCTACCTCCTAATACCGTCACCGTGGGGGGTGGGGTTCAACATGGGAATTTGAGAGGGATGCATTCGAATTATAGCAGTTATATTTCCTACTTCTTTAAATACCTCTAAACTTTCTGTTATCTTTCTTAAAAGGAGAAGGAGTATTTGGTTATGTGAACTTGTATCCAAAACGTCCATCAGCAACTTTTTTGTATTTTTTAGATTTTTGCTCATATGTGCCAAGGGCTGGGGCATCTTCAGTTACAGAACAATTAGTGATGAAGGTGATTATCATTCAAAAAATACAAATCCTTTCTTCAACCTGTTCCTACAAACTGCTGTTTAGAGTAAAAGCTTACCTCTGCTCAACTGCTTCTGAAAGAGAAGAGTGGTGATGAGCAAAGCCAGATGGCATTTATACTCAGAGTGTCCTTCCCTTCTTGAATTTGATGTACAAGACTGAACGAATTGTCTTCAAAGGCCCATTTTTCCAGGCTCGGGAAGTTACACTTGTTGAGGTCAACATGAGGTGATTAGGAGGAAGGCAGAGGGAGAAGTGGTGGCCTAAGGACACAGCATCTGCTGACTCACTTTCCCACCGCAGAGAGTGGCAAACTGAAACCGAGGCTTCAATTTAGTGCTTCCTCCACACTCTTGAAAGTACAAGAACTTCCATTCATAGAAGCCTATGATGGCAGAGTGATTAGAGTGGAGGTGGCTGGGGAGAGGATAGATCGCGTTCTGGTTTCTTACAGGGAACTATGAGAGGCAGAAATGGAAAGAGATAGATTACTCTAGTTGAAATGAAGCCACTGACCAAATTCATTTTATCTATCACAGAAAGTCTTTTTTTTTTTTTAAAGATTTTATTTATTTATTTGACAGACAGAGATCACAAGTAGGCAGAGAGACAGGCAGAGAGAGAGGGGGGGAAGCAGGCTCCCCACTGAGCAGAGAGCCCGATGTGGGGCTCGATCCCAGGACCCTGGGATCATGACCTGAGCTGAAGGCAGAGGCTTTAACCCGCTGAGCCACCCAGGAGCCCTATCACAGAAAGTCTTAAAGGGTCCCTCCCAACCCCCACGAAGTCCCCTAATAAGACTTTTGGTCCCAGTAAGATGGCATAGTCTACTTTCTCCCTGTAGCTCCCAGCTAACTACAAATATAAACCATGGGGGAAAACCGTAAGAGGCAACCCAAAAACACCAAAACAAATCAAAGCCAAAACCAGAAACTTCTGAAATGCAGAAAAGGGAAGGTGAACTGGTTAGAAACCCTAAGATTGAATGGTCTTACAATGTCCACCTAGCAGGAGAAGGCCAACCAAGCCCAGATTTTCCACACGTCCAACCCAGCAACAGAAGGCAGCCCAGCTAGGATCAAAGAGTCCCACCAACACCACCAGGGTAACCAGCAGCACTGGCAGTGGGGATGATTCAGAAGCTCCGCTGACAGTAAGTGGCCAGGGAGAACACTCTCCTTACTCACTAGGCCTACGACTCCCTTCCCACGTGAGAGACAGCAGGCAGCTGGCTGTACCAGCAAAGGGGACATTGCCACAAAAAAGAGGCCTCACCCAGGAAGTGCCCTCTTTCCCTGCAGTGTTGGGGCAGAGGGAGGAGAGAGGAAGGGAGAACTGCAGAAAAATAGGTGCCAGGAAGTGTGCCTGTCCTCAGCAGCCAAAGAATGCCTCTCCTCACCCCCCACCAGAGGCACTGGGAGGCCCTTCCCAGGAAAACGCCTCCATCTCTTCAGGTGGAACAAACAGGGCCAGTGGGATGTCTAGCAACTCCAGATAAACCAAGATAGCACCACAAAGTCTCTGAAAATTTAACTGTCATTGGAAGCAACTGCCTACAAAATTAGGACAAGGTCTCCATGCTAAAACTAAATGGGATGGCTGCCTGGTAAAAGTAAAGATTTATATAAGACCACAAGCCTTCTAATGTAATAGTCAAAATGTCCAGACACAATGAAAAAAAAAATCACCCATCACAGAAAAAAACTAGGAAAATAACTATGTGATTGAGAAAAGAATCAACGGATTCTTCATCAATCCATCTTGATCAATCTTCATCAAGAATCAGTGGATTCATCTCCAACACAGAGATGAATCAGATGTTGGAATTACTGACGTCCTTGTCAAAGCAGTCATCAAAAAATGCTTTGATATCCAACAGCAAATTATTTTAGAACTATAAAAACAGAAACATCACAGCAAAAAACTAGAAGTTATAAAAAAGGACTGAAGTTATTTTAATACATGATAACAAGCAGAAGCTTAGTGGGTTCGATAGTAGAAATGACAGAGGACAGGTCATCAGTGAAGGTGATAATCAATAGACTCTATGAATTTGAACAAAAGAGAGAAAATAGACCAAACAAAAACAATGGCAGGAAATGAGACAGTAAGATCCAACATTCGTCTGTATCATGAGTCCCAGAAAGACAGGACAAAGAGAGTATAAAAGAATTTTAGAAGAATCAATGGTTTAAACTTTCCAAACTGCAAGAAACTAAAAGAGAATAAGCCCAAAGAAACACACACCAAGACATTTCATAATTAAAAATTTAGTTAATTAATTAATAATAAATTTTTTTAAAAAGAAAATGTTGATGACAACCAGAGACAAATGACACTTCATCAGTAAGGGAGCACCAGTTCACAAAACAGTAAATTTCCCATCTAAAACTATGGGGGCCAGAAAAAGTCACACATTTTCCAACTGCTGGAAAAACAAAAAAAAATAATCAACCTTCAATTCTATATCCAGCAGAACTATCCTTTAGGATGAGGGGGGAAAATAAAGACATCCTCAGAAGAAGGAAAAGGAAAAGAATTTGTTGCTAGCAGACTTACCTTGAAAGAATGACTGAAAAAAATTTTTTTTTTCAAACAGAAAGGAAATGATAGAAGAAGGAATCTTAGAACCAAGAAAGAAGAACAACAAAGGGAACAGAAATATGGTTACTTAGCTGGGAGCTACAGGGAGAAAGTAGTCTCTTGTCTGGACCAGAAGTCTTACTAGGATACTTTGTGGGGCTGGGAGGGACCCATTAAGACTACCTGTAATAGAAACAGACAATCCTCCTCCTGAGTTTTACAAAACCTATTAGATATTTGAAACAAATACTCTACCACCTGATACTCAAAACTATGATATTTCAAAGTGGGGAAGGTCAAGGCACCTCAATGGAAGTAAGGCTTCCACACTGCCAAGTGGTAAAATGTTGACATCAGTACACCATGTTCAATTACGCATGTATGCTGTAATAGCCACAGCAACTGTTAAGAGAGAAATACAAAGAGATCCACTCAAAAACACTGCACATAAATCAAGATGCAATTCTAAAAGCCATGAACTTCTACTTGGGATTCTGCACACCAGATACCTACCCATATATAAAAGCATAAAGTCATTCAGGGAAAAGTCCTGGAGTGGATGGGTCTCTATCTGAATCTAACTAGGGACGTAGATCACCAGAATTTACTGGGCCTCAGTTTCCACTTCTCTGAAAGAGAAGTGGCTGGAGAGGTATGTCTGTCAGACAAACTGGGACATGTCCAGTGATAAAATCTGATTATAAATTATGAATCTCCATTCTTCTCATTTGCCTTGTATTATTCCTTAGGATTCAGATGTCTCTAAAAGTGCTCTGAAAATCAAAACTAAAAAGATTTTTGCATGGAAAATATTCTTAAAATATGCTTAAGGAGGAAAAAAATGGGGAAAACCCACTGATTTGTTATTTCCCAACAGATAAACAAGGGGCCATTGATGGGAGGCTGAATTATTCAGACTAGATTAAGAGTTTAGCCTTTATCCACTGTAGTATAACTTCCTTCAAAATCCATTTTAGCTTTTCCCTGAAATCAGAAAAGTGGTGTGTGTGTGCGTGTGTGTGTGTGTGTGTATGTTTTAAGGATAAGCCTTTCCCCTTTTTTTCTGGTATGAAAATTTCAGAACAATTAAACAGATACATGTAAATCAGAAATCTCAAGTATTCTTTGAATAGCAAGGCATTCTCTTACTCTTTGTAGTTCCTATGCTGCTCTAAAATCTGAATCATTATAACATTTATTTCCTTCCATTGTAAAGGTAATAGATAATCAGAAAGGAGAACACAAGCAATGTAGCTATGTCGTATGGCTGGCCCAGGAGCTAGGTAGCGGGGGCAGGGGTGAGTGGTCTAGAATGGACTTCCCTTCCTTTCTCTCCAGAGCTAGCCTTCTGGATGTAGTCAGCATTTGTTATCTGGGGTTTAATCACTGCTTAGTTTTCTCTCTCTCCTTTTCCCTCTGTCCCTCCTCCTATATCTCTCTCCCTCTAAATAAAAAAATCCTCTCTGTAATTTTAGCCTGTTGTAGAAACACAAGCTTATCTTTTCTTTTTCTAATACCAGCCCAGTATATGCCAAAATGCTTACCTCAAAAAATTATCTAATAAAAGCACACATTCCAATCATTCTGTGGTAAATTTTTTTTTTCATATTTAAACATTTTTCTTGGATGTGATTCTCATAACTCTTAGAGCTGTTAACCTATTGTCAAAGTACTTTAAAAACAGTTTTCTTCTAGGACAGCAATGTTTAAATTAAAATGCTTTTCTATGTATAACATATAAATATATTCAGCAAAAATGTAACGAATATAAGATACATCAATTATATATATCTAAGACTGAAGTTTCTGTAGTGGTATTGGAATCACTTTAAGGACCAATTCAAGGACAAAGGAAGTTTCTAAAAATGACAATATGAGGACATTTTTCACTGATGCAAAAAGAGTTTTAGATAAAATTAAAATTAAGAAAAAGACTTCTATAAATACCCATATAGTGTCTTTTACTACAATATAGGTATCTAGTCACAACAGCTAACACGTGTTTGAAAATATTCAAAATGCACTGATCAAAACACTCTGACAAAGCGAATAAAAGAACGCTAATCTAATAACTCCTATTATCTAAGAGATTATAATCTTAAGAAATTGGTGGTAATGATGTCGCACATAACAACACTGTCCAGTGAGTAACATCACGGAACTATCAAGGGAGGGGAGGAGGGGTAGAGAGAAACTACGACCAACAGACAAGGATGGAGACAGGCCTAGAACGACTCCTCAGAGACCTGGCAGGCATCAAGGCATTGATGGTTCTCACCCACTTTCGCACTGAAGAAAGGGGAGGGGTAAAGTTCCAAGCTTCCATGGAAAAGGCTCTTAGGTGGAAGAGACTAAGTCCCGAGAAAGGAGCATAGGCTAAAACAGATGATCTGAGGCGAAAATAGATTAGCCATAAAAGGAGAATAATCTAATTGGCTCTAGACTCTTCTAACTCAGCGTCCAGTAAGGCAACATCTTTAAGCGTTTGCGGGAAATGTCCTCATCTGTTCTCTCTTCTCTCCAGTCATTCACACGTCAGGACCACAGAAAGCCCTGCTCAGATAAAAGGGAACATTATTGTCTGCGTGATGGGACCACAAGTGACTATTTTCTTTCTTCCTTTCTTTCTTTTTTCCTTTCTTTCTTTCTTGACTGATTAGACAAGCCATTTTACTTCTACTTATATTAATCTCTTTTTCAAAATTATGTTCAGTTAGCCACTGTACAGTACATCATTAGTTTTTGATGTGGTGTTCAATGACTATTCTCTTTCTTTTTCAGTATTTCCCAATTTATCTTTACAGTGGAAGGAAATTAACATAGTAATTCAGAGATTAGAGCAGACCAGGACCTATAGAGAGAAGAATGACTTTCTGGTCAAATAATTGAGATTTCTGATTTACTGGACTTAAATGTATTTTAATTGTTCTAAAATCTTCATACCAAAAAAAAAGAAAGACTCATCCTTAAAATACACACACACACACACACACACACACACACCACTTTTCTGATTTCAGGGAAAGGCTAAAATGGATTTTTAAGGACGTTCTACTGGGGGTAAAGGCTAAGCTCCTTTCTATTCTGAATGATTCAGCCTCCCATCAATGGTCCCTTATTTGTTTCTGAAGAAATAACAGATCAGTGGGTTTTTCCCATTTTTTTCTCCTTAAGCGTATTTTAAGAACATTTTCCATTTAAACCAGGAATTAAAGTACTGTTAATTTTAAATATTTAGCATTTAAATATTTAAGAAATTCTTAGTAAGCTGTTTTAAAATCCTTTAATTATTATTTTATTGTATTTTAGGATACGACTATAAATGATACAACAATTTAACAGTAAAAGCCATTTTTTCCTATTAGACTTTCTTATTAAATTACCTTAATAGTTTAGTTTCAATTATTAAAGTCTTAAGGTAGATTACTCCTATATAAATTAATGCCTTATCACATAATATCTTTGAAAGAAACCCAGAGGGAAATATGAAGTACACTAATGACCCAAGTAGATAAATACATTTTAACCAACTGCACTGAATAGAACATTCTCCCCTGTCAGAGTCTCACTAAGAAGTCAGATCAACTAGACACTGTGAAGAAATGTCTTTTCCTCTGTGGAACAGAAACTCCCTGACCTGCATACAATTTCCCAGAAAGCCTCCTAAACTCAGAGACAACAGCTCAGGGAGGGAGGAAGCGCCTTGCTGAAGGACAGGGAAGGCGTGCCCAGCATCCCTAGAAGAGAGGGTGCACATTCCACACACAGGAAAAAGTCAGCAGGACTTTTGAGTTTCCATTTCAGAAGGGACAGGAGAACTAGGGACCGGACACCAGAGGGGTGGGCTGTGTCTATGATCCTGAGCGCTTTTGTTCCTTCCCCTTACTCCTAACACTTCCTGTTTCTCAGTTGAGATCGGAAGGAAACAGTAAGACCCAAAAGGTCTAGGTGCCCGTATAAGGGATGACAAGAAAGCAGAAAGGCCAGAGAGCCGCTGCACCGGTCTAAAGGAAACCTCAAAGGCAGAAAACCCAGAGAGAGTAAGGAGATGGAAGAAAAGCAACGAGGGTCCCTGTGGACCATGGAAGGGAGAGAGGAAAGCACAAAAGCAAAACAGAAATGAAACCATTAAATCATAGGTTTTAAATACTTCAAAGACAACGGAAAGAAAAACACAACTTCTTTCCAAACACACCCTGCTTTTGACCACCCATAAGGCTAGGATTCTCTGCCGGGACCCTCTCCTCATGAAGGTGAGTGGAAGAACCTCCTATCTCAGAACCTTGAACTTGGAAGCTGGGATAGTGCCAAGAAGCTCCCTCCCTCGAAGGCAATTCTTGTCTTCCTAGATGCAAACGTCTGATCCCGGATCCCGAGACAGAGTATAAAACCTCAAAAAAGGAAAACTCTAGTCTTTTAATGAGAGTTTACCAAAAAAAGAGAATTAATAGAGGTCAAAGGCCTTTTTGCTGACAGCAGAGTCCTCATTTAATTGTTTTTACTTCTAAAAGCAAAGAGAGAAGAGGTGAAATTAAATGAGCTTCTCCTTTCACAATAAAACTGTTTTCAGACATTCCTCATTCAGAGAGCTCTGAAATCTTATCAATGGAGCTAATGGTTAGCCACTCAGGTTTCCATCAACTATAGAAACGTGAACCAACTATTGACACACAGTCCTAATGTCTCTTGCTGAAGACAGTATCTTAACATCATAGCTTTCCCCCCATAACTCAGAAACTGTCCAGAAAGATGGGTTAGAGATTCCATTCTCAATGTCCCCTGGAATCTGTCCTTCCTTCTCCAGCCTCCCGGTGAGAGAGGGTTGCTTTCAGCACAAAGGGAGCTCATCCTGCCTCTCCAGGGACTGCCTCAACAAATGAAGCTGGACTGAGCAATGGCTCACACTTGGCAAGGTCAGATGTTCAGCCCCCGGAAGGTCTGGCACAGAAATAAGGCAAGGAAGTTCGCAAGCACCGAATGAGGACTTTGTGGCAGACATTCTGCCTTTATTCTTCAATGCAGTGTGGGAAGTATGATCAGCTTTCCTGCCTCCCAGATGAGGAACCTAAAGCTGATTTCAATGGGCTCGTCAATGGGCTACCACCCAATCTGAATTTTGTGTGCAAATTCAGGTATACCTCTGTATTCCCAGACCCAGAAACTCATCTGGTAGACAGAAGGTGCCATTTATTTATCTATCAATGTGGAAATACAGTGTTATACTATCTGACTCAAAGGTATTTCCCCCAGACCATGTCATATGGTAAATACAGAGAAGCCCACACATTAAGCACAAGTTTGTACAAGTAGCATTTACCACTGTTCCAAGTTGGTCCGAGAGCCAAATCAGAAAGGTTCATCCTAAGAGAAGTGAAAATCAGCATCAACTTAACACACACACACACACACACACACGTACGCACGCACATACACATTCTCTAAGTCTCTGAGTCAAATTTAGCAAAAGTAGTGATGAAAGGTATTTTTCCATATATCTTAAGTATACCCACTTTTAGCTTTAGACATCACGAGCCCATGGAATAAGCAGGAGAGACCAGCAGATAACCGCACAATATGCCCAAGGAACAACAGCCCGTTTTCGATGGAAGACAGTAAATAGAGGGGGTAATGGGACATAAGTCTCCAGAATAGGCTGGACTATCATTCTAGAAGGATGAAAATATTAGGGTAAGAGATTTAGGCTTTCCTTCTTAGGCAGTAGGGGACCTATCTGAATTATCAATTAGGAAGATTGCCGTGACAATTTTGTAGGACAGAGAGGAAAGGTATGATGCCCTAAGTGGAGGGAGGGGCTCTGACCTGCAGTCTGGCACCTGTGGTACTCCTCCCCAGAAAGGCTGGCAGTTATTAGACTGTATTAATGAGACGTGTCCAAACCTGACAAGTATCAAGTCCTTTATCTTTGGCAGGAGATGAAGAACTACAGGAAGTTCCCCTATTGCTTTTTTCCTTGTTCCTGCCCACAGAAAATGCCATCATCTCAAAGACTGCCTCTTCTCAGGGGAAAGCAAGCTCCACACCCAAGAACTTACAAACCTCCAGCTCTTTCAATTCTAATCACATTTCCCCTTATTTTCTCGTGTAGGTATCTCCCTAGCTTTTCAACTGTTTTATCATTATATACACAATGTCTTTAATAAATGTGTTTCTATCAAGCTTCAAGAACAATCTCATTTGTGAGAATAACTCATGGTTTCCTTCTTATGAGAATGGCACTCCCACTATCTTTATTTTACAAATGAGAAAATTGAGGTTCAGAGAGCTCCAGAAACCTCTCCAGGCATTTCAGTTAACAAATGGTGGGACAGGGATCTCAGTGCCTCCAGAGGTCCTCACTCTAAGCCACAAAGCTAACACTGCCATAGGAACAAATACACAGCATAGACATATGTCAAAATGGCGGCGGTCAAATTCAGGATGAGTTTGGTATTCTTACTCTGATATTTCTGTATATTTTAAAACATCAATACTAGGTGGCGTTTACTTTGATAGTTGGGAATAAATTAGTGATTAGTAAATTAGTATCACATGCAGCCCTTGGGAATCAGCACCATGAAGTCCAGAAGGCCCAGTCCCTTGCTCTGCACAGGGATCCTGGACGTGGCCACGGGGTCTCCCTTTCCTTTCTTTGCAATGGAGGTAGAACAGTTTCCAAATGAGGCAGATGACGTTTGAAGCTTCTCAGGTTTCTCTGGAAAATGTTAATTACCAACCACCTCCCACACACACAACTCACCAAAAAAATAAACAGAAAATCCCACTGACTTCGATCAAACTATACTTAACTAGGAAAAAAAAAAAAAGTGTTCAGATGTTATCAAGAAATAGAATCTGAAGGGAAAAAACTTTAAAAAAGAGCACGATATAATGTGCATGGCAAACTGCACCCCTCAGTCTTCTACACGAGCTACAATAAAGATTCTTAATGGTTGCTGGAAAACGATATATAATACCTAGGGCTATGTGTTCATTCTCAATAATGTAATGACTTTCCAGCTGGAAGATAAACCAAATTCACCTCAAAACATACTCCAAGGGATGAAAAGCAAAATTTTAAAAATGTCTTAAACTTCTGTGTGGAGGGCAGGAAGTATGAAAGAGACTAAGAAGTACTGTGCTACATTTCATTCCAAATTGAGTCAACCGATAGATTAGAAAGTCAAGCCCCACAGAAAGGCTTTCACTGACCACACTTTGGCAGCATGCCACCAGCCTTCATGGAAGAATGTTCTAAGATATGACCAATGGGACACGGCCCTGCATGTGAACACCATCAGCTGTCCAGCACACCACACCAGGGCCAACGTGTCCACCACAGATAAAGACCCCCAGGAGAAATGTCTACTTTGGGCTCAGTACTCAGAGGCGCTATTTCTCCTGATCTTACCTTTGGCCACCAAATCATGGACCTTTTGTGTTTATGTCCACATGAACTGCCAGAAAGTACGCCCTTACCTCACTCCATGTCACTTTCTGACATTGATTCTTCCCTCTCTTTCTTGCTTATTTTTAGTTCAACTTTTGTCCTCTGAACTGTATGCCTCTTTCTGAGCTGCCTTAAATTCTTTTTTTCCACAAAGCGTAAACCAACACAGGCACATACCCTGCACACGTCTGTAGGACTGTTTACATAATCTGCTATTAGAACATAAAACCACCCAGCAAGAATGAAACCAGCGTGTCTCCTACAGACCAAGAAGGAGAAAGTAAATTTTCATTCCTATTTTAACAGCGAGATACAAACACGCGTAAGGTCCATGCCCCACAGGCCTTCCGGCAGACGCTCAGATTCCAGCCTGACCCCAACAGAGTTGCTGGCTTAGTGGCAGGGTCACAATTATGCTGTGATTATGTGTTTCTGCACCACTGTGCTCAGGAAGTCGGTGGTCGGGGTGTAAGACTTCCATCCTTGAGGTGGGTGGACAAAGACAACTGTCAGGCTAGAGGTGTGACATTTCAAAAACAGAGAGGAAGGAAGAAGGCAAGGGAAGGGATGCATCAAGATGCAAGGGAACCCGCTAGGAGTAATTTCCCAGCAGCCAAAGGGAAAGAAAAATCCAAGATGGAAGTGTTCATTGACACATTCTTTAGGGAAAGGTAAATAGCTCAGGTGCAAATACCTTTTTTGAAAAATGTGGACTTAAATACATAGTATCCTTTAGTCTTTCGCTCAATAACGGATTCCTTTTAAAATGGAACTTTTCAAAAGTAAATTTTTCTTCCAGCTATAATCCTGTTGAAACACACGAGCAGGTCTATGGCGGACACACTCCCACATTGGACCCCCCAATGAGTCAGACCCCGGTATAGCGCCCTCCCCTTGTGTGTGGGAAGAGCCTACAATCTGCTTCTAACAATATGGCAATTTGGGTTGGAGGAGTCACTCTCTTGACTAGGTTCTATTATATGGCAGAGGTGAAGGGATTTTCCAGATGTGATTAAACTTAATCAAATAGGAGATCAATCTGGGTCAGCTGGACTTGATCAAGTCAACTCTTTTCAAAAAGAATCTAGAGACCAGAGACGAGAATAGAAGCAGCAGAGACTATCCTCCTTGCTGCTTTTGAGGAAGCAAGCTGCTGTGAAAGCTACAGACAATGAAATACGCTCCGTCTGCACCTGGGGGGGGTCTCAGAAGCAGATCCTCCCCAAGTCCAGCCTCCTGAGGAGAACAGAGCCCAGCCCGACAGCTCATTCAGCCTGGTGAGACCCTGGGCAGAGAACCCACGAAGGAGGGCCTGGAATTCTGACCTGCAGAAACTGAAATAAAAATAAATGGGCGTTTTACCACCAAACTTGTGGCGATCTGTTATGCAGTATGGAAAATGAATCTCACGTCTCAAGATAGTCAGTTGGCATGGGAATTGCTTATAGTATTAGCCAAACAAAAACAAGTGGAATGGAGACTTCAGACTCTTTTTACCCTGGGAGTTTCTATTCTTTCTTTGTTGCTTTAATGCTTTTTTAAAACCACTCTATCAAGACATGACTGACATCAGACTCTTTTTTTTTTTTTAAGATTTTATTTATTTATTTATTTATTTGTGAGAGAAAGAGAGAGAGCACAAGCAGGCAGAGTGACAGGCAGAGGAAGAGAGAGAAGCAGGCTCCCCACTGAGCAAGGAGCCTGATGAGGGACTTGATCCCAGGACCCCGCGATTATGACCTCAGCCGAAGGCAGTGGCTTAACCAACTGAGCCACCCAGGTGTCCCCTGACATCAGACTCTTAACTATTCACATTACTAAAGCTGCTGTCACCATGTCTGGAAGACCACCACATGGCATCTTTGTGAGGATTCAGGGCTTACCTGCTCCCAAGAAACCTGCCTCCAGTAGGCCAAGAAACATTTAGGCTGTCCATCCTATGACTTCCATGATTTCCTAGTCAGCCAAGCAGAGAATTAAGCTCCATTTTTAGATTATTACAGTGATTCAGCACATCCAAGTCAATGCCTTTGAGCCTGACGCTAAAAGACCATTTCTTCCCCCTCACCTGCCATCTGGACATGAAACCCACCAAACAAGCATGGAACCAGCAAGCTTCTGACAGACCTGAGAGGAGCAGCCTGGGCTTTACTTCCATTTTAACACTGAAATCAAAACACAGTCTACCACCAGGCTACCCAGCAGAGATTCGGTTCCATAATAGCATGTTCTCCTGGCTATGCACAAAATTATACCCTGATGATGTATTTCCATGCCACTGTGCCCAAAGAGCGGTTAGGCAGCAATGGCTCTAGCACGGGTGAAGGGGTTAGGCATGTGAACATTTGGGAATAAAAGAAAGACAGGGAGAGGACAAAGTTTGTCCCTTTTTCCGGGGCCTTTTCTCTTCATCAGAAACTGAAATTAAAATTTTTTTTAAATTTTTTATTTATTTATTTGATACACAGAGAGAGAGAACACAAGCAGGGGGAGAAGAGGGAAAGGGAGAAGCAGGCTCCCTACTGAGCAGGGAGCCTGATACACGGGGCTCAATCCCAGGACCCTGAGATCGTGACCTGAGCTGAAGGCAGACATTTAACTGACTGAGCCACCCATAATGCCCCCTTGCATTATGTTTTTTTGTGTGGTGAATACAGTGTTTTTGGTATGCAGTGAGAAGGCCAAGCATTTTCTCTTCTGAAATTATTTCAGGCAACAAAGCATTGGCAATGTTCCTTCAAACTGCTATGACTCCTATACACTAATTAAAATCAGTAGCACACTGAGATGTACTGGACCCAGCAGAAATGGCCAATTTTCATTGCTTACAAAAATCATGAGTAATAGTCACCTTTTCTTTTCCTTCCTTTTCTTCCCTCTTTTCTTCCTTCCTTCCTTTTCCATTTCTAACTTTTGAAATATTAAAAGGAAGCAACACAGCAAATTTGGAGTGCTAGTTCTGAAATTACAAATTCTGAGTGAGGGCGCAGACTACCGTAAACAATGAATAATCTTCAGCAATAATCAATGAATGATCTCTTGAGACTCAGTTTTAGCACCTCTGCAATGGGAACAATAGTACTTGCGCTGTCGAACCTATAAGGTATACATGTATTATAAGAACTTTTTAAAGATTTATTTTAAAGGGAGCAAGAAAGAGAGAGAGAGAAGCAGACTCCTCACTGAGCGGGGTGCCTGACCCGGGGCTCCATCCCACAACCCCGAGATCATGACCTGAGCGGAAACCGAGAGTCAAACACTTAACCAACTGAGCCACTCAGTCACCCATCATGAGAATCTTCAATGATTACATAGGTCTATGAAGATACTTTAGTTCATATAAACCAAATGTTACAAGAATGCAAAGTGCTTCATGTTTAATAATTGATGCTTTTGCTCTTAAACTGGCAAAGACAATCACTAAATTTAAAAAATTAGTGGTTATGTTATTCCTAACAAAATTTGAAATATTTGGAAGTAAATTTCATGGTTACTGTCAGAAAAAAAAATAGCAGTACCTGTCAACATTTATTCAGTGCCTCAATAATTTATTAATGTCAGGCATGGCTCTAATTTTCTCACTTGATTCTCATGAGAATTAAGGCCTATTATCATCTCCATTTTGTAGATGGGGAATATGGAGCTTCGGGAAATGGAACAGTAAGTGGTAAACCAGGACACAAAAGCAAACAGTCTAATCCAGAGCCCACAAGTAACCACTCAATGGTTTCAAACACATTTCCTGGGTGGACAGGCCAAGAGCACCGCCAGCGAGATGTGGTCTGGGCAGTTCTCTGTCGCTTAAAAGCAAAGACTGCTCCTGAAGAGTTGGGAGGTCTGGTGTGGAGGGCATGTCCACCCACACCGTGGGGGAGTGCCACAGATGGGTATCTAAAGAGAAGCCACATCACTGGCATACCATTTAGGAAGCCTACAGTGGAAAGGACGCTCCCCAGAGTTGTGAACTGAAAAAATCCTCTCAGATTTAGAGCCCCATGACTGACCTTGGCCAGCTACCAAACCGTATCAGGACCTCCACGGCTGCAGTGAGGGCTGTGAAGGTCCAGCAGCAACCACACACACACCAGTGCTGCTTGACGGGAGACTAGACAGAGAACGACCCTATGCAAAGGAGAAGGAAATGAGGCAGCTAGAACCAAGAAATAAATAAAAACAGGAACTAGAGAACGAGAGGGGGCAACTAGCCAGAAGAAAACAAAGCTGAAGTAAAACCAGAAAACAGAAATACCGTAGGGCCCTGGTTCCCAAACTGCACCCCAAGGCACCGTAAGGTTCCACAGTTCATTTGAAAAAGAGCACTGCTGGATATTTTACGTTTGAGGGCATCAGGGACACTCAATGTCTGTCAGAAAGTGTGAAAACTGACAGCTTGAAGTAGTTCACAGTTTCAACATTAGATGGCATTAAATTCCTTTCTGTGACATGTTTTTGCGTTATTGTCTGCTATAATAAAAATCAAACATTGCCTAAAGCTCACTGTGGAACAGGAAAGGAGGATGGTGGTATCTGATTCGAGTCCAAAGTTTGAAAAGTTGCATAGTGGTCAAAAGGTGTACACAGCCCTCCGTTGTTGCTGTTAAGAATTAGGTTAAAATGATCTTTCTCTCAATTTATTTTGTTGTTAGTGCTGTTGCTACAAAATGGCTGCTAGTTTATTAGGAGCTGTGTACTTGGGTTTGTTTGTTTAAGATTTATATATTTATTTGAGAGAGAAAGGGGGTAGGAGGGTGGGGCAGAGGGAGGGAGAAAGAGAAGCTTAAGCAGACTCCCTGCTGAGCACAGAGCCTGAAACAGGGCTCGATCCCAGGACCCTGAGCCCATAACCCAAAATGAATCCAAGAGCCAGCCACTTAACCAACTGAGCCACCCAAGCAACCCAGGAAATGTATATACTTATTAAGTTGACTTATCTGCTAAATAAATTAAGCTCTTATGTATTTATTCAGAACTGTGAAAAGATGGAAATAAAGACACTGAGAAATGATGGGAACCTCTGCATGTGGGACTAAAGTCATCTAGGGCAGATAGCATGGGGGGAATCTCAGAACTGAGCTGTCTCCAGAGACTTTCAGGATCCCTGAGATGAAAGCCCCACCCAGTCCACGGAAAACCCGTCTTACTGAGTCCCAAAAGCGTAATGGGTCCCGATCCTTCTGCTCTGCCACTTCTTCTCACAATATAATGAATAAAGACCCACCACAATGAGGACTAATCCAGGGGCTTTAGGTTTCAACATAACAGCATGATCTTTCTATACAAATACCAAGTTATGTCTTTTGTCATAGTATCTACCAAGTACCTATATTCCTGGCATCTTATGTAACCGTCTTACTCATTTGGGGCTTTTCTGTTTCAGCTCCACCTCTCCTTATCCAGACAGAGGAACGGAAGCATGGGGTGACTGAGCCCATCGCCCAGGACGACACTGCTCTGTAGCAGGGTCAGGACTAAAACCCAGGCAGCTGGAACTTCAGAGGAAACCCTGTTTTCCCTGTGCTATGCTGTTCAGTTGTTAGGCCTGTAGGTTTCTAGAGAAATAAATACACTTGTTAGACTTTTACATGGAACAACGTACTTCAAAGTAGTGTAGATATTTAAGTGGAGTGGACTAAATGCATTCCCATTTTTTTTATCCTTAGTTTCTCAATCCTGGAAAAGCTTCCATTTCTTTTCCAGGCCTGTGCTCATGAATAAAAATAACATAAATGGTTACAACATGGCACCATTAAGGAGGGGAAAAAAAAAAGCCTTCCATCCAAATACTGGCATGAATATAACAAAATATTCTCATTCCTTTGTGTTAAGAGTGTAAATTGGTACACACTTTATGGAGAACTAGTAATCAAGATTCATAAAGTCTCAGTGAGGAGAGTAAAGATTCACATTAGATAATATTTATCTTGGGGCCCCTGGGTGGCTCAGTTGGTTAAGTGTCTGCCTTCAGCTCAGGTCATGATCCCAGGGTCCTGGGACTGAGTCCTGCATTGGGCTCCCTGGTCTTCGGGGAGCCTGCTTCTTCATTTCCCTCTGCCAGCTGCAACCTCTGCTTGTACTTTGTCTCTCTGTGTCAAATAAATAAATAAACTCTTTAAAAAATAGATAATATTTATCTCAGTGTTATTTACCATGGCAGAGAGAGAGAGAGAGAGAAAGAGAGATAAAACTTAAATGCCCACTGATCTATCACTTGGAATGTCTCAATCTGTGTAGAAAATTCATGTTTTCATACAGATGACCCTCAGACACATGAAAAGATGTTCAACATCACTGATCATCGGGGAAATGCAAATCAAAACCACAATGAGATATTATCACCTTCCATCTGTCAGAATGGCTAAAATGAAAAACACAAGGAATAACAAAGTGTTGGCGAGGACCTGGAGGAAAAGAAACGCTTGTGCTCTGTTGATGGAAAGGCAAACTGGCGCAGCCACCCTGGAAGACAGTATGGAGGTTCCTCAAAAAATTTAAGAACACAACTGCCCTATGATCCAGTAATTCCACTACTGGGTATTTACCCAAAGAAAATGATAACACGAATTTGAAAAACAAAAACAAAAACAAAAAAACAGATACACCCCTATGTTTACTGCAGCATTATTTACAATAGCCAAATTATGGAAGCAACTCAAGTGTCCATCCATGGATGATGAATGGATAAAGAAGAAGCAGGCCTAACAACACACACACACACACACACACACACACACACACACACACACGGAGGAATATTACTCAGCCATAAAAAAGAATGAATCTTGCCATTTGCAACAACATGGATGGACCTAGAGGCTGTGATGCTAAATGAAATAAATCAGAAAGACAAATGCCATGATTTTACTTACACATGGAATTTAAGAAACAAAACAATGAACAAAGAAAAAAGGGGACAAAAAAAAAAAAGACTCTTAAAATACAGAGAACAAACTGGTTGTTGCCAGAAGGGAGATGGGTGTGGGGATGGATGAAGTAGGTAACCTGGATTAAAAGGACACTTGTCTTGATGAGTGCTGAGTAATGAATCACTGAATCACACTATATGGGATACCTAAAAATAACAGAATACTGTCTGTTAATTATACTTCAATAATAAAAGGAAAACTCATGTTTTTAAAAATTACTTAAGGACATTAACGAGCACAGGATTTTTTTTTAATTGTGCAACAAAACTGTACTATATAACCTCAGTTGAAAAGTATTCATTAAAACAAAGGACTGGAGAGAAACAGTGTATTCATTTTAATATTTTGCTTTTTCTCTGAATGGTTTAGAATTCTAGATTTTCTTAATTTTAATTTTTTAATTTTCTTCATCTTCCCTTTTTTCCCTCCTGACAAGTATGTGTTACCTTGGTAGTCAAGAAAAAAGTCATAATATTAAAAAAGTGTTCAGATCTAAAGAGGTAAATGCAGTCCAACAATATCTCATTCCTCCCTCATCACCTACACTGTACCACTCCAAACCTCATTCACATAAAGCTTTCCTGATTATACTGATAGGATTCTCTCCCTTCTATCCATTTTTAGACAGCTTTATCTGTACTTCTTTGTTGGTATTTTTGTGACCGCCTACCTTCTACAATCATCACCTATATACATATGGAATCTTTCCTACCAGACTGTGGGCTTTAGGGTGGCAGGGCCAAATCTGCTTCATAACTGTACCTGTCATCAACCTTACTCCCATCCTGCCTTGTAGTTGGGTCATACTGGTAAATGAGTAGGGATTATACATTTTGGTATTTGTTATTCTAATACCCAAAAGGCAATATAGGCCATGTGAACTGAATTAGTTAGTAAATACTTGCAGTGTTCTTTATGGCACTCAAGGGCAGTAACTAGATCTGGTGAGTGGTTCCCAGAAAACGGTTCCCTCCCAGACTGTGACTCAGTTTCTGTACTAGTCCCTCTGTAGCTGAGGACAGTCTGGTCTCTAGAGAGACAAGAGTGCTCCAGGCATCCAAGGTGTTTGAGCAGAGGCAAGAAGACCACGTGTTCTTCTGGCTTTGTAAGAGGGTATAAATACAGGGAACCTGAGTGGCTCAGTGGGTTAAGCATCTGCCTTTCGCTCGGGTCATGATCCCAGGGTCCTGGGATCGAGCTCCACATCGGGCTCTCTGCTTGTCGGGGAGCCTGCTTCCTCCTCCTCCTCTCTCTCTGCCTACTTGTGATCTCTGTCAAATAAATAAATAAATAATCTTAAAAAAAAAAGAGAAGGTATAAATACCATGATCCTTGAAAGTCTCATTCCACACCAAGTTTCTAGGATTCTACATGGATAGATGTGCACGGACGAACTAATGGGCTGAATCCCCATATAGGGCTCTCCGCTCCATTTCTATGGGAAGACAAGGCAAAGCGCCACCAGTGATAATATAGGCCTGTAAAGTAGCTGAATATCTGCAAGAAATGACCGTGCTGGGCACACAGTGCAAAGCATTAATTGCAGCCAGTTGCAGGTGGAACTTTCATGAATGCAGAACAACAGGAAAAGCGTGTTCACTCCAACAGGTGCCAGACAGGATTACAAGCACTTAACATGCATCATTTAAATTTTCAAAATAACCTCCCCTTTTGAGGAGAGAGTGGTGAGTAATGCTCTTCCCCACCCGTAGGGAAAAGAAGCTCTGAAAGGTCAAAAATACTGCCCAAGGTTAAAGTTGATAGGTCAGCTGAAGTGGGATTTTTAACCCATGGACATACCCACTCTAATCCCATGCTCCTTATGCCAAGCTGAAGAAAATAAAGGAATAGTGGGGACAGAATATTCTTTATGTAACCTGTGAACAACTAAATGATCATTCTGTCCTTCTCTGTAAAGGTCTCCATGCAGACCCACATAACTGCAACAGGTTACCCCCCCAAAAAAAAAGAACATGGTTGCCTTATCTCCCCTTTTGGGGTGACAAAACCTTTCTCCTTGGAACAGAAAATTACATGTCTACCTGAAAAAAATCTTAGACTTGCCATGATTTCTCAAGGGACCTGTACAGTAAGTTAGCTGCATTTTCAGTCATTAAATTAAAGGTGACAGATTTTCCTTGGGTGCTAACAATTAGCATGGATATTCAAATATTTTGAGAGTAAAGTCTATTTAGTGCAAAAATATCAATCTTCTTCACAGGAAGCTTTTTAAAAACCAAGCACCTTCTCTTAGTAATATCATTTTCTCCATAATTCCAACCTCCATTACTTTCTCTCTTCATTCCATGGCTGGCAAAGCAAGTCCACAAACACCCAAGTGTGGGGGCCATCACCGGTCCTACTCATGGGTAAGTGGTACTCATTATGTGTCTCTTTTAGTAGGAGAAGAGGAAATAGATTTTTTTTTCAAGATTTTATTTATTGGGGTGCCTGGGTGGCTCAGTGGGTTAAAGCCTCTGCCTTCAGCTCAGGTCATGATCTCAGGGTCCTGGGATCGAGCCCCTCATCGGGCTCTCTGCTCAGCAGGGAGACTGCTTCCTCCTCTCTCTCTGCCTGCATCTCTGCCTACATGTGATTTCTGTCTGTCAAATAAATAAATAAAATCTTTAAAAAAAAAAAAAGATTTTATTTATTTATTTGAGAGAGCAGGAGAGCACACACAAGCAGAAGCAGAGGGGCAGCAGGCTCCTGATGAGCAAGGAGCCCGATACGGGGCTCGATCCCAAGACCCTGGGATCATGACCTGAGCTGAAGGCACGGAGCCACCCAGGTGCCCCTGAGAAATAGATCTGAGAAATGAGCAAGGACAGGTTTAATGCCAGGTCTACATGACTCAACTATGATGACCAGATGCCGCCACAGAGAATCTGCTCCCATAGGTCTGGGCTAGGACCCAGCACTCAGCCTGTTCAACAAGCAGCCCAGGTGATTCACGTGCTGGTGGCCCTCCAGGCACACCTGGAGAGACACCGACAGAGTGAAGCCCCTCATGGTACAGATGAAGAAACTATCACAAGGGTCAAGTGCTTTGCCCAAAGTTAGAGGCAAATTGGAAGTTAGAATATGGTTAATGGCTTTGCAAACTCTCTACATCACATTTCTTGCTTGGCATTCCAAACTTTTTTTTGGTCACTGCTCTATAAGCAGCAGCTGCAAAAACATTCATAACTTACATTTATGTGACATTTCCTATACAAAGAGCTTTCACAACCACTATCATATATGATCTTCACAAAAATGTATGATCCACATTTGCCAGATGAGGGAACTGAAATTCACAGGGATTTAGATTCTTGCTTGAAATTCTTCTATTGTATATATTTGGGGCAAAGTAGTAGGATCTGGTAAGCCCTCAAATGTTAACATTATCTTTTTTTTTTTTTTAATAAACTGTAAATATCGACTCAGGAGATGTTAAAATTGGTAGGAAAACTTAATTAAAAATAAAACTAACAACCAAACTCAATAACACTTAATACTAATTAACCCCCTCCAAATCAAGTATTTTTTTAAAAAATTTAGCCATAAAGTAAGGCCAAGGAAAAATCAATGTGGGAGGAAAAACTCACAATTTATCAGAAAAACTGATAAATTAAGTCATTTTATAAGCTATATAAAAACATGTGATTCTCTTAAAAATTTCAGAACTTTAAATCTGAAGAAAAATGTAGCAAACTAGAAATGCTTTCATTGTGCTATATATTAAATTGTTGAAGTAATTAAAACAGACTAGTAATATACACTTCAGAAAATACCTTCTCAACAAAAATGTTACTCCGATTTAAATACATAGATTTATAAAGACAGTCCTTGAGGTCTGCACGAAACAATGGGTCAAAGTACTCCATACCTCAGTAAGTTACAGAGTAATAAAGCTACCTACAACACTATTATTAAAGCTGTAAGCCTGACTGCTGAGGGACAACACAATGGTCATGTATTATACTGTAATATATCGCTTACTATGTAATGTACTACAGACAGATCAACATATGAATGACTGCATTTTCTAATTCTGTTCCTAATTTTTTCTGCTCCTGCTTCTAATGTCTTTTAAGTTTATGTAAGGCATCAGCCTTAAAAGTGACAGAACCAAATCAGATTGAACTACAATGCTAAGACATTCCATTACAGAATTATAGCAGTCTTGTTATCTTAGACTTACTGCTCACATCTTGTTTCCGCAGCATCCTCTTGCATTTTAAATAAAATGCTGTTATGGATTGATACTTGCAAATATGGTAGAGTATGTGCATGGTACCTTGCGAGTAATTTATTTTATTTTATTTTTTTAAAGACTGTATTTATTTATTTGACAGACAGAGATCACAAGTAGGCAGAGAGGCAGGCAGAGAGAGAGGAGGAAGCAGGCTCACCGCTGAGCAGAGAGCCCAATGTGGGGCTCGATCCCAGGACCGTGAAATCGTGACCTGAGCTGAAGCCAGAAGCTTTAACCCACTGAGCCACCCAGGCGCCCCGCAAATAATTTATTTTTATGAAAACCTCTTCCCTGGCCCCCCGACCCCTGACCAAGACAGTAGAATTTGCCAAATTAAATAAAGCTGGTGCTTCTCATCTCTACCACTTCTGCGTATCTGGATCATTACATAGCACTTTGTAGAACGTCCAAATACAGGCTCCCATTTTTGGTCTGAACCTCACTAATTCCAGCTCCTCAATTTATAGGGTGGCATTTCCTTTGGGGCTGGGGCAATTTACAAAGGAGCATTCCAGGCTACCACGTGCTCAGCTAGGTTAGCAGAGCAAATCCCTGCAGCGTTAACGTGGTGAGTCACATGCTGGCTGCCACAAAAGCTTCTCAGCTTTTCAGTTCATCAGTTTGCTGGGCAGGTCCTGGACTCCTAAGTGTATCTTCCCCTCTCCTAAAAGAAAGGAAAATAACTCGGGCAAATGAATTCATTCTGGTTGCATGAAGAGAAGCTTTTTGAAGTGCAGAAATGCCCATTTAGAATGAACTCATGGAAAACCCTGCTTAAAATGCAGTGTTCTCTGTGTCAACAAAGGTCTGCTTGGGCAGGATAAATAGGTGAAGCCATGAATTTCCAGTCTCCTGATGCCAGATTAAATCCCACTTCTTCAAAAAAGACCCTGTTATTGCTGTGTCACCCTATTAGAACTTCTTATTTGCTTTGGATCATCACAGTAACTCCTCTATTGGCGGAGGAGCCCTGCCAGGGTTTAAGTAAAGCCATGACCACACTCAGTCTAGACACTATCATCTGCGCTAAAACACATGAATAAAAAGTTGCTTCTCAGCAGCATAAGGCTGTAATTTAGACCTCAAAGGAGAAAAATATCGAAGGTACAAACACAAGGAAAAAAATCCTTTGTTCCTATGGAAAAACAAACTTTTGTTAAAGTACTTTTTTTTTTCCCCAAAAAAGCATGATGAAGAATGTGTAAAAGGAGAGAATAATTCAGTTTTGAACTGGATGGATGCGGTATACAGGATGCTCATAAACCAACATAACTTCTGAGACACAGATAAAAGATTTTATTAAACCAGATATGTCCCTCTATTTCTAGACAACTCAAAATACAAATCAGAAGTATTAAATAAGCGAAACCATTCATGCACTTAAATCGATCTCAGGATAATATGGAAACCTGTAAGAGAAAAATCTCTGTAGAGAGAGTTGATTGCCGTCTAAAATGCTTACCTTCCCATTCAACGCTGTGTATTGGGGTTGCAAGATAAAATGTATCATCTGACTTTCATATCAACAATGAGTACTTTTGTTAGCACGTCCCCCCAAAATTGTTTTTATTTGCTAAATCTGGCAATTCCCCACGCACATCTGTGTGTTTATTGCCATATTTCCTGGCAATACTCTTTCAGGCCCTGAAACGTACATGTCACTACAGAGCCCATCTTACTTCCCACAGGATGTTAATTTGCACATGTAGAAATTCATCCCTTTCCTGACAGGTCAGTAAAGGAACTCCTTTACTTTACAAACAATTGCATGTGAAGCTGCTAACTATGGTCAATTTAAAAAAAGATGTATTATACCAGTTCAAAAATGAGGGCAAAAAACGATACACACAATATTGTCTTAAAATTATGCAAGCCTTCCCTCCTGCCTCCAGCAGACTTGCCAGCCTAACGGGACTAATTGTCATATCTAAGTGACACATTAACTGCACTCTAAGAAGGTGACTGAGTATTTAATTCAATTCAGAGTTCCAAGAGTATTTACTGAAATTATTTCTTTGCTGGGGTTCACATGGCAAACTCTTACGTACCATCTAAGATGTAATTCCGAATCATCATCATGAAGTCTTTCCTTTCACCACCCTGATGGAAAGACAGCATTCTCACAGCACCTTGCATATTTTATTTTTACCATACTATACTGCATTTACTTAAATTACCTATCTTGATCTACTAAAATGAGAGCTCCTTGAGAACAGAGCCCCTATTTTCACTGATCTTTGCATCCCTACTCCTTAACAGAGGACCTACTCCTTAACAGAGGACCTACTAGACATTCAATACATGTTTGTTGACAAAATAAACTATTATTAACAAGCTCACTCTGGAACTTAGCCCCAAAAAATGTGCTTGACAGGCAGGATGTGGGATTGCCTTACAACTACTCCTTTGAATGAGACTCATTATTACATTATACTGAATTTCAAGCTAGACAGGTATATTTCTATTGTTACCGGGGAGCCTGTAAAATTCTATCCAGAATAAAAAGTATATTTCACTGATTTATTCTACAAATATCTAGAGTTGGCTAAATGCTAGCCCCCGTTCTAGGTACTGGGAAATAATAAAGCCCCGCCATCACGGAATGTCCATAATGGTACTCCGAGGAGACTGATGAAGTAGCAGTGAGAGAGTAGGAGTTAAGTATCTTTTATCCTTTTCTTTCCAGGGGAACAGCGATGAGGCCCCAGCTCAAGTAATCCTAACTGGATACACTGTCAAGCTGGGCCTGAATAGGGAACAGCAATAAGGTGTCCTGACCCCAGCCTCTGGCTAGTCTTCCATTTATGCCAAACATGTCCTTCACTGTAGGTCAAAAGCAAACAGAACTGGTGCCCTTAATGGTAGCTGGACTGCCAGCTGTGCCCTAATAATAGCACGTCCATTTGAAGGAACTGAAGACCCTTTTCTTTTTTTTTTTTTTTTTTTTTGAAGATTTATTTATTTATTTGAGAGAGAGCGAGCACGTGAGCAGGGCGGTTGGGAGAGGTGCAGGGGCAGGGAAGGGGCAGAGGGGGAGAGAGCGTTAAGCAGACTCCGCATTGAGCATGGGGCCCGACGTGGGGCTCGATCTCACTGCCCTGAGTTCACAACCTGAGCTGAAACCAAGAGTCAGACGGACAATTAACCGACTGCACCACCCAGACGCCCCCGATGACCTTTTCTAATAGATATTGGCAGAGTGGCCTGTTCCGTTTCAGAAGTCCTTTTTTTTTTTTTTTTTTTCCCAAAGTTCATTTTAAGGGTTAATGCCATTTAATCTTCAGAGAGTTACCAGGTCAAAACTGCCACTACTTACGACGCTAACAGGACTTTGAGTACATTGAGCTGTGGCTCAAGAAGACGCAGACACCACTGCAGTACAGACAGATCTCTGGAAAAGCAAGGGCCTGTCTGAACCAAAGGTACAGCCTGAAACTGGAGCCGACAGCGGCTAAAACACAGTAGGACGTCTACACGGTGTCCCAGAAAGGAAGCGCTATCTCAACCACCAAATCCACTGGCCACGGTCTGCTGGCCTGTGGGTGTGGCCAAAGGAGAGAAGGGGGAGGGTGCACGTGCCGACAAGACCTAACGGTAAGGAGGAGATCCGCTACCACTCGGGTTTTATATTGGCGGGACCCTGGCTGCCTTTGCTTCATGTGCTCAGCACATCGAGTGGTCCTCATCACTTGAGAAAGGTCCCACTATTAATTCTGAAACTGAGGTTCAAAGGGATTAAACCAAACGCTCACAGTTACGAAACCAGCAAGAGATGGTCAGAGCTTGAATTCTAAACTCTGGCCTAGCTTATTCCAAACCCCTGCCCTCAAGCCCTCAGCAACAGTGGGTTCCCGGGGGTCACCACACACCGTTCAAGGAATCGCTACATCTCTTACGACCTTTCCTGATAAGGACAAATGTCTGTGCAGAGCTCACAGGGGGACTGACAGGAGCCCCAGGAACACGAAGTCTGCATGAGGCCTAAAATAATAAAGAGCTTCGTGTTCTGGCTGCTCCGTCCACACCTCAAAAGAAACTCTGTTAGGTCCGTGCGGTATTTTTGTTTTTTGTTTCTGTTTGAGAGTTGCTCCTGAGTAAAAATATTTGAATGGAGTTGGGCAACAAAAGGGTATAAAGAACTGGTATTTCAAAGTTGTTTTTGCTTTTGACCAGGGCCGTGGATTTGGGGTCTGGGCAGCCCTGTGGCGCTTCTGTAGGATGTCCCTCCTGACCACACCCAAGGTGCCAAGCCAGCCGTGTGGTTGGCCAGACAATCAGGGCTCTCATGAATATTCTCTTAGGTCCCACCTCAAAGAGGTCTTAACAGGGATGCCACAGAGACCTGAGAAGACTTGGGATGGCTCTAGTTCGTGTGCAGAGCAACAGGATGTGTGACTGGTCACCAGCGGCCAGGGAATAAGAGCCTCTTGTACCCACTCCTTTCCTCTCACAACGGGACAAACTGGGAAGCCTTCTCTTCCTGGCACAGAGCTCTCTATGGGGGTGGGGGGGAAGGGTAAAGCAAAACAACTCATTTGAGATTATCCTGTATGAATGTACCCCTCCCTCTAATGGGGTATAGATATCTAAAACTAATTATTAAAGAAGTGGATATGGAGAAAGATCACCATCCCTTGCTATTATTCCATTTCTATTTCTGTGTTTTCTACTAGAGAATTTTGCATGGTCGACCCACGAGAGTTATGTTCTTATTGTTTTATTGACAGGGTAATAAGCAGAACTGTAATCTTGGAAATCAAATTAGCCAACTTCCTCCTACAGATGAAAGTACAGAGAAATTAATGCACAGAAAAAGTAACTTGCCCAGAATCACCCAGATGGTTAACAGCAGAGTCAGGAAAGATCCCAGAGGCATCTACCTTGATGAATATTAACTGGGAAAACACACATACACATACACACTCCCCGTGAGTAAAACAAACTTGATAATAAACTAAGATAAATGAGAAATTCATACAACTGCTGTTATTAAAGCTGACAGGATGCTATAATGTGTAAAAACTACTTGCTGTGCCAGTTATTCAGTTCCCAAGGACTTTTGTGAAAGTTTCATTACAGAGATTACTAGGTGGTTATAATGAGGCCAAATTCAAGGTGACCCTTTCTGTGGGTGCCAGGTAGCTTTACAGCCACAGTGTTTACTCCCATCCTGGCGGGCTAGCCCCATAAATACATGCTGAAGTTCACAAGGAAGAAAATGATGGAAATTGTGGGTGGGACTGAACAACATGGAGACATATACAGTAAGAACAGAACCTTTCTGGAAGTGAGCAAACCTGGATCTTGGCTTGGGCCACCAGAGAACTCAGATCTAAATTTTTCAATTAGCCCGGGAGCTTCAGTCTCTCTCTTTGTAGGATGAAGGAGCTGGATGGTGTAATTTTTTGGGTTTTTGTACTACTTGTAATTTATAAGGACTCTTTCAGCTCTAAAATTCAAATCTGGACAGATCCTTGCTTTAAAACAAAGCAGAGGGGCACCTGGGTGGCTCGGTGGGTTAAAGCCTCTGCTTTTGGCTTGGGTCGTGGTCCCAGGGTCCTGGGATAGAGCCCCATATTGGGCTCTCTGCTCAGCGGGGAGCCTGCTTCCTCCTCTCTCTCTGCCTGCCTCTCTGTCTACTTGTGATCTCTGTCAAAAAAATAAAATCTTAAAAAAAAAAAACAAAAAACAAAGCAGAAACGAAAAACAGAAGTTCTTCCTCACCATCTATACAATGGATCAAAACCAGAGTTGAAATCTGCATTTAAAAAGCCAAAAGAAAATGTGGAAAGACTATAAACAAAAAGCAGAACCCAGAAGCAGAGTGACCACACACCCTGCATTGACCACACTTGGTTTAGGCCTGTTGCTCCTGAGTTCCAACCAATTAGTGCCTGTCTTCACTACCAAAAGCATCTCATTTGGATGATAAATTATATGGGAACCCCTATAGGGAACTGGTGTTATCAGGAACCCCTTACCACCTTTGATCGCCTACAGCCAGAAGTCTAAATGCCTTGGTATGTTATGAAGGCTTTGACTCTCCAGTCAAAACTCTCCAGCACACCCACCATATGCTAATCACACCTGATTGCTTCAGTGCCCGGAAGATAAGGAGCATTGCTCCTGCCATTGCTTTCCTTCTCTGCCCCATCCTACAGATGGCATTTCCTTCACAAGCATCAAGACCTCCACTAGATTCAGTATAACTCTGTTAACTCTGTTCCCTCAGTACAAAACAGGCGAAATACGACTTTCCTTGGTAAGATTATATACGGCGCATGAAGACTGGTGCCAAGTATTGACCCTGGCACAGGGTATGCAGGTAAAAAGTAGTAATTTCATTTTAGTGGTGATCATTTCCAACCAGAGCAGATCAAGCTAGAAAAAACCATGACTCCTCCCTGCTCCCCAAAGAGGTAAGCCCCACCTGGATTTATTTTGCTTTTTTATGTCCCTTACTCTCTCCTGGGGAAAGATGCCAAGACCTCCACAGAGTAAATATTATTCTCCTTCCAAATCCTGCTTCTTTGCTTTTCTAATTATCACCAATACAAAGGTCAACACGAGGAATATGGCAAGAAAGACAAGGACTTACAACTCAAGATAGACTTTGGTCAAATAAGGAAGAACTTCTTGACGGCCACTCTGATTCAACTAGGAACACACTCCAGGAATTCTTGGCAAAATGTCAATAGGGAGAATTCAAGCCTGGGGAAGGATTACATGGCCTTTTGCTGGAACCGTGAATCCTTAAGTGAAATACGCCTTGAGCAAAACACTCCCTCACAATCAATAGTTGGTTCTTGGTGCTCCATCACCAAGCAGTGGAAACGGACTGACAAAATGACTGTCGTGAGCATCTTTAGCAGAAGGAAGAGGAGTAAAGGAATGTTCCCTTCGAGATTTCTTCATCAGAGGAAACAAGGCACAGACAGCTAGGCAGTATCAACAGCAACGAATGGGATCACGATGTTTCCATTAAATAGCACAGAGCTGTTGGAACTTTAAAACAAAATACAGCCTGTGCTCATAGTTGTTTTTATTATAGAGAGGCAGGATCGCATGGAGGTAAAAACAAAAGACAGGAAAACCAGGACGCCCGGGTGGCTCAGTGAGTTAAGCCACTGCCTTCAGCTCAGGTCATGATCCCAGGGTCCTGGGATTGAGTCCCGCATCGGGTTCCTTGCTCAGTGGGGAGCCTGCTTCTCTCTCTCTGCCTCTGCCTGCCGTTCTGCCTGTGTTCTCCCGCGCTCGCTCTCTCTCTCTCTCTCTGACAAATAAATAAATAAATAATATCTTAAAAAAAAAAAAAAAGACAGGAAAACCCCACATGAGCTCTGGAACCAGACTGCCTGAAATGTTTTCTAGCCTCTGTCCTTATCTAGCTGTGTGGCTCTCGGCAAGTTACCTCATCTCCCCATACCTCACGTTTCACCTCTGGAAGGTGAAGATAACAAAAAGAAATGGTACCTATACTCTGTGGGGCTGTTTTTTTGTTTGATTTGGTTTTTTGGTAAATACTAATTCCTCAGGTAGAGTAGGGCTGGGCACATGATTAATGGTACATAAGTATTTGACAACGAAAAATATTAAGACTCAGTCCTCAAAAGTAGCATACGTACAACCTTGCGCTGAAAAATTTCTACCGGTGTTGCCATGATACATCTCAAAGATGTCTTTACTTTATGTTGACTCCTGGGAGTCTGACTTGTTGACCAACACATCTTTTGTTGATCATGGGAACTGAACAGGTCTGAAACCCAGAGGTCATTCTGACATGGTAAAATGGAAACTGAAGGTTTCTAACAAAATTAATTAAACCTTAATCATCATCCCACAATAAATGAAAGTAAAACATATTACTGAGTCACTTCCTAAGCTGTTGTATTTGATTGGAAGGCACCTAACGTGATAGGAGTGTACCTAGGTCTATCTTCTGCCACACAGCTCAATACACTGGTCTTAGCTTAGTGAATTCACCACGGCTCTCTCCGCTCCTCAGTTCTGAAGCCTCGATGGCTTTGCACCATATTCATTCATTCATCAGTTACTTAATAAGCATCTACTTTGTGCCAGATACCAGGACAGGTAATGTGGACCAAATGGACAACATGTCATAACAGTCCCTGCTGGCCATCACAAAGCTGACCATCTGGCAGAAAAGGCAGATGTTAAAAACCAAATGTGCACACACAAAGCCTGATGATCAATAAATGAATTTACAGTGGGAAGAGCTTCGAGTAGATTAGATTTATTTCTATAAGACCAAGTCATGTCTTCCATCCAATCATTATGACTACACAGGATTCAGAAGAATACATTGTATAAATAATATTAGACATCACCTTGACAAACATCTGATTGTTGAGGATTGTGAATTCCCTATTCTAAGCTTTCCAACCACCCATCCCCTCACCCCACCCGTTCTTCCACTCATGCTGCTTTTCTAAAAAAGGCTACAGTCCATTTAGTTTCTCCTTCTCATATTACAATCATATACATGTCTTACTTCACCAAATTTCTTCACCTATCACCCTGATTGGAGTTTTCCATGTTCTAAAATTTCTTCCATCACACCCCTATAAAAAATGTTATTCATTCCAGAGATAGTTACACATATTCAATCCTCACAGAGGCTACTAGTTTAAACCTCAGAGGGCAACATTAATCCTGTTATTTTCATGTTTGGGGTTGGCACGGTGGTGTGGGAGAGGCATTCAGGGGCGGATCTACACCGAAGCTATTGCCCCATAAAGCCTCAAAATAATTCTCATCTAACCTGTAAAACGATCCAATGAAGCACAGAAGTTAATTTTATATGAATCATGAAAACTCACTACACACCAGAAGGTGCTACACATTGTACAAAGGGCAAAATTAAAACAAGAACTTGGTAGGTTCATAGTTTAAGATCATTGTTTACTGGTGTTTCTGTGAACTATAAGCAGCACTCGAGATGGTAATAGAAGAAGTACACCCATATGAAAAGTTTCAACCAACATTCAGAACATCAGTAAATGAACAACTATTTCAGTCGACGCAGAAGTAAAACATCTCATGTTATTTCATTTCACACAAAAATGATAATCATGGTAAACTAAGACAGGGCTTCTGTTGTGTCAGCCATTTCAAGGTTTTGTTTTTATTCTTGGAGGTCTACTAGAGGACCACAAGCAGGATACTCAGGTATGAACTCCTGGATGCATTCGCCCTTACCAAAATGGATGGGACTGATGCATTAACCAGAATGTTAGCTTAGTTAGCCATAATTAGGGCTCCCTTCTCCAGTGGCTCAGATTAATATGAGTCCCAGAGTTTCCAAGGAGCCACACAATCCAAGTTATACTCATTCAACACTGCTCTACAAATTGATGCAATGAGCATTACAGGAACTTTCCAGTGAATTTCCACGGGAAAAGATGAAATGCTCAAGATTTTTAGATATTTTCAAATGGTGATCAAACATTAATCTGAATGTAGCCTGTGGAAAAAAATGTAATTCAAGAGGGTAATTATTTAAACAAATTTTCACTGGGTGAACTTCTATTTTTTATTTAAAAAAAAAAAAAAAGATTATTTGAGAAAAAGAGTGGGGGGGGGGGTGGAGAGACGGAGAGACTGTCCCAAGCAGACTCCACACTGAGCACACAGCCCAATGCAGGGTTCGATCTCGCCACCCCGAAATGATGACCCAGACTGAAACCAAAGGTCAGCTGTTTAACCTACTGCACCACCCAGGCACCCCTCGCTGGGTGAACTTTTAAAACAGGTACTCTAAGCTCAAAAAGAAATGTTCTGTGTTTGTCTTCTTGGGTACATGGCCAGGAGTCAGCACAGGGTCTGGAACATATGAGGTACTCAGAACTATTTTCTGAGTACATATATGAATAAATATATTCCCCTGATCCTTCCCATGCATTTACATCTAAGAAAAACAACAGTGAAAGGCAGAAGTTACTAGAGTGTATGGAAAATAAAATCTTCCTCTTCACCTTGAAATATGAATTTTCCGCCACTAAAAACAGAAACTTAATGAAAACATAAGTTTCCATTAAGATGGTCACAGAAGTGCTATTTTGTGCAGCAAATCTATACAAAACCTTAGCATGTTTACCTCCATATTTGTTATTACAACTACAGAATGTGGAAGATAACTTATTTAGAAAGAGTCTCAGAAAAACAACTATATGTGAAAGCATATTCATATTATATAAAAGCACTTACTTTCTGAATATCTGTAATAAAGAGACCACAAGGCAAAAATAACATGATTTGGGCTATAAGGAAACCCTTTGAAAGCTGGTATTTTCAATACTTGATAGCTAAACTCATTAATGACCTCTTTCACATTGTATCACTTACAGCGCATCACTGAGACATTTCCCCAAAACCAATTCTGCAACTGTAGAAAGAGCTGTGTGCTGACTTCATCCTAGGCATTTGTTATAAAGTGCCTCATCCCCCTTTTAATTCCTATATGTTCATCTGCCTACCACTATTATAAATATGGTTTTATATAAAGACAATGATATTCCATAAAATAAGTTAACGGTCAAGACAAAACTTACCAAGCACAATGACCACCGTCTTCAGAAGACTCATCATGGTATCCCGATTCCGCCGGGGTCCAGAACTGTGCCGAGACATTCTCATAGTCCTCTGGCGAACATAGCCAAAGATATGCGCATAGAGAACCACCATGACGACAAAGGTCACCAAGTTGAAAATGGCCCAGAAGACTAAGTAAGAGTCACTGTAGAGGGGCGCCATGTTGGAACAATTTTCGATATCACAGATGCAGTTCCAGCCCACACTGGGTATAGCGCCCATGACAATGGCCATAGTCCAGATGACCACAATCACTACCACCACCCGCCGGTTGCTCATCCGGGTGTGGAGCTGCATGCGGAAAACCGTAATGTGCCTCTCGATTGCAATAGCCAGTAAGTTGGCCACAGATGCTGTCAGGCTGGTGTCAATGAGGCCCTGGCGGAGGAGCCACGTGCTGACAGTCAGTCTCCGAGTGTTGGGTCCTGTGTTGAACATTAGGTAGAAATAAGCCAACCCAGCAAAGAAGTCTGCAGCAGCCAGATTGGCCATTAGGTAATAAATAGGAAAATGGAAGCGGCGGTTGACATAGATTGCTACCATGACCAGTAGGTTGGCCAACATGATGAAGATACAGACAGTGATTCCAAGTCCCATCACCAGCTTGCTGACCGTGTTCCATTCTGTGGCGAGATACTTTCCACTCCGGTTATAAAAGAAGGCGATGGACTCATTGTAGAAGCACTGTGGTTCATTCATGGCTGTGAACTAAAAGAGAAAGGAAGATGAAAAAGAAAGAAGAAACCACAGATCCAAATTTAAAGATGTACAGTATGGTAAATGTGGCAAAAAAAAAAAAAAAAAAGAAAGAAAGAAAGAGAAAACCTACACACACACACAGACACAAAGGCAAAGAATCTGAAAATCTGACCCTGCATAACATTCTATATTATGTTGAAAACCCAAGGCTCTTCAGTGTCTTACTGTCCTCAAGATTAAAGACAGCTGGAATTAAATAAATGACAAGGTCTGTGCTTAGTGGTAGCAGGTCATTGAAGTCTACTAGAAAAGCCACATGGCCCAGAAATCTTGCTTAAAATACATGAGACAGATGAAAATTGAGCAGAGATTGCAATTGGAGTATTTACCGTCGTAAAACCTACATTGACCTGTTATTTAGGGAATCTGTAAACACAGTTGGTTTATAGACAGGGTATTATTGCTCCATTATTCTGCATTTCTGTTCTCACATAGTATGTTCGATCTGTGACAAACACTTTGTAATGCAAGTCCCCGCAAGGACCATCAGTACCAACATTTCAGAGAGGTCACCATGCATCAAAGCTGCTCTGCCCAAAGCCAGCATTTGCTGTTCGACATTCCTGTGGTCAACACTGTCTACCCCCATGACTCCTTATCCCCAGAATAGCATTTGTCGACCAATCTATGACGTTGGAGAACTTTTTTCTCTTCGGAGGACATAAAAAATATGTTACCTAATGTAACCTCCAATGTAATCCAAAATGTAGTTGACACTTTGACGCTGCTCTACAAAAAGTGAAGTGTACTTCAGGTTTTTCCAAAATGTGAAGTAAGGATGTTTTATTATGTGTTCTTATTTTTCAGCAATTAGATACACTCATTTATTAATTATACTCACTTGAATCCTAAAGGGGCTGAACAAGTTTGTAACATAATATAGGTAGTCAATAAAAGGATTAAAATTAGAAAATAGTAACATAAAATAGAATGTGAAAATTACACATCAAGTAGAAAAAGTGATTCTCCTGAAGCCTTGAGTTTGTGTGAGACTCCTAGAATCAGAAATTATTTAAAGACACTCACATCCTAACTTTTTATCTTTTATGTTTAACCAATGACTTAGCAAATATGACAGTTTTAACCACTATTTTTGATCCAATGTTATACTGACTATCCATAGGGTATACAAAAATTTTAATAAACACCAAACATTACAAGAGCGTAAGATGCTTATTAAATGGTTACTATTCTGACTTGACCATTTAGTCTCTCCTCCTTTAGACTTTAAGACCTTTTAGATCATGTTTCTATCATTACCCTTACCATGTATATCATTATTTATCAGCTGTCTGTTTCTTAAGGAGATCATGGCCCAAGAAAAGAGTGAAGACCTTGTCTTACACACCCTGGTAATCTTGTTTACTTTCCAAAAAGTCTCATTCATTGGCGATCTGAGAACCTGGTTTGTCATGTCCCACTCTACCCCAAATCATGCCAGTCCTCTGGCTATTTCATCTAATTTTCTTGCCTCTCAGTTTCTTGACCTCATCCCTAATGACCTTCTATTTCATTATAACTCAGCTGCCCATTCCCATGGTCACACCCTGAACTTTGTAACCACTCAGAACTATCTCCCTTTGGAAATAAATTATACACTTTAATTACTCACCACACCTGCCATTTTCCCAATTTTCTCATTTGATCCCCAATACATCAATTCTTTGAAGTCATCTATTTCCTTACGCATCCTACCTTTCCCCACTGGATACTCTCGCTATCTTCTCCCTTTCCCTATACAGCTTAGATTTCATAGTATACATTTCAACCTCTTTATTGCTAAGACAGAAATACATTCTCTCCTTGAAGATTCTGAGGTCAGATCCTTCAAAACTCAATTTTTTTTCTGGTTTTAAGAACAGTTACGCAGTAGATAATCCTTAGATGATAAAATATCCCCCAACAAAATTTGAAGCCTCATTCCATAATCATACACATTATTTTCTATAGCAAAATATATTAACATATACATTAAATTTGATAAATAAAAGTTATAAATAGCCTCACATAAATTCATTCTGAGGTATTGCCACTAAGTGAATTATGAAAAAGTCTTCAGTTTTCAGACCTTGAATATTGTAACTTCAGATAAGGAAGAAATGACCTTTCTCCTTTAGCCTACTTGCCTCACTGCCCTTCCATGACCAGTCTCTTGAAATAACACCAGTCTTGGCTGAATGCAACTGGATGTCACTTCCACATCTATACCAAGGCTTCTGAGAAACGTTCAAGAAAATTGACATATCTGGGAGATTGTTTCTGATCTAAATTCATGACATCTAACCTCAATGGAGACTTCAGGAGCACAAGGGGTTTGATTTTCCCATCATTCTCCCTCTTCTCCACAGTGGCTAATTTAAGCTTACCTAGTGTTCTCTTTGATGAAAAACAAAATCACCTATTCAAGAATCCATCCTTTCTTCCTCTTCTGTTACAATGGAAGGGATCTACCTTCCATCCAAGTGTTGTGAACTCCTACACCTGACCTCCAGCCTCAACCCAAACTGCTAATGACTTCCAGCCCTCTTCTTTAGCTCTACGTAATGTGATGTGCTCTCCCTCATCTCTGCTTCTCAGAACAGTGTTTTTTCTATCAAGATCACTTGGAGGGTTTCTAAAACATGGATTGCTGGCCAGATCCCGAAATTACTGATTCGGCAGATACAAAGTTGGTCCCCAGGTGATACTGATGCTGCCGGTCCAGAGACCACACTGTGACTCCCACTGGCCTAGAACAATCATCCCCCAGTTTTCACCTGGCTCCCTTGCTCTCATTCTTCATGCAGAAAGGAAACCATCAGTTTCCCTAGACATTCCCAAGTCTACGCAAGGTGTTTTCCGCTACAGTTCACTGCATTTATCCCACAATAACACTCAGCACACTGTATAATAATTGCTCAATTAACACGTCCTCATAATAGGCCATAAACCCTATGAGAGCCAAAATCCTAACTTTCTTGCTCATTGTTGTACAGCATTCAACTGTTAGATTAGATACTAACTATATGTTGGTTGCATTAATAAATGCCAGAAATGTTTACAAGTTTCCTCTCTGCAAAGGACATACAGTACATAAAAATATAAATTCTAACTAGAAATGCAAAACTCTCTCTTCCCTTTAGCCCCTATAACCATTTACTTTCTCTGGACAAATCCATTTTTAAATCAAACACCAAGCACACAGTATTTCATAGTGTTCCAACTTTGTAAACACCAGATCACATTTAATGACATAACTTACATGACTGTTTGAACCCCAGTTTTATCATCTGTGAAATAAGAAAACTGAGCTAGATTATTATTATCTGTATCAAGAGAATTCTGG
This sequence comes from Lontra canadensis, assembly GCF_010015895.1. Classification (NCBI taxonomy): domain Eukaryota; kingdom Metazoa; phylum Chordata; class Mammalia; order Carnivora; family Mustelidae; genus Lontra; species Lontra canadensis. The sequence goes on from NW_022631013.1 coordinate 25,107,073, forward strand.
ATAAGAACTTAACATTTCATAAAAACTGCAAGCTAAATATTAAGACAGCCCAAAATATGCCTGGAATGGAAATAGTAAGGATAGAATATACCTGAGAAAAAGAGGGAATGTCAGCTGAATTGAGGGTAACAGGACTGAACTGAAAGAAGAATGAAATCTCCTCTCTTTTCATCTGCAAAAAGGAGGCCTGGAGTATAAGTGAAGGTGACCCCGACAAAGCCACCAACGGGGTAGAGTCAACCGGCTTTCTCACTTCTTCAGGACCCAAGGGACTTAGGCAGAAACCCAAATCAAGCTCAGGGAGAATCTAACTCAACTATGATTGGACTATAATACATTCAGGCAGTCATGCTTGTAACAATACAGCAAACAGAAAAAAAAAAACAATCAAATACAGTAAGACAAAAATGCAACCTCAGAGGAGAGGACCATTCTGAAGAATAGAAAATACCCACCTTGAGCAAATTTATTGGGGGAGGAGGGGAGGTTAAAAGAAAAAGATTAAGTTATAGGACATTTCTGATTTGTATTCTCAAAGTACTTTGTTAGGGTACTAGCACTGAAAACAGAACAAGCCATGGTGAACACAAAAAACAAAAATAAAAACAGTAAAAACTACATGGAGATTGTAGTTTCCTACTGCTACTGTAATAAATCACCACACAGCTTAAATACAAATTTATTACTTTGTACTCCTGGAGGTCAGAAGTCCAAAGTGGGCAAAAATCAACATGTTAGCAGAGCTGTGTTCCTTTCCAAAGGTTGCACAGTGACTTTTTCTTGTCTTTTCCAATTTCTAGAGACTGTCCACATCCTTTGGTTCTTGGCCCCCTTCCCTGAAAGCCAGCAACAGCCAATCAAGTCTTCCTCACACTGTATCATTCTTATACCTACCATTCCCATCCACTCCCCCTTTCCACATTTAGGGACCCTTGTGCTTACACTTAGACTACCCAGATAACCTAGGATCATCTCCCCATGTCAAAATCCTTAACTGAATCACATCTTGTCCAGTAAAGTAGAATATTTACAGGTTCCAGAGGTTAAGTAATGGACATCTTTGAAAACCACTATTGTGCCCACCAAAGATGAAAAACAACTTCTGAATTAAAATCAGCAATTCAAACAATGAAACAAAGTTGAAAATTCCAGAAAACATGAAATGGCAAGTTGAAGACATATTGAAGAAATTCACTCAGCACTCAGAGAAGATCAGAGATGACAAGAGTAAAAGGAAAGGAGGCATAGAGAGGGAAACATCTAGTTACTAGGAATCCAAGAAAGATCAGGACAAAGCTGAGTAAGATAGCTTGAAATGGAAGTTACTGCTTAAGAACAAAGACCTCAGATTACTGGTTTGCATTTGTGTAAATTACATAACAGAGTTAATTAAAAGCAACCAGAATTTAGATATAACTTGGTTAGATTTTGCAATCTCAAGGGTAAAGATAAAAATTCTTTAGGTATAAAAAGAAAAAACAAAAAAATAAACAAAAAGCCAACAAATCAAATACCTAGAGAAAGAGAGACAAAATAGGGTATTGCCAAGCTACTGCGACAGAAGAATTCCAAAGGACAGAACACAACCAAACCAAATCTCCATTAAATAGAGAAAATGAAGTCCATAAATTCCACAACCAACTATACTGATGTTCCCATATGAGGATAATATACAACAGTTTCAGAAATGTGGCAGGTCACAAAGAACATCATCTACACTTCCTGCCTAAAAAACACAACAGAGCAAAAGCAGTGGCAGCAAGATGCCTAAGTCACTGCTCTTCATGTGGTTCTAAAACTTAAAGCAAATATCAAAAGTAAGGCTTGACAGTGTACTTATAAAAATAACTTAATCTGGAATTAGAATCACTTTATCAAGAAGAGCCTGGACTACAATGCATTGAAATGAGGGAGAAGTATGTAAACGTTCATTTTCTCTTCTTTCTCAAGAATCAAGACGTGCTACTTCAGTCATAACGGTAATTTTCAAAAACGTTTAAAAACCACCTCATTGGGGCGCCTGGGTGGCTCAGTGGGTTAAGCCTCTGCCTCCGGCTCAGGTCATGATCTCAGGGTCCTGGGATCGAGGCCCGCATCGGGCTCTCTGCTCTGCGGGGAGCCTGCTTTCTCCTCTCTTTCTCTATGCCTGCCTCTCTGCATACTTGTGATCTCTCTCTCTCTGTTTCAAATAAATAAAAATAAAATCTTTAAAAAAAAAAACACCTCATTGAATAATTATCATATCATTCGTAAAAAATCTAGGGAAAACAAAAATATGATCAGATGGAACTCAACACTTTTAAAAAGCTTATTGTGCTGGGGCGCCTGGGTGGCTCAGTGGGTTAAAGCCTCTGCCTTTGGCTCAGGGTCATGATCCCAGGGTCCTGGAATCAAGCCCCACATCGGGCTCTCTGCTCAGTGGGGAGCCTGCTTCCCCCTCTCTCTCTGCCTGCCTCTCTGCCTACTTGTGACCTCTCTCTCTCTGTCAAATAAATAAAAATCTTAAAAAAAAAAAAAGTTTATTGTGCTAAATCCAAATCACTACAGTCAGAAATTTCTCTGTAATCAGAGAAGTTGCAGAATTCTGCAACGCCCAAGGAACAAAGATGTAAATAAAACAGGATTATTTTATTCCGAAAATATTGTCCTTGATGCTAAAAAGAGAAGTCCCCATTTCATGCCCTTTTCACATCCACCAATTACATCTCAGGCTGATGGGGTGGAGGGAGGCCTCTTGGCTGCCCTGCACAGCAGATGTTCCCAATCTGAGACGTTTACCTCACCCTGTCATGTGATCTCGAAAGAAGTCATAACAATTCCACCAAGCCTGAACGCTAAGGAGCCACATACGGTGTTCATCTTCACTATGCACCTCATTGACTTGTTCACACACTCACAGACATTCAGAGAATGCCAGGTAGGGGTGGGGCACTGCACGGCACTATGGCTTACAGGGGTACCGAAATGATAACCCTGGTGCCTGCTACACATCCCCTCACAGTCCACACAATGTGACTTTTTAAGACAATAATGTAGTCATTTCCACCTGTAGCCAGGTGGAAAAGAGAACACATGGCACAAGCTCTCAGACTGGTAATCAACCCTTTGTGATTTAGTAACTATTTAGATAAAAAGTGTGTATGCAACTCACATTCTAAAAGGGAGATTTCACTCTACACTAGATAAAGGACCAGTCGTAAGATATACATGAAGCTTAGTTTCCCATTTCTGCTGAAGTAAAACAATGGAGTGAATGCTTCTCCCTGATTCTGACGCTGGGGAGAGCTAACTCGTCTTCAGTAAGCCCCGTTAACTGCCCAGATTGGTGATTCTCTTATTTACAAAGCAAGGTATGAATGCTAAGGCCCCTGAATTCAAGTTCCTCAATCTAAAATAATCAGGCCTTCTACACATTTCTTCCCCCTTCCAAAAAAAGAAAGAAAGAAAGAGAGGGAGAAGGGAGGGAGGGAGGAAGAATCAGAAAAGAGCACAGAATTAAATGCCATCTTTATGAAGAAAAATAATTCTCACCCCATTTAGAGCCTCAACTTAGAAACCAAAAAGTGAAAGGATCTGCCACTAGAACTAGAAAATGGGCCACAAAACAATGCTGACAGAAACAAAAAATGTGTGAAAGCTATAATTTGGGGAGGGGGTGCGGATGGTGAGGGAGAGAATCTCAAGCAGGTTCCACGTTCAGAGCAGAGCCCTACGTGGGCCGTGATCTCATGACCCTGAGATCATGACCTGAGCCTAAATCATGAGCCAGATGCTTAACTGACTGAATCACACCTGCACTCCTGAAAGCTAGAATTATTACCAAGGTACAGAACAGGCCAACTATAAGATTTTTGAAAGTTTACCTGAAAGGGTACATAAAATGCTATTTCTTATAAAGTAACAATGTACATGAAAAGAGATGTACCTATGTAAAGAAAAACCATTGAAAGCAAATTGCACCCCAGTAAAAATACTCTGTATCTGTTATAGCCCCTTGCAAGGGGCAGAGATAAAGCGGGGAATATTATACTCATCAAATTTCCAACAAGAAAATGCAGAGTTGGTCCTAAGAGGAAGGAATTTTTTTTAAAAATTAATAAAAGGATTCAGAGGTTATGGAGAAAATATAATACTCTTTTCAATTCATTATTGAGTTAAAAGGGAACCACAAGCCAAGGCGACAGGCAGCCCCAGTAGCACACTGTCAGATTACGGAGACAGGGCATTCAATATTACTGGGGGAAAAAGGAGTCCTGAGCCTTGACGGAGGCAGTGAGCTAAAACTAAGAACAATCACTAAGCTAGAAGGCTTGAAGATCCCTTATCAGTAAAAGAGTGCAGGGGTGTGTGTGTATAATCTACCCACTTGCACTGGGGAAAACAAGGAAGTCTGTCTGTCTCAGCTTAGGCTCCAGGCTAGGAAACAGATAAAAAGTCTCCCTTCTGAGTCATGACCCCAAGCCTATAAATCACATATAGTTGTGATCTGAAGTTCAACTACCTGCCAAGTCTTGTGAAGTCACAGGAGAATGACCACAAACCATGGTCCTGGGGGTGCGATATCCCCACCCCCTTCCTCCTGCTGCACATTTGCCTGGCACTAGCAAGCAGCAAACCTCTCTGGAAGGCCAGACCTGAGGGCAGCCAAACCAAAGACAAACTCATCACCAAAAGAACAAGGACACACGAGGAATACCACATGTGAGAACCAGCAGAACAGTCCACAGCAGGATTAGTCCCAAGCATAGCAGATTAAAGATTATCAGAATATCAGATTTAACATGCATATCTGACATCCAGTCTAAAGATGATCTTCTTCCCCTGATGCAAGCTTTCCTTCCAATGCCTCTGCTCCCATCCTATGTGTTACTGCCGCTCAGCATTCTACTTCCATTTGTTTTTAAACCTACCTAAAATACTTGATATCACTGGGTTTTTTTTTTTTTTTTAAGATTTATTTTAGAGAGAGAGAGCACACAAGCAGGGGGAGGGGAGGGAGGAGGAGAGATAGTCCCAAGCAGACTCTATGCTGACTGTGGAGTCCAATATGGGGTTCCATCTCACGACCCCAAGATCATGACCTGAGCTAAAACCAAGAGTTGATGCTTAACTAAGCCACCAGGCACCCCTCCTGTTTTGGTTCTATATTTTCAAAGTCTATTTGGCTATCTTTGTATGAAGCCAGCCTAACTGTTATAAGAACAAACAAGGAAACTAAGAGCAAAAGAAATTATTAGTCAATATTTTTTAGGAATATAAATAAGAGCTTCTAAATACATTATATATTCCTAATGTATATTAGACATTCATGTATTTATATATTATAGTGATATTAGAACATACATATAATTATATATCATATATAATATAAAAATATAATTTTATAATTCAAGAATAAATAGGGTTTAATCCAGAATGCAAAGATGATCTAACATTTAAGTATCTAATAATACAATCCACCACACAAATTCAAGGAAAGAAAAAAAGCCAATGATTATCTCAACAGACATGAGAAGAATGTATTTGGCAAACTGTAGTGCCTTTTCATGATAATATGGCAATGTAGAATTAGAAGGGAGCTTCTTTAGCTTGATAAAAGATGCATGGCAATTGTTGCTGTTGATGGAAGTATTCCCTTCCAGAAATGAGGGGCACCTGGGTGGCTCAGTGGGTTAAAGCCTCTGCCTTCGGCTCGGGTCGTGATCCCAGGGTCCTGGGATCGAGCCCTGCATCAGGCTCTCTGCTCAGCAGGGAGCCTGCTCCCTTCCTCTCTCTCTGCCTGCCTCTCTGCCTACTTGTGATCTCTCTGTCAAATAAATAAATAAAATCTTAAAAAACAAATAAATAAAAACAGAAATGAAACAAATTAACAAATGCTTTTTTAGCATGTATTGGTGGTCATAGCCAAACAGTAAGAACAAAAAACAAAAAGAATTAGAAAAGAAAAACTTATTGTTTTTCACAAATGAGATAATCAGTTACATAGAAAATGCAAAGATGACTGTATGATAGGGCTTAGCCAATTTGTTAGATTAAACATCAAGTCACATGAATCAGCTGTGTTTTTACAAACACCAGAAAAAGTATTTTTTTCATTATTTTAAGAACTCATTTACAAGAACAAAATCTCTAATGTACCTAAGAATAAGTCTAAATATTCAAAACTTACAAGTAAACCTAAACAGAGAAAATATTTTATGGCCAGAGAAAGATTTTAAGATGTCAATATTCCTGCTATTAATATATCAATTCAGTACAATAAAATGAAAAATCCCAAAGGGTTCATCACGGTGCTTGACAGTTTCCCTGAACATTGACATGGAGGTATACAAGAATCAGAATACCCAGGTAACTTGGAAGACAAGTTGTCCTATAAGATGCACCACATTTTTAAAGTCATAGTAGTTAAGACATTGTCACAGAAAATCATGAATGGCCCAATGGAATAGCGAGCCAGAAATTTCATAAGAGACATGCTTTACCCATCAATGGAGAAAATGGTGTAACTGTTCCTCTATATGAAAAAATAAAATAAATTGATTACGCCACATACACAGAAATCAATTTCAGGTAATATAAAGACATGTGCGAAAAATAATAAATCTCTAAAACTTTTAGAAGAAACAAAGACCTATGTTTATAACCCATAAACAGATTTTTCCAAACAAGGCCAAAACATTGACAAAATACGACTAATTAGAAACCCGAGACTTCTATGCTGCGAAGAACTTATAATTAGCAAAAAGAAAAGCCGAAGACTAGAAGAAATTCTGGCAATGTCCACAAAAAAGACTTACAGAGAAATGTACAAAACAAACAATCCAATAATAGAACAGGCAGAGCTAAGGAGAGGTAATTCACAGAAGAGGAAACCTTAATGGCCAATAATCACACAAAAAGGTAATTGGTCTTCAAGGAATCAGAAAAAGTTACATACAAAGTGCAGTCAGATGCAACTTAGGTCCATCAGGCTGGCAAAAATTAACACGTGTGAAAACATCAAGAGTTGTCAGTGGGAGTAAAATTTAGTACAACTGCTTTGAAAAAGTTTGGCAGGAGCCACTCAAGTTGGACATGTTCCTACACGTGACTGAGAGATTCTAATCCTAGAAAAAACTCACACATGTGCCTAAGGAGGCACGCGCAAGACTTTTCATTGTTACTCTCTTCTTTAACATTGAAATACGAGGATGCCTGGGTGGCTCAGTGGGTTAAGCCTCTTCAGCTCAGAGCATGATCCCAGGGTCCCAGGATCGAGCCCCACATCAGGCTCCCTGTTCAACGGGAAGCCTGCTTCTCCCTCTCCCTGCCCCCAGCTTGTGTTCCCTCTCTTCTTGTCTTCTTTCTGTCAATCTCTTAGATAAATAAAATAAACACATTGAAATATCAGAAGCAACATAAATACCCACCAAGTGGAGAATGGGTAAGTTATAATCTGGACAGAAAGGTATGCTATGGAGCAGTCAGAATGAACAAAGAGAGCTTTATGTATGCTGATGACTAAAGCGGTGGGTGCACCACACCATTCTTGGGAAGCATTTCTTGCAGAAATACTAAATATCGTTTGTGTTTTCCCACGTATGTATATATATCCACCAACACACGCAGGGAGATGACAAATCTCCAGGTCAGACATGAGCCAAGAGGGAGGTTCATTAAACTAGCAAAGACTACAAGGGTTTTCAACTTTATCTGTAATTATTTGTTTCATTTATTCAAGACCCAAAGATTTTGAAGGGATTACACCAAAATGTTTAAAATTTTACAAGGCTGGGTAACAGATCTACCACTGTATTGTAACAGTCTCTACACTTTTCTGTAGACTTGACATATTAAAAACAACAACAACAATAATAAAAACCACACAGGGGTGCCTGGGTGGCTCAGTTGGTTGACTGCCTCCAGTAATAATCCTGGAGTCCCTAAATCGAGTCCCGCATCAGGCTCCCTGCTCGGTGGGGAGTCTGATTTTTCCCTCTGCCCCTCCCCCACTCTCCTGCTCTTTCTCTCGTTCTCTTTCAAATAAATAAATAAAATCTTAAAAAAAAAAAAACCAAAAACACGCACAGCTAATGGAGTTGGGAGTCACAGCAAATGGGTTGCATTGTCAATTTAAAAGGGCTCGGGAAGAAGGAGAGGGAAGGGTAGCAGCAAGCCTAACAGTGTGATTAAAGAGTAACAACACCTGGATACGGGATGATACTTCACCTTCAATTGCCCATTTCCTGGGAGACAGCAAGGGGAATGGGAGGCGCCACCACAGATTTATAGCGGCTGGGAACTTATATTAGACTCAGCGAAACCGGAGTTCAAATGCCAATTATATAACACTCCACTCTCAGTGCTCCGTTTCCTCAACTGCAAAAACGGAGAGAAAAACACCACCCACTTTGAAAGATGGAGTACTTATTACTCAGTCTCTGTGAGATCCCTTCTCTGGAAACTTTTGAATTCAGTAACCCAGAGAGCTTGACATTCATAAATCAATGACCACCTCCAAACACAATGTTCTTGAACTCACAGATGAAAACAGTATGTCATTCATCCATGAAGAAAATGAAAAATTATTTTCCATTAGCCCCTCTTTTTCATAGTCTGACAGTAGAATGTTTCCTTATTATCTTGTTCCAATTTGTTTTTTTTTCTTTACAGCGATACGGGTGTGGACTGGTGTCTATTTCTCCTGATGCTTTATCTATCCCCACACAAATACCTCACTGCCTTATTCATTTTAACTTTATTATAAATTCTGGTATCTGGAAAAGCACTTTTTTCCCATCTAGTTTTTAAGATTTTATCAGCTTTTTGACCTTTTAAATTTATTTTTTTAAAGATTTTGTTTGATTTGACAGAGATCACAAGTAGGCAGAGAAGCAGAGAGAGAGAGAGAGGAGGAAGCAGGCTCCCCGCTAAGCAGAAAGCCCGATGTGGGGCTCGATCCCAGGACCCCAGGATCACGACCCAAGCCGAAGGCAGAGGCTTTAACCCACTGAGCCACCCAGGCACCCCTGACCTTTTATATTTTTATACAAGTGTTAGAACTCGTGAGGTTTCCAAACAAATTTAGTATTTTATTGTGATCACATTCAATCTACAAAATGCATTTGCAATGAACTGACATCAAATCAATGAGTCTTACAATCTACTGACACAGCACCTATACAAGTCTTCTCGAAGGTCTATGAAACTTTGATAAGTAATCTGAAAGAGCTCTTACATCTATTTTATTATTATTCTTAGGTGCTTAATACTTTTCACATACTTTCTTAGGTGCTTAATACTTTTCACATACTTACACGTTGCTTGTCTGGATAATTTTCTCAACTAACAGTGGTTTCTTTTATTACTGAGATATAACTGATAAATAATATTAGTTTCAGGTGCTCAGTTTTTAAAAATAAGATTATTTACCTATTTAAATTTTTATATTCTACCACCTACAAATATGTACTCTTTTATTCCTACAGAGCTCATCTGCTTTTTTTTTCTGTAATACAGAAAGCAATAAAACGTGCATCCAAAAGCAGCAGCACTCACTACTTTATTGGCTTTTTAATGATTTTTAAGGAAAATATGCAAAAAAGTTCTAAGAATAAGTGTATATTCCTGATACATCATCTGAAAAAGCTAAACATCACAGTGTAACTACAACCATAATCCTCACAGATTCCCCATCATGCCTCCTTGTTTCTTCCACCTTTTCTTGCTCCACTATCAAGGAACTGAATTCCCATCTGCAAGCTCAGTGTCATCCTAGTTTTCCAAGCTCATCCTGAATGAAACAATGGCCGATGAGCAGCTGAGTCTCCACCCTGATGAGTCTCACAGAGGTAGGAAGATCTTTGCCTGACCATGACTGCAGAATCCTGAGTCCCCACCGGTCACCCACTCAATCCAGCATGTCAGAGATAAACCCAGAACACAAGGCATAGGGCTGGGGTTCTTCCGGGCCCTCCCCTCCACTGTTTTTTCCAGATTTCTTTGGTAACCTGATCGACTACAATTAAGGTCATGCTAGACAGAGTTTCAGAGTATGCAAAGCCCTTAGAGTTGGGGCTCAAAGCTGATTGTGGATGAACAGATCTTCTTTCCAGGCCTCAACTAAGCCTCCAAAACTTAACCATGCTGGCTGGTGGGGGTTCAACTAAGTGCAAATATTGAGACATCAGGAAGCTACCTAGTTCAACCATGTCCTATCCCTCCTTTCTCTGAGACTGGAGGTTCTTGCTTCCAAAGTGGGTCTGAATCATTGAAAGTCACTTTACTTCCAACTTAACCTTTCAAGAACTCAATCTATTCCATGACTCTTTCACAAATTTTCTGTCTTAGACGCTAAGGTGAAGGTAACAATACACTTCTTTCCCAGCCTGTGCCTGCCTAGGATTACCGTTTATGAAGTGGGATAAGTTTAACTGAAGGGCAGTTCTTAAGGGATGCTGTGCAATTATGAAACAGCAGTATCATCACAGACAGGGGATGGAGGCTGATTCTTTAAATGACAGTCTTCTTATAGCAAGGTACGGTTCTCCAAAGACAGAAATCTGGACTCTGTGATTATGCTCTCCTCCACTGGGAAACGCAGCAGGGCCCAGCCCCACCTTAGTGTCTATTCCTGGAAAAGCTGCAGTGAAAGTTCAAAGAAAAATAGTGGGAGAAGCTAGGCAGGCGAAAAGGAAACTAGGCAAACAGCATCAGAATGGGCAGAAGAGTGAGAAAAACACATCCCTTTTGAAGGCTATAGAGGAAGCTCCATTAATCATTAAAGACTAATTAGAAAGAAAATATTGGAAAGAAAAAGCAGCAAACACGAAAGGTCTTTGTACCCAGATATCTTCACTGTATGAATAGAAAAGTCAAAATGTGCCCTCATATAGATGAATGGATAAAGAAGATGTGGTGTGTATAGAATATTACTTGGCCATAAAAAGGAATGAAATCTTGCCATGTGCAACAATGTGGATGGACTCAGAGGGTATTATGCTAAGTGAAATAATTCAGAGAAAGAAATTCTGTATGATTTCATTCATATGTGGAATTTAAGAAACAAAACAAATGAGCAAAAGAAAAAAAGAGAGAGACACACATACACACCAAGAAACCAGAGGGGAGGTGGGTGGGGGGATGGGGGAAATCGATGATGGGGATGAAGGAGTGTACTTGTCAAGATGAGCACTGAGTAATGGACACAACTGTTGAATCACTATACTGGACACTACAGTGTACACTATTATACACTATATTATACACCTGAAACTAATATAACACTATATGTTAACTATAATAGAATTAAAGTTCAAAACTTACTAAATGGGTATAATTGTTAAACATTTCCTAGACCCATTCTAAGTAAAATCACGTGGCCTCAGGGCTCCCAGCTGGTTCAGTCCCTGTGGCATGCAACTCTTGGATTGTGAGTATAAGCCCACGCTGGATGTGGAGTTTACTTAACGAAAATAAATAAATAGGGAAGCCTGGGTGGCTGAGCCGATTAAGTGTCTGCCTTCAGCTCGGGTCAAGATCCTGGGGTCCTGGCATTGAGTCCTGCATTGGGCTCCCTATTCAATAGGGAGCCTGCTTCTCCCTCTTCCTGCTGCTCCCCCTGTTTGTGCTCTCTCTCTCTCTCTCTCACCCTCTCCCTCTCTGGCAAATAAATGAATAAAATCTTAAAAGAAAAAAAAAAGAAATACATAAAATCTTTTTAAAAAAATCACATGATCCTGGGCACCTGGGTGGCTCAGTGGGTTAAGCCTCTGCCTTCGGCTCGGGTCATGATCTCAGGGTCCTGGGATCGAGCCCCACAACAGGCTCTCTGCTCAGCAGGGAGCCTGCTTCTCTCTCTCTCTCTGCCTGCCTCTCTGCCTACTTGTGATCTCTCTCTGTCAAATAAATAAATAAATAAATAAAAACCCTTTTTTAAAAATCACACGACTTTTTGTCACGTGAGATAATTAACTCCCTATCCCTCTTCCCCCACCTTTATTTTATGTAAGTTGGTTTGGAGGGGGAAAGAAAATGTGCCCTCATATTATGAAATAAAATATCCTCTCAAGCTTTATCTGAGCTTATAAACACAAAAAAGAGCAGAGATGAATTTAAATTTCAATATAAGCACAAGTTTTAACCTCTAAGAGAAATGTGGCTCAAGACAGAGTAAGTTGGAAATCTAAGTGTTTATCTACGCATGCATTTGTTCCTGGCAATAGGCTGGAGTTTTCCGTACTGTTTATCTAACTTGGCTTTCCTCTGATGGATATCTGGCATACTACATAAGCACATCATATACACAGACCATTTGTAGAGGTAACCACCATCTCCCTGTAAAGAATTCTCAGAATAATTATGGGGGGGGAAGGAAGGAAATAATATAGGTCACATATCTAACTAAGGGGCTGATAGTGTACTTAACAGATATTTTGCCATTTAAACAGATAAAGGACTTCACAGATATTTTGCCATTTAAACTTAGGAGCACCGTGTATATTACTTGAATTTTAGAGATTAAAAGAAATAAAACTAAAAGAGATACTTATATTAAAACATGCCGTAGTGGGGCGCCTGGGTGGCTCAGTGGGTTAAGCCTCTGCCTTCGGCTCAGGTCATGACCTTAGGGTCCTGGGATGGAGCCCCAAATCGGGCTCTGTGCTCAGCAGGGAGCCTGCTTCCTCCTCTCTCTCTGCCTGCCTCTCTGCCTACTTGTGATCTCTCTCTGTCAAATAAATAAATAAAATCTTAAAAAAAAAAAAAAGAAAAAACACGCCGTAGCTATGAGATTTGACCTAAAATTCACCTGTATCTCAGGAACTCTTTTTTCTCAATTCCATGTTAGATGAAGCCAGACCACACCATGTCTTCACTGTGTGGCACTGGAAATATATTTCAAATTCCAATATTTACATTTTAGTCTAAAAGCCCTATCCAGCTGTCTGTGATCCCTTAGAGACTGAAAATTTAACAATTACAATCACTCTTTTACTTTGGAGCCTTCAGTGTATGTCCCATTTTTTTTTTTTAAAGACTCTTTGTTTTTTTTAAAGACTTTATTTATTTGACAGGGAGAGAGATCACAAGTAGGTAGAGAGGCAGGCAGAGAGAGAGAGGAGGAAGCAGTTTCCCGCTGAGCAGAGAGGCCGAGGTGTGGCTCGATCCCAGGACTCTGAGATTATGACCCAATCCAAAGGCAGAGGCTTAAACCACTGAGCCACCTAGGTGCCCCCATTTCATTTTTTCTTATTCTTCAGTGGTGAAATATTCTGATTCATATATCAATCTACCTCCCACCTAGAGAATAAAGGAAGGAAACGGAACTGCCTTTTAAACCTTAAAAAGTGATGGAATAGTCTTAGAGAAAACGGATCTATCAATGTGTTTAAAAGATAACACGACTGCAAAACCACTTTTTAGAAGAGCAACTGGGGATATCTGAATATGGAGGAGTATAAAAAAACATTAAGGAGTTGTTTAAAATTTTGTTAAATGTGATAACGGTACTGTGGTTATAGACATGAATAATTTTTAGAGATGCACACCGATGTACAAAGGTCGAGGTGAGAGGACACAATGTCAAACATTGGCTTTACAATGGTTCATCTCCCCAAATGAGAGGAAGTGAAACAAGCACGGTAAAATACTAAGAACTGTTAAATCTAGGTAATGGCTCTACTGGGATTTGTTATACTATTCTTTTTTTTTTTTTTTTAAGATTTTATATATTTATTTGACAGATAGAGATCACAAGTAGATGGAGAGGCAGGCAAAGAGAGAGAGGAGGAAGCAGGTTCCCTGCTGAGCAGAGAGGCCAATGCGGGGCTCAATCCCAGAACCCTGAGATCATGACCTGAGCCGAACGCAGAGGCTTTAACCCACTGAGCCACCCAGGCGCCCCTGTTATACTATTCTTTTTTGGTTTTGTGAATGTTTGAAAAACTGCCATCATAAAAAGTTCTAAAAAACTTTAGTTTCAAAACTTTTCTTTCAATGGCAAAAAATGCAACCCACTTAATATGGAATTCAAGTGCTTTAATCCAAAAGTATCCAGTCTCTAACATCAGAAATGAAACCTCTAGAACATACATTTTGGAAATATGATGGATTTTGTTAGAGGAACCTATTGGGTAATGTTCAAAAACACCTGTCTTCCAAGAGACAAGTAGAGACCTACTTGTGTTCCATGAAAACACTGGGTATCTACTAGTCCCTATCTACCCAAACTCATGTCTTTAAAGAAAGCTACAGGAAATCACTTGGAGGGATCAAAATATCTTTGTTTCCCAGGCTTAAAACCAAGATAGCCACTTCACAAATGACAGAATGAAGTACCTTGTAAAATGCGGCTAGAAGAGAGTCCTCCCTTATTGGAATCCCAGGGAGCGGGATTGGAATACCGTTGAAATTCTCCACATCAGTCCTGGGATTGAGATAGGCCAAACTGTTCATGCATGTAGTGAACCACTCAGCGCTTCCAATCAAAAGGAAAATAAAACTTCGAATCCATCCTCTACCCACGGTCATTGGATGCAACTCAATTAAAGCAATGCTAACCAGAATTCCAGAAACAGAAACCGGCCATTAAGAATGGCAAGATTTTTTTTTTAATTTCCTACCCCACCCCAAGCTCATATCTGCAGGATATGAACACATTAATTTAACCTAATGGTGAACGTGTTCCCGTCTGCAAACATTTCCCTAAAGGTTTCCTTGGGCAAGGAACTCTTTATCGAGGCCTAGACTAACACAGGAGTATCTTAGCTACACACGGTCTTCCTGCTGCTACTAGCCTGGTTTCGCTGCAGTATTTATCTCGCTTCGTAAGAACAAGGTGCTTTCTCAACAGGAGAAAACAAAAATCCACCCCACAGTCTAGTCAGGGGCAAAGCAGGGAATACAAACTTGTCCCACTTCAAAGCACAAGGCCTATCTGTCACTAACTAAACAGCAACCCCAGCCCAAGTGACAAAGGAAGCTTTCTTCCCTATTATTGTTTGAAACAATTACAGGCTATTTGTTCATATTAATTAGCTTATATCTAGTATTAGGCAGCCTTGATTAGAAAAATGCTCTTTGTTACCAAATGAATAGAGGAAAACAAAACCAAAAGCTTTTTTTTTTTTTGCAATTTTTTTTTTTTTTTTTTTTTGCCTTAGAAAAGGTTTGTCAGGATTCTCACACTCGAAGGTGGGTTTATCTTTACATAGGTCCCTGAATTCAGTCTAAAAGAACGCAAGTGGATATGCCAGACGATACCAGGCTAGACTGATGGAAGGAATTGCTCATTTCGCCTTGTCTGAGGAGACGGTGTATTTCAACTACTTTCACCTTCTCTAAACCTGGAGAAACCTGGGAGAGTAGACATCCATACAGACTCTTGAGCGAGGGCAAGTCAGCCTGGGATTAAAATCTGACAGCACAAATTACATGTGAAGAACGGATGTACAGATCATCAGAAGGCATGTCGTTGACCAGAGGACCTGGGAACAAAGTGACCCAGGGACGTGCAGCTCTCCAGGAGCATAAGCTCCCTCTCCCTGGGACTTAAGCTGATAGTTTACTGCTGACTCCTTCCAGGTGGACTTGGGTTCCTCCAACAATCCGAGGCTGCTTGTTCCCAGCACATGCTAAGAATAATGGGACTTGCTACCCTCATTGAGATTAATTAATGAACTTGTTCAATAGAACTATCAAAAGTCAGGGTCTGAAGCCAGCCCCATGACTCCAAAGCTACACACGCTTCAAGACTAATGTTTAATTCTTCCATGTAGCTTTCGACCTTGTAACCTAACCCATCTCCCTCCTCTACAACCAGAAGTATGCTGATAAATACCTAACAATGGGCCCTTAAGAGTCAGGGACTGTGTTTGCCAATTTCCCTGGTTAAAGACTCCACCCCGGCTGAGTGCAAGCTACAAGCATGAAGTCAGCTGGCTTGCACGGTTCCTGAAAATGTTAACAATCAGATCTCAGGAGCTGGCAGAGCTGGCTTGAGCACATCTGTGCTTACCACCTCACACCCCAGCAGACGGCAGCCATCCTGAACGGACCCCCAAATGCTGGGCTCTCGCTCTCCCCTTGGGACATTCAACATTCACACGTGCTCCTTCTCCTCCCTTGTCAAAGTGAGGACACATCAGCTCCCAGCCTGGCGGTCCTCCTTCCAGAAGCCTTCCCTGATCCTGCAGATCTTTCCTGGCTGCTTTACTTTTCTCCTAAAGTCCCCATACTTCTATCCTAGCGGGTGTGACATTGGTCTCTAATATTTTGTTTCCCCGTCTGCACATTTCCCACTACATTTCTAAACCCTGCAGGGCAAAAGCCTTGTTTCTTTTATTTATTCTTGGACTCCCCAGGCCTGCCCACAGTGAGCGTGCTCAACACTATTAACTAAAGTGTACTGAGCACTCGGTGCCAGACTTTGTTCTAAGTTTCAGACATATTATCTCATTTCATCCTTAAAACAATCCTATGAAGCTGGCTCTGTAATTTTTATGTGCATTTTGCAGGTAAGGAAGCACCTCACAGGGCAGAAACCTTTCTCCCACCCCCACAGGCTCAGGCAGTAAACGCTGAGCCAGGATTTAAACCCCAGGATTTAAACCCAGGGAGAGCCCTTGAACATCTATCCCAGGGTTTGACTTTTTGCACCCCCACCGTGGTAATTCTCAACAAGAAAACTCACTATATTTAAATTCTCTCCAATGAGAGAAATTAAATATTAAGGGACAGGATGTCATCAGGTAGGGTTAAACTTTAGAACGGCTTTTTCTGTCTCCCAAGATCCAATTTTTGCACTCTGGGGGAAAACATCATCCCCACTGACAATGTATGTTCTAGACTTTTCACTATGCGCTTACATTAATGTATCCTACAGTTGTCCCTAAAAACATACGATCTTGGTTTACGGTTTGAATGATACCTTCCTGAATGAGTCTGCATTTTACTTTCTTTTTCCTCCGTCAGGTATCTTAGGGAGACAGAACTGTGTTGAGATATGTACTTACCATTTTTCTAATTGCTTCATGGTACTTAAATCATACCAGCATGCCTGAATTGTCGCTCTGCTATCATATATTCAGAAAGTTTTGTACTTCTTGGCCTTCAACTAATGCTTCAGTGAATAAATATCTTAATGCAAGTCTCCCTGGGCTCATCTACAAGTGTTTTTCTAATGCAGTTACTGAGATGGGAAGAGGGTATATGGAAAGGGATAGAATTTTAATAGATGCTATCAAATTACTCTCCAGAGTGACTGTACCAATTTACCTTCCCACAGAGGATTTACAAGAGCCCATATTTTCCCCCAGTGTTTGTATTCAATACAAAATCTTTCTACCTTGGGTGGTGTTAAACATTTTAATTAAATGAGTCACTGAGAAATACTACTCTGGCTTACCAGCTGATAGTAGCTTGTGTAAGAGCAAAAAGGTGTGCAGATAAGATGCTCCTCTGGGAGATGCTGACGGAAGCAACAGCAAGACAGAGGGGCTGAAATCCTTGCCCAGAAAACCGGAGCTAGGGCCTACCTCACTTCACCAGAGGCTCAGAATGGCTGCTGCATGGGGACCGCCACAGCAGACTCTGACAGGGCGACCTCGGGTAACGGGTGCTCGGTCTCACCACACACTTACAAGGTCTCTGCAGCACTAAAAACCCGACTGAGGGGAATGGAAACCAAACAGCCCAAGTCAATGAAATGCTGGAAAAGCAAGATTCATTTACCAGAAAGAGAAATACACATGATGGTGGTAACAATAAACTTTGTGGAAAATATCAAATGCTTTAAAATCTTAGATAACAGGAGGACTTTATCCAGATGACAAATTCCAAGGTCTTTTTTTTAGAAGAGACAAAAATCACTTATATATACATGAAGTAAAAATGCTCTCTGCCCTCTCCCCACCCCCCGCCCCCGGCTTCTTGGCTCTTCCCTCCACATATCCCTTACTTGAAATACGTACAGAACCCAGTGGCCTGGAAAACAATACAGAACCAAAAAAGGTGTGGAAAAACATTCTGTATCACCAAGATTTAAACTTCAAACAAAATGGTTCTTTTTTCAAAGGTATACTTTTTTCTTAACCTTGGCTTAAAAATGATTATCATGAATGAGATGGGGAAGGCCACACTCTAAAAGGAGGGGTGGAAGACGATGGAAGAGCAGATGGGAAACTAATTGTTGAGCCCCTGCTATGTGCTCCACATATATGCTATCACTTAATCCAGAGAACCATCCCGCAAAGTAGGGTGGCATGAGGAGAGGTCGAAGCTGAGCGAGGTCAGCATGACCAAGGCCATCCAACCATCGGGATGTGACTTCAGGCCCAACACTCGCAAAGGCTGTTTCCCCACTACACCACACTGCCAGTTAAAACGGAAAGGGTCCAATGACTACTCTAATAGATCAGACTGTAAAATAATCTGCAGGCAATGTTCTTGCCACGTGACTGCTGTTCACTGGACAGGAAAAATAACGCATGACTACGGTTCACAAGTTTCGGGAGAGGCCTCTTCTTTGCAAAGCTCCTAGAACAGGTCAAGGCAAAACAGTAATTAGAGGAAGCAGACAATGAGACTGCATTCAGAAAACTTCTAAGATGAGATCTGGCCTGAGCTATTTCACTGAAACCCTAAAAAAAGCCAAGAGAGGGAAAGCATCAGGATTGACCTTCAACTGTCTTGACTGGGATGCCTCTAGGAACAGACAGACATTCAAAGCACTGAAAACGAAAACCCCTCCACACAGAGGGTGGTCCTCTGTCATCACCTGCTCATTGTTCCAGCTGCTTCGAACTCAACAGCACCTCCCCCACAAAAGCACCATTATCCAAATGCCCACCAAATGATCATTACAAGGTTTCATACCGTCCCTAGAGTCAGACGCACCTTCTGAAACTCAATTTAAATATCTGGTGCAATCAAGATCAGTGCAAACTTACGCCAGGTTGAATCACTTACCTGGGGTTGTGAATTTAGAGGGGTGGACGTGGAGGCAGCAGCCATGGCAGCTCTGTAGTTGTGGGCAGTGACCAGCCCCCAGCACAGCTGTGCCACACACAGGAGTCAGGTCACGTTAGCTGTTGATCAGATCACGGTCATGCTAAGAGGAACTGTGTACCTGGAAAAGGGCAGGAAAATCCACAGTTAACCTGAAAGGAATAGGGCATGGGAGTCAAGTACTACTGGCCAGAGGAAGCAAAAGTCCCTGTGCCACATACCAACTCCTAGCTTAATGAAAGAACCCAGAAGACAGCATCGCACAACTCAGAGCCAGGACTTCCATACCACTCAGCCAAATCATGTTAGGTTGATGCATTTTCAGAAATCTGAATCCAGCTGTCCTTGCTGGCTAGATGTTTTGAGGAGGCTGTTTCAAGCTGTAAAGCTGGGGACGGTGGGCCCAAGGGAGACACCATTCCATCATTCAAAATCAAAGGACCCACGATCGATAACCGCCAGTTTAAATACAAAGGGCAAAGAGTGTCTTAAAGACCACCTAGTTCAAGTATACCCATTTGCAGATGGAAAACTGAGGTGTGGAGAAGAAACTATTGTCATATATTTCATTAATGACAGAAGCAGGATTGGAGCTACAATCATCCCCAGTCTCGTAGGGATTGTAAGATAGTAAGTATGTTCCATGTTCACATTTCCTCAGGAAACTGAGTTACCGCTAAAATTAAAGAAAGGGAAGACGTTCCAAAGTGATAGGAGTCAGTTACAAGAATGAATCAAGAACTCCAACTGCTGGTTTCATTCCCCTTGCCCATGAGTGGGGAAGAGTACATTTCTACAGCCTTCTTGACATCCTTGGAGACAGGATGCTAGATAGGCACAGAACAGTAACAAACCTTCTGTTACTAATATGTTCATTAAGGAAACTCAAAAAGATGTTGAATTCTCTGCAGTAAAGCATGGCCCCAGTTCTGTCTGAAGACCGAAGTGATTGTTTCCACACTATAATTCGATCCGTGGGGAAACTGTTTTCATTGTAAGAATTTAAGAAAAGTCTTCCCTTCTAAGTTCTTATTCTTACGTTGTTTTCGGGCCACCTAACAGTACCCTTTCTTTTATTCAAAAGATATTTATTGAACATCTACAGTGAACCAGAAGCATAATGAATTAAACTGACCTCAGCTCCCTGACCTCAGGGAGCTCTTGTCTGGAAATATCCTTTCTCGTTTCACCAGCATGCAAGATGATACTCAGCACTTCTCAACTACTGGAAGACGATACTTTCCATTATAGCAGAAGTAAAGATTTAACTCTTGAGCTGGACATCTAATCCAAGCCTTCTGAATACCGAATTCTCTGGCACCACTCTGTACCAGCTGGATGATGCCAGGCAAATCACAGAATCTCACAACTGTGTCCCAAGAAATAACCTAGGTTCTATGAACCTAAAGTTCTAATTTTTATCCCATCTTTGCATATTACCCTTCATCCTAGAGTTTCAATCGCTTTAGGTTTTGTGTAGAACTATGGCTCCTTCCTTCTTTGTCTTCTCTGTTATAGGGATTACAGTTATCAACAGGTAAGGAGTAAAGCTGTCAAACTATTTTGGTATAGAATGTTCAACATTAAATTCTTTAGGTGCCCTAATGTTCTCCTTAATCCTCGCTTTAGGGGAGAAAGAAAAAAAAAAAAGACCATTGTTCATCATACTGTGAATCTAAGTGAACAGCCTGGGAGAAAGGTGTATGTAAAGGGGAGTGGGAGTGCCTTTGGGCTTGAATGCCAAGCCTCCACTGAGAAAATTACAGGACACCCATGGTGCACTGTTTTGTACTGAACTTATTCCCAGCATCATTTTGTGCCCATCCCTACTTTTTTTTTTTAATTTTTCCTCTTTCCTTCTCATGTGTCTTACTCTATCATATGTGGGGTGGACAGATGTATATATAACCAAGAAACAAAATAAGCAGGCAAGTGAGATTCTATTCTTAAAGACTCACACTGTGTGCTCGGGTCCAATATCTAAATTAAGTCATTTAGCGATATGACCTTAAAAGATTTTCAAGATTCAGAGTACAGAGAATTGCCTGAAAGATGACTAGAGAGCAGCTAGCCTGTGGTGGGGAAAAGGATACAGAAGTGGATGTGGCAAATATGCCACATATGTGGCATCACTGCCAACCAGCAAAGGGGGCAGGCAAGACACTGGGATTTAATGAAAGCCTAGGAGATGCTGAGCACTGAGAAACTCATTCCGCATACAGTTTGAGGCCCAGAGTGTCACCTCATTTCACGGACAAGGACCCTCAGGCTGTAAAAGTTTGTGTAGCATAGGTAGCCAAAGCCACACAACACGGACACGAGGGAGGGGACACCTGTTCACGTCCCACTCCAGGGCCATGCTCTTTCCACAGACTAGCTGCCCCCGACCCATGTGAACACAAATTAACGACAGAACGTGTTTAGGCTTGAAGAACAAATTTCAGATGATCCTGAAGAAAGCAGGATGTAAGCCAGAGGCCCTGTAGAGTAACCAACTTCCCCAAACTCTGAAACAGAGAACCCTGGGCTGCTGCTCTCATCTGTAGAAAACGGTAACAAGGCCTTCCTAATTTTGATTTATGTCACACATCCTTGAGATACGTAAGAGAGAGCCCATATTCTTAGTTTCCTATCTTCAAGAAGCAAGCAAGAAAATAAGGCGGAAAGTTAACTGCCTTCTCTAATGCATTTCAGACCTATAGAGTTGTGAGGCTTCTGTGGAACCTATTCTGACATAACAGGAGACCTTTATGAAATGGCACAAGGTTACTTAACTCCAAAAATACGAGGGCTAAGCGATACTACTGCAAAGGGTATAAATCAGCTCTCTTGTGGGAGTGAAGTCCTAAAACTACATTTATAAAACCTATGTACTTCCCAGCTTATTTACCAAACTGCACAGATCATGGGGGAGCTAGACAAGATAAGAGGACATCCTAAATACTAACATTCAGTCCCTATCCAAGTAAGCCACCACCCTGTGACATGCTAGTCCCCTGCTGTCCCAGAGCCTCGCAACGTCAACCATAGCATCGCACCGAATTTCTGAAGAAATTAATCCCTCTTTGAACTCTTCCAAATATCTGGTTGCCCATCCTGTAGTTCTTCCAACGGGCCACCAATCCAGCTCTCCACTCCCTTCACTTGAGTCGGAACACTGTGCCCCAGCTAGAGAGAGCCACAGAGTGAAGGGGGTTGGCCCCACTGACCCCAGCTGCCCTTGGGTCATTATCGTTGCTCTTCCCCTCCTTCTCTACTTCACTTAATTCTCCATTCTAGGCATCTCTTCTGATCTCTACCATTCTTCCCCAAACCGCAAACCACTTCTCATGCCCTTCACTTGCAAAAGATCAGCCATCACTTACTTATTTACTGGCCCATTCATCTATTCCTCTACAGTCATTGGGTATGAATTAACTCATTATCCCTCCCTACGATTCAAAACAGATGTACAAAATACAGTTCCTAAGTAAGAAAGCTACATAGGCTCATTCCTCTGTGCCACATTACCAGAGAAATCACCAGCTGACTCTAAGAACAGGAAATATCCTGAATCAGCCTCAGAGGCCCTGCTATTGCTTGAATTTTCAGAAAAATATTCTAGAAAGAATCAATATGAGAGGCTGACAGGAGGACTAAGGTACAACATTGCCTTCATGTGAAACCACACTGAATGGACAGAAAATAAGCAAATGAGACCCTAATAGATTCATAATGATACTCCTAGTTCAGAGGGATGAGGGGTGGAGGGAATGAAGCCAGGAGGCATTGGAGCACCTTTCCAATACACTCACTCCTTAGATGGGGTTCCTGGCTTCAACTGAGCAAGTCACCTCTGGCTGTATTTACTTCTGATTTACATGTGGCCATGATGACTGCCCCAGAAAACATGTGGGCAAAAACTCTACCAGCTGGCTTCTGACATGGGCTTGCCAAGTGACAAAGACCTTACTAAGTGCCACCCCAAATAACTAAAAGAAAAGTCTTTGGTTCTGAGGGAGTTTGCCTTGTTTACTTCTGCAGCTGATGCTGGCTCCTTCTCTAGGCCTCACAGGAAGATGAATTTCTAACTGGCAAATTAATGTACTATAAATCTAACCATTTTCCTTTATCTGGACTTGAGTCCAACAGTGACTCATTTCAGTCTCTTGAAAGAACACAGAGCAATACCGGATACTGAATATGCATAGACTTCCCTCCCTATGGATAAGCAACAGAGAAAAATTCAAATCCACCAGGCAAATGAAAAATATTATGGCTCAAGAGAAGGGAAGATTCTAGGATCAGAGCAAGTATTTACTTAAGGAATGGGGGTACTATGTTAAGAAAAAAACTTTTAAAATCTTGAGGTCAGAATGAGTCTACGTTAACCAAAAAGAAAAAAGAAAAAAATCTGAATTATGAACTTGAATGAAGGCAGTCGATAAAGCAGAAAACAAAAAATAAAGTAAAAGACGGTTTTCCAGAAGGAGAAGATAAATCAGAGCTTGGTGGGGGAGGGGCTTACATGGGTAAAGATTTCAAAGCTGCCATTCCATAACAGATGAATGAAAAGTACCACAGGGGGGGAAGAAAGAAGTCATCCATGCTACAACCAGGAAAGAATAATGTTTAAAGTTTTAGAAAAACATTACATATAAATAAAGACGTTTAGATGATGTAGGAAAAAATGCCAGACTTTAAATCTGTGCATCCTTCCACAGGGAACTCTTTTTAGTCTGGCAGAAACCAACTAGAAAAAAATACTCTGAACCTCAAACCTGGAGGAACAAGATGTGAGATAGGAAGGTCAGAGCTATAGGTCGTCTTTCTTGGTATTTATTCCCCCTACCAGAGCAAAATAGCATTGAGAGCCAGCCTTATAGCATCAAAGGACTAATGTTCTCTGGATTCTAAGCAGATGAAAACGTAACAACAGTAACACCAGAAAGATAACATTGCACCCACTGAAACAAACACAGGATACTTAACAAATGCTAATTCAAAATGCAGTAGAAAGACTGAAATATCAGGTTAAGAAACTTGCCCAAAATGTAGAGCCAAAAAAGCAAAGGAAAATAGAACGGTAAGAAGGAAAAAGGTAGTGGATAGTCAAGGAGATCCAAGAGCTCAAGAAAAGCAATTCCAGAATGAAAGAAAAAAGGAAATGGGAGGAGGAGGGTCACATAACTCAAAACATTTCCTAAAACAGAAAAGTCATAAATCTGTTGACTATTAGAGTCCACTGAGTGCCTACCTGCCCAACTCAACTGATTTTAACATGCCCACATTAAGCATACGATTACAAAAATTTTTTAAATGGTAGAGATAGAAAAAAATCCCATGGCCAATCAGAAATTGGGGGTGGGTGGTGCAGATAAACAAAGAATTACGGATCAGAGAGTCTTTGGACTTCTCAACAGCAACCTGAAAGCCGGAAGACAATGAGGCAAGCCATTTACAACCTACAATTGTATTGGAGGATATTCTTCAGCAAAACAGGGAGGAAAATAAAATAAAAGGCATGTAATACAGAAACAGGAGTTCAAAACAGGAGAAAAACCAAAGGAGTTTCTGGCATCACTGAGAAATGCGATCCCTGGCTGACAGGTGATAGGACTCAAAAAGCAGCTTTGGCAAAATAACTGTCCATCTGGATACATCGAGAGCAGACTTCTAGAACTGACAGAGTTTAGGACTGAATGAGTCCACAGAACACAAACATAAAAAGAAGGATTAAAATTTTGGAGGATTTGCAGAAGAGGAGAAAGATTCCTAGAATTCTAGATACCTCCACTATTAACATTAACAAGGTCACAATGGCATTAACACTGAGGAATGAAGGGCCCTAATCAAAATCATGACCTGTATTAGGACAAAGAGGTACAGGATGGGAATGTGTGTATGACATACCTTCCCCGGGGGACAGCTAGAAATATTCAAAACTGATATACCAAAAAGTACAAGTAAAGATCTTAGAGATCTTAGAGATCCAATGAAAATACTGAATAAAGCCACTAAAACGAATGAAAATGCTGTTTATGGTGAGGGTAAAATGGTAGGGAGAGAAGAGCTCCTTTTCTTAAGCAAGTCTCATAACAGCTACTTGACAAAGTTATAAACATGCAGCAAAAAATAAAAGCAAAAGAAATAGTCTCACTGCTGACACTAAAAATTTAAAACTACAACAGGCAGAAGTATTACAACAGAAAACCAAGTGGATGCCATGGAAGAGGGGCTTGAGAAAAACTACACATACTTATAGTAATAGAATTTACTAGACTGATTAGACAGTATGGCTATGGAGCACAGAAAGAAGAGAGTCAATATAAGAATAAATGGTAGATCTGAGGACAAATGGCACTTTAGTTACTTAAAAATACAAGCAAATTTTTCTTAAAAGATGTAGAAAATTTAAAGAGCTTGCCACAACACAAACAATAGAAAGAAAAAAAAAAACAAGATGCAGTAAATCAAAATTAAGAATTTCTGTGCAAAGGACACAATCAAAAGTAAAAATACAGTCCATGGAATCGAAGAAAATATTTGCAAATCCTAAATCTAAAAAGGAGTTAATATCCAGAATATATAAAGAACTGCTACAACTCAACAATAAAATCAAACACTTAAAAAATGAACAAAAGACTTGAACAAACATTTCTCCATACACAGATGGCCAAAAAGCACCATGACAAGATAGTCAACATCACCAAGTGTTAGGGAGATGCATATTGAAACCACAATGAGATAGCACCCCACTGTTAGAACGGTTGCTATCCAAAAAAGCAGAAAATAAGAATTGGCAGGGATGTGAAGAAATCAGAACCTTTATTTTACTGCTTGTGTACTATGCACTAAGTACATAGTACATATATAGTACATAGTACACTATGTACTAATACCAGTAGTATGATGTACTACTGGTAACATGGCTCAGCTCCTATCAAAAACAGGACGGGGGTTCCTCAAAAAGTTAAGAATGGAATCATCATATGACCCAGCAATTCCACTTCTGGATATATCACCAAAAGAACTGAAAGCAGAGTCTCAACAGAGATATTTGTATACCCATGTTCCAACTAGCATTATTCACAATAGCCAAAAAGTAAAAACTCCAGTGCCCATCAGCAAGTGAACGGAGCAATGATGTGGTAGTAAATACGAGGGAATATCACTCAGCCTTCAAAAGAAGAAAATGCTGACCCGTATTACAACATGGATAAACCTTGAGGGCATTATGCTAAGCGAAATAAGCCAGTAACGAAAAGATAAACCCTTAGTGATTCCACTCATACACGGTACCTAAAGCAGTGGGATTCACAGAGACAGAAAGCAGAAGGATAGCTGGCAGCGGCTGCGGGGAGGAGGAAATGGGGATCTGTTGTTTCATAGGTACCGCGTCTCAGTTTGGCCAAATGAAGAGTTCTGGAGAGCTTCTCCCCAGCAATGGGAAGATACTTAACACTATTCAAACCTGAAAACGGGTAAGATAGTAAATTTTATCTTAGGTATCTGCTACCACAATTAAAAGGGGGAAAACAGAGAGCTCACCACCTTCCAGGGAAACTATGGGGTAAATGACCTACAACTGAAGCACTAAGTTAAGTTAGTGAACCACAAGGGTTAAAAGCATTCCCGTTAAAATAAAGATCAAGGCGAGGCAGTGGGTATGGGCTGTACATAGCCACCATCATCCTGACCACAACAGATAAGACAGGAACAAATTTCATGGTTTTGTCAGAAACACGGAATGACTCAAAAAGTATATGTACGGGGCGCCTGGGTGGCTCAGTGGGTTAAGCCATTACCTTTGGCTCAGGTCATGGTCCCAGGGTCCTGGGATCCAGCCCTGCATCGGGCTCTCTGCTCAGCAGAGTATATGTTCACCCAAACTGTCAGCTACTTGCAATAGCAAGAACAAGGCACTTTTATTAAATATAATTGGGATATAGTTCTCCCTGAAACATCCACTCAATGGTATAATGCACATGATAAATAAAAATAAGGTGCTGAGGGGAGCCTGAGCACGGGCAGGCTTTCAATGTAAACACAGAATACCTGGGATCCTAACAGGACCAAAAAATGCAGTTATTGTAACTTTTACAGGACCAAAAATGCAGTTATTCTAACTATTAAAAGCTATGTAACTGAAATGCATATAGCTGTAGTGAACTAAGAGAAAAACTCCGTCAGGGCACCTGAGTGGCTCAGTCAGTTAAGCATCAGACTCTTGGTGGCAGCTCAGGTCATGATCTCAGGGTTGTAAGATCAAGCCCCGCATCAGGCTCTGCACGAGTCCTTTCCCTCTCCCTCTGCACCCGCTCTCTTCAGCTCA
The DNA here is from genome assembly GCF_010015895.1 of Lontra canadensis. Lineage (NCBI taxonomy): Eukaryota > Metazoa > Chordata > Mammalia > Carnivora > Mustelidae > Lontra > Lontra canadensis. The sequence goes on from NW_022631013.1 coordinate 25,134,371, forward strand.
CTCTCTCCAAAATAAATAAATAAATAAATAAATAAATGTTTTTTTTAAAAAGACCTTCAGTAAATTGCCAGAAAAAGGAAAACATTCATCACCTTTTGAGAGTTAATCAATACTCTTTTATTTCTAATGTCAATAAAAGGAAAATTTCAGGCTCAAAGGACCAAAAAAGGGGGAACACGTGGGTGACTAAAGATCCATGGTGCATTCTTTTAGCTCAATTTCCTAGCCTTACCACTGCTTCACATAAAACCAATGAAGCAAATGGTCCAGCTGGGATGAAGAAAGCTGTGATCATTCTCAGGGTCCATTTGCTTCCCATGCAGACTTAGAACAAAGAAATCAGAAAAGCACTTAAGAAACCGAATCGTTTCCTCATGTTTTGTTTTAAAATACCATCTCTACCTGTGGCGGCAGAAACTTTTCCTCTCTTCTTCAAAGTATCAGGCCCAAGACCTTGCTTCAATATATTTACTGAAGACAAAATGTTTCGTGTTCTTAATTCTTTTCCTACATATAGGATCAGTTTTTCCATCTGCTTTTCCAGCTTTTCAATCAGACCTTTCACTCTACACTTGGCCTAAGAGTCTATCATTCTTTCCATATGGCACTCAGCGGACGCATTCCAAGGAAGGGATACACGCGGCCAGCAGAAGGAGAAACGAAAGTACCACCATCGCCCATTTTAACATGTATCTTATCTGTTCAGTGTCCAGCATTCTACAGATGTTAGAAACTGGCCCAAAATGATCTAAAGAAACTCACTGTTCTGATTTCAAAGAGTGCACTGACAGGCACACTGTTTTCACTTTTGAACAGTGCTCTTGACTGGGAGAGATACTTTCCTGAAATGTCTCAAAATAACCAGGAATTGTCAGAACACAAGTGACAGAAAAATCTCAGAACAGCTGTCACTACTAAAGGGAAAGATGTGTTGCTCATCCTCTGTTTATCGTCTCAAACTCAAGCTAGTCTGTGTTATAATTGCTTAGAAAATGGGGGAGAGGGGTTGTGCTTTAGTAAGAGTAGATCAGGAATGGGCTAGAATTACAGCTTTCAGGGTTAGAAAACAATGAAAAAGTGAGTGTACTCCATCACGAAGGGGGAGAGAAGGGACAGGGATGAAGGAAGAGAAGTCAACTAAAAGGACTGAGAGAATCCTCTTGAAAGGTAGGACAAATTTCTCTTTGGATAAGAGATAGACTCAGGACGCCTGGGTGGCTCAGTTGGTTGAGCAACTGCCTTCGGCTCGGGTCATAATCCTGGAGTCCCAGGATGGAGTCCCACATCGGGCTACCTGCTCGGCGGGGAGTCTGCTTTTCCCACTGACCTCTCTCCTTCATGCTCTCGCTCTCTCTAATAAATAAATAAAATCTTAAAAAAAAAAAAAAGATTAAAAAAAAAGAGAAAGAGAGACAGACTCACTACTGCCAAGCCCCACAATGTCTAAGCTCTTGGTCTTCTTGGTATCTCATGCCATGACCCTCAGCCATTTGCATAGGTACCCAGAGTAGTGCAAAGACCAATGGGACTTAAGACTTGTATCTACAGTTAAGAAGAAGTACCCTGACACATAGCATGGATAAATTTTACTGAGGAATGTTTAGGGAGGGTGCCTCTGAGCTGTGCTGGAGTATTTGCAGTCCCTCAGTTTCAAGACATGGAGAATGACAACCTCCCTAACCAAGCCTTGGGCCAAGCTAGACTCTGCCAAAAACAGCCACTGGAGGAGATGGAAGGTACTTCCTCCTGAGAGCAAGCGCATATTTCTCAAGTCAGAATTCCCAAATGGCCCACAACTGAAGGAATATGGACATGCATATTCATGTTAATGGAGGTAAGGAGAAGGGAAGAGGGGAAGAAAAGAGAGCAAATGGGAGGGGGGGGCAAAGTATCCAAACAGTTGGCCAGAATACAGAAGTCTACAGCTATGATAAGACCAGTGACTCAGCCCAGAGTAACAGTTTGTAAGAGCAAAGGGGCCTGTTAACAAAGGCATCTAGGAATTCATACTGGGTAAAGAATTAATACTAAGCAAAGATTTTGCTACAAGGATGCTTGATGCATTGTTGTGTATGACTGGCAAATTTTAGAAACAATCTAAACACCTGATACTACAAGACTTGCCAAACTGAGTTACTAAAACTGTTTACATACAATTTAATTTTATATGATAAAAATTTATACAATTTTATACAATGAAAATTAAATTATATTGAAATTGTGTATCTATACACTGCCCACAATTTGGAAAAACATACAAAGATAATACACACATATTTACTAAGCCCTGAAATGGTACATGGTATCTCTCAGAGTATCTTGTTTTGCCAGAAAGACAGCACTCAAAGAATCATGGGGACATGTTAAAAGAACAGGGAAGTTAGCTTGAAGGGCAGCGCCTTGGCCTAAAATAAAAATTTTTAATCTTCAAAATAAAGGACAGTAACAGCTTTAAAACCTTTTAAATAGAAATCCAGGAGTTCATTTTAATGTAAATAAATAATAAAATGTAATGTAATGTAAATGTAATGTAAATAAATAAATAAAAATTTGGCAAGAAATGGGATATTTCCATAGACCCAAACACTCTCCCACAAAATCCCATATACATTACAAAGGGAAATCAGAAGCTTTACAGTGGAGAAGTCTGGAAGACACCACCTTAATCAAATCTTTGAAGTAAGTATCACAGGAAATTGGAACAAATGGACTCTGTGCCACTGAGAGGATGTGATGAGAAGAACAAAGTCTCACTTCTGTGATATTCCTGCCCAAGTTTCAAAATCTGAATTTAACCAAGGGAAACATGAGCCAAACCCAAATTAAGGGACGCTCTGCAAGATAACTTTCCTATAACCTTTAATTTTAAGTTTTACTTATTGAAGTAAATCTCTACACCCAATGTGGGGCTCAAACTCACGACCCTGAGATCAAGAGTCATGGGCTCCTCTGACTGAGCCAGGCGTCCTGTAATTTTTTAAAAGATCAGGTCACAAAAGGGGGAAAATAACACCGAGACACTGTTCCCTGTTAAAGAAGACAAGAGACATGATAAACGAATACAATGCAAGATTCTGGACTGGATCCTTTGCTATAAGGATTATTGAGGTAAATTGGGGAAAGCACAGGAGGACCTGAAAATTAGACACAATAAAGATGCTCATCTCCTAATGTGGATGGTGGCTTTGTGACTATATGAAGAACATCCTTGTATATGGGAAATATATTCTATAATATTTGAGGGTGTCAACATCACATCAACAAGTCACTTCTTTTTTTTTTTTTAAGATTTTTTTATTTATTTATCTGACAGACAGAGATCACAAATAGGCAGAGAGGCAGGCAGGGTGGGTGGGCGGAGTAAGCAGGCTCCCTGCCGAGCAGAGAGCCTGATGTGGGGATCATGACCTGAACCGAAGGCAGAGGCCCTAACCCACTGAGCCACCCAGGTGCCCCTCAACAACTCACTTCTAATTGACTCAGTGAGTTAAAAGGTCCCTTCGTACTTTCGTAATCTACTTGCAACTTCTCTGTAAGTTGGAAAGAGGAGGGAAAGGTGGAGGATGAGGAGGGGAGAAGCAGGGGCAGCAGAAGCCCCACCATCCAAGAGAAAATGTGTTTAATTGGAAAGGAGTGTTCATGTGTCACCGTTTAACATAGGAATACACAGGCCCGAAAATAAATTGAATTTTACAAAATTTAATCTGGTTAGGAGTTACTGTTACAAATTACATGACTACCCCAGACACACATGCGCCTGATTGTACAGAAGACAGGAAAAGAGGTCTCAGACAAACGGCTGGGTATGAGAGGCGCGTTGCCAAAAGTCAAATAGGTCTTTTGAAAGAGGAGAAAAGTCTGGACCACAGCGCACAATGCAGGCAGCATCACACCATTAAGTTTTGCTTGAGTTTCAAAGCTAAAGAAGTATTACGGCACCAAAGAGATACATTTCCATGCAACACAAAACAAAGCAAAAGGCAGATGACCCACCAATGTGGTCTTAAGACGTCTTCAGTTTCCAGGCTATGGGGGAAATGGGACAAGGTATCACGTTCTTTGAAGAGGGTGGATTATGAAACTTCTTCTGCCTACCAGTGAGAATAATCTCTTCCAGATGCTTTTTGGCTCTCAACGTGCTATTCAGAAATATGAATGTTTTATTTCTTTTCAAAGTTCAAGAGCCGAATAAGAAACCACGTTTCCTTTACTAATCTCTAATTAAACTGGAGATGAGTTACCTTAAAAATAAAAAAAGAAGAAGAAAGAAAGAAAGAAAGAAAAAAATCCTATACATCCTAAGTCTAGACCTAGACATCCTGGCCAACGTTTTGAGGAGGGAAAGAAATAATACCTGTTGAATACAATGGGAACAATGAGGCGCTTAATTTAATTTCCTTTCCTGCTCGCTGTTTCTCAGTGAGGTCCCTCCTGGCGATCTCTCTTTAAAACAGACTTCCTAAGAACAATAAGTATGGAGGGAAATCTGAAGACCGCTAGGATTGGGGGACAGCATGAATTGTTCCCGGCTGGGCGGAGGATATGTAAATACCATTGGTTCCTGAGAATTCTCGAACATGCTTTTGCCAACTTGAAAGGTCAGTAAGGGAAGGCTGGCCTCGTTCATTAATATAACAATTTCATGAGTAACATTTTACAACATTATCATCCCTGCTGAAGAAATTAGGAATGTGGAGCAAAGGGAATTAGAGGACTCTCCTCTGTGCGCCATGATTTAGTAACTAGGAAAACAAGCAAACAAAAAAGGGGCCCCTCCCGAACTTACGTGAATGGTATTCTAAGTCTTGTTTTCCTCTTATGAAAGGATTTTAAATGTGACAGTGGTTATCTTTTTAAATTATTGTTGAAGCTGTTTATCAGGAAAGCAGCAGAAAATGGGAAGGTGGTGAAGGCTTTTTACAAACTGCAGAGATAATAAAACCACCAAGTAGCCACAGAACCCCTATGCCTGAGACGTGACCTAAAAACCAGCTGGAGACCTAAAAACAGCTGTGAGACACCACTTTAAAGGCTTCTGACCATCTAATCATCAGTCTGAAAAATGCTGTCCTACTTGTCCAGAAAAATCACAGGGGGAAATCCAAATATGTAAAGAATGGAGAGTGTCCTACAGAAAAACATCTCGCCAGCGTGAAAAGATATTATATGGCTAAGCCCAAGAGAAGAGAAAGCATGATAAAATTAAAAAGGGTATTCTGGTAGAAAAGGAATCAGAAAAAGAAAAAAAAAAAAGTTTTGCTCAACAGATGTTATATGAAAAATCTGGAAGAAGGAAAAACCCCCAACCACACTCAGTGGCAGAGTTTCTACCTGAAAAGGGTTTCCTGGGGCTTAAAAAAGGAAGGAGTATGCTGTAAGGCCAGGGTTCATGTGGTTGCCATTTTAAGCCAAGTCATGGAGATAAAATAAGCAGGCAACAGATCTATAAATCCTCTGTGTTCCGAGATTTCTTCATTTTGCACTACTGTGGCACAGGGTTCCAACTGAAGGTGGTGTGCTCAGTCCACAGCCCAGAAGGGGATCCAGATGCAACAGGAACCAGTCACCTCTCTAAGAGCCATCCCTGTCTTAGTGGTGGCTGTGGAGGTGACCAGGATGACAAGGGAAGACTCTTCTCCTGCTGGGGCCTGATGGTTTCGTTTTGGAGCCTGATCTCAGATCCATGTTACATGAACTCCTCTCAGCTGGAGTTCAGAGCACCACACTGATTTCTTCTGGCCCCAATCCTGCATTGCAGCTGTTTGTACTTATTTGAGGTATGGTGTATTTTGAAACAAAATGAACTAGATTTCCCCTACTGCCTAGGTCAGTGCCTGGTAATGGAAAACATTAACTCTTTCACGACCAGGATACTGACAACTGTAGTACGTCTATCATATATGTAAGAAGACACAAAGGAGACAGGGATCCACAGCTGGGAGAGGTTCTCCAAATAAGCTTATTTCAAAGCCAAAGGCAGATATTATACCACTTACATAGTTTCTGGGCCCCCTCCATCTCCAGTTTCAGCCAGCTTACAGGTTTTAAAAGAACAAAAGTTATGAGTTCGAACAACTGTATGCCAACAAACTGGACAATCTAGAAAAAACAGATAAATTCCTAGAAACAAACAACCTACCAAGACTGAATCATAAAGAAATAGAAGATCTGAACAGATCAAACACAAATAAGGAGATAGAAACACTAATCAAAAACCTCCTCCCAACCAAAAAAAGGCCAGGCCTAGATAGTTCTGCTGGTGAATTCTACCAAACATGTAAAGAAGAATTAATGCCAATCCTTTCCAAATGGTTCCCAAAACAACTGAAGAGGAAGGAATACTCCCAAGTCCATTGTATGAGGCCTACATTAACCTGATGCAAAAGCCAGATAAAGATACTACAAGAAAACATAAGCCAATATCCCTGATAAACACAGGTGCACAGGGTGCCTGGATGGCTCAGCTGATTAAGCGTCTGCCTTTGGCTCAGGTCATGATCCCAGAGCCCTAGGATCAAGCCCCATGTTGGGCTCCCTGCTCAGTGGGGAGCCTGCTCCTCCCTTTCCCTCTGCCTGTCACTCCTCCTGCTTGTGCTCTCTGTCAAATAAGTAAATAAAATCTTAAAAAAAAAAAAAGTGCAAAACTTCTCAAAATTTTAGCAAACCAAATTCAATAGCCCATGAAAAGGATCATACACCATGACAACTGTGATTTAACACTGCAAGTGTGGCTCAACATACACAAATCAATAAGTATGATACAACCACATTAATAAAAGGTTAAAATATTGTTATCTTCTCAACAGATGCAGAAAAAGTATTTGACAAAATTTGACATCTGTTCATAATAAAAAACTCTCAACAAATTGGGACTAGAAGGAACATATCTCAAAATAATAAAGGCCACATATGACAAACTCACGACTAACATCATGTTCAACTCTGAAAGGTTAAAAGCTTTCCCACTAAGATCAGGAATGAGGCAAAAATGGCCACTCTCACCACTCCTATATTTAGTATTGGAAATTCTAACCAAAGCAATTAGGCAATAAATAAATAAATAAATAAATAAATAAATGGCTTCCAAATCAGAAAGGAAGAAAAGTTGTCTCTCTTTGCAGATGATAGGATTTTATAAATAGAAAATCTCAAAGACGCCACCAAAAAAAGAGTTAGAATAAACTCAATAAAGTTGCAGGATATGAAATCAATACACAAAAATCATTTCTTTCTTCACACTAACAATCAACTATATTAAAAAGAAAATAATCCCATTTAGAATGAGTCAAAAACAATAAAATGTTTAAGAATAATTATTTGATGAAGGCACAAAGAGCTGTATGCTGAAAATTAGTAGACTGATGAAAAAACAGAAGACACAAATGGAAGATATGTGTTCATGAATAAGAATATTGTTAAAATGTCCATACTACCAAAAGCCATCTATCAATTCAAAGCATCTTCTATCAATGTTCCAATGGCATTTTTTATAGCGATAGAAAAAAAAAAATCCTAAAATTCTTATGGAACTACAAAAGACCCCAAATAGCCATTGTTCCTGAGAAATAAACCTAGAAGCACCCCAATTCCTGATTTCAAACTTTATCACAAGCTGTCATAATCAAAACTAATGGTACTGACATAAAAACAAACACACAGCACTGGGGGTTATAAGTAACCAATGAATTGTTGAACGCTACATCAAAAACTAATGCTACTCAAACATAATTAAAAAAGAAAAAACACAAGCAACTGAAACAGAACTGAGGATTGAGAAATAATAGCAACATATATGATCAACTAATATTTGACAAGGGAGCTAAGAATCCTCAATGGGGGAAAAGACAGTCTTCCCCACCAATGATGCTGAGAAAACTGGATATCCACATGCAAAAAAGAATGAAACTGTACCCCTTCTTCTACTCACAAAAATTAACTCAAAATGAATTAAAGACTTAAGTATAAAGCCAAAACCATAAAACTACTAGAAGAAAACATAACAATGTCCTTGACATTGGCCTTGGCAACGATTTTTTTAATATGACACCAAAAGACAAACAACAAAAGCCAAAATAATTAAATGGGACTATATTCTCTATATTCTCTGCCCAGCAAAAGAAATCATCAACAAAATGAAAAGACATCTACATACTGGGAGAAAAAAATCACAAACCACCTATCTGTTAAGGGATGAATATCTGAACTAGATAAGGAATTCCTACAACTCAATAGCAAAAAAAAAAAAAAAAAAATTGTGGATTTTAAAAATGGGCAAGGGTCTTGAATAGAGATTTTTCCAAAGACATACAAATGGCCAATGGATACATGAAAAGGTTCATAACATCACTAATTATCAGGGGAATACAAATCAAAACCGCAATGAGATGTCTCCTCACACCTGTTAGAATAGCTGTCGTCAAAAAGACGAGAGATAATAAGCGTTGCTGAGGTGGTGCGCAAAAAAGAATCCTTGTGCCCCTTGCTGGGAATGCAGACTGGTACAGCCACTTTTGGAAACAGAATGGAGGTTTACAGACAATCAGAACTACCTTACGATCTAGCAATCTCACTTCTGGACTTCATTACTGAAGGAAATAAAATCATTATCTCAAAGGAGTATCTGCACTCCTATTTTTATTGCAACATTAACAACAGAAAAGACATGGAAACAACCTAACTGCCCATGGACAGATAAATGGCTAAAGGAAAAGTGGTGTATATATGTACAATGAAATATTATTTAGCCATAAAAAGGGGGAAATCCTGCCTTTTGTGACATCGATAGACCCTGAGGGCATTATGCTAAGTGAAGTCAGACAGAGAAAGACAAATATTGTATGCCCTCACTTGTATGTGAAATCTAAAAAAGTGAAGTCATAGAAATAGTGAGTAGGACAGTGGTTGCCAGGGGCTAGGAAGTAGAGGAAATGGGGAGATGTTGGTCAAAGTTTACAAAATTCCAGTGATAAAATGAGTAAGTTCTGGGACTCTGTATAGCATGGTGACTATAACTAACATTCTGTATTATACACTTGAAAGTTATTAAGAGAATAGTTCTTAAATGTCATGACCACCAAAAAAAAAAAAGGTAATTATAAGAGATAATGGTTATGTTAACTAAACTTTTTTATAATCATTTTGCAACATATACCTACAAATCATCATGTTGTGCATCTTAAACTCAGTGTTACAGATCAATAATATCTCAGTAAAGCTGGGGGTGATAAGACTCATGGATAAAAGTGGACAAGGGAAATAAGTATTTCTAAATTGAGTGCAAAATGTTACCGAGCTCTCTGGTAACTAAACCAAAAAGAGAAAATGAAGAGCTGCATATTAACTATTGGGAGAGAGAGACTATGTTCTACTAAATCTAAGTGAGAGTCATCATGTGGTAAAAACAGAAAGAAATATTAATATGGCCATTTCTTCTCTACCAACCCTCAATGAAAGCAGAAGACAAAAATCCATGGTTCTTAGGATATTTGCAAATGACAGATCCAATAAAGGGTTAGTACCCAAAACATATTTAAAAAACTTATACAACTCAACACCAAAAAAAACCAAATAATGTAATTTGAAAATGGGCAGAGGACACAAACAGACATTTTCCAAAGAAGGTATACAGATGGCCCACGGACACATGAAAAGATGCTCAACATCACTGATCATCAGGGAAATGCAATCCAAACTACACTGAGATACCACCTCACACCTATCAGAATGGCTAAAATCAAAAACACAAGAAACAAGTGTTGGCGAGGATGTGGAGATATAGGAACCTTCTTGCATTGCTAGTGGGAATGCAAACTGGTGTAGCCACTGTACAAGACATATGGAGATTCCTCACAAAGTTAAAAATAGAACTACCTGTCAATCCAGCAATCACACTACTGAGTATTTACCCCCCAAATACAAAAATAGTAATTCCAAGGGATACATGTACCTCTATGTTTACAGCAGCATTAATCATAATAGCCAAATTATGGAAGCAGCCCAGTGTCCATTAGATAGATGAATGGATAAAGAAGGTGTGTGTGTTGTGTTCCACATGTGTATGTATACACACACACACATACACACACACACAATGGAATATTATTTAGCCATAAAGAAGAGTGAAATCTTGCCATGTCATCATGGATGGAGCTAGACAGTATTATGCTAAGTGAAAAAAGTCCATCAAAGAAACACAAATACCATATGATCTCACTCATCTGCGGAATTTAAGAAACAAAACATATGAGGAAAGAAACAGGTAGAGAGAGACTGACAAACCAAGACAGGCTCTTAACTATAGAGAACAAACTGATGGTTACTAGAGGCAGGTAGGGAGGTAGGTAGGGTAAGGCATAGAGGAAATAGGTGAGGGGGTTTAAAGAGTACATTTATCATGATGACCACCAAGTAATATACAGAATTGTCGAATCACTATACTTCACACCTCAAAGTAACATAAGACTGTATGTTATCTATACTGGAATTAAAATTAAAAACTTAATAAATAAAAAAAAAAATTAAATCCACAGTTCTCAGAGGGCTGAGACTCTTAAACCCAGAACACACACCAGAATGAACAACTCTCCTCACCTCTACCAGAGGCTTTTGCTTTAGCAGAATCCAGTCACCTGTAGTTTTAACACCTTCTTAAGTAAACCTCCATTAAATGCAAGCCATGTTCTTAAATCAGAGTTCTACAGAGACACCTGTATACGGACAATGCATTATCTTCCACATGTATATAACTGAGTGATCTAATAGGCCACAAGGTGAGAGCAGAGGTTGCCAAAGCAGGCTTTGCCACAGAATATTAAAAACACCAATTCCTGGGCCCTATGCGAGGCTCACTGAATCAGACTGTGTGTGGATGTGAACCAGGAATGTGTATTTTATTTTATTTTATTATTTTTTTTAAAGATTTTATTCATTTATTTGACGGAGAGAGATCACAAGCAGGCAGAGAGGCAGGCAGAGAGAGAGGAGGAAGCAGGCTCCCTGCTGAGCAGAGAGCCCAATGCGGGGCTCGATCCCAGGACCCTGAGATCATGACCCGAGCCGAAGGCAGCGGCTTAACCCACTGAGCCACCCAGGCGCCCAGGAATGTGTATTTTAATGACTGCCCCAAGAGAGCCTAGGTTGAAAGCCAGATGTGTTAACTAGTGCATTAGACTGGTGGTTCTCAAACTATAGTCTACAACGCCCAGATTTCATCAGAAGGTTTGTTCAAACACCAGACGGCTGAGCGCTGACCTACGGAGTTTCTGATTCCATAGGTCTGCAAGGGGCAGCCATCTTGCACTCAGTAACAAGTTCTCAAGTGATGCTGGTGGAGCTGCACCAGGGACGACACTTTGAGAACCACTCATGAGACTGTTCCTTTAATCTATCAGTTCCCTCAAATGGCCTTTGATACAACTGGAAAGTAGACAACTCAGGACTGCAGTCTCTGCTAAGTGCCTAAAGTCTAAGTGTTCAGGGCTGTTGAATAAAAACCAGTCCCATGTGTTTTGGATACCAGAAATAAAAAGCAAATTCGGTCTTTTCTTAAAAAAAAAAAAATGACTTTGTAATCCAAACAGAGGGCAATTTTATTCAATTGTGAGGATTTCCAGAAATTTTCTTAGGAAGGAGCTTTGCATTATTCAGTAAAGACTAATTGAAACTCCACGGGTCAGTGATGAAAAGATCGGAGTTCAGGTGTTGCCCTTTATATAAGTCTTGGACATGAACACACACTTACTGAAGCTAAGAACAAGTCATTTTGAGCAGGACTCAGTCCCAGTGTGAGTCCACAAGAATAAGAGGGCTGCAAAATGTACCCAGCACACCATTATACGAACTGACCCACGGAATGAAGGGATTTAATGCTGTCCATCTGAAAGGTGAAAGGTGTCTGCCAAAACCAACAGTTTTCATGTGGACAAAGTCAACAGCAAGGTTTCCTTTAAGAAAAGGACCAGCCAACACGTCTGAGGCATCTTAAAATCATTTCCTGGTCAGAAGCACAAGATCACACCACGATAAAGGAAATAGCTGGTTCACAGAAAGGTTTAAGTTATTAGTCATAAATTTAAAAGAAAACAGAGGGATGTGGACACAGATAGGTTTTAGATCACTTGGAAATGGAATTGGATCCATCTAAAAGATAATTCCTATATACTCATGATTCTCAGGGCGGCTGTAATAACCCTTTTAAATACTCAAGTCTAAAATCTTTGAGATCAATTAGTTCAACCCAAGAACCATTTCATTAGGATCAAAAGCCTTGGTTAAGTCAATACATCATGCAAATGGTCATAAACGGACTTCTGAATAAAGATGACATCAGACCCAACTCCTTGATACGTCTCCACCCAATTTCCGGTTAAAAAGACAAGCAAAAACCTCAACATGGCCTCAAAACCAAGAATAACGGCCTGCCATTAATAATAATAATAACAGGGACCCCTGGGTGGCTCAGTCCTTAGGCGTCTGCCTTCGGCCTGGGTGGGGATCCCAGAATCCTGGGATCGATCCCTGCCTCCGGCTCCCTGCTCAGTGGGGAGCCTGCTTCTCCCTCTCCACTCCCCCTGCTTTGTTCCCTGTCTCTCTCTGTCAAACAAATAAAATCTTTAAAAATAATAATGATGATGATGATGATGATACCCAGCAGTGATATCTACTAAGTACAGTGTATTATCTATAAAGTACAGTGAAGGTGAGGCTGAGTTAAAAAAAGTGAATGTCCACTGAACGCTTCATTTGCTGATAAAGAACAATTAAAAGCGAGAAGGCTCAGACCTCCTCCACTCTCCCTCCTTTTCCAGAATAAAGGGTGGGTACCAAAGAGAACAGCGGGGAACAGCCCTGTATGATGTAGCTCTGCTTTCTGAAATAATCATGTAGCAATCCACTATTTCCCCTTTTCTCCCATCACCCTCGGAAATCCTGTGCAAGGAACTTTTTTGGTTGTCAGTAGGCACAAGGAAGAATCCACAGGCAGGTCCAGGGTCTCCTGAATATGGCAGAATGCAAGTCTGTTCTAAAGAGATCTGGGTACAGGAAGAATTCTAACATGCAGTTTGTCTGTCTGTATACCCGAGGCTCTTAGCACTGATTTGTAACTTGGGAAAGAATGGGCCGAGCTCTAAGTGGGGAGACTTCTTTGGGGCATGGAGCCAGGGTTTTCTCCCGGGTCAGAAGTCAAGGTACAGAGCTTCGGTGGTGAGGTGGTGGGGAGGGGGTCATCCTTGCCAATGGTCCCACTTGCTCTCTGCACAAGAACACATGGCTAGGTGGGAGGGGCAGGGCTGGAATCCAGCAAGCACCCTCCCACTCACTGTGGAGCTGTGCCTGCCCAAAAGAAAAGGCCTTCTGAAACCAGCAGAGCTACACAGCTAGTAACAGGGGTTGGTTTTCAGTCCAAAGTCAGGGTCTGCACTATCCAATACGATGGTCATGCGTAATATGCAAACAGTGCAAAAATAGAACATTTCCATCACTGCAGAAATTTCTATTGGACATGCTGGAATGCTGTCCACAAACACTGTGAAGTGGAGAAAAGCTCTGTTACTTTCTAATTAAAACAGAAGCGGGATAATTCTCTTCTACAAAATGTAGTTTCCAGAGAGTTCTGTCCTTTTGGAGTCAGAATGAAATCTAGCTCCAACCAAGTAGGCATTAAGGCAGTGATGATAAGATCACAGCCGATTAACGATTTCTGTTCACTGTTTCCCAATTTTTCATACATTAAAGTAAAATACATGGAAACACTGAGCGGTTCAAAGTAAATCCCTTAAAAGGAAGAGGGTTCTAATTACATATTTGTCTATATTCCTCTATTATGCTATCCTTGTAAAATTCCCTTGAGCAATCAATTTTTTATCTTACTTTTAAGCCACCCCACACTGCACATGCCACAGTAAATCACTGTAATACTAGAGTATGTATTGTAGCTATTTTAAGACAAAACACACTTATTTTTACCAGACAATATTCACTGTGTGTCAAAGTTAAACCAGAATATATTTCAGAAAGATCTTTTAAAATGGAGAAAAGTATCACACAATATCAATGGGAGAATAGTGAGGATAAATGCAAGTCAATATCCATCAGCTTTTGAGAGCTTAATAGGTGGACATCCTTTTTTAAATTTTATTTTTTTTAAATTGCTTTTCAGTGTTCCAGAATTCATTATTTATGCACCACACCCAGTGCTCCATGCAGTACATGCCCTCCTTAATACCCACCACCAGGCTCATCCATTCCCCCCACCCCTCTCCCTTCCAAAACCCAGTTTGTTTCTCAGAGTCCACAGTCTTTCATGGTTTGTCTCCCACTCCGATTTCCCCCAACTCACTTTTCCTATCTTCTAATGTCCTCCATGCTATTCCTTACGCTCCACAAGTAAGTGAAACCATATGATAACTGACTGTCTCTGCTTGACTTATTTCACTCAGCATAATCTCCTCCAGTCCCGTCCATGTTGATACAAAAGTTGGGTATTCATCCTTTCTGATGGAGGCATAATACTCCATTGTATATATGGACCACATCTTCCTTATCCATTCATCTGTTCAAGGGCATCTTGGTTCTTTCCACAGTTTGGCGACTGTGACCATTGCTGTTATGAACATTGGGGTACAGATGGCCCTTCTTTTCATCTATATTTTTGGAGTAAATCCCAATAGTGCAATTGCAGGGTCATAGGGAAGCTCTATTTTTAATTTCTTAAGGAATCTCCACACTGTTTTCCAAAGTGACTGCACCAACTTGCATTCCCACCAACAGTGTAAGAGGGTTCCCCTTTCTCCACATCCTCTCCAACACACGTTATTTACTATCTTGTTAATTTGGCCATTCTAACTGGTGTAAGGTGGTATCTCAATGTAGTTTTTTGTTTGTTTGTTTGTTTGTTTTAAAGATTTTATTCATTTATCTGACAGAGATCACAAGTAGGCAGAGGCAGGCAGAGAGAGAGAGGGAAGCAGGCTCCCTGCCGAACAGAGAGCCCAACGTGGGGCTCGATCCCAAGACCCTGAGATCATGACGTGAGCCAAAGGCAGACGCTTTAACCCAATGAGCCACTCAGGCACCCCCTCAATGTGGTTTTTATTTTAATCTCCCTGATGGCTAGTGATGATGAACATTTTTTCATTTGTCTGTTAGCCATTTGTATGTCTTCTTTGGAGAAGTGTCTGTTCATGTCTTCTGCCCATTTTTGATGTGATTATCTTGTGTGTGTTTTGTGTGTATTGAGTTTGAGGAGTTCTTTATAGATCTTGGATATCAGCCCTTTGTCTGGACTGTCATTTGCGAATATTTTCTCCCATTCCGTGGGTCTTCTCTTTGTTTTGTTGACTGTTTCCTTTGCTGTACAGAAGCTTTTCATCTTGATGAAGTCCCAAAAGTTCATTTTTGCTTTTGTTTCCTCTGCCTTTGGAGACCTATCTTGAAAGAAGTTGCTGTGGCCAATGTCGAAGAGGTTACTGCCTATATTCTCTTCTAGGATTCTGTTAGATTCCTGCCTCATGTTGAAGTCTTTTATCCATTTCGAGTTTATCTTTGTGTATGGTGTAAGAGAATGGTCAAGTTTCATTCTTCTACACATACCTGCCCAATTTTCCCAGCACCATTTATTGAAGAGACTATCTTTTTTCCACTATTTTTTCCTGCTTTGTCAAAGATTATTTGACCATAAAGTTGAGGGTCCATATCCGGGCTCTCTACTCTGTTCCACTGGTCTATGAGTCTGTTTTAGTGCCAGTAGGTGGGCATCCTCTTATCCCTAATTGAAGGTAAATAAACATGAGGATCTAAAACCATAAATACACATGGGATTTTTCCTGCCAAGGGTAATAGGGCAAAGCAATTCAAACTGTCAGTAAAAGAAGAATATAAGGACCAGGCTAATTTGCATGCCTAGATCAGAAACTCTGGAAATCCAAGCAGGTCTTCAGGAGCCCATTTTGAAATGGAATCCTTAGTTCCCATGGAATCAATCGGAAAGTATTTAAACCACAGAGATTCATTCTCAAACAGAGGAGGACAGATGATGGCTGCCCCAATCCCTAAAGTTTAGTGGGCAAAACCAGAATACTCCAAGGTAGAAGAGCATTCACAGGTGCACACTCACGTCTCAAGTGCTGATTCAGAGAAAGGTTGGCCTAAGTGCAAAAAGCAGGATGGCACCCAAATCATCCTAGCGCCCATCCTCCGGGGAAACCTAAAATAAAATTTGCTTAGTGGGAAGTGCCTTTGAAAGTGCAGGCATCTCTGAGAATGCCTAGTAGAGTTTCCCTACTTAGAAGGACAAGTTCCTTCCGTTGTCGGGAGATGGAGGAAGGTGAACTATTATTTGGAATTCAGTGACTTCAAAGTGGTGGCAGCAATCACAGAATGAGCAGAATCACCCAGGTTTCTGTACAACATGGTATGACCGGGAGCTTCCTTCCTTCCCAAGAGCACCATCCGTCTGAAGTCATCTGTCTGGGAGCCAGCAAATGACAACTAAATCAGTCTTTATGGGAATGAAGGCAAGATGTGAGCCACAAATCTTCATTATCTCCTAACACCTCTGATTGTACTTCAGGTTCTCGTGGCTCACAGAAGCAAGAATGTAATGGAAACCAGAATTAGGCTAAGCAATAATCCAAAAGTAACAATGTGTTTACAAGTACCTGTGAACATTGTGCCAACTATGGTTTTTATACAGTGTCCTTATATTTTTAGTCGTGTCACAATCTGATTAATGATTCCAATAAAGTTTATCCCAACAAGTCAGACTTAGGAGGAAATGACCAACTCATCACTCCATGAAGACATAATCAAGGCTCTATCATACACCCAATAGACAGCTTACACAGTTCTTTGTGCCCATAAACATCTGTAAAGCATATGACTTGAAAACCTTCACCTTCCAATGATAGTAATAGTCACCAGTTTTGGCCAACACTGACTCTGTAAGACATTTCTCCCCATCCATCCTAGTCCTCAAACAGCCATATCTAGTTTTGAACTGAAGTTTGCTTTACTCTTATTCTCTCTTTTGTACCTTCAGCTTTGTTCTCTCCTCCATTCCCAGCCCTCAGAATAAAAACATACTATAATTCATATTTTTAACAGAAGAATACTCCCTTGACCCCAGCTACTACTTCTTCCTCTCTCCCCACGCCCCACTTTGCTCCTTCCCTCCATCACCCTCTCTGTTTAAGGCCAAGAACACTGAAGTAACAGATTGTGTTCACTGCCTTTGCATCCTTCAATGATGTACCATGGCTTCTGCTCTCACCAACTCAAATTTTTGAGAAAAGATCACTTTCCTCTAAATAAGGACATTTCTCTGTCTTCATCTTACTTGACCCTTGAGTGGCATTTTACACTGTCAGTCACTATCTTTTTAAAGTGGCCCTACTCATGACACCATACTCCCTTGATTCTTAACCAACTTTCTGACAGCTCTCTCTCAGCCATCTTTGCAAGATCCTCTTCCTTTGCTGATCTGGAAATGTTGGTGCACCCCTGAGTTCTCGTCTGGCTCTTTTCTATTCTCCTTCTGCTCCCTCTTCTTAGACCAGCTTATTCATACCAATGGATCCCACAGATTTTTGCAGGCTGATGCTTCTTAACTATACATCCCCATTCTAGAACATTCTCCCACACTCCAACTGGCCTATATATAATTTAAGGACCTCACATTTTAAAATATTCCAAATCCACTTATTATTTTCCTACTTCGAACATGCCACTAAATCCTATTGACAACACTTTCCACTAGATTCTAATCCACTCTCTCTCCTCTACTGCCCAGTGTCCCTTACTTAGTTCAGATCATCTCCCCAGGACAATTGTAGGAATCTCTATCACTAATCTTACTGCACTTCTCTGCCCCTCTCCAACTTAACCTGCCATAGTAGGTTCAGATCTACCTGAAAAGCCTGTGGAAATCCTTTCAATTGTTAAGAATTGAGACGGAAGAGACAAACTTAGATTCATCTCCATACTCCACAAGACCTCTCATAATCTGGCCTCTGCCTCATGCATGAGCAAGTCTTCCATTATTTACCAACGGAACTACTTGGTGTTCCTAGAACACACCGTATTATTTCAAGCCTTTTATATCTATTTTCATGGATTAAAATGCCCTCTTCCACTACTGAAATGCAAAGTAAGCTCGTCTTTATCTTTTGTTACCAAATCCCAGCAGTCTCCAGTCTCCTTAGTCACACACACAGACCTATCAGTACCAGCAGAGAGTTGTGTATCCTCATATATGTCGTCCTCTCTGCACCTTGCACACAAGAGATAAGAGCCACCACACTAAACTATTTATGACACAGCTGCCGGACTTTGTGCTCCTTGAGGACATAATCAGCACCATAATTATCTTGTTCTACTAATACCCAGTGCGCCTGACACACAGTCCTCAATAAAGGCTTGTGGAACAACAAAAGGAAAAATGAATAAGGACACACAGCCATGAGAAATGAAGAACGAACTAAAGAACTGGTCTACCCCAAACCGCAAAGTATTTAAATACTACTTAACTATATGTCCTAGCCAGTGGATCTCATTTATTCATTCATTCATTCATTCATTCATACAACGAACACTTATTCAGCACCCACGATACACAAAAGGCCATACCACACAAGAAACAACGTGCCGGTAACAGAGTCCTCTCAGCTTTCTCAAGTCACTGCAACCCCCGACAATACAAGAGCCTTCCTGGTCAATCCCACACATTCCCAATTGTCACTAGGAAGACAAAGGAAAAACATACACGAATTGGTAGAAAGATGACCCTTTGATGGTTAAGCATTATACTTAACCTTCTTCTTTAACACATCCCTAAGCTCATTCCTTCTTCCTTAACACACTCACCTGCTTTGTTCATCATGAATTTGGAATTCACCATTGTCCATATGAACATCTACATTACAAATTCCATATTAAGCCAATTCTATTTCTAAAAGTTATAGCCTCAACATGAAAAACACTCCCAAATAATTTGGCTTTATCCAACCCGTACCTCCAAGCAATAACAAAGACAAATCAACATGAAAAAAAATCTGCAGTGGTCTAAGGTGATAGATCTTTATACCACATAAACAAATACAGTTTCTATGAAAAATAAAGCTTTAATGGACCTAAAAGAAAACATAATAGAACACTTATGTAATTGTAGAGAAAGGGGAGGCTATTTTAGCAAAAGCAAAAGCAAAAGCCATACAAGATCAATAGAGGTGACTAAACATTTAAAGCTTCTTTATATTAGGAAAAAAAAGAAAAGGAAATGCACGCTGGAATGTGTTTTACATCGTATGAACACATTACTATCTTAAAAGTTTTAAAAGAATTATATATGATATACAGTTTAGACAAATAAAAAGAAACCTAGAAATGACCATCCTAAGAGAAAAACAATTGATAAATATGAATGAAAATTGATGAGAGAAATCCAAATGGTCCTCATTGAGGATAAGAAAATGTTATAATTTGGGGCACCTGGGTGGCTCAGTGGGTTAAAGCCTCTGCCTTCTGCTCAGGTCACGGTCTCAAGGTCCTGGGATAGAGCCCCACATCAGGCTCTCCTCTCAGCAGGGAGCCTGCTTCCTCCTCTCTCTCTGCCTGCCTCTCTGACTACTTGTGACCTCTCTCTCTGTCAAATAAATTAAAAAAAAAAGAAAAAAAATGTTATAATTCACCTTTCAAAGAAATGGTCAAAGAACACTCAGTTTTAATTAAGTATGGCACTTTCAAATACCGTGATCACAAATTTCAATACGGAACAATCATCCTGACCCTTCAGGAGGACTCTAGCAACGTCTATCAAAAACCAAACAAGCATGCTCTTTGACCTAGCAATTCTGCCTCAAGATATTTGTCCTGGGGAAACAATCAGTGGCCTATGCTAAGACAACTATATGAGGACATCTATTACAACACTGTAACAGAGAAACTGAAAGTAACCTTAAGGTTCCAAGGAAGGGGATTATTTAAGTAAAAAACGTATTTGAAGGATGACACGTATCCTATGGTTAAAAAGTCCCACTGTAGACTTCCTTGCCAGGAAAGCTAAGAACAAATTACCCTCAATACACTCCCAGTACAAAATCATCTAAAACCGCTGAGTATTTGTATACATATGCATCACATACACACATACACCCACACCTGCCTTCATAAATGCCTAGTCAAGGTGGCCAAAAGAGTAATGAACCTCTTGGAAAGCCAAAATGTGTTAAGAAATCAGTCAATGTGAAAGAACACTGAACCGAGTAACCAGGTACATCCTAATCCTGGGTGACTGCTAATTTTTACTTTCACAGGCAGAAAGCAAGTAAAAAGTGGGAAGTCAAAAACCTCTGCAGAAACCTGGGACATCCCACTCACAACCCCTAAATCCCCTAAATTTAGGGGAAAAGATATACTGACCCTCATCGCATAGGAAGCACGTAAGGAAATAGGACTGGCTCAGACTTGAGTATAAGCAGGAAAGAGTCTCTCCTGAGAATTTGCATCCATATACATGCCCTTAATACTGGGGAGGCTTGAATGCACACACTCTGTGTAGCCACTCAAAAGATCTCAAGCTGAACATTTAAACTGAAGTGAACAGGACCCCAAAGTATCTTCAAGGCATCTAGTAGAAGCAAATGCAAGATTTTCTGAACTGATTCACTTTGAGTTCTCAAAGAATTCCCAAAGAAAAAGTTCCTAGAAATGTGAGATCCCATTAAAAAAAAAAAAAAAAATCGCAAAACACATGAGGAAGTAAGGCAACATATACAAGAATCATTAAAAACAACAAACAGAGTTGGACCTACAAAATCTACAAATAATTCCAAAATCTAATGGAATTATTTAATACAGCCTATAAAATAAAAATGTTTATGGGCGCCTGGGTGGCTCAATTAAGTGTCTGCCTCTCTTTCTGTCCCTCCCCCTTGCTTGTGCGCGCTCTCTAATAAGTAAAATTAAAAAAAAAATTTGATATGCTCCTAAGATTAAAAAAAAGGCAGTATATTGTGCTCCAAGGTCACTTTTTTAAAATTTTATTTATTTATTTGACAGACGGAAATCACAAGTAGGTAGAGAGGCAGGCAGAGAGAGAGGGAAGCAGGCTCCCCGCTGAGCAGAGAGCCTGATGTGGGGCTCGATCCCAGGACCCCGAGATCACAACCTGAGCCGAAGGCAGAGGCTTAACCCAATGACCCACCCAGGCACCCCTCTAGGGTCATTTTTATAAGAAGTGTCAGTTTACAGACACATGTATGTACTTAGAAGAGCTGGTTTTAAAAATTGTTAGTGTATGCTTATTTTAAGTGGAAAAATTTGTCTATTTTTGATTTATGCTTTTTAATCTTTTCCAGGGATTCTGAATTATATATGTATCATTTTTATAACAAGTTACCTAAACTTTTTTTTTTTTTAAAGATTTTATTTATTTATTTGACAGGCAGAGATCACAAGTAGGCAGAGAGGCAGGCAGAGAGAGGAAGGGAAGCAGGCTCCCCGCTGTGCAGAGAGCCTGATGCGGGGCTCGATCCCAGGACTCTGGGATCACGACCCGAGCCGAAGGCAGCAGCTTAACCCACTGAGCCACCCAGGCGCCCCTTACCTAAACTTTTTAAAACAATGCTGAACATATGTATTCGAGTATATGAAAAAACATACCAAAATGTCAACAGTCAATATTTCTAGTTTATAAGAATTTGAATGATTTTTACCTATAGTTTCTAATTCACAATCACACAAGTATAGGTACAAATATAGATAAATTATATGTATAAATACAGAAGGAAACAGGTGGTATTTTAAAACATATACAGTGGCTTTACAAGAATGTTATTACTACATGACCTATAATTTTTATATTTTACAAATTCATTTTTTTATTGTTAATATCGGTTACATTTTACACATTTTCATTTGGTGTTTCAAAATTCAGAAAAAAATTAACATGTGCATATGAATATATAAGTGAGCCAGTTGGGTCTCAGAATTCTGGATAGAACTTTGTATAAGAAAACCCCATTTTAAAATTATCAAAATTGAGAACAAACATGCAGCATATCCACACATTTACATACAATGTTTTCAGAGGGTTATACTGTTATGGGAAAGTGTTGTCTTTAAATGTTAAAATTTTAAAGCCCACAACCAAAACAGGTGCAGATCTCATGAGCCATCTGCAGGAGGATAACAGGCAGAAATAACAGAATGCTAGCAGTGGCTGTCCCTGGTGGTGCAGTTTCCTTCTTACATTAATATCAGGGGAGAGAGAGAACAAGAGGGCCAGTCAGGGTTTCTCAATGCTGACACACATCTGGCCCCAATTTTTGAGTCCTGGGAATCAGAGCAGTGCAAACAAGAGAACCCGGAAAATAAGACAGGAACTAAAACCACCTATCTTAAAACACATTAAAATTTAGAATAATTGGCACTTAGAGGGGAAAAGTCAACATTGACTAGGGCCTTTCTACATAAGGAGAAAAGACCAATGTGACTAAGGAAAAGGGGCATAGCTAATAATGCATGGTGGCTGCCACTTCTCTTTAATGCCATCAAAATCCACATCAGATACACGATTTGTGTGCTGGCATAGAGTATCTTTAACCTAAAAAACAGATTTTAATCTCTTATTTATTCAGGAATCAACATTCAAACTATAGGCAACACACTCTGATGAAACTTTAAATATGCATTATTATTAGCAAATGAGAGGAAAACCTCACATTGCCTGGTTGAGTTTACACAAAAGGTCATGACTCCCCCTTTCTACAAGCAGATCCCTAATCAAAGGACATGAATACAAAGTCTCAGAACAAAACTTTTAATTTATTCTATTCAGTCTTCGTCTGATCTCTAAAGGAGTGATTCTGCTGTGCCTTCCAAATTCGCAGCAGACCTGATGTATAAACATCGAATCATCAAAGACAGTTCAAGAGAGCACTCTGCTTCCAGAAACATTACAAGGAAAAACTAAGACCTTCTACACCTGCAAATAATAAACTTCAAAGACAACCCCAAACTAGCCTGGCATTTATCACTAATGTGCCTAAGTATATGTGTGTATACTCAATCAACCCACTATAGTTTACCTAGTCTTCTTTAGCTCTGAGTTCTTGCATTGTGTCCTCAACAGCATCTCCCAAATGGAAGGAAATTTCTAGTCCAGTTCTGCCTCTTATCCAATGCTTTAATCGTGCCTACATTCTCCAGTAGCTGCAGGAAACTTCCAATGATGGGAAGCTCACTACTTCCCAAGGCCATCCATGAAATCCTCAAGCAGGTTGCTTCCTAGAAATTCTCTCTTAGATGTAGTTCAAGTCATTCTGACTGAGAAGGCCATGCACGGGACGCAGCCGCTCTTCTATAGCTAAACTGAATCTCATCCTTCAAACACGTGAAGGTATAGCAAACAGATGAACCTAGTGGTCAGGTCACCCGTTTCTTTCTTTTTGTCATTTCTCACGATGTGTTTCACACATCTTCAGAGAAATGTCCCACTCTCCACTCAGAGCACAGCTGTTCTCAAAGGGTGACAGCTAAAACACCTGACAGTACAGCACCCTTGCTGGATGGTTCTACCCAAGCCAAGAGATGGGGAAACCAACCTGTCATTTGCATGCGTGTTAATTTTCACATGTGAGGTGTACAGAGAACACACTGCAATGAAAGAAAGTCTACACGTTGGTATAACAGCCACTTCAAACATCCCCGCTTCAGAAACTGCTACTACTATGAAACGGAGAATTATAAAAATTAAAGTTCTGAAATCTGCTGTTTCTCGAAGAAAATGTGGTCCACCAATAAAGTTTGCTTAAAAATGCAAAGTCCTGGATCCTTCCCAGGTTGCATGAATCAGAATCTTTGTGAGAGGGCCTGGGACTTTGAGTTTTAAAATATAGTCTCTGGTGATTATGACACAATGTAACGGGTGAGCACCACCGGGGTACCCCATGATCGCTACACTGCTGTTGCCTTACCACACACACACATCTCCCTGCCCCTTTCCCTCCATCTCCTGGCCGTCCACAAAGGCAGAAACAAAATGACTAGTACCATCTCACCTGCTTTCAGTTGATGGCTCAACTGGGATTAGAACCAAATAATAGTAATCACTTCTTTTAGCTCCAGTCCAAGCTCGTCCCTAAAAAGGAGAACAGCCAGTCTGTGAGGTAGGAGGAGGAGGAGAGGGGCTGAGTATTAGATGGGGCTAAATTTGGGCAAACAGCCTAAAGCAATTATCCACACTTGATCCTTGGAGGTAAGCGGTAAAAAGCTGAGAAACTGCTCGATGTGGAGGAACCTGCCAAAAGAGGAGAGAAGAGAGGAAATCCCAAGCAACAGAGAAGGGGAATTCCTGTGACTGTACAGGACACACTAACTGGCTTCAGCCCATGGCTCGGTGAAGGCTCTGTTGTTTCACTCTTAGAACGTTGTCGAGTACTCTTGATTTCAAACGAAGCTTTATGCAATTTAGAAAACATTTTTCCCCAGGTAAGCAAACTCAAAATGAAAGTCTGCGTTTGCTGCAACTAGAACCAAAATCCAAAGGTCCCTTTTATATGCAGGGATGAGGATCAAAGTCATTTCCTCAAATATCAAGGAGAAATCCTAACCCTGAACACAAACTGTGCCCATCACAAATCTTTCTGATGTTCTGGGTCCTCGTTTTTCAAACTACACTTCATTCTCCTGCCAAACACAGACGCAAACTGCAGACAAAACATCCTACCACAAAACTAAATCTGAAAATGCCCAAGACCAATAAATCCACAAGAAAGGGGGCGAAAGTCCAAACCCAAAATGGTAAGTGTAGTAACGATGATCCTTTACCATGTGGTAAAAGATGAATCCAATTAATGTTACCTTAAAAAGAATTTCAACAGCTCCTCTCTTTTCTGTTATAACTGCCCAGGATAGGCCTCAGAAGCCAGCAGTTTGATGGAGACATTTTCTGACCAATGTACTACTTCACCCTGTGTGGACTCTACGACCCAAGCGTTAGTGGATTCCATAATCTGTCAAACATTTACAATTATAAGGGCATCAATAAAAATGGAATTGTCCTATGGTTGTTTTCTAGATTGCTCTGATTCCAAAGTAACAAAGAGAAGGAAAAAAACAAATAGTGACCCCCAAAATTACATTCTGTTAAATCCTGAGACTGGAAGGGACCTGAAAGATTATCTGTTAAATCCCTCGGCCATCCATTCCCTCTTCCAAACAACTCAGTCGTCAAGCAAGTCATTATCAAGGGCAATTTCAACATATTCAATAGTCTGACCTCTCTGCTTAGCTCCTCATTACTCAGAGTCGCCCGGTGACACTTCCAAATCCCCCTTCTAACTGGAACTGGACATTCAAACAGCTGTTTTCACTCACATACAATATATCTGCCCTTGGATGTCAAGTTCCCAGCTTCCCACCCTGGCCAATCAAAATGCCACGGTCTACCCCCTCAGCTCACCACATACCAGCTTGCTACCTCTCAGGCTCCTTTCTGCCCTTTCAAACCCCAATTCTGACTCAACTCCAAACTGCCTGTTCTGTTCCCGTTCACAGCCTCCAGGGGTCCTATGGAGAAAACAAGATGAAGATGTCACTGCTAACTGATGTGTTCTAATCTCAGCAGAGCCCACAATAGCACCGTTAGTGCTGTCCTTTCTCTCTGCTCTCTTCCATTTCTCGTGGTATTTCTTCTAAGTCTTTAATCCTTTCAAATAAGCCCCGTAACTTTCACATCCATCGTGGAGAAATCAGTAAGCATCAGGCAAGAACCCCCTTTAAGTTCTGTCCTTCCCCTCCTGCTCCACCCTACTGCCCATCACTTGAATAATCTGGGCCATTATTTTCACTTATCTTCTCTGGTTTACACACCACACACAGCCTAGACCACACCTCTCAGTGAAATCTTTTATGAACCTCCTCCCCACCCAGATTAATTGCTACCTGTTCTTTACTGCCTCTGAAACTTACACATACTTCAGATTACACGGTGACCGTGTGGCTGGTGGCACCAACATGAACACCTACAGGACCAGGTATCATAAACCAATGAAGTATCTAGCAAAAATACATCTTAAATGTGCATAATGATACAGAAACCATGCTTGCACTAGACCCAATCTTAACGATGCTCACCGTCTTACCTTTTAAAACCCTGCACCAAATAAAATGCAGAGGAAGCCAAGCTCATTTAGCCAAAGGCACACAATGTCAGGGCCTTCGTTTCCCTTCCTTCTACTTCTTGAGGTGAAAAAGCTAAGGAATATGCCTGTGGGTTATTTTCATAGCCTACCTGTGGTTCATAGACTGGTCCACGTTCACTCTACCCTCAATGGGACAGACGCTTAAAGCACACAGATACACACTTCGCCGATTACAAGGAAAGGATGCAGTGTTGAGCTGAATTCACTGTTACTCAACATTTACCGAAAATATTTTGTGAGAAATAACATTCACAGGCAAGATCTTGAAAGGTACTGAGCCCACTGTTCCATAAGGAATGTGGAAGGCCTATGCTTGGACAGAGCCACACCAGCAAAGAGCTACCTGTCTGAATTATCTTGCCTTGACTCCCATAGAACTGCTTTTCTGAGATAAGCTTTGGCATTATGCCCTTGACCCATATTGAGCAACATTGTTTTTTTAACGCCACTGTTACATTCATTATAAAGACTGTGTTTGGAGACATTGTTAATTATACTAACATATCTAATATTTCGAGAACCATAGATAAAACCTTCTCTCCTCCCAGGGCCAAGAAGTGTTGGGTCCTCTCTTTAGTCCTGATGCTCACAGGTTGTCCGGATCATAGAGGTGATCGTGTTCCCTCTTCGTGTCAACTACTAGGAAGAAGAGTGAAATGTCAAGTCCTTTCCTAATACATGGGTAGGACCCCTCAGGGGGACCCTCCGTCTTGGTCTTTGCTTAAATTCACACTCTCTTTTTCTCTCTGCATTTCCTTCCTGTGCATATTAAACTTCTTTTTCTTCAGGAGGGAAATGCACAAATAACCAACACAGTATTTTCAGTTAGCTCCCACCTCTACAGTTTGTCAGTATTTAAAGACAAGGCCTCCCTTCTCACTCATTTTGTAGCTCTAGAGTCTAATAAGCAATCATTTATTGCCAAATTGAATTACATCGCATGATTACTTCCAGTTATGGCTGAAATGGTAAACTACCTCCTTCTTAAGGAAGGTCATTTAATTTCCTCAGAAGAATAAAAGTGGCCTCTGTCCTTAACACCAATGGCATCTAGAAGGCATTATGGAGAAAACCTTCAGGAAAACACAGTAAACAAGTACAGGTATAAACACTACATAATTTTTAGTCATTTGCTATCCATTTTTAGAATATTTGTTCCATTTGTTAGTAGTTAACCAGGAGCCTACTAACCAGGAATATTCCACAATCAGTTAATATAGTGAATGCAATTAAAACCAAAATATGTTATGGCATATTAAAATCTGTGTATTCAAAGGGCAAAGGACCAAGAGAAACCTCAAGAAAATGTTCTCTGTTAGAATATCTAACTGTGGGGGAGTGAAAATATTACCACAAAGGGAAGAAGTATATCCACTAGTGAGGGCAGATCAGTTCCACTCAGTGTCATCCAGGACTGATTATTATTAAAGCTTGAGGCTCTGATCATTTTCCAAGTTCTGCAAATCTACATTTATACAAATTTCAATCTTTAAATTTTTCTGAAATTCAGCTGGCAGTACTGTGAAGTGTTATCATTGTTTCGAAAAGCAATTTAATAATTTCTCCTCACTAGTCATAAAAATCATCCCTACTTTTTGAGTAAGACCTAACTAGGAATCTGCTCTAAAGAAATTATCCAAGGGGTACCTGGGTGGTGTAGTTGGTTAAGCCTCTGACTCTTGGTTTAAATGCTCAGGTCTGATCTCAGGGTCTTGGGATTAAGCTCTTCGTGGGGCTCCACACTCAGCATGGAGTCCACTTCTCTCCCTCCTTTCCTCTGTTCCCCTCCCCTGTGTGCATGCGTGATCTCGCCTTAAAAAAATAAATCTTAAAAAAAAAATCATCTGAAATGCAGAAAAAGCCATGCATACAAAGGTGTTCACTGAAGTGAGAGGTAGAACTACTGCTGGAATTAAGGTCACCTCTAATTAGGATATATTATTAAGACAAAGGACAGGATAGTCATTGTACCCAATAAGATACTGACCCCATAAAACGTATCAAGAAATTAGAAGGAAATATCTCATAAAAAGTTGACAATTGCTATCTCCAGGTGATAACTCTAACTTGTTTTTACCTTCTTTATATTGAGAAATGAGAAAATGAGAAATGAGAAAACTAAATGTCCAAAAACAGGACAATGGTCAAATGAACAACAGTTTAACAACTTAATCCAAATGGATTACTATTAGGCTATTAAAAAATATAATGATTCAGTCCATATGGCCACATCTAACAGTAAACAGAAAATGGTCAGTAAAGGCACAAAAACAGACATATAGATCAACAGAATAAAAGAGCCCACATATGCTTATATGGTCAATGAATCTACAACAAAGGAGGCAAGAATGTACAATGGAGAAAGACAGTCTCTTCAACAAATGGTATTGGGAAAACTGGGCAGCTACATTCAAAAAATGAAATGGACCACCTTCTTATACCATACGTAAAATAAACTCAAAATAAAGACCTAAATGTGAGACTTGAAACCATAAATTTCCTAGAAAGAAACATGGGCAGTAATCTCTTCCAAATCAGTCATAGAAACAGTTTTCTAGCTATGTCTCCTGAGGCAAGGGAGACAAGCAAAATTAAACTATCAGACTTAATCAAAATAAAAAAGCTTCTGCACAGAAAATGAAACAATCAACAAAACAAAAAGACAATCTACTGACTGGGAGAAGATATTTACAAATGACATATCTGATAAAGGATTAGTATCCAAACTATATAAAGAACTTCTACAACTCAAACCCCCAAAACCAAGTAATCCAATTTAAAAGTAGGCAGAAGATATGAATAGACATTTTCCCAAAGAATAAAGATGGGCAACAGACACATGAAAAGATGCTCAACATCACTCATCATGAGGGAAATGCAAATCAAAAGTTTAATGAAATATTACCTCATACCTGTTTGGATGGCTAAAATTGAAAACATAAGAAATAACAGTGTTGGCAAGGCTCTGGAGAAAAAGGAATCCTCACGCACTGTTGGTGGGAATGCAAATTGGTGGAAAACCATATGAAGTTCCTCAAAAAATTAAAAACAGAACTACCCTATGATCCAGTAACTCTACTGTGCATTTCCTCAAAGAAAACAAAAACACAAATTCAAAGATAGATGCATTCTATGTTCATTGCAGCGTAATTTACAATAGCCGCAATATGGAAGCACCCCAAGTGTCCATACCTAGATGAATGAAGATATGATGTACACACAAACACCACACACACACACACACACACACAGAGTATCACTCAGCCATAAAAAGAATGCAATCTTGCCATTTGTAACATGTATCAATCTAGAGGGCATAATGCTAAGTGAAATAAGGCAGATGATCACGTGATTTCACTCATATGTGGAATTTAAAAAACAAACAAACAAAAAAAGAGACACAAAAGAAAACAAAAACCCAGACTCGTAATTACAGAGAACTGATGGTCACCAGAGGGGAGGTAGGTGGGGGGATGGGTGAAATAGGTGAATCGGATTAAGAGTACACTTATTGTGATGAGCACTGACTCATGCAGAGAATTATTCAATCATTGTATTGTATACCTGAAACTAATATAACACTGAATATTATACTTGAATTAAAAAAAAAATTAACTTTCTTAAAAAAGAAATGGTCAGTAGAAACAAAAACACATTTGTTAACTCTAGGTAGAAGTAGGCCATAAAATAGACCACAGTGGAAATAGGCCATAAAATTAACATGATTAAATGAAAAATATACTACATTAGGGAACTGCAAACATGAGTGGGTTTGTTTATTTAAATATTACCATAATGCAGTGGTTTCATAATGTCTGGTTTCAGAAAATTTTTAAGCATTTTAAGGAATATTCTAATCAGTGTTTTTATATAAAAACTTTTTAAAAGGAGTTGAACAGTTTTGTGAATACTTTAAGATATGTTTACTGGAAAATTTTTACTACCTGAGTTATTCCACCATCAAAATAGGACGAAAAAGGAAAGAACCCAGGTAAGTAAATAATTAGGTCAGTACATTCTCCCTATATTAGTATTAGCCCCAAATAGTCCACTAACCTCTGCTGTAACAGCAATGGACACACTTAAAACTTTTTTCCCAAAATTAATGGAACACTAAGTATATTTTTTACAGTAACTATTATAGTTACTGTAAAATAATATATTAGACATGAAACCTGAGCTGATTCTTGCTCCTAGAGAAGGTGTTCAACAAGGTCCCTAATTCCTGGAACAGATACGAATTTGTGATTTGTGGTCTTCCACTTTAAGGTGGCCAAATGCTTGAAGAGTTGCCAAGATTCCATTTCCCAAGGTCACGGTGACAAAGCAGCTCTGCTTGAGGGTTGACATTCCCTTGAACAAGCAGAGACGTTCAAGTGATGCTCCTAATTCTGAAGATAAAATTCCTCCAGGGAGCTTTAGATTTCTGTCTACACAACTTCAATCCTTGAGCTATCCAGAATGCCTTTCCCTAGAACACCAGGCAGTGCATGAGAACACCCTGTGCCTCTTCCTGGCTTTGTCTGCCTTGAACTTAACCTAACTCCATGACTCCAAACCCTTCTGATTCACTTATTTCTAGTACTAGCCTTAAGCAATACCTGTGCCTATTACCTGCCTGGATTTATGCCCAACCTGTATCCCAAACACCACCTACATGACCTGCCCCTGCCTTGTCCCAGATCAGGAGCCCTGAGGTCCTGGCTGGGTTTCCACAAAGTTTCAGCTTAAAGAGAAGATAATTCAACAACAAATAAAGGAATATGAGCAGATGAATCAGCACCAAAACCCATTAATTAAAATACCCACAGCTACCCAAACTTCTTGAATAAATATTATAAATAAGGAATTAAATAAAGCTCAAACAGAAAAAGCATGTGTCTTGTCTTTTTTTTTTCAAGTACTTTTTACTCAAAAATAAGAACAAGTGAAATAAAGCACTCCTAAGTAAAATAATGACTTAAAACTTTGAAATTACAAAAAACTCCACTTTAATCAACTGATTTAATACGCGTGTAAGAAAAATAGAGTCATCAAGTACTTTTCTTCTGTTCCACTAAGACCCATTCTTTATCAAATATTCTTTAATTAAACTTGGAATAGTCATTAAATAGTCATTAAAACTGAATTAGTCTTCTACATGATTCCTTAGCCCTTTAAATCTCTTTGAAATAACCTCACCACTGTTCAATGGGTTTTTATAAAATGTGATTTTTATATATTCATATATTTTTTTATTATTTTTATATTTTATATTTATTTATTTTTCTATATATTTACATTATATTTATATATTTATATATATTTTTATATATGTTATATATTATATATATTATTATTTTTATATAGTCAATGGGATTTTCTAAAATGTGGGTTATATATAACTTAGATACTGCACATTTCCCCCACAGCAACTACTCAGAAAATAAACTGAAGGAAGATAATGATTTTTCACCTTCATAGACTCTCAAAGGTTAAAAAAAGAAAAATTTAACTTCAGGTATGCACGAACCGCAAACCAGGATGGTAAAGCCGTAAGGATCTGCTCAGTCCTAATTTTTGCCCACCCGTCCATGCGGCCGAGAGAAGCACCAGCTGTGTCATCCTATGAGCCTAGCCTTACAATACAGGTAAGGACGGAAGTACCCAGAGTTCTCCTGCATTTAGCTGGAACCTGTCAGGCTAAATTCGCTTGATGGCACGGGGTCATCAGGTCTTTGAACATTAAACAGCCAGAGCAAAGTCGAAAATAAAAAGTACAGAGTCACAGACTATGACAAGAATGATTAGTGCAAACCGATCCCAAGTCCTGTAGACAATGTTACATTAGTTTCATGTGTACGACACAGTGATTCAACTCCTCTCTAGGTTCTGCTCTGCTCACAAGGGTAGCTACCATCTGGCACTACACAACGCCATTCCAGTATCACTGACTATACTCCCTATGCTGGACCTTTTATTCCCATGACTTACTCATTCCTTCACTGGAAGCCGGTATCTCCCACTGACCCCACCCCGACCCCCACCCACTGCTTCACTCACTTTGCCCATCCCCCAACCTCCTTCTCTCTGACCACCACGTTTGTTCTCTGAATTTATGGGGCCAATTCTGCTTTTTTTCCATTTGTTTTTTAGATTCTGCTTCTGCGTGAAATCAAGGTGCCTGTCTTTCTCAGTCTGACCAAGGCCTCTGTTTTAAGACAAGGACGTAAAGGCCTGGAAAGTGTGGGTACAATCAAAGGCCCCACGGACAGTGGTGACAAAACTGGCACTTGACTCCTGATCTCGCATCTGTCTCTTTTAGTTTCAAACTTATTAATTTCCAATTTAAAATGTTAAAACAAAAACAAAAACAAAAACCTCTTCACACAGATTTAGAAAAGGTGAGGGGAGAACCCTAAAAATCCTACTACAGAGAAAAAAAAAAAATCTTCACAGCAATAATTCCTAATTTCATTCTTGGAAGCAAAAAAGCCACTGAGAAGTTATGAAACACTCACCCAGCCGTGTGGTCCTCACGTACCAAAACTTAATTTCAGTGTTTAACTTTCTTCCAGATTATGCATACCTACTAAATTGGTAATAACACTATATAAGTATTTTTTAATCCAACCAAAACCACACCTATGTATCCAGGCAGGGCTTTATACAGTTCCTAATGCAGAGCAAGCCTTCAATAAACACCAATGTTTTTAGCAATACACAAAATTGCTACAACATATACTTACACCTACCTCCCCAAAATAGCCTTTCTATTCCTACCTGAATTTCATTCAGTGGGGGAAGAAAAGTCACAATTAGGAAGGCCCACTAAGTATCACAAAAAATTGCCAACTCATCAGATCAAAAGGCCTGCCTTCCATCCGTCATTCACTTCTAGCACTCTATTTTGCTTCTATCATTCAATTCTTCCATGACTCTACAGTCCCATGTGCACACAACCCACCACAGCCCTGCGGAGTTAACCCCTTCTCACTCTGCAGATCTAATCAAATGTCACTTCCCCAGGGAAATCCTGATTCACCCCAAAGTCAGATAAGATTCCCCATTTAATCTCTTTTGAAACTCCCTGTTCTTCTTCCCTTCTAATACTCACCATATTTTGTAAGCATATATCTGAGTGACCATTTGGTCAACAGCCCCCTTCCCTCTAGACTCCATGCTTCATGCCTCCAGTGATAATGACTGCTTTATGCACCACTTCATTCCCAGCTACCAGTACAGGAACTGGTATTGTACATAATAAAGACATGTTGAGTAGTGGATGGTCCTAATTCCACATAGAACAGCAAAAGACCAGATCATGGTTTTCAAAATTTCTGAGTTATGACCAGCACTTTTTAATGAAAATGAACAGGCCATAATAGAAAATATAGGAACAAAAAGTGTTACAGTTTTTAGTTTATAGTTAAGCTGCATGAAACTTGTTTTATTCACATATATAACCATTGCTAACCTTGGGACATGGTTAAAAAAAAAAAAAAAAGCCGAAAGCCACTAAACCAGATATCCCAATACAATTCCTCCCAATTCCCATTAAAATGCTCAAGAAGGTGCACAAAATGCCAAAAATCAGCAACAGTACTAGAACAAGAAGGGGAAGGCAAAAATCAAGCCATTATTTCCACTATACTCTTTGAAGATGGATATGCAGCACATTCTTAGACCACATAAATCTGAAAGACACACAATGCATCTTTTGAACTTCAACAGGACAGATGCTCTGATGAATATAGGAAAAATCCTGAGTCTAACTCAGGAATGCAGAAGAATGCAATATTTATCCATTGGCCGGATAAATCTGAGGACATTCCCCAACTACAGAGGAGACACCTTTCCAGCCAGCTAAAGCAAGGGGCCTAATGGTCCCAAGAGCTAACGAGGGTCAAAACAGGCAGATACAAAATACAGTGGCAGACTTTATTACAGAATAGAAGACAAAAATCTGAAGTCTATTCTTACAATTTGGGAGGTAAAACATATACAAATTTACATATAAATGTATAATGGAAATTGGAAAGGGGAAAGAAGGCAAGAATAATTAAAGGCATACTAAATTCTTTGTTATGCAGGGAAGTGGGATCAACGTAATTTAGTTCTTTGACTTTGAGAACCAGAGAAACCAAGGTTTAGGAATGTATTTGGAAAAGGGAGGCAATCAGTTGTAAAATTGGAAACTAGACTTGGCCACTTCAGATACTATAGATGTACTGAACCAACAATGCACAGAAAGAGAAAATAAAAGCAGAAAGCATAATAATAGATTGAACCACACAAAACCTGCCATTTTCGTAGGTCAGGAGCCACCAACTATCATCAAGTTCACATGACAACCTATCAACAATGAAAATAGTAAAAGCGAACACGTTCAGTGTGCCAAACATTTTTAAATTATTAATGCAGGATTTGTGTGTGTGTGTTTGTGTGTTGTTTCTTTACAAATAGAAATCTGTAGGCTTAAAGACATTATGTAATTTATGTAAGCCCAAATGACTAAATATTGGTGGGGAAAGGCAAGCTACTACTTCGTACTCAAGCCATGGTATCTTTCATAACAAAGAGGAAAAAAGTTAAGGGTAAGAGTTAGGTTCAAACATGTTGGTTGTAACAATAAACATAAAAACCAAACATTTCCTTTAAGAGGTATGTTAAAACAAAATCCAACTAAATGTTCATAGGCAAAAATATATTAAATAAAATGACACTGAAAGTTTAAAATCAGAAAGGATGAGTGAAGTCTTTTCACACAAAGACAAAAAGCAGATTGGTAATATATTAATATAAAATAATCCTCTGTGTATTTGGAGAATAGTAGTCCCAAATGCACAGAGGATTATTTTTTATTAAAAAACACTTCATAAAGGCCCAATAGGAATTTTTATTTAATATTATGCTAACACACAGAAAGTGCTATCAAGAAATAGACAAAAGCCCATTTGTAGAGACTAAAGGCCCATTATCCGTCTATGATAACTCCAGTACAGAACCAGGGCATAGAAAATATGAATAATATTACAATGGCTAAATTAATAAACCTATCTGTACTTGTCACAGAGAGAAAATACTGCATTTTCCAAGCATCACAAAACCCTCAGCTGACCAGAAAGAGAAACTGTACAAAACTCATTTAGTTACATGATAAAAGACGTTTATGCCAAAGTTTACATGTATACAATAAAGCAATGATTGGCCACGTCATATTGAGTCACCAGTAGCATTCCTGATGAAGTCAGGTATTAGCAAGAATGTTTACTAATGGCATGTGTACTTAGGACACAACACGCCTGTATTGTTTTACATTTTCACAGCGTTTTTCTGAGCACAAAACAGAATTTAAGCTAGGTCCGTTAAAAATATTGCTACTTTCAGACTGAAAAATTCCTCCTCCCTCAATGACAGGCAAAATTAGCAAAAATACTGCTGATAATGCAAAATTACTGCAAATGAAGTACTATATGTCAAAAAAGCCAAAACTGATCAATCCCCACCCTTATACAATTTCATCATTTAAAACAAATGACCTAATTTCAACTCAAGAAGTGAGACTCAGACTTTTTGCTTATTTTCCTAATTTTTTTCCAATCAAATCATCCCTTCCTTTTCTCTATCAAGGTCTCTTCTCCTCTTCACACCTTCACCTCTCAGTTTCACTTAACTCATCTTTCCAGCCTCAGTATAAACACCACTTTCTCCAAGAAACTCTTCCCACCCTCCCAAAGCTGGTCTCCCTGCTATACTCTTCCAGGACACCCTGCTTTTCTCAATCATTCCAATCACACTGGGGGTTACTTGTTCAAGGCTGCCTCCTTCCCTAGACTGTAAATCCCAAGCAGTCAAGACCATACGTTATGGACTATATAACATGCTCAGTATATTAATTTTGAATTTTAAAAATGTCCGTTCAAAAGACTTTCTTCAGAAAATCTGAGTTCTACTATGTGCCAGGTACTGTACTAAGCATTGGGAACAGAGCAGTAAGAAAGAAAAATTTTTAAAAACTACTTTCCCTCACTTAAGAAGTCAAAAGACAATACAGTGGAGAAAAAAAAAAATATCAGGCATGTCGATAAATGGGAAAGGTCATACAATTTTAAATGAAGTCATCAGGGCAGGCTGCACTAAGAAGGTGGCATTTGAGTGGAGACCTGAAAATGGAAAGAGAGCAAGCATAGAGATACCAGGGAACAGAGAACTGCTGGCAGAAGCCACAGTCCACCGTGTAGTTAAGCTCGCCCACGGAGACGACGGAGAAGGCGGCTGGGGCTCTGGGAACACCAGCACCTGAAGATGGCCGAGAAGCCAAGCAAGCAGAGATGGGAAATAATGAAACCTGTTACATATTAAACATTGTGACTACCAGGTTGTCACTGGAAATTAAACATGATTTTAATGGCATGTGTACTTAGGACACAACACGGGATGCTACCGACTATTCGGGAAGATCAGATATTCAAAAAACTGCCAGAAATTATCCCAAAATGGAAGGAGGAAGTTATTCTTGAGGGACAGCACTATGGCTGAGTCTCCTGTACTTTCCAGATTCTAAAAGCAGCACGTACTGTTTTTACTATCAAATGGAAAGGAGTGTAATTTTAAAGATTTATTTATTTATTTATTTGATGGACAGAGATCACAAATAAGCAGAGAGACAGACAGAGAGAGAGAGAGAGGGGGAAGCAGGCTCCCCGCCAAGAAGAGAGCCCGATGTGGGGCTCAATCCCAGGACCCTGGAATCATGACCCAAGCCGAAGGCAGAGGTTGTAACCCACGGAGCCACTCAGGCGCCCCAGGAGTATAATTTTAAAGAATCATAACAGCCTAGACAGAAGAACAACTAAGAACAGATTTGTCCTTGTCCTAGCTCACATGCAGGAAACCATGCCAATATAATTACACAAAATGGAAATACACTGTTAATTAGAAAAGTGTTTTTTTTTTTTTCTTGACCAAGTAAATAGCAAAGTTGTACTGTGTCCTATTTTTACCTTAATCAGCCAATGGAAGCTTACATGTACTAGACCAGATTTTATAAATCCCCACGACAAACCTGTTGGGGTTTCTACACCTGGTCTTTTGGCTAGGGGGAGTTTCCGGAGTTTCGCTGAGTTTCTCAGCTTGTCTTCTATTGTAGCAATGACTGTAATAGCACTTTCACTGCTCTGAGTCCCACGGTAAATTAAAAGTATATTTTGCAATTCCTCTCAGCACCCAAACTATCACTGGTGTTCTAGTTAGTTTCAGAGTTGTCTTTTCCTTTGCCAAAATGAATTGTTTTGGGAGCTTTCATGCACCCAAAGGGACATCGAGCTAGGACTTCTTCCTCTGTATGATCCCAGGACTGCCTCATCAAGAGAAGCCGCCGTGAGTGCCCAGGGAATGTGTGATATAGCCTGTAAGACTATTTCAATCACCTGCTAGAAAGAAAAACAGTCTGAAGAATCAAAATACATCTTGTCCTTGTTAAAACACCAAGTATGGGGTGCCTGAGTGGCTCAGTGGGTTAAGCCTCTGCCTTCAGCTCAGGTCATGATCCCAGGGTCCTAGGATCAAGCCCAGCATTGGGTTCCCTGCTCAGCAGGGAGCCTGTTTCTCCCTCTGCCTGCTGCTCTGCCTACTTCTGGTCTCTCTTGCTCTGTCAAATAAAAATATTTTTTTTAAAAACCACCAAGAATATTGAGGGTGAGGGTCCTTTCACAATGTATGCGTACATCCAATCATCACATTGTACACTTTAAATATCTTAACATTTTCTGTCAATTATACCTCCATAAAGCTGGGGGAGGGCATTTTGTATATTGAAAAAAAACATGAGTATATATACCACTCTTCTCACTCTAAAAGTGCTCTTCGGCTTATCCCATAAATTTCACTGGCATTTACTCTGACATATAACAATTTCTCCCCAATACTGCCAAGCTCTGACTTCTCTGCCAAGCTTCAAACTCACATTCCAGCTCCCAGCTGAAAATCTTTGCCTAAAACCGACATGCCTCACTGGAAGAATTCTTATACTGTCACGTCCCCTCTGCTAACGGCTTCGACAAGCCTTTTTTTTTTTTTTTTTGGCCCCCAGTGACTTTGCCCCCTTCTGTGGGCACTGCAAGATTGACGCAAAGCAAACCATCATTATGCCACAAACCCTAACCAGTCACTCACACGAAGTCCCTGGGCCTTCTACGCTTCCATGTGGAATGAGCTGCTCAGCCAGCCTGTGCGCAGAGGCCAGAATTCTGCTGCAAATCCTTCCTCTCCTCCAAGGCAGA
Source organism: Lontra canadensis (assembly GCF_010015895.1). Taxonomy (NCBI): domain Eukaryota; kingdom Metazoa; phylum Chordata; class Mammalia; order Carnivora; family Mustelidae; genus Lontra; species Lontra canadensis. Next base: position 25,172,835 of record NW_022631013.1, read on the forward strand.
GTTGTTCTCTCTATCCTCAGGCGCTCAGATAGCACGTGGTTTAAACCTCAGCTTCAAGGATTCATCATTGTCGGCCTGATCTTGGGCATTTGTTTTCACGGTTCTCCATCTTTATGAGCTACTTGAGAGCAGGGACCATACTTCCTGGGTGTATTTTTTTTTAATTATTATTATTATCATTTTTTACTTGAGTGTCCTAAGCCAAGCATGAGGACTTAACCATGGAAGTGCTCCAGGACCAGGATTTCAGCCACACGAAGCTGAATGGACGAGGTCTCAGAGAAAGTGACAAGGGAACCAGATTCTGCTGAATTTGGAAGTCAGTTGTCCTGCCCTAGCCTTTGAATTTTTAGGTCTCTGTGTGGACGCCAAGGACAGCAAGCAGTTCTGTATGGAACTACAATAGAATACTGAATACAGAATGGATGCCTCGTTTTCTTGACGGGACAATAACCCCTCTTCCAACAAATCAGAGCCCAAGATGGCGAAGCAGTTCCTTCACAAAAGGAATTCTGTCTCAGCCGGGAGTCTCCTTAGCAAGAGCCCACCACCCTCGCCGTCTGATTACTGATTTCGAAGAGGGTCCTCGCGTAATACCGGCACCATGAAACCTGTCGCGGATAAGGAGCTCCACCAGTCTTCTCTGGGGGCATGCTCGCTGGGCCTACCACAAACTTCTTGTTTTCCTCCTAACAAAAGGTTCACAGATGCCAGAGTCGTGCTCCCCAAGGCCCCTCCTCCCCTCACCGGACACTCAGATGAAGCAGAGTCTTGTGAGAATAACATTCTTTGCAATGCTATTTGTTGTCTCGGTGGTCACGCAGCTGGAAATAGTTTTCTTGCTCCCTGTTCCTAACAGCCAGACGTCCGTCTCTGACAGAAGCCTCACGGAGTGACACCGGACTGCGCCAGCTCAGGAAAGCCTCACGTGCTCCTGGGACTTCAAGCATCTGAGCCCTGGCAACAGCCTTCATGACAAACAGAGGAAGGGGCGAGCGGGTGCACCCAGACACACAGACACTTGGGTATCTATAAACAGACCTGCACGCACACACAGAAATATCTACACACACGACAAGTTTGTAGATCTGTACGAGCAGAAGCACAAGTGTGGAAGGCCGTGCGACCAACTGTTGACAAAGAAGGTACATCGTGTGCTTAAGGTTAAAGGGGCTGAGGGAGGTTATTGTGTTTACTTTAGACACATCTATACTGTTTGGATCATTACAAAATCCACATCTTTTTATCAATGGATGCAGCTACCTTCTTTTGGTTAGAACATTTTCTGCTGTGTTCACTCCCTCTGGGATGGAAACCAGTGAAATGCATTAACAGCAAAGTTCGGAGATAGTGTGGCCTCAAAAGAACTCTCACTCTCCAGTGAACACTAGATCTGGATTATTCTAGTAAAGCATAAACTGAAAATAGAAACTTAAACACACATTGGGTCAAAATTGATATCTAAAATGAGAGCGCCTGGGTGGCTCATTCCGTTAAGCCTCTGCCTTTGGCTCAGGTCACAGTCTCAGGGTCCTGGGATCCAGCCCCGTGTCAGGCTCCCTGCTCAACGTGGAAGTCTGCTTCTCCCTCTGCCCTCTCTCTTGCTCATGCTTGCGCTCCTTCTCTCTCTCAAATGAGTAAAATCTTTAAAACAATAAAATAAAAATATCCAAAATGAGATGGAAGCAAGTCAAGGTTACGGGTAAGACACAGCTGCATCTGGCTCTACAACGGACACAAACAGGTAAATCTCAGCAAAACATTTCAAGTTTGTAAGTTGACAATGAGAATACCAGGCTCTGTGTCCTCCTGTTTACGAGGGAAAGGCTAACTTACCTGGAGCCACCGTGACTCAAATGGAAGAATAATTCCACAATCATGCTCCATATTTGAAGCATTTCAAAAGAACGTCCATTAAAACAGTATGACAGAATGAGAACTCCCTGAAAAGGAACCTTACACATCTTGTTTTCTTCTGTGTCCCAGTATATGTCAGGTGTGCAACCAATATCCACTGACTTTGGAACAAATAAATGAACAAATGAAAGATTAAGGAACAAGTAAATGAAAACTAGAATTAGCAAGCAGATAATGTCAGGTCTTATTCCCATTGTACAGATGTAAAAAGAGAGAAACATTGACTTAGTGCAATAATAGCAAATCTATTTGCTACAAACACAGAGCCTTTTGATTACCTCTATCTTGATCCCTTTTTTCTCTTTTAGGTTCCTTGATTTCTCTCCTAGGGTCCTTCAAAATCCTGATCTTTCAGCAGCCTTCACTGACCCTGACCACCACCACCACCACCACGCCCCTGAAGGTCAGGTGTCCCTGCTTGGTGCTCCCATACTGCCTGGCACTCATCTCCCTCCTCACACGTGCTGCACTGAATCACTTGTTACACGGAATCTGTTAACATGTCTGTACCTCCTGGAGGACTCCCAGCACCGACCACCTAGCACAATGCTTATTACACAGCAGGCAGTCACTTCAGTGCTGCTAGAGTTAGGGAGAACTGGTCTCCTCTGCCCCTGAATTATTTCTCCTTCCAAAGAGCCAGGAATATTCTGCCGTTAGGGCAGAATTTCAGGATGAAGGCAGTTTACAGGCTGGTCAAGGAGAACCACTTAAACAGACAAAGAAAACCGAGGATGACAGATTTACATGAAATCAAATCTAGTCCATTGTTTTGATATTTAAGGAAATGGATAAAGGGAAACTTGCTACAAAGAAGTGGTTCACAGGAGCACCCTCGTAAGCATAGGCACCTATGATGGCTGTAATGAACAAAATTCCCTTCAACGGTTTCAACCTGGGAAATCCCACCCCCAGAGAGAGCCACGACCAGGTGTTATGGGTCAAACTTTCTTTTTCTCTTTTAGAGAAACAGGCTGGTTTTGAAATTCTTTTCCCTTATCTCCATATTAAATACAACAAACACAGCCTGCTCTAGCTCATTCACGCTTATACATGTTTGTTTTAGCACTAAAGTTAAGAGTCTGCCCTGTCATTCTAGCACTTTTTCAAAAACGGTACTACAAAAATAAAAAAAAATAACCTAGATCCATGCACACAGTACAACAGTCCTCTTTCATTTCTGAAAGAAATTTGTGTTTTACATGAACGTCAAGGTTCATGTTTCTATAGCAGCAATCGGGTGACAGGAGCTAACATCAAAGTGGTAGGACAATCTTCTTTGCCCATCTCCGGAAGTCAGTAACGACAATGCTACGGTGAAATCATACTAACCTGCAGGAAAAAAATGTCAGGGCATTTAAATAAAATCACAATCACCACCATCCTCTCTTACTTCCCTCCCTAGAAACTGAAGAAACAAAGTATCCTTCTAAGAAACAGAGTATACAACCCTGGGCTCCTTCAAGTTAACTAATTAAACACACCAAAGCCTGGTTCCCTTGTAAAAGATAAAACTGGTGGGAGGATCCTTCTTCATTCAAATGGTTTCCAGAAGATAGTAAAAAAACAGCTGACCTAATCTCCTTTTATTAAGGCTCTTGGGTACCCCAGCATCTCCAGATTCAAGGCATTAGAAGACTTAGCCAGACTAGCTCCCACCTGTGACATACAGCCGAAAAGCCACCCACTCCTACCTGTGACATGGAGGCACTGTGGGAGGAGAAGAAACAGACTGGCCAGAAAGAGATTCTTCCTATCTGAGAGGTTATGAACTAGACACCGTAGCTCTGGAGATTTAGGGAGGAAAAAAAAAACAAAAACAGTAGGGAAAAAAAATTATTGGAAAGGAGATTCTTAAAGAAGTATTCATCTATACCCTGAAGCTACTTCTATTGGAATTATGTTTAAAGGATTTTCAGGGTTGGGTCTAGCCCTCACTGCAGTCCCCAAAGTATTGCTCTCTCCCACCTCCTCCCTGGATCCTTTCCTCCTCCCCTTTACAAGGCCATTAGCCCCATTTCGAAACTAATAATAATTCTTTCTCTTCTGCACGACAAATATCCAACCGCTGTGGTTAAACACTATGTATAAGATAAACAGGGTCAAGAATGCTGGTTGCCATCAGAGTCATGTTTAAATTAGCATTAACTAGCAGGCCCTTTCCTAAACAAAACAAAATGCTTTCTTGGTCAGCTCTGGGCCTGGAGAGTGATTTTAACTCACACGCTCAAAAGGCCTCGCAAGCATCATTAATTTCTGCTCAATGAAATTTCTCGAAAGACCGCTATTGGTTTGGGAGGACTGTGGAGGAAGAGACTACGTATCATTTATTCTATCATTTTTATATAATCTGGATGAGCTGGCAGCAGTGCCCAAAAAATCACTAGCCATGAGTTACAATGAAAAGTAAAGGAATCAAAGCTCAGTCCTTTCACATATTTCACCTCTCACGACGCCCCAATAGGCGTCACCATTGTCTTTTAGCATTTTGGGGGTTAACGCCTAGTCCTTCCCAACCCCACATAGCGCAACTTCTTAAAATAACATCCAAGGTCCCCCCTAATTTACCGCCTGGTCCCTTTCCAGCCTTCAATACCCCAGACTCCAACTAGATCTTCGTTCTCCACCATTCATCTTTTCAGAGATGCATCCATTTAAGGATCCTTCAAGGCCCTTCTGTGAAGTCTTCCCCAGAGTAAGAAGTTCATTTTACATTCCAGAGCATGCCAAGGGTTCTTGGGTTCTACAACTGCCACCTAGTTATGCAAACCAGCTACTATGTTAGCTGCATGTTTCCCCTCTGCACTGCCGCTCCTTCTAAAGCCTCCTTTTTAGCATCTTTGTGTCTCTCTCTGTAGGAGGAATTCAGTAACTGCTTATTCTATTACAATCTTCTCCTTTTTTCCCAACCTTCTAAGGCATCTGTAATAGTTCCCCACGTGATATTTTAAGTAATAACACAAAAGGGATGGAGGGAGGGGGCAGGATATGTAAAAACAAGAAACCAAATAGTATGATGCTGAGTTAACAAGGCGAGAGCAAACTTTGAGACTTTAAACCAAGAGCTTATGTTCCCAGTTTTATTACATCACACTTCACTTTTAAAATAAATCATGTTCAAGTGTGTATGCATATGGGTACAAAAAAAAAAGAACCCCTAAAAAAAGACCAGCCACACATTAAGCACAGACATTAAAATCCTGACCTTAAACTAAATTTTAACTGTTATTTGTTGAACACTTGGAGCTTCCCACTGAAAATGATACAGTGTATTCTGCCCAGAGTGCAACTTTCCTTACTAAGCATTTGAAATAAGATTCTTGGCCCTAAAAATCACAAACTTAAAGACTAAATGTCATTATGCAGCAAAAAAACTTAGCAAGTGAGAGCTTCACTTTCTTTGAATTTCCCAGTCTAACAGAGCAGATTCAATAAGGCCTTGAAAAATCTATGGTATAATTTTTTTTTAATGAAATTTCTGTTTGGTAAATATTAGCTTCAAACAAAAATAGAAGTTTCCAAACACAAGTTGTTGAAAGAGCTGCCCTTCCCATCTCTGTATTTTTCCCCATCTTTCACAGGGATACTGAGGTCCACGGCACTGGGCAGCTGCGAGCCTGAGACAGTGGGGCAAATGGGAAGCTGGTCAGCTCCCGCGACAGAGACTACCCTCACATCACATCACTTTTAAGGCTGAACAAGTTCACTCACTGTAAGAGAATAATGGGAGACTGAGGGGGTGTGGGGGAGTATTACTGATGCCGTTGTGGAGGAGGAAAGAAAAAACAGAGGAAAATCAACCCCCCTAGGTCAAGGTTCTACCTCTACCCACCCCTCCAGGCATCTCTTACAGCAGGTTTTTTTTTTTTTTTCTACCTTTCATCCTGTTGCTCTCTCACTTCCCTTCTGGAATAACCCATTCACACTTTACTCTCTTCGTATTGTTCCAGCAAAGGATAACCAGCCGCCAGGCTCTAATTACTTGGGGGAGCTGGAAAGAACAGCGAAGATCATTAAATCCATCCATTTTCCAGATGAGTACCAGGAGGTGAAGGAAAAGCTGACCTGACTGGCTGAGGCGGCACCACTAGGGGACGTGGTGAGCATACAGGCTCAGATTAGGACAACCCACTCTTCCCGCCTGGCCCTGCCTTCAGCCGGTCCCTTCCCCCTAGCACTACCTCTTTCCCTAATTATTCCGCTTCTTTATCCTCAAATTAAACAGCGTGAAGTAAAACACAGACTTAACACACTTAACAGCGCTAATCGTTATTCACAGTTTTGCATTCGAGGCAAATTTGCTCACTCCTACCAGATTTAGAGAACCGAGGACAGAAACAACTAGATGGTACAGTGTGTGTGAGAGAGAAACAGACAGAATGCAATTTAGCTCAGTCCAAACCATCAGAACGTCAGTATACACCCTTTTCCTTCAGGCCTACTCTTCTATTTGACAAGGGAATCGCTTCTTAGAATTTAAAAGGTTTCCCAGTACAGTCTCCCTTTAACCAGAATCGTAGGCTTTAAATCACAGACCTCTGGCTTCACAGTTATGCTTAACGCTGGGCAAACAACACTTATGCAAATAAGTGAAAAACACGGACTGTTAGAGCCTGAAGGAATAGAAGATTTTATCCTAATAACGGCAGTTACAATTTTCCGATATTCAGGTTTGCAAATGTGCACCTATGCCACTGGGAATCGGTGCAACTTTAACAAGGGAGCACTCTCTGAAAACCCACATTTACGAAAAATCCAGAGATTTCAACAAACAAGAAAAGAAAGAGAAGTGGCGACAGAGAGCAACAATCTCGGGCCCCAGACTGAAGGCAGCAACAAGTCCTGGATGCCGTCATGCCTCACACACCAAAGGCCAAATGGCAGCAAAGAAAAAAACAAGAATAAAATTTAAATCCATTCATAACAAACTAGTCCTACACAAACCAAACGAGCCTGTCGGTTTCAAAACCACCAACTCTAAGCCAGGTCCCTCCCTTGCCTTCAATTTCCCAGTTACTTGCTGAGCGTGTTTGTTAGGCGGCTGCACAGAAACTAAGTTGAAAGTCCGCAGCTGGAGAGAGACTAAGGAGTCGCCCGAGAGAAGCAAGTGGTGCGGGAGCTCCGCGCTGCGGGGCGCAGGGTATCCCGGCGATCCTCGTCCACCCCGACCCGGCTTTGGGGTAATTTCGAGCCCTCCACCCCCTGCAAGCCTTCTCGCGCTCCCACCCAGACCCAGGTAACCCGAGGCCACCTACGTGTCACTTGGGCGGGTCCGGGACGCAAACGCGGCACCAAGCGCGGGCCCCGGGGCGCACGGACCTGGCCGGTGGGGGGGCACGAAAGGGCCGGCGGCCCGGGCGGCTGCGGCAACTTCCCTCCCGGGACTCGGTCAACTGGTTGGCGGCGGAGGCCAGGAGAGCCTCGCCTCCCACAGGCCAGCTCGCAAGCGCGCACGCCCACCCACAGCCGACCCAGGCGAGCGCGCGCGCGCGCACACACACTTACACTCGCTCGCACACTTGCACGCACAGCCACAAAGCCTGTCTGCCCCGGGACACTGCGAGCCGGGCGCGCCGTGCGGCGGCGCAGGCGACGCGGCGGCCACTGGCTCCGCGCCCTGTCCCCCGCCCCGCGCCCGCCCCTTTACCTGCGCCCGCCGCTGGCCCCCGGGCTGGCCCCCCGCGGCGCGCTCGCTCCCCGCCGCCCGCACCCGGCCCTCCGCCCGCCCCCTCGGCGGTCGCCCGGAACGGGGCCGCCCCCTGCGCCCACCCCCCGGGGAAGCCGGGGAGGGCTCCGCGGCGCCGGCGCCCAGGCCGCCCAAGATCCGGGCAGCGCTCCGCCGCGGACGGAGCAGTCGCATCCGGAGGAGCGCCAGCCGCCGCTGGGGCCGCCTGCTCGCGCTTTGGCGCGCGGGCCGGGGCGGCGGGGGAGGGGGCGCCGAGGCCGCGGCGGGGACGCCAGCCTCCTTTCTTCCTCCGCCTTCTTTCTTTTCTGCCGGCTCCACGTAGCACCAGTCAGCAACTCCCGCACCCCCGACTCCCTCCCCCTGGCCCGCTCCGTCACCTGGCGTGACGCCCCCGGAGCCCCGACCCTCGGCGCGCCCCCTCCCCCATCATGGCGACCTCCGGGCACCGGCCGCTGGGCGCGAGCGGAGGGGCGCCGAAGCCTCCCGTTACGGTCTCACACCCGCCCTCTCCGCAGCCCCCCGTGACCCAAGGTCGGGGAGACCCGCGGCCGCCGGCTCGGATGCTCGCCCCTCCCGCGCTCACCTCAGCGCCCGCCAGCTTGCTGAGCTGGGGCCAGGGCTCCCTCGCACCGCGCGTTTTCATTTTGTCGCTCTCCTCTTCCCCCTCGAAAAGCGCTGGAAAACATCGCGGGCCCGCAAAACCCCTGAAGTCTGGGCCTCTCTCGTAGTTCAGCTTCTCAACTTTGCAGAGGACACGAAGTTTCTCCCTGCACAGCCTGTAACCCGAGGCTGCAAAGAGCCGAGAGTCGACTTTTCGGGCTAGAAAGGTGCACGCGTTTCTGTGTCTGAGTTTTCCGCTGACTCGATCTGCAGACCACAGCCAGTGGGACTGGGCTCCCCTAGATCTCCGGAGCCGGGATTACACGCTTCTCTTCCGCTTTCCCAAACTTTCAGTGCAAACTACCAGTTGCAGGCGAGTGATTAAGGGCGGGGAATGCACACCTGGAGGTGTGGGCGGGAGCGGCGCCGGACTGAGGCCTGGGGATCGAGCTCTGGAAGGTGGCAGCCGCAGGGGATCGCCCTGGTCCTGTGTCAACACCCGCTCCCTGGGGAGCTTTCCAGCCGCGCCACCCCCCACCCACCTCCCGCTTCCCACCCTTAGCTTCCCAGGATTTCCGCAGTTGGGGCACTTCTCTGCCTCTCGCTCCGCTGCCCAAGTCGCCACGCCTCAGAAGTAGCTGTTTGGGAGTAAAAGCTGAGGGCTCTCTCGCCTGAAAGGACACATAAGAGACCGGGACAGCGGTGTGGCGTGGGGACTCGCTCGGCGGGACGGTAACTGCGTCGGAGGAAGAAACGCAGAACGGAGATGGGGGGCTGCACTGGTGGGAGTCGCTCGGTACTCTTCGGCTTTCCGAAGGGAGAGGCCCCTTTAAACCGCAGTGGGCGGGGAGGGGAAGACTTCTCAGAAGGGATGGAAACTTTTCTAGATAAAAGTGAGGTGTGCTTCTGCTAGGACCTGACCCGCTCCTGCCCGCGGCTGCTTAGAACTTGACCGTGTTGGCCTGTGGTTTTCACAGGATGCGCAGGGCTAAGACCTGTCCGCTACTCAGTTACTACCTAAAGCGGTTTCTTTTAAAAAAAAAATAATCTTTCAGGAGCGCCTGGGTGGCTCAGTGGGGTTAAAGTCTCTGCCTTCGTCTGAGGTCATGATCCCAGAGTGCTGGGATCGAGCCCCGCATCGGGCTCTCTGCTCAGGAGGGAGCCTGCTTCCTCCTCTCTCTCTGCCTGCCTCTCTGCCTACTTGTGATCTCACTCTCTGTCAAATAAATAAAATATTTTTTAAAATAAAAAATAATCTTTCAAATCCTTCTTTCAAAATATGTATGTGTATATACATATATGTGTATATGTGTGTATACATATATGTGTATACATATGTATATGTGTGTATACATATGTGTGTGTGTATTTTTTTTTTTTAAAGAACTCTCTACACCTCATTTGAGGCTTGAACCTACAACCGGGAGATGGAGACCCAGGCTATATGGACTGAGCCAGCCAAGTGCCCCTTTCTTAAAAAACCATACATTCCACTTTCTCTCCTTTCCTACCAAATTTATGGTTTATTTTACAATAATCCACTTAGAATGTGAAAAATTAGAAATGGTAATACATGCATGGTGCCAATATGTCCATTACAGTATAGAAATGCATGTACACACTCTTATTTCAAATGATGAGAGGCATTGATCTTATACTCAAAAAATATGTTGGACAAATAGGACCATATCCACTATAAAGTCTAAGTATGATACAATGTATATATTGCTAAGAAGAAAAGAATATATGCTGAAAGGGTTTTGTTTTCAACCATAGCTCTACACAACTCAGAAAATCACTTAGCTAATTTTCTTTTTTTTTCCAAAGATTTTATTTATTTGACAGAGATCACAAGTAGGCAGAGAGTCACACAGAGAGAGAGAGAGGAGGAAGCAGGCTCCCCGCCGAGCAGAGAGCCCGATTTGGGTCTCAATCCCAGGATCCTGAGATCATGACCTGAGCCGAAGGCAGAGGCTTAACCCACTGAGCCACCCAGGCGCCCCACACTTAGCTAATTTTCATGTCTCCTGATTACACACTCCTTATTTACCTCTAGGTTTCTCAATGCCAAAACTTTACTATCTAAAAAGAATATTCTACATTTTATTTAAAATAGTAAAAGTATGATATTAATTTTATCAATAAGCATTATAGATTAATTTAAACAAGTATTTCAATGTTTAGCCCCTCCTCATAAGTCAAAGTGTAAATGAGTTTCTTGTTTACCACAGCCCTTGAATATTTTTGAATACACTGATTGTCCCTTACCATCTTAAGGAATATTGCTGCTTGTGTTTTGATTATATATTAACTGCCTTAATATATAACTGCCTACTCTGTTGTCCTAACATCCAATGGGGAGTTCTACCCACATAAGACATATATGTATTCAAGAGTTCTAAGTTATCTGCTGCACAATACTTTATTTCCTCTTTATTTGGTCTACTGGGGCCTAAAATGAAATGGAGGGCAAAATTCAAGGTTAGCCTGGACAGACTTGTCTCTCTGACAAGTGTAGACCTGTCTGAATAAGACCGCTCTGCAATCAGCTTTAGAACAGTAACTTTCAAGTCGAATGTAAGCTGTATGCCCAGTGTAAAAGGGAGTGAGAAAATGAAATCCAAAACAGAATTCAGCTCAGCACAGAGATTAATTCATCAAAACTAGTACTGTGTTCCAAATAAGCCAGTTTTCTCCTCTGTAAAATGGGATAATAATACCAGCATAGTCTATTTTACTGGATTCTGAGTCGTCTTTATCAAAGTAAGGTAATAGATTTGAACAGTCTTCTTAAAACAGTGAATGTCTTCAATATTGAAACACTGATGCTTCAATAGAGGTGAAGGATACTGTGATACACTTTCTTCAGTGCTTTTACCTGCCTGTGGCCCTCTTGTCCTTCAGGTCATTCTCTCTCCTGGATAGTCATCCAAACACTTTCTGCTCTAACCCTTCTCTCTTATCCTCTGCCAAGCAGTGTTTCTCTAGATCTGTTTCTTCAAGTGACTTCGGCAGAGCCGAAGACTCAAAGACAGCTGGTACTGTCAAATGTGAGAAAAAACTATTTTCAGCAAAATGAAGATAATTTTAATGAGTATTTCAAGTACATTTTACACTATTATCTCAAAGGATACTACAGACTTTGTTGGATTACTAATGTTATCTAGCTAGGGGTCCAAGAGTTAAAACTGACGAAGCATTTAGCATGGAAAAATGGGCTGTGACTGCGTTAGGCTCTATCATTTGTTCAGAAAAGGACTGCTGGTCTTGCCAGTTCTTGGGTGGCCTCCCCATGTTCCCTTTCGTCTGGCAAAAAATCTTTGAAATTTTCTACGAGAGTAATCAAAACTATCAACAGAAAGATCTGTTGGAAACTTTCCCTCTGGTCTGGTAATGTAGAGACTGGTGCAAAAAATATATTTCGGCGAAACAATACCCTGAGAGAACACAGCCTGCTGGGAAAGTTCTTCAGGTGCCTCTGGGGCATAGGTTTCTTCCTTCTTTAAATGGGGCATTTGTGCTGCTCTGGTGTTTTCCCTTTGGCCAGAAAGAAATCATTCTCCTTAGGAAACCGTTCTATTTTAAAAGGCCAGCGGCAGAGGTGGGTGAGGCAGCCCAATTTAGTTTTGTTGTTGTTGTTGTTGTTTTGTTTTTCTAAAAATGCTCTTGAGGGTAGAAGTAGCATAGGGAGACTTCAGGAATGGGGAGGAGAAGTTGGGGTTGTGTGCACAGCAGCCATGTGGGAGGGCAATGAAATGGAAACCCTCAATGGCGTGCCTCTGTGCTCACCTGCTTCTCATCACACATTTCTGACCAAAAAATCTAGCTTGTCTGCAGCAGATCAAGGACTAGCAATTCCTTTCCTATCATCTTCCTTAGCCAAGTGAAAAGACTTTGATAGAAAACAAATGGAGGGAAAAGAAAAAAAAGAAAATGAAGATCAAAAAACATGTGTCACGTGTATAATTTGAGTTAATAAGACACCTATACACAAAGGAACCACAGAAAGGGTCATAAAACAAAAATCAAACAAAAATAGCTAAATTGCTAGTAAAATGGATAGTGGGAAAAAAAAAGACTATGAATGAGATTATAATTATAGTTCAGTAGAATTTTTTAATACTAATAGTATAGTCATATATTCCTTCTGAACATTAAAAACTTAGCTAAAATAAATACTTCTTAACAAAATATAAATTTATAAAACCAGTTGATTCAAAAGATCTATAACATGAATGTATCTATAACCATTAAATAAATTGAATTTGCTTTTCTAAATTTACCTACAAGAAAGCTCAAGGATTTAGTGGGAAAGATTTATGAAATCTTCGTAGACGATCTCTATTCAAATGGTTTCAAAGATTAGAAAAAGATGGAAAGCATCTTGATGATTTTATGAACTAATAAAATCTTGATACCAAAATCAGAAAGGAAAAAAAAAAAAAAGGAAAAAGGAAAATTATTGGCCAAATCTCAAAAGGCATTAAAAAAATGTTATTCCTACATGCAGTGTTATCAAACCCAGTTCAGCAATGGGTTTTAAAAATATACTTCAGGGTGCCTAAGGTGGCTCAGTGGGTTAAGGCCTCTGCCTTCGGCTCAGGTCATGATCCCAGGGTCCTGGGATGGAGCCCCACATCGGGCTCTCTGCTCAGCAGGGAGGCTGCTTCCTCCTCTCTCTCTGCCTGCCTCTCTGCCTACTTGTGATCTCTGTCAAATAAATAAAATCTTAAAAAAAAAAGTTCTTTAATAAAAATAAAAATATACTTCATCAGATTAATATCGTAATGTAACAATGACTTAATATTAGAAAATATAAAGTAATTTGTCATTCATTTATTTTTTTTTATCTTAGCAAACTAGGAAAGGAAGGAATTTCATGAACACAATAAAGAGTTGCTACCACCAACGTAATTCTAGAAACATTATTCTTAATTTTAATTTATTAAACATTTTTCTATTAAAGTCAGCAACACAAGGACAGATTTACCATTTTACCATTTCTACTCAACATTGTACTGAAGCCCCTTGCCTATAACATACACACACACAGAAATGAGAAGCTATAAAGGTCAGAAAATATGAAAATATGATTTATAGATGATGTGGTTGTCTGCTAAGAAATTCAAGCAAATCTAATAAAGTAATAGAACAAATAAGAGAGTTTAACAACATTGTTGGATAAAAGGTCAATATAAAAGAAACTACAGTCCATTAGAGATGATAAATTCTTAAAGGTTGTACTCATAATAGAAACCAATCTTTATTATAACTTGAATAAAAATTCACAGAAAGGTATCATATCTATGGAGAAAATTATAAAGCTTTATTGAAATACAGAGAAGGGCCTAAATAAATGTAGAGATAAATCATGTTCAGAGATATGAAGACTCCATGACCACAAACCAGTCTACTCCAAATTGTAATTCAGGGTCTTTCGTAGACTTTGACAAAGTGATTCCAGAATTCATGTAGAATTGGAAGAGGCCAAGAATGACCAAGATAATTCTGAGGAAGTGTAGGGAAGAAAAACTTTCCCTTCAGATATCAAAAGCTTCATATTGTAATAATGTGGTGTTGGTGCAGTGATTGGTAAATAACTAATGAACAAGAAAAGCAGGTTCAGAAACAGAACCACAAGGACCTGCAGGGTCTATTATGTCATTCAATAATCTAATGAAAGAGAATAGTAGGTTGAGAAACAACCATTCATATAAATAATGGATAAGTCAACACAAATTAGTAAATCAAAGATGATCTGTTTAGTTAATGATGCTGAGATAATTAGCACTCTCTTCATATATTTTTTAAGATGGGACCCCTACCTCACACTGTAAACAAAAGTAAGTTCTTAATTATTTTAAAAACAAGGCAACACCTCCAGATTTTTAGAAGATCTTCATCATTTCAGAGTACAGAAGAATTTCTTACACAAGGTACAAAAAGCACAAACCATAAAAAGAGTCTTCTCTTCTCTTTAAAAAAAAAAAAAAAGACTGATTCTAATATGCTGGATTCTTGTGAGTTCTGGTAGTTGATATGATGTCTGCTTCAAGCCCTGCAATGATTATTCTAAGGGATATGAATAGCACTGTGTCACCCTAGGAAAAAGTGGGGTGCAGGGTTTTCCTAAGTCATGTGTATTTTGTCATCTGTTGTTTTGCTTTCATAGTCAACTATATATTATATTTATATGTATATAATATATAGTATATATATAGCATATAATATATACTATATATTCTAGAGCAAAGTGAAAACAGCAGTACAAGAGGCTGAAACATATTTGGATATAGATCCCTTTCAGAACCTAATCAAAGCTGTGAAACTTCTCTACAGATGAATGTAGAGTGTATATCTTGTAGCAGAGGCCTCTGACTACAATAATATCCTTTCTTGATTTCTTGGGTACCAGCTAGACTAGATTTCCCAGCTACTCTCATAAGTATTTGAGGCCACATAGCTGAGTTCTCTCCAGCAGAATGTGAGCATAAGTGACTTCTCCCTAGTCTACGAATACCTATAAAATTCTCCCACATGTGCTTCCTTATGGTCTTTGTCCCTTTGGGTTGACTGGGATGGTGATGCCCATACCAACCTTGGAGCCATGGGTTGAAGACAATGGGCAGCCATAAGTCCTGAGGCCTTAGTGTCCATATGAGCAAAAGCCTATCTACTGATGTGGACACTCTCTCTGGACTTTTGCCTGAGAAAGACATCTGTTGTGCTTTGAACCAGTAAATTTTGGGATCTATTGGTTAACTTGGCTTAACTACTGTATATACTTACATGCATTTTGACTGCAATCTCAGCAGGTCAATGACACCTGTGGATTGATCTGAGAAAAGGAGAAATTCTGATGTACTGCCTTCTGGAGTGGGCACTCACCAAAAGTGGGCAAGTTAGAGATGGTACACCTTTGCACAAACTCTGCTTGAATAAGCACTGATTACATTTCACTAAATGGCTCCACCAACGTATATTCTGCCAAACAGAGACAGGATAAATTCCAAAGGTTTAAAAAAAAAAAATGGACATGAATGGAAGAACACACTCATGTGAACCTCATTTTACCTTAATTACCTCTTTAAAGGCCCTATCTCCAAATACAGTAATATTCTGTGGGTTAGTACTTCAAAAAAAAATTGGGGGGAGATACAATTCAGTGCATAACACTGATTAAGGTTGGAGTTCTTATCCATGATTGCTAATAACACTTGGCCAACTCATGTGGGCGCCTTGGAAAGATTACAAACCCTATACACAATGTGACCACAACCTTGGGAGGATTACTATGCAGACAAGAAGTAACTTCGCAGAAGTCACTGCTAATTTGCACCATAGAGATGGACTATAAGGAGTTTGAAACAGTAATGCAAAACACTTTAAAACTCCTGAGATGATGTAGTATGATTGGTAGGAAGGAAGTAATAGGAAATGAGCCTTGATAGAATGTGCTGATGAGGTTATCTTTAATTTCCAAGGAAAGATCTAGAACATCTATGAAAAGTTATTTGTAAAACCCATTTCTGGGACTTTAAGTTTCTGAAAGGTGAACAACAATAACCATAACTTCCCAGAGCGAGATTGGCACTGACTTATAGAAATTTAGACCTAGAGAACCTGGACTTGACCCATTTGGCATAGGTTTTGGCAAGTGTAAATTATATTCAGTATCATAATCTATTCCAAGATGAAGTTGAATGAACATGATCCTCCCCATTCCATAATTCTTCTGACTGGTAAAAGAGAGGGAAGAGGTGGAACTTCTACACTTTTCCACAAGTAGGAATGCTGACCCAGCCTTTGTCAACAGCACAATGGACACATGAATGAAGTGGCCACCATGGCAGAGAGGAAGGCTATAGACTCCCACTTACCAAAGCTGACCTCTTGGATGCTCCTTCTAAATATCTAAACTGCCAGCTACAGAGACCTACTCAAAGCCCAAGTATGGATGTAAGCATGGACCGACTCTGAGCAACTAGTACAGACCATTTCTTGAGAAGACCAACTGGCAACTTAGTGGCAAGTTGACTAGGTTGAGCCTCTTCCCTGCTAGAAGGGTTGTGGTTCATTTCCACAGGAATAAACATCTATTCTGCATATGGTGTTGCTGTTCCTAGCATCAGGGTCTCAGTCATCATCACTATCCAGATCTTATGGAATGCCTGATCCACAGGCATGGAATCACATGCAACATTCAACCAAGGCATTTAGTTTACAGTGAAGAAGATACATCGTGTGGTCTTATCACATAAAGCCCCACCCAGAAGCTTCCTGTGGAAGGATGGAGAAGCTGCTAAAAAACACAGCTGAAGTACCAACTTGGAGGCAGGACCTTTCAAGGATGGGGAACTCCTTTCAGGATGCAATATATGCATTGGATCAGAGACCTATTAAGGTGATACTTTATCATCAACAGGAAAAATAGGCAGGTCCCTGAAATTAGAGGGCATAAGAAGGAACCCCTACCATCACTGTCCATGACCCATTGTGGGACTTTGGTCTTCTCTCACTATAATTCTGGGATCTACAAGGTGGATGGTCTGTACTCTTACCAGGGCTAAAAGTCTCATAGCAAAAGTCCCAGTGAACTACAAGCTGTGGTTTCTGCTTGGGCAGTGTGTGGTCCTGGGGTGTCAAGACCAGAAGACAAGGTGTTGTGGCTGTGAACAGATGAACACAGCAACTAAAAAAGAACATGGTTACCCAGGACACAGAGCCCAGAGGAATGAGGGTTTAAGTCCCACCATGAGGTGTTTTACCAAGACTGGCAGACATGTTACCTGAGGGTGAGGAGATATAGAAGGTATAAGGGGCAAGAGATGGCAGAGTGGGAGAGCAGCTAAGTACCAGCTGTGGCCCTGAGACAAACTGCAGTGATAAAGATTACAGTTGGTCCCTCCTTCTTCTAAGTTTATCTTCAGGAAGAGAGGCCCACCTGATCCCTGGAGGCGCTACTACCTCTACAAGCCTCCGGAAGTGGATCCACGTAGAGCAAGTACATACATGTGAAGACGTGCCATTCAGATCTGCTTCAAGAAAGAACTCACTGATCAGCTGCAAAGATAATCCATGGCTTTTAGCAATTTCAGGGTCCTCTGTGGCTTTTGAGGTGAGGCCACATTCTTCCTAGGACATCCTTTCAGCCAACAAAGGAGGGAAGTGATAGCCAAGAGCAGGCTCATCTCCTGGTGGGCCACGGCCAATGACTGAGCAAGGGGGTGGTACAAGTTCCAGTGTGGGACTTCTCTAATGGACTATCTTTGTTCCCAAGATCCTATCAGGCCTGCAAGAACTTTGTTGGTTCTGTGTCATGGCCTGATGGCTCCCCTTGCCTTATCCTGCTTCTCCAGCTTTTCCTTTCATAGATGTTACTCCCCAATAAATTCTTTGCACTCCCAACTCAGCCACAGCATCTACTTCCCAGAGAACTCAACCTGTAACAAGTATACTCCACAGTCACTGCCTTTTTAGAATTGGATTATACTTATCTTTAAATAATGGTCATGTAATAGTCCCTGTGTTGAGATTTTGAAATTGCTTGAACTGGAATTGTTAGGGGGTTTATCCTTTTGTTTATCCTAGTACTGTAAATTAATATTTTATTTTTTATATTTTTATATATAAAAATTATATGAAATATATTAAATATATTAAAAATTATATAAAATTATATAAAATTTATATTTTAATGATTTGCTTTGCTAAAGTTTTTTAACTTTTCACAAAAAAAAGATCTAGGATCTATTTATCAGCACTATTCATTTTCTGCTGAGTATCTCATTAACTTTTTGTTTACAGTGAAATCCTTCCTATTGACTTCTTTGGGTTTATTCTGTAATTCTCTTTAGTTTCTGGTGCTAAATGCTTCATTAATTTATTTTTTTTCTTTTCTTTTAATAGTAGTTTTTAAATGCTCTCAACTTGGCATATAGCTCAGTCACTTAGACTAATTTTTACACTTCTCAACAAGGCTTTATGGGAGGTATGTGTTGTAGTCTGCATATCTCTGAATGTTTTCTGTTCTCTCCAAAAAATAGGTTACATTGTAACCTAGAAACCTCTTCAAATTTACAAAAATGGTCTTTATGTAATAAGTTTACAAATAGGTTTGCAAACCTTTATAAAATAGGCTCAGAAGAGTTCTCTTCTAATACATAGTTAATTGTGCCTTTGCTTCCTTTTTTTTTTTTTTTGTCTCCTTCAGCAACAGCCCTATCCATACCCATACATTGGTTCTTTGTTCTCTATTCTCCACTCACTTAATCTCTTCTCATTTTTATCTCTTTGCTTTTTCTCCCTGGGAGAGCTTATAACATGTGAAATCCACTTTATTGATCTTATGATCCATGGCATTTTTCTCTTTATTTTATTTTTTTTAAGATTATATTTCTTTATTTGACAGAGAGACAGAGAGAGGGAACACAACCAGGGGGAGTGGGAGAGGGAGAAGCAAGCTTCCCACTGAGCAGGGAGCCCAATGCAGGGCTCGATCCCAGGACCCCAGGATCATGACCTGAGCCAAAGGCAGATGCTTAACGACTGAGCCACCCAGGTGCCCCGTATTTTTTTTCTTTAATCACTCCAATATAAATTTTATTTACATTGAATTTTAAATTTTCTTGCACATCTTCTTCTTGTCTTCCTTCTTCTTTTTCATCTTATTCAATTATCTTAAAAAAAAAAAACTCTTGCTATTAACATTTCATATCAACCTGCCCTTCTCCTTACTCATCTGTTCTCATTTCTTAAAAACTCATCTTTTTACACTCTATTACATATGTATGCCTAACTCAGTATCTAGTGCTTAGTAAATACTTGTTGGATTCATTAAGTTTAAGTAAATGAACAAACCTTTGACTGTAGATCAAGTCCAAAGCAAAGTGGAAAATAAGATCTTAACAAAATTGGCAGTTCATTCGAGTAAAAATGAAATGTCATTAATTTGTTTCCAGTTTTATTCAAAATCAGTTTTTAAGGTATAGTAAGAGAATTATCCAATATTTAATTTCAGTTTGTTTAGAAGAAATAACCAATTATCAAGACTGAATCCAGCCTAGGTAACTTGGCACCTCTTCTTTAAAAATTGCCTTGAAGAAAAATTTATTTCTGAGATGTTGAAATCTGCCCACCGTCGTGTGCTCTGCATTTATATTTGCGGCTCTTTCTTTTTGTGTTCTTTCAGGAAAAAAAAAAAAAAAAAAGAAGTCTGAATTTGAAACATTAACAGTGGAACAGTTGAAAAAAACAACAACAACAACAACAACAAAAACCTATTCTGGTAATATTAACCAGCCACAAATGGCCAGGATAAACTTCCTTCATGAAAGCTTCTTGCCTAGAAGTGGGATTGGGTCATTATGTCTGCACAGTAACGACCCCTGCAAACAACATATGAATGCCAGATGGTTGGAACTGTTCCATTAAGAAACTGATGTTTTCATTGTTTGGAATTTGATTTTGTAGCTTTCTCCATATAGTGATTTGATTGTAGCATTTAGAAGCCTTGAGAGCTTTCCCATAAATTATTCCACCCCTTGAATATGAAACTAGGGGAGGCTTATTAGCCTGTTTTTCCATTAGTATGTCATTCCCACTTTCTTACTCAGATGTGGATAATTTAGGCAGGATTCTTAAAAAGAAAATGTGGGTTTTGTGCTTTGGTTGTTCTCGTCAAGGAACGTGCTACTGAATAATGCTTCCCTCACTTTGTCCCTCGAATAGGTATATGTGAATTTCATTTAAAAAATTAAATAATACTAGCAAACAAACTCTTACTGTGTACTTGCATGGTTCATATATTACTTTTACAGTTTTAACTATTCTATACATTTTATCATGTTAACTTGTATGAGCACCACATCAACTCAACAAGTCAATGCTGTTATTATCTCCACTTTATAGATGAAGAAACTAGGGGAAAGTCAAGTGAAGTAACTTTCCTAAGGTCAAAAAGGCAGTGGTAGATGTAGGATGTCAACCTCGGGGGATGGAAAATGTCTGAGTCCGTGTTCTTAACCACCTCACCCCACATTACATTGTTTAAATCGCAGCTAATCTAATTTGTTCCAAGAGAACAGTGACAAAACTAGATTCTCTGCTCCTTATTTCATCCTCATTAATGTAAACAGGGTTTGCTATGATTGTGGCAAATGTCTTATTTATTGCAAACCTTAGAGTATATGCCAGCATGTATAACCATTTATCAATAGGATCCGTCAAAACTGTATCTCGGTGAGATCTATTATTCTCTTAAAAAATAAAGGCAGTTTGGGGTGCCTGGGTGACTCAGTCAGTTAAGCCTCTGCCTTCAGGTCAGGTCATGATCCCAGGGTCCCAGACAGAGCCCCATATCAGGCTCTCTGCTCAGCAGGGAGTCTGCTTCTCCCCCTCTCTCTGCTCCTCCCCCTGTTCCTGTTCTCTCACTCACTCTCTGTCAAATAAATAATCTTTTAAAAGAAAGAAAGGGTTTTTTTTTCTCCAGAAATCCTTTACAAATTACTCTTGCTATGAGCGCTCTGGTCTTGACATCCTTTATTATGTTACGGTGGGTCATGATTTAAAAAAAAAAAAAAAAAAAAGCCACTCCTTTGCATTAGAACTAATGTGCAGCTTGAAGTTACAGAAAATGGAAATGGGCTATAAAATCAAAACTACAAGGAGGTACAATTGCAAAATAGCAATTACTGTGATAGGACTTATGATCAGTAGGTCCTAGTGAGAAAGAAAGTGAGAAAGCCTGCGGTCAAGGTGAAAGGACACGGGGACATGATAATGACAAACATTTGGAGGATGGCGCTGCAAGAGGATGACTCAGAGAAACCAAGTAGTTCAAAGGGCTTTAGAAAAAAATCTTAACTCACAGGCAAGTATTTAAATGTCATCCTAAGACTAGTTCTGATCTGTCAAGTCCATAGGCAAAAGGATGATGTAGAGAACATATATCTGTTGTCCTGCATCCATGCTCGCTTCTGCTAACAACACCCTGATATTCCTTTCTAGTATTTCTTGTTGGCCTAACCTTTTCCTCTCATGTGGTCCTGGCCATTGAAAGCATTCAGTTCCACAGTCCCATTGATCAGTTCAAAGAGGAGACAGTGATCCTATCAGAGCCAATGATGTACAACCTTGGGTACTTTTGCTTGAGCTGATGAGAAAGGAATATATTCTCTTTTCCTGCTACAATTGGAGCGGTGAAATTGAATACCTAAAATGTCAGAGGCCACCATGAATGAGAACTTCCAAAGGTGTAAGCCAACACTCAGAAAAGCAGCATAGAGACCTAGAGGGAGTGAGATAATATCCTGAAGACATCACTTGAACCCCTGCATCAAGGTGTACCTATGGTCTGTCCCTCGAACTTTTAACTTACATAAGCCAATACATTCCAGTCTGCATTTAAGCTCTTTGAGCTACCCAAGGAGTTCAGACAGGGGGAAAGAACTAAGAGTCTCTGGCCCCTTTGGAGAGAATTTGCTTTGTGTTCCTTTGTGAGGGGAAACAATAAAGCACTTGAAGAAGGCTCTGGAGAAAAAGAAAAAGATTGGGATTTAAGGATATCCCTGAGCAGAGCTAATCTTTCAGGGCATGAAAAGAGAGAGTCTAGATTGCCCTTCATAGAAAGGCAAAGAAAACTTTCTGTACCTTTACACAGAATCCTTGGGGATAAAGCTGAAAAGAAAACAATTTCAACAGGTAGCAACTAAAAGGTTTCATTTGTGTTACTGTGACAGATTTCAGAGACTTGCCTTCTAGCCAGTAACCCACAAGGGTGCTTTGTGCCTTAGGAAAAGGCATTGACCTGAGTTTCCATACTTTCCACTAAATGTGCTCCCTGTATAGGGATTAGTATGGTGTGGCACACTGCTGGTGGCGACCAGAAACCCTTACTTTTCTTATCCCCTACGAGTGGAATTTTAGCTGGGTTTACGGATGTTCAGCTAGAGTCCCCACTTCCCAGCCAACTTTGTAGCCAGTTATGATCATGTGATTAGTTCGCACTAATGGAAACGGAAGAGTATGAGTGGGAGACAAGTGTGCAATTTCTACATCATTTGCTTAAAAGGAGATTGCTTGTCTTCCATCACCTAACTTGATTCAATTTCAAACAATTAGCAAGGATAATACCCTAGAGACCAGATAAGCAACAAGATGGAAGAAACAATGTCTTGGAATGATTAAGTGAAGACAGGAGAGCTGTACCACCAAGCAGCACCACTCACCACTAGACTGTTATTTGACAGGGAAACAAATTTCTATTATTTAAGCTCCTGTATTTTAGACCTCTCTTTTGTGTGTATGTGTGTGTGTATGTATATATGTGTGTGTGTATGTTTACATACATACATACACATATATATGTACTTATACACACACACATGTACTTACACACACACACACACACATATAGCAGCTTAGCCCCTATTCTAATATTCTAATATTCTAATATTCCTATTTCTGAATCTTTCACCATTTCCTCCTCTACTTTTTCATAACAGCTAATTTCCATTTCATACTCTCTCCTAAATCACACTCCATCTGGCCACGGTCTTTCAGTGTCTCCTCAGTCTTTACAAACTATTGCAGCCGTCACCATATTGCTTTGTCCTCTAACGACAAAGCTGAAACTCTTATCAAATAATACTGAGAAAAACAACTCTGCTTAAATATGAAGAAGGAAGCCCCTCAGCTATGAGAACTTCGTTTTGATTCATTTCTAGACCCAACTGCTTTGATTTTATAGGGGCTGTATCTGTGTCATTCTCAATCATCAGGAGGATGATGCTCGCTGTGCGAATGATTCTCCCAAATATGTCAGATGAAAATACCGTAACTTGCCCTATAATTTTAAGTGCATCAAAGAGAGTGGGTGGGGGGGAAGAAATTTGAGAAAAAAAATTTTCCCATAAAATAGCTGACACTTTTCTATTTTCTCACCTTTGGAAGTGTGTGTGGCTTGATGATTAAGAACCGGTCATCTTCCCCCAAAAGTCGGAGGGTATGATTGGCCCAGCCATACCTCAGTCCAGCTACACTCTGCGGCTGTGAGAGGTCTCCCAGAGACGGAGCTGGATGTCTGAGAGCAGCAGGTTGTAGATTCTTTAAAGCACACCTTTAACGTGACTCAGTTTTTGTCTCAGTCTCTGTTCCTGCCTCTATCATCCTGCTTCTCCTACTCCCAACTGCATTCATCACTCTCAATGGTAAGTCTTTTATTTACATTTTAGTTTTCAGCTTCTTTATAACTTTAAGTTGACAATGCTCCCCGAAGCACCCCAACACTTCTCTCCCTACACCCCTTTTTTCTTCTGTTCTTCCTGCCACTGCCTGATTCTCACTCTGTTTCATTTGAATTCTTGAGAGTGAGAATCCCATTGGCCCCGCTTATCCCTAGCTGGACAAACCTTTTTGTTCCAGGCTTTCTTATAAGACTGGCTACCTTTGGGTTAGAGAGCCTCTGTCCTCCCTGACAACTGCAGTGTAGTGGGGTAGAGGGGAGGCTATGCTGTAAAACATAACTACCTATTCCCTTCATTTGTGGGCATAATATAGGACAGAACAGTTTTTCTTAAACATGGCTATGGGAACAGTAAGCACTGTGATTAACCATTGTGCCACAGTAATGAATATAAAGTCCACTAAACTTGAGCCGCTCATACAGAGTGGGCAAATCTGGTGTGTATTTCCAGATTTTGTTTGGTGAGGACAGCTCCAATAAGTAAAATGGACAATTCTGTGTGGCAGGCCTCTAAAGTAGAGCGGGGCCAAAAGTTCTGCTAAATGAAAAGATAACCTACTGAATGGGAGAAGATATTTGCAAAAGACATAGCCAATAAAGGGTTAGTAACTAAAATATACAAAGAACCTATACAACTCAACACACACAAAAAACAAATAATCCAATTAACAGTGGGCACAGACATGAACAGATATTTCTCCAAAGAAGACATACAGGTCGTCGACAGACCATAAAAGCATAAAAGATGCTCGACATCACTCATCATCGGGGAAACGCACATCAAAACCACAATGGGATATCACCTCACACCTGTCAGAATAGCTAAATTCAAAACCTCAAGAAACACCAAGTGTTGGTGAAGACGTGGAGAAAAAGGGACCCTCTTGCACTGTTGGTGGGACTGCAAACCAGTACAGCCACTGTGGAAAACAGTACGGAGGTTTCCCCCAAAATTAAAAATAGAACTACCCTATGATCTAGTAATCACACTACTAGGTATTTACCCAAAGAATACAAAAACGTTAATATGAAGAGATATATGCACCCCTATGTTTATTGCAGCATTCTTTAAAATACCAAATTTGGAAGCAGTCTAAATGCTAAATGAGTTCTTTGAAAAATGAGTGGATAAAGATATGTTTGTTTATATATATATATATATATATATGAATATTACTCAGGCATAAAAAAGAATGAAATCTTGTCATTTACAACATGAATGGAGCTGCCAAGTATAAGGCTAAGCAAAATATGTCAGTCAGAGAAAGACAAATACCATGATTTCACTCATATGTGGAATTCAAGAAATAAAACAAAGTAAAAGAAAGACAACCAAAACACAGACTCTTAACTATAGAGAACAAATTGATGGTTACCAGAGGAGAGCTGGGTGGGGGGATGAGTGAAATAGGTGAAGGGGATTAAGAGTATACTTATCTTGATAAGCACTGGGCCATGTATGGAAAGGATGAATTGCTATATTCTGCACCTGAAACTAATACAATACTGTATGTTAACCACGCAAGAATTTTTTTTTTTAAATTAACTTCTGCTAAATAAAGTTTCTACCACAAAACTACAAGGGGGTGAGGGGGAATAGCTCAGTATATCAGTAAAACCCCACTTGTTCTCAGTCACCATGGTAACCTCTTCCTGCCTCCCAGCAGCAGCTACATTTCTAACCAGATGTCAATGTCCCTGGGATCCCATGAGCAAAGGCTGTATGAATAGGCAAGCTGAAGACCAATCAGTGACCAGAGAGCAAACCACAGGATGTCAACAGCATACCTGGAATACCTCACGTACCTCATTTAACCTGAACTTCACTTGGGGCAAGTAGTAGGGTAAACGATGTGGAGCTCTGGCACTCAAGAAGTCACTAGAAGGGCAGTTCTGAGGCTGTTCTTCAGGTCTGCTTCTATCTTGAAAAGAAGAAACTTTTCTGGCCCAGACCAGCCAACTCACTTCATTCAGGATTCTTACATTTACCTACCCTACCCAAGAAGGGAAGTGGAGGGAAGAGAACTACCAAGGGATAGTAAACACGATCCAACAAGACCATTAAAAAAGCCCATGATGGCTGATGTTCATCATTCTAACCCTCTTCATAAGGAGTGGACAGTGAAAAATAACCAGATAAAAGGAAAGAATCTGACACCCAAGAGAAGAGTGGTTCTCTTTTGAAAAATCAGGAAAAAATGGCCTCAGTTAAGAGTAGCAATGGTGAACACTAACTAGAACTTTTAAGAAACATTCTAATTGACATTTTCAATGAGATTTAAAGGATAATGCATAGATGAGATGAAAACAGGCTACTGTTTGTTGTACTAGAAAGTAGTAAGTGAAGAGCAAGAATGAATTCTTACAGATTTAAAAATATAATTGCCAAAAGTAAATAAATTAAAGCAAAACCAACAAGTGGCAGAATGGACATTCCTGGAAATCACATTAATGGGTTAGATCCACTGCTGGACTCTCCTAGCTAGAACAGCGTATAACCATAAGGTAGTGTTTTGATGGGATCATGGACTTCACCGTTAGGGGACCCTTTTGAGTTCAATCCATAGCTCTACTCCCTTTATAGTTATTTTGTCTTGTGCTGTTTTAGTTAACTTTTCTAAGCATTTATTCCTCATCTATCACTTTGAGGCAATAAGAATGTCTTTTTATTGGAGCCATGAAGATTCAACCAGGTAATTTATGCAAACTCTAAATGCCTGATACATAAAATACTTAAATGTTAGTTATCATTATTAATATCCAGCAAAAAGCAAAGAAGTGGACTTCTTAATAGAGAAGATAAAGAACATGGAAGAGAAATACAGGAGACTGGATGCTATATGTATCCAACAGAGTGTTGAGTAAAACTTTTCCAATTTTATAAAAATGGTAACTCTGGGGGGCAGCTGGGTGGCTCCGTCAGTTAAGTGTCTGACTCTTGATTTCAGCTCAGGTCATGATCTCAGGGTCCTAGGACTGAACCCTGCATCAGGTTTGGTGCTCAGTGGCGAGCCTGCCTGAAATTCTTTCTCTCCCTCTCGCTCTGTCCTTCCCCCAGCTCAGTCTCTCTCTAAAATAAATAAATAAATCTTTAAAAATATATATGTATACATATATTTTAAAAACGGTAACTCATGTTGACAACTAAAAATAAAGAAATTCCTGTGCACACTTCCTAAGGACAGACACTAACAGGTAGGGACAGACTTACATGGTATAATAAAAGATGTCACAATGGCCCTTAGCCATTACCAGCACCCTTTTCCCCAGCCCCAGGCGATAAGGGAAGGGCGAGGATTTTCAGAGAGTTTACATAAATCACTCTATGTGATTCTCACTGATGATACATATTATCTAGTGAAACTGCTATTAGCAGTGAACATAGCAGAAGCAGCAGGGACAGAGAACCTCTGGCACCTGACTCAGTCCAGTATATTAAAGAACCCGAGAAATGTCAAGTAAGTAGGAGGCAATCAGTGAAGAATACCATTCATTGTCAAGTCCAAAGGCTCTCTCTTGACAGCTTGGGGAAGTTTTAATTGGGAGAATTGATTATAAGATACAATAGTAAAGGCACCTGGGTGGTCTGTTGAGTACCTGTCTTCAGCTCAGGTCATGATCCGACATCCTGGGATTGAGTCCCCTGCTCAGCAGGAAGTCTGCTTCTTCCTCTCCCTCTGCCCCTCCCTCCACTCATGCTCTCCCTCTTGTTTTCTCTCCTGTTCTCTCTCTCAAATAAATAAATAAAATCTTTTTAAAAAGATATAGTAGTAAGAAAAAAAAAAAAACACGGGTAGAGGTACAACTCTAGACTTAACAGAACTTGAGACATACTATTTGGTGTATGAACCTTAGTTGGATTCTGACTCGAACAGATAAATTTTGTTTTAAAAATGACACAATTGGGAAATTTGTACTGTGACTGGGTATTGAGATATTAAGGAACTATTTTTAATTTTTAGGTGTGATCAAAGTATTGTGGTATGTTTTAAAGGGTTATTTTCTTTTATAACACACTGAAGTAGTCAAATATAAAATAATACAATGTCTGAGAATTGTTTCTAAATTATCAGAAAACACATATGGGTATAGTTATTGATGAAAAAAATTTTAGAATTTTTTTTTAAGGTTGAGTGTTTGAATAAAACAACCATTATCTGCTGTTTAAAATAAGCAGACCTAAAAGAAAAAGAAAATATAACTTTGGAAATAAGCAAAATGAGAAAGTACTATGCAAATGATAGTTTAAAACTCATTAACATTATTAAGGTCAGAATAAGTAATATTCAAAGAAAAAATTAAGTGAGATTAAGATGGATGGTTCATCTGAACAGATAGTCTAATTTATCGAGAGATGTAGCAATGAAACTTTGTGTTCAAACAATATTGCATTAACTATCCAAAGCAAAAATGATTAGAAGCACGGGGAGATTTCAGTATGGAAAAAGAAAGTACTAATCATTTGTACTTATAGATGAAAATGTTCTAAAAGCAACTGTTACAAGACAGATGGCAATAGTGTAAGATTTCAAAATAACCACATAAAGTTACTTCTAGGAGTTTAAAAATGGTTTATAATTTCATTCATAAGTCATCCCCAAATGAGGTCAAGGCAGAAAAAAGAAATGCATCTTAATAAATGCAGTCAAATCCCATGTTAGGCCTTGGGGACCGAAAGGTGAACAAAAGAGAGCTCTCCCTCAAGGAGCTGACATTCCAGTGGGAGGAGACAGAAAAAAATCAACCAATAAACAAACTGCCCAACAGGTAGCAATCAGAGCCATAGAGAAGATGAGAGAAAAGTGACTGCGGAGCTCTTAGGGGAGCACTTAGTTGAGATAGAATGGTCAGGAAAGGCCTTTTGTAAAGATGGCATTTGAACAGAGACCCGAGGAACTATAGACAAGGCAGGGAGGAAGGGGTGGGAGTCAGGGTTCCATGTAGAAGGGAAGATAAACCCAACCAGCCCAAGATGGCACTTTGCTCCCCTTATTCGATAAGGGGGTTACATACCAATTTAAAAAGTCTCCAAATAAAAACAAGCCAACGCTTTAAAAAAATGATAAACTGGGTAAAAATGTGTGAAATATGGAAAGTATTTTAATGTGGTTTTCCTTTTCTGAACATCCATCCCATTTGGATGACGGTCGGTGGTAATGAGCACTGTTAGCAGCAGAATGCAAGAGAAACAAGACTCAGTGTTCAGCTTCTGACTGTCAAATGGTTTTGCTCAGGAAGAAAAGGATTTTCTAAATTCTTTGAGCTCTCACTTACTGTATTGCTAAACTGATCACAGAGTTCCGCTACCAGGATCACACAGAGAGGACTCAGGAAGCAAAGGCCGGGCCAACAGAGGAAGGAGTGAAAGTACATCCTTTCCTTTTGCAGTGGAGTTTGGAGAGAAAGAAGAGGTGGGATGAAGTTCGGCGCCAGTGATTTCACTTTTGTCCTCCCAGTGTAGAGGTCAATGAGAGACACGGAGGAAAGATACCGTGGAAGCTGAGGGCCTGAAGCCGGTGGACTGCTTCCCTAGGTGCAGGGAGGTGGCTAGGAAGATGGCTTCCCACACCTGGATGTGTCCCGTAGGGGAACTGGATGTTCCCATGTGCCTTCATGTGTATGACCTAAGGCCACTGAGTGGATTCAACAGTGAGTGTCTGCTGTTGAAACCAAGAGTCTGAGATGGTGGGGACTTGGCACCTTGCTTCATTTCAGGTGGGAGCATGTCCACAGGTTATTTCAAGGTCTGTGTAGTCCACTGAGTCCCCTCCAGAATGCAGGCAAGAGTTTATCATCTTCTTTCCGACTCATGTTTTCCTTTTCTCGGGGTTTTATAGATATTTTAGTGGAGGCCCATGTGAGTGGGCTTCAGGGAGTAGTAGCCTTGTTATTGGCACACCAAAAAAGAGACTGGGATGGCTTTAGACACCCCACCCCACCACCAGTAATCTCTATCCCCCCTTTATTCTTTGAGATGAACATTGACTTTCTCAAACTTACGTAAAGTGCTATGCAAACCCAACTTTGGGCTTCCATTCAACACTATAAATGCCTCCGACTCCTTCATACACAGAAATTTTGTAATCATCGGTGGCAAACACAAACACCATCTTGAACTCTCAACCCTTAAATTAGGCACTTGAAATATAAAGTTTTGAAGCTGGCATTTCTGAGGCAGGGACTAACAGGCTGTCATCTTTCTATTGGCAATTTTAGATCCTAGCTCTTCTGGATCAGATTTCCTTTGAGTTACTTAATTTTTTTCTATTAAAGATTTTATTTATTTGACAGAGAGAGATCACAAGTAGGCAGAGAGCCCGATGCAGGGCTCGATCCCAGGCCCTGAGATCAGAACCCGAGCTGCAGGCAGAGGCTTAACCCACTGAGCCACCCAGGCACCCCTCCTTTGAGTGACTTTAAAATTCCATCCTCCTCTCTCACAGAAGGCAGGCACCTCAGCAGAACTTCTGGGAATAAGGGCCATAAATTCAAACTGTCGTTTACTCCTGACAGTACTTTCTTATGATTTCCTTCTTGTGCGATAAATATCTCAAAGAGAAATGTTGGGACATAATGACCAATCGAGTCATCCAGGAACTCCGCTGCAAGTTTCGGCTAATTTAATTGATGCAACTTGGTCCTCTTCTATTGCTTCTCCTTTTCCTATCCTGTGTTTCATCTAAAGAGAGGCAAATCTGGATGTCATAAGTGAAAAAGAATCTAGAATCTGTGTAACTACTCACCCCATCTTTGAACCCCCTCTCTGGTATCTCATTAGTTCACTGCTGTTTGACCCATTATTCCCTTCCCTACCCATGTTCCCCCTTGTTCCCTCTGAAATGTTCATTCTTTCTGCTTCTGTGGTTTCATGGCCCTCACAGCCCATCTTCCAGCAACATCTACAGGCCTCGATGGATACCTGAGAGGAACTGCCCTTCACCATTTTTGCTATTATTCAACATTATGGCTATTAAGGTGTACTTGTTAAGCTGTGGATTCCTGGGCCTCTGGCAAATCAGAAACTGTCAGCAAGTCTTGGGATTCTTCATTTTACAAGCTTTTGGGATGATTATGATGCATACTAAACCTTAGGAAGTGAAAAAAAAATAGATAAAAGGCCTTTGGTCTTCTCAACTCTTCATTTTTTGACTCTTTCCTTCCTTTCTCCCTTCCTTTTCTCCTTCTTTGGAACTTAATACAATACAGTGCACTCGTTTTCTGGTTTTCAGTCTCCCCACTTCCCTTCCACTCTTTCCTCACCCCTTCTTTCTCATCCTCTGTCTCTCTGTTTCTCTCTCCTATCCTGCCCTGCTTTGCTCTGGCATTTAAGTGTATCCTGGCAATATGTTAAGTATTACAAGTATCTGATACCCTTTACCAAAAAGGGGGAAGGGGACATGAAGGGAAGGGAAAGGAGGAGAGGAGGGGTGAGGGGAGGGGAGAAGAGAAAACCAAGCTGGGCAAGAGCTGCTGGGCTGAAATCTCCCTTGAGCTTTGGACACGTAGGCTACAAACTACAGAATGGTAAAGAGCCAGGAAACTCGAAAGTAAGCACAGCTGGGATTCATAAAGTCCCCTCCCTCTTTGATTTGGGGAGAGACATTTAAACAGCTGACTTACGGCTCCAGTGTTTCTTCTCCATCATATGGAATGTGTGATAAACAGATATTTAAGAGCCTACAGTGTCCTGCCCTCCTTTATCCTTTACCAGAATTTCACTAATTATTTTTCAAGAAAGTTTCCATCTGATGGGCCTTATAGAAAAAGGCTTAACTCTTCCATATGCTTTTAGAGTTCTGTGTTAGTCGAATAGGAAAAAATTCTCTTCAAAACCTGTTGCCTGCAGAAGTGAGTAATACAGACCTTCTGGGGTTGTTGTTTTATTAAACACAAAAAGCTAAAAGAAAACTGGTTAGAAATTTACTGGTTTTTATTGCAGTCAAGGTTACTGAAGAATTGCATGTTAATTAAATTGTGGCTAATAAAAGTGTGTTTAAGCTCTATGTATTCCCAGACTCTGTAATTTAAAGGAAATTTATAGTAATCTTTTTGTCAAATAATGACTTCTTTTTGTTATGCAAATATTCATCTTATTTGGCACATTAATGTTGATTAAAAATCCTTTTTCCTTAAAGTGGAGGCATATTCTGTCTCACTGAGTGTTTTGTTTTAAATGTTGGGAGAAGCAGGAACTCTACACCCGCGTTTACCTCGCATAAGAAATGCTAATTTCATGTAAGTTAACTGGTTAGTAGAATTGTCTCAGATGGGTAGGCTTTGTGTCCAGGAATGAGAAAAGTTCTCTCACTTGGAAAAAAGATCCATTTTATCTTCCTCAGTAGATTTTTAAAACAACAAATTCTGTTTTAGTTGCAAAAGTTCACAAAGAGATCTATTTGATTTGCTGAATTTAAATCACTTAGAGACAGCTTTCCTAGAGATAGGAAGGGGAGGGGGAGTCACAGCAGCGCTCTCCGAGAATTATCTTCCAAACACCGACTCTCAGTCTGGACTTCACATCAAGATCTGGCCAACACAGTCCTGAAATTATCAGCTTTCTATAAAATCACAGCCTGCCGTCACTCAGAGGCTTTGCCCTCGAATTAATGCACATTCTCCTTTTCACAGCACTCTCCCTTTAATTCTTATTCTTCTCGCTTAACTTTTATAATAACTTGATTGACACCTATACCCCCCTCTGTTGTACAGATTCACAACGGAAAACCTCAGTCAAGGGACCCAGGCTGGGGGAGGCAGGGGGGAGAAAAGTATGTGTAAAAGACAGGGAAGTGATGGAGAGAAAGTGCCGACCCCCCCCCCATGGCTTCAGTATGCCCATCCCAAGTCTGATAAACATCTCTTTCATATTAAATATTGGCTGGAAGTACTTTTACATTAAGGAAAAAGTAGACCCTTTTTTATGGCTCTGGAAGGTGAGCACAAGATCAAAGGAGCCAGGATCGGAGTTTCTTGACTGGAATTCCGCTAACACAGATGGAAAACCCATTTAAAAAAAAAAAAAAAAAGTCAGATCTATTCACAAATAAAAACAAGCCACTAGGTTTTAAGAGCTCTGGCCAGTGCTCTGTGGAACATTAGGAACCAATTAAATTGCTCTTCCCTTCTTGTTGAACCTAAATTATGCGGTCTTTTCCCCTTTTCTGCTTATACCAGCTTCATGTCCCTGTGACAGGAGTCCGCTCTTCATTGTCATTAAACCTCTGTCTCCACAGCACGTCAGAATTGGTAAAAAGCCTGCATTTTATCATGCTGGGGCTGGGGGTGTGGGGACAGCTAAGCATCGACTGTATATCCTGTTGTATTTTCTTTTGCCCCCAAAAGACAGTGGACAGTTGCTTAAGGGTTGGGTGCATTTGTATGTTGAATCACAATGTCCAACCATTGACAATGATTCTGTTTTTCATTTGCTTAAACTTTTCACCTCCCTCTTAAGCTTATCATGGAACATATTCTTCATGTTCTGCTTTTAGTTTTCCTTTTTTAGGCGTGTGCACATGGTGCAGCTCTGAGAGGACAGAGAGGTAGGCTTAGTGCCTTATTGTGAAATATGGACTGTAACATGACATCAATCCTTCCAGTTACCGTCTGAGAACACACCACTCAGCGGGTCTGCTTCCCGTCTGCCCACCAAGACCACAGCCCCAACGGACAGGATGATGTCTCAAGTCCGCAAATCAACAAATCTACGTATCTGCTCCCAGGGCATATTCCTAGGAGCAGGGTGGGAATTACACATTGGAAAGAGCTACCAGTTAAGTTCAGCAAACCACAAGTCACATGGCTCTCTGTCTGTACGATACGCAGACGTGATCATCCTTGCACATTTTGCCATAGAAAACAAACAGGGAAAGAGAAGGAGCTTGGACCGGCAGCTTATTAAATCTCTCCAGAATGACTAAGACCACTCTGGAGCCTCAGAGCACTTTAGGTAGGAACGGACAATGACCTCACAGGACTTTTTGGAGCTTCTGCTCCCTGCGAATCCCAGTCAGTGTGTTCAAAGTTCAGTCATGCGTCTTGTTAATGGCAGATACTTATGCCAGGAAATGACAGAGGAAGTATTATCTTGAAGTCAAAAACTGGTTTTCATCTTCAACCTACCATAACCCAAAAGCTTAGCTTCACGATCCTAGTGGTTCATCAAGAAACACTTCTTCCTTAAGAAACGCTTGCACTGGGGCACCTGGGTGGCTCAGTGGGTTAAAGCCTTTGCCTTCGGCTCAGGTCATGATCCCAGGTTCTTGGGATCGAGCCCCACATTGGGCTCTCCCCTCAGCAGGGAGCCTGCTTCCTCCTCTCTCTCTCTCTGCCTACTTCTGTCTGTCAAATAAATAAGTAAAATCTTTGAAAAAAGAAAAGAAAAAAGAAGCGCTTGCACTGTTCTGCTTGGACCCGCCGCACAGGACCTCACCGTTCCTTTCTTTTTTTTTTTTTTTTTTAGATTTTATTTATTTATTTGACAGAGAGAGAGAGAGACATCACAAGCAGGCAGAGAGGCAGTCAGAGAGAGAGGGGGAAGCAGGTTCCCCGCTGAGCAGGGAGCCTGATGCGGGGCTGGATCCCAGGACCCTGAGATCATGACCTGAGCGGAAGGCAGAGCCTTTAACCCATTGAGCCATCCAGGCACCCTTCACCGTTCCCTTCGAAGTCAGCAGCAGGATTAAATTATGCATCTTCAGGGACAGCTGACTGGCCATCCGCCTTGTCTGCACAACAGTGCTGCTTTTTATGCTTTTCTAGGAAACAGAAAGGAATAGCTGCCTTCCTAGAAACTGCCTGGTGACCTGGCACTACCAGATGCATCCAGGTTGCCTAGCAGAGGTCATTCACATTTGAGTGGTGACAAAGCGTAATGGGAGGGAAAAATCCGACCAGGGAAAAGGAAACCTGATTTTGGCCAAATCTCCTTATCAAAGGCGGCACCCAATCTCCGAGCCTCAATGTTCTCAACTATTAAAGGAACAGCAGAAAATTGACATTCACAGGCATTTGGCAGAACTTGTAAATTTTTATTCGCACAAAACCCTTCCAAAGGCAGACCTTCTGTCCCCGTGTTTTACATGAGGAAACTGGAGCTCTGAAAGGTTAATTAATTTGCCCACGGTCGCAAAGTAAAAAAGTGGCAGAGCCCAGATTTGACTCTTAAGTCTAACTAGCTTGGAGGCTATTGCCTCCCCTAAAACCACACGTATAAGACCATTATGCTTGGCTCATGGTTAGAGTTCTGCTCCCTTCCAAAGTCCCTTCTAGCTTTAAAATACAGATCCTATTACAGATTCTAAGCTTCAGGCCTATTCGTTTATGCAACTCACATAACTCACTGCACCCAGAGTCTGGCACTATCTGCTTAATTCCCCCTCTTTAATTCCGACCAGGCTACTCTCTCAAAGCATCTTCATGTCTTTCAGACCAAACTTCTGGCTACCCTCTTATTCTAATGTCCCCATGTCCCCCTCTTTGATGCTAATCAGTTTATGCTCCACTGTCCAGTACCATTCGTCAAATTCTGACCCTTTTCTGTGTGCTAAGAGCTCCTGAAATCTTGGCCTTCTTTCGAGTCTCTTCAGAAATTCCCCGAACCCTCACTGACTTAGTTGACAATTGATTTGCATTAAACAAATTGTACTCTACATGTATACTGTATATTTCATATGTATAATATAAACCATGTATAACAATATATATAACATATACCAAATATAAAATAATGTATAAAATACATAATATGTACTATCCCATGTATATATGGCCTGTGGATAACTGTGACAACACACACACACACACAAACATACACATACACTTCATAAGAATAACAATTTTCAGTAACAGCGCAGTCCAAAAAAAAAAAAGCAGTATTTTAGAAAAGCAGTATTTTCCTAAAGGAAATAAAATCTGCAAAGATCCAACTCTGCCCACAGTGAAGTCAACCTTTTATAGGAATAACAGAGGATTTTAGTTCCAGGCAACCGCATGTTGTCTCTGCTTTCCAACCCAAAATAAGGTATTTGTGGTGGTCTTCCCAAAACTAAGGAATGTCTCCCCCCAACCCCGACCCCTACTTACCCACATAAAACAAAGAACTGCCAGAACTTTGAGAGAACAGTATTTTAGTTAGGAATTAAGCTCCGAAAGTATGGGATCCCCCTTCCCTCAGCGGCCGTTCAGCAAGAAATAATTTCAGTCAAGCACTTGGCCTGAGGAGAGGAGAGGAGGAAGCTGATGCCTTCCCTCTCCTCAGGTAGGAAATTCTGTAGGTCACGACCTCTGCTCCCCGTTTAAATTTATTCTCACACCAAAACATCAAGTTCTCCACAAGTTTTGCCCTTCTATTTTTTTCCAAACCGACACAATGTTTGAGAAAGATAACTTTCTCAAATTTGCCTGAGTTATCTGGCCGTGCTATTTTTGGTTTTGTGTTTGAACAATTTTACTTTGAAGTGCACCACGTATTAGACTGTGGGTTAAAAGAATTGGCAGGTGCAGAAGGCAGTAAAGGCATACTTCGGGTAGGATGAACAAGAAATCCTACAACTCTCTCTGCACTTTCCACGAATTAAAATTTTCCAAAAGATGTCCACTTTCTGTTATTTTTCCCTACTGTTAAGGATTCCGCATCTGTTGCCCTGAGGTAGTAACATGGGTAGACTCCTAAGATTATTATTGTTCCCCTCCCACCCTGAGCCAGAGAAAGGAAAACGAAGGCAATCTGGGACCTGTCACTCTTTCTCTCTCCTCATCAGCTTTTTCTCTCACTCAGTCCCTCTTCTTGCTCACCGGGGACTTCAGTCCAAACCGTGCCCACAGGGACTGGTCATTGACTAAAAGAAACCATCTCAGCACTGTGCACGTCAGCTCTGTACTAGAGTCTCATTAAATTTTTGGAGTGACTTATAAAAGCCAAACATTATTTTTAGTGTTAGGCCTCCTATTTCCTGGGGGAAAATACGGCTCAGTCACACATGAGAATGAACCTAGTCCTAGACAGATCCTCAACATGCTTCCCCCAACCTCCCAGGCAGCAGGGAATCGGATCTCAACTTTCTCATCTCCACCTCGGTTCTCTCAAAGGCAGATCCTGGGGTAAAGACAAGTCCAAAGTAGAAAATCAAAACACATCAAAATCCTACTGGTAGAAGACTTTCATGGGGCAGCTGGTTCTCTGGATACTTCCCAGGTTCAGATGAGTTAGGTATCAGGGAAAAAGTTTTTCGGGAACGTGACCAAGAACTTCCTACTAGGGGAGAACTACAGCATTCTTTCTATCCCATACTTCTCCCTGAACCAATACCCTGATAGAGGTGGGGCATTAACATAATGATTGCCTCGCTCCAGGGACAAAGGAAGAAGCAAGAAGAACTTCCTGGAACCCCTGAGCAATCAATCACAGGAAAACCCTATTTGGGTTTGGCTGGTAGAAAGCAGTTACCAAGAAAATGCGTCGTCCACCCAGAAAAATGGTGTAACTGTGGAACCCACCTCAGAGGGAAATATTTAAGAGAATAGTTCTATTGACTTGTTGGTTTAAGCATTTATGAAAAGACATAGAAAAGCTAAAGAAACAGCTAATTTAAGTAGAAGGTGATTCTGGAAACTGACCCAGACAAAGGGCAGGTG
Source organism: Lontra canadensis (assembly GCF_010015895.1). Taxonomy (NCBI): domain Eukaryota; kingdom Metazoa; phylum Chordata; class Mammalia; order Carnivora; family Mustelidae; genus Lontra; species Lontra canadensis. The sequence continues at coordinate 25,209,917 of NW_022631013.1, forward strand.
CTACAGATATGGAAAATACAAACTTAGTTGTAGGGGCTGGGTAGCTTTCAAAAGAGCTGATAGTACATTACTCATAGCCTGTAGGAAAGTAAAGAAGCAAAGTTGATGTCATCGATAAGAATTTTGTGAGATCATGGGGCGCCTGGGTGGCTCAGTGGGTTAAAGCATTTGCCTTCGGCTCAGGTCATGATCCCAGGGTCTTGGGATTAAGCCCCACCTCAGGCTCTCTGCTCAACAGAGAGCCTACTTTCTCCTCTCTCTCTCTCTCTGCCTGCCTCTCTGCCTAGTTGTGATCTGTCTGTCCAATAAATAAATAAATAAATCTTTAAAAAAAAAAAAAAAAGAATTTTGTGAGATCAGGGTGCCTGGGTGGATCAGTGGGTTAACCGTCTGCCTTCAGCCCAGGTTGTCATCTTAGGCTTCTGAGATCCTGACCCTCATCAGGCTCCCTGCTCAGTGGGGAGTCCACTTCTTCCTCTCCCTCTGTCCCTCCCCACCCCTCTCATGCTCTCTCTCTCTCAAATAAATAAATAAAATCTTTAATTTAAAAAAAAAAGAATTTTGTGAGATCCGATGAAAAATGTCTACCCCCGAGGGTCTCCAGAGATCCTCAGAAGAATCCATGTGAGCTCTTTTCAGAAGGTGATGACTTGGAGGCCTGAATTCTGCTTTTAGGAGAATATTCTGCTGGCCTCAGGCCAAATCTGAGGTCACTTTGTCTGACCAGTGTTTATTTAGAGAAGGAAACAATTAAAAGGAAAGTCTTAGGGGTGAAAGATTCCCCCCCCCTCCACTTTTTAGAGCATATGGAGGCAGAGAACCTGAATACCTTGGCCCAGATCTCTCTCATTAGACTGAATTTGTTGAGGTGGGAGTTGATTCCAAGGTAAGTCAAGCACCTGGATGGATTTTACAGATTGGTAAATACCCTTCCTCTGTTCTCAGCTGAAGGGAAGAGACGGAGCTCCCAGAGGCCACCATATGTGACCAGCAGGAACTCCTTGAGGTTCGGTGGAAAACTGCAAAGTGCTTACTCAACTACATGGTTTCCTTAAGAGTTCTAAAAAACTCCTTAAACCCAGATTCCTAAGAATCCAGCTATGGTTGGGAGTGCTCTCATGTTGGGGGCAAGGGGAAGGGAAGAGGTATAAATTCTACATTACAAACTAGTTTAATGCATTGGGTAATCATTTGAATAATAATTTTAAAAAATCTAGATAGTTTCCAAGTTGGCATTTACAGTGCATAGGATTCCTAGCTTATCAGTAATTACTCTCATTATACCAAATTTACTTTCTCTATTTCTCTTCGTCTGCTGGATGTAGTCTCTTACTGAGCTGATGCTTACTACCTTGTCTACCAAAGTTCTGCTTATATAAATCTGCTGCCACCTCCAGTGGAATTATTCCACAGGTCTTACAGAAAGGAAGGTAACTGTGTGAAACTGAATGATACAGGATGGTTAGTTCTAATGGTGAGAGTCACGTGACCTGGGGAAATGACTAGAACTAGAGTGGATTTGATAACAGTACCCGCCCTGCACGGTTGCTGTGAGGATTAACTGCCGTGACAAGTCTCTGACACTAAGTGGCCTACAAGAGCTGTTCAATGAATGGCGCTTCCTTCCCAGATGTCTGGGTAGTGGACCCTTTTGAGACTCCTCTGTTTCCCGCTCAGCATCACACTGGGCTGCCACTGGATGGATGTGTTATCTGATCTCAAGTACCTTTACCCGCTTCTCCACTCTCAGACCTAGAAATATGCTGTTATTCCTCCCCTGAAGCCTCGAGTTCTCAGTTTCTTCAAAGCTTTGCTTCACACCATTGCACTGAACACTATTTCAAGTTCCTCCTGGCCTCCACTCTGTATCTCTCACCTTCCTCTGCCAGCTGCATTTTCTAACTCAGACATTTTTGCCACCCTCTTTAAGGGTTCACAGCCTCTGTCCAGAAATAGTCTGCCCTGCATAACATTTGCCTGTTACACCTTCAGGAGGCTTCTCCACAGTCCAGCTTCTAGGGATAGTCCAGCTCTTGAGAGATTTAAAAATAAAATACATAAAGATAAAAGGAAAAGAGAAAAAGATAGTATAGGCATTCAGGAGAAGCTAATAAATTGTTCCATGTGGCTGGGAAAGCCTACCTATTGAGAATTAAATGCAGAGTTCATGGAGAACCAATAAATTATCTTCATTCTCTACCTCAGGTTCTTATCCAATTTGAACAATATAAAACAGCACTTTTTGAGTTGTTAGTAGGTGTCAGTCATAGACTGTTTTATATAGGTTATCTCATTTCACCTTTAAAGATTTTATCAGTAGGTAATCTCTACACCCAATGTGGGACTTGAACTCACAACCCCAAGATCAAGAGTTATGTGCATGCTTTACCGACTGGGCCAGCCAGGTGCCCCCTACCTCATTTTGTTCTATTTCCATGTAAGTGGACACATTCATTATCATAATTCTCATTTTATGGATGTTGAAATTGAAGCACAGAAAGATGTTCAAGGTCACAAAGCCAGGGAACAACTCAGACATCCTGGGCCACTGCTCTACACGAAGGGGTTCAAGTCTACTATGGTTTTCAGGCTAAGAGAAAGTAACCATTTCAGTCCAACTTGTTTTTTCTAAGACTTTGGACCCTGATTCTCTTCTTGATATACTGATAAATCTGGAAGAAAGGATCTGACAAAGATAAAAATGTTAATGCACTACTCTTGGAGCACCAGAATTTTCTGTAATTCTCTATTCTGTAGTAATAATAATAGCTGTCATTCACTATGTGATGGTGCTACATAGGAACCTTCCTTATTTCATTTAATTCTAAAAATGACCCTTCTAATTACTTATTAATATCCCCATTTTATAGCTGAGAAAACTGAGGCTTACAATAGTTTAATGACTAAGTAGTGAGGCAGGATTTAGTTCAAGTCTCCCAGATTCCAAAGCCCTTATTCTTTCCAAGATACTGTCTTCCACTTGTTTTCTTTGCTTTTAGAAAAAGCATGTACAGTGATCTTCTCGCCTGTAGTCGCTGACCTATGACCATCTTTAATTCTGCATGAAAAGATTAAAATGATAAAGAGATTAAAATGATTCAAGTAATCAATTTCTGGTTATCTCAAGTTGCCAAACAAAGCGAACTTACCCCATGAGCCAAAGCCTTTCACCAAGAAAAGGAATAAACAAACACATTATTTTATCTTTCTTTATGTGGTTTGTGACTCCCAGTGAAAGGAACTCGGCTGTAAAATTAAGAAACGAAAACCAAATGGTTCGCAGTGAAGTTCTGGAATCTATTCTCTTTAACAGGTAGGGGAAATGGAAAAAATAAAAAACTAGGCTAAATTACTAAACGAATATTGGAATGATCATATTCCATGAAAAGAATACGGGGGTGTGGGTTGAATCCCAGTTCTGCACAAGCCATGCATTTTTTAATCGCTTTATTTCTTTGAGATACAGTTTCCTCATCTCTAAAATAAATAAAATAAATAAATAAAATAAAATAAATAAAATTCCTCATCCAATACCTGCCTTGCTTAACCCAATAGCTTGACGGAAGAGTTAAAATAAGAGAAGGTACACCCGTGTTGTAAAATTAATAAAATCTATTTAATTACATTGCTCTGTAATCCACATTGCCTTTGGAGTCAAATGGGTTAGTTAGGGTGTACGTAAGTCCTAATTCAGTCCCTGACTAAACCTGGATGTCAGATCAGGTTACCTACCTTCTCTGTCCTTCCACTTACCATTGATAAAATGGATGTAGTGAATATTTGCTAACTGCCTACCCCAGAATCCAATCCCCACCTCTGCCACCCTAACATTATCCATAGTTCCCATTCATGAGTATACCCCTGACTCATGGATTTCAAATACTCTAGAGGTCACCTGATTCCACTTCCAGCTTCAAGGGTGAATCTTGATTGGATTAAGGAAATCAAGGACTAAGACCGCCTTGCCCTAATGATTGATTTACAATAATCATACTCTGATAACCAAAGAGACTGGTTCAGAAACAAGCAAATTCATTACTTCACTATGACTAATGAGAGGCATTGGAGGTTTGCATCTGAGCTGAACTTTGGGAAAGAAGCTTCCTAGCTCTTATGAGATAATACCTTATAAAAAAAACATTATAGGTCTACTTTCGGCCAGAGGAACTACTTGGACAGAGTAACTGATATCCCAGACTAGCCTTCCTACAGTAAACAACTGGGAAACTGGACAAAATGTATAAAACAACTATTTCTACACAACATACACTTGGCACAGGATTGTGACACCTAACAGAAGAAAAACAAATGAATTGAATCTTATGATGACCCCAGCTTCCTGTACAGAGGCATTTACCAGACACTGACAGGAGGAAGAATCCAGGCAGAGCACAGGGGTCTTAATAACCTGAGGACACAGAGACCAGAGTTCAGGGCAGCAAAACTAGCTAGAATTTTTTTTTTTCAACTGGATAGAATTTTTATGGAGCACCAGAAAGGAAGGAGTTGCATAAATAAATTGCTCCATAAATCTGCATGGGGATTGCCTTGAATGTCTGACCAGATAATAAACTGTGTTATTTAAAGCATGAGACTACACAAGAGTAACTGGTAGGCAAGGAGTACTTATATGAAGCTGTAAGCTGAACAACTACAAGAGCCTTCACAGAGTTAAGAAACACTTCAATCTGCCCAACCAAAATGGAGAAACCTCACTGAACATTCAAGGCTTCGTTAGAATCTGCAGAAGGCTACACCTTAAGAACAGGGCTTAGCCCTGGAGCAAAGGCTACTTTAGACATGCTCTAATAGAGCTTTAGAAATGCCTTGAAAGGACAAACAATATCCAGAAGTAAGTTCCCTTCCAGAATAAAATCCAGCACAGATTAAAGGAAGGCGACAAACACAAGACACTCAACAAGGCAATCATCACAATGTCCGGAATCCAATAAAAATTATATGTGCTCAATATCATTAGGAATTAGGTAGATGCAAATCAAAACTTCAGTGAGATACTACTTCACACCCACTGGAATGGCCCTAATACAACAGTATGAAAAATAACAAGGGCAACGATATTGAGAAATTTCCATATCACCAATGGATATAAAGATTTTATTTATTTATTTGACACAGAGAGATCACAAGTAGACAGAGAGGCAGGCAGAGAGAGAGAGAAGCAGGCTCCCCGCTGAGCAGAGAGCCCGATGCGGGACTCGATCCCAGGACCCTGAGATCATGACCTGAGCTGAAGGCAGCGGCTTAACCCACTGAGCCACCCAGGCGCCCTCGCCAATGGATATAGAAAGTGCTACGGCTGCTGCAGGAAAACAGTTTGGTGGTTTTTCAGTGAATTAAACATAGAATTACTATTTGACCTAGAAATCCCACTCTGAGATATATACAAAAGAAGGCAGATGTTCAAACAAAACTTGTACATGAAGGCTCATAACAACACTAGCCACAGTGGAAACAACCCAAATGTCCATCAGCCAATATGTGGATAAACAAATGTGGTATGTCCATTCAATGGGATATTATTCAGCCATAAAAACAAAGAGGTACTGATGTAGGCATGCTATGATATGAAAACTTAAAAACATTGTATTAAGCCAGACACAAAAGATCACATATTGTATGATTCCATTTATATGAAATATTGAGAATAAGCAAATCCATAGAGACAGAAAGCAGATTAGTGGTGTCCAGGGGTGTTGGGAAAAGAGGAAATCAAAGAGGAATGACTGCTTAATGGATATATAGGTATACCCCACTAAGGTATATGTTCTCTTTTGGGGTTAAAAAAAATTGTTCTCACACTAGATAGAGGTGAGGTTTGCATAATACTATGAATATACTTAATACTACTGAATTGTACACTTTAACATAGTTAGAATGGTAAATTTCATGTTATGTATGCTTTACCACAATTTTTAAAAAATGTATGTGTCAAAAAGTAGGAAAATTCTTGTTGTTTTTTTCCCCCCCATTTGGAACTTTTATTATAAAACAGGGAGAGGGGCGCCTGGGTGGCTCAGTGGGTTAAGCCTCTGCTTTCAGCTCAGGTCATGATCTCAGGGTCCTGGGATCGAGCCCCACATCGGGCTCTCTGCTCAGCAGGGAGCCTGCTTCTCCCCTCTCTCTGCCTGCCTCCTCTCTGCCTACTTGTGATTTCTCTCTCCGTCAAATGAATAAATAAAATCTTAAAAAAAAAAAAAAAGGATTTAATATAAAAATAAATAAATAAATAAATAAAAATAATAATAAAACAGGGAGAAAAATCAGAGAATAGAAACAAATCCATGGACGAAAGACTTGATGGGATGAGCAAAAAAGGACATCATTATTATTTTTTTTAAAGTAGGCTCCGTACCCAGCATGGAGCCCAACATGGGTCTTGAACTCACAACCCAGAGATTAAGACTTGAGCTGAGATCAAGAGTCAGATGCTTAACCGACTGAGTAACTCAGTTGCCTCCAATAAAGGACTTTAAAGCAGTGATTATAACTACATTAAAGTATCATATTAGTTATGTGTTGCTGTGTAACAAATTAACCCAAAATTTAGCAGTGTAAAATAGCAAACACTTATTATCTCATATTTTCCAGGAACCAGAAATTCAAGAGTACATTAGTTGTGCCTCTGAGAACCTAATGATTCCTTATGCAGTTAATAGGATTAATTTTCATTACCAACTTAATCCTATTAACTGCATATAAAAGACAACAAAATATAAAAGGCAGTAAAACTAAAGATGGTCAATACAGAAGTAAAATGGCAAATGTGGCAATAAATATGAAAAGACCTTTTCTGCTTTTTAAGTTTCTTTAAAAGGTAATTGGAAGACTTCTTCTGGTTGTGACAGAGTAAATGTGCAGAAAACAATTATAAAACTGAAATAGGAATATAGTGCTAAGACCTTTATCCCAGGACAAAAACCCAGAAGACTCAAAGAAAGCAGAAAGCTTGTGTGTCACCTCCTACAGGAGATACAAAGTCACGAGGTAAGTCTTCCCTGGGTATGTCACCTGCTGGAATAATCTTGGGAGAAAAGCAATAGGGTTCACGTAAGGAACTTAGATGGGACCCATCTTAGCACACCCTGAGGGAAAAAATGAAGGTCAAACGAAAGAGTGTTGAGACATGCATTTATTTTTAGACTTGTTTGCAAATCAAAAATCCGCTCTTAGATCACCGAGGAAAAAGTGAAATATCTGTCCCTATGGAATTGAACATGGAGCGAAATTCTAAAATTCTCCATTTAGCAGCTCTTCCATGGCATCAAACTGATCCCCTTCCAGCCAGTTGGGATGCTCCCAGCAACTGATAACCAGGAGCCATTTGAGAGCTGTGGGAACTCTCTCCAGACAACGTTCTTAGAGGATGTCACTAAGCTTCTTGTTTCCATGAGTACCAAATTATTCGTTTAAAAAGATTTCCTATGACCTCACTTTTTTAAATTGGGGGCTTGGCGTGTCTTATTTAGAAAGTCAGCACAGCCCATGTCTGAGCAAAGTAATGGGATACAACAGAATAAGGGGGTGTGGAGCTCCCCGCCCCCCGTCATGCTGGGGACCAGGAAATAGCAGAAGCACGCGCTCACCGTGAAGGTAGAGCAAGGGAGGTGCGTGGAGGTGAGTGTGGGAATCTTAAGAGAGAATAATGTTCCCATAAACCAAGTGAAACAAATTGAGATTTAAAAATTCAGTGGTGTTAGATTGTGACAACATCAAATTAAGGGTTAAATCTCTTCTGCTCCTTAGGGGTCAATGTGGTTAAAACCTCCTGCCTTCTTTGGGAGTTCCACGTATCTGCTAGCCGTCTCCAGCACTGGTTCCCCGCCCTTGCTGTACAATGGCATCACCTGGGAAGCTTCCGAAACTACTCATGCCTGGGACCCATTCCCGGAAACTCTGACTTCATTGCTCTAGAGTGAGCCCGGGCATCAGCTCGTTGTAACGTCCCCTGCTGATTCTCACGTGCAGCAGAGTTTGAAAATGAGGTCTCTACTGCTTGGTGACATAAAGTATGGTCTGAGGAGCTCGTAAGAAATGCAGATCTCAGGCAACATCTGGATTCCACAGACTCAGAATCTCCACTTTACTAAAACCTCTACGTGCCTCAAAGGCAAGCTCAGTGTGAGACATTGCTTGATTTTCCTGACCCCCTCCTACAATCTTCAGAGCAGTGGTTCTCACCCTGGGCTTTATATTAGAATGGTCTGGAAAGCTTTTTAAAAAACAGTGATGCATGGACCCTCCCTCCAGCGATTCTGATAGAGCGTGGCCCGGGCATGGCTTTTTGTTTTTTCATTTTCATGAAAAAACAACAACTTTCCCAGGGATTTTAATATAAATTCAAGGCTGAGGACCATTGCTATAGAGATTCTTTTTCTTCTTTTACTTTAACAGCCTTCAGTGTAATGACAATTTCTGTCAAAAATTTAGGCTCCTTGGAAGAGGTAACACTTTAGCTATTTTCCAACACAGGCTATGAAACGTTAATGTGCAAAGGCAATCACCGTGTTGCGTCTTAAAAATGTGGATTCCCTGTGCCTCAGTTTCAGAGAGTTTCCTTTGGTAAGTCAGGAATGGGTTCCGGAATCTGCGCTTTTTACAAGCCCCGGCTGGAATTCGGACATGTGTGCTCTTTGCATCACAGTTTGAAAATCACTGCTCTAGTGTGACAGAAGAATCTGAGAGTAGACTTTGATGGGGATAAGGAGAAAGACAGGAGCCTGTAAGCGCCCAGAGCTCAAGGTGAGAGAGCAGAAAGAAGTTATGCAGGCAAAGCAAAAGATGGATCCCCAAAGGTCACTAAGAGAAAGATGGCACTGGATGGCACGATTCCCAAGAATGAGCTGTGAATATCAAGGCTGTCTGTACATGCTACTTCCTATCCAAGCAACTCCATGTTGCCCAAGACCACAGCATGTCTGATCACAGTGAGCTCCATCTTGGAAGCCTCAAGAGAGGAAGAACTTCTACGGTTTTAATTGCTACTACCCAGGGCCCTGAGGTTTTCCCTTTCCCTTGGGACCCACCAGATTAAGAAAGAGAAGAAACAGAAGCGCTCAACCTGAAAGAACAGTGTTCAAAACCCCAAATCCACCAGTGTATCTCGCCTTATAGAAGCAAAGTATGTGAACAACTGTACATTGAATTCTTACAAATCAAATGACAGTTTGAATCCCTATGCAACATCACTAATGATCAGGAAACTGCAAATCAAAATCACAATCGGATATCAACTGACACCTGTGAGGATATCTATTATCAGATTTTTAAATTTTTTTACATAATCTCTACATCCATTGTGGGGCTCAAACTCACAACCCCAAGATGAGTCATGTGTTCTACCACCTGAGCCAGCCAGGTACCCCCAGACATCTATTATCAAAAAGACAATAGACTGGGTGGCTCAGTGGGTTAAAGCCTCTCCTTTGGCTCAGGTCATGATCCCAGGGTCCTGGGATGGAGCCCCGCATTGGGCTCTCTGCTCAGCAGGGAGCCTGCTTCTACCTCTCTCTCTGCCTGCCTCTCTGCCTACTTGTGATCTCTGTCTGTCAAATAAATAAATACGTACATACATACATAATCTAAAAAAAAAAAGAGACAATGGACAAATGTTGGTGAGAACGTAGAGAAGGAGAACACTTGTATACTGCTAGTGGAAATGTAAATTAGTACAGCCTTTACAGAAACTATACTTAACTAATTAAAAAAGAACTATCCCATGATCCAGCAAGCCTACTTCTGAGTATATATCCTAAGGAAATGAAATATGTATCTCAAAGAGATGTCTGCACTCCCATGTTCATTGCAGCATTATTCAATGACCAATATACAGATGCAACCTAAATGCCTACCAATGAATAAACGGATAAAGAAAATGGAATATTATACAGCCGTAAAAGGAAATCTTGTCATTTGCAACCACATGGATGAACCTGGATGACATTATTCTAAGCGCAATAACCCAGACACAGAAAGACAGACACTCTGGAATTTCACTTATATGTGGAATCTAAAAAACTCAACTCACAGAAAAAGAAACCAGACAAGACCGCCAGGGATTAGGTAGGAATGGGGAAGATGGGGAGATGCTGGTCAAAGGTAATAAACTTCCAGTTATAAGATGAATGAGATCTGGGGATCTAATGTACAGTATGGGGACTATATTTAATAATACTGTATTCTATACTAGAAAGCTGCTAAGAGAGTAAATCCTAAGTGTTTTCACCGCCCCCCCCCACCGACACAAAGGTGACTATTTAAGGTGATGGATGTGTTAATAAGCTTGAGTGTGGCAATCGTTTCACAATATGTATGTATATCATATTATCATATTGTATACCTTAAATACACATTATTTTTGTCAATTATACCTCAGTAAAGCTGGTGGGAAAAATCACTGTGGCAGGGGCAATGGGCTTGCAATTTTAAAGACTCCCCTGATGAATTCTGCTTATCTGATCTTCTTAATGAAGGACATACATCTACTCTTGACAGTTCAAACATTATGATGTTCCCTGGCACATAGAAATTAAAAAAACAGAGAGAGATTATTTTTACTATGATGGTGGAATCTGTCTAATCTATACCTCAGAAGACTTATCTCAGGGGTCGTGACCAGTGCTAGGAGGCTTAGTGAGATTTATGTCTATCATGCAAGAGCTTGCAGACAGGAACACAATCAGGCAAAACCACAATTTGTCAATGATTGACCAAATGATAACTCCTTAGAGACGATGTAAGTGAGAACAACAGTGATTCATTTTCCCTAACAAATCCATTCATAAACCATTTAGTCTCAATCGAGAGCTTACTACAAAAACACATGGGTTTAAATCTCATTAAATCCCTAATTGTTATTAGTTCCACTTCCCTTATGGGAAACTCTAGAAAGGGACAAAGCAATGGCTAAGATCTGGGTCTGTCTCCCTGGACCCGATTGCAACCAGTCTATACCTTCCCGTTCCCTGACTAATCGTCCCAACAAATGTTCACTTTGCTACGCTATCAGAACAAGCACGGACAAGTCGCTTGGGAGGCGACGCTCAGCCATGCTGAAATCAGACCTCTATCCCCTGAAACAATTTCAGATTACAGAACGGAAACCTCTTTTTCTAAAAAGTCAGGTTCTAAGCAAGACGTTGAGCTCTCCATTCAGGATCTCAAGAGACCTCTCAATGTCATCGAGCCTTGTTTATGGAGTGACGTTCTTCATGATGCATGGGGATGGCAGGCAGAGCTAGAAGATCGAACCCATGGAGGAGTCCATCAACAGTCTGAGCCCTTGTCTTCACATCTACCTGCCTTCCTCCACCCTTAGCACCTGACTCGGCAGACCACCCCCCCACCCAAGCTCATGCTTCTTCCATGAAGGGCCACAGTGTGATGACCTGATGTATGTTCTCTTTGTCAAATGGTTGCCACTATCAAAGCTAATTAACACATCCACCACCTCACATAATAGTTACACCTTTCTGTATACATGTGTCTGGCTGAGAACATTTAAGATGTATTTTTCTTAGCACCTTTCAAGGACAGAATACGGTATTAACTCTAGTCATTGTGCAGTACACAAAATCCTCAGAACATAATCATCTTATAGCTGGCAGTTAAGACCCTTTGACCAGCATCTCCTCATTTTCCCCAGCCCAGCCCCTGGCACCCAGCATTCTAGTCTCTGCTTCCGCGAGCTCACTTGTTTTTGTTTTTGTTTTTTTAAGATTTTTATTTATTTATTTGACAGAGAGATCACAAGTAGGCAGAGAGGCAGGCAAAGAGAGAGGAGGAAGCAGGCTCCCTGCTGAGGAGAGAGCCTGATGTGGGCCTTGATCCCAGGACCCTGGGATCAGGGCCTGAGCCGAAGGTAGAGGCTTTAACCCACTGAGCCACCCAAGCTCACTTTTTTAGATTCCATAAGTAAATGAGATCACTTAGTCCCTCCCTTCATTCTCAGTCATGGTGCCCTATCTGTATTTGCTGCATCCCAGATCTGAGGTTGGAAGCCCTATTACCCTCCCTGTCCTTGTGGGGCGTTCTCAAATATGGGAGGCTGACATTTGGTGGGGATTTGCACCCAGAGTAGGACCACAAAATGACATCTGCTGGCCCAGGTGAACCAGCCTCTGAGTGGAGCACTTAAGGAAATGAAAGCCCAGCGGGATTCTGATTTTCCTCCTTAATTAGCTTCCTCCATTCCCTTAGGCATTTGTTCCCTTAGCAAGATCCTACCCCATAAACTTTCCTTTGTCTTGGCTCAAGGGTGTTAAGTAAATACCTGGGAGCAAGATCGCCTGTGGCTGGAGCCAGCTTTTTGCAGCCCGCAGCAGGCTCCAGGGCCAGACAGCTTCTGCTAATGCTAATTGGATGGCTGTGTCACACTTGCTGTCCCCAGGAGAGCTGCTGCTCTACCTGCCTGAGCTCCTGCCAAAGGAGCCCTAGAGTTCCGGCTCAAAGAACTGCTATAAATGTGCATTGATTCCCAGCCAGTCTCCCAAGGGGTCAACAGGTGTTTATCTTAGCCACATTAAAGGACTTGTTTTCCCATGACCTCTGGGTGTTCTGAAATGGAAAGGTCAAAGGACAAACAGAATATACCCATAACTATAAATAATATCGATCCCATTCTTAAAAGTCAGATTAAGGCAACTCAGATTATTGATCAAATGGAACCGATGTTAATTCTAGAAGTAAATGTCGTAAATCTCATCACCAGGTTAAAGTTAAAATCACACATAATAAGATAAGAACACTGAAATCTAGGGATCCTTGGAATCTCTCTGTTTCTATCTCAATAGCTTCTCCCTCTCCTGATCCTTGATGGCTCCACGGCTCTGTCAGGCTTTATCGCTATGCTAATTTTTTAAAGAAGAAATGGGGAAAGTTTAGAGACAGGAGAAGAGAAGTGAGGAGGGAAGAGGCATCTTTTCACTTTTTCTATATTAGGGAATCTGAATCTATTTCTTTGGCTGAATTATGCTTCCAGGCAAAACACTACAGTTGAAATGTTTATCTTTATTTTCCTCGGGTTGGATGAAGCTGGGAATTCATTCAGCCATCCATTCATTCGTTCACCAATATGTATACTGGGGTTATGATGAACATATACCTATGATTTATTATCCAAATGGGGATAGTCTAGAGAATGAAAGGGATGCTTAGTTGTTTCTACCAAGACAGAAGGACATACCAGGACCGTTCTGAACAAAATGGGAGGTGTGGTCACCTTAATAACTGAACACTTCCTCTGCACCAGGTGTAAAATCAGAAAATGTCGATGGGATGGGTAAAGAGGCTCTTCTTCATTCCTAGATTCAAAAATCAGTACTAACTCCCACCTTTTCTCAACATACCAAAAGGTTCCGGTTCTTTCCGGTAAAATAAAAATATTGCTCAGGTCTTTCACCCACAAATTTTTTTCTAGCTTGAATAATTCTCTCAACCCAAACAGGACCTAACTTTTCTTCTGCGATTTCTGAGAACAGCCTCAATGTTGATACATAATTCTACATTTAATTACAGTGATAGACGATAAGCATCTCACTGAGACCCAATCTTACCCCAAAACCTACTGTTCTCCCTCAAAAATGAGGAAATTACTATGTCACCATTCAAGGGAAAGTAGTCAAGACAAAGTACGAAAACATATATGTATGTTTTTGTATACATATATGTATACACACAAATACAAATATATACATTCAGTTTTAGAAAGATTTGAGCATAGCCATTATTAGTTCATAGTATATGTTTTCACAGAATGATATTTATAGTTTAGAAATAAAATTTGCCCACCTTATCACAGTTGATTCTCACAACTGGCTGGCTTAGACACGATCACTATCCCCAGCTTACAATTGAGGAAATTAACTACTATAGGCTAACACAGGACAGGCACTCGAAACTCCTAACCCTGATTTCATCACTCTTCTTACAATAATACAATAACTCATGACAGATGTTTAAGTGACAACGTTGTCAAAAATTCCTTCTACTTCCATCACATTTAAAACTTTTCAAAGCATTTTCACATTGTCTCAGTATACTTAAGGGGACTGCCATGTGTCATGCACTGACTGGATGCTAGAGGCACAGAGGGGGATAAAACTGTCCCTGAATAGAAGGAACTGGAACTCTGATACATAAGACAGATAAGGAAACGGGTCCCATTCAGCTGATAAAGTAAAATGAAAGAGCTGCAAACTATGCCAAGAGCCACACAGCAAAGAGTGCCAAGGCCAGGCTGAGGGGACCACACAAGGCATCCCAAGGATGTAGTGCTTGCAAGAGAAATGGGAGTTTGCCAGAAGGACAAACTGCACATGCGCTCATGACCTTAATTAAGTCAGGGAACATCAGGTTATGTGAAACAACAGTAAGTTGTTTATAAATAGTTGTAGCAAAGGTTGTGTTTCAGGATAGGAGGCTGGATCATTGGCGAGGCCCAGGATGGGAGCCTATGGTGTTTGGCTAAGGAAGTTGAAATTCATTTTATAGGCTTAGGGTGCCAAAGAAAGGAGAAGGAAGTGATGGGGGGGGGGGGACAGTGAGACACCCAGGGAAGCAAATGCACGAGGCTTGGTTGGGATCTAAATTTAAGAGAATGAAGAGGAAAGCATTGCCAGGAAACAAATGTATCGAAGACAAAAGTTGGTAGGACTTGGGGTCTGGATGCGGTAGATGAGGGGTGAGAAGAAAGCAAATGTACCTCTAAGCTCTCTGAGGCACTGGGTGATTAAATTTCATGAACCAAGACAGGGCACATAGAGGGATGAGCAGATTTCTGAGGGACACTAAGGAGTTCAGTTTTGTATCTATTGAATGTATATACTGAGTGTAAGGCCCATAAGGTGTCAAGTGGTGAGAAAACTCGAGGAAACTGGCAGTAGACTCGTGAAACTCTAGAGAAAATTCTAGACAGTAGTTTCAGTTTTGAAGGTCACAGGTGAGGTAAATACAGAAGGCCCTTCACTGAAGGAGGAAGTAGAAGAAACCTTCCATGGGGCAGGGTGGGGGGAGTTTAAACAATAGTAGGTTATTATAGTGTTTTGTTTTATTTGAAACCAATTAGTTGAAAATAGATGTTTTAATTAAAATGTAGCAAAACACTTGCCCCTTCTTTGTTTTCTTAAGAGATCTATACATACCTCCACAAGAGTTCCCCTAAAAATGGACTTTGTACCACATATATGGAAAAAACAAGATTGGAGGAAATCTCTCTTCCCTGATGTCAAATTGATGAATGTGTGATGACCTTTCAGAGGGAGAGATGCACTAGGGGAACAAGGGGCATATTTCTAGAGTCCCATAGGACTGACCTTCAAAGTTTCTTGACAGTTCCAAGACACCCTCTGAGATCACAACATTTCGTTCAGCTTCTCCATGTACTCGTATCTAAACAAATGGTTGCAATGTCCACCACCCATGTTCTCATCCCTTTCAAAGATCAGATGTAGATTTCCCCATGGCTAGCAAGAAAGCCAAAGAATGACTGAAACCCCTAGCTAGCCCTGGGAAACAGGCCACACAGTGAGGAAGAGGGAGGTTATTTCCCTAAGCGTTCTGTAGTGAAGTCACTTTTGGCTCCATTCTGGTTGTACAGACAGCCTGTGAAATTGGATCCCATCATACAGTGTGAATATGGTTCTGCCCTTGGGCCAGATTAGGTCCGCTGCCACCCCCTACCCCCAAATTCATATGTTGAAGTTTTAACCCCCAGTACCTCAGAATGTAATTGCGTTTGGAGACAAGGTCTTTAAAGAGGTAGTTAAGTTAAAATAAGGTCTTTAGGCTGGACAGTAATCCAGTATGACTGATGTCTTTATCAGAAGAGATTTGGACACAGATATGCACAAAAGAAAGATGGTGGAAGACCACAACAGGAAGGCCGCCACCTTCAAGATAAGGAAAGGGGCCTCAGATGAAACCAAACCTTCCAACATTCACTCTGGACTCCTAGCCCCCACAACTGTGAGAAAATAAATTTCTGTTCTTTAAGCCACCTAACCTGTGATACTTTATTCTGCATGCCTGGAAACCAACACAGGCAATGACAAATGTGGTGTCAAACATGTGCCGAGGACTTCCCAAGATGAAGTTATGTAGGGGAAAAAAAAAATCAGGCTTATTTTCCAATTAAGGGTATTGATGATACACAACTGCATGGTGTAAAAATGTTAATTGATTTACAGGCTCTGGAGAAGTCTAACCATCCAGGAGAGAAGCTAGCGTGTGGACACTTGAGTTTTCTATCATCACTGCTATAGAAGTCACTGACAGAGTTTCGTGGGATTCCATCGTGTCTGGGGCTCAGGTGGGATTTGGGGTCTATTGTACCCTGAGATGGAGTGAACTGCTTTAGGCAGATTATACTGTGTTGATTCTGCAACACTCCTAATATCTGAAACACAAAATCCTGAATATAATATGACATTGCAAAAGCAGAAGGAAAAAAAAATTATGGCTAATGTCTCTGCTTGTGTGACAAGTCACTTTTCCCCCCTCTCCTTTCTCCTTCAATTTGTCACCAAGTCCTATAGACATAACTTTTGAACTTGGCCTCACCTCTGTTTTCCCACCCATACTGACTGCGACTGCTTTCACCCAAACTTGTATAATTTCTGGCCCATTCGACCGTCCACTTACCTAAACTTTTCGGGGGGAATGCAATAGCGTGTAAAGGTTAAGGGACACAGTCTCTTCAGTTAACATCCCAGCTCTGCCCTTTATAAATTGTGTGACCTCCCTCAAATCTAAGCCTAAAATTTTCATGATTCAAACAGAGGTAATAACAGTTCTCTCTTTATAAGGCTGTTGGAGAATTAGTGAAATAACAAATAAAAAGCATCTGGGGTAGTACATAGTAGGAGACAAAGAAAATATTAGGCATGCTATTACTAACCTTTAAAAATCCATTGCCTTGCAACATTGTTTCACGCTGTCTTCTGCATAATTCCACCAGCCAAGATTTTCTTGTGCTTGGCTTTCTTGTCAATGATATTATGAAAACAACAGACACACTGAATTTTCTGTTTCATATATCACTAGTTTCTCCCATCCGAGTCACCGCAATGAAGGGGCCCAAGCTCCCCATGTGAAAACCCCCATCTTCGCTGACATTTTCCAAGTCCCTGTTGTAACCCATTCTCCCTGCGACACCAAGCTCCTGAGCTCTTTTTCCAAAGCACAGAACTCATCTTTCCCATCCCTCAGGGGCCTGTTCAAGGTCATGAGCTGAAGCCCAGATACTTCCACAGGGACCACAGCACCTTCGTCAAGCCTCCCGCACCTCCACAGTCTCCCCTCCAGCCCTGAGGACCGTGCAGGGCCCAAGGAACAGCAGGTGATGGGCAGGTGAGAGGAGTGCCTGAGAACCACGCGAGCTCCAAGGCTTGTTTCTTCTCCATCAGCATTACTAGCCTATTGTAGAAGCTTCCTACAGCTGCCGTGACAGACTATCATGAATTTCGAGGTTTCCAACAACAGAGTTATTGTCTCACAGATCTGAAGACCCAAAGTCTGAGCTCAAAGTGCTGGCAGGGCAGCGCTCCCTCTCAAACCTTCAGGGGAGACTCCGTCCTCTTTTCTCCTATAAGGACACCAGTCAGTAGACTCAGGACTCACCCTAAAACCAGGACGACCTCCTCTTGAGATGCTTAACTTCCCAATATACACGAAGTCCCTACTTCTTAATAAAGTCACATTCACAAGTACCTGGGATTAAGACTTGGACATATTTTTTTGGGGAAACACAACTACAAACAAACTACCACAGTCAAGGGTAAGAGAGGTCAAGGAGGGAGGTGTGATTAGAAAACGGAGAGCTCTGACGGTGCCCTGAAAGGAAATGGGATTTTCATCTGTGGTTCTGAGACCAGAGCCGTCTGGGCGCTGAGCGTGCCATCTGGCGAGAGCCCTCGAGTGAGCCCAGAGCAGCTGGGGGACAGCGTTTTCTGCTCTCTGGTCTCAGATCCACTTGTTAATGGTTTTTGTTTTTATCCTATGAAGGATTATTAATTAATAAGGCAAATTTGAGGAAAGGAAAAAAAAAATACACGAATCCCATCACTCTTACATCTTTTTCTCCCCATGTTTAGGATTTGGTTTGGGTTTTGTTATATTTTAATGAATAAGCTTATACTAGACATACAATTTGTACCCTGCTTTTGTCTTATAACAAAATTATTAAAATCAAAATTATTTCCATTCATATACTCTCTATAAATATTTTTTCTTAACGTATTTTAAAATTCAGTTTTATATTTTTCAAAATTATACCTTCACAGAACTTTATAAGGTTTGTTACAAAGATAAAAATAAATCACAAACAAAAACAGCAATCCTCTGTATCGTAGATCTCTCTCATGTCCCGCTGCCCAAAAACAAACACTTTAAAGAATTCCCAGCCGATTCTTTACTTTCATATATCTCAATAGCATGTTTATAGTGCTTCTTGATTTCTCAGTTTTAGATGTTATTTATTGTCTGGTTGGCACCTCTGCATCTCTTCCCATTTCCACCATCACTACTATCACTAACACACACACACAATCACACGTATCTTATCTCTCTGTACTCGTGATATGTTTATGTATTAATTGCACTTAGATCAACAGACAGTGTTGACATTACCTGCAATTAAGCCAGGAAGTGGAGCTATACTTACTTATTTCATTCTTAAACAACTTTTACCTGCCACAGTATTAATAATTGCATTTTTTGTTTTGTTTGCTGTATAGTTACTACGAAGACATTTTCAAATTCTTCTCCATGGTCTAAACCTCCTTTCGAGACTCTGTTAATTTCTTCTACACTTGGTCTTAGCCAAAAGGCCGAGAAGCGATCTATTAATTTCTTCTTTTGGAGCCTTATCTCCTGGAGCTAGCTGACGTGTTTCCATGAGCTCAATGGCTCCCTAGACCAGCTACACAGCTGCTGTCCTGGGATCTCCCGTGGACCTTCCCTTGAGAAGTCCCCTTACCTCCATGTTCCTTTACCTTTCCCAGGTCCCATGTCTTCCTTTTTATTATTTACTCTCTCACTGTGGTGGAACATCTCCTTCAGTAACGTCCTAGGAAATAATGTTTTGATGGTAAATCCCCCGAGACCCAGCACATCTGAAAACATCTTCAGTCTATTTCATAGTTAACTGATTCTCTCCTGGGTGTAGAATCCATGTCGGAAATAATTTTCATTCAGAGCTTGTAAGAAAAGCCTCCATGAATCTCTGGCTTCCTCTGGTTGCTGTTAAGAAAACCAAAATCATTCACTGCCAACATCTTCACCCAACGCGTCCCCTCCTCTATCTCTAAGCTTACAGGATTTTCTCCTTGTCGCCAGAGTTCTGTAATTTCATGATTATGAGGGTATCAGCCAAGGGCAGGAAACTCACCATACTCCCAGAAGACACTTTTTTAAAGACTTTTTAATAAAGGAAGTGGTGAAAGGAGCCCAGGGTCTTGGAGGCACTTCCGAACTAGCAAGTGCAGAGGGCTAAAAGCTCTATTTGACGTGAAGGATCAGGGCGAAGACAGACATGGCTGTCTCAGATTCTGCTTGCATGCTGCAGCTCTGGACAAAGGGTTGCACAACAGGAACTGTAGCAGCAACAGGAGTCGTCGCTGCTAGGACTGTGCATGACCTTGCCATAGTCTGGGTCATCTGGTTGTGATAAACAAAACCGCATTTATGTCCTCACTCACATGGTCTCCCGGTGAGTGCTTGGTGCTGGCCAGCTGTGTCTTGGTCTCTGGCTGATCGGATACTCCTTCCCATGTTCACAAAGAAAAAAAAAAAATGCCTTCCTTTTGCTGAGTACAAGGGTATGCGTTAGATGTGGATACAGGAAGAAGATTAATCAGTAGAACTTAGCTGTTGCAACTTAGCTGGTGGAGAAGGAAGAAAGTCCAGCTGTCCAGCTGGGAGGAAGTACAGCTTTTGGCCCACTCCTCCAGGGCCCTGTTCCTTTGGGCAAGAAGAACACAAACAATGGGATTTGTCTCTGGAAGGCCTTCAGATGGCCTTTCCAAGGAAAACATACATGAACAGGTCATGAAGGAAAAACATCATCCAAAGGACCCAGGATGGGCCAGTGTGGGTCCCCATAGGGCCACTGGGCTCTATAAAAGTATCTTTGTATGAGCTAGAGAAAGACAACACTTCTATGGGGACATCAGAAAAAGATGCCCATTTGGTACAGATTCAGCCCTGAGGGAGCACAGCTCAATGAACAGAGCCTGGCTAGAGGCCAACCGCCATTTACTCCTGGGTTAGGCGCCTTTGTCTGTCAAAAGGACAAACTTTACAACTATTTAAAGTGGCCCCAGGTACTCATTTACAGAATCCAACAAATTTGTCTGGATATGGACCAGGACCAATAGAGTATCCTAACACCAGATAAAGGGGGTCTATTGTTACCCTCCCAGAGCTGACTCAGAGTAAAACAATAACACAGATTTGGGGAAGCTAAAAAATGCAGGAAGACAAACAGTAAACAAGTTAGCAGACCCAAGAAAGGTGAATCCTAAGCGATCAAGTCAAGACACCATCGGAATTACACCACAAAGAGACCCTCAACACAAACAGAACTTCCAATATGCTACCAGAATTCCCATTCCAAAGGGGATCAGACCTGGCTTCTCGAACCATTTCCCTCAGGTGTCCTTTGCTTTGAAGCAAAGTTCGCCTACAATCATAAGAGTGTTGTTCTTCAAGGGAGGCCGCTAGGAGCCTGGGAGGGACCCTGCTAGCCATCTGCAGCAGTAGCCCAGGACCGACTACAAGAGCATGGGAAGCCCACCCAGCATTTAGCTCCTGCTGATACCTTGAGCTCAGGTGGGATGGAGGAAGAGTTGTTCTGTAGGACTAACAAATAAAGATGGGTCTGTAATCGCCAAATGGGGCTACAGAGAGCTACAAAGTCTTTGATGGAAGAGTTCCAAGGCAAAGTAACCTCTGACATCCCTTGTCCTCTGGGTTTTCAGAAGCATTGGAACAACATAGCCCATTCTACTGCGGGGACTTTGCCAAACCACATACCTCTTGCAGTTCCTACCTCATCCTCCCAGGCCCTGAAAAAAAGGTTTTATCAGGAGCTCACTTTCCCACTCCTGGCAAGTTAGCTCAGCTAGGAATAAAGAATACTCACAAAAATAGATGGTAAGTCTAAGTTCTCTGGGGAGCCTTCATTGTGCTATTGCATCTAATATCTTGTTGCCTCTCTGTGTCGGCATTGGGGAGATTTCCAGGAACATGGAAGTCTTTGTCTTCCCCAATATTTCAGCATTAGAGTCCCCGAGACCTCTTCAGGAGATCCAGAGGTCAAAACTACTTTTATAATACTAAGATATCATGTGCTTTTCACTACATTCCTATTTGGACTGATGGGACGAAAGCAATGGTGGGTAAAACTGTTGGCACAAGTCAAGGCAGGGACACCAAACATGTACTCGTGGGCCAGCAGTCACTCTACTCTCTACTACCACACATTCAAAAGAGGGAAAGCCAGTTTCACTTTAAATGTCTTGGATGAAGCAGTAAAAAGGATAACTTTCATTAACTGGATTCTTTTTCATATTCTGTCTGATGTATTTTGGCAGTATGCATGAAGTTAATGCATAACAAAGTAACATGTTTGTCTCAGAGAAAAACGCTTGTGCAATTTTGAATTTCAAGCTAAACTAGGTACTTTCTTTTTTCATGAAGCATGATTTTTCCTTGAAAGGAAGCTGAAAGACAAATACTCATATACAGATTTGGGTGTTTGACAGAAAATTTAAAAGCAAATCCATCCCTTGACTCTATCATATGGACAGTATTTGTTGCCAATTACAAAATTTGAGCTTTTGATCAAAAATCACAATTTTGGAAAATTTGTACCTGTATCATGAAGCCGACAGCTTTCCAGTACTTAGGGATGTTTCTATCTTTAAGCTGCTATAATTGTTTTTCTGAGACCAGTGCTGAAATAAACGGTTGGGATGTTTTGATGTTATATAATAAAATATGTCAACATTTTAAAGATCTCTATAACTTAGTGAACCAATAGTGTAATGGGCAAAAAAAAAAAAAAAAAAAAAATCCATTCAAAATACCAAATAGACCAATAGACTTTTCCTGAAACTGAGTATGAAAGTTCTTTGATACAGTTTCAGATTTCATAATACAACTAATCTTTAAGAAACTATCACTTGCTGGGGCTCCTGGGTGGCTCTGTTGGTTGGGCATCTGTTTCTTGATTTTGGCTCAGGTCATGATGTCAGGGTCACGAGGTCCATCCCGGTGTCAGGTTCCGTGCTCAGTGCAGATTATACTTGCGATTCTCTCCCTCTGCCCCTCCCCCACTCGAGGTCGCCCAATCTCAAATAAATAAAACCTTAAAAAAAAAAAAAAGAAGGAAAAGAAACTACCACTTGTCAAGGGGTAATTCCTGTACTCATGGCTGTGCTCCGGAGCACAGGTGGATAGACTGTCTTTAGGATCGTCGACAATCCATTGCAACAGAAAGGAAGGTGGAGTATATGGAGACAGAGGCAAGCTGGTAAACTTGGAAGAAGCCCAAGGATATGGAAGCTCCGTCCTGACTGCAATGGTCTCAGGGAAATGAGAGGCAAGAGTTCCAAAGAAGGGAGAAGGAACTGAGTGGAGAGTGGAGGAGGATTGCTAGGCAGCCCCCCAGGGCCCACTTAAGGTTTACGGTCATAAATTTAAAGTGAGACTAGCCAGCACATTTATGTGGAGTATGATATTAAAAGTTTTCTGTTGAAATACTTTTTTTTTTTATTGATCTCTAAGAAAGAAAGGGAAACTACCACTTGTCATTTGGTGCAATGTCAAAGGAGAATAAAATTTCCTGAAATGGCTGCTAAACCACTCCTCCCTTTTCCAACTACTAATCCACACGTGGCTAGCTTTTCCTCATATACTTTCACCAAAAGAACATATCACAACAGAATGACTGCAGCAATGTATGCGAGAATCCAGCTGTCTTCTATTAAGCCAGCCACTAAAAGATCTGCAAAAATGTAAAATAATCACCCTCCTTTCACTAAATGTTTTGTCTTTAAAAATATAGTTTTTAATTAAAATATTCCTTAGAGTAACACATACAAGATATAATTATTTTAAGTGAATTAATACATAATTTAAATTTTTACTGTAAAGTACATTGTTTTCATAAAAATATATTATTTATGTGAATATGTAATAGGCTTATTACTGTTACTTTTAAGTGACTTAGTAAACAGTTAATAAAATTGTCTTAGTTCTACTTTCTAAATGTGGTAAATTCACCCATAGAAACAAATGCTAATTGGACTCCTAAATAATTTTTTTTTTTTAGATTTTTTTTTACTTATTTGACAGAGATCACAAGTAGGCAGAGAGACAGGAAGGGTAGCAGGCTCCCTTCTGAGCAGAGAGCCCAATGTGGGGCTTGATCCCAGGACCCTGGGATCACGACCTGAGCCGAAGGTACTGAGCCACCCAGGCACCCCTAATTTTTAAGAGTTTGAGGTCATGAGATCCAAACAATTGAGAAATCCCACTCTAGAATATGATACAAGTCAACATGGTTGAAGGCAGCTCACTGGGCAGGTCCTTGGGAAGAGGATGAAGCAGCATTCAGGTTCCCACGATCTACCAGGGCCCATGTTACGTTGTTCATAGCATTGAGGGAACATGAATGGAGAGAGGATCGCACCACAGATTTCAGTTTGTCTACCACCAAAAGGACTAGCTGCTTCAGAGAACTCTGGGCCTGATAAAGAACAACTGCCTTCTCTGAGAGCAAAGTCTTCCTCTCTTATTTGCTCTGGAATGACCTATAAGCTGCCTATTGGACCAGCCACCAGACAGCCCCTGTGGAAAGTGGGCACAGGTGGCTTCCTCTGAGCCTAGTGCCCGGTAGATGGGACCAGCCGTGGTGAGACTGAGTGCCCAGCCTGTATGGTTCACACAGGACGCTGATGGCCAATCTCAGCAGCTCAGCTCAGCAGATCCCCAGCTCAAGTCACACATATCACTTCATTTCATCTTCATCTTTTGGTCTTTAAAATAAAGAATAAACAATGTGTTCATTCCCAGGGTTGCTGAGAAAATCAAGCAAGATTTATGCTGTAAAACACTATGTACCAAAAAGTTGGAACAGTCAGTTAACATGACCGTTACCTCCACCTGACACAGTCGAGAGATCTTTAGGTCACCTATGCTTTCTTGGGTTCATATGTCCTCTTCCTTAGCACTCAATCTCTAGAACTTTTTCCCCTTGGAAACCTGAAACTCTACTGATTAAATAACCACTCCCCATTCCTCTCAAAATTGATTTTGAAGTAATCCTTCCTCTCAAGCTTCCAGAGCCATGATCAGCTAAGCTGATGGGCCACACAGGGGGCCCCAGGAATTTTCACCTTCCCGTTAGCTACTCATCAAGCATGGATTCTACTGAGGACACCATATGACAAGTTCTTTGCAATGCTTTGAGGCTAAAAATATTTTTTTTCCTCAAAAATCTCACAGCATACTTTATTTTACAAGTATGTCAGTAACTGACTCTGGTCATAACATGTGGTTAAGATCTGTACACATGTGGAGGTAGCCTGGAAGAAGCAGCCATCCACCAAACTGAGAGAGGCGTGCAAAGGAAGCACGTGGGGGTGTTACTAAAGCTTCATAGAGAAGGTCCTCAAGTTGGGATCTGAAGAACAAGGAGGCAAGAATTCAGTACAAAAGAACAGTGGAAAAGTTCCGAAATACAATGGATTCAGTCTAATGTGAGGTAGTTTTAGTCTAATGTTTTCTCATCAATTGTCTAATTCACCAAAGAGGTTTTAAGTTATAAGGATAACAGGCAAGAACTTCAGCAGAGTGGGGGGTCAGGGGGTGGAGTGGTTATGACCATGACAGACCAATGAAGGAGAGGATTTTTGCAGAGATTTGGAAATCCTGCCTGTGCAGATAACACCTCTCACTAATATGCACATATCCTTCTAGGGACAAATATTCAGGATAAAAAGAAAAATTATTCTACGTACTATGGAATATGACATAGCCATATAAAAGGATGAGGTCATTCCATTTATGACAACATGGGTGGACATATGCTAACTGAAATAAGTCAGACTGAGAAAGACAAATGCCATATGATTTCACTCATATGTGGAGTCAAAAAAGCTCAAGTGAACAAACAAAAAGCAGAATGAGACCAACAGAGGAAAAAAACTGATGGTTGCCAGAGGAGAGTGGGTAGGGGGATGGGCAAAATGGGTGAAGGGAAGCGGGAGGTACAGGTTCCAGGTATGGAATGAATACGCCACAGGATTAGAAGGCCATAAGGAATACAGTCCATGATACTGTAATTGCCTCCTGTGGTGACAGATCATGGCTCCACTGTGGTGAGCACAGCATAGCCTACAGACTCGTGGAAACACTATGTTACACACCTGAAACTAATGTAAATCTCTTTCTGATGTATTTTTAGTTTTTTTGTTTGATTTCAAAGCTTGAGTTCTGTTTACATTGCTAAAAAGCCTACCAATTGTGCAGGGAGGTTTTTCTTTTGAAGTCCGTTCTTCTGCTGTTCAAAACCATTTTTAAAAATCGATCTCTTTGGAAATTATTCCTAAAGCCATATTTACCGACAGCAATCTCAAACATATCTGTTGGACATATGCCAAGTTAAATATTGATTAAGTGTTTAACAACTGATTTATTTTCCTTTCTGCCTAAGTATTCTAAAATGGTGATAGGATTGTTCTACAGCATTCCAAACTTTATACTTATATTCGTATAAATACTTAGTTGAAACTCAGTGCTTTATGGCTTCAGTATAGAAGAGTTATTCCTGCTACAAATTCTATGGATGTTTTTAATAAACAATCAAAATATTTACAGACCCATAAATTTTAAGATCCTTTCTATCCTGCAACTGTAACAATTGCTTCCACTTTGCTTCAAAAGAAGGGCCCGACAAGCTAAAAGGTAAGAAGAAGTCAGGACTGGGACCCATCATGGAGAATTAAATAGTCCCAGGGCTCTAGAAAGCGCTCCCTTGGATACAGAAGTCTAATGACCTGGGGATGTCTCAACTTCCAAGGCAGAACTCACCTGGCTAATTTTCCTGGCTCCTGGGGGCTATTATCCAGAGGCTGCGTGCCACAGAAGAATCCTAAAACCAAGTGAAATAACCCTGAAATGCCATTGTCTTAGCATAGACGTGAAGCCAGGGTAAACATATGGCCCAGGTAAAAACCTACGAGAATTGCCAGCAAGCTTAAACTATGCTCCCCTTCACCCTGATTTTATTTTGCTATGTCGATGGCATCATTTAGCAACAAATTAAATTCAACAAAAAATTGAATAAGGGCAGACGCCTGGGTGGCTCACTGGGTTAAGCGGCTGCCTTCGGCTCAGGTCATGATCCCAGGGTTCGGGATCGAGCCCCATATCAGGCTCCCCGCTCAGCAGGGAGTTTGCTTCTCCCTCTCCCTCTGCCTGCTACTCTGCAGGCTTGTGTTCTCTGTCTGTCAAATAAATAAATACAATCTTTTAAAAAATGTTGAATAAGGGAAAATTTAAAAATCTACCTGGGAGACCATAGTGATATTTGCTTTTTTGTGTGTATATATATATTTGGGGGGCGGGGGACAAAAAAGATGGATGTTTCCCAGATGTTGTGGGCCAGGGGCAAACAACCAGGTGCTTTCAATTACTCGAGAAGCAGGAGAGTCTGTTTAGACAGAGCAACTGCACGTATAATTTAAATTCCATGATTTAGGAAGTTTAATAAGACAAAGGAGAAATGCCCTGTACTAATTTGTTTCATCAGCAAGCTCTCCAATTATGGAGCCTTTAACTAACATGCCAGGAAATCTTATGGTCCGCAGGATGCAAAGGGTATAAAAACCTCATTGGGTTTCTTTTTATTCCATTTCCTCCTTTAGTATCAATTTTTCCATACTTGATTAATTTTAACCAAAGTAACTATTTTAACATCTCTCTGTCCTGACATATAAAGTAACACAAATTTTTTTGCAGTGACCGTTTTTCCTTTTTCACCCTGTGATTTAAAAATATTCTTTTCTTTGAATCAGTTCAGATACTAGTGCATCTGTTTTAAATATAATGCATTTTTGGGTAGATTTTTTTCCTCCCACATTTTTGTTAAGTGATACATCGGCTTTATTGGTTCATCTTGAAATGATATCTGCTTCTTTTAAATGTGAAAACATCGATGAGAAATTGAGTATAGTATTCATAATTAAATACTATATTTATGGATATGCGTTTGTGGTAAAAGATTTAAAACCTGCGTGAGAACTTCAAGATACTAACTAGCTCCCAGGAGGGAGGGAGAAGAAAAGATGGGGCTTCCGCTGTATTGGTAACGTTTTATTGCACAGAAAAAAAATTATGTGAAGCAACTATGACATATAAAGAGCATCTATTAACTCTCTTAGTGGGGGATAGAGGTCATTTGCTGTTGCCACGGGAACCTTTAGGAATAAAGCTACTGCTGAATTCACATGAACTGTCGCGGCATAAAACATAAGAAGAACGAATATCATCAGATAGAATGTATCATGGTTCTATGGGGAAAAACCTGGCTTTGAATCCCAGCTCTGTCACTTTGTAGATACAGCCTAGGATAAACTATTGAATCCCTCTGAGCCATAATCTCTCTGTTTGTAAAAAGAGTACAGTGATTTTGACTTTGTGGGTTATGAAGAATATTGTGTAGCTATACATGCAAAGTATAAAACCAGGATCAGACTTCCCACTTCGGTTTCTAGATTTATTGAACTTTTTATAAATTTCCATCAAACAAATTTCAACATTCCTCACTGAAACACTTCATAAAGTAATCCAAGCAGCGGGTGCTAGTGTGAATGTGGGTAATGTAATAAATGATCCGAGTACATAGAAGAATTAAAGTAGGATACGGAAAAATGAAACCTTGAGATGGTGCTACTGCGGAAAAATATCCCTTTAAAAATTTTTCATTTTTGTGGAAAAAAAAAAAAAAAGAAGAGGACATCTATGGAACTATCTACACAGAGGGAACCAAAAAGGAAAATTCATCACTGCTTTCACATGTCACATTTACTACTCTTACCCAAGGTTACACAGCTAGTGAGCGGGAGAGCTAGGCTTCAAAGCTAAGTTTGGTTTAATTCTCAGAGCCACACTTTTCATGATTCTACAAAAGTATTCCATTTCTGGAAGCTAATTCTGACCAACACAGAGGAATCTGTTGGCTAAGGGGAGGTGATTATTCAATACGACTTCACGGAGAGAAGAGCCTATTGGTAAAAATCTCTAAACCACTTCATCTTTGATTTCTGGAAAATATAAATGTGAGGAAAAAATGTAATTCTAATACATTCCTACACTGAGGAATTTTATTATTGACCCTTATCAAGAGGGAGATTAAAAAACAAATCAGGGATTACTACAACCATTATAGTCACATAAAATGAATTGTGGTAAATGAACCTCATTTCTCTTTTAACAGATTTATGATAGGCTGATCAGGAAAAAGACAGTAGAAGAGAGTTATCTGTGCTTTAGCAGGGCTCTGGACTAAATCTCCCATTCAATCACTCAGTACACAATTACTAAACCCTAGACCTGGCGGACAACTGCCCTGACATTTAAACACCCCACCCCATCCATGCTTCCTACAGCACACTTGTCAGAATCTGTTCACGTATTTTCAATGGTGCCCATCAGTGTGTTTCCACCATCCTTTCCTTGGATTAACCGACTCCTGCTCATCCTTTGAGATTCAGGAATCAGTGCTTCCAGGAAGCCTTCCCCAATGCCCCTTCCCCTAAAGCAGTCCCTCACACACTGCAGTACTGTTTCTTGTGCACAAATTTATCCAAGCACCTATCCCACTGCTTTGCAACTGTTGGCTTACTTGCTCGTCTTACTCTCTGGATTTTAATTATCCTACCAGCAGGAACTCTGTTCTCTCTCTGTTGCCGGCATAAATTAAGTGCCTGATAAATACTGTTTGGAAGAAAAAAATGTATTCAGCAGTATTGGAAGTGGTACCAGAATTGACACATTAAATATGCATAAGCCTTCTTCCCTTTTAGTGGTCAATTTCTACATTTATTCAAAAGAGTTTCTTTTGTGCTTGTCCTGATGTGACTATCAGACAGCTGCTCACTTTTGGGTGTTCCTCTAGGTCACCTTACCCATGTAAGTTACAGACAAACTTCTTTCCTCTTCGGGTTGCTCAAAAATTAACTGTGGAATCAGAACAGACTCAGACAGAAAGCAGCTGCGTGCATTTCCATAAAACAAACAAATAGCAAAGTCTAAATTCATAGGAAGCAATTTCCTAATTGTCTCCATGATTAGGTAAGAGCAACTGTACGTGCTTTACCTCTTTACACTGATCTTTATATTAATCAACACCAACCATTTCGTTTCAGAGATGTGAAAGCAGAGGTGACGGGAGGAGACGTGAATGGCTATATGCAGTATTTTAGCGCAAGATCTGGAGCCCAAGGCTCTGCTCTCAGGCCAGGCAGGTTACATTTTCATATTCATAACTTGGTGCCTCTGAGTCACAGTTTCTTCCCTAAGGCAGCATCCCAGCAGGGTCCCAGAAGGATCCCTATCACCTTCAGGTTATATCAGGCAGTTTGAAATGTCAAAACATTTTCAAGTATTAAAGGGGGAATAGGGTTTGGATCTCCACCTACAAATATTATACACTCTTCATGTCCCTCAGCACAACTTGTCTGCTCAAATGCACAAGGTAAGATAGCCCAGAGGGTTGAGGTAGCTTTTTATTTGATTTGATCTGATTGCTTTCTTTCACTAGAAAAGAGTTATCTTCTCTGCGTCATTGCTGAATCACTCAAAACCTGGCCCCCCTGGTCAGCAGTGGACAGCATTTCAAATCTCAGAAGAACCACGACTATTCCGAGATACTCAGCACCCAGACCCAGTGAAGACTTGGATTCTAAAACCACTGACCTGTGACTGGGATGCCGACCTACCTGAAATTCCTTGTGGCAAGTGACTCAAGAGGGCCAAGATACAAGGCTTTATAAGGGTAAGGGGAATTAGGGAAATTATATAAAAAGCAGATTTTTTTTTGTCTATTTCTATTCTCCATTTCTAGTGGATTGTTCAATGTTGCAAAGAGAGTTTGAGTCTCCTCCTATTGGAGTTCAGCGCCCCAATCTTCTCATTTGAAACTGGCATCTCCTTCATGAAAGAAGTACAAGCCATGGGACAGCCGAGACAGTAGAAGAACACCAGCATCACTGGCCGGTCAGTATGGCTGGTCAGTAACATCCACTTAAAAGGAGTCATGGCGGACCTGGGACAGTTAGGAGCTCAAAATAACTAAACCTTGCCTGATTTTTTTAAAGGTCTATAAAATACTTCCTGCTTACAAATGACATCTGGCCAGCAGTTCCCCATTTAGTTTATCTGCTTCTTACTAGAAAGGCACTGGGGAAAAGGTAGAAACCGATCACGAACCAAAACTAAATCAAGGAAGTACCTTCGCATTTAGATTCCTTCTTTCGTCTGCCTAGAAATGCACGGGATTTTTTTTGTCCTCCATTTTTATCATCAGAAGTGTTTCCAGAATGTGTTTGACCTTCTGCTTCTCTCAGTGAATTTCACTCAGGAACAGGTTTCCATCTTGTGGTTGAATTGTTCCCGCTGTTCCATTTGTCTGGGGCTCTTATACAGGATCACAGGCTTCACCTGTGAGAAATCTCTGGTTCTGTCTTCCATGGCTCTCATTTTCTTTCTCCTCGTCATCCTTTTCTTGTACTGCAGGAACGTGTCCATTGTGTATTGTACTTTATTGATGAGATTTTCCATGGTCCCAATCCTCCCCCTTTCTCCTTATTTGTAGGATTTAAGATGTTTTTAGATTCTTTGTGGTCATTCTTTATCTTACCTGATAACTTCACATATGCCTACTGCCCACAAAAATGCCAAAAGACACTCAGTGATTACGTCCAAATGATAAAAACCAAATTGCCTATCATGAGTGGAGGCAAGAAATTCATACTTCCAAATAT
The DNA here is from genome assembly GCF_010015895.1 of Lontra canadensis. Lineage (NCBI taxonomy): Eukaryota > Metazoa > Chordata > Mammalia > Carnivora > Mustelidae > Lontra > Lontra canadensis. Next base: position 25,240,984 of record NW_022631013.1, read on the forward strand.
ATAAACAATTAGAAAGCATACCATCCAGGTGCAGTTTTTAGAAAAATTCAGATTAATATCTACCTCCATGTGATTTCTGTACAAAGAGCTAACACAAGGGAAAAAAAGAAGCAAAATACTGGGAGGGGGCACACAGTTTCATGCTCAACTCTCTGCAGAGAACAGGATAAAAAATTTCAAGACAATCACTCATAATATTCCAAAGCACTGCAAAGTTAAAAGCAAAGAAAACACAGTCCATAGAGCAAAAGATAGAAAATGAAGGGAAAAAGACAAATGGGAAAGCACAGAAAATGCCAGAAATAAAAAAAAATAAACTAACTATAATAAATGTAAATCAAATCACTTTCCCTACGAAATAAAAAAGTCTCTCAGATGTGTCAGAAAATGAAGTTCTGCTCTATTCCATTTCTACAAAATAAATTCAAAGCAAAAATAATAGAAAAATGGCTATAAAAAAGTCAGTTATATAAAGCTAATATCTGACAAAAATAAAGCAATGATTGCAATATAATATCAGATAAATTTTAATTAAAGGCAAAAAGCATGAATTGGGTCTAAGAAGGCAATTCATATTAATAAGAGATTTATTTAAAATGAGTAAATATGGGCGCCTGGGTGGCTCAGTGGGTTAAAGCCTCTGCCTTCGGCTCAGGTCATGATCCCAGAGTCCTGGGATTGAGCCCCGCAACGGGCTCTCTGCTCAGCGGGGAGCCTGCTTCCTCCTGCCTCTCTGCCTACTTGTGATCTCTGCCTGTCAAATAAATAAATAAATAAATCTTTAAAATGAGTAAATACTATTCATGACTGTTTTTATACATTTCAATAAAACATAAAAAAACTAACAGTAGAATAACAGTTATTGAAAAATGTTAGCACTATTTTGGTCATTCTACTAAAAACTTTTAACAGACTGTTATTACTGATTGTGATCAATATATGGCACTTGAGGTATTCAGGTACATGATTTTTTTAGTCTACATGAATAAAAGTTCCTGAAGAATTCTCGAATCAGCTGAGGGGGTAGCCTTGAACAAGCTCAGTCTCGTGGGTCTGAGAGAAACAGTGACCAGATGGTTTAGGAGCCTAAAGAATTATGTGATCAAATATTCATGCTGGTCTAAAGTATATGCTGTATCCCGTAAGATAATTTCCCAGTCGGGCAGGGTTTTGTCTCCCAACTCCCTTTATTAGGTCATTCACTGCTTCTAGGATGAGGTACATAGTAATACCAGTGAATTGCTTGGGCACATATCTTTGAAGCTTCTTCACTATTCCCAGCCAGATGAAATGTTGTTTGGAATACCATGACAATGGACAGGCCCGTTTGTAAATCCACAGAGCAGTGCTATCAGGGCAAGGCACATCCCTGTCTGGAATTTACACGTATATCTTTAAAAATAAGTTGCTGTATCCTCCATAATGGTGATGGCAGGTTGTGTTGGAAATGGTGCCATATCAGGGTTTCAGCATTGGTCTCCTTCGTTGACAAGGTAGACCATCATCAGAGTAACCACCAAATAAATCTTGGTAAGAGGAAATCTACATTTCTGAGTCCATGCATAACCTCCATCCTTGCCAGTATGATCACTTTGTACAAAAGTCCACCAAATAAGCCATTTGGGGGAAAGAAACTGTCTGATATTCAAAGGATAGGTCATCTTGTCCACCTGATTGTTGAGATATTCCTCTACAGCGGGTGCCACCTGATGAGATACAAATATCTCCACACTCTTTGGCCATTCTGTGAGGTCCATCCACGTATTTCATATAACCAATCCTCTTCTTTCTAAGTCCCAGGCCTGCTGGGACTTAGAGTTTATTTCCCACCGTCTGGCAGGCATACATCTCACTAATCACCATGGAATGTGTTAATTTTCTCCAGCAGAAACATCACATTTGCAATAGCAGCTGCAATCAGAGAGACCACTGATGGTGAGTTCCGTAATCCACGTTAGTAATGCCACTACGTACAGCATCTTACCATTTTCTCATTGCCCGGTACACTCAAGCTGAGAAGTTATTTTCCCTAAGTAAGATAGCAATCTTGCTCAAGAATTCCCATGCTGAAGGTTTGACTCTGGGGCTACTTTTTGTGCCAAATACCCAAGTCCCAACAGTAAACAGAATTCTCCCCAGTAGCTCAAATTAGGAGACTTTAATGAAAACGCCATTACAAATATATGGGCAGTATTAATGAATGTTGAGGTACCTTGAAATTAACACCACTCGGCTTGAGAGACAAGGGAAGGAAACAGTGTTACTGGATCCCAGTGAGCAGAGTCACCAGCAGAGAGCTGTACTCATGGACAGTCACAGCTACTGCCAAAGACGTAGCACTGAAGCAGGAAGAATCCAGGAATAAATATTCTGATATCTCTCACATACCACCACTGATCTCCATCAGCTTAATCTGGTTTAAGTCAGATAACGAACCCTGGGTGATATACTGGGAAGAGATCAGGCTTCTGGGGTAAACAAGAATGCAGAGAGGGTAGATAATGGGTATGGGAGTGGGGAGGCAGAATCATCAGTACAGAAATGCATGAACAAAAAAAGCTTATGTGACCATGCGTTCAGATAACAAGGACTAAACTAATGATCTACTTAGAATGTGTAGCATTTATTGCATGAAGATACGTCTACAAATTATTTTTATAGTGATTTATAGTCAACATATATATACTATAAATATAAATTTACACACACACACACACACACACACACACTGTTCGGATAGCCCAACTCACAGCTTTTCTAAGAACTACCCCCTTCTTTTTCACCCGTCCATCTATATGGTATGAAGCGCTGAGTAAGCCAGTAAAGGTAGGGTCAAGAATAATGCAGATGTATAGTGAAAACATGGGAGAAAATGGAGAAAGAAGATGTATAAAGCACCTCTTTACCAGTTTATTCCTGAAACACAGTATCATATTGCCCTTGAATCCTATACGATTCCCTAGAATCCTTCAAACAAATCTACCTACAGTTGACCCATGAGCAACATGGGTTTGAACAGCACAGGTCCACTCACATGTGAATGTTTTTTCAATAAATACAGTAAAGTATGGTAAATTTTTTCTCTTCCTTATGATTTTCTTAATAACTTTTTTCCTCCAACATACTTTACTGTAAGACTATAGTACATACTATATACAACATACAAAATATGTATCGATTGGCTCTTTGTGTTATCAGTAGGTTTCCAGTCAACAGCAGGCTATTAATACTTAAGTTTTGAAGGAATCAAGTCACCACAGATTTCTGACTGCATGGGGGGTGCAGCAGGGGTCACCACACCTAACTCCTACATTATTCAAGGATCAACTGCATTTTGCTTAAGTTAGAATTTGGTTTCCGTTACTTAGAATCCTAAGAGACCATCGTTATGAATGCAAGGCTAGATATAACACAACTTTAAACATTAATATAGGGACGCCTGGGTGGCTCAGTTGGTTAAGCCGCTGCCTTCAGCTCAGGTCATGATCCCAGGGTCCTGGGATCGAGTTCCGCATCGGGTTCCTTGCTCAGTGGGGAGCCTGCTTCTCTCTCTGCCTCTGCCTGCTGCTCTGCCTGTATTCTCTCTCTCTCTGACAAATAAATAAATAAATAAAATCTTTAAACATTAATATATCGTGTCAATTTGAGCTTATAGCAATGTTTCCTTCTCAATCTCAGGTGATTCTTTTTGAAAAATATGAGAAATTAATGAAAAGAAAAAGAAATATTACATGTATTGATTGAATGGAAGAGTCACAGAAAAGAAATTGGGGGATGAGTGTGTCCCAGTTTTTCTACTACAAAAGCAGAAAACCCATTAAATCTACGTAAGCAATTCTAGAAATGTATTACTGCAATTGCACATGAACTTTGGTGTAGAACATAGATAATCTTTGAATTATCTGAATTCCTAAAGGGCAGAGTGTTTGACTCACAACCAGTTTGATTTCACTTTGTCGATGTACTCACATTTCAGAAATTGCCAGAGACCTTTTCTGTTCTCAAACCCCATGAACACCAGCAGCTTCTGAAAGTCTATATACTCCCCACTGGGGAAACACAAATAAAATAGATATTTTTTTTAACCTTTTTTTTAAAAGATTTTTAATTTACTTATTTGACAGAGAGATAGAGCACAAGTAGGTAGAGAGGCAGGCAGAGGGAGAGAGAAAAGCAGGTTCTCCACAGAGCAGGGAGCACTACGTGGGGCTCCATCCCAGAACCCAGGGATCGTGACCCAAGCCAAAGGCAGCCACTTAACTGACTGAGCCACCCAGGCGCCCCGAAGAAGCAGGCTACCTGGAAGCAGGGAGCCCGACATGGGGCTCGATCCCAGGACCCTGGGATCATGACCTGAGCCGAAGGCAGACGTTAACGGACTGAGCCACCCAGGCACCCCTAGATATTCTTGAGGGAAAGAAGGTTTCGAGAAAATGACTTTTCAATGCAGTTTGAATCCATAAGCTTCCTCTGCTAAAATTCCCCATCTCAAATTTCTTTATCAAGGTCTTAGCTTAAAACACTTATCAAAAAAATAAATATCCTCAAGAAAATAACATCATCCTAATGTTCTCTCCTAAATTCAAGCTTACTTCAGGAAAAGAAACTTAACTTAATGTCAGAATTAGCCATAGAAAATTCGGTCTGGGTATATGTTGAAAACATCATTAGACTCTAATCCTGACCCAAGAAAGGTTAAAATGGTTTTGCTTGGTTGATTGTGTTTAGTTAGTAGAGGAATGTTTGTTCTCCCTCTGTATTGCTATCATAAAACACATTGATCATTGTCCGTAGCCATTTGGTTTTACTGTTTATATTTGAGAGATGTTGCAATATTGAGCAGGGAAGTCTCTGTCATAGGAGGGAAATGATTTGGACCATAAATGGTTGTTTACAAATAAAGGCAGCTTATTCATCTGTTTTCCGTTTATGTTGCTAATTATCAGACCTAAATGAGTGTTTTCATTTAGACATTTCCTGATTCTCAAAGTCTCCTTCAGGCAGATTTTGAATACCAGGGGATTTATTTTTCACCAACCATCACAAGCAAATATTTAGCCTAATTTCCCCAAAGTTATTATTGCATTGTGATTCCTGCCGCCTTATCTTTCCCTAATCTCATGGAATGAACATAAAAATAAGGACATTTTAAATCCAATGGAACAAACACTGGATATTTTCATGTGCTAAACCTGAGCTAGTCATTCAGAGTGCAAAAAAATGAATACAATTCCTGGTCTATCTGGAGAGGAAAGGAAAACAGAAGATACACAAGTGTTGGCCTCTATTCTCCATAAAGTCAAAGCAGTTGTTAAGAGTAGAGGGTAATAGGGAAGAAAGGAAGATTCAAGGGAAAGGACATAAAGAAAGGAGCAAAATTTGGGATTTGCCATTAAAACAAGGGCAAGCATTAACTGAGTATTCTGTGCCAGGCAAGGGATACATTGCTTCAATATACATTGTTATTTTAATCCTTAAAATAATCTTTTGATGTAGGTACCACTGTTCTCATTTTAGAGACTAAGTAATGGAAAATCAGGGAGGTTAAATGACTTACCCACAGTCATACAGACTAGTAACTTGTAGAATCAGGATACAACCTGCTATTTATAAAAGTAATTGACTAGAAAGAAGCAAAAAATTGCTGAATGGCAGTAAGTGCCATGTTCGATTTAACATCTATGGACTTAGAGTAATACAAACTTGATTTTTTTCCCCAGCAAGGCTTGGCAACTCAAGAAAAAGAATGCAGAAGGCTAACTGTTGAAGTCATCTAGGATCGGCTGAGGATTGACCTGGTTGTGGTGGGTGAACCATAGTCGTGGCAAAGGACCTGAATGTGCTGAAGAGTCCTGTGGAAATGGATATTAGGTTAAAAAGGGGAGAGGCGCCTGGCTAACTCAGTAATAGAGCAGATGACTCTTGATCTCTGGGTCGTGAGTACAAGCCCTACACCGAGTGCAGAGATTACTTTTTTTTTTTTTTAATGTGTAGTGTTAATGACATTAACATTTTTTCCTCTTTTCTTTCTTTTGCAGGGTGCAGAGGGAGAGAGAGAATTTCAAGCAGGTTCCATGCCCAGCACAGGGCCTAACACAGGGCTCAGTCCTACAACCCTGAGATCATGACCTGAGCCGAAATCAAGAGCTTGATACACAACTGACTAAGCCACTTGGAAAAACATTTTTAAAAAGAAGTTCAAGATTTGATCACTGGAAATTACAGCATATCATTGAAATAAGTTAAGACCTAAATGAAAGGGAAGACATCCCATATTCATGGATTGGAAGATTTAAAATTGTTAGATAGAAATTCTCTAGCAATTGATCTATAGGGTCAATGAAATCCCTAACATAATCCCAGCTGCCTTTTATTTTTGCAGAAATTAATAAGATGATCATATGAAAATTCTAAGAACTCAGAATAACCAAAACATTATAAAAGAAGTACAACATTGGTGGACCCACACTTCCCAATTTTAAAACTTACCACAAAGCCATAGTAATCAAAACTGTATGGCACTTGCATTGGAATAGACATATAAATCAATAGAAAAGAGAGTCTAGAAATAAATCCATACATTTATGGCCAATTTATTTTTGATGAGTGCCATGACAGTTCAATGTAAAAGAATAAACTTTTCAATAAATCTTGCTAAAAGAATTATCTATTCACGCACAAAAGAATGAATTTAGACCACTACTTCACATCACATCAAAAATAACTCAAAACAGATCAAAGACCTCCATGTCAGAGCTAAAACTATAAAACTCTTACTAGATTAGGCAATGATTTCTTAGCTACAACACTAAAAGATCAAACATCACAAGAAAAAAACATGTAAATTATATTTCATAAAAATTTAAGACATATGTGCTTTAAAAGACACTAGCAAGAAAGTGAAAAAAACCACAGAATGGGAGAAAACATTTGTGAATCATATACCTGATAAGAGACTTATATCCAGGATATGTAAACCACTCTCATAACTCAACAAATAACCCAAATGAAAAATGGACTAAGGACTTAAACAGACATTTCTCTAAAGATAACAAACAGGCCAAAAGCACATGGAAATATGCTCAATGTCATTAGCCATCAGGAAATGCAAATAAAAACCATAAGGAGATACCACTTCACATCTAATAGGATGGCTATAATAAAAAAACATAGGGGCACCTGGGTGGCTGAGTGGGTTAAAGCCTCTGCCTTTGGCTCAGGTCATGATCCCAGAGTCCTGGGATCGAGCCCCGCATCGGGCTCTCTGCTCTGCGGGGAGCCTGCTTCCTCCTCTCTCTCTCTCTCTGCCTGCCTCTCTGCCTACTTGTGATCTCTGTCTGTCAAATAAATAAATAAAATCTTTAAAAAAAAAAACATACACAATAACAAGTGAAGATACAGAAAAATTAGAACACTTGCATATTGCTGGTAGGATTGTAAAATGGTGTAGCCACTTTAGAAAATAATTTGGCAGTTCTTTGAGAATTTAATTATATGACCCAGCAATTCTACTCCTAGGTATATGACAAGAAAATTTAAAATATATGTTCACACAAAAAACTTCTGCATATAATGTTTATAGCAGATTTATTCATAATAGCTCAAAGGTGTAAATCATCCAAAATCCATCAACTGACAAATGGATAAACAAAATGTGGTTTTACACACAATAGACTATCATTTGGCCATAAAAAGAGATGAAGTACTAGTACATGCCTCAACGTGGATGAACCTTTGAACATTATGCTCAGTGAGATAGAGAGCATCTTTTAGGGAAATGAAAATGCTTTAGAATTAATGGTGATGTTTGTATAACTCCCTGAGTATATTAAAATCCACTGAATTATACATAATTTATTGCAGGTAAATTTAATGTTCTTTGAATCATATATCAATTTTACAACTGAAGAACTCTGTGGAAAGATGAAATATAAAGGTCGTTTTATTTGGAACAGGAAAACTCCTAAATTAACCCATAAATTCCATACAGATCCAATCAAAATCTTTTTTTTTTTTAAAGATTTTATTTATTTATTTGACAGAGAGAGATCACAAGTATGCAGAGAGGCAGGCAGAGAGAGAGAGGGAAGCAGGCTCCCTGCTGAGCAGGGAGCCCGATGCGGGGCTTGATCCCAGGACCCCGAGATCATGACCTGAGCCGAAGGCAGAGGCTTAACCCACTGAGCCACCCAGGCGCCCCTATCCAATCAAAATCTTAATGGAACTTTTTTCACCTGACAAAATGATTATACATTTCTTGAGAAAATAAACATGAAAGAATTCAACTTTAGAAATATGGAAAATAGTGTAAAACGTAAGCCAGTTGACATTGACTTAGTGCTTCTAGATATTATTTCTATGTGCTAAAATACTACAATGCCTAAAAGCATATGCAGTGAGAAAATTTCAATCTTTAATTATTAAAATAATGCAAATATATTACTTTTATAATAATAAAATAAAAAATTAAGCAAAAAAGGCAAATTAAAAAATAAATAACCTATGCTTATCCTTCTCCAGTGTTAGTTTATTCTATTTTGGGATAAAAATCTCTTTGATATATCTTCATATGCTTGATTTTAAGTTGCTTTTTCAGCCTTGTTGATTTTCTCTGAATATAGATTAATTTATGAATAACCTCCCTAGAATTTGGCACCTAACCCAAATACATTTAATGTGGACTGACTGGCACACAATAAATGCTTATTTTCTTGGTTATTCTGGTTACTTCATTTACATGAATGTATCCTAAAATCATATTAGCCCTTTGGGGCAGTTAATGCACAAAGCTTACTGATAACTGAGTCAAAGACTAGTGCCTAAAGCTCCGAGACTTGTTCATAATCAGTGCTGCTAAGTCAAAACTATCTTTATTATCTCATCCCTCATGCAGTGGTATTGGAATAAAGCATAAAATGTTACCTTAATTCCATCAAACTTCATCTTGATCTATTGTTCCAGTTCTTAATATTTGACGCAATTTTTTAAGGTATTCATGAACTCCACCAGCTCTGTGATATCTGAAAATTTGTAAGGAACAATCCTTAGGTCATCATCAAAGTCACTGATGAAAAGAATTACCAGGACATCTTGGGGCACAGAGGTTATACATAATGTGAAACCTCCTTATGCATTAATTAATTCCCATCATGTTTCTAGCATCTAGCCCATAGGCACTCAGACCTTAGTACCTAAGAGTCAGCTGGGTAGCTTACAAATTCTCTGGACTCACCTGTAGGGATTCTGATTCAATAGGTCTAATATCCACAGAACTACTTTTAGGTTTACCAAAGACTACATTTCTCTTTTCTGATTATTAGCATATTGGACAGGTCATGTCATACATGTCGCTGAAGGCAAGATGCAGTGACCTCACCCTCCAGCCTGGCTCCATGTTAAAGAAGACAATGAAGTTAAGGTGCAAGAAAGTCCATGTTGCTTTCTTGTGAACAATGCTGCCTATGCATTCACAGAGCCTTTTCTAATAATCAGTCCTAAAGGTTTACTTTCATACATATTCATTCAATTACCAAATATCTGGAGGGTGGCTAATATACACCAGATATTATGCTATCTGTAATCCCACTGGTGGTAAGAGCTTTTCATTGTATTCATGTTCACACTGTCTTATAACTCTCCATGGTACTTAGCTTGACAAGATAAACTAAATATAATTGCATTATTTTATGTTTTTATTATCTTCAATAATGAAAGTGAAGACTCTTTTATATTTTTCTTAGCCATTACAAATATTCCATTGATTTCCATGTATGAATTGCCATGTTTATATTTTCTAATAAACTTATAAGTTATCACTCTTATTTTTAATCCATTATATGAGTTCCAAATAGTTTTCTCATTGTTTCTTTATTCCCATTTTTTTCTTGTCCTTTAGCCTTTTTTATGATTTTTCTCTTTTATAGCAAATATGTTTTTATATCTTATAGAAAGCCAATACTCTTTCATTGTGATTTCTTCCATTGTTTGAAACCATGCTTCAAACATCTTCCTCCAAGTTTATGTAAATATTCAATTATATTATTTTAGAATATAATCTTTCATATTTTTATAGGTTTAAATTTTAGATATCTTTTTATCAGTTATATATTCCCATTGATTTTTAAAAATGTCAACCTTCAAAAATCTGATAAGGATATTATAGCAGTATTGCTTAAATACCAAAAGTTGAGGAACTGCCTAAATGTATTAGAAGATGAAATTAGTTGATTACATAGAACATCCATAAGATAGAACCTTGTGCCAAGTGAGATTTTGGTCAAAAAGGATATTTTCTGATATGACAATATTCATAATTTCATGTTAAGCAAAACAAAGCAGGACTAAACATAAACACACACACATTTATGAGGTCTGGAGCTAAAACTATACACTAAGTTGAAATCTAATAACTTTGAGCTAAATAGGAAAATATGGTAAAGTATAAACTATTTGGTTTTAGATGACCTGCAAAATATTTGGAAGTTATTTAGAAATTTTTGTTTTCAAATACAACTGTGCTGCCATTGTGAATCACTGACACTCAAACCAAGTCAGCAATAAACTTTCTGTAAATGAGCATAAATTTAGCTAGTTCTATATGGTCATACACTAATATAAACATACTGTCGCATTTTACTGATATGGAGTCAGCATGCTTCTCCACTTAAGTTCATTCCCACACTTAAATGATTTTTTTTGAAGATTTTATTTTATTAGAGAGAGAGAGAGAGAGAGAAAGAACATGAGCAAGGGGAAGGGTAGAAGGAGAAGGAGAGAGAGAGAAAAATCTCAAGTAGGCTTCCTGCTGTGCTCTGAACTAGATTAGAGGCTTGATCCCAGGACCCTGAGATCATGACCTGAGCCAAAACCAAGAGTCAGATGGACATGTAACTGACTAAGCCACCACCCAGGCACCCCTAAATTATGTCTTAATGTCAATTAAAAACACAATTCTGGCATAAAGTTTTCAACAACATGTGTCAGGGGTCCCCAAGACCACCCCCAGGTTTGATGATCTGCTGGGAGGATTCCAAGACTCAAGAGAAAGCCATACTCATGGCTCTGACTTATTACATCAAAAATATCAAAGCAAAATCAAAGCAAAGGCCAGTGGAAATCATGAAAGCTTCCAAGAGTGTTCTCCCAGTGGAGTCACAGAGGAAACACTTAATTCCCCAGCAACGCACTGTGACAACACATGTAAAATGTTGTCTACCAACCAAGTTCATTAGAAACTCAGCCCCCAGGGTTTTTGCTGGGGGCTGGTCACACAGGCACCCTCTGCCTAGCATGTTCCAAAATTCCAGATTCCCAAAAGGAAAGCCAGTATTCAGCAGAAACCACATTGTGCAAAAGGTCTAGGCCCAGTGAGCCACGCTTATCAGTTCTGCAAATGATAGAAACCTTCCAGAAATCCAGGTTTCCAGATGCCAGTCAAAGGCCACCTTGCAAACAGGCATTTCCAAGGATAGAAGTTTCTAGTCTGCTGCTTTAACTCTTTTCTGCACACACGTTACAAGTTCTCAAGTCACCAGATGTGGCAATCACATACACACACGTGTTAGTCTCATCCATGTCCAAATAAAGTTAAAGAAAAGTGAATGAAGTTTACCTAAAATTCACTTTTACTGGGTCCACAAATAAATTATTTCAGAAGCAACCAATTCAGAGGGATCAGAAATTAAAATATTACAATGTTTTTTTCTTGAGTTGTAAAATTAATGCACATTCATTATAGAAAATGTAGAACACTCAGAAAAATATGAAAGAAGTAAGATTCATGGAAGCCCTCAAATGTAGATTTTACCATTGCTAACTTTTTCTATTCATGGATATCTATTAACCTATTAACCTATTAACTATTAAATTTTAACTTTAGTTACTTTCATTTTTCTATGCCATTAAAAATTACCAATGAACATTTTTCATAATGAAAAGTATTCTATTCCTGGTAGTAATATAATTTTTAAAGTCTTCTCCTTTCAGTTGGATAGATAGGTTGTTTCCTGTCATTAATATTTCTTTAAGCCCTCATAAAACTTTTCAGTGGCTTCCTATTGCTCTTGGAATAAAGGTCAAAATCTTTAATACGGTCAACAAGGCCCCACGTGACCCGGGGTTTCCTTCCCTCTGTGGCTCCAGTTCATTCTTTCTGATTCTCTCTCTGCCCTCAATCACTATGACCTTCCTGGAATTCCTCAACTGTGCCACTGTCTCCCACTTCATGGTTTACCCATGTGTAGGTTGCCTGTACCTTATATACTGCAATCAGCACAGTTTTAATTAGTCATGTCACTAAGTATGCATATTTTTAAAATATAAATCTTCCATAACAAGGCAGTAATCTCCTTGGAGGTGGAGGATATATCTGTCTTGTTCACTGATGTATTCCCTCCCAGGGCTAGATGTTAACCCTGGAATACAGACATGCAAAATAATTGTAGAACTAGAGGAGATGCGTTCATAATAGGATTCTATCTTTAAGCCAACCAGTTACCCAGCATTGTGAGTAGAGTTTTGTTTAAATGTTGCAGTCCGATCTCAGCTAACTCTGCGTACTAATTGATGGGCCTATGTCCCCATTTGGGTTACAGCTCTATAGGGTGAGCTGCAGTGGCCTTAGAAAGCCAGTTTGGAAATAATAAGAAGGTATTATCCAAAGATTAGAGATGCAGGCCAGAAGGAGGTCACTGGCCCAAGGGTGCAGTGAAGTCTAGGACTGATGTGGGAAATACTCGGGTATTCTCGAGGGAGTCTCAGAGCCCTTGGGGAGGGGAAAGTGGGAAAAGCCTAACTTTGCTGCAGTCAAACATAATGAGAGCTCAGATCCTTTCATTCAGAATCAGGGGGAAGCGCTAGTTCTGACAACCTTGGAGGTCAGCAACCTCTGGGTTTTAAACCAATAAATTCACTTAATAGGCAGTCAGTGAGACAGGAACTGCTTTTCCAGATGCTTCTGTGTCTTCCTGCTACACAGCACTATGCTTACTGTTCTAAAGTTTTATTTCAAAATACACAATATTAATTTTGGGTTTTGTAGATGAATGTAAAATAAATGTGGCACCTTTGTATTTGGTACATGAATAAAGAGCCACAAACTTATTTGTGTAATTAGACCCAGAAATTTTACTTAATGAAAACATATTAAAATAATAAATCAGAAATATGAGGGAAGGCACAAAAAGGTGTTAAAAAACAAAATAAACTTCTGGTTTACAAAAATGCCTTAAAACTTTGGGATGAAAAACAAAAAATCTTGATTCATTAATAGAACACTGATTAATAATGATAAGGAGACAGATATATTATTGATATCACCAACAAGGGTATAAAAATTTTGGAATCACATATAAAATTAGATAAGTAAAATAGGCAGCAGCCTGAGTGCAAAATGGCAAATAATAGGTTAAGCAATGCAAAGATTTTCAATACTTAAAATATTGAGTTGCAAAAGGACACGGTGTATCCACTGCAAAATTGGGTCCCTGTCTTCGACTCCTGGTAGAATGGAGAGGTAGCCAGCCCTGGCACAGGCCGCGGAGCCCATCAGACGATCTTCACTAGCTAGCTTGCTTTCTTTACCCTTCACTATCTGTGCTTACATACATTGAGGGAAAGGTATGCACGTTCCTAAGCAAACAGTAATAGCCTTTAGTGTAACCTCCATTCATACTTGTACATAACTGCCAACGCATGGAGATAATATGTACACAAAAGCATCCAGAGGCACGTGGGTGGTTCAGTTGGTTAAACGTCTGCCTCTGGCTCAGGTCCCGATCTCAGGGTCCTGAGATGGCCCCACGTGGGGCTCCCTGCTCAGTGGGAAACCTGCTTCTTCTCCTTCTCCTTCTGCCCCACCCCCTGCTCATGCTTTCACTTTCTCTCTCTCTTAAATAAATAAAACCTTTAAAAAAAAAAAAAGACATCCATCACAGTGTTATTTATACCAGTAAAAAATGGACACAACCTAAAATGACTAAGAATTAGAAAATCATTAAACATCTCATCATAAGTGAGCTCACTGAAATACTCTGGAACCCTCCGAAAATATTTTCTTTCTTTTTTTTTTTTTTAAAGATTTTATTCATTTGAGAGAGAGAGATCACAAGCAGGCAGAGAGGCAGGCAGAGAGAGAGAGAGGGGAAGCAGGCTACCCGCTATGCAGAGAGCCCGACGCGGGGCTCGATCCCAGGATGCTGAGACCACGACCTGAGCCAAAGGCAGAGGCTTAACCCACTGAGCCACCCAGGCACCCCGTGAATTGATTACCAAAACTAAGATAATTAACACACATATCTCCTCACACAGTTAACACGTGTGCGCGCATGAGTGCATGTGTGTCTACTTTCAGCAGATTTCAAGTGTACAGTACCACACGATTATGTAAGGTCACCATGCTGTACATTCGCTCCTCAGAACATTATCTAATAGTTTATCTGAAACTTTATCTGAAAGTTTATACCTTTTGATTTACATCTCCTCATTTTCACCCACCCACAGCCCCTAGCAACCACTCTATTGTTTGTTTCTATGAAATTGCCTTTTTTTTTTAGATGCCACATATGAGTGATACTATATAGTTTTGTCTTTATGCGGCTTACTTCACTTAGCATAACATCCTTCAGTTTCATCCATGTTGTCATGAATGGCAGGATTATCCTGATGGATAATACTCCATTATACAGATACACAACATTTTCTTTCTCTGTCTCCCGAAGGACACATAGGCTGTTTCCATATCACAACTATGCTGAATAATACTATAATGAATATGAGAGTGCAGATATCTCTCCAAGACAGTGATTTTGTTTCCTTCAGATATATAGCCAGGAGTGGGATGGCTGGTCGTATGGTAGATCATGTGGTAGAATGGAAGTTCTATTTTTAACTTTTTGTGGAACCTCTACGGTGTTTTCCATAATGACTATAACCAATTTCCATTCCCACCAATAGCATATAAGGATTTCCTTTTCTCCATATCTTCGCCAACATTTGTTATCTCTTGGCCTTTTCATAATAACCATCCTAACTGATGTGCGGTGATAGCTCCTGGAACCACATACATTTTTATTTCCAGGTGAATATAACCCTTTGAGAGAAATAAGGAGCCTGCCTGTCCCTGTGAGGTCAAGCTTAATACTGAATTATGCTAAGCGATCAGATCACCCCCTCTGCCAATGGCAGGAAATAGAAAAGTTGAGAGACTACATCTGGAGTTTCACCAGTTCATGACAACCACAGACCATTACGAAGCCTCCTGTAGGAAAAAAAAGAGTAGAGCTTATTCTGCCCTCCCCAGACTCCAGGCCATCCCTGCCACTGTCCAGAGCCTACCATCCGCGAGTTTAAAAGTCTACATTTTGTTCCTCTCTTTTCAGTCTTTTCAGTCAAGTATTCTGTAGCAAATGCATAAGAGTTAAGATCTCATGTGTGTCTCCTAGCTAGTAATTAACACGACATAAACAGAATTGCCATACGTTTATTCAGCGTGTATTTCCCTTTCACTTCAGGCCTAGAGGCATCTGAGGACTCATACAGATAATTTCACACTACAGGTCGCTAAACATCTGTACGCCTCTGAACAGATGTTATTTAGGGATGTGTGTGTCCTTTACTTAAAGGAGAAACTGACTGAATGATGGTTGGGAGGACCTGAGGCCCCTCTGCACAGTCCTAGAAACAGAATCTCACTGGCTGTGACTAGAGCTTGCTTTCTAAAAAGCCAATTCCTCCCACCCCAAGAGTCTACCTAGGTAAAACACTCTTCAACCACCTAGAGAACTCTCCCCAAGAGTAGCTGTGCTAAATACAATTTTCTCCATATAGTTACATCTACAGTAATGTTTCGGTAGCCCTATGACGAGAGACTCAGGCACCTATCTTGTTAGCTCACCTGTTTCCCAAAATAGGAAATCAGCTCCATGATGAAAAATCAGAGTACTGATGTTGGGGAGAGGGAGGGGAGCTGCGGAGCAGGGGCAGGGAGTATCTAGGAAGAAGGACAAGAGAACTTTCTAAGATGAAGGAAATAGGAGTTTGGGCCACGCAAGTATATGCATTTGTGAAAACTCAAAAAATTAATACCCAAGACTTGTGCATTTCACAGTGTGTCAGTTTTACATTAAAAAGTGTAAATTAGGGGCGTCTGGGTGACTCAGTGAGTTAAAGCTTCTCCCCTTCGGCTCAGGTCATGATCCCAGGGTCCTGGGATTGAGTCCCACATGGGGCTATCTGGTCAGCAAGGAGCCTGTTTCCTCCTCTCTCTCTGCCTGCCTCTCTGCCTACTTGTGATCTCTTGTCTGTCAAATAAATAAATAAATAAATAAATAAATAATCTTTTTTAAAAAGTGTAAATTAATAGTTTTAATGACATACATAATACAATATACAGATATCAGTATACTGAAGTCTACAATTTACCTTGAATTATATCATCAAAATAATATGGATTAGGGGCACCTGGGTGGCTCAGATTATTAAGCATCTGCCTTTGGCTCAGGTCATAATCCCGGGGTCCTGAGATCAAGCCTGGTGTTGGGCTCCCTGCTCAACAGGGAGCCTGCTTCTCCCTCTCCCTTTCCCCTCCCCCAACTTCTGCCATTCTTTTCTCTTTCTCTCCCTCTCTCTCAAATAAATAAAAATCTTAAAAAAAAAATAAGATGGATTAACAGATGTTTAGAGGAATGGTTATATAGATATATGACAAAGCAAATAAAGTAAAATTTTCATTATAGAATGTAGATAGTGGACATAGGGTTGTTCACTGTAAAGTTTGTTCAACTTGGCTGTACGTTTAAAATTTTTCATAATAAAATGCTGGAGGGAAAAAAAATCAATTCACATTCTCCATCCCAGCTATAAATAAAATACGAAGTAAGTACATTACTTTGTTGTATCTGCCTTCAATAACCCCCTTTGCTCATGATCATTTGGGGAATGTTTTGGGATTACGGCTCCATTCTTCTCTCAAAAATAGACTTGCCTATATTGATTCAGTATAGTGCTAGTACTGTGAACATCACAAGGCTCAGCCTGAATTACTTTACCTCACCTAGAATATTCGAAGATCAGTATTAGATCACATTGGTCGTGATCACCATATGCTGACTAACTTAAACAGGGAATTTATTGGAAGGATATAGGGAAGCTCACAGGATTGACGGAAGGCTTGGAAACCAGGCATGGAACATGCAGAAACCAGACTGCTCCAAAGAGTTTAGGTAACAGCAATAATAATACCATTGCCCTCCAGGAACTGGTGCCATAAGGAATTAATTCCAATAACTAACAGCCTTTCATCATTCTGCTCCTAATTCACTTTAGGCAGAGAACTTCCAGCTAGCCTTCCTTGACCATCAGACTGTCTTTAAAGGCAAATTTTAAAGAAAATCCAGGTCCTATTTCCAAAAGAAACTGGAACAGATGCTGAATAACCAAAAAACAAGACCAAAAAAGCTAAACAAAACAAAGATTAAAGCATACTTACATTCCTCTGTCACCCTTACCAGACACTGAGACTGGATTATTTACTCAAACACCACTGCTTTTCACTTCCATCTCTTTCTCTTGTTTGGTCGCTCCAACTCTGGGGCCATCTTGTTATCTCCACCAAAATTTCCTAGGTTCTATTTTTGCTCCCCTTCTCAGCCCAGATTCCATAATTTCATAAAAAAGCATCACCTCTCTATACCCATCACTTCCACTGCTGGCTAAGGATTTAAGACTGCTCCAGGTCCCAGTAGCGTATCTAAACCTAGATGAGCTTGTATACGTGGGTCTACTTAGTGATTAGGAAGCTCTTCTCCAGATATTTGAGAAGATGGGAACTTGGTCCTACTTGATCGTCCAACACAATATATTGGAATTTAAGGAAGCTCAAGGAACTAACGGGACCTGCCCGAGTTCTACTCTTTCTAGAACAGGAATGCTCTGAGTTGACTGCTTCTTAGGAGAACTACTACCTAGACACAGGAGACTAATGAAAGTCTGCAGAGCAGACTAAGCCATTTTAAGCAACTGGGTTTGAAATAACTAACAATTTCAGCAAAAATCTGTGAGTAGGGAATGGAGACTTGGCCCCGGAGCTGCACATTTGGGCCGTGTTTATGTGAGTCAGGAGAAAATCTGGCTCTGAAGCTGACACACTAGCACGATTGTGGCTGGTGTCTCGCAGAGTAATTTGGAGTGCATCCAGCCAGGACTGGCCCTCCAATGTGGGAGGCGGGAGGCCAGCTGGAATTATTTTCCAAGGGTACATACCCCTGGATTTTCAGGGTGTCCTCACACCACTGGCTCCATTGTGAAAGAGCACACCCAATGTCAGATAACAACCTGGGGGGTTCCCATCACCACTTGATTTTCCAAGTTCTGACTTCATTTTCTCCAAGGCATTTTCTCCTCATTTTTCTGGTTACAAGGGACTGCAGCTGCTTTATTTGGCTATGCTTGTCCTTAAAAATGGCATATTAACTGATTTAAGAGTTTATAGCTGCCTATTCATATTCAGAAAATTTTAATTCTAGTTCTGGCTTCATAAGTTATTGATTGTCTGAGTTTGGAAAAACCAATCTTCTCTAAATTGTAGTTTGTTTGTCTAAACAAAACAAAACAAAACTGTCCTATGTACTTTAGATTATTATGAGGATGAAGGGTCATAACTTTTTATCATTCCACAATGGGTTTCCTAGGTGTGTCTGATAAAACTACATAGGTTCTTTATATATTAAATATATGAATCATATAGCAAATTTTTAAGTCTGGTATTTGCCTTTAATTATCTTTAGGTTGCTTTTAAAACACAAAATAAAATCAAGCACAATGATTATGGAAAGAATAGTGTTATAGTTTTTAAACAGACACTCAAAAAAATTAAAAATTACTCATAACTTCACTCACTAATGCGCATTTTGGGATATATACTTCCATCTTCACTATGCATGTATTTGCATTTGAAGGCATTTGTGAAGACAAACTTATTTTTTTTAAGATTTTATTTATTTATTTGACAGAGAGAGAGAGATTACAAGTAGGCAGAGAGGCAGGCAGAGAACGGGGGAAGCACGCTCCCCGCTGAGCAGAAAGCCCGATGCAGGGCTTGATCCCAAGACCCTGGGATCATGACCTGAGCTGAAGGCATAGGCTTAACCCACTGAGCCAACCAGCAGCCCCAAAACATACATATTTTATAACAAAATTAGGACCAGAGATATATAGTTTGGTAAATTCCATTTTTATTTCACAATATATTGCATATATGGATATGTGAGATGATTTGCAAAATACAAAATATCTTGCAAACACTCCTCATCACTGTCATTATAATACTTTGTACTACTAACCCACCAAAACTTATTTTTTTCCAGGATAATGATTAATTTTAAGATTTTATTTCTGGAGCACCTGAGTGATTCAGTTAAGATAGCAACTTTAGACTTCAGCTCAGGTCATAATGTCAGGGTCCTGGAATCCAGCCCCACATCAGGCTCCATGTTCAGTGGGGAGTCTGCTTGAGATCTCTCTCTCCCTTTCTCCCTGTTCCTCCCCCTGCTCATTCTATCTCTTTCAAATAAATAAGTCTTTAAAAAAAAATACTGAGGATGTTACAGATTTCATGGTCTAATTTAGGGATATAACCTATCATTTGACTGTCACAAAACCGTCTTCCCCCTTTACCTGGGTAGAAAATTAAACCATTAAAATTTTTCCTAGTATTAGCAGAAAAATGGAAATACATGATGAGAAATCTCACAAAAGAGAGAGTACAATAATCCTTGTTTCCAATAATAATAAATGTTCAACCTTCCTATTAATTAAGGATATGGTTACAGCAATAATATATAAACATTTTCACCAATTACATTATTTAAAAAAAAAACAGAAGAGACTATTGATGGCAGCTGTCCATTAAAATAAGCAATACTGGTGGAGAAAGTGCTACAGCTTTTAGAAAGTAACATAGTATGTCACAGGATAATTTAAAAACTGATAGTAATTTATCAATAGTCACAGTTCTAGAATTCCCTTCTAACAAAAAAGGTGATTACAGTAGACTCTTTATCACAGATTTGGCTGTTACACTTTTATCTATGTTAGTGAAAAATAATAATACAAATATCTGAGAACAGGAGACTAAGAGACTCTTAGTACACCCATTCAGTGTAATACAAGGCCATTGGAATATGATTAAACTAACTTCCTAATAACATTTGTAAATACTTGTGTTATATTAGCATGACAAATTCAAAGAACACTTCATAGGCTGAATGTTATTTGTGTTTTTCATGCTTTTGGAGACATCTATTCCAATCTTGTTTTTGTCTTTCACCAGCATAAGTGGATTCTCTTCCCTCTTCCTCCACTTATTTGCCTCCTGACTGGATCACCTCAGACCCACTGAGGTACTCCACCTTCTCACATGGCTCCAGGCCTCTGGCCATAAGAGGACACCAGATCCAGCCTGAAGTTTTATTCTACTCAGGTATATTACCCTGAAAGCCTTCCTAGCAGCCTCCACATTCTTTTCATTTCTTCCCTGACCTATAACCTCTCCGTTGAAGTAAACACACATCTTGGGAAATAACACATCCTTTTTCTTCTTTCCTTTAGTTTGTACAATGGTTAGGTTGCTGCCATGAGTGAAAAAAAGAGGACAGTTGATGGGGGCTAGGAATTTGAGAAAGAGAGAGATGTGTACTTGGCCCCTTTACCAAAAAATTCATATGTATGCAGTAGTGAAGGAGGCTGTCTTTCTGCCCAGGGAAACTTCCATCTCTCAGAGGTAAGGCCAGAGAGCGGGAGTGAGTTCAAATCTCCTTCTGCTTTATTTTCCCACCTGCCATGCACTGTGGCATTAGTAGGGGAGCATATAGGTCATGGTCTTTTAGTTTCAACAGTTTCTGTGTCACAGCAGCAGATGGAATTGCCTTCTGTACTCTAGAATGTGGTCTCCTACTATCTCTATTTTCTAGGGCCTTTATTCATTTAGTTCATTTGGTTTTAGGGTCTTTAGTTATGTAGTTTTATATACCAGTCATAGCCTAATGGATCACTGGGAAAGAGTATATCATACACTGAGCTTTAAAACCAAATTTGGTAGCACAAAATCTAAGTAGGGATTGTTAAAAAGTTGTCATTACCAAGAGTGTTTAAAATACCTTGATCACAGATTACTGTTTTCAATTAGTTAGCTTAGAATATCTAGTTGTAGATTTTTAATATTTCTATATTCGTATAATGTCATAAATAACTTATTTACATATATTTTAATAAAAACTTATTTGGGGTTCTGCTGCCCTCACATCCGTTTCAAAATTTGTCTTCCTTTCCCTAGATAATGATCCTAAGGAAAATGTTTAATTGAGACGATCTGAGAAACAGGTAATGTAAAAAGAGAAAAATAATTTTGTTTTATTTATGGACTTTAAAAAAATTTTTTTAAAAGATTTATTTCTTTACATTAGAAAGAGTGTATGAGCAAGGGGTGGGGCAGAGGGAGAAAGAGAGAGAGAAAGAAGCAGACTCCCCACTGAGCATGGAGCTTGACATGGGGGTTGACCTCAGGGACCCTGAGATCATGCCCCAAGCCAGAATCAAGAGTCAGATGCTCAACCGACTAAGCCACCCAAGTGCCTCTATTAATGGACTTTGAAAAATTATAGCATCAGGGGTGTCTGGATGGCTCAGTCGTTAAGTGTCTACCTTCAGCTCATGTCATGATCCCAGGGTCCTGGGATGGAGCCCCACATCAGGCTCCCTGCTAAGCAGGGAGCCTGCTTCTCTCTTTCCCTCTGCCTGCCACTCTGCCTACATGTGCTCTCTATCTCTCTGTCAAATAAATAAATAAAATCTTTTTTTTTTTAAATGATGGCATCAGATGAATTTTATTACACTGCTTCAGGAACAAAATGTCTATTGAAAATATCAGACTCATCATCCTCTGGATGGAGAGAAATGTAAATGTCAGCCAACAATATATTAATGAGATTTTAGGTCTATTTACTTACAGAAAGTCTAGGAGTTAGCACTGCATGCAAATCTCCAAGCCACAAAAACACTGCAGAAAGATGAAACGACAAAAGTGGCGTGCCAAAAGGTTTCAATTAAACGGAAAGCCATGAACGCAATTTAATTGGGATCTCCTTCCAGGGCCAGAAATGCGGCCTCCTGCTCTGTCAGGACCGCGCCTTGCTGTGGCTTCTGTGTGAACAACTACATGCTGAGGGTCTTGCAGTCACTCCTTACATCAAAGATGTAAGTCAAGCTTCTCCAGTGACTTTAAAGCAAGTTAAATAAACACACATCAGGGAAAAGAGAAAAAGCTGTGGTTGAGAAAAACAGAGAGAATTCAAAACAGCAAGAAGCAGCAGATATTACAGAGAACCACTTTGTTTCCCCTTCCCCATTTGGCAGGGTCAAGGATATGAACTCCCCAAGTTTCTCAGAACCGTAATGAACACAGCAATACCCTGTCCAGGTCCCTCTTCAAGAATGAATTCACTGCCTGGCTAAGAGAAGTGTGGTCAGCAGTGAGCCTCCAGCTGACAGAAACTTCAGGGTCAGTCTCCTCTACCTAGGACTTCTTCCTCCATGGCCATACCCACCTCAGGGCAGTCTGTATCCAACGACCTAGCAACCTGTGGGGGTGTAAAGGTTCAGGCATTAATATATGCAGTGTGATTCCAGGCGGCTCTAATGTATTAAGGCCACAATAAAATAAATAGAAAAGGAGGGTGAAGTTGAGAATAAAATAATACCAGGTGACAGAATTAGTATACAAAGCACATTCTATAAAGTCCTATACTCTTGCTAGTGGTGGGCTGCAAATTTGAGTTAAATAAGAAATGTGCTCCCTGGGGCACCTGGGTGGCTCAGTCAGTTAAGTGTCCAACTCTTAATTTCGGTTCAGGTCACGGTCTCAGGGTCATGAGATCGAGCCCCACATGGGGCTCCATGCTGGGTGTGGAGTCTGCATAAGATATTCTTTCTCCCCCCGCTTTCGTCCCCCACTCCTGTCCTCTGCTCATATTCTCTCAGAAAGGAAGAAAGGGAAAAAGAAAGGGAATGATGGAAGGAGGGAGGGAGGAAAGAAGAAATGTGCCCTCTGGTTCCAGGGAAAATGGCAGAATAGGAGAATCCTGAGCTCACTTCCTCCCATGGATACAACTAGATAACACTTACATCTGTATAAATAACCCAGAAAATGACCCAAAGACTGGAAGAACAAGCTCCACAACTAAATGTAGAGAAGAGACCACATCAGATTGGGTAGGGAGTGCAGAGACTCTGTGGGGAACTAAATAGACACATGGAACTGTCTGCAGGAGGCGGGGAGCCACTGGTTTGGAGAAGGGAGAGGAAAAGACTATCACACTGGGGACCCTACAAACAGAAGATGAATCCCCATAATATTTGGCAAAATCTAAAGGGACCAAATTTCATGAGTTCTTACAACCAATGAGACTTAAAACCTGGAACTTTAACAATCAGCAGGCTCAACTCTGGGAGAGAGAGTGTGATAGGAAGCCAAGTCCCCACCCTTAAGGAGACAGCACAACAAACAGCCAACAGAAATTCAGCATGGACATATCAGTTTGAAAAATGCCTGGAGCACATGGGAGGGGGAATTATTTACTTTCCCAGAAGGAAGGAGATCACTGGGAAACTCCTCCAGAAACAAAAGAGTTGGCAGGTGCCATTTCCATCTCTGCCCTCCCCCACCCCCCAGCAAAAACACAAGGCCACCTGCAGGGTGGAAACAGCAGGGCACCAGCATTCATACCTAACTTGCTTATGCAGTGTCCCACCCCCTCCAGCCAGCCAACCTCAATCCCAGCTTTGTGGGTCCCTTCCCTTAGAAGACCTAAACAAACCTTGCCAACACCAAGTCTCTCAACCACATACTTTGCAGGACCTCAGTCCTGGTGGCTGCCACCAGTCACCTACAGAGTATGTAAGAACCTTGTTAAAATGGCACACCTGTCCCCACACATTTTGTGGATGGGCCTGACCAGTCCAAGTCTCAGTGGCAGCGGCTGCAAGTCCCCTGTGGAAGAGGTAGTCCTCTTTGTGGTAGTACCTCCTTTGTGAGGTAGAGCTCACAAAACTTGCAGGCACTGAATGCCCCACCCACACATGCTTTGCAGATTGGTCTCCACTGCAATGTCTTGGCAGCAGCAGCATATCCCCTCTGGCAGAGGACCACTACCACCCATTAAAAGTTCATGCTCCACCCACTACTTTCAAGAACAGGAGACTTAGCTGACTTTCCTAACACAGAAACAAAGAGAGTTAGACAAAATGATGAGACAGAAGAACACGTACCAAATGACAGAACAGGACAAAATTATAGCAAGAGACCTAAGCAAAAATGGAGATAAGTAATATGCCTGATAGAAAATTTAAAGGAATGATCATAAGGATCTATAAAGAAATCCTCAAACCCAACACACACAAAACAGATAATCACATCAAAAAATGGGCAGAAGGCATGAACAGACACTTTTCCAAAGAAGACATACAAATGGCTAACAGACACATGAAATAATGTTCATCATCATCAGCCATCAGGGAGATTCAAACCAAAACCATGTTGAGATACCACCTTACACCAGCTAGAATGGTCAAAATTAACAAGACAGGAAACAAGTGTTGGAGAAGATGTGGAAAAAGGGGAACGCTCTTACACTGTTGGTGGGAATGCAAGTTGGTGCAGTCACTTTGGAAAACAGTATGAAGATTCCTTAAGAGATTAAAAACAGAGCTTCCCTATGACCCTGCAATTGCACTATTGGGTATTTACCCCAAAGATACAGATGTAGTGAAAAGAAGGGCCATCTGTACCCCAACGTTCATAACAGCAATGGCCATAGTCACCAAACTGTGGAAAGAACCAAGATGCCCTTCAACAGACGAATGGATAAAGAAGATATGGTCCATATATACAATGGACTATTGTGCCTCCATCAGAAAGAATGAATACCCAACTTTTGTATCAACATGGACAGGACTAGAATAGATTATGCTGAGTGAAATAAGTCAAGCAGAGAGAATCAATTATCATATGGTTTCACTTACTTGTGGAGCATAAGGAATAACACAGAGGACATTGGGAGATGGAGAGGAGAAGTGAGTTGGGGGAAATCGGAGGGGGAGATGAATCATGAGAGACTGTGGACTCTGAGAAACAAACTGAGGGTTTTGGAGGGGAGGGGTTGGGTGAGCCTGGTGGTGGGTATTACAGAAGGCACGTATTGCATGGAGCACTGGGTGTGGTGCATAAACAATGAATTTTGGAACACTGAAAAAAAATTAAATTAAAAAAATAAAGTAATGATCATAAAGATACTCAATGGACTTGAGAAAAGAGTGGAGGACATTAGTAAGACCCTTTACAAAGAGATAAAAAAGAACCAATCAGAGATGAAGAGCACAATAATTGAAATTAAAAATACATTAGATGGAATAAATAGCAGTCTAGAGGAAGCAGAAGAACAAATCAGCAAACTAAAGGATAGAATAATGGAAAGTAATCAAACTGAGCACGTGAGAGAAAAAAAGAATTATATAAAATGAGGGCAGACTTAGAGACCTCAGTGACCCCATCAACTGAAATAACATTCATATTATAGGGGTCATGGAAGAAGAAGAGAAAAGGGGGCAGAAAATTTCTTTGAAGAAATAATAGCTGAAAATTTTCCTAATCTGGGGAAGGAAACAAAAATTCAGATCCAGGAGGCACAGAGATAACCCAACAAAATTAACTCAAGAACACCCACAAAAAGACATATAATAATTAAAATGGCAAAAAGTAGTGATAGAGAATTCTAAAAGCAGCACAAGAAAAGAAAGCACTTACATACAAAGGAAACCCCATAAGGCTATTAGCAGACTTTTTAGCAGAAACATTACAGGCGGGAAGGGAGTGTCATGAAATATTCAAAGTGCTGAAAGGAAAAAAATCTGCAGCCAAGAACACTCTAGCAAGGCTATCATTCAGAAATGAAGGAAAGATAACAAGTTTCCCAGACAAATGAAAATTAAAAGACTTCATGACCACTAAACCAGTCCTATAAGAAATGTTAAAGGAGACTCTTTGAGTGGAAAAGAAAGACCACAAGTAAAAGTAAGGAAAGTAGGAAGCACAAAAGCAGTAAAAATAAGTGTCTCTATAAAAATCAGTCAAGGGACTCATAAGATAAAAGGATGTAAAGTATAACACCATATACCTCAAATGTGGGGAGAAGAGAAAAGAATGGGTTCAAACTTAGGTGACCATCAACTTAATATAGACGGTTATAGGCCTAAGATGTTCTATATAAACCAAATGGTAACCACAAATCAAAACCAGTAATAGATATGCAAAAAATAAAGAGAAAGGAATATAAGCATATCGCTAAAGAAAGCCAACTTATAGTGGGAGAAGGGAGAAAAAGAAGAAAGAACAGAGAAGATCTACAAAAACAACCACAAAACAAATAACAAAATGGCAAAAAAGATACATACTTATCAATAATTACTTTGAATTTAAATGGACTAAGTGCTCCAATCAAAAGACATAGGGTGACAGAATGGATTTTAAAAAAAGAAAACAAGACCCACCTATATGCTGCCTATAAGAGACTCATTTCAGACTTAAAGATACGTGCAGATTGAAAAACGAGGGAATGGAGAAATATTTACCATGCAAATGGATGCGAAAAGAAAGTCAGAACAGCAATATTTATATCAGGCAAAATAGACTTTAAAACAGAGTGTAATGAGAGACAAAGAAGGACATTATATAATCATTAAGAGGACATTCCAAAAAAAGACATAATAATTGTAAATATTTATGCACCCAACGTGGAAGTACCCAAATATATAAGACAGTTAATTACAGATATAAAGGAGCTAATCTATAAAAATATAATAATAGTAGGGGACTTTAACACTCCATTTACAACAACGGACAGGTCATCCAAACAGAAAATTGACAAGGAAACAAACAGTGGCTCTGAATGACACACTGGACCACAGGGATTTAACATATTTCAGACATTCCATCCCAAAACAACAGAATACACATTCTTTTCAAGTGTTCAGAATAGATCACATATTAGCCCACAAAACAAGTCTCAACAAATTCAAAAAGCTCGAAGTCATGCCATGCACATTCTGTGAATACAACACATGAAACTAGAACTCAATTACAAGAAAAACTTTTGAAAGACCACAGATACATGGGGTTAAATAACATGCTACTAAACAATTAATGGGCCAACCAAGAAATCAAAGTGGAAATAAATACATGGAGACAAATGGAAAAGAGAAAACAATGGTACAAAATCGTTGGGATGCAGCAAAAGCAGTCGTAAAAGTTTATAGCAATACAGGCCTACTTCAAGAAGCAAGAGAAATCTCCAAGAAATAACTAACCTTATACCTAAAGGAGCTAGAAAGAGAACAAACAAAATGTAAACCAACAGAAAAAAGGAAATAACAAAGATTAGAACAGAAATAAAACATATAAAATAAAAACTTTAATTTGTATTTATTTATTTGATGGAGAGAGATCACAAGTAGGCAGAGAGGCAGGCAGAGAGGGGGAGGGAGAAGCAAGCTCCCCGCTGAGCAGAGAACCTGATGCGGGGCTCGATCCCAGGACCCTGGGATCATGACCTGAGCTGATGACAGAGGCTTAACCCACGGAGCCACTCAGGTGTCCCAAAATAAAAACTTTAAAAAGGTAGAAAAATCAATGAAACCAGGAGCTGGTTCTTTGAAAAGATCAATGAATTTGATAAATATCTAGTCAGACTCATCAAAGAGAGAGAGGACATAAATAAACTAAATTAGAAATGAAAGAGGAGAAATAACAACCAACACCTCAAAAACACAAAGGATCTTAATAGAATACTATGAAAAAAATTATGCCAACAAATTCGACAATCTAGAAGAAATAGTTAAATTCCTAAAAACATATAACCTACCAAAACTGAAGCAGAAAGAAATAGAAAATTTAAACAGACCAATTACCAGCAAGGAAACTGAATCAGTAACCAAAAAATTCCCAACAAACAAAGTTCAGGACCAGATGGCTTCACAGGTGAATTCTACCAAACATTTAAAAAACTGTTAATACCTATTCTTCTCAAATTTTTCCATGAAACAGAAGAGGAAGGAAAGCTTCCAAATTCATTCTATGAGGCCAGCATTACTCTAATTCCAAAACCAGATAATCATCCCACAAAAAAGAGAACCACAGGCCAATATCTCTGATGAACATAGATTAAAAAAAAAAAAAATCCTCAACAAACTACTAGCAAACTGAATCCAAAATTACATAAAAAAAAAAAAAAAAAAATCAGGGGCGCCTGGGTGGCTCAGTGGGTTAAGCCTCTGCCTTCAGCTCTGTTCATGATCTCAGGGTCCTGGGATCAAGCCCCGCATTGGGCTCTCTGCTCAACAGGAAGTCTGCTTCCCCCTCTCTCTCTGCCTGCTGCTCTGCCACTTGTGATCTCTCTTTTTGTCAAATAAATAAATAAAATCTTAAAAAAAAAATCATTCACCACAATCAAGTGGGATTTATTCCATTGAGGCAAGGGTGGTTCAATATTCTCAAATCAATCAACATGATAAGTGACATCAGTTGAGAGAAAGGATAAAAACCATATGATCATTTCAATAGATTTAGAAAAAGTATTTGATAAAGTACAAATTCCATTCATGACAGAAACCATCACCAAAGTAGATTTAGAGAGAATATACCTCAACATAATAAAGGCCTTATGTGGAAAAACCCACAGCGAACATCATATACAATGGGAAAAACTAAAACCTTTTCTCCTAAGGTCAAGAACAAGACAAGGATTTCTACTCTCACCACTTTTATTCAGCATACTATTGAAAGTCCTAGTAATAAGACAAGAAAAAGGAAGAAAAGGTATCCAAATTATATATTATATATAATAAAGGAAAATTTCCACTATTCAGGATGACATGATACTATATATCGAAACCCCAAGTCATTCCACCAAAAAACTACTAGAACTGATAAAGGAATTTAGGAAGGATGTAGGATACAAAATCAATGTATAGAAATCTCTTGCATTTCTATACACTGTCAATGAAGCAGCAGAAAGAGAAGAAAACAATCTCACTTATAATTGCACCAAAAATAATTAAATACCTAGAAATAAACTTAACCAAGGAGGTGAAAGGCTTATACTCTGAAAACTATAAAACATCCATAAAAGAAATTGAAGATGACACAAACAACTGGAAACAAATTTAAAAAGATTGAAGTCGTGCCATACATCTTTTCCATGTTCATCGATCAGAAGAACAAATACTGTTAAAATGTCCATATTTACCCAAAGCAATCTACAAATTTAATGCAAACCCTATCAAAATACCACCAGCATTTTTCACAGAATGAGTACAAACAATCCTAAGATTTGAATGGAACCACAAAAGACCCCGAAGAGTCAAAGCGATCTCAAAAAAGAAAAGCAACACTGGAGGGATCACAACGCCAGGTTTCAAGCTATCTTACAAAGCTGTAGGAATCAAAACAGTATGGTACTGGCACAAAAACAGATACATGGATCAATAGAATGGAATAGAAAGCCCAGGAATAAACCCATGACTGTATGGTCAATTAATCTTCAAGAAAGGAGACAAGAATATGCTATGGGGAAAAGACAGCCTCTTCAACAAATGGTCTTGGGAAAACTGGACAGCGACATGCCAAAGAATGAAACTGGACCATTTCCTTATGCCAGACACAAAAATAAACTCAAAATGGATTACGGTGAGACCTGAAACATAAAAATCCTATAAGAGAGCTCAGGCAGTAATTTCTCTCATATTGGCCATAACAACATCTTTCTAGATATGTCTCCTGAGGCAAGGGGAACAAAAGCAAAAATAAACTATCGGGACTACATCAAAACAAGGAAGCTTCTGCACAGGAAAGGAGACAACCAACAAACTCAAAGACAACCTACTGAGTGGGAGAACATATTTTCAAATGACATATTCAGTAAAGTATTGGGACCCAAGAAATATAAAGAACTTAAACAATTCAAACACCAAAAAATCAAATAATCCAATAAAACAATAGGCAGAAGACATGAATGGACGTTTCTCCAAAGACGATGTACAGATGGCCAATAGACACATGAAAAGATGCTCAACATCGTTCATCATCAGGGAAATGCAGATTAAAAACTGCAACAAAACATTATTTTGCACGTGTCAGAACGGCTAAAATCAAAAACACTAGTGTTGGCGAGGATGTGGAAAAAAAGGAACCCTTGTGCACTACTGGGGGGGATGCAAACAGGTGTAATAACTGTGGAAGATGGTATGAAGGTTCCTCAAAACATTAAAAATAGAATTAACATATGACATAGAAATCACACTACTGGTTATTTACCCAAAGAATATGAAAATCCTAAATTGATGGGTATATGCACCCCAATGTTTATTACAACATTATTTACTACAGTCAAATTACAGAAGCAGCCCACATATCTACCAATAGATGAATGGATAAGAAGATGTGGTGTATACACACACACACACTAGAATATTCAGTCATTAAAAAGAATGAAATCCTGCCATTTCCAGCAACACGGATGGATCTAGAGAGTAACATACTAAGTGAAATCAGTCAGAGAAAGAAAAATAGCAGACTTCACTTACTTGTGGAATTTAAGAAATAAAGCAAATGAACAAAACGGGGGGAAAGAGAGAGAGACAAACCAAAACCAAAACCAAAGCCAAAACAACAACAACAACAAAAAAACCCAGACTCTTAACTGTGGAGACAAACTGATCGTTACCATAGAGAAGATGGAAAGGGAGGGGGTGAAACGGGCTAAGAGAATTAAGAGGACACTTATCATGAGGAACACTGAGTCATATAGAGACTTGTTGAATCACTATATTGTATACATGAAGCTAGTGTAACTGTTTGTTAACTATGCTGGAATTAAAATAAAATTTAAAAAAAAAAGAAATGTGCCCTCTCAATTAGTAATGAACGAATGAGTGAATGAAGGGTTAAATTTTAAAAATGTAAAGATTATAATAATTACTAAGGATTGTAAAAGGGCTTGAAAATATGAAAAGACAAATCATGAATTAGGGTGTAAAGAAAACCACGCAAATATTCTTCCCAAAATAACTCATAACTTTAATGCAATCCTAATGAAATTCTGAAGGGTTTTAGGAAACTGACAAAAAGGGGCACCTGGGTGGCTCAGTTGGTTAAGTGTCTGCCTTTGGCTCAGCTCACGAACCCATGGTCCTGGGATGGAGCCCCTTGTCTGGCTCCTTGCTCAGCGGGGAGCCTGCTTCTCCTTCTGCCCCTCCCCCCATCCATGCTCACTCTCACTTTCTTTCTCTATCTCTCTCTCTTAAATAAATAAAGACGATCTTTAAGAAACAAAAAGGAAATTGACAACAATTTTCTGAAGTTCACTGGAATGAAAAAACAAGACAGGAATTTTTTTTAAAATCCAGAATAAAAAGAGGAAAAATATAATGAAGTAATACTAACAGCCATGTGAGAGATGGGCAGAAAAAAAACCAGATGATAACAATCCCACAAACAATAAGAGACAGAAACAGACCCAACCATAACATTAGAATTTAGTACAAAAATCCATTTGTTGCTTCTCATGATCCTAAAATTGTGGTACGGCTCCAAGTAGACAGCGTATTTCCACCTTTCATTGTGTGAACTAAAACAGCTCAGCTTGGACTAGAAGTTTCAAGATGGTTTTCACCATGTGTCTGGGGGCTTCAGTTGGGGTGGCAGGATTGACTGAGACTGGCTGGACCTTCTCTCCTCTCCTCCTCCCCGTCTCTCCCTTCTTCTCTCTTCTCTCTCTCTCCCAGTCACACACCTCTCTCCCTCCCCCACCATCAATCACTCTCTCTTCGCTTGGACTCTTTATCTGCCAGTAATCTTGTGTGAGTTCCTTTACACAGTGGCTGATCAGGCAAGAGAGCAAGAACCCAAGCTCCCTGGTCTTTCAAGGACGACAGCTAGCACAACACCAGCACAGCTGCTTCCATGAGCCAAAGCAAGGCACACCAGCCCATGTTCAAAAAAGGGTAAACAGACTTAACTCTTGACTGGAGGACTTTCGTGTGCATACAACATCCTGTTGCTCATGTCTACCTCTATAGACAACCTACCGGAATAGATCTGTTACTGTTATGAAATACATACGCACACACGCACCCACAGTCAGGCCCATTTGGTTTCGCAGACTAATTCTATAAACACTCTCTTCCAAAAGATTAAAAAAAAAAAAAGAAAGAAAAAAAGAAAAGAAATGTTCCCCAGCTCACTTTACATTGCTTTTGTAATCTTGATTCCAAAGCCTACTGAAGTACTACTGCAAGGAAATGAGCCATTCTTATTTAAAAATATAAATCAAAAAGTACCTAGATGAAATATTATTAAATCAAACCCAGTAATGTATAAAATAAACTACATGGTGTCCAAACGCAGCTCACATCTGAAAACCTAATTAGTATAACCCAACCACTTTAACAAAATGAACTAGGGAATGAGGGAAATGATTTTTTAATTCATGACTTTAAAGAACTCTTAGCAAATAAAAATAAAAGTGAACTTCCTTAACCTGATAAACAGAATCTACTGAAGCTTACAACAATCCCCCTGAATAGTGAGAAGTCATAGCATTCCTTTTGAACATGATAAGGATACCCACAATCAATACTTCCCATTCAACATTGTACCAGATGCCCTAGCCAGAGGGTTAAGGAAGGAAAAGATAAGTGGCATATAGGTTGGAGAGAAAGAAACAAAACGATTCTTTCCTGACAATATTTGTTAACATTAGGAACTCTAAGAAACCCTTAGAACAAACTACCAGAGCAAACAACACAGTTTAGCTGAGTCATTGTATAAAATGTCAATATATAAAATCAATGCATTCTCCTACATTAAAAATCCAAACCAAAAAATGACACTAAAATAAACTATTATAAATTTAAAACAAAACACATCTTAGTCCCAAAGAAACTCTTATGCATTAATGTTATTTTTTTTTTAAAGATTTTATTATTTGTCAGAGAGAGGGAGCACAGGCAGACAGAGTGGCAGGCAGACGTAGAGGGAGAAGGAGGCTCCCTGCTGAGCCAGGAGCCCAATGTGGGACTCAATTCCATGATGCTGGGATCATGACCTCAGCCGAAGGCAGCTGCTTAACCAACTGAGCCACCCAGGTGTCCCAATGTTATTTTTTTTTAATGAAACGATTAGACTATCAGAAAATATAGATGAATGTCTAAGCAAATGGAAAGAGGTTTTGCAAGTGTAAAGGCCATGGAAAGATTCATAAGGCAAAAAACTGATAAATTAAACTCCATAAAGTATGTTAAATGATATAAAAAATATAACACAGTAAGTGAGGAACTGGAAAAACAGCTACAAATAAGGCAAAAATTTGATACCCTTAATATACAAAGCATACTTCTAAGTCTTCAAATCCAATGGAAAAACACTGCTACTCCCAATAAAAATAGTAGCAAAGAAAATTCATGCAAGAAAATATCACTTATAATCATGTGAATAAAAGGTTAGCCTTACCATAATAAAATAATTGCTTATTAAAATAACAGTGATGTCTTGCTTTTTAACCAGCAAATGGAAAATAACACCAAGAAAACATAATTTGTGTGCTATGAGACAGGTCCTTTCCCACGTTGTTGTTAGGAGTTGAAGTCACACAAGCAGACCCCAGGCTGTATTCAGTTATGGCACATGAGACAACGCTCTGTGCCTAACCCACCACCTGGGCCCAGATCTTTTCATGTCCCAGAGAAATAACTATATATTTATATTTATATTATATATATATGCACCTATTTTACACATAATTGTATTTGGTATGTTGTATTTATATTTTATATTTACATGTGAATCTATGTATGCATGTACAAAATGGTCCATGCTATGACTTAAACTATGAAAAAACTGTATATGCAACAAATAATGTGGTTAAATAAATCATGGCTCACCAGTAATTGATTTCAAACTTAGATATGCTTGGGAACCCTTCTTCAAGAAGAATTTTGTACAGAAGCCCAATATATAGATGAGTTAAGTGTGGAGCTGCTGTTTGAAAATCACAAGGGGATCCTTGAGCCAACTGACTCAGTAGCTTCCCTCCCAGCTCTTGCTTCTCCCAAGCCCTGTGGTGGCCCTTAAGCACTTCAGTGAATCCCCAAGACTACACGAAAAACTGAAAAAAAACACCACTGTACAATAGTATAAGACTACTGAATTTATACTTTGAAAAATCTGTAATGATGAGAGCAAAGGCTCAAGATATAATAGCACATAAAAATTAAAATATAGAAAACTGCATCCTATATGATCCCAACTAAATGCATGTGTATAAATATCCAACGATTCTTTCTACTTTCTTCTTTACAGTTATCTGTAATTCTCAGCTTTCTTACTGAGACCATGAATTCCTTTCATAATTATGGAGAAATGGAAAAATTATTAACAAACGTGTAGTTTGCATTCAGGCCCACTAGTTCATGCTAGAATTATTATATGCATCTGTAGGGAAAAAAAATCTTGGAATTTTTAAGAAAGTTTTATTAGAAACAGCTAAAGAGCTCTCCAATAATCTACCTCTGGGACATTTATCTTCAGTGTTATTCAGAGCACATCTGAAATCAATTACAGCCCCCCAACTGGCTTCAGGAGCCTCTGTGTGCCTCCAGCCATCTCCACAGCAAATTGCCTCAGCCGTGGTCAAAGTCAAAATTTCTCAGTTGCCTTGGTTGACCTAGAAATGTTTTATGTAATTTGCCATTATCTGGAAGGGAAACAGTTGTTAGAAAATAAATCATTTTTGGCTTGTCTTGTTAAAGGGGTGCCAAGAAATATTCTTCATCATTCAGACATACCAGAAGAAAAATAAGAAATATTCAGTAAAATAAATGAAATCTCCAAATCAAATGCAAAGAAAAATCGCTGTTAGTCTATCTCTAGAGACACAAAGTGTAGTGATTTGTTTTTTAGTCTTTGAATGTCAGAAATAGGGCATCTATAAGGACTGAACATGGAAATAAGAGGCAGTATTTTTATTTTTCATTCCTTCCTCCATTCATTACAGATTTGCCCAAAAATCTCTAATAAGAAGATAATGTACTAGTGGTTGGGAAGAGAAATTCATACACAGTGAAGGAGAGAGTGGAGGAAGAAACGTAAAGAAATTATTGCAGTTCATTGAAGAGTGCTAGAAGAAAGGTATGTGTGAGCAGTTTGGGAAGGGCAGAAGAGAAACCACTCACTTACTTTCCTAGGAAAAAAAATTGTGAAGGGGGATGTGAAGGGGAGGATGGAGGCAGAGATATCCTAGTACTTCTAATAACTCTTGCAGCTTTACGTTGATGATCACTAATCTCAAATGGTCCCAGAGAGCCTCTGGGCCACTCAACTGTGTTTCAGTAGCTCATTCACCAGCCTACTCTCCATAACTGGTTTGTACCCTTTTCTGTCTCCTCAAACCTTCAACACTTCCTCCCCTTCTTCTGTCTCAGAGGCTGAGACAGCTTGCTTTCTCACTGAGAAAACAGAAGCAATGGGGAAAGGTTTTGACATACTCCCACCACCACGTCTCCTGACGTATCGGTACGTGTGCCCTTACTCTCCACCATCCCTGCTGTGGCTATGGATAAACTCGTGGCCTCTGAGCGGAGGCCAAGCCCTCCACTTGTGTGGTAGGTCTCATCCTTCCACAAGAACTCAAGAACACTACTTCAACAATTGTTTCCTCTCTCCCCTGCATCTTCAATTTCCCTCTCTCTACTGAGTCATTCGCATCAGCGTACAAAAATGCTAGATCTTAAAATAAAACCCTCACTTGACCCCACATTCCCTCCCTGCTACCACAACACAACTCTGCCTCCCTCTACTGCGGACATTCTATGAAAGGTCAACCTACAAAGAGTGTCTCACATCCTGCTCTTCCCGTTCTCTCTCGGATACATTCCTGTCAGACTCCCTTCCCAAATGCTCCGCGAAACAGCTTTCATAAACAACATCCCCAAACCTGTCTCCCTCACTTACCCTCCATCCTTCATGTCATCATTTGATATACCGTATATTTACTTGCTTGTTTGTTGCCTCTCTCCCCCAACCAGTCTGTAGCCTCCAGGATCTCTACCCCAAGGGCCCAGAACACCGCCTGGCACAAGTAGACATAAATTTCTGTTACCTGGATAAGTAAGATATATAAATCACCATGCTGAAGATTATGCAACTAGCCAGGTGGGGAGCAGAGATCTAAACACAGCTGTACCTGACTTTCACCTCGTGCACCCCAGTCCTTCATGGTACAACCTGGGCCTCTGGGGAGGTGACTGAAATAGATGGCAGTGTCATTAGTGATGTAGGGTCTATAACAGGAGGAAGATTTGCCATGGAGAGTTGTGAAATCATTTAATAGTTGCAAAATAAGCATAATATTAGAGAAATTGCCTACTTACTCAGAGGTGAGTAATCTGGCAATCTCCTAGACCTACTACACAATCCAGAATGAGAAATGGAAGAACCACAGTCTCTAAATGACCTAAGCAGATGTCACAAAGCCCAAGCTTACACATGAGGACCTTGGTGGGTTCTCTCAGGGCCCCAAGTTTAGGGATAGGTATTCTTTTTTTTTTTTTTTTTTTTAAAGACTGACAGACAGAGATCACAAGTAGGCTGAGAGGCAGGCAGAGACAGAGGAAGGGAAGCAGGCTCCCTGATGAGCAGAGAGCCCGATGTGGGGCTTGATCCCAGGACCCTGGGATCATAACCCAAGCCAAAGGCAGAGGCTTTAACCCACTGAGCCACCCCAGCGCCCCTAGGGATAGGTATTCTAAAAGCAACCAACTACGAGGTACTAGAGGGAGCACACCAGCACACACACACACACACACACACACACACACACACACAAAGTTCCAGAAGCTTGGGCAAGAACTTAAATGACCTAGTGTGGTTTCATGCAGGCTTACCACAGCACTTTACACCTCACAAGTTCTTTATACCTCAGCAGTGGTTCCCCTGAAAGATAGCAGGATGCAGAGAAGCACAAGACAACAATTGTTTAGAACAATGATCTGAGGTTATGAGGATAAGACTGAGTTGTATTCAGTTATCTTGTTTTATTTTTATTTTTAAAATTTATTTAAATTCAATTAATTAACATAGCTTCTATTTTAAAAAGGCAGAGAGGGAACTCATACATTTTAGAGTTATCCATAGAATCTGGTTGCAAGGTTTTAAAGCCTGTAGTTGAAGAGGTAACATTTCGGTTGGGGGGGGGGTCTATTTAATAGAAGAGCCCAACCCTCAATCATGCTAAATAAATGGGACATTAACGTACTGCTTCAAAGGGTAAAAAAAGAACCAAAGTGGATTTAAGTGGATAAGTGGATTTAATTTTTAATTTGTGTTTAAGTCATGCCAAAGGTATTTGAGAGGTGATAAATATAACACAACTTGCATCATGGAAATAACATCTGATATCAGCAATCCTACACAAGTTGGTACACACTGGTCCAGGGACTGGGAGGTTGCTGATGTTGGTAGGTCTACAGTCTTCCACAGAGAGATGACAGTCTTATTTGTGGTTAACGAAGTATACTTTTTCCAAGTAAGGGAGTGGTTTTTCGAAGATTAGCAGTATAATGTTCTTAAGACTGAAAATAAACTAGCAGTACCAAAGAAAACTCCAGTAATCATGCTGTTAACTCTGCACACCAAAAAGAGAGAGAAATAAGAGCATAATATCAAAATTTTCACATTTTTTCCAACCTCATTAGCAGTTCTGGTCTCAGATTTCACTGCCGGCATTACCAACGGCGAATGGAAGCTTGTTTTTGTCACATATGTGAAGATTTATTTAACTTGAAAGCCCTCCCCAGTTCATGCAGATTGAAACCATAACTAAACACCTTGTCACATGTTTCCTATTGTGAATAGGCATACATAGCTTTCCAAAGAATAATTAATATTCCAGGGTGCAGATTTTGCCCAGACTTTCAAAAGGCACATTATACATCTTGAGAAACTAAAAAACTTAAGATTTTTAACCAGGAAAAGACTGTTCAAAAGACTGTTCAAAATAAGACATGGAAAACAACTCATTCTCTGGAAAACAGGGAAATAAAGCTTTGGAAAATCAATTTCCCCTTTTCTTTGAGCCAGATTCTAAAATCTGTGGTAAAAAGATATTACATGAGGGGAAAAAAAATCTTTTTTTTTTCCTGTATCCAGTCGTCCAAATATCATTATGAGATACTTCAAAGATAGAATTTTTGCTTTTGGGGGGAATGGAATGGCTTCCTAAATGTCATTTAAGATCATCACTCTGCCTTGTGGCCAAATCTTTCTAAAATCACTACAATCTGATACCTCAACACATAAAATTCAAGACAATATAACAAAGGAATTAAAGACTATAGGCTCTCAAATCAGATTTGAGTTTGAATTCTCCATTTTATTTACTATCCTAACTATCCTTGAGCTATTAACTTCTGTGGGCCTCACTTTTCTCATCTACAAAATGGGATAAAATATGGCCTGTTCCATACTTTCAGAGTTACTGAAAGAATTAGTGAAGTAATACATGGAAACCACCTACCATAGAGTACACACTCAAGCACTTTTATTAGTGATTTCAGTTAGGAATGGGAATGTCATCACGGTAAGTAGTATAGATGGCGATGAGTGAGTCTGGTTTCCTTTAACCCCACTTGCCTGCCTGGCACATGGTCACATAATACTTCCTTCTTAAATATTTCCTATAGATGATGGAAGGATGAGTTTTAACCTGGATCCATGCTCTTAAAAGTCAAGAAATGTAATGACTCTTCTCTATTCCTTTTGATCCACCTTCATTGTTCCTTCATCCTTCTTCCCTACTTTCAGAAACCAGAGAAGGAAAGAATGAGAAGACTTGGTGACAAACAGGAGAATGTTTTTGAGGATCTGGACACTGAAGAGCACGAGGTTTACTCCTGAGAGAGTTGAAATGGGGTAACATAAAATGAAATATGAAGGACAGCCAGCCCAAGTGAGAAGAAAACAAATCCTGGGATATGTATGTGTCCATCATTGGTCTGACCTACTGAAAAGCCAGTCTAGCAGTGACTTTTTTGCCTCCAAAATTCCATAATTGTACCTTGAGCCTTTTCCGTCTCTTTAAGACCCACTTCCTTGATGTGGCGGCTGTATTTAAAAAGTACCAGTGAACAAAAAGTTTAATTAACCCAGTAAATTACAAACCAAGAAATGAAGACAATAAAGAAAGTACCAGCAACACTACTGGAAGACTGACAAGGGTTGTTCAGGGAAGGTAAGTGGACCTTGAACTACTCTGTAGTCTTCACCCAAATCTGATCCAAAAAGCAAAGTTCAGTCCCTTCTGTTTTCACACAGGGCTTGATGAGCATGTTTTATCAATTATTATCAATGCCCGGCCATGACATTAGAAAATGTTATTTCTTCAAACTGAAAAGAACCTGGCATTGACCCTTCTCTGTTGTGCTTCCCCATCCCCCACACCACTATGCCCCTTCACCTCTGTTTTTTTTTTTTTTTTTCTTCTTCTTCTTTCTTCTTCTTCTTTTACTTCAGGATTTATAAAATCCTTTGAAACATGCTGTTTCCAGATGTAGGTCTCAAGTGCCCTGTCATTTACTTCCTGTCCAAGCACAGAGCAGATGGAATTACACAAGTTTGGCCATATGAGTCCACCCTCCAATGCCTTCATTAAACTTCAGGATTTTAAAAGAGTCTGCCCAGTTCCTGGCAGGGACCTTTCCATACTTCCACCCCCAAAGCTGTAAATTACTACCTCATTAAACTCAATTGTAAATGATTAGGTGTCTGGTATGTACTTTCCTTTCCCTGCAGCCTCCTTGGAGTAATTACTGCATCCCAGGCCTCCCTCCTTAACTTAGCACATTATTCAAGCAGTACATTGTTTGAGTAGCTCCTTGAGGGAGGAGGTTTTATTTCTCTGAAGGTATTAGAACTCTATCTTTTGGTTTCAAAAGTGGGAGATTTGTGATCTTTCAGTTCCCATGAGCAATCGCTCTTTTAACAAGAGAAAGCTGTGATCAACAGACTTTTTTCAAGAATTCATTTTTCTTTCTACCACACAGGCAGTTGGAACTACAGACCTTTTTGTTTTTTTCCAAGGATCCATGAGATAATTTAACATTTTTAAAAGGCTACTGTTGCTACCATTAATTTCCATAGGTAGAGATCACCTGGGTATTTAAAGGTGGGGGGGGTTGTTGGTTTTGGGGGGTTTTTGTTTTGTTTTTTGAGACAAAGGGAAACAAAGTTTACTCAGGTAACCAATGCCTAGTCACTTAAGACTGATTCTTTGATGACGTTTGTTTTACACAACCTCAGAGACATGAAAGGTCATGGGTAAAGTGTAGGAGGGGGAGATAGAGGAGGAGGGACTGTCATATTGAATAAATAATCTATCCCAAATTCCCAGCCTGGTTACCATCACGTTAACAGCAAAGGTAAAACTAATATTCCCTGAGGGGCAAAAGCTTAGAAGGTCAGTCCTCTTTCTTATGGAGATTTTGTCTCTTTAGTTGATTCGTTGGTTTGAGTCTTAAAATTTTTCACTGTGCCTGTCTTGGGCTTCTCTCTCACATGTTTCACTATAGTCAATCAGTTACACTTAAAACTGTGTCACCAGAATATAGGTAAAGATAGTGACTTGCCACACAGAGGGAAGGAAATGAGGGCCATTGAGCAAAAGGCTTTCGCTGAGGCCAAACAAGTACTAGCAATACAGTCCCTGCTGAAGTAGAGTTTCCACCACAAGTGAAGGGAAATGCAAAAATTGGTAATGGAATGTATCATCATTCATCTCTAACTCAGCCTACGAATGTGTTCTTGGGAATTATAGTTGATCCCAAAGGAGACTCATTCAGGTGTGGACATGACACACAAGGGGTAGATCAGGTAGTTTAGGTGTTCATTTGTCTGTGTTCATTTGTGTGTGTAGAAAGTTCAAATGAACTTTGCTTGGGAGACCTCTCTCTCTCTCTCTCTTTTTTTTTTTTTTAAGATTTTATATATTTGTCAGAGAGACAGAGAAAAGGAGAGAGAAAGAGAGTGCACACAAGTAGGGGAGAGCAGCTGGCAGAGGGAGAAGCAGGCTCCCACCAAGCAAGGAACCCAACTTGATCCCAGGACCCTGGGATCATGACCTGAGATGAAGGCAGAAGCTTCACTGACTGAGCCACTCAGGCATCCCAACAGACCACTCTTTAATTGGGGTAGAATAAAAGGGTATACTTGGTCTTGGTTCCTAGCCTAGCACCTTGGAGTAGACAGCAGGAAAGAGGTAAAGGAGCTATTTCCCCAAGGAAGGAAAAGCAGCATAGTGTTACCCAGGTGACAAAGAGCAACATATAGTCAGAAAGGGTGCAGGCTCCTCCCTTTGGCCCATGCATAGCACAGCTTTGGTTTGGTGAGGACTAAAGGAACTATAGTGTCCCTCAGGCACCCCAAGGGCCTGAGGATTGCCATCTTTTGGCAATGTCACCAAAGCTGTCATGGTAGACACCAGCAGCAGTGATGAGATGCTGAGTTACAACTTTCTGGAAGTTTCATGAACATCAGATATTCAAAAGGGTGCACAGGGTGGAAAAAACATGAGCTAAAGTAAGACACCACAGAAATAACCAAATTAAACTTGAAAAGGCTGCACATCCTTTGTCAGTCTTACACAAGTGCCCAAAGAATTTATTACTACAATCATCGCATCCAGACCTATGGTCTGGTGAGTTCTGGGAACATCAATTTACACAAAGGAACACGATTTAAATTAGTACCACAAAATGGGCACAGAAAAAGTTAGCTAGTGAAGTAGACTGAATGGAAGCAAAGGAGGTTTGTAAAATACTTTATGTTAACTAAGTTTAGGCAAGTCACTCTCTGATTATTTTTTTTAATTCCTTTTTAAAATTATCATTTAAAAGACTGTTCCAATTTTAAGGTTATTTTTCCCCCATAAAGGAGAAGAAGCAAAAAAATGATATGTGCCCAAAATGCTACTGTAGGGCTGGATTTTTATGCAATTCAATACCAGGTAAAACTAATCTATGATGACAGATACCACAATGTAATTACTTCTGGGTTGGGGCTTTCTAGGGATATGAAAATGTTCTATATCTTATGTAGTGGTCATAAGGGGTATACACATGTGTAAAAATTCACTGAGCTGTAAAATCAAAATTTTTACGTTTTATTGTATTAATATAACTCACTGAAAACAGTGTTAAAAATGTTTATGGGGGGCGCCTGGGTGGCTCAGTGGGTTAAAGCCTCTGCCTTCGGCTCAGGTCATGATCCCAGAGTCCTGGGATCGAGCCCCCATCGGGCTCTCTGCTCAGCGGGGAGCCTGCTTCCTCCTCTCTCTCTCTCTGCCTGCCTCTCTGCCTACTTGTGATCTCTGTCAATAAATAACTAAATAAAATCTTAAAAAAAATGTTTATTGCATACGTATTGCCTATTCTTGATTTCATATACTTCCACAAAGAAAAAATTGATAGATCCAAAATACCCATGTTGATGTCTTGCTTAGAGTCATATTATTTTCTCTTGAGTGAGAGAGTGCTCAGAGGGAGGGGGGAGAGAGAGCAAAGGGAGAAAGAGAATCTTAAAGAGCCCCCGTGTCCAGTGTGGAGCCCAACACGGGGCTTGATCTCACAACCCTGAAATCATGACCTGAGCAGAAATCAAGAGTCGGAGGCTTACATGACTGAGCCACCCAGGCGCCCCTAGGGTCATATTAAATATACAAGTTAACCTAAGAGGAACTGATAACATAGTGGGTCAACCTATCAGAAACACATTATATATCCATTTATTCATTTTTATTTGAATATGCTCTCAACATATTAAGTTTTTTCCTCAGTTCAAAAATTACTTTTGTAGAAATTTTAATTATATATTTTTCCATCATACTCACCAGTGAGTTGTTTCTTCCATATAGGAAAATAATAGCATAGTTATTTTAACTAACTTCCTTATTTCCATTATTTTCTCTCTAGAATTTGTTGTTTTGGCTTGTTTTCATTGATCATATCACTAAAAAATAATGACAGTACTGCCTTGTTCTTGGCTTGCACTACCAAAAAGCTATTTTTTAAAAGTGATGGAAAATTTTATACAGTGCTACATATCAATTATATATCAGTAAAAATTAAAGGAAAAATGATAAAATCTAGAATTCCTGTCCTCTTTATAATCTTGATAAAATGCCTTTATTATTTACCACTAGTAGGATATTGACATTAGATTAAGAGAAAGATTCACTCTCATATTAAGATATTATCATCTATCCTTAGTTTTCTTTGAATTTTGTCATAGATGAGTATAGAATTTTGCATCTCCACGTACAGAAAATTCATCTCAACAACTTATCAAAATGTTCAAATGGTTTCCTTCCTTTGATCTACTAATGCCATGATATGTTAAAAGAGTTTCTTTTTTTTTAAGATTTTATATATTTATTTGACAGACAGAGATCACAAGCAGGCAGAGAGGCAGGCAGAGAGAGAGGGAAAGCAGGCACCCTGCTGACTGATGCAGCTTGATCCCAGGACCCTGAGATCATGACCCAAGCCAAAAGCAGAGGCTTAACCCACTGCGCCACCCCGGAGCCCCTAACAGAGTTTCTAATATCAAATTATTCCAGATTCCTAGGTACCATATTCCTTTCAATGCAGTTCTACATTTGGTTTGTCAAGAATTTAGGTAGTTTTTCCCCCTCTTGAGTTGTAAATATACAGCTTTATTTTTTAAATAAGCAATGTAGGTCCATTTTTTGCCTCTGTAATTGTAAATGGAGAACTTTTTTTCCTGTGGTAAGCATTTCAGGAAGTTTGGTCTCAGTGACCATAATTGTCAGATTTTGGTATCAGTGTTTAGCCAGTACACAATGAATTGGGGACTTTTCCTTCATTTTATGGAATCTAGAATAGTTCATGTACTACAGCAATTACCAGTTACTAGAAGGTTTGAAAAAACTCACACATAAAAATGACTCAGGTCTTTATCCATTTCAGAAAAAATTCTTTTTGAAGGTTATTGGTATATTCAATTTTTCTGTATCCTGACTCATTTTGAGCAATATATATTTTCCTACAAATTGCCAGTTTACCTATTTGCTAATACTAAATATCATATTTTCTTATAAAATTTTTATAACTCCATTACTTAAAGTTAAATCCCATTTTAATTCATAACACTGTGTGTTTTGTACATGGCAAGCTAACTTTGTTTGGCAGCTTCTCTCTTTTATCTGTCTTGATTAATTTCTGCTTTTACCTTTAATCCTTTTCCCTTGCTTACCTTAGATTAATTTAATTGCTTTCCAACTCTTTGATGATGATAGCTTATTTTCATCCTTTCTGGTTTAGTAGAGATGCACTGTAAGAACACATTCTGGATATACTTAGCTTCCATTATGTAAGATCTTATACTCAAGTGTTCTCATCATGTTCAATAACCTCAGCTTCAAATTTTTTTTCCTATTTAACTCAAGAAAAGAGATGTATTCATTAGAAATCAGGTTTGGCTGCTGGGAGAGGGCCTGACAGTGGCTGAAATCAGGGAAATATCCATG
Source organism: Lontra canadensis (assembly GCF_010015895.1). NCBI lineage: Eukaryota > Metazoa > Chordata > Mammalia > Carnivora > Mustelidae > Lontra > Lontra canadensis. Next base: position 25,285,680 of record NW_022631013.1, read on the forward strand.
TAGGAGCCCAAAGCTGAGGGCAGCTCAGTCTTTCTCTATCTTGTTAAGATATATACCACCAGTGTCCATAGTGTGCAGTTTCCACATCATGACTTCAGATCACTGAAGTGGTCCTTAACATCACAGCTACATTCCCATCCACAGAAGGAGCAGAAGAGGGAAGGAAAGGATTTACAAAGTATACACTGCATATATCACTGCCATCCGCATTAGAATTCAGTCACGTGGCCACATCTGGAATCAAGGTATCCTGAGACGCATGGTCTTCCCCTGTTTGGCCAGGTGCTCGGTTAAAAACTCTATTACTATGTAAAATGGGAGAACAGATATATGGGGAAAAAGAATCACTATCTGCCAGAGAGTTTTAAAGATGTTTCCAGTAAGCTGATTTATTTTAATTTTTAATTTCTAAGTTTGTTTCAGTGGACCAAACAATGGGATATGAATTATTCCTAGCTGTTAAATTTATTGACATTTGTTTTACCTGAAGGATACTTGACACGCTGTGTTACATTAGTTTCAGGTGTACAGCACAGTGATTGGGCAAGGCTGTATGCTACACTATACACACCACAAGTGTAGTTACTATCACTCACCATACAACACTATTACAATACCATTGACTATATTCCCTATGTTGTACCTTTTATTCCTGTGACTTATGTATTCCATAACTGTAGCCCTGTGTCTCCCACACCCCTACACCCATTTTGCCCATCCCCCCACCCACCTCTCCTCTGGCAACCATCAGTTTGTTCTCTGTATATATGGGTCTGTTTCTGCTTTTTGTTTATTGGTTTGTTTTTGTTTTTTAGATTCAACATATAAATGAAATCATATGGTATTTGTCTTTCTCTGACTTATTTCAATTATATTACTAGGTTCATCCATGTTGTCCCAAAGAGCAAGATCTCATCCTCTTTATGGCTGAGTAGTATTCCATTATACATATATGTACCACTTCTTTATCCATTCATCTCTCGATGGACACTGAGTTGCTTTCATATCTCAGCTACTGTAAATAATGCTGCAATAAACACAGGGGTGTGTATATATACATATTTATCTTTCAAATCAGTGTTTTCATTTTTGTTGGGTGGTGGGGATAAATACCCAGTAGTGGAATTACTGTTTCTATAACTATTACTAATTACTATTTTTTTTACTATTAATTACTATTACTATTGCTATTTCTATTTTTAGTTTTTTACTTTTACTATTTAGTTTTTTGAGGAGCCTCCATACTGTTTCCACAGTGGCCACACCAATTTGCATTCCCACCAACAGTGCACAAGGTTTCATTTTTCTCCACACCCTTGCCAACCCTTGTTAGTTATCTTTTCAACTCTAGCCATTTTGACAGGTGTAAAGTGATATATTTCATTGTGGTTTTAATTTGCAGTTCCTAATGATGAGTCATGTTAAACATCTTTTCATATGTCTGTTGGCCATCTGTATGTCTTCTTTTTTTTTTTAAGATTTTATTTATTTATTTGACAGAGAAAGAAAGCACAACTAGGCAGAGAGGCAGGCACAGAGAGGGGGTGGGGGAAGCAGGTTCCCCACTGAGCAGAGAGCCTGATATGGGGCTCAATCCCAGAACTCTGAGATCATAACTTGAGGTGAAGGCAGTGGTGTAACTCACTGAGCCACCCAGGCACCCCCATCTGTATGTCTTCTTTGGAAAAATGTCTATTCAGGTCTTCTGCCTATTTTAATCGGGGTTTTTTTTTTTTTTGGTGTTAAATCATATAAGTTCTTTATATATTTGGATATTAACCTATTATTGGATATATCATTTGCAAATATCTTCTCCCATGTGGTAGGTTGCCTTTTCATGTTATTGATTTGGTTTCCTTTGGTGTGCAAAAGCTTTTCATCTTGGTGTAGTCTCAGTAGTTTATCTTTGCTTTTGTGTCCCTTACCTGAGGAGACCTATCTAGAAAAGTGTTGCAACTGCTAATATCAAAGAGATTATTGCCTATGTTTTCTTCTGGGAGTCTTATGGTTTCAGGTCCCACATCTAGGTCTTTAACCCATTTTGAGTTTATTGTTGTGTATGGTATAAAAAAATGGTTGAGTTTCATTCTTTTGCATGTAGTGGTCCAATTTTCCCAGCAACATTTATTGAAGACTATCTTTATCCCATTGTATATTCTTCCCTCCTCTGTTGGAGATGAATTAACCATACAAGTGTGGGCTTATTATAGGGCTCTCTATTCAGTTCCATTGATCTATGTGTCTACTTTTGTGCCAGTTCCATATTGTTTTGATTACTACAGCTTTGTGGTATATCTTGAAATAGTGTGATGCCTCAAGCTTTGTTCTTCTTTTTTCAAGATCACGTTGGCTATTCAGGGTCTTCTGTGGCTCCTTACATATTGATATTTTTTAATACCTTAACAGATGATCATATATTTTTAAAAACCCATAGATAATGAAAAAGGATGGGTTTTCTCTGTAGGGTACAACATTTTATGCATATTTATAAATCAACTCTCCCATCTTGTTTCTGTTTTTACCTAAAGGGTTTACCTGCCAGTTACATTCCTCCCACAACCAATACTTCTGCTAGTTTCCTTTTTACTTGCTTTCCTGTCTTCTCGAGCTTCTCTGAATTGCTGCTTAGATAAGGCACAGTAGAGGTAGATGACAGCTTCGTATAGCCCACTGTCTTAATTCTGTAAAATGTAATTTATTTTAGAAATGGCTAATTTGCTACTTTTCACTAATATTATCAAGTATCTTGGACAAATATGCTCTTTAATAAAGTATCAGGTACTACGTTTACTCAAATAATAATTTGGACTATCTTTCAAGTTATAGTTTCACTATAAATCCTTATTCTTAAAAAGAATTTTTAACTAATTTCAATAATAAAATTTGGGGTTTTTTTAAATTAAAATTTTAGATACTAGCGTACCTTGTACCCAAAAACCTTATATAGCTGTTCTATATTTTCCAGTGTTGATAATAAGCATTTTCCATTATTATGGCATATTTCCACTATTTTAAATTTTTTAAATTTATATCAGTACTTTATAAACTTTAAATAAAATTGTATATACTATTTTATAAATTATGTTATAATTTCAAATACTGCCTAAGAAGCTATGTAATGTTTTCTAATAAATGCTAAGTTTTTCATTTTATAAAATATAGCCTCTTGTAATTAGGGAAAAACTGGAAAGTTAAAAATGAGATGTAGGTCTGCAGCTGGTGAAGAAACATGCTAAAAACTCCGTAGAGTTAAAAATTATAGAGGCTGAATTCTTGGCCAGAAGATGTTTTCCCAATGTCAGGTTAATAATTTGGTGTGTCTGGCACTGTGGTTCAACTGTGAAAACAATAGAACTCCAACAAGATGGGATTGTTGTGGGGGAGGGGGAAGAAGAAAGCCAAGAAGGGTGAGGAGGATATGATTTTAACATCTGAAACTCAACTTTATAATGAGAAACAGAGGAGACATGATGTCATACTGTAGAAGGTAACTCTACTGTATTTTTTTTTCAAGCTGGCTTGACCTGAGGTTTTCAACAAAGTCCAGATGGAAAGAAGGGAGAAATCCATATACTCCAAGTTTGAAACAAAGACTTAAAACAGGGGGTTTCTCACTCATGAATTTAACATGCTTGCATTTAAGGCAGACCAAGGAAAGCTACCTCATTATTCCCTCCTCCTGGCCTCCTTACCCCAAATCTGCTAACCTCACTCTCATTCTGCAGGATGCTGGCTGGCCTGGGTAGTCACCTAACTACTAACTGAGGGAGGAGGTTCCTTCTTGCCCACTGATGGAAAAGTCATCTATTGGCCTTTCATCAACTCTAAAGACTCAGGTTTGGTTTATTGTGTTTAGTTTTTATTCTTGTTTGGTTTGGTTTTCATATTTTACCACCTCTGCAATCAGGATGGATCTTACAATCTATGATGCTTTGTGGTTTGACTGGCAAAGATTTTTTGTTGTTGTTTGCCTGGCTGCTTGCTGTTGTGTTTGCTAACGTTGTCTTAGAATTTATAAAATATAATTACTCTGATGGGGTGACTGATGAGGCACAAGGGCTTTATCTGCTTTGTTTTGCTTGGCTTTTCTTTTATTCTGGGTGACATCCTTTTGTTTTTAAAGTTTATTTATTTGAGAGAGAGAGAGAGCGAGAGAGCGTGCGAGCTTGTGAGGAGAGGAGCAGAGAGTAAGGGAGAGAGAGAATACCAAGCAGACTCCTTGCTGAATGTGGAGCCCCACATGGGGCTCGATCTCACCACCCTGAGATCAGGACCCAAGCCAAAACCAAGAGTTGGACGCTCAACTCACTGAGCCATCCAGGCGTCCCCTGGGGTGATATCTTGATTGAAGAAGACACCCAGAAAGGAGCTCCCTAGGAGCTGGTCTGTGTTCGGTGAAAATTCACTTCTGTGGCTGCCCTCGATTATGCAGCATAAAGTCAGCAGTCATTGCTCACCTGGGGGAAGGCTGCCCATCTTCCCTAAGAGCTCTAGGGAAGAAGTGTATCAACTTGCATAAGAAGCCCAGAATCTACAAGGTGGAAAGGAAGGAGACTGCAGCCCCTGTCCCCCTAAAAATCCAAGGCCAGGGAAATGTGGGAAGGACCAAGGTGTTACTGAGCAAGAGATACTGGAAGAAAGTGACAAGGACATAAAAGGAGAAAACGTTGAGAGAAAACCAAAAAAGGCTCTTTTTTCTTGAGTAGGTGGTGCAGCCTTCAGCTAAGCCTAGGTTTTAGGGAGGAAAGCCCCGGGTGCCTACGACAATATACCCTGCAGCCTCGGCCACACTAGCGCTGTGCCGAGCTGTTTGGAGAATAGTGACCAAGCCCAAAACGCAGCCGCACAGCCAGGAACCGCCGCAGTACTGGCAGGAAGCCAGACCTTTACGAGCATTTCCTCAGCTGCAGACAGGCACCCATCAGGCTGAGCAGGACTGGCCTTGTAACAGCAACAAAGCATGGCAGAAGCCAAAGCAACGGCACCAATAAACCAAATCAACTGGCAAATCCCCCTTCTCCACCTGGCATTAGGAGGTAAGACTGACACCCTCTGGATCAGGTATGGCTCTGCATTCATGAAAAATTAATAGAAAAATAAGATACTTGTCAATCTATGTATCCCAGCGACTAGAGCAGACCCTTTGCCTAACAAGTACTTAGTACCTGGTACAAATCAGGTACCATAGAAGAAACTTAAAATGCTTCCAGTGATCAGGGACAAGTTGTAATTATTCTGAGGAAACAAAGTCACAAAGGTTTAGAAAAAAAAAAATCATTGTCTGAAGACAGAAAGCTAGTAAGCAATGGATTAAAAATTCAAATGAAGACCAACGTGACTTGGTAAGTCATATTCTTTTTAGAGCTTCATCCGGGCCATGTCTGGAAAGACAACAGTCTTTCCACAAGGGTCAAGTTCTTCAGAGATCATCCATAATGCTTAACTGATTGTTTTACTCTGGATTAGAAAATATAATCTGGGTTTGGAATATGAAGAGGAAACAGCTGGGCCTAGAACCAGCCATCCATTCCAGTGATCCAGAAGTCTCCAGTCAAATTTTCTTGGTTTCACTGTGAACTGATTGATATGAAGCTTGGCAAATTTGGGAGTTCCCGAAAGTCTCTAATGAGAGGTTTTCTGAAAAATAAAGGAGACCTTGACTCTGCTTCCTCAGTTCACACAAGACACTATAGAGAAGTCCTAAAAAGCATGTCTTGCAGGATCTTGTTTCATGGGTCAGTAAGGAAAGGTAGAGGGGTTTGTCACTAATCTAAAATCCACCTGCTTGGTTGCCTGAGGGGAGGGGGAGTGGGAGAACAGGGGAACCCGTGAAGGGGAGTGGGAGGTACAGGCTTCCAGATATGGAATGAATAAGTCAGGAAAATAAAAGGCACAGCACAGGGAATATAATCAATAATATTGTCGCAGCTCTGTATGGTGACAGATGGTAACTACATTGCGGTGAGTGGAGCATAAGAGAAATGAAATAGGTGAGCGGAGCATAAGAGAAATTGAATAACTTTGTTATATACCTGAAACTAATGTAACATTGTATGTCAGATATATATTTTTAAAAATTTTAATAAGTATAAATAAAATCCATCTACTAAAGGATGGATGAGGCACCTCTGGAACTTGCTGGACATTGAACTTCTTAAGGCAAAAGAGACCACTAACATTTCTGCATTATTTTTACATCCTTTTTCTGATGGTAAAATGTGACATGACTTTATGTGAATGGTGGATTAAAATCAATTTCCACAAATAAAAGGCAAGACAATATTTGATCCATAATCTTCCCACGAAGTGATAAGAAAAGTTACCAGTTCAAGTTACTGTTTCCAGTCATAGCTAGTAAAAAAAAAAATCATAATTAGTACCACACATGGAAATAGTTGTATATCCTTCTTCTGCTTAACATTACATCATGCATTTTCCCTGAGCCATTACAAATTTCCAGAATGTGCCAAGCTTGTAATTTTGGGTATGAGCCATCAAGGATTCTAATCATGGAACAGAGACTAAAAGAACATAGTGCCTGCCTGCTAATACATTCATAGGAAAAGGCAACCAAAGTCAACAAGATGAGGGCATGCTTGAGAGGCAATGGAAACTTGAAGTATTATTTCAAAAGGCATGAGTAGGAAACAACAACAAAAAAATCAGAAAACATCTGCTCCAAACATTAGGGAACATGGGTTAAACTCGTTAGGGATTTAAAATTCTATAGAGATTTACTGCAATAATGACACCCAGAGGGAGGGAATCTTTTATAAACAGGGTGATTACATAATTATCATTCAATCTGGAATACTGTGGATAATTGCATTGGGACAACAGTGGTAAACCAGGACATTCCTAGGGAAACTGAATACATAGTTGCCTTATTTATAGTTCTTTTATAGCCAGTCAAGAAGATACGAAGGTGAAGAGTTCTTACGAGCTCCCAGACTCCTTGTATATTAGCGCGTTGGCAATATATACTAACAGGGGCACCAGCAATTCTGATTCTGTTTCACTGTTTTGGCTATGCTACTCAAAGCCGGAAGCAATGCTTCAATATCATAAACACACACACACACACACACACACACACACACACACACACAAATGGTCCAGTGGGATTCATGAGGCAGAAACTAGAAACTTCCCTAGGGGGGATGGTACACAAGGGTCCATTATATAATGCTTTTTCAGTGGACACTGGACATTACATAAGAAACATTCATTATACAGTATTCTAAGGTCTGCACGGTTGTGTCAATCCCCACATTCGTCCCAGAGCATCATCATTGTGATTCCAGGATTTCCCTCGGTCCTTTTTCCATTCTCCATCACAGGAACACTAAGCAGAGAATGAGATTTTGGTGGGATAAATGACTGAGAATTAGTGAAAGATGGGGTGGATTTGTGTGGGAAAAGACCTGGATTCCAAAGGTTGTGGGGCAGGCGTCTCCCACCATGAGTCCATAGAGAGACGCGGGTAGCACACAACCATTGCAGGAGTTGCTAATGAGATGGACTTGCCAGGGTCTGAATTAAGTGATAAAAGGTTTATTAAAACTGCTGGGAAGTTTTTTCCTAGCATAATGAGGACAGGCTGAGAAACCCACCACCAGCTAAGGTCACATCAAAGGATCAGTCTGGCACACGGCTGCTGCCACCACCAAAAAATGTTATGCAATCTGCCCAAGATCCCACAGCTGATAATGGTAGAGCAGGGACTTAAACCTGGCTGGTCTGATTCCAGACTCTTCACTACCCAATTCAGATATGTAGAATCTGTAAAATCTACTGTACTAGGGGGTGTGTATGATATCTTCATGGTAGAGGGGATGACTGCTTCAAACGTTCTTGCTGGCATTTTTTTAATGACCTTGTGCTTAATCTGAAAGCTTTCTGAACTATTGGTTCTCTAGGGTGTCTTGTCACTCTCAGGACACAATGAAGACATGGGCCAGAACAATCTTCTACCACATCTTGACTAATGTGTATAATAATACAAACAAAAGAAAGAATACATGCATATGCAGTAGTATTCATTGGCAGTAAAAACTGATGAGAAATCTAGGGCACAAGGGATGCTGGGTGGCTCAATCATTAAGCGTCTGACTTTTGGCTCAGGTCATGATCCCAAGGGTCCTGAGATGGAGCCCCACATCAGGCTCCCTGCTCAGCAGGGAGCCTGCTTCTTCCTCCCCCACTCCCCCTGCTTGTGCTCTCTTTCTCTCTCTGTCAAATAAATAAATAAATAAAATCTTAAAAAAAAAAATCTAAGGCACAAGATGGGAAAATGGTTTATTTGTCATCAAAATAAAGGAGACAAATAATTTAAATGACTTGGTAATCAATTTAATTAGGCAATCAGTTATTATTGTCTTATATCAACAACACTCTACAATTATCCTTCTCTAAGTAGTATTTTGTGTCAACAATCTCTCTCCCTCTTTCTCCTTCCCTCTGCATTACTTCAAAGTAAAATAGATGGTCCTTTATTTCTATACCATGTTTCCTGTTCCTTAATAACCCAGCTTTTTGGTTGGAGTCAATGTATAGCATAAATTCTATTTTGTCTCGCCAGAGCGAAATTCCAGTGGTCTACCACCTTTTTTTCTGTGACCAAGCCTTCTGGCTGAGCATTAACAACCTTCTTTATAAAAGACAGAGACCAGGAACATGAAGAAGATCCAAGCTAAACAATGAGCACACAGTTATTAAGCATGAGAACCCAAATTTGTTTGACAGAAAAGATGTCCTCCATGTGTTACATACATGACCCTGAAGCATTGACTTCTCAAAGAATTTTCACTGAGATTTGTAACAGTTTCACCAACTTTCACAAGACCAATCTGTTATTTGGGGATACCAGGTTAAATATTTATAAAAGTAGAAGAAATTATTCACTAGCCTTATTTCCTTTTTAGGACAGAGAGAGTGCCTAATGGTGTACGGAGCACAAACATTTTAAGAAATAATCTATATCCTTTCACATTCTTGAGTAATTCTGGGGAAAGATTATTTTACACAGAGAACTGTCTGTAAATTTCCCTCAGTCTTGAAAAAGCTCTCTGAATGATTATACTTTTGAGAATGTGGACATAGTAAGCTCTCACAGCAACTATGGCAGCACCCAAAATGTTTGCAGTTGAGCATAATTCTTATAGTATATTGAAGTATTCTGCAGATTATAGGAGAAAGCAAGCTTCTTTGTCATTAGAGCAGGACTATTTGGTGATGCTGAGGCAGGATGACATGGTGATAAAACAGAGAATGTGGAGATAGACAGGTTAGGGTTGAAAAACAGTCAAGAATGCCGGTATGTCCATCTCTAAGCCCCTGACAACCCTTCGTCTACAGGGATAGAAGCACTTCCTTCCTCAGGGATACTATCTCAGAATGAGTGAAGAGTCTGCAAATGGCTAGGATCGGCTAGGTACAGTGTAAACATAAAATTATTACTTCTCCTATGGGTCACAGTTCATTCATTCTTGACTGTGGGATAAATATGATAGTGTTTACCCAGGATCCTGAGTGGACAATGAGCCTAATAATATACTGGAAGGGTTCAGTGTTTGCAGCCTGGCTTGGAAATTCTGGGTATTATTACTTTTTGAAGTTATATATTATTTTAGTCTCAGCGATTTGGCTACTTTTGTTAAAGGAAAAACTCATTTCATGTGTTCATTTATTATTGCTGTTCCTCCAAATTCCAAAAAGGATTTTAAGAGACTGAAAAAGAAATGAAAGACTAACAGAGACATTGTAAGAAGTGGTAGAATAAGTAATTATGTGAGAAAACTATGTTGAGGAAAAAAAAAATTTTTAAGTAGGCTTCATACCTAGAATGGAGCCCAGTGTGGGGCTTGAACTCAAGACCGTGAGATCCCGAGATCAAGACCTGAGCTGAAATCAAGAGTGGGACACTTAACTGACTGAACCACCCAGGTGCCCCAAAGAAAAGTATTTCAATTGAACACAGGACTTAGATATTTCCACCAGATAAAAGAAAATGTAAGACTTTGGTATAAAATGGCATCTAGGGACACCTGAGTGGCTCAGTTGGTTAAGCTGCTGCCTTCAGCTCAGGTCACGATCCCAGCGTCCTGGGATCGAGTCCCACATTGGGCTCCCTGCTCAGCAGGGAGCCTGCTTCTCTCTCTGCCTCCGCCTGCTGCTCTGCCTGCTTGTGTTCTCCCCCCCGCCTCTGACAAATAAATAAATAAAATCTTTTTTAAAAAAAATTAAATTGGCGTCTACTTTGCAACTTCTGTAACAACTTTTCCTGAAAACATTCTCACACTGTGGTGAAGATTCAGGAAACTATGAAAGCAGCAGTCAGATTAATAGACACTATAGTGGAAATATGTGGAAGGAAAAGAATTCCCATTGACTAAAATATCAATGGAGCTGGATTGAGAAAAAATAATCCAGAGTTTCTCAAGCCTCATCAAGCAAAAGAGAGGGTTCGGTTTAGTTGAAAAATGACAGTACAGACACTTCACTTCATCCTTCTTCTGCTCTCTTTCTCTGGCCCCACACAAGGAGAGCTGTATCACAAAGGCAAAAATTTCATAAGAAGGTACAATGCCGGCTCTGATGTTTCACACACTCCTTGGCTCACAGAGTGGAAATGAAAGAAAAGCACACCTTGTTCCAGCAGAACGCATGGACCACGGTGCCATTTTGGCTAAGAGGCACCAATAAGATCATGCCAAGATTTAAGGAGAATCCACTCATCTTGACTTATGAGATAAACACCAGGGTCGAGTAGGTCTTGCCATTGATTAAAAAGAATAAGAAGGGGCACACAGGTGGCTCAGTCAGTTAAGCACCTGCCTTTGGCTCAAGTGTCCTGAGGTCATGATCCTGGGGTCTTCAGGTCCTTAGGCTCCATGCTCAGCAAAGAGCCTGCTTCTTTCTCTCCCTCTCTCTCTCTCCCTCTGCCCCTCCCTGCAATGCTCATGCTCTCTCTCTCTCTCAAATAAATAAATCTTAAAAAAAGAAAATATTTAATGTCAAATTTTTAAGATAGTTTAAAAATATAAATAAAATATTTTAATTTAGATGTTTAATTAAAATTGTTTTAAATTTAAAATTTTTATTTTAAATTTTTTAAAAAATGTATAGCTTCAAATTTCTTCCAAAACAAAAAAAGAAAAAGAAAAGGTAAACAGGCCCTGTGGAAAAAAAAATGGATCACAAGGAAAACATAATATCAATCTGATAATCTAAAAGAAACTTTCCTATCTTTGAAAAAGATATTTGGTGGGAAGCAAATGATAATTTCATAAAACTTGGCATCTTCAATAGGATGCAAGACAACAGAACAATTATGAAAGAAGGACAACAGGAAGAGGTAAAATAATGCAACAAATTGAGAAGCCCAGATAGTAATTAGAGATGAGCAGAGGTTGGAGTGAGAGAGAGAAGAACAAAAAAGAAACTGGTACTGAACTAGCAGAATTAAGATCTGCAAAGAGAAGAAATGACGTGGCAAAGAAAGCAAATATGGAAATCAACTTGAAGAATCTTCCAAAAACAGAGCTGTAAAGGACAATGAACTATCATGTGGGAAGTTATATTGAGGACTTTTATGATAGTCTAACCAAGGAATTAATGATGGTCATACCTACAAAACCAGAATAATTTTAAGTCACATAACATTTTTGAGCTTAAAAACACAAAGATTAGAATATTTCATATCAAAAGTAATTAACATGTTTTATGTGAAATTAACAAAAAGAGATCTATGCCAACATTTCTGAATTAGAAGAATAAAGGAAATACCCTGTAAGATCGAGCCCCATGCTGGGATCCATGCTGGATGTGGAGCCTCCTTAAGATTCTCTCTCTCCCTGTCCCTCTGCCCCTCTCGCCCTCTCTCTAAAAATAAATTTTTAAAAAATATATATAGGGGCACCTAGGTGGCTCAGTGGGTTAAAGCCTCTGCCTTCGGCTCAGGTCATGATCCTAGGGTCCTGGGATCGAGCCCCACATCGGGCTCTCTGCTCAGCAGGGAGCCTGTATCCCCCTCTCTCTCTCTATGCCTGCCTACTTGTGATCTCTGTTTGTCAAATAAATAAATAAAATCTTTAAAAGATATATGTATATATATCTTTTAAGCTTTATATATATATATATATATCTTTTAAGTTATATATATATACACACATAAGCTATATATATATATATATACATATACGTACGTATATATACGTATACGTGTGTGTGTGTGTATATATAGTCTTTTAAATTTCCTTTGAGCCCCTGAAAGCTTAAAGGAGATACACACACATACACACATATGTATATATACATATACATATATATCTCCTTTAAGCTTTCAGGGGCACGAAAGAAATTTAAAAGACAACAGCAACGATAAGAAAGAAAGGATGGATGGAAGGCCAGCTGGCCGGCCCTGACATTATGCTGGCCTCAAAATTCTCTCCAATAAAAAAATGCCAAAACAAAATAGAAAAGTCTCTAGGATTTTCTGGAGGTAAAGTCCTAAAACAAGAATATTATTTACACATGGGTAGTTGTTCCTGTGTGAAAGAAAAAAAATTCATCTTTCCAGATATACAAAAACCCAGAAAAATAGAAAATCCAGTGTCTTTTTTTCTTAGAATAAATTTTCCTTTCTAATTATAAGACATATATAACGACTGTATTAGAAAAAGAATATTCAAATAAGCAACAGGAAAGATGGCAATCACCCATAAGTCTACCACCCCAAGATGACCTTCTAGTTTCAGGTAGCGATATGTCCCAATATGCCACCCGTCTCATTAAAATCCTCCTACAGCATCATTCACAATGTTGGGATTAGAGTTAGAGTTCATGGCAATGAACTCCAATATAGAAAATAATGAATTATGGGTATGCCACCACTTATCTAACCTATTCCCTGTGACCCAAATGTGCATTTGGTCAAAAGTCCAATACCTTCCCTCAAGATTTTGTATATTCCTAGGGAATTAAAATTCCAAATGTTACCTCTAGCTTTGAACTCTAGCTTTCTACTGAGTTCACTTAGAATAGCCTTGGCATATACTGTATCTGATCCTGTCACTTCTCTGCTACAAACCTTATAATAAATACTTTTTCATTGCCCTTGTAATAAAGTATAAATTACTCAGCTTGACTTACAAATCCTGCCTGTGCCTCCAGCCTCATTTCCAGACGCTGCCACCTCCCACTTTCTACTCTCCCCCTTTCCCCTCCATTCCAATCACATGAACAATTGATTCTAGTTTCCCAAACAAGTCACATTCCCTCTTTCCTCTAGACCTCTGGCAAGCTGTCCAAAAAAATATTTACTAATCTATATTTTTAGGCACCTTGCTAGAGATGTAAAAGGCCTGGTCTTAGAAAAGTGAGAATATGTGGCAAGAACACAGATTTTAGTATGTCTAAGAATTTAATAAGTGACAAAGTATCACACACCAGTGGAAACATAATGAATTATCTAAGAACTATTGTGAGAACACTGGCTTCTGTTGGGAAGGAAAAAAAAGTCAAGAATAATAAAGATGAAAGCCCCTCCTAATACTACATATAAAAATTAATAAGCCAGATTTAGAAGTTAATGCAGCTATGAAACCCTTAAAAACCAGAAGATATTACAACTGGTTATTTAACTGATCTTGAGTTGTGGAAAGAATTCAGCAATAGAGATATGTTTAAAGGAAAAATTTAACAGATTCGATAACATAAAAATTGAGAACTTTGGCAATTAGGGAAAACAAAGAGCAAATAACAAACTGAGCAATATGGTTTGAGTTGTAAGGAATGCTTTGTGTTTTCGGGGACTCCCAGCTCACTTAGAGAGAAGGTCCTAGTCCTTATAGCCCAGCAGTTGGATGACCTCATCTCCTCCACTCTTACCCTCCCTGCCAACTCCCTTGACTCATGGCCACACGAAACCATCCATCCTTCAACCCATCCCTCATGCTCCTACCTCAATGCCTTAGTCCTTGCTATGCTTTCCTCTGGGATTCCTCTTTCCCCAATTACCTTAATCCTGCTTCTGCCTTTGCTTCTTTCCTGCCACTGCTGTAACAAATTACTACAAGCCCGGTGGCTTAAAAATGACATAAAAATATTATCGTACATTTCTGAAGGTCAGAAATCTTAAAATCCAGCTGCCAGCAGGGCTGCATTCCTTCTGGAGGATCTAGGGGAGAATCTGTTTGCATGCCTTTCTCAACTTCGAGAAGCTGCCTGCATTCCTTGGTTCATGGCCCCTTCCTTCATCTTCAAGCCATCAGCACAGCATCTTCAAATCTCCCTGACTCTACTTCCCCACGCTGCATCTCCTTCTCTGACTGACCCTCCTACCAGCCTCTTAGAAAGACTCTTGGGCCCCTGCTTGTAACAATCCCTTCCAGTGAGTCTAACCTTCCCATCTCAAGATCATTAATCACAACTGCAAATCCCTTTTACATGTAAGGTAACATATGTACAGGTTTCAATGATTCAGACATAGAAATCTTTGGAGGGGGGCATTGTTCTGTCTACAAAATTTCCTCCAGAGATTTGCTCAAATGTTACTTGGTTAAAAAGATGATGCTACGCCTAAATATAACAGAGAGACCCTCTGTTCCCCCCCAAACCTATGCTTCTTGCTGTGTTTTATTCTTCTGTTATAGTACTTTATACCAACTAATTTATTTCATATTAACTACCCATGTATTCCCATAGCTGGAAGAGTAGGAAGCACACAGTAGGTCCTCAGCACATGTTTGCTGAATAAATAAATGAACCAGAAAAAAATAAAATGATTTGTTTCTAAAGCAAACAAGAAAAATACCAGAGATGACAAATTCTCTCTTGTATCAAGAAAAAAAAAAAGAAAAGAAAGGAAGAAAGGATAGACTGCTTCTTCTCAAATGGCTGTTGAATCATGAAAGTTCCCTATCTGTAAAACTTTCATTCATGCGTCAGATTTTCTTCAAATTTGAGGCAGCGCAGTGTAAGTCACTGTAACGATAAAGAAGTGAAAAGTCTGTACATTTCTCAAGAAAACTCTCAATTCTTACATGTTCTTCCTGCTTCTCTGGTAACCTAAGGAAGGTAACTCTAAGCAAAATCAAAAAGGGAGAAGGAACATTGAGCCCCCATGGCCAGTTCACAACAAAAGTCTGTTCTGCTGTGATCTGTAGTCTGTTATCCAGCAGGAAAGAATCCTGGAAAAACAAGCATCTTGTTCTTGGAATGTCAGAGAGAATCAAAATAATTCAAAATCCAATCAGTGGCTTTGAACGAAACACATACTCTTTTCTCCTGCTCGATCTGGACAATAACTCCTCACACAGTAGAGTTTGTAGAGCTGGAGACTACTGGAATAATGAGCAAGTCTAGGAAACCCAGAACCACACTGGCTTGCTAAGAGTTGGGGATGGTGCGGGGCTATAGGGGGAGACCAACGGAGAGGATGGAAGAGGGAACGATGTGTGAAATGCAAGCGTGGATTCTGGCAAAGGAAGCTGCCTGCTCTGGGATCTGCATAGCAGAACAGTAACACTGGAAACCTTCGCTTTTATTTTTCCTTAAAATGTATGAAGCCACATGATTGTTCCAGTCACTCTTGCTGTATAAAAAGCATCCCAAGGTTTAGTGGTATAAAAACAGTCATTTGATTTTGCTCACAATTGTGAGGGTCAGGAATTTAGGAAAGGCTTTACTAAGTCTCTCTTTGGGGTCTCTCATGTCATGGCATTCAGATGTCAACTAGGCCACAGTCACCCAAACGCTTGCCTGGGTGGACAGCCAAGTTGGCTCAACCACATGGTTGGCAAGTGTTCACCTCTGGTGGGGTCTTTATTGCATTCAGTATATAATTATTGAACACATATTACCTGCTAAGCACCATGCTAAGTAATTAGAATTATTACTTACTGAAATAGGAAAAAAAGAAGGAGGAAAGGCTATTTTAGTTTGTCACGTTCCACCTTAAAAATAATGTTCTTTTTGGCATGCAGATAAACTGTGTGGTTCACTCTGGCTTTTGTCCTCCAAAAGTTCAAGTACGTATGTATGTATGTCTTTATTTATTTAAGATTTTGTCCATTTATTTGACAGAGAGAGACACAGTGAAAGAGGGAACATAAGCAGGGAGAAGTGGGAGAGGGAGAAGCAGGCTCCCTGCCAAGAAGGGAGCCCGATGTGGGGCTCATGACCTGTGCCGAAGGCAGATGCTTAACAACTGAGCCACGCAGGTGCCCCCAGAATTTCAAGTATTTAAAGAGAGAACTTAAAACATGAGGTTCATAAATCGATGTTTGAGAATCACAGGAAGAAGACAGCAGGGCTCTCACTTGCTGCCCACCCAATCCCAGAATCATGTTCCCCTGGATACAGTGAAAAGCAAAGGAAGTGGAAGAGGTCTGCGTGGGACTTTCCTCCAAAGTGGGGCCCAGAAGCAAAGTGGCTCCCTCAATATATCAATTAAGCGGGGGTCCCCCAGTTGGCAGAGACTATGTAGAAGACATGGGGCTTTGAGCACTTGGTCCAATGACCAAGGAACAGAGTTGCCTCCCACTAACACCTTAGTTCAGTGTAAGCCCTCTCGAAATTCAACACAACCCCAGGAGAATTGGAGTAGACCTCACAAAAGCTAACGATAGGTTTTCTACCTGCCAGACATGAATGAACTAGAAACAGAAATCTATTTAAGTAATCAAAAGTAACACACAGCTCTTCCTCATCTTCCTCTTCCCCTTCACCACACTCTCTGCCTCTGTGGTCACATTGTTTCCTCCACTTCTGTCTCTGTGTCTGTTTACTCTCCCTGTGCTTGTCTCATAAGGACACTTGCGAAGGCAACTGGGGCCCACCTGGATAATGCAGGATAATCTCTCCATCTGAACTTAATCATACATGTAAGGACCCTCTTTCCCTATGTAACACTCAGTTTCCAGAGAGTAAAACCTAGTATCGTGAGGGCTATTATCCTGCCCATCCCACCCACTAAAGTATTTGGGGGTAATGAAGCATCAGGTTGACAAATTTCTCTTAGTTTTTTTTTTTTTTAAGAGTTTATTTATTTATTTGACAGAGAGTAGGCAGAGAGGCAGGCGGGGCGGGGGGAGGAAGCAGGGTCCCTGCTGAGCAGGGAGCCGGATTCGGGGCTCCATCCCAGGACCCTCGGATCATGACCTGAGCTAAAGGCAGAGGCTTAACCCAGTGAGCCACCCAGGTGCCCCGACAAATTTATCTTAAATATTTTGAGAAAAGTAGTTATTTGTTCTGTACTTCAACTTTTTAATAACTTTGTTTCAAAATAAGCAAGTACAGATAGTTCAATTGTAGTCTGAGACTCTACTCACTGCATGATGTCTACTTGTACACAGTTCCATACACAAAGAAGTTCAGGTTATGTGCCCAAGGACACAGAGTCTCTTCTGGTCTACTTGCTAAATCAGGAGGCAAAAGAAATTTTCTACTGCTTTTGTGCCAGCTTTGGAAGAATGCCCCCCCACCCAAAACTCTCTTCCATCTCTCCCTTTCACTCCCCCACCCGCTTTTTTTTTTTTTTTTTTTTGAGAGAGAGAGAGAATGAGCATGTGAGTGGGGAAGAGGGGCAGAAGGAGAAGTAGAGAAAACCTCAAGCCAACTCTGCCCTGAGACAGAGCCCTACTCAGGGCTTAATCCCACAACCCAGAGACCAAGAATGGAGCCAAAACCAAGAGTTGGCCATTTAACCGACTGCACTACCCAGGTGCCCCTCTTCCATCTCTTTTTAAACCAACTTTACTCATGTGTATTTCATAATAAAATGTATAGTTATTCAGTATACACTTCAATGAATTTGATAAGTGTAGGCAACTGTATAACCACTACCCTAATCAAGATATAGGAAATTTCCAATGACCCTTGTGCTCCTTCCCAGCCCAATTTGGGAATATTACAAATCAAGTTTACATGAATGTTCATGTTAAAGCTTTTATGCATGTGGCTTTTCATTTCTCCTGAATAAACACCTACAGTAGACTTGCTAGCTCATAAGGTGCATGTATTTTTAATCCATGCTCTCTTTTGTGCCAATACATTACTCATAGGGGGTTCTTTTTCTCTACTTTCCTCAGTAATAAGTTGTTAATCATCTTTAACCAGTTTGACTATCCATCCCTTTCTTCCTTGGTATGCCAAACCACTGTTCCTTTACGCAGTCTTTAATCAGTTTAACCGTTCCTTTCTTCCTTGGTATGTCCTACTTTGGCCATTGCTCCACTTGCTCTGTGCTGGCATATTTACTTCTCACTTCATGGAATGTATCGCTGATTCATTATGGTTATCTTTGCAATTTATTGTTTAGGGAAAAATGTGCTTCCCTCCAAAATTCGCTACACAGTGCAGGCTTAAGTATATGATGCTGCAGCTCCTTGTGTCTCTATCCCGAGCTGGCTCTGTCAATGGCCTTTTTTCACAGGCAATTCTGTCCTTTCTAACCCAATGATCATCCTTTAGGGAAATGGAAAAAAGGATATAAATGCTCCTTTTGGTTCTTCAGTATGTGCCTGAAAGATGTTGTGTTGCTTCTTTGGTCATGAATTGGGTCATTCATAATTTTCCCAGGTAAGTATGCCACCGATATTGCCGTATAATCACTTCATACATGATACTACGTAGGGTACAATACTATGTCAACTGAAGGTTTCTGCATTTAATCCCATCAAAAATAATGATATGAGAATACTATGAAGAATTATTCACAAAGGAAAAAGGATGTGGAAAAAAGCTAAACATGTACTTGAACTGAGCCTGACTCATCTCCCAAATTTGTATGCTGAGTACAGACTCTCTCCATATACTTGAAGTCATCAAGATCACTAGAATGTCCTAGGATTAGGATAGACACCAATTAAAAGACAGCATAAAAAGCTCTTGGAATATAATGGAGGTACATCTGCCATGCTTTTCATAAATAAACTAAATTCCTTTACCTGATTATCCATTTCTTCCTCAGTATTTATTTTACAGGAAAAAAAAAAAAATGAAGATCTTCAATAGAAGCCTTGAAGAGGGGCCTGGCTGGCACAGTAGGTTAAGCATCGACTCTTGGTTTCAGCTCAGGTTTTGATCGCAGGGTTGTGAGATGGCCTCATGTGCAGAGTCGGCTTGAGTTTCTCTCTCTCCCTTCCTCTACTCCTTCCCCCCACCCAAGCTCTCTCTCTCTCTAAAATAAATAAATAAATCTTGAAAGAAAGACAGAAAGAAAGAAAGAGAAAGAAAGGAAGCCTTAAAGATTTAATTTGCAGCAGCCTTCGTCTTTAAGGAAAAAATTTCATTTTTATAATATATTGTTTCACAAAGTGGTTTATGATAACATCTAAACTGTTTAGATTGCTTTGGAGACATGTTTTAAGCCTTCACTTGAAAAAAAAAAAAAAACCAGCTGAAACTTGCATTACAGTAACTCAGTGATCCCTGGATTCTGTGTGTTGTGGACTTACAAATGGTTTCATTTGCATTGCCATTGGGAAATTTTTTCCAGTGAACTCTGCGACACAATGAATATCCATATTTGGGATATAAGAGGCCAGCTTGGCCTCCAAACTCTATTATGTGAACAATCATTATTTCTTAAATATTGATTTAACATTCACAATGAAAGTATGAATGATTGTGTGGCATGACAGACCACCAGCCTAAGATAAGAACAGCCTCTCAATCTAGATAAAAAGGCAGAAACAAAACCAGTGTTCTCTGTCTGTGACCTTTTAAGATGAGATGATAGAATCTCATTCCTCCTTCCTTCCACTTCCTCTTCCCCAGCTCTTGGGGTTTCCAGAAAAATTTCTGGATGGCTCCAGAAGTCTCTCTGCTGTGGCCAAGTTACTTCCTCATAGCTTATCTCATTCAGCCATGGCTGCTGTCTCTCCTAAGTCCCTGCCTCTCCTGTTGCTCTGCAGTCCTGAGCAGCAGTAAGAGCAAAAGACATGAGGCATTCCCATCCCAGAAATGGGTTATAGTATTGTCAGAATCCCTGACATCCCAGAAGCATCTGGGTATAACTGCATACTCATTAACAGCTTTTTCTGATTCCTGCTTCCTAGGATGTGGCAGATCAGAAATCCATAAAGAGGGGTGCCTGGGTGGCTCAGTAGGTTAAAGCCTCTGCCTTCAGCTCAGGTCATGATCCCAGGGTCCTGGGATTGAGCCCCATATCGGGCTCTCTGCTCGGCAAAGATTTCTGTCAAATAAACAGATAAAATCTTTAAAATCTTAAAAAAAAAAGAAAAGAAATCCATAAAGAGCAAAGGAGAACTTCCTACATTTTCTCAAAGCTAAGAAATAAATGATCATAATAAGTTGAAAAAATTGAAGCAGAAATGGAAAAACAAGTAATACGAGCTAAAGACATGGATAAGCTATAAATGTTATGGTGGTTGATCTGCTAATTCCTTTACTGCTCTTTCTATTCCACTAGTGAGAAGATTAGTAACACTGGAAACTTTCAAGGATGATGTTCAAATGCCTGGGTAGTTTGAGGGTTTTTTTAACTGTAAATAATTTTTGGAAAAAATCATCTCTGGCATGCAATGATCTGGGAATATTTTCTGAAAAATAAGAATGCTTTTTGTTGGTATTGGTACTGGTTTTCAAAGATTACAAAGAAGAGTAACATATATTATCCCATTTAATCCTCAAAGCGACTCTGCAAAGCATACAGGAAATTCATACTATGATCACCATTTTTTTAAAAGATTATTTATTTATTGGACAGAGCACAAGCAGGGGGAGCAGCAAGCAGAGGCAGAGGGAGAAGCAGACTCCCTGCTGAGCAGGGAGCCCAATGTGGGGCTCAACCCCAGGACCCTGGGATCATGACCTAAGCTGAAGGTAAATGCTTAAGTGACTGAGTCACCCAGATGCCCCCTAAGATCACCATTTTAAGATGAGGAAACTGAGGACCAAAAATCATAAAACTCCTGAACAAGATCTTATAAATAGTAAATGGCAATATTTGGCCTTGATCTCAATTCAATGTATTTCCCATTAAACCAGTTAAATTTCATTTAACTCTTTTTTCCTGGAAAAATCAAGGCACCCCATTTTTAAAATTGAAAAGGTTGTTGGGTTTAAAGAAAAAAAAACATTTTTTCCTTTTTAAAATTGCATGAACAACTGATCTTCTTTACAGAAAAACAAAAATCTTCAAAAGGAAAAGAGGTGGAAAAAAATCTCTGAGTTATCACCTAGAGACAAAAATAACACCTAGAATTAGTAAGTTGGTGTATTTCCTTTCAGACTATTTCCTATGCAATTTTGCCCATGTAAATAACTATATATTTGCTTACAAAAATTGTACCATCTTTATAGACTGCTTTTGTGCATTGCCTTTTGCACTTAATATATTTAGAACTATTTATATCAATATTTAAACATCTATAACTATCATTTTGACAACATATTATCTCATATTCTAGCTATATCTTAACTTATTTAATCAAACAACCAGATTAGGTTGTTTCCAAATTTTCTCTATTATAAATAAGTAATGTGAATATTTCCTTGAGAAACATCAGGCAAATCTAAACTGAAGAACATTCTAGAAAATAATTGCCTTTAATCTTCAAAAAAAATCAATGTCATGAACATAAATTTAAAAATAAAGAATTGCTATAGATAACAAAGAGATGAAAGAGACCAAGAAGTAAATGGCTATAAGGACATAATCGGATGCCAACAAATTCAACAACCTAAAAGACTTATCAAAATAACCTATAAAAACTGAAGGAGGAAGAAAAATCTGAACAGACCAATTACCAGCAATGATATTGAATCAATAATCAAGAAAAAAAAAAAAAGCCTCCCAGGAAACAAAAGTGCAGGACTAGATGATTTTGCAGGTGAATTCTACCAAATATTGAAAAAACAGTTAATACCTATTCTTCTCAAATTTTTCCATAAAATAAAGGAGGAAGGAAAACTTCCAAATTCATCCTATGAGGAGAGCATTTCCCTGATTCCAAAACAATATAATTATCTCTCTCTGTCTCTCTCTCTCTTACACACACACAAACACACACACACACACACACACACACAGAGAGAGAGAGAGAGAGAGAGAAAGAACTACAGGCCAACATCTCTACTAAACATAGAAGAAGAAAAAAAATCCTCAACAAAGCATTAGCAAACCAAATCCAACAATAAATTTTAAAAAATCATTCATCATGATCAAGGGATTTTTCCAAAGGTGCAAGGGCAGCTCAGTATTCACAAATCAAGCAATGTGATACATCATAACAAAAAGAGAGAGAATAAAAATCACACGATCATTTCAATAGATCCACAAAAAGAATTCACCAAAATGTAAATTCTATTCATGATAAAAACCATCACCAAAAATAGATTTAGAGAGAACATACCTCAACATAATAAAGCCCTTATATGAAAAATCCACAGTGAATTTCAAACTCAATGGGGAAAACTGAGACATTTCCTCCCAAGGTCAAGAACAAGACAAGGATTTCTACCCTCATCACCTTCATTCAGCATAGTACTGGAAGTCCTAGCCACAGCAATCAGACAAGAAAAGGGAAGGCATCTAAATTAGTAAGAAAGAAGTAAAACTTCCACTATTTGCAATGACATGATACTATATATCGAAACCCCAAGACATTCCACCAAAAAACTACTAGAACTGATAAAGGAATTCAGGAAGCATGTAGGATACAAAATCAATGTATAGAAATCTCTTGCATTCCTATACACTACCAATGAAGCAGCAGAAAGAGAAGAAAACAATCTCATTTATAACTGCACCAAAAATAATACAGTACCTAGAAATAGACTTAACCAAGGAGGTGGAAGACCTGTACTCTGAAAACTATAAAACATCGATAAAAGAAATTGAAGGGTGCCTGGGTGGCTCACTGGGTTAAAGCCCCTGCCTTCAGCTCATGTCATGATATCAGGGTCCTGGGATTGAGGCCCACATTGGGCTCTCTGCTCAGCAGGGAGCCTGCTTCGCCTGACACCCCTCTGCCTGCCTATCTACTTGTGATCTCTGTCAAATAAATTTTTTAAAAAGAAAGAAATTTAAGACAACATAAACAACTGGAAAGACATTCCATGCTCATGGGTCAGAAGAACAAATATTGTTAAAATGTCCATATTTACCCAAAGCAATCTACAGATTTAATGCAAACGCTATCAAAATACCACCAGCATTTTTCACAGAATGAGTACAATCCTAAGATTTGAATGGAACCACGAAAGACCCCAAATAGCCAAAGCAATCTCAAAAAAAAAGAAAAGCGACACTGGAGGGATCACAACGCCAGATTTCAAGATATCTTACAAAGTTGTAGGAATCAAAACAGTACGGTACTGGCGCAAAAACAGACACATGGATCAATAGAATGGAATAGAAAGCCCAGGAATAAACCCATGACTGTATGGTCAATTAATCTTCAAGAAAGGAGGCAAGAATATGCAATGGGAAAAAGACAGCTTCTTCAACAAATGGTGTTGGGAAAACTGGACAGCAACACGCCAAAGAATGAAACTGGACCACTTTCTTACACCAAACACAAAAATAAGCTCAAAATAGATTAATGTCCTAAATGTGAGACCTGAAACATAAAAATCCTAGAAGAGTGCACAGGCAGTAATTTCTATGATATTGGCCATAACAACATCTTTCTAGATATGTCTCCTGAGGCCAGAGGAACAAAAGCAAAAATAAGCTATCAGGACTACGTCAAAACAGGAAGCTTCTGCACAGCAAAGGAGACAACCAACAAAACTAAGAACATATTTTTAAATGAAATATTCAATAAAGTATTTGTACCCAAGATATATAAAGAACTTAAACAATTCAAACATCAAAAAAATCAAATATTCTGATTAAACAATGGGCAGAAGATGTGAATGGACATTTCTTCAAAGAAGACGTACAGATGGCAAAGAGACACATGAAAAGATGCTCAACATCGCTCATCACCAGGGAAATGCAGATCAAAACCACAATGAAACATTACTTCACACATGTCAGAATGGCTAAAATCAAAAACACAAAACACAAGTGTTGACAAGGATGTGGAGAAAAAAGAACCCTTGTGCACTATTGGTGGGAATGAAAACATGTGCAGCCATTATGGAAGACAGTATGGAGGTTCCTCAAAAAATTGAAAATATAGCTACCATATGATCCTGTAATCACACTACGGGGTGTTTACCCTTAAAATATGAAAACACTAAGTTGAAGGGTGTATGCACCCTTATGTTTACTGCAGCATTGTTTACAGTAGCCAAATTATGGAAGTAGCCCGTGTATCTGCCAAAAGATGAATGGAGAAAGATGTGATATACGTGTATACACACACACACATATATATATGCCAGAATAATATTCACCCATAAAAAAGAATGAACTCTTGCCACTTCCAACAACATGGATGGATCTAGGAGTATCAGGCTAAGCTAAATAAGTCAGAGAAAGACAAATACCGTATGACTGATTTCACTCGTATGTGGAATTTAAGAAACAAAACTAATGAACGACAACAAAAAGACAAACCAAAACAATCAGACTCTTAACTATAGAGAACAAACAGATGGTCACCAGAGGGGGAGGTGGGGGTGGGTGGAGCAGTAAGTGACAGGGGTTAAGAGGACCCTTCTCTTCATGAGCCCTGAGTAACATATGGAATGGCTGAATCACTACGTTGTACATCTGAAACTAATACAACATGATACTGTATAATATACAGTATATTATACAGTATCATGTTGTACACCTGAAACAGTATAGCTAACTCTACTGGAATTAAAACAAAATTTATTTAAAAGACACAATTACTTAACAAGTAACAAAATTTGAATATGAACCATGGATTAGGTAATAGTGTTATATCAATGTTCCTGATGTTATTTGTTCCATAAAAGAATGTCTTTACTCTTGGGAATTATGCATTGAAATATTTAGAGGTAAGAAAGCATGATAACTTCAAGTTAGTCTCAAAGTGGCTCAAAAAGTTTACCCACATACTCACATACTCCACAGAGTGAATGGGAAAGCAGATAGGACAGTAATGTAGTAATGTAAAATATTGGTGATTTCAGTAAAGAAGATAAGGCAGCTGTCTGTGCTACTCTTGCAACTGCTCTTTAAGTTTGAAATATTATCAAAATAAAATGTTACTCTTCTGGGAGTAACTCCCTTTTGTATAAGAGAGTATCCTGATGAAAGTGGTATTTTACAAATAACAGTATAGCAGAGGTTAACAAGTTTAACCTCAGACACAAGTCCATTTTTTTTTTAACAAAGCAGACACCAAGCAAGTGAGAAGGCACACACAGTTCTGTGTTAACGGCCTCCAAACTGCATATCCTATGCTTACAGTCACCTGGCATAACATGATATTTGCACACAGCACCTGGATGTGTGTCCTTCCTTCTCTAATTCCTTTTATTCACTTTTTTAAAAAAAACTCACTGCACACAAAATGGTAAAGCTAAGGGATTTGCAGAACATCCATTAGAGATAAGAACCCCCTAGCTGCTGTTTGTTCATTTTCAACTGGCAGACATCTCCAGGCATAGGTGTCACCC
Source organism: Lontra canadensis (assembly GCF_010015895.1). Lineage (NCBI taxonomy): Eukaryota > Metazoa > Chordata > Mammalia > Carnivora > Mustelidae > Lontra > Lontra canadensis. The sequence continues at coordinate 25,311,252 of NW_022631013.1, forward strand.
AGAGTAGTAATGTAAATAGGTCATCGAAACAAGGAATTCAGGTAGAAAATGGAAATCATCAAAGCACCATTAATGCCCACACCAGCTTGCTTCAGCTAAAAACAGAGAGGAAAAATGCACCCACCCATGAGCTGATGATAACAGGGCACAGTATCAGATGGTTCTGTTCTACAAAGCCTGTTAGCCCCCACGCAAATGAAAATGTAGTCATTCTTCAAGAACCAGCTCAAATGTTCTCTCCTTCAAGAAGACTCAGCGATTCCCACACAGGAATGAGATACTGACTTCTGGGAGACCCTAGCACCATACTGATACCAAGCCTTAGCACTTACCTTATCTTGTAGATACACAGTTATGGGTATTCGACATCATTGTCACCATGAGGGCAGGAATCCTGGGCTTTTAATCTTGTATATGACCTCCGGCACCTCACCCATACATATAACAAATCCTTAATTGAACCAAATCAAATGCTTCCAAATTTATTTCCCATTCCAGTAGACCATCAAAGATCTTTGTATATAGTAGGTATTTGCTGAATTCATTTGAGTGGAATCTCAAATTTGTTATTTCTGGAAACTCTTTTTTTCCATTAGTTCTATCTGAGCTCAGGTAGACCACTGAGTAAGGTCAGCAGCTTTCACCTGTTCTTATTCTTTCAATTAACCAAATTTCTCTATTTAGCCAAGTTTTTTAAGATTTTATTTATTTATTTGACAGATGGAGATCACAAGTAGGCAGAGAAGCAGGCAGAGAAAGAGAAGGAAGCAGGCTCCCTGCTGAGCAGAGAGCCTGATGAGGGGCTCAATCCCAGGACCCTGGGATCACAATCTGATCCAAAGGCAGAGACTTTAACCCACTGAGCCACCCAGGCACCCCACCAAGTTTTATTGATCTCCAGTATAAAAGGGCATATGGTCTGAATGATTGCCTACATCATTCAAATGTAGACTCCATGAAGACAGTAGTTTTTGTCTCTTGGTTCTCTGCTCTAACAATGATTAAAACAGTCTCTAAGGACGGCTGGTTAGCACAGTTGGTTAGGTGTCAGACCAACTCCTGGTTTTGGCTTAGGTTGTGAATTTAGGATCCAGAGGTGGAGCCCCAAGCTGGGCTCCACAGTCAACACTGAGTCTGCTTGAGACTCTCTCTCCCTCTCCTTCTGCCCACCATGCTCTCTCTCCATCCCCCCCCTTTCTCAAATAAATAAATCTTCAAAGAAATAGTCCCTGACACATAGTAGATATTCAATAGTAATTATTGAAGTTGTTCAAAGAACCACAAAAAACCAGCGTTCTGCCAACAGACCATGAACAGCTGAATACTTACTACTAACACAGTAGATCATTTCCTAAGAGCCTCCAACTGTTCCTCGATCCCCGTAGGCATGTGTCTCTCCACACATTAAGAGGGAGTCTTTTTCCTTTCCCCTTGAGTCTTAACTGGCCTTGTGAATGGTTTCGAGCAACAGAATGCATGCAAGGTGTGTTCTGGGACTAACACCCAGATCTTAAAGCTCTTGTAACCTCTGCTTTCTCCTTCTAGGGATCCACAGAATAATAAGAACCCATGAAAAAACAGAAGCCTAGCCAGAGGCCCTGAGCCATTCTAGCCATCCTAGCAGAGGTTCCTAACATGGAAGTGATCTTAGATGTTCCAGCCCCACCCACGTTCCCAGCTGAATGCAACTACACAAGGAACTCCAGCCAACACGAGGAGTAATGACAGGCATCCTACCAAGCTCTGCTCCGTTGCAGAATCATAAATAAATAACTGGGTTTTGTAACCATAGCCACTAGGTTTAGAGGTAGTTTGTTATACACACTACATAATTGGGGCAATCCTAATTTGCCTACGTATCTGTCCTTCTTTTACATATGCGTAAAAGATACTGTGAAATGTTTATCACTTCATACGTGTTTCTGAGTGGTGGGGCTTTTTTTTTGTCTTTAGTTTTTTGCTTAGTACTTTATATTGTTAGAATTGCATTAATATAGGTCATTAAAAAACCAGTAATTATTATTTTCTATAATCACTTAAGACATTTGTAGATGTAGGGGTGCCTGGGAGGCTCAGTCGGTTAAAGTCTCTGCCTTTGGCTCAGGTCATGATCTCAGGGTCCTGGGATCAGCCCCGCATCGGGCTCTCTGCTCAGCAGGGAGCCTGCTTCCCTTCCTCTCTCTCTGCCTGCCTCTCTGTCTACTTGTGATCTCTGTCTGTCAAATAAATAAAGTCTTTAAAAAAAAAAAAAGACATTTGTAGATATAAAATGAATGTTTATGGGGCACCTGGGTGGCTCAGTTGGTTAAGCGACTGCCTTCAGCTCAGTCCTGGGATCAAGTCCTGCAATAGGCTCCCAGCTCAATGGGGAGTCTACTTCTCTCTCCAGCCTCCCCCCTCCTCATGCACTCTCTCTCATTCTCTCTGTTTCAGATAAACAAAATCTTAAAAAACAAAGACTGTTTATAAAAATATATGAATATAAAGAACAGTTTTTAAAAACCCTGTATACCTATCACCCAGTGTAAGAAATAGAACGTTGTATTTGAAGCTTTCTGTATGCTCCTCCCATGACCCGTCACCTTCCCTCAACTTCTACTTCATAAATTTTGCTTTGCTTCTCTATGAAAATTTCCCCAAACATGATTATGTACCTGAATATAAAATTATATGGTTTCGTATTTGTGAACAGACGTAATTCTATTTTATTGCTGTATTGTATTCCATTTCGTTAACACACTGTCCAGGACCCTCGGGATGCTGTAACAGAACACCACACATTGGGTGGCTTGTGAACAACAGAAATTCATTTCTCACAGTTCTGGAAGAACTTCTGGGAAGGTCCAAGATCAAGGAGCCAGAAGACCTGGTGTCTGATAAAAATCTCCTCACAGGGCAGAAGGGGTGATGCAGCTTTCCTGGGGCTCTTCTATTTCACGGGAGCTCCACCCCCATGACCTAATCACTTCTTAGAGGACACGATCTACCATCACACTGGGGGTCAGGCCTTTAACATAATGAATCTGGGGGAGGGGGGACGCAAGCATTCAGTCTTAGTATACACCAGTTTATTGATCCATTCTGCTGCCGTGGAACACTTCTGCTTGTTTCTAGATTCCACCCATCACAAAAAGGGCTACTATGAATATTCTGACCCCCCGATGCAAGAATATCAGGTATATGCCCGGGAGTGGTAAATACCTTGAGAGACCGTATAGCAAAGAGGTTAAGACAAGGCTCTAAAATCTAACAGCCCTGGATTCCAAGCCCTGCTCCATCACCCAGTCAGCCCTGTGACCTTGCACTGGTGAATTCACTGTTCTCACAGTCAGGAGTTCTAGCCTTCGCGCACTTCGTAATCACCCGGGGAGCGCTAAGAAATTACAGAAGCCCAGGTCCCACGTTCAGCGAGGTTCTGGTTTCATTGCTCCGGGTGGGTGGTAGCCTGAGCCCTGACAGTCTTCAAAGCCCCACCCCCAGCCACACAAATGGGCAGCCACAGCTGAGGAGCACTGCTCGAAGACCTCGTCTCCCCATCTGTGAATCCCCGATGGGAAGGCTAATAACAATGCCTCATGGGAGGGCTGCCAGAAGGACGAGATACAGTGATACAGCGTGTGATAGAGCCTGGTGGTCAACAGCTTTAACTCATGGTTAGACTCTTTACTCTATTTCGTTTTCAAGTTTGAGTACAACTGATATTGAAGTATCCTAAGAAATAGGAGTTGAGGGGCACCTGGGTGGCTCAGTGGGTTAAGTGTCCAACTCCTGATTTCCGCTCAAGTCGTGATCTCAGGTTTGTGAGATCGAGCCCTGAGTCGGGCTCCATGCTGGGTGTGGAACCTGCTGATGATTCTCTCTGCCCCCCTCCCTCTGCCCTTCCCCCCCAAAAAAAGAAACATGATTTGATGACAAGCTGGATGCAGAAGAATAAAAAGCAGGAACCCTGCTCCCAGAAAAGGGAGCACAACCAGTCTTTTGATCCCAACTACCTAAACACCTAATCTTGCAGTTACTCTGTTGTAATTTTCCAAGTTTATGTGAGTGATTCAAAACCCAGTTAAAGTCTTGGCTTTATTGTTTGCTGGTCTTACTGTGGCTGGAATCTTAGAAATGCTGGTGTCGTACAGAGATAATGTTCTCTTTGTTGGAAGATTTTGTTTTCTAACTAAGGAAATAATTAATTAAGCTTGAATTCTCCCATCCCCCTCTCTGATGTTCTAAACAGCTGGTACTTATTTGGGACATATTAATTTTGTTTGGAATCCATGGTGACATAGTATTTCTTTCTTGTCATGAACATGTTACAAAGTGTTTTTATGATTTTCTAAACCAATCAGTAACCATTCATTCCACTAGGAATCCTCCTCCATGCAGACAAAACTAAAAATTTACCTCAATCTCAGACATCAAAAAATTCTTTCTCTAATTCAGTTAATGAGTTAGGCTTCCAAGTCCTTAAAAAAACAAAAGGTACTGAATATCAGAAATTCATAACTACATCAAATTTTCTTTAAACTGATTTGTCACTTTCAAAAACCACTTCTGTTGAAGGGGTTTTTATGCTTATTCCCTTCAACTGTCATTTAGCAAAAAAATGCTGTAGAATGTCCACCCCAGGGGAGAAAAATGTGAAGAAGAGCTGCCTTACAAAGGAATGAACTCATGGGGAATGGTGAGAACAGTTAAGGGAATCTGTGGGCTGGGCTGGGTTGGGCTGGGTTGGGCTGGGCCCCCAGCTCGATTTCATCCCGTCCACCTGTCAGCTGCCAAGAAAAATAAGTGCCTTTTGCAGAGGCCGGTATCTCTAGCACTCCCCTCTGACCTCTTTCCTTCCTGACCCTTGACCTTCCCTGCAGGAGCTGCTCTGAGCAACTGTGTCCAGCACCTGGGAGGCTAAGAACTCTGCAGAGGCCAACAAGTCAACATTCCACCAGGAACACTGGGGCTGGATAATTCAACAAATTCAGCTGTTAGCCTCGCCACACCCTCAATCTAGGCTTCCACCCTTGCCTCCTCCTTCTTCACTAAGGAAGAGTATAAGCCAAGGCTCCCCAGCCTCTCTCCTCTCCCCTCCCAGGCTGTCCCCACTCTGCTTCCCACCTCCATGCCTCGCTGCTTGCAAGCCGCCCCACTGTGCCTTGTGAAATCCCAGCTCTTTAAGGAACGAGCTTCCTTTGGTCTACATAGAAATATCTCCTTGAACAATCCCCTAACGTTAGAGACAAGTAGGTTTATTAGTTTCCTCCCAAACCTGTCATTCCACTCGGCACAATCACCCCTTTAGTCACGAGGACAAGAACCATTCCTGAACAGGATCTTTGGCCATTTGCCTCCCATATGCAGTCTGTGGCCATGTCTTGACAACAGTAACTCTAGTGACTTAATGGGGGGAGGGAACTAGATGCGCCCATGTTCCTTTATTAGCCCTCCTATTATAAGATCTTTTTGTTAAGAGAATTTTAAACATATTTAAATACAGTGAATGGTAGAAAAATCCCACATCCTTACCACAGAACTTCCTCAGATCATAACGTTTTACAATACTGTATTTGATCCCATTTCAACACTTTTTCTTCAAACAGATGACACTCAAAAAGTTGAGTAACTTTCCCCAGGTCTACAGCCCACAGCCAGCACAGTGACTGAGATGCAGTATATGCGAGGAATCATTTGCTCAGTAGCACTTGCCGAATTTATGAGCCTCCCCTCGGTCCTTTCTCTCCCTATCTCCCTTGCCAATCTGCTTCCTTTGAATATGCATATTTCTGTCTGCTTTGTCTCTCAATATTTTCCTTGCACTATCCTGGTATTTTCTAGGTATGTGCATTTCCCTATTTCCTTTCATTTTATTCTTCCCATGCCACTCATTCTATCACTGGAGAACTATTTCATAAGCACCTACTATGTAACAGGCACTATCCTAGTGCCTGTCCATCTTTTTCTCTATGTAGCTTTCTCTGTGCTGATACTTATTTTTGGACCATCTATCCACATGAATTCCTTCCCCCTTTCCTTTCATCATCTTTATCCTCATCAACTCTTACCATGCTTTTCTGATTACCAAAAAAAAAAAGAAAGAAAGAAAGAAAGAAACATCAATTTACTTTTTCATTCTTATATTAGAATGATGTGTTCTCTGTATCTTGATTTTTTAAAATTAAGAAATAATTTCCTATTGAATTGTTGACAGCAGCACCAAGTTTTCAAAAAAACTTGAATTTCTCACCAAGCAACCTGTATCCCCACCACACCTGGATGTCCTCCATGCTACAGCTTTGCTCCCAAGGCTGCATGTGTGCTGGTCCTCAATATAGGGGACGCTCTCAACCTGGATTTGTCAAGGTTCATGGGAAACGTGGCTCCACCGTCTGCTTTTTCGCCCACGTCTCCAGCATTTAGCACAATGCTTGGTGCACAGGAAGAGCTCAAGAAATGTTCGTTGTATTTTTTTAAATAATATTTATATTATTTAAATAAATTATAATAAATTAAATAATATTAATAAATATTTAAATAAATAAATATTAAGTTACCCATTACTTGGGACAGCATATTTTCTTTTAGCTGACGGGCCACCATAGAAACACAGTTTTTTGGCTTACGTCGACCAGCCAAGATGGAATAAGAGAAGGTAAGAGCAGACAAGGAAGAGAAACATGTCACTCTGAGGAGCACTGAGAAACTCGGAGGTGGTTCGTTCTCATGGGGTTAAAGAGCTGTCAGAGGTAAGGCCGAAGCAACTGCAGATAGTTTGCCTCCCTGTTAATCCTTCAGGGGAGGGAAACCTGCTCTAAGTAGAAGATGTAACAGCTGCACTTCTACCAGCACATTCCAGAGAAGTCACAAGAAAATTGATGAGAATTCAAATACGCTTCGAGAGCCGTAAGGCAATGCCTCCAAAGGAAAAAAGAAGCACCGGGGAGAGGGACATGGAGACATTTCTCCCTCAGAGGAGGGACTAGTTAAACCACAGGCATCTGGTAGACCCCGCAAATCAGAGGTTAGAGGAACGGCATCAGATGCCCCAGTGAAGCTTTACGCCAAGGGGCACAGCACCAGCACTAAATCACACAACCAGAAGTTTGAGAATCCTACTAAACTCCGCTCTCTAGACCCCGCCCTGGATCTCACACCAGGGGTGAGATCATTCACCTGCACCAAGAGATAAAGCCCTTGATGGTTCACTCCCTTAGGAGCTGAGTAATCAAGGATCATTTAGAAAACGAGTAAGAGCTGTTGGAGAAGACAGGCATCCGGGCAAGGCAATGCGCAGGCTCTTGGGGCAGCTGGATCTTGAGGGGGTGGGGCGGGGCGCTAAATAAACCACATCCTTAGTAAAAGACAATGTTTGCCAGCACCTCCCTGCCATGAGATCGTCCAGGGTGTTTGTTAAAAGTTTAGATTTTTGTACCCCAACTCTTTTCTACTGAATCAAGGTTTACGCAGAGAGAAGTGGTTCAGTGTTGAATGACTAAGAAGTTTAGAACAGAGCAAGACAAAACGCTCTTCTCTGTCCTCACTCAAATCTAAGCTAGTTTCCAACACTTTTGTGAATCTCTTTCCCTTCCACAGAGAGAGAGAGAGAGAGAGAGAGGTTGGGAGGGTCAAATGCGTGTTGTCAGCAAGTTCCCCTGGTGATTAACACCCACTGAAGTGTGAGATGAGCCTGGTCCGAAGACCATTACCAGGGCCCCTGTAACATCGCAGACACCAGCCCAAGCTGCCCTGAGCTTTCTCTGCCCTGGGACCATCCTCCCCTGACCTCAGGCCTGAGGAGCCGCAAGCAGGAAAGCCCTCCTGTTTCAGAGCCTCTGGACCTTTGCTCTCGCATAGAATTGTGACACGGAGCCTTGTACTCCTAACAGTTGTGTACATCTGTCGCATTATCCTGTTGCGTTTTCTCCTCCAGATTTATGTACTTTTTAAAAATTTAACTCTATCACTATTCTAACGTACTCTTCTTGCTAAACTCCCGTTTTTACTAAATTCTAAAAATGATTAAGCATCCTTGGTTTTTAATTAAGTGATAGAGCAATTATAGAAAATCATTACAGCATCTGGGTGGTAAATTTATGGGTTTTCACTGAATAGCTCCTTAAACTTTCTACATGTTTAAAATTTTGCATAATACAATACTGGGGAGGAGGGATTCCCAAGGTAGAGAAAGTGAGAGAGTCAAAAGTAAACTCCTCCCCTCTCCTTTTGATCCCCTCAATCTAATTCCCAGAAAATAGTCACTGTCAACAATTTTTTTAATGATGTAAGTTTCAGATGTACAGTTTTATAATTCAATATCCATACACACTACAAAGTGATCACGGCAAATCTAGTTACTGTCCATCACCATACAGTCAAACCCCTTCAACAATTTCTTATAAATTCTTCCACAAGTTGTCTTTGCATAACTAAGCACGTTTTTTTTTTTCTACCTGATAGCGTAACATATGACATAAGTGCATAAAACCATAAAAGCAAGTCTGAACTTTTTTTTTTCAGTTATTGGCATATCAGGAACTTCTTTTCAAATAAGTATACAGAGACCAGTCCATTTTCTAGTTGCTATATAAAATTTCCCTTTATGAATATACCTCATTTGAGCAGTACCATGGTGAGAGATATACAGGCTATGCAGACAGTTCACAGTTTGGTTATCTGTTTTGCTGATACACAAACATTCACAAATGTCAAAAGAACCACTTTCTGCTATTTTTTATATGCATCAAATATTTGTACAAGATAAAATCCTAGAAGTGAAAATGGGCCAAAATTTGCATTGAAATGTTTTTAAATATTGCAAAACTGACTCCTAAAAAGTCACACCAATTTATACATCCATAAAGCATTTCTGTTTCCCTACTTCCTCACATCCATTTATTATTTTCAGACTTCTTCCTCTTTATCAATCTGAGAAGTGAAAAAAATCTGATTTTAATTTCATTTCTCCAACTAGAAGAAATGAGCATCTTTTCACGTATTTGCCATTTGTATTTTTTCCCATAAAATGCTGATTCATGTTCTTTGCCTAAATTATATTATGGTTTTCAACTTTTTTTGCTGATGTATTTAAAAGCTCTTTATGGGGTGCCTGGGTGGTTCAGTCGGTTAAGCGTCTGCCTTCAGTTCAGGTCATGATCCAAGGTCCTGGGATCAAGTTCCAGGGAACCTGCTCCTCCCTCTGCCCCTGCCTCTGCCCCCCTCTTTCTCCCTGTCTCTTATGAATAAATTAAAAAAATAAAATTAAAAAAAAAAGTTCTTTGTGTATTACGCAAATTAACCTATTTGCCAAATATGCTGTAAAAAGACACTGCCAGCCAGTCTTCCGTCATCTTCTCTTATTTGCAGTATTTTTTGCATTGGAGAAGTTGGGAGTGAAGCTTTACCACAGAAACAGTTTTTCACAATTGCAAAAGCAGTAAGTGACCACTACAATGAATTGGAACAATACACCAAATGCTGTATGGTTCACTTATACGTGGAATTTACAAACAGCAACAACAAAAAACTATACCCATGGTTACGAAGAACAGAGTGATGGTTGTCAGAGATGGAGGGTGAAGAGCGGGGGACTGGGTGAAGGTGGTGAAAAGGTAAAAACTTCCGGTTATAGGATAAATTCTGAGGATGTATCATACAGCATGGTGACTACAGTTGACAATACTGTATTGTATATTTGAAAGTTTTTAAGAGAGTATATGTAGATAGATGTATATAGAGAGATGGAAGGATGGATAGATGATAGATACAGAAAACAACCTTAAACATGGTAAATAAATATAGTATAACCACTTATATGGCTCATTCATATAAATGGAATAGCATGTATCCAATTAAAAAGTGTGTGGTAGGGGCACCTGGGTGGCTCAGTGGGTTAAGCCTCTGCCTTTGGCTCGGGTCATGATCCCAAGGTCGTGGAATCGAGCCCCACATCAGGCTCCCCGTTCCGTGTGGAGCCTGCTTCTCCCTCTTCCTCTGCCTGCCATACCTCCTGCTTGTGTGCGCGGATGTGCTGTCTCCCTCTTTGTCAAAAAAAATAAAATCTTTTAAAAAAATTGTGTTGTAGTTTGTTACATGAAAAAGCAGTTTACAAAGAGTACATACTTTCATATATATAATGCTTTGCTACTTACAAACTATATCCTGCCGCGTGATACTTCCAACAACTCTGAATTATGCGACTGTCACCATCCTAGAGGTAATAAAACAGAAAGCCAAGACCCACGTGATTTCTCTGCATTGACGTAATTTGTAAATGTGAGATCCAGGACTTACACTTGGAACTTCTAACTCTAAATCACCTGATTTTTTCATTTGGTCATGCTGCCTCAGAGGGAGAGCAAGAAGGTAGAATAGTATTTATAGGGAGTGATGTTTCCATAGATATGTAGAAGTCTTTTGAATTGTAACTGTAGTAGCATACATCCCCAAATCACGCATTTATTCTCAAAATTCAAATTCAAATTTTTTACATAATTCTAGTGCACACAAATTACTGCATATTTATTAATCACAGTCAAAATCTGTCTTAAATGTTACAAAAGAAGTCCTCAGTAGGGAATGTGTTACAAAGAAGTCCTCAGTAGGGACTGTGTCTAGTAACACATACCATAATGATCCACCACTCCCTCGTGTTTCTTGTGAATTAATATCTTTAATTATAACTGTCAATGACTAATATAACAGGCAGCCCTCACTTGGGACTGTTTTCTACATTAAATTAGAATTGCATTTCCTCTTCTGTCAATTCAATTTTCCATAGAAAGTCAAGCAGGAACACTTGGTGCTAAATGTCCCATTAGCATTCGCTGACCTTCTGCACAGTTGGGCTGCAGTTGTGAACCTGCTGTGACCACTGAGACACACAAAAGAAGTGGAAAAAGCCGCTTAATGTCTAGAGGGATCCAAAATGCCAAGAAGCAGCCAGGGAAAGGAAAGAAATCTATAGGCCCTATTGAGCTACTAGATATAAAGGAGGCAAGAATCCTAAAGGTCTGGGGCCACAAAATCATCTTCATCCCCCCACCAAAAAATAATAAAAAATAATAATAAATAAATTAAAAAACAGAGATACCTTTAGGGAAGTTGTCCATAAAACAGAGTATATTTTTTAATAGGAAATACAATGATTAAAAGTAATGCATGTAAAATCCAAAGAAAATTCCAACCTCAGTGCAAATCTGAACAACTTTCAAATTCACATATCACTGTTCTTCTTGAGTAATTGTGTAATGTGGTATGATAAAGCAGAAGAAATTTGGGGGGAAATACTAATATCCCCTAATTTAGAGAGACAGGTTTGGGTAGATGCAGAAAAAAATAAACACCCACTTAGAGCCACACCTCTCCAATTAATTTTTCCCCCTCTGCATAAAAACAATATTCTGAGGCTGTGATTGTGCTGGGCTAGGAGAGTTTCCTCTGACCAAAAGATGCTGGGAACAGAGAAGGTGACAGACACCAAAACTTAGCTGATCTCCCTCCTTTTCTAACTCCCTTCTTCCTTGTCTGCCTCTGCCACAGAGTCTATAAAAAATTAAGACTTAATTGCCTGCCTCCGGTCAGCTAGGATTGGCAATGAGACATGCTCCCAACCAAAGAAATGAACGGAGAAGTCTCTTGGTGCTGCTTCTTCCTCTCCCCCTTCCTCCCTCCTAGAACCCACACACAGCCTGAAGGTGTGGCAGACCCCAATCAAAACAGCAGGGCAGGGGCGCCTGGGTGGCTCAGTGGGTTAAGCCGCTGCCTTCGGCTCAGGTCATGATCCCAGGGTCCTGGGATCGAGCCCCGCATTGGGTCTGCACAGCGGGGAGCCTGCTTCCCTTCTTCTCTCTGCCTGCCTCTCTGCCTACTTCTCTGCCTACTTGTGATCTCTGCCTGTCAAATAAATAAATAAAATCTTTAAAAAAAAAAAAAAAACAGCAGGGCAGAAAGGCAGGAGCCTGTGTGTGATAGCATCATGAGTCAGCCAACGAGTCCTAGACTGACCACCTCTGGTCTTCTTGTTTTCTGGTTAAGTTACAATAGAGTGGGTTTTGATTCTCTGAAACTAAACACAATTCTAGTACAACAAATATCTCTAAGAGCCAAGCCATTATTCAATTGCATGTCAATGCCTAAAAAGCAGAGCCATAAAAAGAGGCAGGAAGGTCCAGTAGGGGACTCTTGCAATAAAGAGTTAGACACGATGAGATATGAGATAAAACAGTAGGAGTCGGATAAAAGAGACAGACTTAAGAGATACTTGGAAAAATGGGGCTCAACTTTCCTCTTCCCCCCACCAACGAACCCCACTGAATTGGGAAAAGGAATAGAAAAATGGGAGAAAACTTACATCTATGCTAAAAATCGAGAAGGATGTTTTTGTATGGCTTCTGAATGGTTCCAGTAAGACCAGATGGAGAGACAACACTCAGGACCTGCTAATGAGAAAAAGTGAGGAGACAACACCCTGGGAGAGCCCTACAGACACTAGTAAATGTGGAGGCCAAAGGGGTGGGAGAAGGTAGCAGTAGATAAAAGGGAAGCACCCCTATGATATTTGTAGCCGTAGGTCAGGACCATTCCAAGGAAGCTGTTCAAGGAGATCCCAGGGAAGCAGGCTGTTAGTCCAGCAGGCAGGAACAGGTTTCTTGGCAAAACCCTGAAACAGCCCCACTCCTCCCAGTGAGGAAAGGCTTCCTTCTGAGGCAGAACAAAAATGGCGGACAGACAGAGCCACGCCACATGGAGAGCCACGCACAGAGTTTGCATCCAGTTCACCAGATTCAAAGGAATAAGATGAACACGAAATTCATGCCCACGGGATAGTCCAGGATCCTGCTCCTTTCCTTCTCCACCCAACTTAATCGGCTGGTAGTACAAGTATATGCCGGTCAGGCTTCCAGCTTAAAATCTAAAACAAATATTTATTATTAGAGCTACTATTGTTTTTTATTTTGATTTTGATTTTTATTATTTACAGTAATCAGACCTACAGGGAGGAGATCCAAAGATAATTCAGCTACCCTGTTTAAACAGGTAAACACCAAAGGTAAACAGAACTCTCTTTATGCAAGAAGATATACATAGAAGAAAAGGGGAGCCTATAAAACATATGAACCTTGGAAGATTGCTTGGAACCTTCTTGGAAGGAGGAAGCATATGCACTTGAAAAAGACTTGTAACAGGGAAAAAAATTTTTTTGAGGTGAATTCTTGGTGCTTTCCAGAAATTTGAGAAAATATAAACTCATTATTACAGATTTAAAGACAGAGGCTGAGAAATAGGCAGAAATTTTAGAACAAACCTGAATTTTGTAACAGCAATAATGTAGGAGGGAAACAATATAATAGGAGGCAACATTTCATTAGAAGAGGTAAAGACCAGAATATAAAGTATCAAAGATCAAATTAGGGACATGGAGGGCAAACACTGGAAGTTTTCTCAGACTACAAAGAAAAAGATCAACACTTTGAAATTTCAAGAAATGACAAATACAGATCACCAGCCTTAAAAATATTCAACATACAGAGAAAAGAACAAATAGAACAAAAGTGATATTAAGAGGTATCAAAGAAACAGCTCTTTTTTACAGGCAAACCTACTAAGGAAACACCTCAACTTAACCATATTCTGAAGGCATTTTTGAACTTCATGGATGGGAAGAAAAAACAACAAATATTCAAGGGAGAAAAAGTGGATTCATGACTACTGGTTAAAGGTCCCTTGAGTATAAGTGAAAGAAACTCACATTAAGCTTAAAGACAAGAAATTAGCTCAACCAAAACAAACAAACAAATAAAACAACAACAACAACAAAAAAAAAAACCAATGTTTTGATTCATGTATTCTGGGGAGTTCTGGAAAGGCTAGGATGACTTTGGTTTCAGAATTAGCTCCAAGTGATATCTTCAGGGCTGTCTCTTTCCATTTCATAATTCAGTGTGCCTCTGCCTACCTTCCTATTCATATTCCTTCTCTCTGTCTCTGTCTCTCCCTCTACTTCCATCTATATCGATCCATCAATAGCTGTATCCACCTCTGCGTCCTATTACATCTGTACAAGAAGTTAGGAGAAATCATTGTTCTTGACAGATTTGGTAAATAAGCAATATGAGTCTAGGTAGCTCTCTACCTTTCTTATCTATTTATCTACCTATAGATAAATTATATATTATACACATGTATAATATATAATTTATCATATATGTATAATATATAATTTATCTATTGTAGCACTCTGCCAATCAACCCGTAGTATGTGGGGAGTGGGAAGTGGGGTGGGAACCTCCATGGCATCATTATTAACAGACTCAACAGAGCCGTGTGGATCTTCCCAAAGGAGCCCAAAGAACCGGATGGGGAAAACTTTAGCTCCCACAGTCTATCAGACACAGTGAAGGAAAACTCAGTCCAGCCCCAGATACTGCCCCATGACAGTAAGTGCTATGTAGCAATGTTTTCCTGAGTTTTGTGGGTAAAACACAATAAAAAGAAATCAGGTATTAAGGGAAGGCCCCCAAAATGATCCCTCCTAAAAATAACTCAGAAAGACACTCTAAATAACTAAGTGATAAGAAAATAAAGACAGCTAAGGAACAGTAAACATGGGCTTAAACTAGAAAAATGTAACCAAAATCTCACTTTGTCCACTATTACAGATTTTTGTTGACGCAAAGCAGGTCCACAACAAGGTGAAAGACCAGGCACAAAACAGGTAAGCGAGGGAGCAGGCCGAGCAGGAGAGCATGGCATGCAGTGAGTTGTTGGACCAAGATTTAAAGGCTGTGGACCCTGGGTGTGATGGCGGATTTAAGGTGTAGTGCTGGAAGCAGGTGTCTGAGAGACATTAGAGTTCAAAATGTCAAAGAACAATGAAGATAGGGTCCTGGGACATTGTTCGTATGCACCTGGCACTTCCTCAGACAATGCAAGGACTGAGCCAAGATCATGTGCATGGACAGGGGATTGAGCCAAGATCACGTGCATGGACAGGGGAGCAGCAGTCATGGATGCATCAGCGATATGGAGTTAGACGGAGGCCTAGCTGGCTGGAATGAACTTCACCAGTGAACCAGAAGAGGAATGGGTAAGAGGACCCTTCAGAAAAGAGACTGAAGAGAGCACAGCTTGGTTAGTAAGGGACAAAGTTCCAGAGACACACAGAGAAGTGTGGGAAGCGGAAAGGAGTAGTGTGAACGTGGGTCAAGCAAGAGAACTGTATCACACTATCAGAATGGGAGCGTGCAAAGGAGCAATTAAGTGACAAGAAGGGTTTGTATGTTGAGGGGTGGCCGAGAGTGGTAAGAAGGCAAGGCCTGGCGGGATCAGAGCTCTACTGTCAGTGTGTTTCTGGGGAGGCGGAGAGCAAGCAGCCGCTGAGGTTGGCAGGTTTGTCTCCCGTTCCTGCCTCCAGTTGGTACCTGCAACACAAGATTGTCAGCCGAGGACAGAGCGTGCCTCTTACACCCAACACAAGCAATACAGAGCTCCCTTGTTCTCATGTCCTAAGCCAGGGGTCATTATTCAGTTTATAATCAGGAGCCAGACCTGCTCTCAGTCGTGATGCTTTTCCTCACTCCTGCCAATCACATTTTTCATTTTTCAAGAGGAAGCCTTTTGAGAGGCTGTGTTGACCTCCTGTATTCTCCCATGGGGACCAGACAAACACCCGCAAGGATCTGGCTCATGCTTCACAGAACAGCCTTGGTTCTCAGAATGCTGGGAGCTTGTTGTGCCAGAGGTCTCTTGTTCTTGTATGAATTAATTTTCATTCATGGGGTTCATTCGAAGTTAATAGATCTGACACAGTCTACCTTGTTTCTCATACTGATTTTATTTTATAAAGATTCTCCTACTGCATTTTAGTTTATAAAGACTAAAACAGCACACGATAAAACTATCCATCGAAACAACACAGTTTCAAAGTAAAATTTCCATACTGTCGTCTGTAAGGCACAACTGTGAAAACCTACAGGTTTATCAACGCCATACTCTTGCAGTCATTAAAAGTAGCAAAATAAAAAATAAATTAAAAAAAAAAACAGAAAAGGTAGCAAAATCTAGGCTGCCTGCAATCAAAAAGACAGATAACAACAAATGTGGGCAAGGCTGTAGAGAAGTTAGAGCCATCATTCATTGTTGCTGGGAATGTAAAGTAATCCAGTCACTTTAGAAAAAAGTTTGGTAGCTTCTCAGCCTAAAGTTAAACTCAAGAGTTCACATATGACACCCCAATTCCACTCCTTGCTATATACCCAGAAGAAACTTATACATGAATGATCATAGCAGCATTACTGATAACAGCTAAACAGTAGGAACAATCCAAATGTCCACCAACAAGTGAAGAGATAAATTAAAAAGTATATCTAGAAAATGTAATGGAAAGTGGCAATAAAAAGTAATGAAGTTATCAATACATGCTACAACATGGAGTGAACCCCAAAAACATTATGTTGAGTGAAAGAAACCAGACATGCAAGCCATTTATTGTGATGTCTTTTATATCAAATATCCAGATTAGGCAAATATATATGGTAAATTTCCACAACAGGCAAGTCATCTATATATTGTAAACTTTAACTGGATCAATCTTACGGTGTGTGAATTCTGTCTCGGTAAGATTTAAGTGGCATAAATGAATTCCACGAATTTTACATCCTAGGCCTAGCATATGACAGGCACCCAATAAATGTTTGCTGGATGAAGAAATGAAGAAATTAATGGGCTTAAATTCACAAGGGTCACAAACTGTGTGCTTTGGTAAACTTCACTGAAGCATCCCATTCGCTATATTAATTTGAAATCCGCTAGAGCTAATGCAGAGACAAAACTGATGTTCACACAAGCAATATCAATACCTTCCGAGTGTGCCAAACCATTCAAACAAAGTAGCCCTGAAAATGTTTATTTTAGCATCCATCCCATCTCAGCCACCAGTAATGGTATTCATTATAGAGATACCTAGCCTGATAATATGGAAACATATTTAGAATTACTCACTTCTACTCCATAATTTTTCAGAACTACTTCACATTCACTCATTCAGATCTATGCCCCTGTCATTTTTCCCAATTCATTGAACTCTGGATGGTTGCAGAGTTGGGGTCAAAGGTGAACTGTAGGCTTCTAGATCTAGCCTCATGTCAGCTTTTTGCTCTCATGCCCAATCTTGGACATGCTTCTCAATCTCAAATGGGGCATTTCCCCCAGAATTCAGTCTTTGGCCCTATACACAACAGCTCAGAGAAGGAAATACAAGCCTCCCCTACAGGGCAGTGTGTATCAGGCATTATTCCAGAAAGTTTCAACCTATCACTCTGCAAGAAGATATAGGTAATATGGCATCTTCAAATCCTTGTATGTACGTGTCAGAGAAATAGAAAACAGAGAACCTGGCATCTCTGAAAAATCATGTAGATTTAAACCTATCGTAGAAATTCCACCTCTAGAATAAAAAAGAAAAGTCTATCAGTCCTACTCCAACTTAATATTGAGGACAGATACCCACACAGCCCATGAAGGTCAATTTACAAGGAACTGTCATCAAAGCCCAATTCTTAGAAAAGGTTCTCCTATACTAATAATGTGAGCTACCAGCCTACATAATATTGAAGGAGTAGTGCTGAGAGAGCTGCATTCATGAGCTACTGCCACTAGAGAGATGTTTAATAGAGCTACATGGGAAACATCATTGCACTCTAGAATCAGATGATTAATTACCTTTGGCATCCAGCAAGGAAGTGAATTCCTACCAAAAGAAATAGTATAAAAATTTACCCTTTAACTCTAGAGTAATATTTCTCAAACCAGGCTGTGTGTTAGAATCACTTTACAAAACATATTGATGTTCACTTCTCACCCCTATAGAGTATGATTAGTTTTAAAAGATCCCCCAAGGGATTCCAATGGGCATCCAAGGTTCAGAAACACTGGTGTGGAGAGCTGGACAGCAAAAACCCAGCAGAGAGACTGAACAATAGGGTGGAACACCCAGAACTTCAGACCTTCAGATCCAGCAAACAAACCAGCACCTACCCCCAAAGTTAACATCAAATATATGCTGAGCATTTTACTGGACAAATCGTAGAGAACCAAAACTCTGTTCAGAAAGTGAACTTTGAACGTTCACAGATGCAAAAACTAAGAACTGTGTGCAAATCCTGGTATGACCATGAAACAAGCAAGGGACATCCTAACGCAGTTGTGAAGAAACACAATTTCGGAGGCCAGGCTGGATCAGAACCAAATTATTCAGTTTCTAAGGGATATTGCCACATCCTAAGCAAGGAAAATTTAAACTAATATGAGAATCCCATTACATAATGTCTTACACATCGTTCTCTATGGATGGTCGCAATTCAGGCACATAGTTCTTATTTCAGTATGTGGATTCTTGACAAATTATGCCATCATCCTCCGAAAGTCCCAAAAAATCATTATATATTGTAAAGTACTTGAACACTGCTTGACTCTTAGAACCAAGAGGTGGCGCTCAAGTGGACAAAACAGGTAAGACCCCTATTTTCCTAAAGCTATAGTCTTCCAGTGTCACTGTTAAATGACACACTGAGAAGGTACATTGGGAGGTCCTTTTGAGTCTGGCTCCCTCCATGAGTGCTCCAGATTTTGAACCTTGAAAATCATCAATTCTGGTTTCTCTGCTTTTTAAAAATGATTTGGAAGTTCTTCTTTAGCATGATTTCAGAGGCCAGGTTAAATCCCTGGTTTGACCTGAAAACTGTTGAGGCTCATCCTATGTCAAAGGACAGCATAACCTCTTTGTCAGGAACTCCTCAAAGGTGGACTGAGGTGGTTTGGTGAGATGAGGCTTTTGTTTTAACATCTGCCTGTCAAGTTGGTTTGGAAAATTGAGAAGATTCTTAGTATGGCCATTTTATTTTTAAATGCTTCCAGGCTCATGGAGGAAGCAAGACCAACCTGGTACTCTGCAAGGCAAACAAAACCAAAAAACCAAGGAAACAAAACAAAACATCTCTTGGCTCTGAAGACAGGTGAGTCCAGTAAGAAGAGACAATTGCTCTCTTGTACTAAAATCTACTGAACAGGAAGCACACACAGGGTCACTTTTCACATTCTCCTGCCTGATCAACTTTCAAAGGAGAGAGAGAAAACAGAGAGGTACAGGAATATTGTACGAGAACCTGCTGGAAGCCCCGACCCATGTGGTAACAGTTTACATGTTCCTGACTCTGCATAATAAAGATAATGGACCTTCTGCTTGATATTTTTCTGAGCTTAGAAAGTCACCTACACATCAGAGCTTTGATACATAGTCAACCTACTTTCTTGTGTGGTTTATTTATGCTCAGTGTTTTATTTTTTATTTTTATTTTTTAAAGATTTTATTTATTTATTTTACAGAGAGAGATCACAAGCAGACAGAGAGGCAGGTAGAGAGAGAGGGAAGCAGGCTCCCCACTGAGCAGAGCCCGATGCAGGGCTCAATCCCAGGACCCCAGGATCATGACGTGAGCTGAAGGCAGAGGCTTTAACCCACTAAGCCACACAGGCGCCCCTTATTTTTTATTATTATTACTAATATTCACCTTAGTTTTGGTAGGCATGAATCTCATTCTTCAAGTTGCCAACTATTAGTAAATGTCAACTATTAGGAAATATTTGAATATTTTTATTATAAAATAAATACTCATAAACACTGAATCCATACAAAGTTTATGAAGAAAATATTACTAACATCCCCCTCCCACTCTTTTATTCCCATTATCTTAAGGCAAACCACCAAGTATTATTTTTCCATAATCTGTATGAGAAACAAATACATATATATCTGCATATATGTATTTTTATATATATTTATATATATACATATATATATGTATATATATATATACATATATATATACATATATAAATATATATATGTGTATATACATATATACACATATATATTCATTCACAAATATACATATGGTTTTATTTTTGTTTTTATAAAAGTAGTATCAACTATACTCAAATCTGGAGGTCTCTGGGTGTCTCAAGTTGGTTAAGGATCCAACTCTTGATTTTGGCTCAGGTCATGATCTCAGAGTAGGGAGATCAAGCCTAGCCATCAGACTCCATGGTCAGCGTGGAGTCTGCTTGAGATTCTCTCTCTCCCTGCCTCTGCCCTTCCTCTTGCTCACACTCTTTCTCTGTCTCTCTCTCTCAAAATAAATAAATAAAATCTTTTTTAAAAAAATAATTTTAAAATTTTTTAAAAATTAAAAAATATACTCAAATCCAGAAAAAAACAAAATAAAACAAAATTCACAATAACAAGATCTGACTGGCTGTTTCCTCTTGTTGCTACTTATTCAATTCTCAACCTCACTAAGATCACTAATGACATCCCTGCTGGCAAATCCAGTGGCCACTTTTCAAACTTTATCTCATTTGAGCATCTTAGCCTTGGCACTGGCCAACCTTAACCCCACCTTCTTGCAGCTTCTTTAACACTTTCTGTACCATATCTTCTCATTCTCATTTTTCCTTCCCTTCTTCCTTTGTTGCTCCTCTTCCTTCACATATCCTTTCTACTGAAGCTTTTTAGGCCTCTTTTCTATTACTCTACAATCTCACTGACATATCTGATCATTGGCCATGGCCTCAGCTATAGTACAAGTGAAGAAGAGTCTAAATTTGTAATTCCACCTGATCGCTCTGTTACCAATGGTCAACGAGATGTCTCATGTCTCTTAAACCCTAGGCTCGCCCCACCAAATCTTTCTCTGGTCTGTCATCCCCTATCTCAATTAACAGTCTCCCCATCCATGATACCACTTTCAAGTATCTTCGTCACTTCACCTTCCTAACCCTTCATACCAACCACCACTAAATTCACTGTCACTTTTGCCCTTTCTTAACCATCCCACAACCTGTACCTAGTGTGAGTCCTTCTTGTTTATTACCTGAATTACTGCAGACCATCCAGTCTCTAGTCTCTTCCAAAGCAACCTTTATGACACCATAAAAGTGAATTTTCTAAAATGGTTAGTCTCACCACGTCAGTCCTCTCAAGATTCCCCCTGATCTCACTGGTGTGTCCCCTTACTTACCAAACAGTATTTGGACTCCTTCAGGTAATTCAATAGTTCAATTAGCTCTTCAAACTAATCCACCATCACTCCACTTGTATCTATTCTTCTGCAAAAAAAAATCTTCTCCCAGTTTCTCAAACAAGTTACCTTTGTCTTATTGTTCTCCCGGAAAAAAAATAGGTGTAACTAATGTTTACTGAGTGTGAGCTATGACTTATGTGTCTGTCCTTTGTTACTCTTTGAGTCTTCATAAAATCCTCTAACATAACCATTCTTATTATCCTTACGTTTCAAGTGAGGAAACTTGCCCCTGAATGACACCTCCCAATTTGCTTGCCCAGTCATAACCTGCTCGCCCAGTCATAACCTAGCTCAAATTTTACCTCCTTCCTCTTTAGTCTTCTTCCAGTCGGAATTCAAAATGTAATAGATGCTCCAGGTCTGCTGAATGGAATAAAGATAGACGAGCTGGAAGGCAACATGTCATTCATTCCTCCATGGAATTCAGAATGACATATTCACTGTTGTTTTGGGTTGTGTGAAGCTTTCTTCCATATATGTGATATTTCAGTTGTTTCTCATTCATGCTTACCACTTTGGTCCCTAGCACTATTCAGAAACAACTTGTCATTTCATGTATATATCTGAAGAACCAGAGACAATGAGATGCCCTCAATGTTCACTGCCTGCTAAAGAGTAGGTCAAAAACATTATATTTTACATCTTTCACCATCTTGAACATATAGAGAGCTAGTATCTCCCTATTGCCCTGAACGCTCCCTAGGAAGATGAAGGGCATGGCTGAAATGGCATACAATGCCAGCATTACAAGGGAATGAGATGGGCTTAATCATTTACATTAAACCCTTAAACTTGGGAAGAGAATTCCTGGCCTTCCATGGCCTTGTCACTTCTCATAGAGCAAGGCTTTATCTGGTCACCCACAGCCTGCATTTTTCCCTCAGGACCATGCATCTTATACCTAGACCCCCAAATTCCTTGCCAAAATGGCCCTGAGCCCACTTCCAGAGCCAGAGCCAGCCTCTTCCCTGAGCACTTCCTCTTGAGAACGGCTACACCAATGGGGAAAATATCCCTAAGCCCAAAAAGTGGCCAAGACAGGCCTGTTTGTAAGGGTGGATGGCACTCACACCTATAGGCTGGGGTTTCAATACACATGCACATGATCCACAGAGCCAGGGTGAGAAGAGGAGAGAGAGCCAAAGTATGGACTGGGGGTGCAGGTTCCCCCATGCTGCCATGCTCAGGAGTGGAACTCTTAGGAAACCAACAAACTTGACCTTCTAAGTCATTATGAAGATATGTAAGTCAAGGTAGATAGAAGATATTTTATGTAATGACTGTTAGCTTAAAGTGTAACTTATAAATACTTAATCATCATAATATGTGGGCATTCATTTGCATCTTTGCCCTGAGCTCTGTCAGTTTGAGGAATGGGTCTGCTCTTCTACTCTGGAGAGCGTTAAACAGTAGAGCTGGTTCTTTAGTGGCACTCGAGAGAGAAAGCTAGAAGACACAGGATCGGGAGTTGGGCAAGCAAAGGGTGAAGAACAGTGAGAGCATTTGCACACACAGAGCATATGCAGGAATTAGTTCTTATGTGAAACACTTGAGAAAAATAAATCCAGAGGATAAAGGTAAGTTCTGAGTCAGAAGCTCCTAGAAAAGGCATAAGGAAACATCTACGAGTCCCAAGAGTTCTAAGAAAGAAGTCTGGGCCAGCATCCAGGAGTATACACCAGGCAGGAAGAAAGAGGCAGGAAGCCAATTCCACAGCAGGAGTCAGAGACACTTCATTGTTTGACTCTGGGAGTGCCATTTGTGATGCTTACTATGTGAGTGGTGCCCTGGTGTTTGTACAATGCTGCAGCCCTGCAGGCAGGCTAGGAAGAGCATTTCCATGTTTCCACAAATATAGATGATCCCTGCAAGTGACAGCAATACCAGTTATTCCTCCAGCACTCCTATCTGCTAAACACTGACAACCAGGGCCAAGAATATAAGGCTCTAGTAATGCAGGTCTCCAGAGGTTGTAGAAGTTGTTGCCTGGGCACATGGGGCTAGAATAATGTCACACCAAGCACAGCCATTTGTCACAATTGTAAATCCTCAGAGTGCTTCACAGTGATAGGGGGCCCAAATGGGCAAAAATTAATCTGATATTCTGTCCAGCCTGCTACCTACCCCCCAAAAAAAGGAAGCAGGGTCCATCCTTTCTAAGTCATGCTCCATATCAAGAGATGCAGAGGGTTCAGCATCTTACTATGTCTGGATTCAGAAATTATTCCAATCACAATATGTGTAGTAACAAAAAGAGAAAATCCTTGGAACAATCTCTCGGGAATTCCCATGTATTGTGGAATGTACACCAGTGAAACTTAGTGTGGTGCCAGGATTCTGGAATCAGACAAATGTAGGTTCCTCAATGGTAAGCAACAGAAAATAATGAAGGCTAACTTGTGCAAATATGATGATAATGACACAACATTATAGGGACGCTCTCAGAATTGAAAGGAAGGCTGGCAAATCAGACTTGGAAAAGGCAAAAACCATAGATGTATCAGGAGACCTCATTCAGAAAAGTGTTCAGGAAACCAGAAGGATGGACAAGTTTCAGTGACTCAGTACTTCGTTTTCTTTATACAGGATTCACATTTCATGGGAAAAAAAGCACTCAACTGGCCTAGTCAACCAGCCCAGTCAAGACCAATCGTGTGCCTAGTCTTGATAACAGGACACCTTGACTAACTACTACAAAGTAGTATCAAATAGGGAAAGTAGCAAATTTTCCCAAAAAGATTACCGAAAGAAGGTGAAATGGACACAAGGTGGTTAAAAATTGGTAAAGGTCACTGTGTGGCCTTTTAAATTCACTGTGTGATTTAAACAAATCACCTACTGCTATTGACAGAGTACTTGTGTCCCCCAAAATTCGTATGTTGAAAACTAGTGCCCAGCGTGATAGTATTTGGAGGTGGTGCCTTTGGAAGGTGATTAGGTCATGGGAGTGGGGCTTTTGTGATTGAGATCAGTGCCCTTATAAAAGAGACCCCAGAGAGTTCATCCAAGGGGAAGTCCCCTCACCCCTTCTGCATGTGGGGACACAGGGGAAAGACAGCTATGAAGCAGGAAGCAGGCCCTCACCAGATGTCATATCTGCTAGTGCCTTGATCTTGGACTTCCAAAACTGAGATATAAAAGCCTCCAAAACCAAGATATAAATTTCTGTTGTTTATAAACAATGGAGCCTATGGTATTCTGTCAAAGCAGCCCCAACTGAATGAGATACTTACCCGCATTCACTTCATGCTAAAATGTGACTTCACAGGTCAGAGGCCTTTGTCTAGTTTACTCATGGATGTATCCTGATCCCTTCAAATGAAACATGACACATAAAGGGCAGTTGGTAAAGATTTGTTGAAAGAACACATCTCTCCAAGGGTCAGTTCCCACATCTGAAACTGAGATGCCTTGTTGACATACGTAAAATGTCTACTATAGTGCTATAACGTAACAGGTGCTCTAGAAATTCTGGCTTAGTTACTGCTTTTCTTTTTTAAGATTTTATTTATTTGGCAGACAGAGATCACAAGTAGTTAGAGCAGCAGGCACAGAGAGAGGGGGAAGCAGGCTCCCTGCTGAGCAGAGACCCCCCCTCCCATGCGGGGCTCCATCCTAGGACCCTGAGATCATGACCTGAGCCGAAGGCAGAGGCTTAACCCACTGAGCCACCCAGGCGCCCCAGTTACTGCTTTTATTAGAATACTGCTAGACTTATTGACTATCAATACAGTAGAAAAATTCCTTGTGACTGACCGCTCACTCTGTGACACCACCGTACAAAACAACAGTTATGTGTGATTATTTCAACAAAGCCTGTTACTAAATTTCAGAACAAAGTAAATAATTTGACCAATGATGTAATAATAAGAAAGGAAATGGAAAAGTGAATTTTAAAAAGCTAGCATGTCCCCAGGGGAGTCTGGCAGCCTTAGAGTGGCACCAATGTATCATTAGCTCCAGACCCAAAATGTAATAGCCTGACGACCTCTGGGCTGTCGTGATGCTCTATCATTCCTCTTGGCCACTCTCAGTTGGTTTCATTTTCCTTACCTCATAGCAGCTACTCCGAGAGTATTTATCAGTCTCTAAGAGCCTCTGTTACAATCTGTTCCTGCTTCCCTCCCTCTCCAAGGTTGGTCTTTCCATTTCTCTTTGAAAATTAGAAGCCATTAAACCAAATGAGACAGAAGAGAGAGAAACCGGGCAGGAACAACCATGACCTGCAGCCACATACCCCCGCCCTTTCTTCCTGGTTCCACAGAAGAAGTTTTTCTTCTCCTTTCCAAAGGCTGGCTTTTCCACCCAGACTCCCAATTATATTTCCCTCTGCTTTTTCCTGGTTGTTAGTTCAGCAATTATCTCCCCTCCGCCCTCTGATTACAATCCAGCTCACCATTCCCCTTCCTAAAACATTCTCAGGACCCTTCTCTTTTCCATCACCAAGCTTTTTTGCCTTTGCTTCCACCAAAGTTCTCTACGCTCACTCTCTCTCCTTCCCGCTCACTGCTCAGCCCATGAATGCTGTCTGGCACCCCCACCACTCTACCAACTCTTTGGAGACAATCGTCTGCGATGCCCTGCTAACGGCCATCCCAGGGTCCATGTTTAACCAGCCTCCAGTTCCACACAGCACATATTTTCAAGGGTTGCACTCTGGATCCCCTCCCAGGTATCTGACTGTTAAAATTCTAGTTGTTTTTCCCAGTTTGGTCTCTCCACAAATACATACTGAGCATCTATCAGGCACTACTACCCTGAGTGCCAGAAAATAAGAGTAAAAATAATCAGTATCCTGAATTGAATTATGAAATAGTGAAAGGACAGCAGTGGAAAAATTGATGAAATCTGAAGTCTGCAGTTTAGTTAAAATAGTATTGGGCTAAAGTTACTTTCTCAGTTTTAAAAATGTACCATGGGAGGAGCCTGGAGACTCCGTCAGTTGAGCATCCGACTCGTGTTCGGCTCAGGTCATGATCTCAGGGTCGTGAGATTCAGCCCCAGGTTAGGCTCCAGGCTGGGCATGGAGTCTGCTTTAGATTCTTTCTTCGGGTGCTTGGGTGGCTCAGTGGGTTAATCCTTTGCATTTGGCTCTGGTCATGATCCCAGGGTCCAGGGATCGAGTCCCTGGCAAGGATGGGGAGCCTGCTTCTCCCTCTGCCTCTGTCTCTTGTGAATAAGTAAATAAAATCTTTAAAAAAAATTTTTTTTCTCTCTCTCCCTCTCCTTCTGCCTCTCTCCCAGCTTGTGCATATGTTCTCTCTCTGTCTCTCTCAAAAACAAACAAACAAAAAGTACCATACTTACAACATCAGGGGAAACTGGGCAAAGGACATACAGGAATTCTCTTTAATACCTTTGCAACTTTTCCATGTATCTAAAACTACTGCAAAACAAAAAGGTTTTATTTATTTATTTATTTATTTTAATTTTTTTTTAAGATTTTATTTACTTATTTGACAGACAGAGATCACAAGTAGGCAGAGAGGCAGGCAAAGAGGGAGAGAGGAAGAAGCAGGCTCCCCACTGAGCAGAGAGCCCGATGCGGGGCTCGATCCCAGGACCCTGAGATCATGACCTGAGCCGAAGGCAAAAGCTTAACCCACTGAGCCACCCAGGCACCCCAATAAAAAGGTTTTAAAGGTAATAAAATAAAGGGGCACCTGGGTGGCTCTGTCCCTTAAGCTTCTGTCTTCAGCTCAGGTCATGATTGTGGGACCCTGCCCTTCCCTGCTTTCGGGCTCCCTGCTGAGCAGGGAGCTTCTCTCTCCCCCTTGTCCTCTCCCCCTCCTCGCCCTCAATCTCTCTTTCAAGCAAATGAATAAATAAATCCTTTTAAAAAGTAATAAAATATGGCCTCTGCCTTCAGAGAACTTACAGTGACCCACACTCTTAGGATAAATGAGGGAGGTGGTCAAATAATTTATGAACCACAGAATGTTCTATCAGGATTAAATCCAGAAGTCAACCTGCTTTTCCTTGGCATTCCCTCTCATCATGAGTGGTATGATTTTGCACGCACCCATGTCCTATGCTGTAAGTATCTCCTGAGAATGGGATGGAGATGTATGTGTACCCAAGGGTGAATTTTTAAATTCCTAATAATAATAAATATTGAAGCTTTGGGAGGACTTAAATGGGTTGAAGCCAACTCTAGCTAAATCACTCCACTTTCTAAGAAGCTGAATTTAAATATGTTACCTACATGCTTTCTTTGTTCTTCTCAAGGTAAATAGTTCAAGGTTTGAGGGAGTAGCGGCCAAACAGAGGTGGTTTTTCAGCCTTCTTATTGTCTGGCTGCCAAGGTTCCTGGAAGTGGCATTTTTAATGAGCATTTTTTTCTTCTGGAGGAGACTTTGATGTGGTTGAAAATTTATTTTCCTCTTGAATGTAGGCAGGGCACCAATTAACCCACACAGAGCACCCTCACTATCCTCCCAGCTTGGAGTTTATTATCCTTACTATGCAGTGTATAAAACCCATTATCTCACCTCCTGTTACACTTCCCTCCTGTGGACTCAAAGCAATTTCTAAAGCAGCTTTCTGCTCCCTTGGTCTTTTAAATATCTCCATTTTGCCTTTTCCCACAAATAAATATATCCTAGCAATGGAGATGGAGAGAGGGGAAAGATGAGCTAGGAG
The DNA here is from genome assembly GCF_010015895.1 of Lontra canadensis. Lineage (NCBI taxonomy): Eukaryota > Metazoa > Chordata > Mammalia > Carnivora > Mustelidae > Lontra > Lontra canadensis. The sequence continues at coordinate 25,339,013 of NW_022631013.1, forward strand.
AGGCTGCTCTAACCCACTGGTTGGGTCAGCCCTTGTGTGATCGCCTCATGAGGCATCTGTGCACAACCTACAGCACGACAGACAAAAAGGTACAAAAATGAAGGAAAAAGATATGGGCCTAAGGACTCGAAGTGCAGTGACGGAAACTGTCACAATTTCATGTATAAGTAGAGTCCAATAATTCCAGTCCAAAGAAGGCTAGAATTATTGCCCAAAAATAATTAAATGTAAATGACAGTTAACATCAAAAAATTGTTTTTATATGAAAGGACACTGCTCTATGTTAAATGGGAGTTATATAATCCCGTGAATTGAAGACACTCCCAGTCTGGTGGTCAGGAAGGAACTGAGACAACTAAGGCCGAAGAAAAGTAATTTAAATGTGAAAGTTGGAGGCATCAGACCAAAGTGTGCAAGGCCTTGAGCTGCCAACATTCTCTCCTCCCCTACCGCTCCAGCGTGTTGACTCAGGCTCTCTCTTCCTGTTCCATTTAGGGTCCCAGGACCGCCCCTCCCCCCAATGCAAAAAAAAAGAGAGAGATTTCCATTAAAAAGTCTGGAGGCACCTGGGTGGCTTAGTTCATTGAGCACCTGACTCTTGATTATGGCCCAGGTCCTGATCTCAGGGTTGTAAGATCAAGCCCAGCATCGGGTTCCATGCGCAGCGTGGAGTCTGCTTGAGGTTCTCTGCCCCTTTACATTCACCCTCTCACTCCACCAAATAAATAAATAAACAAACAAATAAATAAATAAAAAGTCTCGAAATAATCCATTCCTTCATCATCTGACAACACCCCTCTGCAAGAGAAACTGATAAGTAGTTCCTAACTAAGCAGCCACTTGCCCTTCCCAAACTCCTATTACTAACAGGAAGATGAGAAGAATGACTACTTGGGGAGAGTTAGCAGTCTCTGCCACTGGGGAAGAATGAAAAGAGTTAATGCTCCCTAAATGCAAATTCCTTACCTTCAGCTCAGACCCCATTTCTGATCTAGACCTACATATTCCAAATACACACTGGACATTTCCGCTTGAAGTCAATACACATACGGCAAGTACTGCCGGTTGTTCTCCACTATCCGTTCTTCTCTTATTCCTTTAATAATAGAATACAACCAGGGTGCCTGGCTGACTCGGTCAGAAGAGCACATGACTCCTGATCTCGGGATCATGAGTTCAAGCCCCACGCTGAGTGTAGACATTACATACATACATACAGAAACTTCTAAAAAAACATAATAGAACACAATTTTAACTGGCACAGAGCCACCCAAGTTAAGATTTTTCCAAGCCACCTTCACATCTAGTTATGGTCCTGTGATTCAGATTGGTCAATGGATGTGAGCAGAATGGATGTAAGCAGAAATGACAAGTTCACCTTCTGAATCATCCCCTTGAAGGGGGGGTATGTGCATGACACGTATCTGCAATGGCCAAAGATGGCCCAGCCATCTCAGATCTTGACGTGGAAACCGTATGTTGAGAATGACAGAGCAACAAGAGAGGAGACTAGGTCTCCAAAAGTTCTGAGTTCACTGGACATTGACAGGACAGAAAAATAAACTTTATCTTTTTTTTTTTTAAGCAGCTGTGTTTTGAGGTAGCTATTGGGACAGCCTAATCTAGAACCCTATTGCAAGGTTTCTACGTCTCCAGTGTCTCTCTCTGTGTGTGTGGTCACAAAAGTCACTGAATTTCCCAAACCAGAAGCAGGAAGTGACCCTTGATTCCTTTCTCTTTCTCACATCCAATACCAAAAATATCCATTTCTGCCAGATTTAGCTCCTAAATATTATTAAAATCTGTCTTTGCTCTCCATCCCAACTGATAATGCCTATATCCATCTTCTCTGGCCTACACATCTTCACAGCTGTTCTCCATGCCTCTTGCCTTGCCTACTAGGGAACAAGAAGGATCACACCTCCCTCTGCTTGACACCCTTCAATTGCTCCCCATTCTCAGAAACATCAAACCCAAGCTCTTCAGCAACACACCCAAAGCTCTTCATGATGCAACTCCTATTCACCCAACTGAACTCTCCTTACGGCCCTAACATACCACATTCTTTCATAGCTCTGTGCCTTTGCATATACTGTTTCCTCTGCCTAAATTTCTCTGTGATCCTTTGTCTTCCTGGAAAAAATATTTTATTACTTTAAAACTTAGCTCAGTTACTATATTCTCTCTGAAGTTTTTCCCTGAAATTAGCCAATCTCTCCAATGTGCTGCCCTAATTTTGTACACAACTGTGTTATGTTTATCACATTAAACAATAAACTATGAGAGACTCCAGACCAACATGGTGACATAGGAGGCTCCCCAGTTTCCCTCCTCCCAGAGACACACCCAATGTACAGCTACACATGGAGCAATTCTCTCTGAAAGAAATCCAGACGCTAACTGACTCTTTCCATCCAGCAAATGGAAAAAAAAAAAAAAAAACAAAGACAAAAAACAAAACCCACAAAGAAGCAGGTAGGAAAGGCTGAGACAAAATGTCACCATAAACATTGAACTCCTACCACAGGGCAATTGGGAATTCCTAATTCCCAGCTACACCCTGAGGAATGAAGGGTTTAGACCATACAATTAGTGCTCCAAATTTTAAAGCTCCAGAAACAAGACAAGAATACCTACTCTTGCCACTTTTATTCAACATAGTACTAGAAGTCCTACCCAGAGCAATGAGGCAAGAAAAAGAAAAGGCATCCAGATCAGAAAGGAATAAGTAAAACTACCTCTATTTGCAGATGAGTGATATTATATACAGAAAACCTAAAGACTCCACAAAAAAACTGTTATAACTAATAAAAAGATTCAGTAAAGTCACAGGATACAAAATCAATATCCACAAATCAGGGGGAAAAAACAGTAGTATGTCTACACACTAACAATGGACTATCAGAATGAGAAATTAAGAAAGCAATGCTTTTTATAATAACATCAAAAGAATAAAATACTTAGGAATAAATTTAACCAAGGAAATAAAAGATCTATACACTGAAAAGTATAAAATATTGATGAAAGAAACTGAAGACACAAATAAATAAAAAGATATTCCATGTTCAAATTAAAATTGTTGAAGTGTCCATACTACCCAAAATGATCTACAGATTCAATCCAATCATTATCAATATGCCAATGGCATGTTTCACAGAGGCAAGAAAACAAACTTCAATTTATATAGAACCCAAAAGACCCCAAACAGCCAAAGTAAGCCTGAAAGAGAACAAAGAACATACTTTTTGGTTTCAAACCATACTATAAAGCTATAGTAATTAAAATAGTATGACACTGGCCTAGATGTCTAGATCAATGAAACAGAATGGAGAGCCCAGAAGTAAATCCAGGTATATATGGTCAATTAGTTATGTCAAAGGCGCCAAGAATGTACAATGGGGAAAGGAGAGTCTCTTCAATAAATGATATTGGGAAAACAGAATATCCACGTGCAAAAATATGAACTTAGACCCTCACTTACACCATAACATCAACTCAAAATGGATTAACAATTTGAACATAAAACCTGCAACTGCAATCTAGAAGAAAACATAGGGGGGGCAAGTTCCTTGACACTGGTCTTGGCATGAATTTTTGGATGTTCCTTGCAGCATTAGCTATAATAGCCAAGGCATGGAAACAACCTCAGTTGACAGATGGATAAAGAAAATGTGATTTTATATATAAATACACACACACACACATACACACACACACACAATATAATGGAATACTATTCAGCCTTTAAAAAGAAGGAAATGTTGCCATGTGCCACAACATAGAAGAATCTGGAGGGTATTATGCTCAGTAAAATAAGCCAGGCAGAGAAAGACAAATACTGTATGGTATCGCTTATAAGTGAATCTGAAAACAACAACAACAAAAAAGTTGAACTTATAGAAACAAAGAGTAGAAATGTGGTTCCCAGAGAGAGAATAGTGAGGAAAATAAGAATACAAACTTTTAGTTATATGATGAATCAGGTCTGAGAATCTATATATGACAGAGGTCTATAATTGATAATGTTGTATTATATAAATAAAATTTTAAAAGACAGTAGAATGCAGGGGGAAAAAAGGTAAGTATTGAGGTGATGAATGTGTTAATTTACTCAATGCTGTATCCTTGCACTATATATAGCTATATTAAATCATCACATTGTATACTTTAAATATATTACAATTTTATTTGTCCATTATTCCTCAATAAAGCTGAAAAAAGGAATCTAGCAAAAAAATAAACACAGATAGATTCATGGACAATAGATCTATACAATAAATGAAATTAACAAATTTAAGATTAGAATAAAGACTGAAAATTCCATTGGACCTGGCAATAGCAATATCTCAGCAGCTTACTCTGAAACTCTAAAAACAACTTTAAGCACGATCTAAAAGACATTTCCAACCATTATGTTAAAAGGAAACTCAGGAAATGTAGATCAGGGACATAACTATGATGATTTTTTAACTTTCTGGACTACTAGTTCAGTTTTACCCTGTCTTCTCACAATAGTAGAACTCAAAGCCACAAAGACAAACCTGCCTTCTTTCAGCACACAAAAAAGAAAACAGGACCTGAAAATACTGAAGTTTATGCCAAACAAACAAACAAAAAAAAAAATCTGAGAGTTCGACAAGCCCAACAGAGACACCTAGGAACACAGGCTGAGTGCCCGGGGACCAGAGAGGAAGATTAAATATTCCTGGGAGACTCACCTTGAACTTAACCAAGATGACCAGAACTTTCAGATGTGAGTCTTAAAAACATCAAGGTCGGGGGCACCTGGGTGGCTCAGAGGGTTAAGCCTCTGCCTTCTGCTCGGGTCGTGATCTCAGGGTCCTGGGATCGAGCCCCGCATCAGGCTCTCTGCTCAGCAGGGAGCCTGCTTCTCCCTCTCTCTCTCTGCCTGCCTCTCTGCCTACTTGTGATCTATCTCTGTCAAATAAATAAATAAAATATTAAAAAAAAAATCAAGGTCCACCTGCTCTTTTCACAAATAGTAAAAAGTTTCCCAAGTTTATACAACTATTCATTGGCAGAACTAGAACTAGATTGTATAAGAAACAATAAATGCATCCAGTGAAAACCACCCTGTCAACTACCAAACGAATTCAGAAAAAAAAAAGTGTCAATATTTTACATAATTAAATAGTCTATTCAAAATTCACCATATGCTGCGCAAATACCTCCCAAAAGTTTATGTGAGGGATGAAGGAGTGTAAATGGTATTTAGAGTGTGCTCATTCTAAACTGAGGTGGGTTTGGGCATGACTAGATGTTTGGTGGAGTGGCCCATCCAGGGCTCTCTACTCTTAAAAAGTAAGAAGCTTCTTTGTTAAAAACCCATCGTGAGAAAAGGGAACAAAGGAGCATACATGCTTAGGCCACGCACACAGCGTTGGGACCAGAAGTCAGTGTCCTCTCCTGTATGGTTTTGTGTATGCTACTCAGATTTGTCCCAGCACCAGACCTTTCCCCTCAGGATCTGTCCTGGGGTGCTGTGGACAGTGAATGATAAATATAAAAGGGCTGAGTCTAGAGATCTTAAGTGTGGTCCAAAAGAATGGGAGAGAGGGCAAACGGTAATTTCTGTAAACAGCAAGCAGACTTTAAGAGTAGGGGGAATGAGGACTCAGGAGAGGCCATCGGCCACAAGATCTGAGGCTGTAATGACAGAAGGAATAAGCCAGACCTCCACCTAGAACAGAGAAGGGACATTTTCAAATCTTACCACTCGCTATCATAGTATGCATTCTTTTTTTATATATACATTTTTTCTTTCCTCCCTAAAAGTTTATCATTAGCAATTTTTCAAGTACCTCATGGTCTTGATGATTTTTCACTGGCTTCATATTTGTTGAATATTTCTTTGCCATAAAGTGTGTTGAACTATCCCTAGGATTTAAACATTTAAGCTGTTTCCAATATTGTAAGGAAAATGTTCAGCCTTTTCCTGACTCAAAGCATTCTAGATTCTCGGAAGGGGTTAGTTAGTGAATCAAAGTGATGAAATAATTTTGAGTCCTGATAGATAATGTTTCAGTGTGACTTTTTTAATTCCTGCAAAATGTATTATCATTAAAAACAAAAACAAGACAAATTATCATTTTACATCATTCCCTCGTCAAATCTGGGATGTTGTCATTTAAAAACATTCAAGTTCTAGTTGACAATTTTCCTTCTTTTCTTTGCTAGTTCATTAATGAGAAGTGGTATCTACTGGCTCCTTTCCTTTCCTCCAACAGAGATTTTTTTTGCCACAATTGTTTAATTTGATTATCTTTCTAAATCATTTTTTCATTTCCTTCGTCCATTAAAATTCTATTTCACTGCCCTCTCTGGTAATTTTTCATAGGTTTTAGATGACTCCGAATCCAATACTTAGACCTCATGCCCAAGTAGAAAAAGAATCACAAATGCAGGTTATAAATTCATATAAAATATATCTATATAAACAGTGCATAAGGAGGTTTTTGTTACTGATAAACTGCCAAGGCTTACTAATATGATGCATGCAATTTCTGAAAAGGATGGCAAAATATATAAGAATGTGTTTTAAAATTATGTAAGAACCTGAAAGTATATACATAAAAGTACAATTCACGAACAAAAACCGTGCATATTAATAGTTACCATTAAGTGAGCAACTACGAGGTGTCCAGAATTTTAAAGACTTAAAACAAAGTAGATTTTTTGCATAAGGAAACTGAGGCTCAAGAATACACTAAAAAACAATTCAAATCTTGGTTGACATGATTTCAAAGTCGTGGTCTTTCCATATGATGTTTTTCTTCACAACTGGGTTGCCAGATAAGTCATAACAAGTTAAAAGGTCATAAAACTCCTATTTCCTCTCTAGTCTAACAGTCATAATTTGTGTTCCCTGATGTATAAGTTTATGGCTTTTTAAAAAATTGAATGTAAGTTTGGGAACACGTGCAATTAGATAAGATTCTAATTATTAGACAAACATAGTACAAATACTAAGACCTGGAATTATAAATATTGTTTATACCTACCAAAGCAGGTCCCAGATATTTTTACTTCATCCAAAACAAGTAGAAATTCCTTTTTCAAATAAAGAACACTGACGAGAAATTGTTAGGATGAGCTGTATCTGAACCAAGGAGAGGAAAGATCTGCTGAAAGTCTCCTAGGAGTCACCACTTGTTGCATAATATATTGCGCAATAAATTCTAGATCAAATGTAATAATAAAAACATAAGCATTCTCTATAATTGGAAGCTGATTCCTGACTTTCCAGTTTTAAGGAAAATCCCATAGAATTAGTATTGTACAATGGATATTTCCCTGCTTTAACAGCTCAGGACAGAAAACAAAGTCATATTTTTAAAATATTTTCTCTCTCTCCACACAGCACCGTCCCATCCAAGATAAGCCTGCCAACACCAGAAACTGACTCCTCAATTCAAGGTCTCATTCCTGTTGTAAGTACCTTTTAGAGGGAAAATTTCATCTATCAGATAACTCTTTTCTGTACCACCACTGGGCCTGACATTACCACATGATATTCTGTTGAAGTCCAGAAACTTCTATCAGTTAGGCATGACCCAGCTTGTTTCCTGCCAGGTTTACGGTAAAATGGCACATACCTCCACCAAAAATCTTTCAACCCATCAGCTCGATGGTAGCTGTCCCCTGCCAGGGGTAGCCCCCCTCAGTTCAGACTTTTCTACCAATGGGAATAGGACATATCTGAAGTTTATTCAACCAGCATATAGAGGACAAAAGACGGAAACATAAGCAACACATGTAGGGAGACTGAGAATCTGGATATCATGAACCAAATAAATGACGACTTGCTCAATCATTGCTTTCATTAAAATAAAACCCCAGGAGCAAAAAAAGAAAGAAAGAAAAAAAGAAAGGCTGTAGACACAGCCCACATAATATACTGTCTGGGGTCATGTCATTCGGGCTCATGGGCTTCTGGTCCTCTCAACAAACTGTCCAAATTCAATTCTGTTGCGTGGTTATTTCAGCCTTACACATACCTACAAGCAGCCGTCTTCCCCAAGACACAGTCAGGACCAGGATGACTGATCCAAGATCTCAGATCTCAGCATCTGCTCTCTAAGAGTTATTAAATTCTCTCTTCCTCTCCCTTCTTCTCTGCTCCCTCTCTCCCAACCCCCCTTTTCCTGTTCTGTCTGCCCCCCAAACCCCTATTTCATGAGAGCAAAATTCTTTGTATCTTCTCATTCCTAAGATCTGTCCTCCTTTTCTATATCCAGTTTGGTTTTGGTTTTTGGGTTTTGTTTTGTTTTTTGTTTTGTTTTGTTTTGTTTTGTTTTTCCAGGAAAAATCCAACCATGTTATAACTGAAAGAGTCTCTTTCAGAGTCTGTTTTGTTTCCAATGAAATTAATTGTGTTGAGTTGAAAATTGAGCAATGAGCAGATAAATTCATATTATACGTAAGTCCGTCCTGAAAATAGGTTCAAGAGTTTGGGATGTGATGGACAAAATATGCTTTGGGACATGAGAACTTCAAAATCTTACAAGAAGATAGTCTAATCCATGAACGTATATTAAACAGACACACTTTGACCATAGCCATCTACTTAGAGTAAGAACCTGAAAGAGCTTATTAAATCACCTATTAAACACAGCAACTGTCCAAGGAACTGTCTCTCACATTAAACACTGCTCTCACCATAACAAGAAAAAAGCATTAATACCTCTAAAGAAGGGCCTCAGAATATATGTAAATTCTAGAAACTTCAGAAAATGATTATCAAGGGACCTTGATTTTTTTATTCTCTAAGTAAATAATGTACAACAGTTAGAAATGTTTGGTGACCTATTAATGAAAGTCAGTCTGTATAAATTTAATTGGGTACTGGAAACTGTTGCTTGGGTTGCCAACAAAAACAGATGGAGAGTATCATTTCAAAGAAAGAGGTAATGAAACTTCCCTTGAAGAAATTGCTTAAGAAAAATGGTAACACTTGACAATAGAATTAGTTTTAAGAACACACACCATGTGACATTTAAATGGAAAAAGAAAAGAAAAGAAAAGAAAAGAAACAAGAGTAAACCAGCTAACTTCATTCCCAACACGTATTAGTCTGATGTCCAGAAAGGGCCAGCTCCTTCCCCAGCAACTACCTCATCATCGGACCTGTCTAGATATTGCCAGGTAAAAGGAAGAGAATGTTCTGACCATCTGCTTCATCGGGGGTTTATTCACACAAGTGGTAGGGAACCCAAGTCTAAAAGATAAGGAACACATGTAGACAGATGATGAGAATCTGGACATCGTGAACCAAATAACTTACCAATTGCTTAATCCCTGGCTTCATCAAAATAAAACTCCAGTGGAAAGAAGATTCTCATGACTCATGGGGAAGGGAAATTTTCTCATTCCAGTAAATGAATTTCTGACACATATCCACAGCTGTTATATAGCTATAATTAAGACTGGGAATTAGACAATTCAATTTGTGGGGATAATCTATCATTAATCATTCAAAATAAATAGATACTCCAAACAACACATATTTTTGTGTAGCATTTTAGACTAGGTAGAATACCAAATGCGACGGACTCCTTCAAGCCCCTAGCCAATGTTTTGTGACAACTCATCACTCCTTCCTACCCCCTGATTCATGTTGTTTTCCCTTGCTGTCCGCGATCGGCAATCTGCCTCTGTTTTTCCATCACATGCTTGATCTACTGGCAGCACGTCCAGCACTTCCGCCACTTGATCAATTTGTGGTTGATTCATTACTAAACGGTTGGAAATTCATTCTAACTCTAACGTGGAGAATACTATCTCTAACCTGATTTTGTTTCCACCTGTCGTTATGGCACTGAGTGAGTTATGACACTTCCTGGGTTTTAATTTCCCCATTGTTAAAGGGAAGGGTAGGACTAGATAACTCCCAAGAACCCCCTCCAACTGTCACACTCTCATTCTAGAACTCACAGTAACGTCAGACTGGTTTCTAATTCTTACTTTCAGTAAATGCATCGCTGAGTTTGATCTTCACAGAGCCCTTTGAGGGAGGTAAGGTGAGCATTACTAGTCCCATTTTAGAATGAGGAAGATGGGGCTGGGCATTAAAAAAGTTTATTGAAGGGGGACCTGGGTGGCTCAGTCAGTTAAACATTGAACTCTTGATTTCAGCTCAGGTCATAATCTCAGGGTTGTAGGATCCAGCCCTGTGTTGGGCTCTGCACTGGGCATGGAGCCTGTTTGGGATTCTTTCTCTCCCTCTACCTATCCCCCTATTCCCACTCACACACACTCTCTAAAGAATTGTTTTTTCAATTAAAAAAAAAATGTTTAAAATGTTTACTGAAGCACACCACTTGCTGGTGGCTGAAGTCTTTTGAGTCCTAATTTAGTGCTTGTTCCATTCCACTGTGCTATTCCATGATATATTAAGATGAACAGAGGCTCCCAGTGGGCATACCTAGGGGACAAGGATGATCAGGATGGGGGATTCATTTGACTCACTGCTGTTCTGGTGGCCTTTTTCTTGATGGGTGCCTGAATGAGATAGGCTGGTAGACTTCTCTGAGGGATGAAGAGCTTCAGACAAAGGGTGAGGAAGAGAAAGAAGAAAGGGAGAAATTTAGGAGCCACCAAATGCAGTGAAACTTTAGGGAAAAAATATGCTTGAGGAGGACCTTTAAGAAGTCTTATTCTCAGGGGCGCCTGGGTGGCTCAGTGGGTTAAGCCGCTGCCTTCGGCTCAGGTCATGATCTCAGGGTCCTGGGATCGAGCCCCGCATCGGGCTCTCTGCTCGGCGGGGAGCCTGCTTCCTCCTCTCTCTCTGCCTGCCTCTCTGCCTGCTTGTGATCTCTCTCTGTCAAATAAATAAATAAAATCTTTAAAAAAAAAAAAAAAAAAAAAAAGAAGTCTTATTCTCAGGTGTGCCCTGAAACACCATCTTCCTTATCTACAACAAACAAGAGGAAAAATCAACATTGTCTGTCAAAACACTGTTTTTGAGTTAGTCCTGTATTTTCTTTTGATTTTTAGATGTGTGAATTTCTCAGATGAGTCCCAACATATGAGTTATAATAAAATGAAGAACAGTTTTATATATCATCAGTCCCATCTGTGCAAAATTAGACGAAGCAAAAAGTTCCCCCCATATATTTCTCTTCCTCTCTTTCTCTCTTTCTGTCTCTCTTTCCCTCTCCCTCACACACCCACACAAAGAAGGTATTGTTAGTCATTACTTTGACCTGACAATATGTAATCCTCTACTTACTTTTTTACTGAGGGAACCGCAAACTATGAGCCCATTAACTGTCTGGTACACCTGGGATTAGTTGTGTGCCATAGAAGATTACAGACGAAACAGGAGGATGTGAAACTGCCCTTCCAATGGACTCCAACTGAATGCTGAACCTTCAGGAGGCATTATTCAAATGTTGAGATTCATCTGGAGTTTAGGGAATCACAGTGTACTGAAAAAATAAATCAGCATAAAGCCAAAGGAAAGATTTGAGTTGCCTGACCTAAATTAAGACTCTTTCAACCCTAACACCTCTCCCAAAAGGCAATATTTCCCAGTCTGAGGGATCTGGAACTGGAGGCTGCAAATTGCATGCAAGGAGTCTACAAATCAATATGGCACATGCATCTTTTCAACTTGGAGATACCTAAAATATGAGTAAGGTGGGGCAATGACATTGCAAACTTAAAAGTTTATTAACTACTGACATAATAAGAAATACAGTGAATGGGGCACCTGGGTGGCTCAATGGGTTAAAGCCTCTGCCTTTGGCTCAGGTCATGATCTCAGAGTCCTTGGATCGGGTCCCGCATCGGGCTCTCTGCTCGGCGGGGAGCTTGCTTCCCCCTCTTTCTCTCTGCCTGCCTCTCTGCTTACTTGTGATCTCTCTCTCTGTTAAATAAATAAATAAAATCTTAAAAAAAAAAAAAAGAAAGAAACACAGTGAAGTCCAACTTAACTTCAGATCAACTTAAAGAGACTTTTTTGTACTTCACAGTTTTAATCTATCTTCCAAACCTACTCTTAAAATTGGCCATGCACAAAGGACAACAGTAGTATCCAGCAAATTTGTTCGGCAGATGAATGTCTTTTACCCCTTCACCTTGGGAAACCATTTTTATAAAACCGTCCAGAGGGGTAATTTCCATAGGATAATGGAAGTAGAGCAGAATAGCCCAAATTTCTTATTAGACATAGCAGAATATTACTTAGAAAGCATTCAAATTTAGCACAATGTAGTTACAGTGAAACTCAGGAGATGAATCTCTTTGGATCCACACAGGAAGCGGAAACTTACACTTTCTGAGTTCCTTCTACATGGCAATCCCTCAGTACACATTTATCACTCCAATCTTAAGAGCTGAGTATTATTGTTCTCATGTTAAGAAGACATAAGTGAAGGGGCGCCTGGGTGGCTCAGTGGATTAAGCCACTGCCTTCAGCTCAGGTCATGATCTCAGTGTCCTGGGATCAAGCCCTGCATCAGGCTCTTTGCTCAGCGGGGAGCCTGCTTCTCTCTCTCTCTCTCTGCCTGACTCTCTGCCTACTTGCGATCTCTCTCTCTCTGTCAAATAAATAAATAAAATCTTAAAAAAAAAAAAAGAAGAAGAAGACATAAGTGAAGTAAAGCTTAAGTAAAATGTTTAAGGTGACTCAGCTCTCAAGTGACAGAGTGTTCCTTACACTTAGGTTTCTCTGATTATTGGTCTCCTGTGCTTTTTCACTATCTGACACCACCACCACACCCTCATGTGACCTCTTCACGCTACTGTAGCAACTCCTTAGCAAAGTGAGTTGTATGTACCACAAAGTACAAGTATATACACAATTTATGCCGCGTTTGGCTCATATTCCTCTGCATTTGGAAAAGCTCACTAAGTGTATAGAGGAAGATGGGGACTTGCACTCCAGCTGCATAATGCATTAGGATTTTAAATGACGTTGAGCTATTAGAAAAGCGGCCTTCCTATATTATAGAATTGAGGAAGATTGAGGGAACCCAAATAAATGGCATGCCTCTTTTCCTGCCGGAATTCTGAAACTACTGAAAGAGGCAAAAAAGTAAACAGATGAGAGCCAAATTATCTCCTTTATTTCTGGTAAAGGCTAGAGGGAAGGACAGGACTCTTGGGCTGTCAAGTGGACTTTCTAATATAATATGTACCCCCAGAATCAGGCAGACTTGTCTCCCCATCACAGACCAATTGGACAACGTCAGCCCTTTCCACAAGGGGGCCTGTACCTGTAGAGTGTACCATAGGGGAGCCGATCAGTATGTGGGCTTCCTTCAGACAGTTTGCTCCTAAGTAAAGGAAGGAAATAAGAGGCTGAATTATGCATGCCCCATTCCTTTCTCAAAATTTTAAATCAGGTAATTTACTCCACTCATGACTGTGAGAGAAGGGTCTAAGGAAAGAATCTTAGAGGAACATGTAGGAAAAAAATCTTATGAAAATCAGGAATAGGGAGGATATAGTACTTCCCTAAGCAGTTTCAGTGCCTAAGCACTATTTGCTTATAGGGAGGTTGAGCCGCAGAGATGTTGTAGGGGAGAATAAGATGGATGAGCATGTACCTTACCCAGGACTAGAGTCAAGCATTCAGACACAGAGACAAGCATGAGAATGGGACCAGGAAACCAGAGAAAGGAAGGCTGAATGGAACATCCAAACAAAGGATGGCCAGAAGCCACTCTCTGGAGCAAGAGGATGAAAATATGAGAAATAGGGACAGGAGAAAAGGATTGAACAGTAATGAACAGTAATAGGCAAATAATAGGCAATAATAGTAATAGGCAATAATAATAAGCAATGATAGTAATAGGCAAACTCCTGACACGGGTGCTACTGTCTAGCACGATGTAGTTACAGCGAAACTCAGGAGAGGGATCTCTTTGGATCCACACAGGAAGAGGAAACTTACACTTTCTGAGTTCCTTCTATATGGCAATCCATCAGTACACACTTATCACTCCAAATTAAGAGCTAGGTGTTGTTGTTCTCATTTTAAGAAGACGGAAGTAAAGTAAAGCTTAAGTAAAATGTTTACGTAACATTTTAGTAAATCGGAGAAGTTCCGAAAGTCATAAATCAAAAAAAGTGCCGAAACCCATCTCTCGCTCACAGAGTAAAGTCAAGGTTTCCCTGGCTTGGCTTACCTAGTCAGAAGCTTTTAAGTATAGAGGGGCATCCTTGAGGTGGATAGAGTTCCATGAGTGTCACTCTTAGCCAGGGCCCCGGGTTCTGGTATTCCCCACAGTACACCTGGGGTTTCCCATCATAAGCCATCAGGGCCGATGTTCAAGCTTAGAAGGGGAGAGGCACCCTGGACCTGAACGGAGAGCTGGAAGCTGCAATTGGAGCTGAAAGGCCACAGAACTGGAGATCTCTGTTGGCTTGACTGGTGGTGACCCTTTAGTTCGGGGCACAAATTAATGGTACATGTATGTCTTAGAGGTTCTTTAGAATGTCCTGAAGCTTCCCCAGAAATTAGGCAAATGCTGATATAATGTAGATATTATGAGGTTTTAACTGTTTATTAAAGTTAGGAATTAGTTTGGTGATTATTAATAGAAAACCAAAACCAATGGGTCAATCAAGTTAGAAGTTTATTTTTTTCCACTACGTAAGTGAAGTCCCCCAGGTAGGCAGACTTAAGCTATGTTGGCAGTTCCATGAAGCCCACAGCCTTCATGGTAGCACTACTCCAGGGACCCAGTGTCCTTCTGGCTTTACACACCACAATCCTTAGGGTAAAGTCCTCACAGTCATGCCTTCCACTGACACCACTGACACTCCAGCCATCACGTCTACGTTTCAGGGAGAAATAAAGGGAAGGGCATGGAACAAAAAGACGTCTGTTCTTTTCAGTAACTTTTCTATAAAAGTCAATTTTGACAAAAGTTGACAATTTCTGCTTATATCTCATTGGGTAGAATTAGGTCAAAGTCTACCCCATGATCAAGGAAGGTGGAGATTTGTACTGTTTCAGATGGACACACCACAAATATCAACAAAATCAGATCTGTTGGCAAGGAAGCAAAGAAGAATAGAAAGGCCTCAAAGGCAGCCCACTGTCTCTCACACAGAGGTACGGGGGAAAGGGATGGGAGGGTCTGAAACTCATGTGGATATTCTGGGTCAAGGATTACAGTGACTTACTAATACTACACAAATTCAATGGGGGTGCCCCAGGGAAGTTCATGTTTCAAGAGTGAGTAGAACTACTTACTACATAAACGTCTAGGCTTGTCATTGCTGCAGACACAATATCACAGTTGTCTTGCACTAAATCAGTGGTTCTGAACTACATCTTCTGCAAGAGTGCTGGTCTCTCTAGACCAAAGGCACCAGAATACTTACTTAAACTACAAACTCCCTGATCTTGCTGCACAGACACGATGTAGGCACAATGTTCTATGTGGTGCCATATCAGAAAAGGCTACTAGAAGCCGTCATGCACTGTGGTGAGATTTTGCAGAAGGGTGTAAATGACTCCAGCTGAATAGGTCCTTCTGTGCAGTCTGGGCCACCTCTGGAGACAGTGGCTGTGTTCCCTCCTGAGAGAGAGGGTTTCTCAAGTTGGGGCAGGCTCACCTTCCTCCTAAAGACACAGCCTGAGGGACAGAGGGCTTGGCTGGCTTCATTGCCTTCCCAGCACTGGTTCAGCAGAGAGATCAGACCTCTCATGGAGGAAATCGCACATCCCCAGCTATTTTGCTGATCCTCCCCCATCCCCAGCTCGTGCCTCCAATGCTTCAGGCTGGGAGCACTGGAATGCACCAACACATCAGCCAGAGTCCTCTTGGAAAAAGTTTTCCATCCCTCAAAGGCAATCTCCTTGAAGATAGTCAAATCACTTCTTGCTTCTTAGCCTCCACATATCTTAGATTTCATAAACTCTCTACAGATAAATACTGTTCCAACATATAGATACATACTTACATACATACATACATATGTGGTTATCTAAAAGTCTTATGTTAAATTATGCATTCCCTTTTAAAAAAAAATCAATCCTTTGCATAGGAAGGAAAACACTTTTAAACAAAAACATTTCAGGTATGTGATTGTACCTGTAAGATAAAACACGAGATGACAGGAAGAACACATAGAAGGGGGAGGAGAGGCAATATGTGCTTTTTACTCCCACATATAAAATTGATCCCAGCAGAAGCTAATTACAAGATCCAAGCAGGAAATAATCAAGCTCCCAGAACTACACTCCCATCTACGTCTTCTACCATGTTTCCAAATCCTATGCTAATGTTCATTCTAGGCCCTTTCTCAAGTTTTAATCTTGTATTTTCACCCCATTCAATACAGCCATCACATAATAAACACACTGGTATGAAAACCTCTGTTCTTAGTGGTCTGGATATTCCTTGAATATAATCTCCCATCTTGACTCCAATCCCTCTGAGGTCCATTGATGTCCCTGCCATGGACAATCTCAAGTCATCTGTCCTCCTTGCAGCCAATCAGTGCCCTTGCGTGCCCTTAAGAGAAATTATCAACACCGTTGTGCATTCAGTGGAGGACCAGTTATAGTTCAGACACTGTCACAAAGGGCTAGAAACCAAAGGAGCTGCCATTTTATCAACCCCTAGGCTGACCTGCCTATGATCTCAGAGTTCACCTGCAAGTCATATTTCATTTCAGTGAAGCACTTCTTCATAGTGGCTGGCTAGTTTTTGTAAAAGCAATTTACATCCATTTCCTCTTATTAGGTCATGTGCCCCTCCCATCAGTCCTTCAGGCAGTTATTAATCATTATATTCTCTTGGGACATATTTCCTTCATCTTTCATACTTTTTGGTATCCTAATATCCTAAAACAGTTAAGCTTCCAAAAGTGACTTAACCTAAGATATTACTCATACATCAAAAAAGTAGCTTTCAGAAACATCTCAAACAACTAGCTCCTTCCTTCAAATGATTTCTAATGCAGAAACTTGATGTGTAAGCAGCTCTGTGTTCAGCAGTGAGAGACCCCACATAGTGGGCTTGTGCTCATTCCTGACCCCTGAGGGTGTCCAGAAGTACTACTTCCAGAAACCTAGGAATCTGTAGGCCTCATTTTGAAAACACTTAGGCTGAAGGAATCTGAATTCTTTCAATATCTCATAAATATTGACAAGTTCCACCTTGATTTGGAGACCATGTCATGCTTGGATAGATCTAAATATTTAAAGAGTATATGAACAACAAATAAGTCAATACAGAATCAATGAAAATATGCCACAACAAAGAAAGGAGCCAACCGTAAGGCATGAAATCTCAGAACAGAAGTACTGTTGAAAATAATAAAATGATTTCTACAAGAAGCAGAACAAATGCTGGCAACTACTGTTCCCAAAGATACAGAAGATGTGACCTTTGTAAAGGAGAAATAGCAAGCTTTAACGAAGAATACAATTGAATGAGGAAAGAGATACCGAAAAAAACAGGAAAAAGTACAGGAAAGTCCAATATATCATAATGAAATTAAGAATCCATTGAAGGTGGTCAAAAGGTCAAAAGCAGAAGTGACACTGAGTATCTGGAACAGTAATATTGAAGACAAACTTGAGAAGGCATCACTGCACAGGAAGCGAATGAGAACAAAAATTTTAATTGTGACAGGAAAAAACAATAATTTTTAAGAACATGGAATTGGCGAGGGGCCCCTGGGTGGCTCAGTAGGTTGAGTGTCTGCCTTCTCTTCAGGTCATGATCCCAAGGTCCTGGGATCAAGCCCTGCATCGGGTTCCTTGATCATCAGGGAGCCTGCTTCTCCCTCTGCCTGCTACTCCCCCTGCTTGTGCTTATACTCTCTCTCTTTCTTTTTCTCTGTCAAATAAATTAAGTCTTAAAAAAAAAAAAAAGAAGGAAGGAAAGAGAGAGAGAAAAAAAGGAAGGAAGGAAATGGAATTGGCTAGATCATCCTGACAGGAAATAACTAAAGAATCACCAGACTTAGGGGCATCTGGGTGGCTCAGTGGTTAAGCATCTGCCTTCAGCTCAGGTCACGATCCCAGGGTCCTGGGATAGGGCCCCACATCGGGCTTTCTGCTCACTGGGAAGCCTGCTTCTCCCTCTCCTACTCCCCCTGCTTTGTTCCCTCTCACTCTGTCTCTCTCTGTCAAATAAACAAATAAAATCTTAAAAAAAAAAAAAGAAAAGAAAAAAGAATCATTGGTTTTAAATGACATATTAAACCAGATGAACTTAACAGACATCCACAGAACAAGGAATAAAATCCAACCTAAGATCGATAGTGTCTTGAACAAAGAAGTTAGAAATAGTAGGACCCTAAAACAAACAAACAAACAAAGATAGTAGAAAAAGAAGAAAGATTTTCTGGATCTTAAAAAAAAAAAAACACAACAAAAAAGGCCTGAATCTATTTAAAAACAAAAAAACAAAACAAAAAGAAAAAACAGGGTTCATCATGTTCCAGGAACAGTTACTGAAACAAAAACGTTCTCTAGACATGAAAGGGCAAACTATTTTAATTATGTGGATAAAGAAAAGTACTATAAGATGTAAGAAGAAGAAACGCTTACTTAGAAAGGAAAAAATTCAAGTTTGCCTCAGTCTTCATCATATGTTTAAATTCCAGAAGAAAATGGAGGTGTGTCAAAATGTTGAGAGGAAAAATCCTAGTGAGCCAAAATCCCAAACTTAGTCAACTTCTCCTTCACAAACAAAACCAACAGGAAAAACTTCTCATGCAAGGATGCAGCACAAATACCACAAATGTGCCCTTGACAGAAATGTCCTGAAGTGCATTCTACAGCTGAAGAAGTTGAAAGGGGCTCTGAGAAGTGAAAAGTCAAAATTTAAAGGCACTGCTATCAGTACATATAGGAAACAATGTAATGTGGAAAACAACTATAAAACTTATCACAAATACAATTTTAAATTTTCACTCAAAGTTAAAAAAAAACTTGCAAGGAAACTTTCATTGGTTAAAATAAAATGTTGTTTAGCTAATACTCAATGGGGAAAACGAAAAGCTTTTCTGGTAAGGTCGGGAACACAACAGTGCCCATTCTCACCACATGGTTCAACATAGTACCAGAAGTCCTAGCAGCAGCAATCAGAAATCAAAAAGAAATAAAAGGCATCCGAATCAACAAGGAAGAAGCCAAACTCACTCTCACAGACGACATGGTATTCTATGTAGAAAACCTGAAAGACTCCACCAAAAACTGATACATGAATTCAGCAAAGTCACAGGATATAAAATCAACGTACAGAAATCTGTTGCATTTCTATACACCAATAATAAAGCATCAGAAAGAGAAATCAAGGAATCCATACCATTGCACCCAAAACAGTAAGATACCTAGGAATAAATCGAACCTAAGAGGTAGAAGATCTATATGGAAAGCTATAGAATGCTTATGAAAGAAATTGAAGAAGACACCAAGAAATGGAAAAACACTCCATGCTCTTAGATTGGCTCTTAGAAGAAAAAATACTGGGGTTTTTTGCAGTTTGGGTTATTTTTTTATTTTTTTATTATATTCAATTAGCCAGCATAGTACCTCATTAGCTTTTGATGTAGTGTTCAATTCATTAGCTGCATATAACACCCAGGGCTCAACACCACACATGCCCTCCTTAATACCTATCACCTGGCTATCTCATCCCCCCACCCTCCAGAAGAACAAATTTTGTTAAAATTTATATGTTACCCAAAGCAGTCTACACATTCAGTGCCATCCGTATCAAAATACCATCAACATTTTTCACAGAGCTGAAACAAACAACCTTAAAATGTGTATGGAACCACAAAAGACCCCTGAATAACCAAAGTAAAGTTGAAATAGAAAAACAAAGCTGGAGGCTTCACAATTCTGGACTTCAAGGTGTATTATAAAGCTGTAATCATCAAGATAGTATGGTATTGACACAAAGGCACATAGATTGATGAAGCAGAATAGAGAACCCAGAAATGGACCCTCAACTCTCTATTCAACTAATCTTCGACAAAGCAGGAAAGAATGTCCAATGGAAAAAAAAGACAGTCTCTTCAACAAATGGTGTGGGAAAAACTGTATGGCAACATGCAGAAGAATGAGTTTGAACCACTTTCTTATACCATACATTAAAAAAAATTCAAAATAGATGAAAGACCTAAATGTAAGACAGGAAACCATCAAAATCCTAGAAAGAAAACAGGCAGCAACCTCTTTGACCTGGGCTGCAGCAACTTCATACTAGATATGTCTCTGCAGGCAAAGGAAACAAAAGCAAAAGTGAACTATTGGGATCTCATCAAGATAAAAAAACTTCTGCACAACAAAGGAAACAATCAGCAAAACTAAAAGGCAATCAATGGAATGGCTGAAGATATTTGCAAATGACATATTGGATAAAGGGTAATGTTCAAAATCTATAAAGAACTTATCAAACACCCAAAAAATAAATAATCCAATCAAGAAATGGGCAGAAGACATGAACAGACATTTGTCGAAAGAAGACATCCAAATGGCCAACAGACACAAGAAAAGATGCTCAACATCACTCATTATCTGGGAAATACAAATCAAAGCCACAATGAGATATCACCTCACACCAGTCAGAATGGCTAAAATTAACAACTCAGGAAACAACAGATGTCAGCAAGGATGCAGAGATAGGGGAACTCCTTTTGCACTGTTGGTGGGAATGCAAACTGGTGCAGCCACTCTGAAAAGAAGTACAGAGGTTCCTCAAAAACTTAAAAATAGAAATACTGTATAACTCAGCAATTTCACTACTAGGTATTTACCCAAAGGATGCAAAAATGCTAACTCAAATGGGCACATGCACTCCAATGTTTTCAGCAGCACTATCAACAATAGCCAAATTATGAAAAGAGCCCAAATGTCCATCACCTGATGATGAACAGATACAGAAGATGTGGTGTGTATGTATCCACTTGAATAGCCTAGCCATCAAAAGGAATGAAACCTTACCATCTGCAACATGGATGGAACTAGAATGTACTATGCTAAGTGAAATAAGTCGGTCAGATATATGATTTCACTCATATGTGGAATTTAAGAAACAAAACAGACGAACATAGGGGAAGGGAAGGGGAAATAAAATAAGATAATAACCGTTATTAACCGAGATCGAGGTAAACCATAAGAGTCTCTTAATTAGAGAGAATAAACTGAGGGTTGATGGAGGGGAATGGAGTAAGGGATGGGTGAAAAAGGTGATGGGCGTTAACATTGGGATGAGCACTGGTTATTGTATATAAGTGATGAACCACTAAGTTCTATTCCTGAAACCAATACTACATAATATGTCAACTACATAATATGTTAACTAAATTGAATTTGAAGTTTAAAAAAAAAGAAAAAAGGAAAAATAAAAAGATTGATAATTAATTAATTAATTAATTTTTAAAATGCTGTTTAGGAACAACTCCATGAGAATAAGCCACAGAAAGCACAGAGAATGCCAAAGCTAAGTAAAATTCCTCACCATGAATTAGAAGGAGTTGAGAAGTATTTTTTGAACTTTATTTTTAAGAAACCATAAAACTGCCATTTATGATATTCTGATGAACTCAAAGGAAAACTCATGCCACAAGTGGACCCCTACAGGAATCTGAAATTTTGAGGAACTGGATATTCCTACAACCTGAAAGTGAAATTTTCAAGTTATCCCATATTATTAGTGCCCCAGGGTTCCTCAAAGACGGAAACAGATATCCTTTTGAAATGAACCAACCCTCAACACAGACCCCAAAGAATTCTACTTCCCCCAAAAAGTATATTGCAAGGAATATGAATAGCATACAGAAATCACAAAATCACAAAATATACATGAAAAAATCACAAAATATACAAGGAAAGAAGGTACCATAAGGGATGGTCTACAGTAATAATAGAGAGCAAAAGCAGACTTTCAAAGAGTTCACACATTGCAATTATTAGACACAGAATATGGAAAAGTATACTAGATTAAGATATTTAAAGAAATAAATAAGTGTTAAAAATATGATTAAAGAGGGAGTGGAGGGACGCCTGGATGGCTCCGTTGGTTAAGCGTCCAGCTCTTGGTTTTCGGCTCAGGTCATGATCTCAGGATCATGAAATGGAGCCTCTCGTGGGGCTCCATGCTCAGCATAGAGTTTGTTTTAGATTCTTTCCTCTGCCTCTCCCCCTGCTTGCACTCACTTGTGCTCTATCTCTTGCTCTCAAATAAATAAATCTTAAAAAGGTGGGGTGGGGGGGCAGAATGGTCAACAACCTGCAGAGCAACATGCCTAAGTTTTATTGTGACTCCTGTGAAACACACCTCACCCATGACTCCCCATCTGTGAGGAAGACATACTACAGTGGTAGGAGATACAAAGAGAATGTGCAAGACTGCTAACAGAAGTGGATGGAAGAGTAGGCTCAGAGCTGCATATCAACAAGGAAATATACCTCCTACTCCAACCTGTGTTCTCGCTCCTGAAAGAGCAATAATCTTAACTCCCACCAGTCTCCCAGTTCCTCCTTGCGCTGGTATGATGCCAGCACCCCATCATGGAGCCCTCCTATGATGCCAATGATGGGGTCTCCTATTCCTGGGATGATGCCAGTAGGACCTGCTCCTGGAACGAGGCCACCTATGGTGGACTATATGCCACAGATGCCTAGGCCCCCAATGATGAGAACACCCACCCTTCCCATGATGGTACTCATTCAGCCAGGAATGACCCCACCAGACAGATAGAGAGGGGAGCCTCTTTATATCCATTTTACATAACTTGTTCTACTTCACCAGGAGGCCAAGGTGCGGTAACTCTGGGTGTTTTCTAACAGGATAGAGTGTTTTCTAATAGGACAGGGAAGACTTTCTCTTCCTATCAAAGACAGAATAGTTTTGGCAAGTGACTAATGGGACCAAAAAAAAAAAAAAAAAAGGCAATTTTTATTTGTATTGTGAAATGTGAAAATAAAATTGTCAACTCTTTTAGTTTAAAAAAATAAAAAATAAAAATAAAATATGGTTACAGAACATGAGACTATTAAAAAACACTACAGACTGAATGCTTGCATCCCCTCAAAATTCATATGTTAAAATCCAACCCCAATGTGATGGTATTAGATGCTGGAGTCTTCGGGAGGTCATTAGAGCATGAGAGTGGAGCCCTCATGAATGGGTTCTTGCCTTTAAAAAAGAGACCTCAGTAGACTCCTTCACCACTTCTTACATGTGAGGACACAGTGTGAAGATAGCCATCTATGAACCAGGAAGCAGGCTCTCACCAGATGCAAATCTGCCAGCACCTTGATCTTAGACTCCCCGGCCTCCAAAGCTATGAGAAATAAATGTTTATTATTTAAACCACCCACCCTATGGTATTTTTATTACAGCAGCCTGAAGAGACTAAGACAAAAATAAGCAAATCTGAAAAGAAACAAATTATATTCCTAGTAACAAAAAATAATAATAAAGTAACTGAAACTAACAAATCCCATGGAAAAGATGAACTAGAAGATTAGACACAAAAAACAGTATTACCAAAATGTTAGGTAGTTATGAAGAATTAATTCAGTATGCACCTTACAGAGACAAAAATATGGAAAACATAATAGCTAGGTGAAAAAAAAAAACAGAAGATGAAGTAAGTATCTAACAAAAGTCTAATTGGAGTTTCAGAAGGAAGGGAGAAATAGAATGGGGAAGAGGTACTATCTAAAGAGATAATGACTAGTAATTTCTCAGAAGAAACCAATATACAGTTTCAGGAAATTCAGTGAATTCCAAGTAGGATAAATAAAAAGAAATCCATACCTAGGTTTCATCACAATGAAATATCAGAATATTAAAAACCAGGAGAAGATTTTTCAAATAGCAGTCAGCTTGAACAATAAATCAGTGTCAAAGGAGTGACAATGTTAACTAATATCCTATCAGCAAAAATGGAAACCAGAAACAGTGAAACAGTATGTTCAATGTGGTAAGAAAAAAATCTAGCAAAATATATCCAGTAAAAAGACTTCAAGAGCAAGTGTAAAATAGACATTTTCAGACAAAATAAAATTTAAGAATTAGCCACCATTAGACCATGATTTTAAAAAAATTCTAAAACTAAGTTATGCATTAGAAATATAATGAACAGTATATATATTTAAATGCTCTAGTATAGAGTCATATTTTTTTAATGCAAAAAAGGTAAAAATCAATTTTAATATTGATCTATTTAATCCAATGGATCAAAAAATGATTTCAATACGTAATCAATATAAAAATCATCAATAACATATTTTACCCTTTTTGTACTAGGTGTCTGAAATCCAGTAGGCACTTTATAGTTACAGTGAATCTCAATTCAGACCAGTAATGATATTTCAAGTACTCAATATCCACATGGCTGGTGGCTATCATATTGGTCAGCACAATGCTGAGAGATGTACCTAGAAGGAAAATTATTCCTGGTGAAATGGCTGAGATGTAGGAAGAGAGGATGAGCAAAACAAGTGATAAAAAGGTGGGCAAACCCAATGTTCCCAAGGGACACTGACTGTATAAAACAATAATACTTATGCAGTACACCAGAAGTTAGGGAAAGGTTTGATCAGATTCTGTTTAAATAGTTTGGGGCAAGAGTACCTCACAAGGAATTTGTAAACCTCATATTGCATCATATTAAGAGGTACAACAATGCGTAGTCGGTGATGGCAAGACTGCGTCAAGGTGAGACAGTCAAATCCCTCTATCACAAAGTCGTATTTTTCTCACTTTTTATCAAAACTCAATCCATGGGGTGAGAACAGGGGAGAAGAAGTACAAAGTCTGTGAGATAGAAGTATGTCTGGTGTGTTTGATGGGCGCCTGGGTGGCTCAGTGGGTTAAGCAATTGCCTTCAGCTCAGGTCATAATCTCAGGGTCCTGGGATGGAGCCCAGGTCGGGCTCCTCCTGCTCTGCAGGGAGCCTGCTTCACCCTCTCCCTCATCTCCTCCCCCTGCCTGTGTTCTCTCTCTATCAAATAAATAAGTAAAATCTTAAAAAAAAAAAAAAGAAAGAAAGAAAGAAAGAAAAGAAAAGAAAAAGAAAAAAGAAGTCGGGTATGTTTGAGAAATAGTAGGGAGAGAGATTCCCTATACTGTAGCCCTTGACTAAGCTAATATCTGATCAGAATCATTTACCTATTAACAATTCTCTTTAAAAGAATGTATCAGAATCACTAAATCAACTATTTAATGACTAAAGATCATTTAATCAGAACTAACAAGTAATCCCTGTTGATATTGAACCCAGACCCCCATGGGCCATTACTCCATACCCACCCCCATCTCCAGCTTCTTTGTGCTTTTGCCTCTATGGGCCCCATCTGTGATTATCTTCAGAAGACCAGCCTCAGCCACAGACACTATTTGGCCTGCCTGAAAAAGGCCGAAAGTATCTGAGAGACTGGGTACCCCTTAGTTTAGTTGGAGTGATTCTAAGCCATGGAGTGACTTCTGAAAGCCCCGCCCTCTCTCAAGTTGTGACAAAATATGAGCTATAATTTGTTCTCCAAAACTTTCCCATACAACCCAGCTGAGGCTAGAACTGTGCCAGAAATTGTACCCTCGCTTGGATTCCTCCTTTTCACTGATCTGTTTCTCCTGCTCCCTTACCTGTTTCTCCCGAGAGCAATTCCCTAGTAAATAAATCACTTGCACATAAATACTCGGTTCAGGGTTGGCATCTTTAGAACGTGACACAAGGCAATCCCTAATTCTGAATGCCACATAACATCTGGAATATACATAACAAATCTAATTCTATATGCTCATATGCAAAATGGAACAAAAATAGGAATCCTTTCTACTTCCATATGAAGCGATCGCTTTCTGTTAGCAGACATTGTAAATAATTCGTGAGCGGTCAGTGCAAGGCTGATCCATGAGTGGCATCCACCAGCCAGGGTACACCACTGTACACACCCTGGTGTTAAGCCGCACTCAGACACACAGTATTAGCATTATTGAAAACTCAGCTGGGCTTCACTTTTCTGGATGTGTAAAACTTCTTTGGTTCTTGAATACAAGCAAATCGCTCACCATTCCTAAAGACTGAATGTGGCGCTTATTGTCTCAGGGACAATGAGTCTAGTGTTTGGCGCTCAGACTACATGTTTCAAAGGGAATCTTTGTCTGCTTCACATGATATAAATCAGAATCTATATTTACTGGGGAAAGAGCGATCCAGCAACCTTCACTCTAAGAAATCAGCCCTGGCGGCCTTAAGTTACAACCGTTACGTAAAGTCATAGGTAGCCATTTGATAATACAAGCCAGAGACTTCTAAGAGGCGCTGAGAAGAAACCAGAAAATAGAACCCACCCCTCACCTTTCTCTAGCCATTTTTAACCACTGAAAATATTTTTTACAATTATGTAAATTGTTTTCAAGTACATTTCTACAAGAACTTTTTACAAACCAAAATTTATCCCAATTTTGGGAGAAATATTTAATTTCTATATTAATATATCTATAAATATTTAAATATTTATAGATACAAGCATGTGATGGTCCGAGGTTCTGCAAACAATGCAGAGGAACCTCGTCAAGTTGGGCTCTAGTGGTTTGTAAGAAATATTTTGAAAATATCTGCTGAGGTTCATTATTATCCTTTAAAGGACACACACACACATTCATATATCAATAACGGAAATAAGGGCAACAAAAAAACACTTCTCTAACCTTATATTAAGAGTGTAACTTTGGGAGGCAGAAAGAGGAGGACGCTGGGCTTGCCTCATCCCTCCAACACATCTAGATCAATTTCAAATCATTATAATCTGAGAATTAAAAAACCAGTGTGCACAATTGAAGGGAGAGAACCTGGCAGATGCAAGTTTCAGAGGTATGCATTGGGGTAGAGAAATGCCGGAGTGCTGGCAGAAGGGAGGGAGACCTTTACCTGGAGGGAAGTCAGGGAAGCAGGACAGAGTGGCGGGGAGAGCAGCATGTAGGTTTGCACAAGGCGCCACGGTGTAGGGATCCTCTGGGTCGCACTGGGAGAGAATATTCCCCTTCCTGGCGGACATCTGGAAGAGGGTGGATTGCCATTCCCAGACCAAAAGGCCCACCGGGTACCACTGAGCAGCCCTTCAACACCAGGGGACAGAGGCGTGCACAGAGGGCAACTAACCTGGTTGTAGCTTCCTGCTGTGCTTCACCCTAGACCCCAGGCACCCACACAGGCCTGCAACTGCTTTCCTGGGAGAAAATGATGTCATGTGCACCATGAGGTTCTCCTCCAGGGGCAGGGAGTGGTTCCTTTAAGATTTGGAGTTTTGAATGCCAGGTGTCAGCCAGAGATAAAACACAGAACTGTGGCGCTGGCATGCCGATGGCCCACACAGACAGGTTGAGGGCAGGGATCTGATGAAAGCCTGGGACACAGAAGGGGAGACTGTTCGCTTTTCTGTAAGGGCTTCCTGAACAGCACCAATAGCAAATTCCCCTCCCCAAGGAGGAGAGGACAGGATGATGTCATCTTCCACCTACCAGCACAGTCGGACCTCAGAGAGAAACAAGAACCTTCAGGGAAGGCTAGAGCCCCTTACACCAAACCCCACAGCCCTGCACCCAGCAGGGACAGCTTTCCAAGGGCAGGTCTGACTATGAGCCAGAGCAGCTTCTCCCTCAGAAGACCGATACAACCCTCACCCCAATCTATCAAGTCTACTAATGAAAGAGTGCTCCAAAGCTTCAGCTTCGGTTCTGGTGGAAATAGAACCAGACTTTTTTTTTTTTTTTTTTTTTAGTATTTTATTTTTTATTTCCTTTCTTTTTTCTTTTTTCTTTTTTTTTTTAATTGGGCTTATAGTTTTTTGTTCATTTGTTGGTTTGTTGCATTTTCTTGGTTTTTGGATCAGCTTTCTTTTTTTTTTTTTCTTTTTTCCTTCTTTCTTTTTGGAATCAGGCTTATAGCTTTTTGTTTGTTGCTTTTTCATTCCTTTTCCTTACTTCTTTTCTTGGATCAGCTTTTTTTTTTTTTTAAATCAGGCTTACCTTAACAGACAAATCAAAGCACACCCAGTTAAAGAACTCCCCAGTGAAAGCAAGGAGGAATTGTGTAGAGGACTAACCTGTAGGAAAGAGCAACTGAAACGCAACAGCACACACACAGTATACGCCAGAAACACTTCCTGAACTGCCAGTCCCTGCACAGTATATGACCCCTGCTTAATACAATATTACTCTCGGGAAGAGAAAACAACAAGCTTTTATGACACACAAAAGACAGAATGACAAGATGGATGAATTGTCCCCAAAAGAAAGATTGAGAAGAATTCACAGCCACGGATTTGCTAAAAACAGATGTAAGCAAAATATCTGAACAAGAATTTAGAACAACAGTTATAGGAGTACCACCTGGGCTTGAAAGAAGTACAGAAGACACTAGAAAAGACACCAGAACAGATGCAAAACCAACTGGTTATAATCACAATGAGGATGAAAGAAACAGAGGAATGAATACATGATATAGAAGATAAAATTATGGAAAATAATGAAGCTGAAAAGAAAAGGGAAAGAAAACCATTAGATCACAAATATTGACTTGGGGAACTCAGCAATTCCTCAAAGTGCATTAATATCATGTGAAAGGAGTTCCAGAAGAAGAAGAGTGGAGGAAAATGGGACAGAAGGTTTATTTGAACAAATTAGAGCTGAGAACTTCCCTAATCTTGGGAAGGAGACAAGCATTCAAGTCCAAGAGCCACAGAGAACTCCCCTCAAAATCAACAAAAACAGGTCAGCACCAAGACATATCTTAGTGAAACTTGGAAACTACAAAGATAAAGAGAGAATTCTGAAAGCAGCTCAGGGATAAAAGGTCCTTAACCTATAAGGGTAGACACATAAGTTTAGCAGCAGACCTGTCCATAAAAACTTGGCAGGCCAGAAGAGAATGGCATGACATACTGCACATGCTAAATGGGGGAAAAATGCAGCCAAGAATACTATATCCATCAAGGCTGAAGGAGAGATAAAGAGTTTCCAAGACAAGCAAAAACTAAAGGAGTTTGTGAACATTAGACCAGCTTTGTAAGAAATATTAAAGGGGACCCTTTGAGCAGGAAAGAGAGACTAAAAGCAACAAAGACTAGAAAGGAACAGAGACAGAGACAATCTATAAGAACAGTGACTTTACAGGTAATACAAGGACACTAAATTCATAGCTATCAATAATTACTTTGAATATAAATGTACTAAATACGTCAATCAAAAAATATAGGGTATAAGAAATGATTAAAAAAAAAACTAAGACCCATCGATATGCTGCTTATAAGAGACTCATTTTAGACCTAAAGACACTTTCAGATTGAAAGTGAGGGGATGGAGAACCATCTATCATGCTAACAGTCATCAAAAGAAAGCTGGAGTAGCCATCCTTACATCACACAAAGTATATTTTAAACCAAAGACTATAATAAGAGATGAAGAAGGGCACTATATCATAATAAAGGGGTCTATCCAACAAGAAGATCTAATAATTATACATATTTATGCCCTCAACTTGAGAGCAGCCAAATATATAAATCAGTTAATAACAAATCTAAAGAAACTCACTAATAATAATACAATAATGATAGGGCACAGTAACATCCCACTCACAGCAATGGACAGATAATCTAAGCAGAAGATCAACAACGAAACAGGGGCTTGAATGACATACTGGACCAGATGGACTTAACAGATATATTCAGGGCATTTCATCATAAGGCAGCAGCAGAATGCACATTCTTTTCGAGTACACATGGAACATTCTGTAGAATAGATCACATAATGGGTCACAAATCAGGCCTCAACTGGTACAAAAAGATTACACCACGCATATTTTCAGACCACAACACTATAAAACTTGACTTCAACACAGTAAAAAATTTGGAAAGACCACAAATACATGGAGGTTAAAGAACATCCTAATAAAGAATGAATGCGTAAAAAAAAAAAAAAAGAATGAATGCGTTAACCAGGAAATTAAAAAAGAAATTTAAAAAAAAAAGACATTCAAGCAAATGAAAATGAAAACACTACAGTCCAAAACCTCTGGGATGCAGCAAAGGTGGTCATAAGAGGGCAGTATGTAGCAATACAGGCCTTCCTCAAGAAGCAAGTAAAGTCTCAAATACACAACCTAACTTTACACCTAAAGAAGGTGGGAAAAGAACAGCAAATAAAGCAAAGAACCAGCAGTAGAAGGGAAATAATTAAGATTAGAGCAGAAATAAAAGAGAGAAACAAAGAAACAAAACAGTAGAACAGATCAATGAAACTAGGAGCTGGTTCTTTGAGAGAATTAACAAAATTGATGAACCCCTAGCCAGCCTCGTCAAAAAGAAAAAAGACCCAAATAAATAAAATCACAAATGAAAGAGGAGTGATCAAAACCAACACCACAGAAATACAAACAATTGTAAGAGAATATTATGAGCAACTATACGCCAACAAACTGGGCAATCAGGAAGAAATGAATAAATTCCTAGAAACATATAAACTAACAAAACTGAAACAGAAAGAAATAGAACATTTGAACATACCCATAACCAGCAAAGAAATTGAATCAGTAATCAAAAATCTCCCAACAAACAAGAGTCCAGGGCCATATGGCCGCAGGGGAATTCTTCCAAACATTTAAAGATGAATTAACACCTATTCTTCAAAAGCTGTACCAAAAAACAGAACTGGAAAGAGAACTTCTAAACTCATTCTATGAGACCAGCATTACCTTGATTCCAAACCCAAAGATCCCACTAAAAAGGAGAATTACAGACCAATATCCCAGATGAACACAGATACAAAATTTTTCAACAAGTACTAGCTAATCTAATCTAACAGTACATTAAAAGGATTATTCACCATGATCAAGTGGGATTTATTCTGGGCTGCAGGGGCAGTTCAAGATCCACAAATTGATCACTGTAACACACCACATTAATAAAAGAAAGGACAGGGTGCCTGGGTGGCTCAGTTGGCTAAGCATCCAACTCTTGATTTCAGCTCAAATCATGACCTCAGGATCATGAGATTGAGCCCCACATCAGGCTCCATGCTCAACTGGGAGTCTGCTTAAGATTTTCTTGCTCCCTCTCCTTCTCCTCCTCCCACCCCCCCCCACATTCTCTCTCTTCCAAATAAATAAATATTTTTCAAAAGAAAAGAAATTAAAGAAAGGATAAGAATCATATGATGCCCTCAATAGATGCAGAAAAAGTATTTGACAAAAACAGCATCTTTTCTTGATAAAAAAAACCCTCGAGAAAGTAGGGATAGAAGGAACATACCTCAACATCATAAAGACATATACTAAAGACCCACAGTTAATATCATCCTCAGTGGGGGAAAAACTGAGAGTTTTCCCCTGAGGTCAGAAAGGGATGTCCACCCTTACCACTGTTGTTCAACATAGTACCGGAAGTCCTAGCCTCAGCAACCAGACAACAAAAAGCAACAAAAGGCATCCGAATGAGCAAGAAAGAAGTCAGACTTTCATTCTTTGCAGACAACATGATCCTCTAAGTAGAAAACCCAAAAGACTCCACCAAAAAAATTGCTAGAACTGATACATGAATTCAGCAAAGTCGCAAAATATAAAATCTACATAGAGAAATCTGTTGCATTTTAAAAAAGAAAAAAATCTGTTGCATTTCTATACACAAATAATAAAGCAGCAGAAAGAGAAATCAAGGAATCCATCCCATTTATAATTGTACCAAAAATCATAAGATACCTAGGAATTAATCCAACCAAAGTGGTAAAAGATCTGTATGCTGAAAACCATAGAACATTTATGAAAGAATCTGAAGAAAACACAAAGAAATGGAAAAACATTCCATGTTCTTGGATTAGAAGAACAAATATCATTAAACTGTCTATACCACCCAAAGCAATCTACATATTCCATACAATCCTTATCAAAATAGCATTTTTCAAAGAGCTAGAACAAACAATCCTAAAATCTGTATGGAACCAGAAAGGACCCCAAATAGCCAAGGCAATGTTGAAAAAGAAAAACAAAGTGGGAGGCATCACAATCCCAGACTTCAAGCTGTGTTACAAAGCCATAATCATCAAGACGGTATGGTACTGGCACAAAAACGAACACATAGATCAATGGAATGGAACAGAGAACCCAGAAATGGACTCACAACTATATGGTCACTTAATCTTTGACAAAGCAGGAAAGAATATCCAATGGAGGGGCACCCAGGTGGCTTAGTCAGTTAAGCATCCAACTCTTGATTTCAGCTGAGGTCATGATCTCAGGGTTATGAGATCAAACCCCATGTCAGGCTCCACAATGGGTGTGAAGCCTACTTAAGATCCTGTCTCCCTCTTCCTTTCTCCCTCTGCCCCAGCCCCTCTACTCTCTCCCTCTTAAAAAAGAAAAAAAAAAAAAATTCCAATAGCCTTGGATGCAGCAATTCCTTTTCTAGTAATTTATCCTAAAGATATATCCCAATGAGTGAAAAGATTATATCTACATCTATAGATATGTCCATATCCACATCCACTCACCTAGCTGTCTATCAATCTATCTATCTACTCTCAATAGAAAGATACTCAAGAGTGTAGCAGAGGCTAACTTCAGGAAGGCCAATAAGTAGTACAATGCTTTATATCTCATTATATTCATTTGCACTTCTTGGGCTTTGAGCCTTATTATCTTTTCAAAAAAAAAAAAATTTTAACAGAAATTTCCAAAAGCACCACATTCTAAGTATGCATATGAGGCTCTAAGGAAATAGAGGCCTACTTCCATTGGTTATTTGATTCATTTCTTTGATCCAAAGTCATTCACAAGACTGATTAAAATACTCTGGAGTGCAGCTTGTATTATAAATAGCTCAAATTCATTCCAGGTTTTGGACAGTAGATGTACTTTTCCATTGACACCATAGTGCAAGAGTACATAGTGCATACCCCTTCGTAGTATTTTCTTCACCTCTGTGGAATTTCTCCAGGGTGATGTGGGAACATACAACAATACATCACCACTGATCTTAAGGGGATACAAAAGAGAGCCTGCTAGATTCCACTGAATACTTGGCCACCTTGACCACTTTACATGAGTTCGTCACTGAATCCCTACAATGCCATTATGAGGAAATTATTTTTATCCTCATCAGTCTGAGACTCAGAGAACCAAATAAGTGGCCCAAGAGAGCCAGAGGACTAGCAATCCGCTGGGCTGGGAAGCAAATCCGGTTACATTTGGTGCCTCAGTGGAATGTGGACATCA
The DNA here is from genome assembly GCF_010015895.1 of Lontra canadensis. Taxonomy (NCBI): domain Eukaryota; kingdom Metazoa; phylum Chordata; class Mammalia; order Carnivora; family Mustelidae; genus Lontra; species Lontra canadensis. Next base: position 25,372,235 of record NW_022631013.1, read on the forward strand.
GGTGAACAAGAATCACAAATAACTAGCTATACTTAGTAACAACATAATCAATGCTTTTTAATGGAAATTAACAAGGCCACATCATTCCTAAAATATTGGTAAACTGATAAAAAACATGTTAAATGCAGATAGGGAAAAAAAAGACTTAGCTCTGATTCTATTAACACACACAAAAAAATAAAACATAAATTTAGGAATCTTCTGAGGTTCAGTTAGAATAATACTAAAAACAGGTTTTTTTTAAAGATTTTATGTATTTATTTATGTATTTATTTGACAGAGAGATCACAAGTAGGCAGAGAGGCAGGCAGAGAGAGAGAGGAGGAAGCAGGCTCCCCAGACCGATGTGGGACTCAATCCCAGGACCCTGGGATCATGACCTGAGCTGAAGGCAGAGGCTTTAACCCACTGAGCCACCCAGGTGCCCCTAAAAACAGTTTAAATGCTCCCACAACTAGACTAGCTTTACCAGTGAGAAAACTCAAATCATCCCTCATCAATTTCTTTTAACTGTGTAATGGTATATCGTGAAACTGGCCAAGTATTTGTGGCTTGTTTTATCCCCAATCTGCACATTGAAGTCTCTGTCTAAAGGATTTGGGCTTTTAGGTTTACTTTGCAGTATCTAGCCTAAAAGGAAAAAGGACTCAATGTTACAGCAGGCAACAAACTTGAGAGAAATAGCAGGAAGGACTTAGAACATGAATTCCTTTCAGTCCCAAAGAGACGCTGTTCCAACAGGACTCAGGTCAGAGGGCTGGGCACGGCTGGGGCAGGTCACATGGCTGATCTGGGCAAACTTGTTTTGTGAAGAAACAGATGATTTCTAGCTATGAGGCTATTGTTCCTGTAACTTTTTAGCATCAGCTAAATCCAGTTAAATCCATTCCAAAATGACAAGCAAAAGAAAAGAACATTCTGAATAAATTGCAGATGAATGGAGATTTCTCCTGCCTCCTTGGGAATACTATGAGCATCTTACAAAAGGGGCCATATCCTGTTTCCTTCTCTGGTTGCTACAACTGTGGTTTGTATATTGGCTGTATCGCTAATGTGAATTTACAACCCAAAAACGCCAAAAGAAAAAAAAATCAGGACTCCTTCACAAATATGCAGTTTTCTTTCCCTAACTTTCAACAAGCACTGTTTTAAATCATCATTTTTTTTTTTTCTGCACTGGAACCAAACCTACACATCTTTTTCATATCCTACTGCTAACACAGAAGGTGAAATAACTGACAAAAATGAAAGGAGTTGCAAGTTCAGCATTAATCCAAACCAGGAGAACACTACTGGGATATTTAAAACTCAACAGTGCCTCCTAGTGCACCTATAAAAATTAGCAGGAGCCCAAAATCCAAAATAAATCAGGCTGGAAAAAACTAAATTAGGAGGCCTTCATGACTTATACTTTAAGATAATCTAGGAATTAGTCTTTGGGATGAACGTATTTACTTTAACTAAAGTAAGGAAATTACTTGCAACTAAAAATAGGGCATTAAGAAAGATCTAGATCAAAAAAAAAAAAAAAAAGAAAGATCTAGATCCAGGGGGAGGGAAATGCCACTAGAGCACGTGGAAAGAGATAATGCAAAATATAAATACGCACTTTGAAAGAGAGAGAAAGAAAGGGAAGGAAGAGGAGGAGGAGATGGAAACAGACTCTTGCTGTGCCCAGAGCATACCAGCTAGAAGGAATTTTAAGAACTTGGATAACGAGAATACGGCATTTTGCTCTGAGGCAAGATGCAGCTTTGTTAATTTCCTCATAAGAGAAGTCCTATTAATCCATGTTCTTCTTGCCCACCTGCTAGCATCTGTAACCTCTGGCCACCAGAGCTCTTCATACTTCTATGCAATTACCAGTACTTTTTTTTTTTTTCCCCACCACTGCCCCTGAAACTGGAAATTAGTTTTTTCTGTTTAAATGATCATAGCTTTTTCCAGAAGTTGCTGATATCTGAGGGTCCTCTGGGGATCATGAAAAGAAATAATGCCATGAAACCCAACAAAAAGTACTTGGATGAGCAAGAGGCACTTGGCTAACAATCCTAGAATGCCATGCCTATAGAATTTCCCCCTTGTTGGGCCCAAGTGATGTCCCCAGGTCCATCCAACATTTCTACTCTCATATCTTCATTCTTTCCTTGTGTCACCAAAAATGTATGTGGAGTCCTTATCCCCCTTTGTTTGAATTCTATTGTCCTCAACATTACCTTCACTATTTTTAAGAAATCTTCCCAGCCTGGTACTTTATCTCAATGTCCTCAAAAATATTATGTAAATGGAGCTTCCTCATGACCACTATATACAAAAGCATCAACAGAACCTCAATTGTTTGAGAAGAGAAATCTAAGCCTGATAGAATAAGGAAAGCAGTCATAATTACACACCACTATAAATTAGTATCAGAACCCCACTGTATAAGGATATGTTCATTGTATATAATTCTCCTTAAGCTGACTAGTGAAGAAATTGTGCACACTTCTTTTCCCATTTTGGCATCTTCATGTAATGATTTGGAATTATATTTTGATGAAGCCAGTCACACTTGACTATTCTGACATTCCATTTTCCAAAATGCAGGGGGATACAGGTGAGCAGGCCCATCTGTCTTAATAGAATTAATTCTTACTTTTGTGTGTGTTCTCCCTATTGTAAAAACTACAAGGCACACTGGGTGGCTCAGTGGGTTAAAGCCTCTGCCTTTGGCTCAGGTCATGATCCCAGGGTCTTGGGATGGAGCCCCACATCAGACTCTCTGCTCAGTGGGAAGGCTGCTTCCTCTCTCTCTCTCTCTCTGCCTGCCTCCTGCCTATTTGTGATCTCTGTCAGGTGAGTAAATAAAATCTAAAAAAAAAAAAAAAATAGTAAAATAACCTGTAGTTTTCAGACCAACACAAAATTCTCATTGGAAGAGTTTGCATGTTTTGAGGAAATAAGACTTCTTAAAAGCTGCTGCATTTTCATAACTGTCTTTAGTAAAAGCCACATCACTAAGAAGCCTTTCTTTTTGTTCCACTAAAGAGATGTGTGACAATTCTAAAGAGAGAGGACAAAGTTGATGAAGAACAGCACAGGTCATCCGAACTGCATCCAAACAATACAGCGAGACTGAGTAACAGAACAGTAGGACAAAATTTGCTGCTTGACCCATGGACAAAATGTAATCATTCAAAAAAGGAAAAACACTGTTCAATCAGACACACACCAAACAATATTAAAATTATGACATACCTTCATAAGGGAATACTGTGCAGCGACTGAAAATAATGGAGGTCTGCATTTATTCAATTGAGGCAAAGTGATGATACATGAAAAAGCAAAAAATATTTACATTTGAAACATCTATGCATTTTATACATATACACATATATATGCGTGTGTGTATCTATCTATAGATACACACACACACACATATGTGTGTATATATATATATGCATATATATATATATATATATGCATATATAAAATCTCCTGTTCTTGAGAGAATGCTCTCAAATTGATAAATTCTCCTTTCCTCTACCTTAAATCCTGTTACTCTCCCCTTGACCAGGGACCCTCCAAACCCAACCCCATGTTTCTCCCAGCTTTTGCCAAAACATTCTAGCTAAATACTACAGGTCCTCTGAGGTCATGTTGCTTTCCTGTCTCTCAGATCCAGTACCTCCCCTGTGGGTTATATTATAACTCAACCCTTAACCCTAGTTACTGGCTTTAAATCGGGTAGATGGGGCTACGTCCTGATGGGGGTATAGGAGAGTCATCCTTGATCATCTTCAAGCATGGAAGGAATTCTAGCCTTAATAAGCGAAGTGGGTCACTTCTGCAGGCTCAAAAACTCAGAAAAGTCCAACGATTGAGATTTTTAGGAGGCATCTATATCACTGTCCCTATCCAAGACGTCAGGGTCCCCTTCTTTCCCAACCTTGGTACTGCAGACCTGGCTTGCTTTAAAACTCAGCTACTCACAAGTAATCTGTGATCCTGGTCCTTTGTTTTCTCTGCCTTCCAGCTATAGGCTATGAGAACATTTATATATGATACCAAGTAAGCCCTCTGGCTTTCACATTTAGCTTATAATTTCTAATTATTCTTGCTTAACTTTTCATTATCTTTTTCCAAGTGTCAGTTGAGTTTAGCAACAACTACTCAATTGTATTATCCTTATAGTTGCTTTTTCTCTCATTTTTATCACCTGCTTCACACTTTGTACCAGCTAATGCATTATTACCTTCCACTGATACACTGTCCCAGTTACCCAACAATGGATGTTTTCACAATTATACTGCCTGCATTTGTCAGGGGCTCACCTACCACCAGTAATAGTCCTCTTTGCCAGTCAGGCAATAGGTGATTCTGCTCCCAGATCTGTGTTTTTTGTTTTGGTCTGGTTCGGTATTTTTTGGACTGCCCACACTAACTCTCAGGGATGGGTTATCTCTGAGAGATTAGCGTGTAAAACAGTTTAATTGGGAGTGCTCTGAGAATCTACACCTGGGGCAGAGAAGGGAGGGTAAGGGAGCCAGATTAAGCTGAGCCATGATACAATATCAACAGAAGACTTAGCTGATTCTCTGAGGAGTTCCAAAAGTTGGATTACCCTTGAGAACCATCCATCCCAAAGGACTGGACTTTGATACCCTTATACTAACAGTCTTTGGATGGGACCACCTGGGAAGAGGCTATGCCTTGGCAAGGCAGCTGTCTTCAGTCAAGGCAAACCCTGATGGTGTCTGAGAGCTGAGAACCGTCTGCTGGCTGAGAGTCCTTCATCCCTGATGGGGACTCTGATCAGGATATCATATCGACCACCACCAGAATTCAGAACCATGCAGCCCCCTGGGTGTCCTTGTCTCAATAAGTATGCATTTTTTTAGTTAAAAATAATGACCATCAAATAACAAATAACAAAAATCTCAAATATCAACAAAGGAGACGACAGAGCAGGGGGAAAGGAGGGAACCGTATACATTTTTTAAAAGTTCATCCCGTTAAAGGGGAGAACATCCTGGTAGACTGGATCATTATTCTAACTGTTCTCTCGCCTCAGTAATAGATCATACATCCACACTCTTTCTCATGTAATTTAGCAATGCCCCCGTATTGCCTTGGAGTATATTTCTTTATCTTTCACTCTCTGCTAGGACATCTGACTTGTTAGCAGCTATGAGTCCACCAGAGACCTAAAATGGGCTTCCACAGTTAAGTTCACCCTCTCGTGCCTACACTATAGTTACTAGAACCTACCCGAACCTGTGGTTCCAAGGAGAGGATGAGAGACACGTGGAGCACAGCCACCCAGCCTCTACAGCCCGAAGCAAAGCTATCCCAACCAGCCTTCAGAACTACAATGAGTAGCGGAGCTCCGTTGCCAAAGACAACCTATGTCAGTTGAACATCAGCCACTGCACAGATGCCTGAATGGTGAAAAAGACCGCTATTATTTGGGTTTAAGGGATGTCTAATTATAAAACATCATGGTAGCATTAGCTAACTTACGTAGATATTAATTGATAGACATCATTGGAAAATATAAGCTTAAATATGTGTATGGCATTATTCTAATATCTCAGCAGGAAAAAATAAAGAAATAATCAGTTCAATAAACAATAGAATGGAAATGGGAAGAGAAGTTAAAAAAAAAGAATAGCAAGAACGAGCAAATAAATAAGGGGAACAAACAGCTTAACTATAAAATAACAATAAATATGAATAAGTAAACTTCATTTTAGAAGACAGACTCACAGATTGAGGAGGTTAAAATTAAACTCTATGCTATTTAAAAGGTAGGCTTAAAAGAAGGTAATGTTGAAATAAAGGGATGAGAAAAGGTATATCAAGAAAATGCTTAGAAGGGAGCGCATAGGTGGCTCAGTGGGTTAAAGCCTCTGCCTTCAGCTCAGGTCATGATCCAGGGTCCTGGGATTGAGCCCCGAATCCGGTTCTCTGCTCAGCGGGGAGCCTGCTTCCCTTCCTCTCTCTCTCTCTGCCTACTTGTGATCTCTGTCAAATAAATAAATAAAATCTTAAAAAAAAAAAGAAAAGAAAAAAGAAAATGCTTAGAGGAAAACCAACTATAACAATATTAATATTAAACTGAAAACAAGATGAAAATTTTAGAGGGACCAGAGGCATAACTACATATTAATAACTGCGCAAGCACATATCAATGTATCAATACATATCAATGTAATTTAGCAATGCTTGATTGAACAGCTTGATTTTTTATAGATTTAACTAAACAACTTTGAAATATATAAATCAAAATCTAATATAAAAACCTTCTGCACAGAAAAGGAAACCATCAACATAATGAAAAGGTAACCTATGGAATGAGAGAAAACATCTGCAAATTATATATCTGATAAAAGGTTAACTTCCAAAATATATAAAGAATTCATACAACTCAATAGCAAAGACAAATAAACAAACTAATTTAAAAATGGGCAGAGAATCTGAATAGACATTCTTCCAAAGAAGACATACAGATAACGAACAGGTACATAAAAATGTACTCAACATCACTAATGATAAGGGACATGTAATTCAAAACCAGAATGAGATATCACCCCATATCTACTAAGATGGCCATTATCAGAAAAACAAGGCATAAATACTGGCGAGAATGTATAGGAAATGGAACCCTGTGTAATGTTGGTGGGAATGTAAATTGGTGCAGCTACTATAGAAAACAATACAGAGGTTCCTCAAAAATATAAAAATAGAACTACCATATGACCCAGCAATTCTACTTCTGTGAATATATCCAAAGGAAACTAAAACCCCATGTCAAAGAGATAACTGGACCCCCCTGTTCACAGCAGTATTATTTATTTAAAATAGTCAAGATGTTGAAAAAACCAGTGTCCCTCAACAGATAAATGGATAAAAAAGTTGTGGTATATAAAATCATTCAAAGAATAAAAATAACTCTTGGAAATTTAAAAAAAATGGTCAAAAGTCAGGAAAAACTAGACAGAAAAGTTGGAAAATGAGATTAAGAAAATCTCCCAGGGAGTAAAGCAAAAACACGAAGAGAGACAAGAGATTAGAAAATTAGAGTACCCATCCAGAAATTTCAACATAATACTATAAGATCCAGAAAAACAGAGAAAATGAAGAGAAGGAAATCATCAAAGTATATATATATATTTTAATGTCCCAGAACATAAGTTTTCAGATTGAAAACTTTCAGATTGAAAGCTTCAAACTATGGGTGGAAAAAAAGCTATGCACATCATTAAGAAATTTCAAAATATTTACAATTCTATAACCAGCCAAACCATCAACAGAACAAAGATATGTTCATTCAAAGTTTCAAAAAAATTACTACTCATGCACCCTTTTCTGGGAAGCTACTGAAGGATGGTCAACAAAATCAGGCAGTTTTGGAGAAGGAAGGAGGAAGACATCAAATCAGGAACTGGGAAACACAACTGGAGTCAGAGGCAAAAACAATCCCCAAGCTAATGATACAGACCCCAAGATCATAGTCCTATACCAACTCCAGACAGTGGCCACTAAACACTACACTAAGTCAGAGGTCTCTGGAGAAGTCTCTGAGGAAAGATTTCTTCAAAAGATGAAATTAATAATTAATGTATGTGACTATACCAAGAGAAGATATACACCCTCTGGCTGGTGTTTGGGTTTGAGTTAATAAAGAGAACATTAAAAACTAAACCTTATACAAACAAGTATCAACACAAATTGTTGTGCAAGAAAGGAAATTCTAGGGGCACCTGCGTGGCTCAGTCAGTTAAACGTCTGCCTTCAGCTCAGGCCCTGATCCCAGGGTCCTAAGATGGAGCCTTGCTTCAGGCTTCCTGCTCAGAGGGGAGCCTGCTTCTCCCTCTCCAGATCCTCCTGCTTCCTCTCTTTCTTTCTCACTGTCATAAATAAATAAATAAGTAATCTTTGGGAAGGAAAGAAGGGAGGAAGGGAAAGGAAGAAGGAAGGAAGGGGAGGAGGGAGGTTGGGAGGAAGGGAGGAAGGAAATCCTAATAAATTATAGTAAGCCCCCAATAAATCAGAAAGAAATACAAGATATTCTGTAGGAACTTGAAAGAATATGGTAGACCCATATGTATTGCAATGATGCTATTTCCAAGACACATTATTAATTTTTAAAAGCAAATTACAAATGGTATAACATTTACATAACACTATACACGAAGTTATACAATGTATTTCTATACCACGTCCACATCATATGCCAAGAGCAAAATGTGGTCTGTTGACCAGCAACATCAGCATCATTTAAGATCTAATTAGAAAAACATATTCTCATTTCCCATCCAAACCTACTGGCCCAGAATTTCTAGAGTAGGGCTGAGGAATCAAGCCACTTGCTCACCACTCACTTTTCAGGTAATTCTTAAGCACAGTACAGCTTGAGAACTACTAGAGTATTGCACAAGAAAGGTCCGATTAGAGAAATTAACTCTGGGGGTGGGACTGGGACAGGGTGTGGATATCCTGAAAAGAGAAGTCTGCTAAAGCATTTGCTTTTTTTTTTTTTTTTAAGATTTTATTTATTTATTTGACATAGAGAGAGATCACAAGTAGGCAGAGAGGCAGGCGGCGGGGAAGCGGGGGAGGAGGCTCCCCACGGAGCAGAGAGCCCGACGCAGGGCTCGATCCCAGAACCCTAGGGATCATGACCTGAGCCGAAGGCAGAGGCTTAATCCACTGAGCCACCCAGGCTCCCCTAAAGCATTTTGCTTTAATGGTTTTTGGAAGAATATATTTATTCATAGACAATGCAGTTTAAAAATACAATAGAAGACAAAATAATTTTTCAAGGAAAATGTACTTGGGAAAGATGTGCATAAAATATGACATAGCCCGTTTATCAACGTCTCTCTTAAATTGGAATGCTGCTCCCCAGATGCAAACGCCATCGTGCTAACTTTTGCCTGTGGCTGAAAGACAGCAAATGCTAGAAAGGAGATTAAAGAGAATTTTTGATGAGCTACTAAAATCCTTCTCCTTGAAACACAGCTGGTAGGCAATGCGAGGATGGAGGGAGCCCCCCAGGACTGCTGGGAATAATTAGAATAGGTGGTGCGTTTCCTCTAAAACTAACCGATATTGCAGGAGTAGCTCTGACCCATATGGAGTAGAATGCAACCAGCCTTAATCTGTTCTGGGCACAATGCTACTATTCACACAATGTCAAGGAAACTGTCTTCCTTTCTGATGGGTCATGAGGAAAAGCAGGAGGGCAACAGAGACGGAGAGGAGGTGGTGTGCTGATACCACACTGCGGGCTCTGAAGCTGGACCAGAGCACCGCAGTGAAGGAGGTAGGTGGCCCCTAGGACCAGGAAGAGGTGAGCTACTTGATTGTCCCTAGGCTCTAGAAAGAACCGGCCCTGCTGACATCTTGATTTTAGCCTCATGAAATGGATGTCTGACTTCTGACTCCCAGAATATCGGTTTCCGGCATCTCTGGTGATACCCAGTCAGCAAAGATGATGGCATGCCTCCAGTAAAACTACGGCGCGCCACCATTCGTGCAAGAATGCACAGTCCCGTGTTGACATGACTACACCTTCCCAGCTTGGTCCAAGTTGACGCCCCACACCAGGAATTGTGAAACAACCCCAAGTCTACGGCCACAGCTCATGGGAAAAGCAGGAAGAAGGAGAAATGCTAGCACCCTCCTGTGGAAACGGAACTATGCCTTGTAATATATTTCTCAACCTCACAGAAAATGACCAGAGTGCATTCTTCCAGGAGGCAGAAGGGCGTCTCAAGGAGGATTTCGGGTACAAGGAGACTGCGAAGAACGTGGAAAAGGCATGGGTTTTGGAGCAGTAGCCTGCTCTGATAAAAACGGAAGACCTGCAGCTCTAATGGGAGATGAGTGAGGAGTAAGGGATGGGAATTACACCGCCCAAGAGCTGTATCCCAGGTCTGCAGTTAGTAGCTGTTGGTCTTTGATAATTGTTTTAGTTCTCCTTTGTCAGTAACACACTGCCTTTCATAAAATACAGACATTTGGAATGCACAGAGCCATATCCCTCTGGCTGTCTGGAATGGGATTATTTCGGATCCTTGACTCACCTCACTCTACATTTCACCACTGGCCACTTGTTTTACTGTGGAGGAGCACAGCTGCCCCTACTGCACCAAAATGTGAAATATATTTTGTCTTGTTTTTCAGTGCTCTGGTCATACAGAAGCATCCGGCCTTGAACTTCTTCTAAGTTAGTTGACAAAATACCAATGAAAAAGGTGATTTAAAATCTTTCACAATATAATATATAAGTATACCCAAATGAATAGAATAAAACTGTAGGAGGAAATAAAGTGGGCAATTTGGGAGAGTTTTGTGAGCTGTTAATTAGGGAGAAGACTATCTTTTTTGAACTTTGGGAGAATCTGAAAGACATGGGTGAATGGAGAAAAGAATGAGGATTGGATACAGTTGGAATAAATGTTGATGGGGGAGGCTGAGACTAACGGTTACAATGGAACTTATGAATTTCATACTCTAGTTGGTGGCTTTTTGTTTTTTAAGACTAAAAAGGTTGGGAATTTTACAGAGGGTATTCATGTTTGACTTGCTAACTCTGGTGGAAAAAAAGATTTTGGGCTCTGCCATCAATGTTTTGTGTTCTAATAAGTTCTCTCAATAATATTAGAAATGATAAATTGAATTCAGTTCTAACACAGAAGCCAGGTAAATGACAATTTGTCTTCCTTACCAATAATTTAGTTATTCTTCACATTATACAATTCAATTTAAGGTTTAATACCTTTTTAATTGGTGATATCATGGCTCTGCCTTCTGGGTTATTCTATAAAATTGTTTTCAGTGATGTGACTTGGAGTTAAATATTAGATAAAATCATTAATTATTCATAAATTAATTCTAAAATAATTACTCTATTGATTATAAAATAATCAACATAATAAGTAATATAATAATAAAATTGATTGTTGATTAAATATTAATTATTGGATAGTAAACATATTACAAGCAAGCAGTGGGCCCATTTTATAGAAGCCAACAGAAGTTGACTCTAATTTTGTTTTTCTGGAGTTTTTTTCATATATCTTGGTTTATTTTCTAAAAATTGCTTTTCTTTCTTCCTATTGAAATATGACTGACTTAAAATGTTGTATAAATTTAAGGTGTACAACATGTTAATGTGACAGATTTTTATACGGTAGTGATTGCCACAGTAGTAATAATTAGTACCTCCATCACATTACATACTACAGTTGGAATAATTAAGTTCTAGTCCTTAGCAAGTTATAATGCAATATTGAGGTGTATGTCCACTATACTGTCCACTAAATCCCTAGGACTTATTTACTATTCAAAAAAAAAAGAAGAAAAACACATAGGGAAGTTTTAATTTTTAAAAAAGTAGGGAAAGTTGTATTGGCTAATCTGGAGGCCCATTTGAGGTAAAGAAACAGGAGATAAGAAAAGAGTTACACTGGGAAGGTACTTCTTTGCTCAAAGGGCAGTAAGATGCATACATACCACTCCATTTCTCTTATTCCATATTCTCCACCACCTCACTGAGATCTTCCCATGGTCCTTTGGGAGAAGCAGCTACTTGACTTAACTCTTCAATAGTGCAAGAGCATGCCTTTGTTGACAAAACCTACTTAACCAAAAACAAAACAAAACACTTACTTAACCAAGACAGTCATAATGCTTTTCTTTCTCTGCAGAGCCTCACTTCTTCATTATGGCCCTATTCCCACTACACAGGTACAAGTCACAGATTAGTTCTCCCTGCCCTGGGGGGAACGGTGTTCTACCGAGATCCATGACCATTTAGAACCCAAAGGGCACTCATGTCCCGGTAGTGTACACAGTTAAATAAGACAATCCGGGACTCAGCCCCATGGGGACGCAGCAAGTTAGGAGGAAACTTGGGATAATTCAACTGAGACTTATTAGTAAGAGAACTTTTCTTCTCAGAAAGTTTCTCCTAAGGGAAATTTGAAGTGTCTTCAAAGTGAAATAATCTCTACTTATGAGTGACAGTGAAATATTGAGGGGTGGAGGTGGTTCGAAGTACTCATAAAAGGATCCAAAGATAATATTACTCTCAAGCTTAAGAAATTTACTCAGTTGTGATAAACCCCTGGCCAGACTTATCAAAAAGAAAAGAGAAAGGACCCAAATAAATAAAATCATGAATGAAAGAGGAAAGATCACAACGAACACCAAAGAAATACAGATAATTATAAGAACATACTATGAGCAACTCTACGCCAACAAATTTGACAATCTGGAAGAAATGGATGCATTCCTAGAGACATATAAACTACCACAACTGAACCAGGAAGAAATAGAAAGCCTGAACAGACCCATAATCAGTAAGGAGATTGAAAGAGTCATCAAAAACCTCCAAACAAACAAAAGCCCAGGGCCAGACGGCTTCCCGAGAGAATTCTACCAAACATTTAAAGAAGAACTAATTCCTATTCTCCTGAAACTGTTCCAAAAAATAGAAATGGAAGGAAAACTTCCAAACTCATTTTATGAGGCCAGCATCACCTTGATCCCAAAACCGGACAAGGATCCCATCAAAAAAGAGAACTACAAACCAATATCCTTGATGAACACAGATGCAAAAATTCTCACCAAAATACTAGCCAATAGGATTCAGCAGTATATTAAAAGGATTATGCACATGACTAAGTGGGATTTATTCCAGGGCTGCAAGGTTGGTTCAACATCTGCAAATCAATCAATGTGATACAACACATTAATAAAAGAAAGAACAAGAACCATATGATACTCTCAATAGATGCTGAAAAAGCAATTGACAAAGTACAGTATCCCTTCCTGACCAAAACTCTTCAAAGTATAGGGATAGAGGGCACATACCTCAATATTATCAAAGCCATCTATGAAAAACCCACTGCAAACATCATTCTCAATGGAGAAAAACTGAAAGCTTTTCCGCTAAGGTCAGGAACACGGCAGGGATGTCCATTATCACCACTGCTATTCAACATAGTACTAGAAGTCCTAGCCTCATCAATCAGACAACAAAAGGAAATTAAAGGCATCCAAATCGGCAAAGAAGAAGTCAAACTATCACTCTTTGCAGATGATATGATACTATATGTGGAAAACCCAAAACACTCCACTCCAAAACTGCTTGAACTTGTACAGGAATTCAGTAAAGTGTCAGGATATAAAATCAATGCACAGAAATCAGTCGCATTTCTCTACACCAACAACAAGACAGAAGAAAGAGAAATTAAGGAGTCAATCCCATTTACAATTGCACCCAAAACTATAAGATACCTAGGAATAAACCTAACCAAAGAGACTAAGAATCTATACTCAGAAAACTATAAAGTACTCATGAAAGAAATTGAGGAAGACACAAAGAAATGGAAAAATGTTCCATGCTCCTGGATTGGAAGAATAAATATTGTGAAAATGTCTATGCTACCTAAAGCAATCTACACATTTAATGCAATTCCTATCAAAGTACCACCCATTTTTTTCAAAGACATGGAACAAATAATCCTAAAATTTATATGGAACCAGAAAAGACCTCGAATAGCCAAAGGAATATTGAAAAAGAAAGCCAAAGTTGGTGGCATCACAATCCCGGACTTCAAGCTCTATTACAAAGCTGTCATCATCAAGACAGCATGGTATTGGCACAAAAACAGAAACATAGATCAACGGAACAGAATAGAGAGCCCAGAAATTGACCCTCAACTCTATGGTCAACTTATCTTCGACAAAGCAGGAAAGAATGTCCAATGGAAAAAAGACAGCCTCTTCAATAAATGGTGTTGGGAAAATTGGACAGCCACATGCAGAAAAATGAAATTGGATCATTTCCTTACACCACACATGAAAATAGACTCAAAATGGATGAAGGACCTCAATGTGAGAAAGGAATCCATCAAAATCCTTGAGAACACAGGCAGCAACCTCTTCGACCTCAGCCGCAGCAACATCTTCCTAGGAACATCGCCAAAGGCAAGGGAAGCAAGGGCAAAAATGAACTATTGGGATTTTATCAAGATCAAAAGCTTTTGCACAGCAAAGGAAACAGTAAACAAAACCAAAAGACAACTGACAGAATGGGAGAAGATATTTGCAAACGACATATCAGATAAAGGGCTAGTGTCCAAAATCTATAAAGAACTTAGCAAACTCAACACCCGAAGAACAAATAATCCAATCAAGAAATGGGCAGAGGACATGAACAGACATTTCTGCAAAGAAGACATCCAGATGGCCAACACACACATGAAAAAGTGCTCCAGGGGCGCCTGGGTGGCTCAGTGGGTTAAGCCGCTGCCTTCGGCTCGGGTCGTGATCTCGGAGTCCTGGGATCGAGCCCCGCATCGGGCTCTCTGCTCAGCGGGGAGCCTGCTTCCTCCTGTCTCTCTGCCTGCCTCTCTGCCTGCTTGTGATCTCTCTGTCAAATAAATAAATAAAATCTTAAAAAAAAAAAAAAAAAAAAGTGCTCCATATCACTCGGCATCAGGGAAATACAAATCAAAACCACAATGAGGTATCACCTCGCACCAGTCAGAATGGCTAAAATTAACAAGTCAGGAAATGACAGATGCTGGCGAGGATGCAGAGAAAGGGGAACCCTCCTACACTGTTGGTGGGAATGCAAGCTGGTGCAACCACTCTGGAAAACAGCATGGAGATTCCTCAAAATGTTGAAAATATAACTACCCTATGACCCAGCAATTGCACTACTGGGTATTTACCCTAAAGATACAAACGTAGTGATCCAAAGGGGCACGTGCACCCGAATGTTTATAGCAGCAATGTCTACAATAGCCAAACTATGGAAAGAACCTAGATGTCCATCAACAGATGAATGGATAAAGAAGATGTGGTATATATACACAATGGAATACTATGCAGTCATCAAAAGAAATGAAATCTTGCCATTTTGTGACGACATGGATGGAACTAGAGGGTATCATGCTTAGCAAAATAAGTCAATGAGAGAAAGACAACTATCATATGATCTCCCTGACATGAGGAAGTGGAGATTCAACATGGGAGGTTAAGGGTGTAGGAGAAGAGTAAATGAAACAAGATGGGATCGGGAGGGAGACAAACCATAAGTGACTCTTAATCTCACAAAACAAACTGAGGGTTGATGGGGGGAGGGGGGTTGGGAGAGGAGGGGTGGGGTTATGGACATTGGGGAGGGTATGTGCTATGGTGAGTGCTGTGAAATGTGTAAACCTGGCGATTCACAGACCTATACCCCTGGGGATAAAAATATATTATATGTTTAAAAAAATAAAATTTATTAAAAAAAAAAAAAAGAAAGAAAAGAAATTTACTCAGTTGCAAATGCCATTAAGTCCCATAATCTGTATGATGCCATAATGATGGCTACAGGTCACTATATATTTGTCCAAACCCTCAGAATACACCACACCATGAGTAACCCATAAGGCAAACTATGGATTGTGGGTGATTGTGATGTGCCAAGGTAGGTTCATCAATTGAATAACAGATGCACCCCTCCATGGTGGGGTACTGATGAAGGCTATGGCAGTAAGGAGTGTATGGAAAATCTCTGTACTTACCCCTCAATTCTGCTGTGAACCTAATACTACTCTAAAAAAATAAAGTCAAGGGGTGCCTGGGTGTCTCAGTGGGTTAAGCCTCTGCCTTCGGCTCAGGTCATGATCTCAGGGTCCTGGGATCAAGCCCTGCATCAGGCTCTCTGCTCAGTGGGGAGCCTGCTTCCGCCTCTCTCTCTCTGCCTGCCTCTCTGCCTACATGTGATTTCTCTCTGTGTGTCAAATAAATGGATAAAATCTTTTTTTTATGATTTTATTTATCAGATAGAGATCACAAGTAGGCAGAGAGGCAGGCAGAGAGAGAGAGAGGAGCAGACTCCCTGCTGAGCAGAGAGCCCAATGCAGGGTTCGATCCCAGGACCCTGAGATCATGACCTGAGCAGAAGGCAGAGGCCTCAACCCACTGAGCCACCCAGGTGCCCCAATGGACAAAATCTTTAAAAAAAAAAATCAAAATAAAGCCTAATGAAAAAAGGAGTTTTAAGAGAGCCAAGCTACCATGTTAAAGACCTTATCATTTAATTAAGGATATAATAAAGACAATAAAATAAAATAGGCAAAACACTTGAGTAAACAGTTCTGTAGACATACAAATGTCCAAAAGGTATATGAAGAGAGGCTCAGCGTCATTAATCATTAGAGAAATGCAAGTCAAAACCGTAATGAGATATTACCTCCTACCAATTAGAATGGTTAAGGTATTTAAAAAAAAACCCACAAAATTACAAGTATTGACGAAGATGTGGGCCATCTGGAAATCTGTACACTGCCGGTAGGAGTGTAAAATAGTGCAGCCATTATAGAAAATGGTATGGAAGTTCCTCAAAAAATTAAAAATAGAATTATCATATGATCCATCAATGTCACTTGTGGTTACATATCCAAAAGAACTGAAAGCAAGATCTCAGAGGCATATCTGCACACTCGTGTTCCCTGCAGCGTTATTCATGACTTTCAAGAGGTGGAAGTAACCCAGGTTTCCAATTTGTCCACCTATGGATGCGTGGATAAAGAAAATGTATTATTTACATACATGGCAAAGAAGATCAAGGTTGCAGATGGAATTAAGGTGGCTAATCAGCTGATCTTACAAGAGAGAGGTTATCTGCCTTGGCCCAATATAATCACAAGGGTCCTTAAAAGTGGAAGGAGACAGAAGAGAAAGATGTGAGGACCAAAGCAGAGTCATAGTAGTACAATGTGAGAAAGACTGTTGCCTTTTGTCATCTGTTGGCTTTGGAGATGGAGGAAGGGGCCATGTATGAGTCCCCTCAGGCTGCCATGACACAATACTATAGACTGGATGACCTAAACAACAGAAATTTACTTTCTTACAGTTCTGGAAGCTGAAAGTACCAACAGTGAGAAGATCGAGGGAGAAGGGAAGCAGTAAGGACTCCTCCCGTGCTCTTGGGACCACAGTCCCTCCGGCCAGGAAGAAGTGTTCTTTCCCAAGGATTTCAGCTGCCTGCCCAGACACCACTGCTGGCAGGCCCTGCCACTGTCACTACAGCACTGCCTGGGGGATGCACTTCACTCTTTCTGATACAGGAGCCCCATGTCTCTTTCTGGACCATAAAAGCAAAGGGAATGTCTTCTGGAGATTATCCTCACTTTCTGCTTGAACCCAATGTGTGGGTTTGGGTTTCAGCCTTCCCTTCAGTCAAAGCCCCAGATACTGGGAGGGGGAGAGACAGAAATTCACCCTGAGTTTGTTGGCAGCTTGCAAGGTAGTTTCCTTCCAGGTCTGCTTGCTCTCTTACTTCTCAGAGCCCTCAGAAAGATGCTCCACATGTTCTGTCTAGAGTATTTATTCATTCATTCATTCATTCATTCACTCATTTTCTTTTAACCCCAGTACAGTTAACATATAGTGTAAGGTTAGTTTCAAGTGTACGACATAGTGATTCAACAATTCTGTATATACAAGGATACATACAAGGACCAGTGCTCATCGTGACAAGTGCCCTCCTCAATCCCCATCACCTGTTTCACTCATCGCCCTGCCTGCCCGCCTCCCCACTGGTGACCATCAGTTTGTTCTCCATAGTTAAGAATCTGTTTTTTTATTTGTCTCCCTCTCTTTCTCACTCCCTCTTTTTCCTTTGCTTGTATGTTTTGTTTCTTAAATTTCACCTGAGTGAAATCATATAATTGTCTTTCTCTGACTTATTTCACTTAACATAATACTCTCTAGCTCCATCCAGGTCATGGCAAATGGCAAGATTTCATTCTTTTTTATGGCTGAGTAATATTCTGTTACAGATATACCACATCTTCTTTAACCATTCATCAGCCCACGACACTTGGGCTGCTTAGAGTTTTTAACTGCATTCAGTGGGAGAAACAGGATGGAGTGCGCTTTCTTCATTTCAACCAAAACTGGAATCTGTGTGCTGGTTTTTGCCCTCTTTCTACATAGAGTGTGCTCCTTTTCAATGCCCCTTTTTTGGCTTTCTCTATTTGATGGGTTTTAAATATTAGTGTTCCTCTAGTTTCATCTTCAGCAATTTTCTCACTCTATACTCTCTCCCCAAGCTCATGCTAACCATGTTCATCACTTCATTATGTATGTGCAAATATGTCACAAGTTTCCATCCCCAGGCTGATCTTTCTCACTAATTAAAACCTGCATATCCAACTGATCCTTGATATTTCTGCTTCTCTATCTCAAAGTCATGACAAATTCAACATGTCTAAAACACAACCCCACCAAAAGTCTTCTTTGACACGTAGAGGTCACCTTTGACATCTTCAGGAATGATCAAGTACCTCATTGAGTTGTCATCAGAAGTTTATTGCATGCATATTTTTATTCAACAGATGGTCACTGAGCGCTTGGTCCTTCACAAAAAGTCTATACTGAATGTCTTCTCTGTGCCAGACCTTGTGCTAATGCCTAGGTATACAATGTTTAAGGAAATTGACATAGTCCTTGCCTCCATGAACCCGCACACTAGTGCAGTTGGTATGAAACAAGCAAACCCACAAACTATAACTAAGTTACAAATTATGATACATGTTCTTAATAAAAGAAGCAAGACAGAGCACAATGCTTCCATGAAACTAGAAAGAGTTGTGTGTTCCAAGAGCAAAGGATGTAAATGGCAGGTAATCAGATTAAGAAAGTCCCTGAATGTCACCTTAAGGACTTCAAGTTTTTGAGTAATAAAAGCCACTGAGGGATTTAAGCGGGGAAGTAACACGATCAGATTTTTCTACAGCACAGATCTGGTTATGTAATTGTTTTGGAATTGGCTTTCTGTCAGATGTCGTTTTACCTTCTCTGTCAAATATATTCCTCTTTGTAACAATACCTGAAAGGGATCCCTTACCTGAGGCTCTAAAAGTTATGACTGCAATTAGCATTGGTTGGGATGGAATCGAACCCAAATGAAAGAATGCACCATGTACCAATAATTAACTTCGGTGTTGCTGGTAATAAATAAAACACACTGAGATTTATGTTCACTTGTTTTTCATTGCCACTTTATGTACCATGTGGCTGTAATGACTGCAACTCCTAACTTCTTAGTTAACAGCTGCTACACCGAGATCTGCCCCGATCCCAGCATGAGTCCTTTTCTGACATCTTGGTCATTTCTAATCTGTTTCAGTGCCCCATTTTGATCCACATCCCATTCTGAAACTCTTGTTTCCATGCCAATTTGCTCAGTTTCTTGCGTCAAAGTTGGTTACTAATTACAGAGGTTGCCCAGTGGCTGTGTCTTTAAGTTCTCATAATTCACTATTCGTAGTAAAGATTTCAGATACGTCTGTAACTGCTGTTATTCCTGTTTATACTTGGTACCACAGATATAGCAGTGAACTCCGGAAGGCAGATCATATAATAAAAATATTATATATATATATATATATATATATATATATATAATCATATAATAATAAAAGACACCGACAGAATGCCCCTTCATGATGACTCTGAAATTACCAAGAAACGAATGTGGTATCTGGTTGTGAAGGCTGAGGCATCTGAGCAGGAAAAATAATTACATCTGGGATGAAAGCTTTGTGGTCAACTCACCTCTATTACCCCAAAGCCATATACTCAGGGCTTGCTTTCCTCCTCTACTATCAAACATCTCTTGGCATCAATATCTGGCATCAGATTTGTCCCCTTGCTGCATCACCAGAATTTTTTTTTTTTAGAAAGGGATGTAGGGGCAGGGAGAAAGGGAGAGAGAGAATCTTAAGCAGACTCCACACCCAGTGCAGAACCTGATGCAGGGCTCAATCCTACAACCCTGAGATCATGACCTGAGCCGAAATCAAGAATCAGATGCTTAACCCACTGAACCACCCAGGTGCCCCAGCCATCACCAGAATTTTGCTGGGTGATAATGTCAGGTGTCATTTTATGTGGGTTACACATCCCCGAACATGCAATGGGAGTCTTAGATCTAAGGGAATAGTCTATGAGTGAAATCATCCAGAACTCAACATCCAATACTAAACTTTTTCAGTCTTTCATATGTTGAAATTTGTCAAGTGGGTTAACCTCCCTCCACTCAAAACCCTCCCCCCTTCCCTACTCAGGACGCGGAAGTAGGCCAATGAGAAGGCACACACAAAGACACAAACAATGGAAGGAAAAGCACAATTAAAAGCCAATAGGGGAGAAATGAGAACGAATTCTACTTTTACATGGAATGGCAGATTCTTGCCAGAAACAATGTCTCCCAAAGTAGGGTCATCTCAAAATCTGTCCCAGAATTTCTCAGGGATCTATGTTTAAATGCAGACTATCGGGACCTCACCCCAGAGCCACTGAATCAGAATATCCGGGGGCAGAGGCCTAGAGTCCGCATTTTTAACAAGCAGTATTTTAATACAAAAAAAAAAAAAAAAGTTTTAAAGCAATTAATAGAAACATGGTGTCTGCAATCATTGCATATTTTTAAAGCGAGAAACCTCATTGCCCTGTGGTGTTCCTTCACCCTCTCCAGAGATGATAGTTTCTTCTCAAGGGGATTAGTTCAAAGCTGGTGAATGTAGGAGTTTACTGAACGACTGCTGTAAACACAAAGGGGGGCACTATTACAGGTCCTCCTGCCCTCGTGAAGTCAATCATCCAATAAGGAGAAAAAGCTGACACACCAGAAAGCCTTCGTGCAGGGGCAGGATATGGATCCAATCTACACAAGGATCTATGAGCTTAGAGAAGGCAGGTCGGCAGGGGAGCCAGTCACAAAGGCACTGGGGGGCTTTAGTCAGAAAGTCAGGAGCTTCCACCCAGGGTTCTGTGACGAGGGAGCGGCCACAGCAGCAGCAGAATATGCTCCGTGGAGACAAGAGGAGGAAAAGGTTGCAGGTTGAGCTCTGCAACTGGGTGATGTTGAGCGAGTCTTTGGATTTTTCTCTCATTTTCTCATTTGCGTAACCAAGGCTAATCTCTATTATTTGTTTCTTTGTATTTTTACATGCCCACCTCATTCTAGAAAGATCTACAGAGAGAATATACACCAATTTCTTCTGGCACCAACATTCACCGACCGAATTCATCCATGCCTGCTCGGGGGGCAAATGTGGGAGGATGTTACAGACCAAAGCTTCTCTAGCCATGAAACATAGCAGACAGAAAATATTACCAAAGGCCAACTGGAACCTACTATTATCCACAGACAATGTCTTCGGTGAGCACATGTGTCCCAACTGTAAAATTATAGGGCTAGGGGTGACATCAGCGTTCTAAGGGTGAACAGAATTTCTGGTGAATTCTGCCAAGAGTGCACCCCTGAGTCAGAGACTTTCATGTGTTCGATACAATGGTATCTGGCCCAGCACTTTTCTCATGGCAGCTTTGACTTCTTTGTTTCTTAAGCTGTAAATGATGGGGTTCAACATAGGGGTCAGCACTCCATAGAGCAGTGAGATGACCTTATCTACTTCCTGTGAGCTCGAGGAAGAAGGCTTTAGGTACATGGAGAGGGCAGCCCCATAATACAAGATCACCACGGTCAAGTGCGCGCCACAGGTCGAAAAAGCTTTGCTTCTTCCCTTGGCTGAGCTGATTCTCAGGATGGTGGAAAGGATGAAGACATAAGAGATGCAAATTAAGAGCATCGGGATCGGCAGGAGGAGCACACTGACCACCAGCATGACCATGTCCACGAGCAGTGACTCTGCACAAGCTAACTTCAGCACGGCGAGGATCTCACATGTGAAGTGATCAATGAGATTCCCACAGAGGGGTACCTGCAGGGCAAAACTGGTTTCCAGCAGGGCGGTCAGACAACCCGTCACCCAGGAGGCAGCAGCCATCTGCACACAGACCTGCCTGTTCATGAGGACGGGGTACCTCAGGGGGTTGCAAATGGCCAGGTAGCGGTCATATGCCATCACAGCCAGGAGCACGCACTCTGTGGAGCCCATGGCAAGAGACAGATACATCTGAACGGCACACCCAGAAAACATAATGGTTTTCTGGGATGACAGCACGTTCACCAGCAAAGTGGGAATGGAAGCAGATGTGTAACAAATATCCATGAAAGAGAGATTTCCAAGGAACAAGTACATGGGGCTTTGGAGGCGTGCATCTAGGACAGTGATCAAGATCAGAGTGCTGTTGCCCAAGAGAGTTATCAGGAACATCACAAGGCTGAAGACGAAGAGGACAATCTCTAATGTTGGGTATCTAGAAAAACCCTCCAGGAAAAAAAAGCTCCAAACGGTGAGGTTTTCTCCTTGCATTTCCTTTTTTTGCACCTGTAGTTATTCTAATAGTACTCTCTCCCTTTCATCTGAGACACAAAGAGATGCATCAAGCGTTAAGTTCGTTTCATTAGGAAAACACTTCCAAACTTATTTTCACTATCATAAATATAATTTTACCACAAGAAATCATAGCACTTACCTATTGACCTAAAAGGGGTGTGTGTGTGTGTGAACAGGTTTGATCTATATAAAAAAATTGATTCTTCCACAGCAAAATTTAGAAAAGAATCAACATGAAAACAAGAATAAACACATTTAATACCTGGATCTCAGCCTGCTCTCCTATGCTTGGCACGCGGTAGTTTCCCAAGAAAGACGTGAAAGTACCGTGCAACAAAAAACAGGAATGTACACTGAATAAACTGAACACAGATTAGAAAAGTAAGCCAGATAAGGGAAGAAAAGAAAGCAGGTTTGTAATAAATAAATAAATAGATAGATAGATAGATAGATAGTGATGATCTTCAGTGGAAGAAGAAGAGGGATACTGAAATCAATGAATTTGTTCTGGGACTACGAAGCTCTTGGTCTAAATATACTCTTTCCTTCCCAGCAAGTAGCTTGGAGGTCCACATACTTGTCTCAGAAATGATGACATTGTTTAAAGCATTGTAGGGACCCTTTCTGATGATACTGAAAAGCCAGTTTACAAGTCACACAAAATAAGCCACCTTACTCAAACACTGACATGTCCGTGGCACGGTCCCATTCAGCGCTGAGACCCGTACCTTCGTGAGTATGTAAGTCGTGTTGAATAGGACTCCCAGGCAATAGCCTCCTTCTACATTAAAACCCACGAAGATCTCAAGGATGCAGAAATGAAACTCCCTTTTTAAGCTATCTTAAAATCTCCTGGAAAAGGGGCACCTGGGTGGCTCAGTGGGTTGGAGCCTCTGCTTCAGCTCGGGTCATGGTCTCAGGGTCCTGGGATCGAGCCCCGCATCGGGCTCTCTGCTCGGCAGGGAGCCTGCTTCCTCCTCTCTCTCTCTCTGCCTCTCTGCCTACTTGTGATCTCTGTCTGTCAAATAAATAAAATCTTAAAAAAAAAAATCTCTGGAAAAGAAGATTACAGATGGTCTAATTATAAACAGGACGCTGAATGGTTTGGTTTTCTTACATTCCATGTGAACAGAAAGAAGACAAATGCGTGCCTCGCTTCTGCACAGACACTGGTCTTCTTCACCTTCAATCGTTCCCCTTTCCCTACTAGTCCTTTCCTTTCTATTTTCAGATATCCTCATTCTGAAACTTTCCCTGCTTTCATCCTGTTCCCTGGGCACATCCTACCTTTGCTCTTTCTCTCACAGGCAGATTCCTCCCTGATACCGTTTACTTACAACGTTTAACTCTTCACTTTCTCGGTTTACTTACAATGTTTCCCTCTTCACTTTCTCATCACCGGTGTTCCTGGTGTTCCTTCTTGGTTTCTCCACGTGAGCCAGTGTTATCATTTGCCTCCCAGTTCCCCGTATTTCAAAAGCTGGCACACAGGCTGATGGTGTAATCATGTTGGGGGCGATATCTTCTATCATGCCCCTAGAGCAGGAGCGTAGCATTTATCCAACAGTTTTCATTATGTCACATTATTCTCCGTGACTTCTCCCCCACTATATCTCATTCCCAGCCTACTGGCCAGCCCTTCCGCTGTATCCTGTTTTACTCACCAGCCCCCCAGCAGCTTGCAGGGTAGGTCCAGACGTTATCAGCTCCCGGGAGCCCAGGACGCTATTGGTATTCTAGGGAATGCCTATCAGCAGGACTTTCCTTTGCGGTCCTTGAGCCCGCAGAGTCTCTGCTTCTCCTCCCAAGAGCTCCATTTTTCTTACATCAGTACAGTAGGGTGTTCTTACTCATTTCTTAGTTAACAGGTTATTTCTTAGGGATTTCTCTGCCAGATTTTATATTCAAGAAGTTCTGTACAAAAATTTTATTTTATTATTATAAGAGATTATTTTAGGGGTGCCTGGGTGGCTCAATCATTAAGTATCTGCCTTCAGCTCAGGTCATGATCCCAGGGTCCTGGGATCAAGCCCAGCATCAGGCTCCCTGCTCAGCGGGAAGTCTGCTTCTCCCTCTCCCACTCCCCCTGCTTGTGTTCCCTCTCTCACTGTCTCTCTCTCTCTGCCAAACAAATAAATAAAATCTTTTTTAAAAAAAGAGAAATTATTTTAAAGTAACTAAGTGTGTGTGTGTATGTGTGTGTGTTACTCTTAAGACTAGCAAAAAAAAACACAATATTTTTTTAGAATGAAAAATCAGTCCAGTTGCCAGAGACTTGATATTTTCCTAGTGTTTAAAAATATAGGCACCTGGGTGGCTCAGTCCGTGCAGCACAAGAATCTTGATCTTGAGCAGAGAGATTGTGAGCTCAAGCCCCACATTGGGTATAAACACTACTTAACATTTTTTCTTTAATCTTTAAAAAAAAATAGTAGCCAAGAAAAGTTGTCCTCTCATCTAAATTCCCTGTCACCAACCCCAAATATTATTTTATGATGAACTTCATAAAGTTAGCTATACGCAAGAATGAACGCATCCATACTTAAAATGTTAAACATATTATATGAAAATCAATATTGGAGATGCCTGGGTGTCTCAGTCGGTTAAGCCATTGCCTTTGGCTCAGGTCATAATCCCAGGGTCCTGGGATCGAGTCCCATATTGGGCTCCTTACTCAGTGGGGAGCCTGCTTCTCTCTCTGCCTCTGCCTGCCACTTTGCCTGCTTGTGCTCTCTCTCTCTTACAAATAAATAAATAAAATCTTTTTGAAAAATAAAAATTAAAAAAAATAAAAATCAACATTGCAATCCATTTCTTTCAAAAGTACAGACTGTCACCTCCATAACTAAAAGTGCCAAAGGACAGCAACCAACTTACTACATAAATTTAAATCATCTATTGTTTGGGGGGAATACTTGTTGTCCCTGAGCAATTTAAAGTTCAGCAACTATAATATACAGAGGCTTGAAACTTTAGATCCTTGAGGGAAAATGTCCCAATGATCCAATTATACCAAACTTTTAAAAATCGAGACAGAGTGAGCCACAGTTCTCCCAAAATAATTTCAAAGAACTCATAAAAACAAAGTCTTCTATTCCCACACACAACGGACTATTACTCAGCCATCAAAAAAAAAAAAAAAAAAAGAAATCTTGCCATTTGCAGTGACATGGATGGAACTAGAGGGTATTATGTTCAGTGAAATAAGTCAATCAGAGAAAGACCATCATCCTATGATCTCATTCATATGTGGAATTTAAGAAACAAAACAGAGGATCATAGGCGAAGAGAGGAAAAAAATAAAACAAGACACAACCAGAGAGGGAGACAAACCATAAGAGACTCTTAATCATAGAAAACAAACTGAGGGTTGCTGGAGGGGAGGCAGGTAGAGGGATGGGGTAACAGGCTGATGGACATTAAAGAGGGCATCTGATGTAATGAGCACTGGGTATTATATAAGACTGATGAATCACAGACCTCTACCTCTGAAACCAATAATATATTGTATGTTAATTAATTGAATTTAAATTCTTAAAATATTTTTTTAATTTTTTTTTCTTGAATGATTACACAGTAGAATATTTAACATTCTACAGAGAAAAGATATCCCTAGAATTCTAAGATACACATTTTTTCATTTGTGGAACTACTCCCCAGTTTTCAGAGTTTATGAGAAGAAAGTTTACTCTTAAACCACTTGTCCTAAACAACTGATGTTGTTTAGGACAAGTGGTTTAAGAGTAAACTTTCTCTTAAAAGTTTCTGATTACACAGTACATCTACTGTGTAATCAGAAATTTTACTCAATACACATATTGAGGAGGGCCTTAAAGCAATGAGCCCTCAGTAGCAATGGACAGATCTAGCACCCAGATCTTACTTTCTTTTTTTTTTTTTAAGATTTTTTTTTTTTTTTAACAGAAATCACAAGTAGGCAGAGGCAGGCAGAGAGAGAGAAGAGGAAGCAGGCTCCCTGCTGAGCAGAGAGCCTCATGTGGGGCTTGATCCCAGGATCCTGAGATCATGACCTGAGCTGAAGGCAGAGGCTTAACCCACTGAGCCACCCAGGGGACCCAGATCTCAGTTTCTAAACACAATTCTCACCTAAAAAGAAATTGTAAGGGCCTACTTAATCAGAGGGAGCCATTTTGTTGTTTATGCAGTAAACTTAGATTGACCCTATTTAGTAAACTTAGATTGATCCTGCCCTTCCCAGAGGAACTTACTTGCAAAGCCCAGATACAAGGGCAGGTCAGGCCAGGTTGAGACAGCCAATCAGTGGGGCGTGCATCCTGTCTCCCTAGCTACCAGTCCCAGGTAGCAAAACCCAGATACAAGGGCGGGTCAGGCCAGGTAGAGACATCCAATCAGTGGGGCACGCATATATCTACTAGGGTGAATTGTAATTCAATTGGCCGCCTGTGTGTGACCTAACATGACTGTGAAGTTTTCTCTGTGTATTGCAATCTCATTGGCCACCTGTGTATAGCCGGGCTAAACTACCTCTATAAAAGTTAGTCTGGGAGGCTGGGAGGGGTCGCCTCTTTGCAAGAGAAGACCCTGACGGGTCAGTTTGATTCTCGATGCTTGGTGCGAAATTAAGCTTTGCTTGATCTTCGCTTTGTATCAGTCTCGCTCCTTTGATTACGGACCCTAACAGAAATGTAGTTCCCCTTTTCTCAGCTGGAGCAGGAAAAGGACAAGACTGATCTAGAGCAGCTTACTGCAGTAGAATATCAAGAAGTATGCAAAGAATGACAGGACTATTTCAAAAGGCCACAGGAACCACTTGATGAGGCTCCCATTGGCCACATCTGTGACAGAATATTTTGAGCATCAAATTAATTAATGGTTAAAATAGATTATAATCCAGAGAATAAAATCAGAATGCATGAGCTCCTTCTGAAAGAAAGTAAAGAAAACTCTTCCTCACCGGAGGATGCCAAAAAACAAATATAAAAGAATGATGTCATTAGAAAATCATTACAGGCTGTTATAGTAATAGATTAGAACAGGTAAAATGTTATAGTAGGTAAATGTAAGCATCATAATTGTCATAAGTAAAAGCTGGGTGAGAAAACAGGGTATTTACATGGTGTCAAAGTATGGCACTGCAAACTACTTATTAATTTCAAAAACAAGGTAATAATAGCTTTCCAGCGGGGAGACATGGAGGATAACCAGCTTAACACCCCCAACCACGAGACAATGGACTCCACGTGCTTTCTAATACCATGGATATAATACCATTTCTATGATATTTCCATCAAAAATACAAAACCTGAAACCAATCATGAGGGAAAACCAGACAAAATTAAATTAAGGGATATTCTGAAAATAACCGGCTTATACTTATCAAAACCGTCAAGATCAGGAAACAACGGAAAAGACTCAGAAATGGTCCAGGAGATTAGGTAAACAGGACAACTAAATGCAATGCATGACCCAGCACTCAGAATTAGACCAGGAAAAAGAAAAAAAAAAAAGGTTCTAAAGGACGTCACTGGGTCAATAGAAGAAATTTGAATATGGGTTGTCGATTAGATAACAGATTGCATCAGAGCGAAACCTCCCTCTCTTCCCAACTCCATAGCGCATCCACGTAGGAGAGCGTCCTTGTTCTAAAATACTTCAGCAGCGAGTGTTACGGGGCAAAACGTCCCCAACTTATTACCGTCAAAGAGTCCACGCGCTCCGGAGGGGGCAGGCCCTGCATGTGGCCCCTCAGCTCCTGGAGCCAAGTCCGGGGCGGCGGCTGCAGGCAGGGGTCTCGGACCTCAACGGTCCCCGCAGGCGGAGGAGACGGGGACCCGCGGGGCGGCGGGGGTGCGCAGCCCGGGTGTCCCGGCCTGTCCCGCGGCCTCACTCAGGCCTGCGGCGCCACCCCCGAGGCTGCGGCAAGCTCAGGGGACCACAGGGCGGCACACGGGGGCGCGGCGGGAACTGAGGCGGCCGCATGCCCCACCCGACCTTCAGGGTGAGGCGCATCCACCACCAGCCCTGCCCCAACTCCAAGTGCAGAGGAGCCGGGCTCGGGGCGGGGAGAGTGTGCGCGAACCAGGGCTGAAGGCACAGTAGCGGGCCTCGCAGCCTCCGGGCCAAAGCTGGGGCCACCCCCTTACCCTCCAGGCCACCCGGTGCTCCGTCACGACCTCCCCGAGCAGCTGGCACCGAGGGTCACGCCGCCGCGCGCGGGAACCCGCCGACCTACCACCGGCGCTGAGAGCTTGCGCAGGTGTAACCAATGGCTTCGGGAACACTCCCGCGGACGCCAGCAAGACCCGGATGCCACGTGGGGGGCGCACGGACGCCCAGCCCGTGGGTGTGCGGCCGGCGGAGCCTGAGGAGTGAGGGGCTGGAGGCGTTCGGCAAAGGCTCCGGCCTCCGCCCGCGCGGGGTCAGCCTGGACAGGGCCCTCGCGCGCAACATTTACGAGCAGGTCGGGAAGCTGTGTGAGGAGACAGACCAGCCCCAGGGGCTGCGCGGCTGCTGCCCCGAGACCAGCCCCAACATCCCTCTCCTCATGATCCCAGTGCACTTGGTGGCCTGGGTGGACTCCTGAGGCCATCAAGTCCACGTGTCTCGTGGGGCCATGTGTCCTCTTACTCGGCACGATACCACCAGGGTGTCCGTGTATCCCGCGGAAGTGGGGCGGGGGGTCTCTGGCCTGTGAATGTGGGCACACTGTCCACAAGCCGACTCGTGAGTCATGTTGCTTGTGTCTCGTGGTGGATGTCATGACCCTGAGCCTCACTTCCTGGGGTGCTCATGTCCTGTCGCCGTGACCCAGTCCCAAGCCTGTGCTTTTCACCCTGGGCAGCAGGGGCCCTTGCCCTGTGGTCGGGTGGCACTTGCCACCCTCAGGACCACCTTCCCGAGTGAGTCAGAATAAACTGGATCCTGTGGGGGCGGGGGGAGTTTAGTTGTGCATGGACAGCGGGTACCTTTGTTACCCCATTCTTTTTGCGAGGTGTGAGTTCCTCTTTCCTGTGTCCTTAGAAAAGTTCACACACTCCGGATCACCAAGGGTGAATGGTTACACCAGATAAAGAACGACCAGGAGGACTTGGTCATACCACATGAATAAGCAGATTTTTTCCTCCTTAGAAAAGAAGTAACAGAATAAGAATTAACAACAGAGCTAATTAAGTTGTAGAATGACATTTGGGGGATAATGGGCTAGAGTGGCCCGTTCATGATAAGCTTAAACTAGTTAAACCTGCTATACCCAATGGGGTTGACTGTAAAGCAGAGGAAACAACATAGAGTTAATGACTTCACAGCTTTAATAGGATTCATCTTGAAACTCTACTCTCCTAAATGTCAGTGCTCACAGTAAATCTATCACTAGGCAACAATGCAACAATAATTTCGCCAGAAGATTGACAATAAGATACTAAGTAGAAATAATAGGCATTGATATCGGAGAAAAGGAGATAACATTATCACTTGAAAACTGTGATTTTATATCTAAAAAGAAGAGATCCAACTAAAACTGTTCCCCAGCAATAATTTAGAAAACTAATAATATAAATAAATAAAAATCAGTAATTTTCTTGTAGCCAGTTGTAAGATAAAGTGACTAGAAAAAGATGCCATTATCAATTATATTAAAATTGTGAGAAATTTTAGAATGACTGACAAAAACAGGGAACTTACATGAAAGGAACAATAAAATTTTAGTAACAGTAGTGACAAAACCAGGAAACTAAATGAATCCTGATGCAAAATCTAGAGTCCACTTGTGTTTTGAGCAATAAACAAAAATAATTCTTTTCTGAAGGGCGCCTGGATGCCTCAGCCAGTTAAGCATCTGACTCTTGATTTTGGCTCAGGTCATGATCTCAGGGTCATGAGATCAAGCCCTGTGCTGGGCTCAGCACTGGGTGTGGAGCCTGCCTAAGAGTCTTTCTCTGTCTCTGTCTCTCTCTCTCTCTCTCAAAAATAATTAATAATAATGATGATAATTTTTTCTGTAAGACTCAAAATTACTGTATTAAAGAGATACTTTCAAAATTGAAGCAAGAGAAATTTCTACAAAAGACAATAGAGATGAAAGACACTTACAGAATCATTTCTCACAAAGCCAAACAAAAGAACTTAAAGGAAAAACTGCTATTTAATAGTTAATCTGACTCTAGCCACTTCACTGTTCCAAGGAGTGGCATAATTATCTCATCTGGTTACGTGGTTCTTTTATTTAAAACACACACACACACACACACACACACACACACACACACACAAACACCTCTGAGGGCTGTTTCCTTGTGAAAGCAGAGCCCAGGCGCAGGTAAATGGGAAAAGACTATCATAAAGGACACTAAATTATTCTATTTTAAAATAAGTTTATAGGACTTAAAGTTCAATCGTGGCTTCTTCAGAAGGGTTAGGAACACTGGAAGAGAGGAGACTGGAGAGAGAATTACAAAGAGAGCCTAGAAACCTTGAGAACTAAAAGGAATCCAGAGAAACTAGCCAATAAGAAATATTTTGTAACAGGGAAGGCTAAGATCTATTTAAATACTGGTATGTCATACTGAATTTTAGATTGTTGACTAGTCCTAGCTATTTTCTACTCCCTCTACTTCTTCCAGAATTTCAGTTGAAGTCCTATAAACACAGCGGTCTTGGGTAACAGAGCTTCAGGTAATGGAGGAATAAGAGAACTACCAGAATGGAGAACTTGTGGGTGGATCACTAGCCAACCACGAAGCTAACTTAGCAGAGCCCTGAGTGGTCACATATAATAAAGTATTGAGACTTCATAGAATTAGTTCAGGAAACCATTAAAATGAAAACAGCCCTCACAAAAACTCTTGAACGAGGGGAATCTGTTTTCCAGAGTTGCCACATGTTACTTAAATGTCTAGTCTTCAACAAAAAGTGGACACATGCAAATGAACAGAAAAATATGGCCTGTGTTTAATAATGATAGAAGGGTCGATCCATCTAGAAGATATAATAAGTGTAAATACATAAAGAGGCACTTAAAGAGCAGAGCCCCAGCTCTGCCCGGGATGGCTCCGTCAGTTGAGCGTCCGACTCTTGATTTTGGCTTGGGTCGTGATCTTAGTGTCCTGGGATCGAGCCCTTGAAGCCCTATGTAGCCTCATCCCTCTCCCTCTGCTCTGCTCACTCTCTCTTTCTCCCTCACTGTCTCTCTTCTCTCTCTCAAATAAATAAATATTTAAAAAAGAAAAAAATCCCTAAAAGAAACAGAAGCTGGCAGAACTAGAGGGAGAAGCAGACAATTATTCAACAATGATAGATGAAGACATTAACATACACAGCTCTCTATAATTCATAGAACTGGACAACCTCTCAAGAAGGAGAGAGGACTGGAACAGCACTGTAAAACAAATAGCCTGAACACCATTTCTAGAACACCCCACCCAACAACATGCACATGCATGTCCTTCTCAAGTGCATGTAGAACATTGCCTGCTGATTTTGTGCCATCGTGCAGCGTGCATTCTGGTGTGTTTGGCTCCCTTCCCTCCACAGTGTGCTTGCAAGATCCAAGCTGATGTGTGTGGCTCCAGCTGGCCCATCTGTATCGGTACATTATAGTCGATTTTATGATCAGAACACTATTTATCCACTGTTCTATTGTGAGATATTTGAACTGTCTCCACTTGGGCTATTTCAAGTAATGTGGTATAACCCTGCATGTGTATATATTGGGTACGTGTGTGCACACTTCTGATGGGTCTATACTTAGGAGCGAAAACACAGGCAGAACATGATTAAGTCACCTTCAGTAGCTAGTGCCGAATGATTTTCCAACATGGTAAATCAATGTCAGTGGTCCTATTACTGAATGACAAAATAATCAAAACTTAGTGCCTTTAAACAGTAGGCATTTTCTTTTATCTGATGGATGTCTGGGCCAGGAATTCAGACTCTGGAAGGGTGATGTTTGTGACAGGCTGTGTCCTCCCCTAACCATGGTTTCCCTTTCCACTGTTTTGTTACCCACAGTCAGCTGAGGTCCCGGAGCAGATCTTCCTCCTAATGGAGCATCAGAAGGTCAACAGTAGCCTAACACTAAATACATTTAATTAAAAATCAATGACATTTCATTAATTATTTTATTAATAATTATGTCATTGCTATTATTCCCAGAATAGTAGCCATTAAAATATTAACAGATACTGGACGCCTGGGTGGCTCAGTCGGTTAAGCACCCAACTCTTGATTTGGGCTCAGGTCATGATCTCAGAATTGGGCCCCATGCTGGGCATGGAGCCAGCTTAAGATTCTCTCTCTCCTTCTGCCCCTCCCACTCCCTCTCTACAATTTTTTTTTTTTAAAGGAATAATTTTTAAAAATTAACAGATACCGTCTTTGGATAGTTGCATATAGGTGATCTTTCTTTTCATCTTTAAAAAGTTTTGTTGTATGTGCAAAAAGCACTTATTACCTGTGTAATCCAAAACAAACTTATAAAAACCTTCTGATTTATCTAAAACATAACTTATTTTTTAACTTTATTTTTGAGAGCGGTGTTAGATTCATAGCAAAGTTGAGCAGAAAGTACAGAGATTTGCTGTATTTCCTCTGCCCCCAAACACAACTTCCCCCACTATCAACATTTGTCAGACACTTGTTATAATCAATGCACCTAAACTGATGCATCACTATCACCCAAAGTCCAGAGTTTACGTGAGGATTTACTGCGGTGTCACACACCATTGTTGTAGTATCATACAGAATAGTTTCCCCACCTAAAATTCTTGGACCTGTTCACCCTTCCCTCCCTACTCCTCCCTGGTGACTACTTTTCTTTTTACTGTCTGCATAGTTTTGCCTTTTCCAGAATATCATGTGATTGGAATCAGAGTATGTAGCCCTTTCAGATGTTTTTCATGCATTTAATTAAGTTCCCTCCATGTCTCTTCTGAGCTTGACAGCTCATTTCTTTTTAGTACTGGATAATATTCCATTGTCTGGATGTTCCAGTTAATGTATCCATTCAGCCTCCTGAAGGATATCTTGGTTGCTTCCAAGTCTTGGAAACTATGGATAAAGCTGCCATAAATATCCATGGGCAGGTTTTTGGGTGGACATAACTTTTCAATCATGTGGGTAAATACCAAAGAGTATGACCGCTGGGTCATATGGGATGAGTATATTTAGTTGAATGTAATTTATAAACTGCCCAGAAAACTGACCTTCCTACATAATGTAACAACTATCAACTCTAGACAAACAACCAAAACCAATTCTCCTAGGGCTCCCCAGAGTCAACAAAGGCAGATTTTGGAAGAGAGCTAAAATATGGACAGGATCAACACATGGTGAGCTTCCTGGATTTAGGGATTCTGTCTAAAGTGAAACACAGCCAAAATGGGACCAAGAAGAACTGAGGTTTTCATTGAACACCACTTCTTTTCGGCCTGAAGAAGGCAGAGCCAGAGACAGAGAGGGAAGGGAAAATTCAAGAAAGAAAAAAGGCAGAGGAGGCAGCTCCATATTCTATGGCTAAATCGGCCCAAGTCTCTGGCACCTCTGAAAAGACACATGTTGCAGAGTAGATTGCACACAGCTTTGCTAAGGGGGGAAAAAAAGAATTGAACGGACATCCGAACTGCCACCCACAAAGAGAGATCATTTGCAGTTTGAGTCTCAGCTTGTTAATTGCGCACTAAAAGCAAAGCACCTCATTGGAGGAATGTATTTAATAGAGTCCAGATTCTCTACAACATAACATCCACAATGTCCAGGATATAATCCCAGAACACTGGACATACAAAGAACCAGGAAAAAGTGGGGCAGTGGGGATAGGGGAAAATCAACAGAGGCCAAACCCAAAATGACCCAGATGTGTCACTATCAGACAAGAACTTAAAAGCAGTTATTATACGTATGCTTTGTGAACTTTAAAATTAAGTTCATAATGAATGAAAATGTTGGAAATATTAGGAAAAGAATATAAAAAAGAATCAAATGGAAATTTTAAAACTTTTTTTTTTAAAGATTTTATTTCTCTGAGAGAGAGAGAGAGCGAGCAAGGGTAGAGGGAGAAGCAGACTTCCTGCTAAGCAAGGAGCCCGATGTGGGACTCGATCCCAGGATCCTGGGATCATGACCCAAGCCAAAGGCAGACGCTTACCGACTGAGCCACCCAGGCACCCAGAAATTTTAAAACTTGGAACAGTATCTGAAATAAAAATTCACAGGATGGTCTTTAATATCATAATGGACATAGCAAACAAAGTCAGTGAACTTAAATACGGATCTTTTCTTAAATGCCTCCAAAATCTGTAGTACAGTATCAAATGATTTTTTTTAAAGATTTTATTGTTTTTGAGAGAGAGAGAGATGGAACACAAGTGGGGAGGAGGGGCAGAGGGAGATGGAGAGAGAGAATCCTCAAGCAGACTCCCCACAGAGCAACTGAGCAAGGAGCCACACAGGACAGGGCGGGGTGGGGGGATGTGTTGATTCCAGGACTCATGACCTGAGCTGAAATCAAGAGGCGGACACTCAACCGACTGAGCCACCACCCAGGCACTCCTAGAGCAGTATCAAATGAATTAACATAGCTTTAATTGGTGTCCCAAGAAGAGAAAAGGGAGCAAGTAGCACAGAAAAAACAAAACAAAACAAAACTTTTGGGTAAATAACGGCCCCAAATATCCCAAATTTGGTGAAGCATAAAAATTTAGAAATTCAAAAATCTAAGCAAACCTCCAACAGGATAAATATCCCCCCAAAAAGTACACCCTGGCATATCATAAAGTGCTGAAATCCAAAAATAAAGAAAATCATGGAAGAAGCCAGAAAAAAAAAAAAAAAAGACATGCAGGGAAACAATAGTTTAAAAGACCCATTATCACATTGGAAATGTTGGAGGTTAAAAACAGTGGAAATCTTCATAGTGTTGAGATAAAACAAATACTCAAAAAACACATTTGTTTCAACTGGTGTTTAGAAGAGATTTTGTATTTGAAGACAGGTCTGGAATCAAAAGTAGCATGATAGAATTATGTATCTAACCGCTAATACCCAACACTCTTTTCAGGAACAACCACACAAAAATTAGGTATCCTTCAACCATTACCTGTTTTCTCCCTGTTCTTTGTATTTTATTTTATTTTATTTGCTTAGTAGCACAGAGGGAGAGTGAGAGGGAGAAGCAGACTCCCGGATGAGTAGGGAGCCCTACATGGGGCTCGATTCCAGGACCCTGAGATCATAACCCGAGCCAAAGGCAGACCCTTAACCAACTGAGCCATCCAGGTGCCCCTGTCTTTTGTATTTTAAAGGCAACTTCATCAATGGTCCTTAAATGTAAAAGCAATGTGTCATTTCTTAAGACAAAGAGAAACTTAAATTTTTAAACAGACATTATTGGAAAAGCTGATTGTTTCCCATTTTTGGTAGCATTATGATCTTCCACTTCAAAAAAAAGAACGACTGTTGATCCAGTCCAACAAACTGGAACCTGCATTTAGGGTAAAAGGAAGCAGAAGGGAGCGATGTGGGCTTTTTGGCTGCGACTGGAGACAAAGCAATGGGGACTCTCCAGCCTCTTTTCCACAGCGTCAAGACCTTTCGGGCAGCTTACAGCACTGGCTGACATTTTGTGTCCACAGCCACGTCTATCGGTCTCAGGCAAAAGCAGAACTGCCTGTTCTGTGCGTTCATCTGGGATTACTTTTCTCAAAAATATACACGAATGAATAAATGAATGAATGATCTTTCACTGATGACTTCTCTCCAAGTATCTGACTGCCATTTTCCACGTGTCCTGCAAAGGCAGGACATGTGTTCCTGCTTTGCTCTGGGACTTCCGGTTAATTCAACAACGTCCGTTTTCGAGAGGGAGCTCAAGATATGGCAGGCAATAGGGCCTTTTTCAGGTCTTAGAGTGTCACCAGGCAATTCCCTGGAAGTTGAACTGTTTTCCTAGGGAACCAGTAAAAAGGCGCTCCTTCCAAAGAACTGATCATGCAGCTTTTATTTACCACTTAGTATCTTCCGGGGCATGGGTAGGATTTTCCTTTCCAATAGGATGATCACAGGCTTAACTAGCTCCACACATATTGCAAAGGATCCTATGAAGACTTTGCATACAAAATAAAAAATCTGTTACATATACATCCATTTAACAGCGGTTTGTACATTACAATGAGTTCGTGTCAAAGTAACTCCCTATACTTAACAAGCAGCATGACTAGATTGTGGCGGCAGCAGGCAGAAATGCTCCCTGCCCTCCAAAGGGCATTCACACAGGGCAGGCGCCACTAGAGCACAGATCCACAAGGTCAGATCTTTCTTCTTTCTTCCCTTCCCACATACATGAGGGAAAGATGGAAGGGGAGAGCACTGGTTTGGCAGCCGTCAGTCTTACTGGCAGGTAAACCGTCACAGGCAGTTGTAAATGGGACACCAACATTCTAGCGAAACTGCTGCTCTTTCTCACCGAAAACACAACCTCATACTACCTTCCACTGTTCTGATTTCCAGCTGCCAAACTTCAGGTCCCTCCTTGTCACATACCAATAAATTTGTGAAGTTCTATCCAGTGCACCCATTTCAAGAATAACGTGTTCAGTAATTAGGCTCTCTAAATCGGATGCCTGTATGACAAGTAGCACCGAAGAGTCCCAGGGAAAAAATAACAAAAATCAATAGCAGAGGGCTTTGGAGAATGAGGGCCAGAGACACAAACACGCGTGGGTCCTCTTGTCATCTGTCCACCAGTGTCAACATCCCATAATGACAAACTCTCAGTTACCAACCCTTTTAACAAGTAAGTGCCTACCCAACACGAGCTGCAGAGGGACACCAGGATTTCACATTACCAGTTGTGCCAGTGACTTGGCTGGTCCCAGAGGAAGGCATTAAGAGAGTAAAAAGGAATTGTGC
The DNA here is from genome assembly GCF_010015895.1 of Lontra canadensis. NCBI lineage: Eukaryota > Metazoa > Chordata > Mammalia > Carnivora > Mustelidae > Lontra > Lontra canadensis. The sequence continues at coordinate 25,409,425 of NW_022631013.1, forward strand.
TTACAGAAAGCGACAATGAATGAACAGCACTGCACACAAAGGTTCAAGTGTCAGCACCTCTCAGCACCATAGGAAATTCCCAGTAGTAAATAACAGAGTTTAAAAAGCATAAAACTTGATGAGGTGAAACACTCCGTATGGGCCAAGAGCCCAATTCTTGCCCTCAGATCCTCTTACTTTCTGAAAACAGCCAACCTGCCTGGCGTTCTTGCCTCAGAGGCGTATCCAAGTTTGGCGTATCCCAGGGTCTGTAAATCGAAATCAGAGGGCTCTAAGCAGAGAGGGAAATACTGGTCTGGAAAACACCAAATTCTATGAGGCCACACACTTTGTGAAAAATAGCCAAAGTGCATTTTCCCCCCCAAGCACAAGCCATTCTGAAGTGAAGTCCACAAGAAGCTCCTTACAATTCACAATGCTACTAAAACCCACAATTATATTTACCACCATCTAAGAGGATGTTTTGATAACCAAACACCTAGATTTTCATTCAAAAACCCCCTTTCCAAATCAGAAGCAACCCCAGAACATAGTACATCCAGCCAAGTCCACGCAATATCTACGGCAGTGTTTTCTCAAACTGCGCATTGCAACCTCTGTTTATGGGTCAGGACAAGAATTTGGTGGGTCTGAAGAACATTTAAAATGGTGGTGGGGAGGAGAGAATCAAAGTGTATTACACATAGGTAAGAGTATGTATTACCATTGCTTCTCAGCCCTTTGGCTAAGATCAAGTGAAGAGTATTATTTCACAAAATATTTGTTTTATATTTGTTCACACACACACACTCACACACCTTCTGGGTCAAGATGTAAGAAGCTGAAGAACCATGAGAGACTGTGGACTCTGAAAAACAATCTGAAGGGTTTGGAGGGGAGCGGGTGGGGGATTGGGTGAGCCTGGTGGTGGGTATTATGGAGGGCACGGATTGCATGGAGCACTGGGTGTGGTGCATAAACAATGAATTCTGACATGAAAAGAAATTAAAAAATAAATAAAATTTTTTTTAAAAAGATGTAAGAAGTTATTTTTCTTATGGTCACAGTCAATACAATGGTGTATAGAGACCACCAGAAATAATAACCATGGAGTTTCCACGCTGGTTCTAACGTTAGTAAGGACTCAGTATTGGCCGTACAACCAATTTAGTGCTTGGAATCCAAGGTGAACTAGCGTTCAGTTGACTGCAAATACTTGCATTAGACTTGGTCTTCCCCCGACCCCTACACCCTTAGGCAGGGGTATAAACCGTACAAAAAAAAGAAAGAAACCCTAGCTGCAGCTGTTCGAGTGTTATCACATTATTCCCAAACGGCTAATTAAGATGTTTGCCCTCCTATTCCCTAGTCATACTGTTAGCCTAAAAATGTGTGGAAAATTTTATGTCCTCTTCACAGTTTCGAGATTACAAACGGTCTAAACCAAAGCAGTTATGATTTTGTTGTTGATTTGGCTTTTGCAAAATATGCAACCACAGATACAGACAGAGCAGGCTTAACCTAATGTACTCTCATCTGCCTATAAAAGGACGATGGACTTATCACATGGAGACCGAAGTCTCTCTCTCAACCTGTGAAGATGCTAAACAATCAGTCTCTAAAAGCTGATCATCTCAACAAATGACAGTGTTCAATGTCATGGTACTTAGATGGGGGGGGGGGGGGATGGCCTGTTGGGACACCTCCTCTCAGGAGCATCTCGGGCAGGCCAGGGGCAGTACCAGGGAGGGCAGCTAATACCTGGGTCCCAGCCCAGGCCAGGCTGCAGGGCAGAAGCTATGTCATCTCCTACCTCCTTCTTCAGGCATAAAGCAAGGGGGTTAAACTAAGTAAGTTACAGAGTCCCTTCCGGAAATAACTGTATTTACTTTGGATGCAGTTCTAAGACTTTTATCCAGCTTGCTCTGCAGTTCTGCCAACTGCTGTAATAACAGCTTTAATTCTTTTCTTAACTATTTCCATCAATTTCACCAACAACTACCTCTCAAACATTCAAGGTCCCATTAAGCTCACTTGGCCCAGACATTGTTAAAGATCAAATAAAATAAAGCTAGTAAGGAACAAAATTTAAGGCATTTTTTTTTTTTTATTTCAGCCAAGGAATGATGCATGCTACAGATTAATCTTTACTTTTGCCCACTTGGTTTTTCAAAGAATACCACCATTTTAACCCCCAATGAACATGGCACTTGTTTCTTTCTTCCCCTTCTAATTTATTCCAGATTTTCAAGTGTTTTCTTCAGTAATGATGCCTTCTCCTGCAGCTCAGGTCTGCTGTCTGTCTCCATAGTAGCTAAAGACTCAATTAGGAGCATTCTGCACTCAGATGTCAAACTTTCCCACTGTTTAGATTCTGAATGGAAAAAGAAGAAAAATAGAATCCTTATAGAACAAACAAGCAAAAAACCTAAAACTAGTCTTTCTGCTTTTCTTCCAAATCGCCTATCCCCCAAATAAATATAAAGCAACCCCTGATAACAGTTCAGGATAGAATATGTTCAGTAGTTGTCTTAATGCATGTCAGGGAGTTTCATCCTCTGCCCCCAGTACTGCTGGAACAAAGAGAATCTAGGGATGCTGAAGCCCAGTGGGAGGGAGGAGGTATCAGGGCAAAGGACACATTAACAAAAAAGCCATTTAACACACAAAAAACCCTCTTTATAAAATATGCTCAGTAAAAAAACCTCTAATAAATTTCATAATTGCCAAGTCAGTCTGAAAAAACTTTATTACTCCTTTCTTTAAAGCACCAGAGATCTATACACATATTGAAAATTCTAGAAACCCAGAAAGTATACCAGGTCCTAAACCCTATTTATGAGGTTCTGCCACTTTCTAGTGATAAGGTTTTAAGCAAGTTGCTTTGCTGGTTACCCTCCTTTTCCTCTAGAATACATTCGTACATATCATGGAACCTTAAGAGGGGTGCTTTAATTGCTAAACAGAGAGAGAGAGAAGTAGAAATAGCAAATATATGAGACTCTACAGAAAGCAGCTGCATCTTCTCCATTCTTAACCTATAGGCTTAGAATAATTAAAAAAGGAGAGAGAGAGAAAAAGTAGCCTCTGTTTGAAATACCTCATTGGAGAAAATGAGAGCAGTTTTCTTTTATCATTAGAAGAAATCTGCTTCTTGATAAAAGATTTGGGGGAAAAAAAAAAAAAAGCCCAGGAAAAAAAAAGTAAGACTAAGCAAACACTGTCAAATTTGATGGGTTGGGTGATAAGTGTTAAAATGTTTTCCCAACCCCACTCTTTAATTGTGTCACTCTGTTTCTTGACATGGGTACCGTGAACCCCATTCTGCTCCTGTCAGCCACGGACTGGAAGTCCCCCAGATTACATCAGGAGTCATGGTGAAGACAAAACTTTTTTATTTCAATATAACTGCAGCTTCAAAATACATTAAAAGTATGTAAAATGAAAGAGTACCAAATTTAAACACTGAATAAAATTTAAAGGTTTTAGCTTTATAGAGCTCACTCACATGTTCATGTACTAATTTATATTTTAGAGTATACACTTACTAAAAACAAAAACATGAAAAAATTTCTAAAATATATGCCATAAAGTATCCTGGCTTCCTGGTCCTCCTCCAGTCAGAAGAATCAAGAACTCACCTTCAAAATGTGATATATATATATATATATATACATATATATGTGTGTGTGTGTATATATATAATGGAATACTATGCAGCCATCAAAAAAAGAACTTTTGCCATCTGCAATGACGTGGATGGAACTAGAGGGTATTATGCTAAGCGAAATAAGTCAATCAGAGAAAGACAGTTATCATATGATCTCTCTGATATGAGGAATTTGAGGCAGGGGGCCGTGGGGGGAAGGGAGGGAAAAATGAAACAAGAGGGTACCGGGGAGGGAGACAAACCATAAGAGACTCTTAATATCAGGAAACAAACTGAGGATTGCAGGGGAGGGTGGCTGGGTGACTGACATTGAGGAGGGGATGTGCTATGGTGAGTGCTGTGACTTGTGTAAGCCTGATGGTTCACAGACCTGTACCCCTGGGGCAAATGACACATTATATGTTAATTTAAAAAAAAAAAAGAACTCACCTTCAAGTTTTTTAAGCAGTAATTCTATCACAGATAAAGCTTCTGTTCTCACAGATGAATAGGTCTTATTTTCTAAGAAGAAAATCAGATATTCACATTATTTGCTTTATGCGCCTTACAAACAGAACCTCCAAGATTAAGTTAGTGTTACTGGAAGAAAGAAATTCAGAAATTACAAATTCAGGGAAAGATACACCTGTTCTTAAGTAAGTTTCACTCTGCTAATTATCATCATATACTTGAAATGTGTTACCTGTCCATAGTCCTTACTTGAAAAACTGTCAGCCCAATATACCAATCACCACAATACAAATAGCAATATTTAAAGGACCATTTTAGAGGAGAGAAATCAAAGGACACTATCTCAAACACAGAGTTGTCATCACATGAGACCTCAGAAAGTTCTTAGGTTTGTAGGACTTCCTCATTTTATCAGGGAACAGTACACAACCCCGAGGGCTGAGGGCAATCAGGGACAGCTGGCTGAGACCCTGAAAAGACTAGAGCCTTAGCGGACGGTTTTTCATTCAAAGGCTGGTACCTCCAAGAGCTGCAACTGAAATAGGCTTCTGTGGTGTCTATTCTAGTGCAGGGTGAGACTGTCTATGGAAAAAATTAATACACAGCTAAACCTGAGGTAAGGAAAGCACAGGGTGAGCTTATAACATCTTTTTATGCTACCAAGTATAGAGGTGCCTAGAAGGATGACAGTGACCTGCCAGTAAGACATAGGAATCAGCTTAAAGGAGCTTCCACTGGCCAAATCTGGAACAATTAGAGCAAAAAAAGTAATTAAGGAAAATAATTAATTATAAACCAGTGGAGGAGGGGAGAAAATCCACGAATCAGTACTATTAACAGATAAATGAAGAGGCAGGGAGAGGTGGGATCTCGTTTACAAGAGGGTGCCGACTGCCAGATGGTAGACAGCAAGAAAGCACCAGAGCTGGAAAAATCATGTTCGCGAAAACTGGTTCAGGGAAGAACCACGGACGCACGCAGAGTCTCAAGAGGGTGTTCTGAAGAAGAGCAGTGTGGCCGCACAGTCTCGGTCACCTCTCTGCTGGCTAGACGGTGCAGAAGGGGAGCACAGCCACGCAGGGCAGATGAACACGCTGTGCCTCCTGAAGTGAGAGGGCAAGCCTCACTTTCGGAGTATCCGAACCGGGAACTCAGAACCTGGATCCAATCGTGAGGAAACACCAAACAAACCCCAAATAAGAAACATTCTAGTTTTTAAAAGGCGGGAGGAGGGGGGGCAGAGACTTTTGTTCAAAACTGTCAATGTCACGTGATAAAAAGGAAGGCTGAGGAAGTATCCTAGACTCAAGGAAACTAAAAAGACACGACAGCTAAATTCAACAAATAATCCTGGACTCCTGACTGAAGGGGAGGGGGAAAAAGTCTGTAAAAGAACACGGTCCAACCGACTGAACCTAAAGTACGAATGCTACGAATCTGGCTAAGGCCACTGCGCCGGCGTCCTACGCCCAATGGCCGGTCACTGTACCGAGACGGCACAGAGCAGGCGCACTGAAGAGCTCAGGAGCCAAAGCGCAAGACGTCAGCAACATGCCATGAGATGGTTCCAGAAAAGAGTACGTACAGAGAAGTACAAATGATGAAGTAACTGGGACAGAACAGTAACAGGTGACTTTGGGTAAAGGATATACAGGCATTACATGTACGATAACTGCAGCTTTTCTGTAAGTTTGAAATTATTTCCAAATAAAAGTCAAAACAAAACAACCTGTCACAAACATCTTCCCAACATCCTGAATTACAGTTCCAGAATAATACAGCACAGCATGCGGCCACAGGTCAGGTACACGAAGGAGTTCAGCAGCTGCTCCACAAACCTAGCTCCGAGCACCAGGGAGGGAACATCTGAAGCTTCACTCCTCGAGCTTTAAAATTAGGACTCATTACCGCCAGCTCACTACACTCACCTAAAGAATATGTGATTGATTTACAAGTTTCAAGGAGAATTTCAGCCAAAGCCTCAGGATCTGCATGTTCTTCTTCCAGAAGCATTAATCTGTACAAATCAGAAAGCAAGATACAAATTGCTAGTTATGAAGAAACATTCTAGAACCTTTGTGCCACAAGTAATTTCTACCTGCATATATCACTTTAAAATGTCACTGCAGCTTTTCAGTTTTAAGATAAAAGAATTCCACTCATTTGCTATAAAACGGTAAGGGGGCGGGGGAGACAAAGAACTGAACTACGAAACGAAATTACCCCTGAAAAAAGGCATTCATGGACTGTAGGACTCCAAGCTGCACTTTCCACGTGCTCAGTTTTAGCCGTTCACACATCAGCTTGCACAGCTCCTGACGGTAACAACCTGGGGAGAGCAGGGCAGAGAGCGTGCAGGAACAAGAGACAGAGCAAATGAGGGACACAGAGACATTAGAGCAGAAAAGAATAGAGGGACAGAGAAAGCAGTAGGAGAGAGGAAAAAAATAAAATAACAAATGCCTGTCATAAAAGCCATGAAATGTCAAAAAAACTACAGCATGATTTGGTGCCCAATTCTCAAATTTCCCTGGCCAGGAACACCCACCCACACCACCACCTGCCCCGAGGGTCCTATGTAACTGTTAACTCTCCTAGGAACAAACACAGAATCTAAACCACATCACCTTTTCCTGTAAGATACCCCAAGTGACAGCCAGAGAAAGCAGAACTCTGGAGGCAGGGAACTCAACTCGGGACATAAGCTTCTGTACCTGGTTGGCTCCTTAAGAGACATCTTATTCCAAACATGTTATGCCAACTGCCCTTGTGATAATTACATAATTAGTATTACGCTAACTGATGAGAAAGGAGTATAAAACTCAACAAAGTAGTTATTTTTTAAATGCTGTAAAATTTAGTATGGTTCATAAATGATGCATGGTGGTAAAAATCTAGAAGAATGTTGCACTTGATTTGTTTCATAAGAAACCATAAGTTCTTTTTCCACTATAAAGAAACAGAAACCGGAAATTGAAGATGGGCCTAAGAAGCCAGTGTGGAACAGTTCCGTTCTCAAAGGCCTTGGCCCTCCCCTCAATAACTAGCAAATGAATGTACATTCCTATGCTTTCTACGAAAATGAACTGCTTTGTTTTGAGATGTGTGTCACCTTTTTATAGAATTCCCTACTTCAACTTTTCTACCTATCAAGCAAAAGTTAGGAGTCCTAACAGTGTCAATAACGTGGACTCCTGCTGCAGTCCTCAACGTAATGCCAAGAAATAAGCCACTTAACAAATCTCTGTCTTTTGGAAAATCCTTCCAATACACGGCAAATATGCTTACGTTGGGTCTCCACATTTCGGGGCCAGGCTTTGCCCAGGCTCTCAAAGGCTCCCAGCAGACACTCCAGCTGCAGCTCCTTCTCCTTCTCATTCTCATCTTCATTTTTGCTTGTCCGAACGCCAGTGCTTTCAGGCGAGTGCTAGGGTACATCGAAGCAAAGGAAAGCAAAACTTATTTTCCATCAAAGTTACAGGGGTACTGCAAAACAATCAGGGTACCAGAGGAGACGTCAGCCAATAATTAATTGCTAAATTCTCTACAACGGGTCTTCCTATTTGTAAAAAGAATGTGTTACAGAAATACTACACCTAATAAATTTGGAAAATCCTTTAAAGGACTCTGTTAGGAAAGGTGAAAAAAATCCTGTATACGTAAGATTTTAAACATAACATAAAAAAGCTTGCATTGGGGCGCCTGGGTGGCTCTGTGGGTTAAAGCCTCTGCCTTCAGCTCAGGTCACGGTCCCAGGGTCCTGGGATCGAGCCCCTCATCGGGCTCTCTGCTCAGCAGGGAGCCTGCTTCCTCCTCTCTTTCTCTGCCTGCCTCTCCTCCTACTTGTGATTCTGTCTGTCAAATGAATACATAAAATCTTTAAAAAAAGAAAAAAAAAAAGCTTGCACTGGAATCATGGGATTAAAGATGCAAGAACTCGGTAATTATCTCAATCCAAACTCCTCCTTAATAAGAAAGGGAAACACGCCGAGAAGTGACTCATCCAGCTAGCTCATGATACAGTCCATTGAAAACCCAAGTCTCCCAAATCCATGTACTATCATTATGTAACAGAAATTATTTAAACAGCCTTGCTATACAAAGAAACCTGCAGATTAGTAGCAACACAAGAAATAAAAACGCTATTTAAAATATTTTGTGTTTCACACACAAAAAAATGATAAGCCCTAACTTTTTTTTTCTCTGAACCACTGCCCAACCTTTACAAATGAGTACTTCATTTTCCAAATGAAACCAAAGTCTTCTTGACCAAAGTCCCTCAGTATATGGCAGAGACAAGTAACAGTGGTCCACTGCGCTCCCTGTACTCGCAGAGTGAGTGAAGCCTGGGGTGGCTTCTGCACATACTTAAAAGGCAGAGCATGTCACCACTAGGTCACCACTAGGTCAGAGACTGTACATTCACCCCAACACTTACTCCTGGAAGTCACTGTCCCCACAACCTGAGTTTCCCGGACTGCAGGTTGAAACCCCTGTAACAAACCCATTTTTCTGCTTTGCTTAAGAAGGACGACCCTCTCTTCCCTCTTCCCGTGGAAGCAAAGAGACGCCTAGACGACTGCCTTCCTTGGCCTCCCGTGCAGCAGAGCTGCAACTAGCTGCCTAAGGACTGGCCGATGAAACAGAAGTGCACGTGCCATGGAGCAATGTCCGAGAGCTGTCCTTGAGAGAGAACAGACGTGCCGAATTCAACCCTTCATCCTTTCTTCATCTTCTACGCCATTACCCGCCCGGAAGGTGGTGACACCATGGACCACGATGACGGTGGCCACACTCCAAGGAAGGCGAAGCTGGAAGCTGGTGAAGAATCAACTATTGAGCCAAAACCTCAACTATTCCGTGACAGACAAAACTCTACCTTGTTTGAGGCCGTGATACTTTGGGATTTCCTGCTATTTGTAGCCACACTAACCCTAATAAAATAAGTGAAGAGGATGCCAGGAAAATCTTCCTTCCTTTTCTTTCTTTTTACATTTTAGTTTTCAAGTCTAAACTAGACCTGAGGGATACAGGCGAGCTTACCTTCTTGATGAGAGGTATGACAATATCAGAAAACTCCTGGAATCTGTCTTCTTTGGTGGCCTTCAAGACATCCGCCGCACAGCTAATTGCTACGATCTTGTATTTCAGATTCTCTTTGCAACACTCCTTCAGAACAGCCTGGAGAATCTCATTTGTGCTGGGCTGATTGGGCACAGGCTTTTCCAGCTCTGCACTACAGGGGCCACACAAAAGCATCAGACAGTTAGTAAAGACTTCAGCTTTGGGGTTCAGTTTAAGAAACAGCATCTTCACCGAAAGAACATTTACCTGCAAGCTGTCACCACACAGGCAATGGCTTTCAACAGCTCTTCCTAAAGGGTTGAAAGATGAGGGAACACTGTTAAGCACACAGGTGTCATTCACCTTCTATGTACTATGACTACGTTACCTCAGGAATACTTAATAACTATGATGACCAAAATGAGCCAGAGTCATCTTCTCTTCAATGCACTTGACTATTTAACAAGCACACCATAGGTTTTTACTCCAAATCATAAGAGAAGATAACTGTCTTCATCTCCATTTCATAAAGCCTGGAGACCTGACTTGCCCAAGGTCAAGAGGCGGACGTGTCAGTCATGGGATTCTGATCCCCAGTCCAACACTTCTTCTCCAGTACAGCGCTGGCCACTGCTGACTGTGACAACATCAAGGAGATTGGGATGTGCTGCCACAGTCTCATCTTCCCCACTGAGTGTTCAGTGTAAGTATCCCATATCACCCCTGTGTACAACGTGACTAGTTCACAGGCCTCAAGGAGGGGCACGCTCAGACCCAAGTTTAGACACAGCTTGCCTTGCTACTCAATTTCACGTGTGCCCCAAGCCTGATCTGTTCATGAGGCCAACAGGGACAAAATGGCAACCAAGTGATTTCAGACCCCTCTTGGAAAGCTGAACATGATAAATAAAAATCAGCCCCCAGCACTACTGAATTCAAAAATACGTGGGTTACACTTTGACAAAATAGCATAATCAGACAAAGTTTACCCAAAGCTTCCCATTGACTAGGAAATCTGGTTCACGAAAACAATCTATCTGACATCCCACAAAACCAGATTCTAATTTTTATAGAAAATGAAAGACGAAGTCATAATCCTTTAAGGATACCTTAAATTTAACTGGGCATGAATGGTTCCTTTACCTTTCCTGCCCATGTTCTTCCAGCTAGGCCTTGCAGTAATGCGGTCAGTATCATTCCCAGATATGGAGGTACTAGGGAGCTGGTTTGTTTTGCAATGGATGCCATGGCAATTGCACCCTGGGCTTTCATTTTCCATGACTGAGACTGCAAAGCCTTCTGGGTAATGGTAATCAACTCCTGCAGGTATAACCGAATGCCACCAAAGGAACCTAGGTTATGAAAAGCAAAATTAAAGCAACTTTTAAGTGACAAAAAGGATTAACTGGGTTTTTTTTAATCTGAAAAAAAGTCAATGACCATCAGTCTAAAAGCAGTAATTCTCAACCGCTAGATCCCACCACTCTCTGAAAGAAACAGAGAGTCGTGTTGTGATGCATCTTTACAACAGTAGGACTTTATGAACTTGAATATGCCCACAGGAGAGTGTCATGCAAGTGATCGTCATCCATTTACACATGTGAAGGTGAAGTACAGAATTAAGGAGCACCACTCTAAAATAACACTCTAAGCCAACAGAAAATCACCAGTCACTCCCAACTCAAATCGGTAAAGCTCTACGTCACTTGAGCAGAAGTTCTGTTCTCTCACATGGACAGCACTGAGGGAGGAGAGGGACGAGCTTAGGGTCCCCCTTAAGAAGGCAGCGATTTCAACAGGCTTAAAACCAGACAGGACACACACTGTTAAGGTCCTGGGGAAGTAACTACAGGAGTTTAGAAATGAAAATGAGGAGTCAGAACTCCAGCTGTAGTTCTTAAGAAACAGGATGAACTCACAGGCACTGATTACTAACCAGGTACATTCTCCTGCCACACCTCCGTCCATAAGTCACACTCTTCTTTCTCGGAGTTCTCCTCCTCAGCGATCTCATGCATGCCCAGAAATGCCAAAGGCAGCACTTCTCTAGCATGGTTCTTCAGCACATCGGGGCTGTAGCGTCCAATAGCATGGACGGTCAACGCACAAGAGGTCTTATAGATGGGTTCTGAAGACGAGCACAAACACACTCATCTTTCTACTTCCTGTTGTTAGGGTAACTGACATAGATCCTTGCTCAGCTGGTACCACAGCCAAACAAATGAGTAACATCAATCAAATGTTCCCAGCAGAGCACATAATATCACAGATGGCAAGACCTGATTTGTGTTGTTTTACTAGACTGTTAACATCTAAATTAAAAAAGAACAGAGGGGAGCGCCTGGATGGCTCAGTCAGTTAACAGTCTGATTCTTGATTTCAGCTCAGGTCATGATCTCAGGGTGGTGAGATGGAGCCCCACCCCTCCTCTGGCTCCCAGCCCAGCTGGGAGTCTGTTTCTGCCCCCTTCCTCTGTCTCCTGACTCATGAGCATACTTTCTCTCGCTCTCTCTAAAACAAATAACTCCTCAGTAAATAAAATAAAATAAAAATACCAGAGAAGGAAAAAAGATACCTTCTTTCTCCATGTACCAGCCATTAAGCTTCTGCAGGAGTTTCTCAGTGCTGCTATCCCGTGAGGTCTGAAAAAGAAAACAATCCCCATTTATTTCTTTATAATTATCAAAGTATAAATAAGTAAATAAGAACTTCAACTCACCCGAACTAAATGGCCCATGGCAAACGCACAAGATTTCTGAATTACACTGTTCCGATCTGTCAGGCCACTAAGCAAAGCACTCATGAGTTTACCTGTCAGAAACAGTGAAGAAAAATCTGATATTTGGTTGACCAAATGTTCTGCTCTGTTCCCAGGACCAAAACAAACTTAACCCTGTGATAAGTATCTGATTTATTCCCTACTAGTTTAGAACTCTTGTATGTTACGTGTGTACCATCCACTTGCTTCCTTTTGCCCGATACAAAATTAAACATTAATCTGCCTCTAGAATATTGTGGGGAAGTTGCAAAAATGAGAGCTAGATACATAAAGTTCGTTAGCGCCATCAAGGAGCCAATCCAAGAAGAGAAAAATGCTGACGTAAAATTAGGTATAAACGGTAAACAAACCCTACAAAATGGTTGATACTCTTATCTCCTTATAACCAATAAGAATTAATCTAATACTTATAAAACAGTGAACACTCACTAAACTTGCTAAACTTGATCATAGCTGCACCTCTTGCAAACAAAGAAACAAACGTAGAAGGGGGAGTTTAAAGGGAGAAAAACCATATAGAAGATCACAAGCCTGTCTGAATGATATTTAACTTTTTTAAAAAACCTTGTCACACAAGACATGGCCATACCAAAGTATGAGCACACACGGTTTTGACAAACTCACCTGAGTAAGGTGTTAGGTCCTGGGGACACTGAGTAGTTAATGACACAATGACACTGGCACAGCCTCCCTACAGGGTTACAAAGGCAAAGGTCTAAATGTGATGGTCACAACGTTCTGTCTCTCAAACCCTGTGTCTTAGGTGTCAGTGATTTAAAGATGAGAAATAGATGAAGCCTAACAGGGCCTGCATGACTCAATCTGGAAACTGGAAGGTCCTCATTTTAAATTAGCAAGGCGAAGATTTTTCTTCCAGCAGGAAGACGTGTGCTCTCACACACACTACGAGGAAGAAAGAAAACTAATACAATCTTTTGGGAGGGTCACACAGGTCAACTTGGCCATCCTTGTTCTAACAGCTCCAGTTCTAAAAATTTAACCAAAGGAAACAGCCTCAGATGTGTCCAAAGACATTCATCACAGTGCTCTGTTTAATATTAAAACAGCTGGAAACAAATCCAATGTTCCCTGATGGACTGAAATAAATGATGCTACAGCCACGTGAGAGAGTACCTACCCCTCTGGCCATGAAAAAGAGGCCGCTGTAGCAGACACGTGCACAGAAAAGACACTGGAGGAAAACACTATGGACTATTAACAGCAATTACCTCTGAGTGCTAAGCTTCAGGCGGTCTTTAACCTCCTCCTGATCTAAAATGCTAAGATGTTAAAACACAAGCAAGTACTAACTTTGTCAGAGAAAAACTGTGAGTTGGTCTTTCAAGTGCGGGGACAGGGTCTGATCCTTGAAAGATCTTGGAGAGGAAGACAATTTTCTAGCCAAATACCTACTGGCCCCTGTGAAAATGCCCATCACCACCTAAAACCACCATCCTGCCCTGATACCAAACAAGCATTTCCACTAATGACTGATCATGGCGGGGACCCCGAGGGCATGTACATGGCAACCAGGGAACAGAAAGGATCCCGCTAAGAGTCACACACTATTTACTGAATAAGTCACATGTTTTCTATTCTGGTGAGTTACATATTTTAAGTTATTAGTGCAACCAGAGAAACAAAATGGTTAATGTATTTTATTAAGTTCTACAGAGAAATATGAATTTCAAACATGATGGCTGTTATATTTTTGTGGCCCCAACTAATGAAGATGCAAGTTCCTCTTGTGAAAAATACACTTACTTACCTTCGTGCCAAGACCCACACCACTTCTGATCAATTCACATAATCTAGGAACGAGCTCACCCAGCACCGACACATCAAGATACTGCAGGCACTTTGGGAAAAAAATAAACATAAAGTCAACCTTAGAAAATGATGAAGTCACTACTGCATCATCAATTAAAAGCTGCTGTGTCAAATATGTACCCACTGGACTTGACATGAAGTTGAAAAACTGCCAGTTCATTTTGCACTGATTTCAGCATAAAAACCACCATTGTACTACAAACAGAAAAACCATTCATTGGTGGTTCAACATTAAAACAAAACAAAAACTGGGGCACCTGGGTGGCTCTGTCGGTGAAGTGTCCTACTCCTGATTTCGGCTCCAGTCATGATCTCAGGATCGTGAGACTGACCCCAAGCCCAGCCCCACGCTCAGTATGGAGTCCGCGTGTTCTTCTCCCTCCCCTTCCGCCCCTCCCCCAGCTCACAGGCTCTATCAAATAAACAAAAATCATGAAAAACTCTGACTTACTAAAGGAGAAAATAAATTAGGGTTCCCCAAGAAAGGATTTCTCTGGGCCTACTGTTCCACCTTACCAATTCATGTTTAGTGTAAAACACAGAACTAAACGGACTTTCAGCAGGCCTGCCTGACCAAACCATCTTATTAAAGTCAACTTCTTAGCCAAATTTGCCACACTGTGTTTTTAAAAATGCAGTGACATATATTCTATTATTAATGAGCATATCCAAAAGGTGTTTGCTAACCATTCCTATTTATTTAAGATTCCCTTTACCCTCAATAATCCAACAAACACGTAACATCCTTAGACCAAATTTTGGTAATGGGCCCCCAGTAAGCACTAAAAGTATCTTCTTCTCTTGTCCATGCTTGCGATCTATTAACAATAAAATTTCCAAGAGCTCACAAGTTGTCAACTAACCACTCCAGGGTATGTACGCACAGCAGAGCTGGTTCTAGACTTTAGTGACCCCTAGTTGTTCCAGACTCCAGTATCTTTAGAATTAGAACCTCAGTGCCAAGCAGCTCCTTTGTGCAAATCCCTTCTAACAACTTAAAGCATTTCAACATTGCTCAGTTCTCTTTCCCTATCTTTTATGCTCCCTACCTTCACTGGACGCCTCCAGCTTACACCTTCCTCAGTCCTCTCAAAGACCATGCTCAGGCAGAGACAACTATTTGAACCTTTCTAAATAGGCAGGCCAAAAGAGATGAAGATTTCTAGAGGAACCTTTTAATATATTTAACATACTGTTCACAAATCTGGACTAACAGGTTCTAGTATCTGGAAAATGATTTATTCCATTTAATAATCTAGAAGAAGAAGAAAAGAACTAGAACTATACTAAGAAAAAAACTAGGTCAATAGTTGTTTGACTCTTCCCTTAAATCTCTACTTCACTTAATGGGCCATGAAGACTGAAAAATTACACTCTGAGGTAAGCAAATACACAAACTTCCGTACTACACTGGGCACTGACCATGTTGATTGTTTCCATCATGGGAGAGGATCTGGCAGCACTGAGTCGGGCACTATCCATCGCAGCCTGAGGACACAAATTCAAGTCACTCACCATATTCAATCAGTTAAGAAGAACCCACACACCCCCCATAAAAGGGCTTTATTTCCAGAGGAAATTTTAAAAAATAATATATAGGTAAAGCAAACTCAAATTTAAGTCCAACAACTCTAATTTCTTTTGAGCTAGATTCAACAATTACCTATGGAGACAGCATCCCACTGAAGGTGAGAAATTCAGACCACAGTTAGAAATTAACACAGTGTGGTTCTGAGCAACTCATTGGCCTCCCTGAGCCTCAGTTCTCTATCCACTAAATATGCGAATAGGCTAAATACATTTCTAAATAAATAGGCTAAATAAATTCAAATACAATTTAAAAATTGTATCTAACTCTGAGAAACAAACTGAGGGTTTTGGAGGGGAGGGGGGTGGGGGGATGGGTGAGTCTGGTGATGGGTATAAGGTGGGCACGTATTGCATGGAGCACTGGCTGTGGTGCATAAACAATGAATCTTGGAACACTGAAAAAATAAAACTAAATTAAAAAAAATTATCTAACCAATAAAAAATGTTATATGTTTTTATGTTTTTCTGCTTTAACTTTGTACAGGCTCTCCATATCTACGACAGTATCTCAGTCTAATGATGACCCTGCAGGAGAAGTTAACTGTCAATGAGGAAAGGAAGGGGTACAGAAGTGACAGGCCTAAGGTTGCAAAGTTTGGGCTAGACTCTGTTTCCTGATTCTCAGCACTAGTAAACATGCTGTGGGAACCCAGACAGGATGAGTCCACTGCTGAAAAGCAAAGAATGATGAATGGAGAAGAAACTGCAACATGAGAGGCAAAGGGAAAGAGGGCCGGCTATTAGAATAATTTAGCCAAGGTCAAAAACCAAATAGCAAACTGAGAGAAAGCACTGGCAGTCTACACGACAGAGGTGTGATAGTCCTAACAACAGAGACCAAAGTAAAAACATCAACAAGTACAAAACCGGGCATGGAGTAGAAACACAATTCACAGAATGTAAGTGACCAACACAATACAATCAGATAATGGACAGCCCTGGTAATAGGAAGGTGTTAATTAGAATAATGAGATTCTTGCCTATCAGACTTATGTTATCCAATGTTGGCAAAGGTGTGGAAGAGACAGAACAGGAACAACCTTCAATGCTGCATAATCTCTCTGACCAAAATGTGACATCACCTCACTGTAGAATACTAGGCATGCACTAAAAAGAATGGAAGAGCTCTATGTACAGATATGATATATTGTCAGTAACAGAAGCAAGTGCAGAACAACATTCACAGTCAATTTTAAATTAGTGTGTTTGTTTGGGTTCGTACCCAAAAGGATTCTGGGTTTGTGCAAAGGAATTTCAAAACAGACCCAGGAGACTAATGACAGTGGGTACCTTGCAGGGGATAGGGGGCTCCTAAGGGGTTACTTTCTCCCTTTCTGCATTACTTTTTCCACAGTATATGTTTCATCTACAATTTTTTTTTTAAAACTTTGATCAGGGGTGCCTGGGTGGCTCAGTGGGTTAAAGCCTCTGCCTTCTGCTCAGGTCATGATCTCAGGGTCCTGGGATCGAGCCCCGCTTCGGGCTCTCTGCTCAGTGGTGAGCCTGCTTCTTCCTCTCTCCCTCTCTGCCTGCCTCTCTGCCTACTTGTGATCTCTGTCAAATAAATAAATAAATAAAATCTTAAAAAAAAAAAAATCTTTGATCCGTCGAGGCAACTACAGTATCTCTGAAAAGCAGAATAATTTTGGACCATGCCAAAGTCTAGATACAAATCCTCTTTACTTGTAAGACAAGAGTGGTCCACAGAAGGACTCCAAAGGTGGAAAACCAACCCCTAAAAACATAAACATGTACAAAAAACTGTGTTAAATAAATGGAAATGCATTTTTTGAATGGAAGTGTTAGTTTTCATCCAATTCACAAAACGGTATGAGCCCTCCTCATGCTCCCTTCTACCTCCCAAACACACACTGCATGTAGTCACAGGTGTCGAGCTATTTCAAGAGTGGTGGAAGTATCACTCAAATCATGACAGATGTCTAAGGTCGCTGAAAAGATTGTTCAGATGGAACTCAGTACCTTAGCAAGGCTTTTCCTCCTTGAGACTCACCAATATGACTGTGCTATCAACTCACCTTTTCTTGGTCTGTAGCCCGGAGGCTCAAATAATTGAGAACTTGGGGTTCCAGTACACTTAAGGATTCCAACAGAGCTGGGATGAGTTTTGGTGCATGTGGTTTCAACATGGCTCCCGCACTTTTGCTAATCTTCACAAGGGTGTTAATGCTACAGACACACAGAATACAATTCCTAAGTCCTTTTGACAAAAATCAGAAGCTCTACAAATCTAGTCATGAGGACATTCTGTAGTTTATTGTATTCAAGAACACATTAACATGGCTCCCGTGTCTGCTCTTAGCACTGTTTTTCTCTTTACTTTATATTATAGTAATTTTCAAGCATATGTGAAAGAAGAGAGAATCATAAATGAAATTCTACTTATTCTCTACCCAGTTCAGGCATCTGCAACTTCAGACCAATTTTGTTTCATTTATACCTCTTCCATACACACAAGCACACTTCCCCGCTCCATATCATATTACCTTGAAGTATCCCCCTAACTAAATTTTACTGTGTCTAGAAAATATTAGTAATTTTTTTCATATAATTTGATATCCAAATTTCTCTGTTTCACAAATATCTTTAAGAGTCGGTTTGTTGGGGCGCCCGGGTGGCTCAGTGGGTTGAGCCTCTGCCTTTGGCTCGGGTCATGATCTCAGGGTCCTGGGATCGAGCCCCGCATCGGGCTCTCTGCTTAGCAGGGAGCCTGCTTCCTCCTCTCTCTGCCTGCCTCTCTGCCTACTTGTGATCTCTCTCTGTCAAATAAATAAATAAAATCTTTAAAAAAAAAAAAAAAAAAAAAAGAGTCGGTTTGTTGGGAGGCACCTGGGCAGCTCAGTCAGTGAAACAACTGTTCAACTCAAGATTTTGGCTCAGGTGATGATCTCAGGGCTGTGAGATTGAGCCCTGCATTGAGCTCCATGCGGGTCTTAAAGTCTGCTTAAGATTCTCTCTCTTTCCCTCCCTCCTACCCTCTCGTACCCCCCAACCTCTCTCACTCGGAAAATACATAAAATGCAAAAACAAATAAACAAACAAACAAACAAGTTGGTTTGTTGGAATCAGATCCAGAGTCCACCCACATATTGCAATTTATTGCATTTTTAAAATCCTTTTTAATCGTCCCTCCTCTTTTTCCTTATAACTTATTTGTCCTTACTAACTGTATTTCAATGGTGTCATTTAAAATAATCCTCTGTCCCTTGTACAGATCTTCAGGCTAAATCAGGTTCAGGTACAAATTTTTTTTTTCAACCATGAATCTTTTGTAGGTAGAGGTGTACATGTCCTATTCCATCATATTAAGATGCATATGTCTGCTTGTCTTTTTCTGTGCTCTTTAAGAGTGGTCAGTGAATTCAAGTTTGGTTCTCCTGCCCATCCATTTAAAGTTTCCAACAACCTTTGACCAGTAGATTTAGGAGCCATTAATGATCACTACCCCAGATTATTTTGAGGAGGTCAGTGAAACAGTAATATCTTATCATTCCTTTGCCTTTATTATGTGAATTCTTTGGAGGAAAAAAAAAAAAACAACTTTGGGGAGCCTGGGTGGCTCAGTCAGTTGAACGACTAGCTCTGTTTTGGCTCAGGTCTTGATCTCAGGGTCCTAGGAGCCAGCCCTGTGTTGGACTCCACACTGAGCTAGGAGTCTGCTTCAGGATTCTCTCTCTCTCTCTGCCCCTTCCCCTGCTCACACACACAGTCGCTCTCTCTAAAATAATTAGTTTTTAAAAAAAAACCTTCCCTTATCAACTATTTTATTAGTGGCAGTAATAAATAGTTACAATCAGTATGAAATACTGTTGGTATTATTAATTTGATCTAATTTTAAGAGTGAAATAAAATGACAGATAAAATTCCTAAATAAGGGGCGCCTGGGTGGCTCAGTCAGTTAAGCGACTGCCTACAGCTCAGTTCATGATCCTGGAGTTCCGGGATCTAGTCCCGCATCGGGCTCCCAGCTTCACAGGCACTCTGCTTCTCTCTCTGATCTTCTACCCTCTCATGCTCTCTCTTACTTGCTCTCTCTCTCAAACAAATAAAATCTTTAAAAACAAATTCCTAAATAAGGCTCTAGTTTTTTTTTTTTTTAAAGATTTTATTTTATTTATTTGACAGAGAGAGAGAGAGATCACAAGTAGACAGAGAGGCAGGCAGAGCAGAGAGCCCGATGCAGGGCTGGATCCCAGGACCCTGGGATCATGACCTAAGCCAAAGGCAGAGGCTTTAGCCCACTGAGCCACCCAGGTGCTCCAAGGCTCTAGTGTAAAAGAAAAAAAAAAAAAAAAAAAAAAAAAAAGACTAGAATCTTTCACTGTTGAAATTTATCAAACAGCCATAATATGTCTAAACATGTGAGTGTATTTTTTTAGTATTTCATTGTTGCAACTGGTAGTTTATTTTAAACCTAGTTATCTATGAAATATTACTAAATGGTATAACCAATAAGCAACCTCCCAAGGACCTGGGGCATAACAGAAAGATGTGCTTGCTGAGGGCAGATGCTGACGGCAACACAATAACACACCTTACACAAGGTCAAAGCAGAACAGCAGCATGTTGGTCTAAAGCAAGGCTCCCATGAGAATGTTTGTTTCTCAGAAAATGTTCTGCCTCAGAAATTTTCACAAATGCTCTTGGGTCACCTCAATGTATTCTCCTCAGCTGATTTTCTCCATACTTTGAAGAATCTAACACTCAGAGAAACGCTATTTCTGTTGAATGGCTAGAAACTAAGTAAATCCATTCACTTTATCAGCAGATAAAGCGCACACCTGAGAGCTCGGACTTCTGTCACAGGACTCATCATTCCTTTGTCCAGAAGGCAAGGCAGAAGGACAGCAATGGTTCTCTGGCCAGCTGCTCCTTTGGCGGGGTCACACATTTTCACACAAACCTTACATATACAGAGCACAGAAATTAGTGAAGCTGACCTCTTACCCAATAAAGCACTCATCTAACAAAATACTATTTCCCACAGCCATAGAAAAGAATAAGTGAATCAAGTTTCCATGACACTTCCGAGAGAAACAGAAAAGTCCCCTGTCTGCCAACACCTAACAAGGAGTTGGGCAATGCCTTCCACTCTCTAAGCTTTGGTCTTGTCATTTGTGAGATGGGAAATAGTTGAAAAAGAAGTAAGAAAATTTGTAAGAAAGCACTTCGCAGAAGGCTTAAGGTATTATCATCAAGAACTTTGGGTGGCAGCATAACACAGTGGTCAGGAATACAAATCGGGAATAAGAAACACCTTGATTCAAACCCGGTTTTTACTGCTTACTAAGGATGTAATCCATGACAGGCCCAGACAGCTAGAACGTAGACATCCCAGAAATACCATAAAATCAAATTCAAGTAAGAAACTAGTTTCAAAAAGCTTGCCAGCCTCATAAACATGCAAGGCAGCTGAACACAAAACCATAGCAGTAACAAGAGAGGAGGTAGCTGTGGGCTGGATCTAAATGAGTAATGTGTTCTTCAGCATCAAGTGCAAGTCATACCTTATGTAAAGGCCCACAGAAGCTGACCATATAAAGAGACCAGACATATTCTATGCTAAAAACCCTAGTATTCTAGTATAAAGGCACCTAGCTTGTCATTCACTGTGCGAACGCTGAACGATAGCATGAAGCTGATTACTTCATGTCACTGCAACTCAATGTCAATTTATATGACAAAAAATAAGTCATTGTCACCCTGGTCACAGACTGCCCTGCCCCACTTCACTCCCAAAGTTAGATAAGAGTTTTCACCTTGCTCAGAGTTTTCAAAGCTAGTTCTGCAGCTTTCCGTACGGATTCCTAAAAATGGGGAAAAGTATGGCATGAGACACATTAGTTTCATTCCCGCCCACCCCACAATGTGTATTTAACGGCCTATGCCTCTACACAAATTAGTGAAAAATCCTACTTTCAATACCAGGTAGAAAATAGTGCTTCATTAGGCTCCCTCCCCATCAAGGAACATATTATAATGGCCATGTACTTTTTTTATGTATGACCTATTCTCACCTCTCAAAAATATGGCTATAAAGTGTAACAGTTTAGGGGCACCTGGGTGGCACAGTTAAGTGCCCAACTCTTGGTTTCGACTCAGGTCAGGATCTCAGGGTTGGGAGACTGAGCCCCACATGGGGGCTCTGCACTCAGCACAGAGTCTACTTGGGACTCTCTCTCCCTCTCACTGTGCCCCTCCCCAACACTCATCTCTCTCTTTATCTCAAAAAGTAAATCTTTTTTTAAAAAAGTATAACAGTTTAGAAACTAAATGTATTATAATGCAAACATATAAACATCTATGTAAGTATTCTAAAAGACTTCTAAAAATCTCTAATGAATAAAGTAAAAGGAAAAGGAAAAGGAAAGTGCTTAATTCTAATGGTGAGATATCAAAATATCTAAAATTGAGATTGCCCAGGAAAAATTCAAAGGAATTGGTCATGTTATATGGGAATAACTGATCCAATTTATAAAACTGATCAAAGAGAGGGTGTCTGGATTATTTCCAAACCGTTATCTGTCCTAATCAATAACATGATGAAATCTCTATTGAAAGAAAGGCTATAGCCACCTTTAAAAAAAAAAAAAAAGGCAATTCAATTTAGATCTAAGGATACCCAACCTTGCAACATCACAGACACATCACGACTCAAACTTTGGAAGGAAACTGTAGTCTCTTAAAATTGTCTGGAAAGTGAATTTTGAATTACCCAATGTACATATTTTGACAATCACAGTTACTAATCAAAGTTATTCTATGAATAAATGTAGACTTATTTCTGTAATACCTTGATATCATCTTGTACCCGAAAAAGAGTTTCCCAAATTTCTGGAAGTTTATCAATGATGTCATCTAGAGGTCTTCCTCTCAATAAATCATTCAGAGCTAAACAGCTGAAAATAAACAATTTCGTTTTCAAGTTTATGATCAAGAAAGCTCCATCTTTACAATGAAACATTCATACCAAAGAGGAATATGGATTCTGCCTGTATTTCCAGTTCTTACCCTCCACTCCTAGACAGCAACGCCTATTCTCTCCTTGGTGCCTCAAACACCCCATATGCATGTGGCACTGACTTTCATCAGATGTCTGCATCTCACAACTACAATACAGCCTCTTTGAGAGGATACATATTTTTTATTTACCAGTATACCCTACGTAGCACATGTGGGGTATATAACAGGCACTGAATAAATTATATAAATATATAAGTAAATGACACCCTACAAAGTTATGACAGAATATATCTGAATATCTACTAATTTAACAAGTGATCTTCTTTAATGTCATGCTTATATAAACTAAGACAATTTAGAAAACCATCAACTAGAGTTGGGGTTTTTTTTTTACAGTTTTAAATAGTTAAGTAGAGCAAACTCTCTAACCCAACCAAAAATATGCTTTTCAGTACCACTAATTTATTCATTTTGCATACAGTATAAAGCTTGGAAATTTGGGGGGCGGTTAAAATCAGTTATATTTGACTAGTCTTCTATTTCCAAAAATGGTACCTGGATTCTCGAACTCGCCACATATTGCTGGTAAGGTTCTTGACCAAATCTTGAAGAATTTCCTTCAGATATTTATCCACCTAATGAAAGAAAAAGGATAATATTTAAAATGTGAAATTCATCAACAGTCAAGATGTTAATCTCTCAACCATACTGACCATGTCTCTGTAGGTAATGCCTAAGTGTCTCCGGGCATCTCAGCCCACAAGTCTCTCCCCACTCTGCTTGCTGACAGCTGCCAGAATGATGATTCTAAAGCGCAAACTTGATTCTCTTGTCTTCCTCAGGACACGAGAATAAAATCCAACCACCCATGCATGGATACAAAGCCCTCTGATCCAGCTCCGATCTAGCTCCAAAGGTATCATGTACTATCACACCCTTATTCCTTGATACATACTACCTCTCCCTGCAATCCCCTACCCTCTCTTGCTCACCTGGCTAATTCCTACTTGTCCTTCAAGATTTAAATCAGGTGTCGCCTCACGGAGAAGACTGGCCTGCTCTCCTCTGTTCCCACAGCACCTTCTTAAGCATGTAGTATCAGACCGTATATAACTACACTGCTCCATCACACCGAGACCCCAAGGACAAGGAGAGTGTCTGACTTGTCTTCATATCCCTGGTAATGTGTACAGTGTACAGCACATAAAGAAGTATTATGACTGCTCAGAACGAAAGGCGAGTTGAATTTTTTAAGCCTGTTTTGTCTGGATATACACTTAACAAATTTGGTAATAACAACTACCTGAGGAAGGCTCAGGGTTGTTTTTTGGGTTTTTTTGTGTTTTTTTTAGATTATCTTTATTTATTTGAGAGAGAAAGCAGGAGCAGAGAGAGCAGCAGAGAGAGCAGCAGAGGGAGAGGGAGAAGCAGGCCTCCTGCCGAGCAGGGAGCCCAACTCGGAGCCTGATGCCAGGACGCCAGGATCATGACCCGAGCCGGAGGCAGATGTCCAAGTGACTGAGCCACCCAGGTGCCCCTAGGCTCAGTTTTTAAACTGATCCAAAGGACCTTGAAACTCAAGACTTGGGGCACCTGGGTGGCTCAGTGGGTTAAAGCCTCTGCCTTTGGCTCAGGTCATGAAAACAGGGTCCTGGGATCAAGACCCGCATCAGGCACTCTGCTCAGTGGGGAGCCTGTTTCCCTCTCTTTCTCTGCCTGCCTCTCTCCCTACTTGTGATCTCTGCTAAATAAATAAATTTTTTAAATCTTAAAAAAAAAAAAAAGAAAGAAAAAAACTCAAGCCTTGGGAGCACCTGGATGGCTCAGTCAGTCAAGTGTCTGACTTTGCTGTGGTCATGGTCTCAGGTTCCTGGGATCCAGCCACCATGGGCTCCACACTCAGGAGAGAGTCTGTTTCTCCCTCTGCCCCCACCTCTCCTCTGCCCCTCCCCCTACTTGTGTGCATGCTCTCTCTGAAAATATAAATAAATAAAATCTTTTTAAAAAAGGGGAAACATACACAATGGAATACTATGCAGCCATCAAAAGAAATGAAATCTTGCCATTTGCAATGATGTGGATGGAACTAAAGGGTATCATGCTTAGCGAAATAAGTCAATCGGAGAAAGACAACTATCATATGATCTCCCTGATATGAGGGAGAGGAGATGCAACATGGGGGGTTAAGGGGGTAGGAGAAGAATAAATGAAACAAGATGGGATTGGGAAGGAGACAAACCATAAGTGACTCTTAATCTCACAAAACAAACTGAGAGTTGATGGGGGGAGAGGGGTTGGGAGAGGGGCGGTGGGATTATGGACATTGGGCAGGGTATGTGCTATGGTGAGTGCTGTGAAGTGTGTAAACCTGGCAATTCACAGACCTGTACCCCTAGGGATAAAAATATATGTTTATTAAAAAAAATTTACTATATTTAAAAATAAAAAAAAATTTTAAAAAGGGGATAAAAAAACCTAAGGCTTTTCCACTTTTTACTCATACAGGTAGGAAAGGTTTTGTTATCCTCACTTATCTGTAAGAAAAGCAAGACAGAGAAATAAATGACTCACCTAAGATTTAACAGACTGCCGTCTTCCTATGTCCAGCTTTCTACACACTCTCCACAGTGGTCTCATCCACACTACCTCATCTCTATATTGACAAAAACCAATCTCATCTATGTCCTTTCACTCATAAGGAGAGGATACGCCTATCTCAAGAGCCTCAGCCTGTGCACCAGACTCAGATCTGCACAGCTAAGTGGCTTAGTAGATCCTGACTGACCCAACGGTACCAAATACTCTCCTGGGGCCTTCAAAGCTGAACCTTCAAGTGCCCATCACCCTGACCAGGAGCACACTCCACCTGACACCAAACTGAAGAAGAGGAAGAGCCACATCAGGAGCAGGGATGCAAAGATAAGGTACGGATCATGGAGTTTATTTAAAGTCAACTCCGAAGCCACTAAAGAATTTTAACCCAAAATGGCACAATCCCATTTTTTTTTAAATCACTTTTACTGCCAATTAAATAAAGGAAGGCAAAGAAAAGAGAAAGATGACACCCTATTCTCCAGGAATGAATTAGGGAAAGAAGAGCGTGGGTTGAAGGGATACTTTGGCAGCAGAATCAACAGAATTTGCTCCTGGAAATAACTGAAAGTAGGGGCACAACGGACAAAAATCAAGAGGATACCAAGTTTCCTGGCATGGGTAAATAGGCGAATGTTGAGAAGAGCGGGGAAAGTCCCGTTCTAGACATGTTAAGTCAAAGGTAACATGAAACAACATCCAGGTGGAGAGAGGAAGCAGGCAGCTGGATGTGCAGGTCAGGAACGCAAGTCACGTCCGAGCCGACAGTCTGCAACTGGGAACCATCACAACTAAGATGCCATTTACAGGGATGCCTGAGAGGCCATTAGTTAAGCAGCTGCCTTCGGCTCAGGTCATGATCCCAGGGTCCTGGGATCGAGCCCCACATCAGGCTCCCTGCTCAGCGGGGAGTCTGCTTCTCCCTCTCCATCTGCCTGCCACTCTGCCTACTTGGCCTCTCTATCTCTCTGCCAAATAAATAAACAAAATATTTTTTAAAAAAATATGCCATTTATATTCACTGGAACTGCTGACCTCAAAAGATAAAGTTGGGAGAGTAAAATGTACTCAGAGGCAAGCCCTGAGAAACGTTATCCTCTACAAGTGGAATCAAGTATGACAAGCAGCCAGGTAAAAGAAAACCAAGAGAGGAAACCGTACATGGTAATCGCCTGTTGTCTAGCTCCTCAACAAAGTGAACTCCTTGGGGGCGCCTGGGTGGCTCAGTGGATTAAGTCTCTGCCTTCGGCTCAGGTCATGGTCTTAGGGTCCTGGGTTCGAGCCCCACATAGGGCTCTCTGCTCAGGAGGAGCCTGCTGCTTCCCCTTCTCTCTCTCTGCCTGCCTCTCTGCCTACTTGTGATTTCTGTCTGTCAAATAAATAAATAAAATCTTTAAAAAAAATAATAAAAACAAAAAACAACAACAACAACAAAAAAAAACAAAGTGAACTCCTCGAAGGCGGAACTGTGACCTGTTCTCCACTCTATGGACAGCACCCATTGATACAGTATTCCATTCGTGTAAATATCCTGTCACTTCCTCAGCCAGCCACCCCACGGACATTTAGTTTATTTCCATTTTTGAGATTTTAATAAATGTTGCCAGGAGCATTTTTGACATCTTGAAAGAAAGGAAAAAGCAAGGAATCAAAGAAAACTTCTTTGTTTAAACAGGTAAGCATACAAAGCACAAAGAAAGATGAGCACTGGGTTTACATCCCACGTGTAATCTTGGCCAACGGTTTCCAGATACTTGCCGTTGATTTGTCTGTGACCAGTGCATTCCAAATACTCGTCATGGCCTGTCGGATGCCCAAGTTGGGGTCAAACTGGTAACGATAAAGACGAGGAACTAGCTGAGGCAGAAAAGGAGCAAGCTGCTCTCCAGCTCTGGTGGCAATCACGTTAAAACCAAAAGCAGCACCCTAAAAAAATAAGATGCTGCTGAAGTGACTCAGACACAACTACTGTGGCAAAATGTTAACACAGTAAATCCATGAAGATCACAAAATTCTCCCCCCAGACTTGTCCCTGAGTGTCCCAGCTTTAGCCATAACAGCAACCATGTGGTGGTCTGGTTTTCTCTAATCCCAGACTTTTACAAAACCTACTGCGTGTCAATCACCACAGTCAGCCAACGTAGCAGGTTTGGTTTGGAAGTGAAGAGTAAAAACCGTCCAGCGACAGCAACTTACCTTCCTCGAGTTCCACATTGCATGATGGTTGGCTAAATTCATAAATTTATACACCAGATCTGGCTGACTGAGATCACTTGCCAGAGAACAAAGCTCCTTGTAAGTAGAGAGGCCCTGGCTTGGAAACAAACAAACAGAAAGTATCCAATGTATCTCTCTGTTTCCAACCTAGTAAAAGTTACGTCAACAATACCAATATTAGGGCGACATTTTTAAATTACGTTCTCAATCTCATCACCACCGAGGAAGAGAATGCGGTTGACAGGAATATAAGAAGTCACCTAGTTCAATTACTGACAAGGCCAGGTAAGTGACCTGAAGGCCCCTGGGACTCCCACCGAGGTGGAGCCCTCACCCTGCCCTAGCTGCCACCCCCCCACAAACACCCCCCACCACCAGGAGGCAGCTCAGCAATTCCTTGTTACCTTCTATCAGGAGAGTTCCTTAAACACAACTTGTATCATCCCTAAGTCTTCTCGAAGCTACAACACCCCAATCATTTTTAAGTTTTTATTTTAATTCCAGTTAGTTGACATAGTGTTGTATTAGTTTCAGGTGTACAATATAGTGATTCCACTTCTACACATCACTGGTACAACACAAGTGCCCGCCCTGATCCCCATCACCTATCTGACCCATCCCCTCAGGTCACCCCTGGTGACCATCAGTTTGTTCTCTATAGTTAAGAGTCTCCATCTTGGCTTTCCCTCTCTTTTTTCCCATATAATCATATTTTATTTCTTAAATTCCACATGTGAATGACATCATACAGAATTTCTCTTTCTCTTATTTCCCTTAGCATTATAATCCTAGCCTCATCCATGTTGTTGGAAACGGCACGACTTCTTTTTTATGTCTGAATAAATTGTGTGTGTGTGTGTGTGTACACACATCACATCTTCTTTATCCATTCATCTACCCCAGTGAACAGCTAGGCCACTTCTGTATCTTGGCTATTGTAGATAATGCTGCTATAAACATAAGGGTGCATGTAGTCCTCTGAATTAGTATTTTTGTACTCTTTGGATAAATACCCAGTAGTATGGTGGCTGGATCATAGGTAGTTCCATATTTAACTTTATGAGGAACCTCCATACTGTTTTCCACAGTGTCTGCACCAGTTGGCATTCCCACCAATAGTATAAGAGGGTTCCTTTTTCTCCACATCCTTGCCAGCACCGGTTGTTTCTTGTGCTGTTGAGTTTAGTCATTCTGACAGGTGTGAGATGACATCTCATTGTAGTTTTGATTTACATTTCCCTAGTAAGTGATGTTGAGCATCTTTTCATGTGTGTGGGGGCCATCTGTATGCCTTCCCTGGAGAAAGAGCTGTTCATGACTTCTGCCCATTTTTAAATTAGATTGTTTTTCTGGGTGTTGAGTTGTATCTGTTCTTTACATATGTTAGGCGCCAACCCTTTATCAGATATGTCATTTGCAAATATCTTCTTCCATTCCATAGGTTGCCTTTTAGTTTTGTTGACTGTTTCCTTTACCATGCCGAAGCTTTTTATTTTGATGTAGTCCTAAGAGTTTATTTTTGCTTTTGTTTCCCTTCCCTCAGGAAACATATCTAGAAAGAAGTTGCTTTGACCGATGTCAAAGAGGTTACTGCCTATATTCCCTTTCAGAATTTTTATGGTTTCAGGTCTCACATTAGATCTTTAGTCCTTTTTTACTTTATTTCTGTGGATGGTATAAGAAAGTGGTCCACTTTGGTTCTTTTGCATGTTGTTGTTCAGTTTTTCCAACACCATTTGTTGAAGAGACTGTCATTTTCCTATTGGATATTCTTTCCTGCTTTGTCAAAGTTTAACTGACCATAAAATAACAGGTTTCTGGATATTCTCTTCTGTTCTGTTAATCTGTGTGTCTATTTTTGTGCCAGTACCATACTGTTTTGATTATAGCTTTGTAATACAGCTTCAAGTCTAGAATTGTGATGCCTCTGGGCTTCATTTTCTTTTTCAAGATGGCTCTGGCTATTCAGAGTCTGTTGTGGGTCCATACAAGCTGTAGGACTGCAGCACGCAATCTTGAGAACGCCTTCTGAGTCCTATTAACTTTCCTCTGAACAAATAATATTTATTCAAATACCCGATCATTTGTATTAGTTATTCTGTGAAAAGAAAGCACTTTTTAAAAACTCAGAAAAAGGGGCGCCTGGGTGGCTCAGTGGGTTAAGCCGCTGCCTTCGGCTCAGGTCGTGATCTCGGAGTCCTGGGATCGAGCCCCGAATCGGGCTCTCTGCTCGGCAGGGAGCCTGCTTCCTCCTCTCTCTCTGCCTGCCTCTCTGCCTGCTTGTGATCTCTCTATCAAATAAATAAATAAAATCTTAAAAAAAAAAAAAAAAACTCAGAAAAACTCTATAGGGAGTAAATGGAACAAAAATAATTTTTGATGTGGAAATAGTGAGCTATGGGAGAAAGTCAAGGAAAGAACAAACAGCTGCTCTCTGGCATTGCAGACAACACGGAAGCTGGGCTCTATGTGACACCACAGCAAAGCCCAGCCAGCTGCACAGTCTGACCTGAGGGTGTTTAGAGGAAAACCATCAGTGTAACCACAATGGAATAATGATAAGATAAAGGAGGTTTAAGGCTCTAGGAATCAATTTGAAGTGCTAAATTGGTGGACCCCACAATATCCAGCAGAGCCGCCCCCTAAAAGCCAAGGTGCAGCCGATGCCGAGCTGTGCTGCCAGGCGGCCCCTCACGACTCAGCTGGCTGGGAGCTAGTGGAACAGCCCCCAGTCCAAGGTCAGGTCCTCCCCTAGAACAGCTTCCCACCAATGGCTAGTCACTCAGGGAATGCAAAGCCTAATGAGGGGACGTGAAGGCCTGGACCCTCAAAGCAGGACAACTCTGAAGGGCCAGCCCAGCCCAGTTCCAGGGGTCAGGATCTGCTTAAGTGCTGGC
Organism: Lontra canadensis; assembly: GCF_010015895.1. Lineage (NCBI taxonomy): Eukaryota > Metazoa > Chordata > Mammalia > Carnivora > Mustelidae > Lontra > Lontra canadensis. The sequence goes on from NW_022631013.1 coordinate 25,439,474, forward strand.
AGCAGGTCAGCTCCTCCTCAGGCCATCGGGCCTCTCCTGCCTCCTCAATCCCCCAAGTGATGAGCCTGGGGCATTCTTCAGGCAGCTTCCAGCACACAAAACTCTACCTCAGAGTCTGTTTCCCAAGAACCCCAATCTGAGACACTATGCTTTCGCCACAGAAATGTTCTTCTTCAACTAACACACATTTCCTAGGAGGGTGGAAATCAGTGTCGTGAGTGCCCGTTCACAGACGGAAGGTGTTAATGATGACTGATCAGTGGGTTTGGCACACTTACCCATCGGGTGTTTTGCCAAGGCTTCCCCCTTGAAATACCACGGTCTCCCCAGAAACTTCATGTTTAGCTCTGAAGCAAAACAACAGTTAAGACTTTATATCAGCCTCGAATTTTTCATACCAGCATTCAACTAACTGATTCATTTCTCTTACAGACTGACAAAATCAAACTCCACAGCAAGTATGTCATAGCGCAAGATGTAAAAGTCAACTAAGTCCTTCCCAGTCAGCCTGAGAATTCTGTAAAACTAACTCTAGGATGAACAAAAGAGATGTAAAGACATTCCACATCCATTTAAACTGAATTAAATGTGGTCATCCATTAAAAACCATCCTCCCTGCAAGGAAGGCAACATAAAGCAGTAACCAATTACAAGAATGACTGCCCCTCTCATCCTCTTCACAAATCAGACTCTGAAAGACATGCAAGCTTCCCCTCCACATCTTCATTTTCCTGACTAAATTAGCCAACAGCAATTATGGTATTATTATAATCCAAAGCCTTGATTGTCCTGAGATCATTCAACTTTCAAAGCTTGACCTACTGGCCTGTTTCTGAACAGTAGTTTGGTTTACTTCACTGTACTGTCTAAACAGTATACACTGAATAATTAAACTGCTACCCACCACATAACAATCACTGACTGGAATCTACAGACTTAATAAACAGGAACATCAAATGCTGAATTTTCCTTCTTCCACTACATATTCTCAGTATTTACAAACCTTGTTGTACATGTTTAAATCTGAAATGTACAAGTTTACTGTACCTTTTGCCAGTCATAAGCGTCTCCACAAGTGTAGAAACCAATTCCTGCTGGTCTTGCTCATTGCCCAGTTCATACACCAACCCAAGGCCCTTTGAAGCAACATCTTGGCTAAGTTCTGCACAAAAGTCAGACAAAATAGTATTATTTTAAGAAAAATGTGCCTTCTGGCCATTGTCGTATTTTTTTTTAATTGTAGTAAAAATCCAAAATGATATCCAAGTAAAGACATGAAAACATAATCAATCTGCCTATTTTATTAAAACATATTAAGTCACCTCAGTGGACATAGCACCAAAGGTCCCTGTAAATAAGAACTACATTCACAAAAGATCCAACTCACAAATCAAGTCAACCCTGCTGGGCCTTAGTGCTCTGTGTACTACAAGTCACACGCGTGAAAAGTACAACAGTCTCACAGATTTTGATATAACCACCTCCAATTTTTTAAAAATAAAAAGTCAATATAAGACTGTATGTTTAAGACAATTTATAAAACAAAGCTACTATTTAAATGTCTAACACATTTGCTCTCTCCTGGTTTACATCACAAAGAGGAAAGGAACAAGAAACAGAAAGAAGCTATTATTTATAAATATTAACATTAAAGAAGGCCTTCACGCCATTTTTTTTTTCATTTTTGATCTTTTTAAATTTAAATTCAATTAATTAACATATAGTGTGTTATTAGTTTCAGAGGCAGAGTTCAGTGATTCATCAGTTTTATCTAACACCCAGTGCTCATTACGTCACATGCCCTCCCTAATGTCCATCAGCCAGTTACCCCATCCCCATGCCCCTCCCCTCCAACGACCCTCAGTCAGCTCCATTTTTAAATGCAAAACTAAGAAACATGATCTAATTAGTCAAATCCTTCCTTTATGTTCATTAATCTAGATTTTTTTTAATTTAAAACACAAGCTTAATGAAGTTTGGGAATCAAATATTTACCAATAACTTACCATCATTTTCCGACAAAACGGAAACAAATGCACTCTGGATTTCTTTAAGGTGAGACTGAAAGAAGAAAACAGGTGTTTAGAACACAAACTCTACTGTCTTGGAAGATAAGAAAGGATAAGAATCTCCTCTTGGGGCATACAACACCTCATAAGAGTCTTCCGACCCAAGACAGCCACATGCCCGATTATGCTTCGTCTGAAGGCAGCCAAATCACCTGAAGGTTGTAGACTTACAACCTTCCCATCCTGATAGCCTGACCTTATGCCTTTAAGTTCAGAATCATCTTCCAGCCAATGTACATCAGGCTGCCATCCTTCATTCACAGCTTCTTCCAAAATAACTGTTAAAGGCTAATGGCCCTCGCTATCAGCACTGGCCATCACCTTCATACACTTGCCTTCCTACTGCCTTTTAGTCATAAATACTTCAAAGACGGTTCCCAACAGTGCCAAGCACATTTCTAGCATGGCTTACCTTCACTTCTTTATGGGTACTTAGCTTCCTCACAAGAGAAAGGAGCCAGATGCAGGCCGCTTGCCTCACGTGTGGGTTGGGGCTGACGATATGTTTATTTAAAATCACATCCAATACCCAGGGGACCACATCATTCACTTTGGCTCCTGGGGGGAAAAAGGGATGATAAAATCAATTCAAATAAATGAAAAGAGTATCCTAAAAAATTAGATTTTAATGCAACAATCCTAGAACATATTCAGGTCTAAAAGGTTAAGGTGTTTAGGTCACTGAAGGAACTGATAATCATCCATTTCAGAAGCACAACACATACGAGACCACAGGACCCATACATAAAGTGTCAGAAACTGCACACTCCCTCACCCGCACAGTCACTGAAGCCAGAGCACCCTCACTGCAAAGGGACGTGGAGCGCGAGCACAAGACCTGAGGCTTCACTGTGATAAATGTGAATAAAGGATGAAGGGACGGGTGACTTGGGAAATGTAACTATGCCTCGACTTCTGAAACGGGCTACGTGCACCAAGCCTCCAGGAAAGAGCACAAGTTTGAAGGGAACACACCGCTAACTCCCTTACTTCCCAAAGAACTAAAAAAAGAAGTTCTCATTCATTTTGTCGTGTTCACTCTCCTTTAACCAACTATCTTTCTTGACTGAACCAAACTGGTAAGACATCTATAAATAGCTAAAAAAGAGTTAAAATGGAACGCATGAATTTTTTTCTTTTGCCTCAAATGTGGTAACAAGCCCAGAAAGGGTTCCTTGAGGACCAGGAGAGGATTAGCTGAGCAGGAAGGTACCAGCAGGGGGCGTATATTCTTCTTCCGTCACCAGCCAGGCATCCCGGGCAGCCACGGAGCTGGTTCCAACAGCTGCACTGGTGATGGCTTCCCCGATGGTGAACTGCAGCTCTATCTGCTTGGCCTGCAACAACGGAAACAGCAGCCGTGAGTCACAGAGAACATTTCCCAAAAACATCCACTTCCACAAAAAGGCTGTCTCAGATCTTGTCTGTCAACACGCTGTTTTTCGTCTTTTGCCTGGATTGCTCTCACCTAACCTGGGGGGGGGCGGGGGGTCCAACCTCACGTTGCCCTTTTCACCCTCCACAGAGCCACTAAGCACGGATTTTTAATATCTGGAGGAAAAGGGTATGGACTGAAGCCACACAGATCTCGGGGCAAATTCTTATCTTATCACACTTCTCCCCAAGTGGTTACAATGTCAATGACACCCAGGGAGAACCTGATGTGTATATAATTCATTCTCAAAAAATTCACATTAAAAACACTGGATTATGATTCCAGAGACCTGGATCCTAACACTGGCTCTGTCACTCAGCGGCCTTAGTCCTCAACTCCAACCTTTTTCCTGCCTCCCACCTCCCACTCTCTTTCTCTCTCAAATAAACAGAAGAAAAAAATCTTTTAAAAAAATAAAAATAAAATCTCACAGCATGCAAAACTCTAGCTAAAAAATGCCTCTGGTGTGAATAACTAACAATCAGATAGCAATATAAATACCTCCACAGAATCCATCAGACCTTGCAAGAGGAGTTTCTGGTGAGGAAAATCTCCATCCCCAACTGGAAAATATCCCAGTGTTTGAATTGCCCGTTCTTTCATCTAGAAAATCAGAGAATGTTTTTGGTTTGTTTTTTTTTAAACAAAGTATGTACCAGCTTTATCCCAGAACAGTGTTTCTGAAATGAGATGACAGGGAGGGCAGTCTGTCTAAAGCACTTATGCATGCAAGTTTTTTTTTTTTTAATATCCAATTTTACAGAATTATGTGTATAAAACATTGGAGGTAGAAAGACATAAAACTGAGTTCCTTAAGGGTCCATGGCGGCAAAAGAAGAAGGAAAGCCTTTAAATGAGGTTTATTATCCATCAAACCATTTACAAATGTAGATTCTGGGCCCAGAGGACCTAAAATCAAATCAGAGCTTAACCATGTTATTAGCAGCCTTTACAGGTATGTGATCTCAGGCAAGTTATCCCACTCTCTGCAACTCCCATTTCATCATCTGGGAAAAGAGAGATGACAAGCATACCTACTTCACTAGACCTTCTGGAGAGTTCCATTAATTTACATATATGAAGCACTGGGCATATGCCTGGCACATTACAAGTGTTCAACAGTGGCCGGTGATCACCAATTAGTTAACAATAGCTAACAAAAACTACAGTGTGATGTTCTCAGGAAGTTTTAAACAGTACCTAGATCAAGGATAGAATTATGTATTTATTAAATTTGTAGTAAACTGATTTATCTGCTCATTAAATCATGTTATATTTCAACACTGAAGTACTCTGACCACAAATATGTTTTAAAGTTTATGAAAATGTCTATCTGAGACTAAAAATGATAAATGTCCCTCTCTTCAGGTATTACTCATGCTGCTTCCTAACACTCAGACTTAAAACCATTTTTGCTGTCAGAGGTTAAGATTTAGATTTGGTCTAAAATTACAAAAGTGATAACAACTATTGAACACTTTATTATGCACTTTTGCATGACAGAAGAGTTACCTGATGCAGCTGGTTTTTTTACCCAAAACCTAACAGTTATGGGCTTACATTGGAACAACTCGGCCAAATGGCACACGCACAGAGGTCGTCCACAAATCACCCCTCGCTCAAAACTAAACAGTCACCTAGACTTCATCATTCTTTTTTTTTCCTACAGTAAATCCTTCCTCCAGCTGCACTGTCATCTATCCTCATTACAACGGTGTTTTTGCTCATTTATGTATCTATGAAAAGAAAGAATTTCAGAAGAAGGGGAAAAAAGGACTTACCTTATTTGTTTCTTTACTGGAGGGTATTCTATTCAGTAAGCTCTCTACAAGATGCGATTTGGTGAAGCCAGATCCCTCACTGGGAATCGGGAGGGGACCATTTCTGCCAATTTCACCCAGGGCTGTACAGGCAGCAATGGCCAGGAGGGGCGACGTACTGTCCAAAAACGAGCCTGGAAGCACAGGAGACAAGACTGAGAAGAAGATACTCTTGCTTTTGGGGTCCAGGGCAAGCAGCAAGGGACCCAAGACTATCTTAGAGACGGCAAAACAAAGTCAAAGTCTACATTTTCTTCTAACTGGTAATTTGCTAACACTCAGTCAGTAATAAAACCACGTAGGGGGCGCCTGGGTGGCTCAGTGGGTTAAGCCGCTGCCTTCGGCTCGGGTCATGGTCTCAGGGTCCTGGGATCGAGCCCCGCATCGGGCTCTCTGCTCAGCGGGGAGCCTGCTTCCCTTCCTCTCTCTCTGCCTGCCTCTCTGCCTACTTGTGATCTCTGTCTGTCAAATAAACAAATAAAATCTTTAAAAAAAAAAAAAAAACACGTAGGAACAAGGCAGAAAGCACTTGTTTAAGGTGTTTAAGGATTTTCCCATAACGTCATCATCTCCTTCATACAGAAACATAGAAAGAAACATTCTTTCACTGTTATTAAAAACACAGAATTTATGCACCATGAAGCAAGGTTTTGTCAAGACTTGTGCCTTCAAAGTGCAATGCTGTAGAAAGAAACTAAAATGCTGTAAGAAATCTGAACCCAACTCCAGTCAGCACGAGCACAGCAAGTACCTATGGTCTCCGTGGCGCTCTGAATGAGCTCCTCCTGCTCCGGCAGAAAGTCGCCATCTGTCTCCAGGTCTTGCTGCTCTGCCATCCTCATTTTCTTTTTGGCCAGGTATCTTCCTACAGTGAATCCCAGCGCAAGCAAGGATCCATGCTGTATCTCTGGGCTCTGAAGTTAACCACACAGTACCTCTGTCACTCTCTCATACATGCAAGAACACACTGAAATAACGGTATGTTTAGGACAGTCATCTCTCCAAAAAGACATAAGACCAGAGAACAAAGTGATCATCTGAGATTCTACTGAATGCTAATGAACCTAGAGTTTCCAACACTCAAGCCTTCTGCGAAGGCAAGCTGAGTCCTGACTCACTTCAAGTAATTCCCTAAACCCACACCCACTCCAAGTCTGGGTGAAGGGACTCTCCTACCTGCTCCCTGCGGCACCCACACTGTCTTCTAGCTTGCAGCACTTACGTAACTATGCTACCATAATTTTCAAGCATAATTTCTCCCTACTACCCTACAGCCAAAAAAAAAATACAACGAGCAGATACGCATTTCTAATTTTTAAAACCCCTAAACACCAAGTAGAGGTTTGACTATTAGAAAGCACGTGTTTCCCTGACAGAACAGGCTCGGTGACAGGTGCACTAGATGGGGAAGGAGAAAGGAACTAAGATTTCCGAGCACCTGGTAGTATGAGGGATCCTCGTGTATTCACTCCCCACTGTATTCCTAGCACCGAAAACGGTGCCGATCAGACACAAGGCACTCACAGTTGCTGAATGGACTAAATGAGTCAATGCATTTTCTATCTCACTTATTCTTCATCATCATAAAAGTTCCTTTTAAGAAATGAGAACACAAAAACTAAAAACATAGCGGATGCTTTTGGAAGGCGCTCCCATTTCCCACAAAAAAGAATGAAGACAAAACTGGTAACATACATGATTGTCTTTTGTGGTCTTTATAAGCTGTTCTATCATTGACTTCAACTCGCTCCCCGACACTGTAGATACCACCACGGAATAAAACAATGCCGCCAGTTCACGCATCTCTTCTTTACTGCTATTCATCAGACTCTGAGTGGGGTAGAAAAACAAACATATCCGTGATACACAATCATCTTCCTACAGACATCATCTGACATTTAAAATCGAAAGAACAAATGATACGCTGTATTACTCGATCTATTGGTATCTGTGAGAAAATAACACAATAAGCTGCTTCAAAATAAAATAAGAGCTGAATTATATCCCAAGTCTTCTGTGCATTTTCACCAAAAATACAAGATATAAAACAGAATCAAAGCACAGAAGATCTAAAACAGAGGTCAATAAATGCTTTCTGTAAAGGGCCAAGGGGGCTCTGTAGGCCACATGGTCTGTGTGGCAAAAACTCCATCCTACCACTGTCAGGCAAAAGCAGCCACAGACAATCGAGAAATGAAGCGGGTATCTGTGATCCAATAAAACTTTATGGACACTAGAATTCTCATGTCTTCTGATTGTTTTTGAACCATTTAAAAACGAAAACCATTCTTAGCTTACAGACCAAACAAAAACAGGAGGCAAGGCAGATTTGGTACATGGACCATAGCTTGATGACCCCTGATCTACATGATCAAAAGTCAAAGTGTGGAATCATTTTATAATCAGCAAATATTCACAAGGAATAAAAAATCCTTTTTAAATCCAAAACAATTTCATGAGACTAGATTTTCCAAAAAAGCACATAACTCACACCTCTTGGTATATGACACTCATGCTTTCACACTAAGGGGTAATCTGCACATTTTACCATCATTCAAGCTCCACTTTCCAAAAAGAACTGCATTATACAGCCCAAGAAGTATATGAAAGTGTGTGAGCCACACCTGTACTAAAAAGAATTTTTCATTGTTTATGTGAAATTCAAATTTAACGGAGAATCTTTTATTTTTATTCGCTAAACCTGGCAATGCTTTTGGTGTGACCATGAGGCAGGAACACTTCCTACATGGCTAGTGGGAGTGTAAATTGGTACCAGAGGCTGGGGACTATCAGAACTACAAAAGTCTATGTCCTCAATTCCACTTCTGGGGATTCCATCTAAAAAACAGACTTCTTTATATTCAAAATGATGGACTGTTCATCGCAGCAGAACAGTTCTGGAATAGAACCTCAGTGAGGTTCTAGAATAAGTCACGGCACATTCATACAATGGAAAAAATGAAGCTGTTAAAGAGGACGTTCTCCCTCTAGTTCTACAGAATACCTCCACATTCTAGTGTCAAATGAAAGAGGTAAGGTATAAAAAAACAGTGTGAGAAGTTAAATAACAACTTAATAATAAAATTATACTATATATTAACTAACAAGAATTTAAATAAACATTTGAAACAATAAAAGTGTGAAAATTATGTACCTTTTGTGTAAAAGAAGGAAGAAAAATTAAAAATGCTTATTTTCATCTGTGTGTATATGCATAAATAAACTCTAGGAAGTACAACATAAAACATTGATGATCTTCATATGTTTGTCAGGTGAGAGAGGAAGGGGCAGGAAGCTGGGAGAGCTGAGTAGGTGGGAGACAGTTACAGAAAGGAGAGAGTTTACATATTTTTTTATTTAAGCTACACAAATTTTTTTTTAACTTTTAAAACAGAAAATATATATACATTTTTTTTTTTTTACTTATATGATTCTTAATTCATCTCTCACCTCACTTAGATGGATTGTTGAGATATACTGACCTCCATGCTTCCCAGGAAGTGTATGATAAAAGAGTTTTCAAAATGACCCAAAGTAGGAAGACGGATTATAAGACTGAAGTGTAAAACATAGAGAATCAAAGAGAAATACACATGCACAGGATGTACCTTTATCCATTCTGTTTTGTCTACAAATTTGGTAGCCAGTTTTTCTGGATACACGGAGACAGCTTCCAATAGACAGTACATGACTGGCAAACCTAAATAAGAAAGAATTCAGAAAATTTTAGCTTCAAGAAAAGTGATAAACTGACAGGGCTCACTAAATTCAAGTATAAGGCTACTGCTTTGGGAGGCAATCCCCAGCTCTACAAAACAAAAATCAACTTAAATACACTATGTGATCCAAAACAGCAAATTTACAGACTAAGTATCTATTAAAAAAGATGCCCTATTCTGCACACCCACTTCCAAAGTAAAAACATTATGTATTGTTAGCACTTCTTTCCAAGAAGAGTAATAGCGTATCAAGGATGAATCAAATAAGTTTAGAAAAGAAACAAAGGCTGATGTTCAGTTACAGTAGTGAAGGGAGAAAATAATTTTGCTGTAAATTCTCAGTTGAGTTTAAATTGGATTACTGCTTAAGTGCTTCAACATCTGTCCTCAGCGGCACGACCTCCTACCTCCAACACCTGCCAGCAGCTGCTGAAGCAGGCCGATGTAGATCTGAACAGGGTTGGTTTCTCCACTCTTGGAAGAAGATGAGGAGGATGTGGCCTGGCTGCCTGACATCAAAGTCCGTATGTAGCGTCCAATGGCTGGGGCGTGGTCTTGCATGTCAGCCAAACTCTGGGAGGTGGGCACCACTCCCGCACTGTGCGCTAGGCACATGCGCAAGTACAGGACTATCTAAAAGCAGAAGGAAGAAGGATACCAGACAAGCTCCGCAAGAAGTCAGTGTGGGAGAGTACTCCTCAAAATGACAGTTTCCCATTTTCATTCCACCACCCTCCCTCATAAAGCTATTTGACAATCCTCACGAAAGCTGGAAAACATGACTCAGTATGTTAACTGAAATTACCATAATGGAGGACAATTTACATAACAAGCTTTTATAAATCCAGAGAGTTTTTAGTGGAGTTTAATGGAGTTAAAATGCAAACTCCACTTTTAAAGTCTAAACAATTACAGGGCGCCTGGGTGGTTCAGCCAATTAAGACTCCAACTCGTGACTTCAGCTCGGGCTGTGATCTCACGGGTCATGAGACTGAACCTCGAGACTGGCTCCATGCTCAGTGGGGAGTCAGCCTGAGATTCTCTCCCTCTGCTGCTCCCCGCCGCCCCCCTAACCCCCCTGCCGCATGCAAGCACACTCGCTCTAAAATAAACAAATCTCTTGAAAAATTAAAAAAAAATAAGTCTAAACAATTACAAGAAAAATTGATATTTTTTATTTATTTTTTTTAAGGTTTTATTTATTTATTTGACAGAGATCACAAGTAGGGGGTGAGGGGGAGGGGGAAAGCAGGCTCCCTGCTGAGCAGAGAGCCCGATAAGGGGCTCCATCCATCCCAGGACCCTGGGATCATGACCTGAGCTGAAGGCAGAGGCTTTAACCCACTGAGCCACCCAGGCGCCCCGAAATTGTTATTTTTTAAAAGGTGTGTTGGTGTGGGGGAGAAGAGAGGGAGCAGAAACCTGGTGCAAATCATCTATTGCTGTGTAACTCCAGGAACTGTAGTTAATCTCCACCAACATAAGAATTTGAGAAGATGGGTTCAAATTATCTACAGAAGAACAGAGACAACACCACAAAAACCTCTGATATGAACTAGCTACCAAGGAGTCCTCCTGAAGCTCTTTCCTTGAAAGCTAAAATGGGCAGCTGTTCCACTGTGGGTATCTTACTCTCTCTGAACAAGGTTACCTCTTGTCATTTACTTAGTACAAGTCAATGACCCAAACAAGAAATAATCTAAACAACCTCAGCATTGGCTTTAAAATTCAAATCTAATTTGTTGTAAAATCACAATAGTAATCAATGCAGAGCACCCAATTCTGCCAGGAAGAGAATCTCACAGAGATAAATACATTTACAGACTCCACTACAAGTTAAAATAACACCAATTACCCAATACTGTTTTTCTAATAAACAACCCGGTAAAGAATAGTGACATCACGATATGGGTTTATCTAGAACACAAAAAAATTCAGACATCTCTTTGGGTATGACATTATCTTCTAGAATGTTTAGAGAGAGCAAATGGAAATCGGTCCAAATCCTACCTCTCCAAAGGCTGCTGGGTTAAATGGAAGGACAGTGGTCCCAGTCATGTACTTAGCTGGAGTTTTCATTCGATGGGAAGCCTAATAAAAATAAGCCAAAAATAAACACAATTATTAAAACATGGAGCATGTGTGCCCTTCCTCAATTCAAAAATAATTATTTCTAACTACATTATTGTTTGCTACTGTTTTTATCTAGTCAAAGCATTTCTCCATCAATCATACTGATTGCACATGTCCCTCAAACCCTAAATGACAGGTGTGTCTTTTTCTTCCTGTTTTTACTGGCTTATTTAAAAGGAATAAACCTGCTTAGGGCACCTGGGTGGCTCAATCAGTTGAGGGGCCAACTCCTGGTTTCTGCTCAGGTCATGATCTCTGGGCTGAGAATGAGCCCTGCGTCGGGCTCTGTGCTCAGCAAGGAGTCTACCCCCTCCCTTCGAGCGTGTGTGTGTGCACTCCTTCTCTCAAATAAATAAATAAATCTTTCAAAAAAAGAAGAAGAAGAAGAAACCTGCTCCAGGCATCTACGAAGACAGTCACCTCAGGCCACTGCAGGCCAGTTATTTTCATAACTAACAGAGGCAGGAGGAAAAGATGAGCATACAAGCATCTTCTGACCACAAATATGACCGTGCATTAGAGAAAAAAATCATGGCTACTTGGTCCTGACTTCCAACTCCCTTAAGATATCTATCTAAATACAAAGAAACACTGAAAAAAAGTGGGACAGAATCAGGACTAGGGGTCACAACAGCCAATACTCAGTCTGACCCACCAGCAGAGAGAACTACGCACACACGGGAGGCTTGCAAAAACAGCCATGATGTTCTCTCACGATCACAATGGAAAAAATCTCAACTGTTCCCTGAAGCATTCTTAAATTTACAGTTTCTAAATAATATCCTTAAAAATTAAAAAAAATTTTTAAAAAAAAGGAGACATATTTTTAAGCATGTCAGACCAGGGATAAAATTTTTAAACCCACCAAAATGCTGAAGAGCATAAAAGGAATTGAAGTAATTCAGATTGGGGCTAAACAGATCAATTTCAAGAACTACATTTTCCTCTTCATTTTGTATTTTCTTCCTCTCATTGTAAATATTAACATTGTTAGAAATGTTATCACTATTCAACATTTAGTGGTAACATTTTAAATGTGTCACCTAAAAAAATACATGTTTATTTTCAGGATTCATTATATGACCCAAACTTATCTGAAGTTAAACGCCATACCTTTTCTTGGATATAATACACCATTTCTGGGAAAGAAGGCATCTGCTTAGAAGCACTTTCTTTTCTGTTTCTACCAGGAAGACACCTTAATACTCGCTGTGCTTCTCCATGAACTTCTTCTCGTCTTGCAGAAAGAAAAATAAGAATAAAAAAATAACTTGCAATAATGCCAGACTGATCATTTGATGATTAAGAACAGTCATTTTATTTGACAACTGGGGAATCTCAGAAAAAAAATTTTTTTTTTTTCTCAGAAAACTTCTTAAAAATATTCTTGGCTATCTAAGCAAAGAGTCATAAAATACATTGTAAGAAACCACTTCTTTTTGGAAATTTCTGGAGATTTGAAGAGTTATGTGGCTTATATCTTTAAAGTGTACCCAACAGGAAAAAAAACAAGATAGGGTATAACTACAGATCTTATCATATCAAGGGCCGTATTTTTAACTTTAATAAATTGCTTCTAAAGTCCACAGAGCAATCCTGAAAACAACATAAATTTCAGTAATTTTCAAATAATTTAAAATGAACCCAAATTCAAATTAACACCTTTTGAAACTTACGGATCTCCTGCAGCTAGTAAGAGCAAATATCTGGAAGGTATATGATCTGAGGGAAACACCGTGCTAGCAAATTTCACAGCCACCTGTCGAACTTGAACTTCAGGCTATTTGACACATAAATACACGCACACACAAACACATACAGATTTTAAAAAAAGAAGAAGAAGAATCCAATTACCAACAGCTCATTCAGTAAAGATAAGTCATCTTAATTGTAAACAGTCAAAAGTAAAGTAATTTTAATAAGTAAATAAAATTAAGACAAATGATTTGTTGAAAATCTTTAATCAAGTTGTTTAAAAAAGTCTTTTGGACACTGGCCTGACTTAAAAAAGTGCTTTTTATGAGCTAAAAGGACCCTCCAAGTAAAGCAGGAAGACCCACAGAGACCATAGCCAGAGAATGTCCCTGTACACGCATATCCTCCACCCAACTCTGGGACCACAGTCACTGTGAACAGTTTCTGGACATCATCTCTGCTTCCCCAACTCTCAAACTGTCAGTCACATGAATGAAGTTAAGATATTTGGCAGGGAACACAAACAGAGGTTACTCGGAATCTATAAATCTGAAGCATAATGTCTCCAGGTTTTTCAGATGAGCTCTAGTTAAAACGGACTCCAAAGGAGTTTCAACTACATGAATACACTCAACTCACCTAAAAAGAATAACAGATTACTCTACAAATACAAAGTTCAACAAAAAAAGCAGCTGAGAAACCCTTATTCTGAAAAGCCTTCCTCTCAGGTACCTTCCCACCAGGTAATTCTCCTCGTCACAAACCTAACAAAGTGAGATGGGAGTGACATTAGGAAATAGATTCCGCCCTATTCACTCAGGCGTCCTTGCTCTTTAAGCATTCCTTGAGCTCCCATAAAGAGCAATGATATTAAGGATGAGATCACATGATTTAGTCTACAATCTGGTTGCTTTAATGTCGTCTGAGAAAAGAATAAAATTAGCTTCGGTTTAGTACTGTTGCTACATGATGTGCTCTGCATATGTATAACCAGCACCCACATACATTATAAAAGCATCAAACATCCTTGTATGTGTTCTAGTCTAATGAGCTTCCAAACAAGCCCACACATCTTCGTCCACAGTACAGGAATATGAAGCATGGACAAGAGCTTCCAACAGTGGAACTTGATAGATAATAATGTTCCTGAGTGTACATAACAGTCCTGTCATATTTCAACAGAAACCAGATACCTTTCTGAACTTTTAAGTAATTCCTTCAATATCAATGTATTGAATACATCAGTCAAATTTCAGTAAGACACAATATATATTAATCATACCAATACTTTTTGACATCATTGCCCCTTCTAATATCCCTCTACTCCTAGAAAAAAGAACTGACTAAAACAAATTCATACTATTTTATATTGTATACTATATATTACATATATATATACATACATATATGTAAATATATGTAATATATAAATATAAAAAATTTTCTACAAACTCCCATGACAGCTGAATAAATATTAATAAATTTTCATTTATTAAATAAAAATACAATAAATAAAAATTACATATATATACATACACACACATATATATGTAAATATATATAATATATAAATATTAAAAATTTTCTACAAACTCCCATGACAGCTGAATAAAGAAGTCTAGAAGGAAGAAAACTATGCAGGATAGTACTGGCTTACATCCTACAGATTTTAAGGTATAAAATTTGTCTGTCTTTCCTTCTGCTTCCCCCCAGTGTTGGCTATGAACTCCACCCCAAAGGACTGCAGTGTTCAGCTACCACCTAAGACAAAAGACTTCCAACTTGGAGGAGACGACATCAAGAAGAGTTTCCCCAACATAAAAGGCTTTAACATAAAAGCTCTGAGAATATCACCATTCCTCCTCCCCTAAAATCAGATTCTCATCATGAAGAATTAGAAATCAATTATAAATCACAGTCCTGGGCCACCTGGGTGGCTCAGTCAGCTAAGTGTCTGCCTACGGCTCAGGTCATGATCCCAGGGTCCTAGATCAAGTCCTGCTCGGGATCCCTGCTCAGCAGCGGGCAGTCTGCTTCTTCCTCTCCCTCTGCCTTTCCCTCCACTCATGCTCTCTCTCTCTAATAAATAAAATCTTTAAAAATCAGTAACTCAATCAATCATAGTCCAAATGAAAACAAATACTCCTCTTAACTGTCAAGATCAATTCAAATTCTGCTCTTAAAAATGTATCATCATGTATGTATCACCAACCATTGTAGTTGACATAGCTGGACCTACCTTTATTAAGTATGAAGCCACAAGTGCCTCCATGAGAGTTCGCTGTGCTCCCTCCAAGGTACTATAAGCTCCAACCATCATAGATAATGCTTCTTGAATAGCAAGCCGAGTCTCAGGCTCTTCCTATAAATATGATAAAAACAGTGTTTCCCTTCCCAGTCAGGTTTCCAGGTCAGCATCCAAATGGAAAGCACAGATTGGTTGGGTGTTTCCCTACCTTACATAGGGCTTCAAAGAGCTGCTGCACAAGAGCTATGTCCTTAGTGAATAAATGGGGCATTCGACTGTAAGAGAATAGTAAGACCACTATTACAACCATAAATTTCCATGAGGTTAGAAGAAAATGTAACTAAACACAAATTTTCTTGAATTGCGTTTTCATCTCTAAACATAATGTCAACATCATTAGATTACCTGCCCAAAGAGCCAAATATTTTTAAAAGTAAATATTTAATTCAACTGTCTAATATAAGTAACCCATGATTAAAATACCACCCAGAGACTGCCTTCATAAGATTCCATGCATTCAGTTAATATTTCTGATTTTAACATAAAAACACTGACAAGACCAAACTGCTATTTAAACTAAAGACTATCATATAAGTGCTGTATCATGTGACCTAGGGTGGCCTTCCTCTGAACCCCAAAGATCCTTTCCCTGCACAGACAGAAGAGCAAGACCTAGTCTACACTGGCCAGTACAGGCCTGCGCCACGGCTGGCAGCACCACCCAGGGTCATAGTCTCCCTGCTTTGAGATATAGGCAAGGAAGAAGAAACCAGGAGGAAGTGTAAGGAGGAAATCATACTATAAGCAGAAGAAAAAAAAATCTACCTCTGAAAACAGGGCCACCCAGAATCATAATATAGCACTATCAGAACAGAAAAGAGAGTCAAGAACTAAACCTTGAAGATTGTGATTATAAAGACTAGTGGTAAGCGGCAACAAAGAACACTTAAGGTCAATCAAATGTCTCCAGGGTGCAAGAAAAAGTAACCCATTAAGACACAATCCAGTTCAAAATCTCATTTCAAGACCGCCATTTACTATGGAAACATAGCTGTCTTCAAGTGGAATGTCTCACATCATGTTCCTTCTGCAAGGAAAACATTCCTAAACCACCTATGGCCATTAAATACATTTCTTTTCAAAATCGCAACCAATCTATTCTCCATCCATTATTAAATGCCACATAATTTTTCTTAGCATAGCTCTCACTGAAGAAGGGTTTACTCACCTGGAGAGTTTTCCAACAGCTGAATATGCCATTGACAGTAGCTTAGGGTCCTTGAAATTAAGAAAGGAAGAAAGAAAGAAAGAAAAAAAAGAACAAAAAAAACAGACAAAACAAAAAATACAGTAAACGGCAAAACCTTTTTGCTGCAATTACATGCAATATTTTACTCCTTGTTAAGCCTGGTCTCACTCTGCCTAACTACATGCTATTAGCATCTGGACAAAAAAAAAAAAAAAAAAAAAGTCCAAACCCAGAATCATCACACTACTAAAATGAAAAAGAAAACAAAACTTTGCATCCCCAACTCACTCCAAAAGGACAATGCAGAGGTCATATATGAAAGGGTTCTCTCAGGTGGAGCTAACGTCAGGGTATTTTCAACACTATGTAACCTGCAAACACCAAAAGTCATCTTCAACGCGCTGGGAAAACACCCTAACTTAACAGAAAATTCACCACTGGTCTGGAAGACTAGGATCCTCCCTCTCTCCCCCCAGAACTGCAGAAAGCTGGGGAACGATTACCTAAAAAGTCTGCATGATAATAAACAGCTGCAATTATAAAAAATGAACGGGATCAAAGTCCTCAAGTGAGGGTCCCTCCTCAGGCAGACCGAATTTTACAACGTTTCATGAAAACCCATAGTCGGATTACAAAGTAACACCTCTGTGAGCTGAAGTTCCTACAGCCAACACAGGTCTCACTCTGCCACACCTCGATGCGCACACTGATGGGATTCATCTGTCGGGAAGTCATACAGGTATCTCCAGGAGGTACAGAGATTGGGGCCCTCTGGTTTACCTGGCCTCTCGGACGACTTTTTAAAAGTAGACTCTCCCTAAAAGCCCGAAAGCATTTTTATTTCTACGAACCGTCCCAAGCATCTGACTATCTATGCCATTAAAAATACTCTGAAAGGTTCCCTAGGCCTAAAAAACCATACAAGCACTATTCATCAGTACCAGACAGGCCAGCCAGGCCAAGCACTGCTGTCCGCGCCCCACCGCACAGCACCGAACAGCTCCTTCACTAATAAGAACACCTACGGACGTGCATTCGGTGTGCTGAGGAATTTTGTGTATAATCTCATTTGATCGTCACAATTATCCAACAAAGAGGTATTATTTTCATTTTTCTACTAAAGAACAGAGCTCCAAAGAATTTAAGCAACTCACTGAAGAACAAAACCAGGATTCAAACTCAATTCTAACTCCAAATGGCAGAATGTTAATTACCAGGCTACTGCAAACATGCATTCGTGTTTAGTTAAGGCTTAGGAAAATAATGTTGACTAGAGTTCTTGAAACATTACTTTCTTTAGCAAATTCAGCCAAACTAATGAAGATAGTAAGAGAGACGCAGCAAGGACAAAGGGGATTCAAAAACCTACATTCCAAAGAATCCTCATCCCACTTAGCTCAGGGAATCAAAAACTTACTGAATGCATGTTTTTATAGAATTCTGAATTGGTAAAAACTCAGCCCTTAAGAATTAACACTATTTCTAAATATAAGCAAATCCAAATAAACATCCATATGGAAACCAATCATAAAATAAAATGTAATTCTTTCCATTCCATTTTTGCACAGTGCCTAAAAGCAGAATAAAATGCAATTGCTTTAAAAGATGTTATTCAAAGAAGCAATAAGACCCCTCAAAATTCATACTGTATTTTTAACACTTAATTCCAAAAGCAAAAAAGCAAAAGATGGCAGTGATTTCTGAAATTCACACCACTTCATGTAAAAATGTTAAAGAATTGATGGAAAAATAGCCAACTATAACTAACTAAACAAACATGTAGAAATGTTGATAACAGAAAATACTTTAAAATATAAAACATTAACAGTGTTTAAAAGACAAGTCACTTACTTCTTTATATTCATTGATTAGCTTGGTGAGGCCATTCAAAAGCATTGGACCTAATGGCTTAATCTTGATTTCTGGGCAACTTTAAAAAAATAGCACACATACACAAAGCAAGATAAGAATCTCATTATTAGCGTATCTTTTCAGATGATGACTTAAAATAATTAGAAACACAACTGAAATAATCTAGTAAAACCTAAAACTTTTTTAAGATGAGCAAACATGGTTTCTTTTTGGGTAAGAAAGAAATACTTGAATCATCTGATCACTCCAACAGCTTGAAATTTTACAGTCAGATAGTTCAAAAAACTTACGTTATACAAATGTGATGCACAAACTGCAGGGATAATGTCCTCAATTTTGAATTTGTATTTGTACCAAAAAGTCCATCATACACCACCTATGAGAAAGGGACAATGTCAAGAACACCAATTTGTAATAGCAATTTGCTATTCTCAGATATTAGTCAGGATTCAACAGCACATATTGGGTAGTACACCCCTGTTATTCAAAATTAACGCAGTTCTTTTTAATACAGATAATCATTTTAGCCGACCAACATAGCTCCAATCAGAAGTCTGTGGAACAACAAACACAGTGGTTGATCGGGACAGTCTGCAAAACCTGTGGATCTACCAGCAGAAACAAGAGTTCACAGCGGGCCCTCAGTCTGCCACTTCATATCACAGAGGCGATGGGAGCAGATAAAGTCACTCTGGCTCGTTAAGTACATGGAGTCAGCCATTCCTAACAAATTATAATAAAAGCTTCATGAAAAATGTCAAGATTCAAGCATTCTACACATGTAGTCAGGATAGAGATGCTCCATATATTCTGTAATCATGCCTAGATGGCCAAAGACCTCGCAGGTGAGCCCTGTACAGCATCCAGAAGGGTCAGATATTAGCAATGTTGAAGAAATCTAAATTCCTCAAATTCCCGCCTTCTATGGGACAGATAGTCTTACACTTAGAAAAAAATCTCCTCACATTGGTTCCGAAAACTAGTAGCAGTACTCCGATCTTACTTAACAATGAACTGAACAGGACTGAGCCCTGCTGGGTAACCAACCCTAGCCAGGCACTGCAAGATACAGAGAGACAAGCATTGCTCCCAAGGCACTCGATCTCCTTGAGGATCAAAATGTACATACATTAAAAATGATACAGGACAATATGTAATCACATGCTACCTTATTCGGAAAAGACTTCTAGAAAATTTATCTGATAATTCTATATTACATAGAATAATATGGTAAGATAGAAGAAAATGAATTAATCAGCATACGAATGTTTTATCAGAAAAAATAAAATTCATGGTGCACATATTATTTGCAAAGGATTACACTGGGTACTTTCGTAAGTTCAAAATTAAGGTAAGGTAATATGTGCCTAGTTAAAGCCACTGGTATTAAGAAAGAAGAGGCTCATGAATGATACCTTGAAGGATTTCTATGACTGTTAAGTGGGGAAGACAAGGGGTGGGGCCAATTACGTAGGAGAACAGTAATGCAATCATCAAAAATGAGAACAGAAATAAGAATGTGTGTGAGGGACAATGAGTTTGTCTTTGAATACACCACATTTTAGCCAGATTTATTTTGAAAACATATAAATAACTACAAAGAAAGTACACATCTACAGGATGTCTATGAATATTTTGTCACAAAATTCTAGCTACTTATCATGTAATGTGTTACTATACCAAATTTTCCGAAACAAAATTATCAACACTATCTGGGAAACAGTGCTTGCGAACACCAATTATGAAAAAGAAATGATAGAAGCTCTGTGATAATTTTACATTTATAAGAGACAAAGAACACTTCAAAGTCAAATATCAGAGCACCAGATATGGGGAATAAAAGTTTTATCATCGAGGAGGAGGAGCAAGTAGCTACTTCAACAAAATAAGCCTTAAAGGGGAGAGATGCTACGTCCTCCATACAATGAGCACAATGGGGAGTGTTCTCACTTTGGGACTGAAAAGAGGAGTGGCAGAAGTGGGAACATTTCAGGTGGTGGCATGCTGGAGTGAATCCTGAAACATGAGTAGATGTTTACCAGGCTAAAGGGGGAAGGGGAGCTCTGCCAAGCAAAGGGAGCATCACGAGCAGAGACACAGAGCCATGAAAACAGTGTCTTTAAAGAAAACAATCTTTTGTTGGAGCATAAGGTACAGGGTAAGGGAGTAGTGAGAGAGGAGACCAGAAGAGAAGTAACTGCTAAGCTGTCAGCAGTTACTAAGAACGTGGTAACTGAATGAGTCCTAGCCACTGTGCTCTCAACTTTCTATGATCCCATTCAGGCTTTATAGATAGTGCTCTGAGTAAGCTGTTATTATTACACCCATTTTACAGATTTTTTTTAAAGATTTTTTTTATTTATTTGACAGAGAGAGATCACAAAGCAGGCAGAGAGGCAGGCAGAGAGAGAGGAGGAAGCAGGCTCCCCGCTGAGCAGAGAGCCCGATGCGGGGCTCGATCCCAGGACCCCGAGATCATGACCCAAGCCGAAGGCAGCAGCTTAACCCACTGAACCACCCAGGCGCCCCCCATTTTACAGATTTAAAAAAGACTTTTTTAAAGAAAAACAGAAAAAGAAAGAAAAGCACACACACAAAAAAACCCTGAGGCTTATTTAGGATCTACAGCAAATAACTATGACAAAATTTTACTCCAATCTGTCTGCTACCTGAGCTGAGCTGGTCACCACTTGGATAAAAGGTAGGAGCTCTGGCAGAGGGACTGGTGTCCCATACGATCAGAGTACAAGCATTTCCAACCGCAACAGAAACTCTGGTGGCAACAGAGAAAATAGACTGTCTTTCAGATGAGAGGAAGGGATACAGTATCGATTACTGTGATGACCAAAATGAGAAGGGATAGCCCCAATTAACATCAGCATTAGGTAAATGGAGATAAAGACATTAAGGAAGCAGAATCAAGATAATTTGGCCACTGCCAATACGTAGGGGTTCCCTTAAGGATGACACTTGATAACTGAATTTTTCCACTAAACTGACCACCAGAAACTGGGTTGCCTAAGAAAAACATTTTTGGAGAAGAGCCACCCAGAAAAGCACTAGTTTAAAAGGACAGTCATCATACATTTAAGTTGAATGTTAAAAAAAATTTTTTTTTAATTTTTAACCATGTCTGCAGCTAAACCTGAGATAGAAAAATAAGATGGAATCTCATTAAACTTGTTACATATATCAACATACCTCCTGAATATCCATTAATGCAGTTCCTTCTGCAATTAAAAAGACATAAGAGTTGTAAACAGTCCATCTTTCTCTGGAAAGAATGAATTACCTGGATGTTAGCTGGGAACGTTTCTGCAGCTTGTCTAGAACGAAGGAGATGCGGGACAATCTTTAACTTAACCCTTGTACTGACGGGGTCCCTCTTCAGCTCTGGTTTCAGAACTGCTCCCTGTTAAAAATATGTTTAATTTTAACTCAGCAGTTTAGAATTACTGCTCAATGAAAAGAGTCATGAGAGAGCGTCTAAATCAGTGTCTCTCACACTTTTGTTTCAAGATTCCTTTACACTCTTACGAACTACTGAACACTCCAAAGAGCTCTTGCTACACTGGAACACCTATCAATATTTGCTAATTTATATGAGAAATTTTTAAACACTCATTTAAATAATAAATAACAAATCCATTATACATTTTCGTAAATAACATATTTTTAAGAAAATTTACTATATTTTCCCAAACAAAAAACTGTACTGAGTGGCACTGTTTCTCATCTTCTATAAATATCTTGTCTGTCCACCTTAATGGAAGAGAGTTGGATTCTTTTATCCTCTGCATTCAATCTATTCTGGTATGTTGATTTGGTTAAACTACAATTTAAAAAAAAAACTGGCACTGGGTGGGGTAAAAAAAAAACCCCAGTTTCATAAAGAGTGTTTGGAAAAGTGGGTATGATTTTAGCCTTTTTGGGTAATTGTAGATAGTCTTTGATACTCCAGCAAAACTTAATAAACACCAGTTTCTTAAAGGCTAGTTACAATTTGCATTTGAAACTATCACGGAACTTATGTATACTCTTATACTAAATTCCACTGATCTACGTTGCCCACTGAATGGCCCCCTTACCATTGTAATGCTTCTGTAACATCACTGGTCATTTGGAAAATACTGGCTCATGAGTTAAGCAAACATTTCATTATAAAACATTTTTTTTTAAATCACATATTATCACCACCAATCTCATAAGAAAAATCTCAGGCTCATTGTAATGGATACAAGTTTCTCTAAATTCTAATGTTTGCTTGAAAGTCAAATTTTTACCACTGCCCATAAACCACAAGAATTGTTTTTCTTGAAGCCTCATTTCTTCAGTTTAGAGAACATTATCTGCCAAATACCACCTCAATAGCCACAGTTTCCCAGTCTACAGGTAATTTTTACTGCTTCATCAAACATTATTCTTTTTTTTTTTTAAAGATTTATCTACTTATCTTAGAAAGTGAGAAAGAGCGTGCATGAGAAGGAGGGGCAGCAAGACAGGGAGAGACAACCTGAGGCAGACCCCACGCTGAGCACGGAGTCTGACACAGGGCTTAATCCCACCACCCGAGATCACGACCCAAGCAGACACCAAGTATCAGCTGCTCAACTGACTGAACCACCCAGGCGCCTCATCAAAAATATTCTTAAGTAAAGCGGACTTTCATTTTCACTCTCTCCATGTTTTTCTTTCCTCCTTTCTTTCTTTTTTTTTTTTTTTTTTTTTACCGTGAGTGCTGACAGTTAAGAACACAGTAACTACTAGTACTACTACTACTATTCAGTGACAGTTTGGTTTGTGCGAGGACCCAGCAGTGACACCCACCATTGTTTGCATACCACCACTGCAAATATCGACACCGTCAAAAAAAAAAAAAAAATCCCCATGACCTGACAAGGGTGTATGGACCACATTCCACGAACCACTGATCTAATCGAACTCTTTAGTTTTCTCCACAAAGAACATGAGGCCAAGAAAAGTTCTGTGATTAGCCAAATCTCTCCTCCCTAGTACAATGATGTGTAGCCACTCAAAGACTAGAATCCAAGGGGAGGCTCCCAATTCCCAATTCACTGCTCTTTCTGCCACATCACACTCAATTTAATCTAACTGGAAATAGTATGATGGGGAGGAGGGAGATTATGATTCTTAAAACAATTATTTATGGTTGAAAAAGCAAGCAAGCAAACATATAATCCTTGTATGTCTGGATTTGAATGTGGACACACTTTTAAATACAGTGAACTAAACAGAATTTAACTTATTAAGCAAACACCTTACTCGGAGGCTTCAGAAGAACCCACCTACTGTCCTAGATTTTAGACCAGAGGTCAACAAACCACCCAACGGGCCCATCTGTCTTGATAAAGCCTCTGAGTTAAGAATAGGATTTATGTTTTCAAATGATTTTTTTAAAAATCAAAAGAATAGTATTTCAGAATATGTGAGTATTATATGAAATGCATATTTCAGTAACCATGAAGCTACAGTGGCATCTGGCCAAGCTCCTCATGTGTTGCCTACGGCTGCTTTCATGTTCGGACAGAGCTGAATGGTTGCTGCCGCAGAACCACATGGCCAGCAAAGCCTAAAAAGTTGCAGTAAAAGTGTGTGGATCCCTAATCTAGACAGTGTATCATAATTTAAGTACAGGAATTGAAACCACCAGCTCAAATAAACTGGTTACCAGACTTTAATCCACCCAGACAAGACGGCTTAAAACTAGTATTTCCTACAGTCTAGATGCAGCATAAATCAAAATAACTAGGAGGAAAAGTTCAAATATATCGAACTCATGTCAACCAAATGCTTTTTATGATGATGTGAGAATAAACCAAAGCAACTTACCTCTTTCGTCTTCAGTGGTATATCTCCAAGGTATACCTTGTACATCTTATTAATGATGGCAGGATTATTCCAGTCAATCAAGCTACAGAGGGTTTCAACACAGCTTGTTAAAATTATTTGTTTTGTCCCACTTCAATGATTTCAAACAATACACAGCCCCAATATTTGTTACCAAAGGAAAACGTTAGAAATACACAAACGAACTGAGCAACTGACATTGTAGAAGAGAAGGAAAGGGATTAATTCAGACTAACCTTAGTTTTTAAACAGAAATACAGGAAGTCGCTTATCCCACCCTGATTCAATAGGTCATTACACTATGGCCCAACTGGACACCCACACAAGAAAAATGGACTGTATTTCACGCTCAAGGCCAAAGCCATGGAGCAGTTTGGACAGAGCACAGCTATAGTACACTTGTTCGAAGAGAACTGAGGCAAGCGTCATTCTTCTGTTGAATTTACCTGGAAACCCGAAAGTGATAAGGAAAGTGACCCAAAAAAAAAAAAAAAAAAATCTATCCATTAAAGCCTCAACTTTAAGAAGCTGGCAGCCCATCCCATTTCTCTTACACTGTATCACTATGATCCCCAGCCTCTCTCTCTTCCTTCTCAGCCAACACGTATTTGCAGTTTCCTCACCTAATTCTACATAGCAGTCCTGCTGCCGTTAGTCCTGGAGGCTTGCCCCTACTTAGGTCCCGTCTTCAGGTGAATTAGGATTAGGGAATGGCACCCACCCACCCTAACCACGGCAGCCCCTCCCAGTCACATTACAAACCTAGCAGTACTGCAAGCCTGGCTGGACCTGACCAGTGAGATGTACCACACTACCTTCTCTCTGCCTTCTGATGTTGCTTCTGCTTCCAAGTTACACTCTGTCTGTGCAAACATCATTCCTGAAGCTCCTCTGACAGGTTTTCTCATCCATCTCTACTTTCACAGTTCATCCATCTGCCTCTTCCTCTGAGAGCCACAAGGCCCCTCTCCTGGAAGATGTTCCACCATTCTACTGTAGTCTGCACTCACCTACACTCTCCTCAGATGACCGCTACTAACTAATCCTCAAGCTCCACCTTTGCTTCCCTTCCATAAATACATCAGGTGTAGAGTTTTTTGACAACACAAAGACACTTTAGTAAAACTTAACAGTAAAAACAAACTAAAAACTAGTAAGGATAATTTTCACTGTTTGCTCTATTTTTTCAAAACCCTTACCATCTTTCTAGTTCGATTACGTTTGTTGTGAAAATTCAGAAATGTATAGAAATTTATAATCTGTATACCATATCCCTCTCTATTCCTTTTCAGTAACCACTAACTTGGGTGTATCTTTTTCTACAGTTCTTTCTTATGCATGTAAAACAGGTAGATAGTACAGCAGGTAGGCAGGTTAAAAAAAAAAAAAAGATCGAAAGAGAGATGCATCACTTAGACACTTCAGGATTTTTCCTTTAGCAAAATGAGAAAATAACTACATATGGTTCTCAGCTTCCTTTTTACCTCTTAAAAATGTTAAACTCCTCTTATGAAAAAGTGCACGTTTGTTTTACCAGACAAAATCCAAACGAACTAGAATACTTCAGCACCACATTTATATTTCTAACAATCCGATCGACTACATGCTGTAAAGAATGAGGGCAGCTCAAACACAATGAGAAGTTTTCAAGAAAGATTTTTTGATCCTTCGAAACCAAACAAATTCTTTGAAAATGATACCAGGAGGACGCAGTTATAAGCAGCATGAAGGAATTTTAGACGTGGGGTGGGGTGTTTAAGTGAAATCTAGTCCAGCTTTCTTATTCCTCAGAGTTCTAGGCCTGGCGGGCTACAGGAGTCTTGGCGCACTCCATCAGTGATAGGCGTGACCAGAATTAACCCCAGGACATTGTGCTCCTCCTCTGGGCTGCCTCACCTGCCCTCTAGGGGACTACAAAGTTACCTTCCTCACTCGGTTATACCTACTTATATCGGTTTCTTTGAAGGGGAAAAACTACAATATATGCACTCCGCTGCCTTTTAGAGTGTTATTACATTAAACATTAAAAAAAATGAAAGACACAACTCTTCCATAATTGTGATAGTTTTCAACCAAGTAACTTCAATTTCTTGTGTTGTTTTTAAGTCTTCCCACATCACCAGTTTTACATCAGTACACATTTTTATTCTGCTGGATTCATTTGCCATTATTTGGGGACAATTTACACATTGCTTTATTACTTTCATAATTATTTTGGGAGATATATAATATTCCATATAGAGACACAGTTAATTTACTTAACTACTTCCCTACAGTGGAAATTTGAATTTGTTTCCATTTTTCTTAAAATTACAGGAAATGGTAAAATGAGCAAATCTATAACATTTTTCTAAATATAATCTTTTTCTTCTTTTGAATGACTCTCTTAGGATAAATTCCCAGAAGATTTACATAAAAGATTATAAATATTTTTATGATTCATTACATACTGCAAAGTGCTTTCCAAAAATAATTTCAGTTTATAATGCCAATCAACAGAACGTAGAAACAGCAGTTTCAACAGAAACTTAAATGGAGTTTCAACTGTTACACAATTTTATTTACCAATGGGCACAAACTGGTACATGAGTGTTTCATTTTGCACTGATTTCTCACACAAAACATTTTCTCTGAGCCTATTACCATTCGTGTTTTCTCCTGTGTGAATTAAGATTTATTCAGCATATCTTTTCATCGTTATTTAGCACCTCTCTACAAGGGACCTGTTTTTTACAGTATTAATCATAACACCTACATGTCCTTTATTAAAAAGCAATCGTAAATGGTTTGACACAGAGAAAGAATCAAAAATGAATAGCTTCTGGGCTTTGACATTCTTCTTAACATATGTAAAGTGCATTTACCGAGACAACAAAGGTCTCACTTCTCATGGTAATATCTCTAATACATTCCAGTTTTAAACTGCTTTTCCAAACAGCTTTACTTCTTTTGTCTTATACAGAATCCCGCTCCTAAGCAAACTGTCTTTATTACAGCTTAGGTATATTTCAGTATTTCATAACCGCCTAAACTGAACGTCTCATTACAGAAAACCCTGAAAGAATAAACATGAGCTTCTAGAAATATGGCCTCTTTTCATTTTTCAAGGGGGAAAAGTGAGGTAGTTTACCTTTGCTTGCTTTTTAATTCTAGGTCCGCTGCTGTCGCCACACTGTGGCGTGTGTCACTAGAAGCAATCACCAGGTGGAGAACAGCTTCAAGTTCAGGCACCTGTTCAGCTTCTATGAACTTCACTATACCCAATTTGCACTGCAGATAAATGGAGGGAGGGAGAAACAGTGATCAACGAGACAAACACCACCAACCAGAAATTAATAGTAACAACAGTAGCAGCTCCTGTTCAGGCTTACAATGTGCCAGGGAACTGTATATAACATATATTCATTGATTCATTTAACCCTCACAATTTATGACATAAGTAACAGTCCATTTTTCTGATGAGGAGAGGAAACTGAGGCAAGGCTTAAGAGGTTAAGACACATAGTAAGTGATGAAAACAAGATTCAAACCCAAGTTTCTCCAACTCGAAGACCATTACGATACACAGCCTTCCTACTTAGGTTACAGTCTCTCTAGAATGATAAAGCCTTGAACTGAAGTCCAAATTTGGAGCCTGCAGGTAAGAGAGT
This sequence comes from Lontra canadensis, assembly GCF_010015895.1. Lineage (NCBI taxonomy): Eukaryota > Metazoa > Chordata > Mammalia > Carnivora > Mustelidae > Lontra > Lontra canadensis. The sequence continues at coordinate 25,467,232 of NW_022631013.1, forward strand.
AGTACATTATGAATAGAGGGCTCCATGGATTGTTTTGACAGTACAAAAAGAACTAAACCACATTCCACAGAGTTCCACTCTGTTGTTAATATATTCATTCTGTCCTCAATATTCTTACAGACTGAAAACAATAGGGTTTCAAACACACTCTAAGTCAAGGCAAGTGAAATTTTAACTGAACAGTATTCAGTCTAACTGAATGGCTAAAATGAAACACAGACTGAAGAGGGATTCTAATTAATCTGAAGGAGCTATGAATTTCACAACAAAGAATTCTATTTAGGACAAATGTACCTGAAAACTATCTTTACCTTTAGAAATCAGTTACATACTAGTTCTTATGCCTATGAATCTTGATTGAGAGAGCTTATAATTATTAAACAGATGTAATTTTTAAAAAGTATATAAACAGATCATAAAATGCTTGCCTTCCCCCCCTTGTTCAATACAACTTACTGTGGCAAGAGCTACAAGAGAAAGAACTCGAGTATTTACTTAAGCTACAGAAGAACAGTTATGGAAACTAACTACATGAAGATATAAACAAAAAATTGTGCAAAGAAAACTTAAAACAGTACTAATGCCCATCAGTAGAAGACTAGGTAAAATCTTGTGTGGTTTACACATAATTTTACATAAACATTTAAAAAGATGACTTTTTTTTAAATTTATATATTTTTAAATGAAAAAAGCAAACCAAAAATACTGTATATATGTAAATGTAACATATAATATGTAAAAATGTATTTGTAAAACTGTACTTATATATATACACACAAGCACACACACACAGAGTAGGCTGTAGATGAATGACAAACTAGGGTGGCAGGATTCCAGGTAATTTTTAACTTCTCTTTATAATATTCTGTATGCTTGAATCTTTACATTATCATAATTTTGCCATTAGAAAAAATAAAAGCCATTTTTATTTAAGTAAAAACAAAATTTTACTTCATCCTTGAAACTAAATGGTTCATTAGGTTCACTAGACTATAAAATTGACAAAAAAAACATGGAGAGGCCCTTAAGTATTAGCAAATAATTACCAACACAAGATTACAATTTAATGTTAACAATTATTCTCCAGCACTTGGAGCTTGAGCCCTCAGAGAGGCCTAGAGTCAAAGCCTAGTACTAAAAGTGAGACCAAGGTACATCTCAAAACCTCACTTCCTTTTACAAAATGAAATGATTTCTCTAACTCCTTGGCTGCTGTAAGAATTAAATGAGACAAGGTATTCAAAGTGCTCAGCATAGAATCTGTCAAATAGTTCACACCCAAAAAAGAGTTAACTACTATACTATTTACCTTTCTTTCTTACTTACATCATGGTTGAGGAAGGGGTGGGGGGAGGAAGATCTATAAAACATGAAGCAAATCTAATGAAACATAACCCTAGCTGAACAAATCATCCTATAAATTTGCAAGTGGAAGCAATGCCCCACTTGCCTTTTTCCCTCTCCTGGGGAACACTGTTTTTTGATCAGTGGTCCCTTACATTCCCAAAAAGAAAAAATATCAGATCATTTAGACTGCCACGGAGAGATAAAGGAAGGATTGGAAGACTAACCCATGTTGCTTGAATTCCAAAATAATTACATACTGATCTCATCTGTTCTTCCCTGAGGTGCCTGATGACACAGACACAGTGAGGCAACTTCTCTGTAGAGCACCAGTCTTTTTTAAAAGCTGCTCAGAGAACATCTGTGTCCTGTTTAAATCCAGAATAAAATGCTTAATGCCAATTTTTAAATTCCCAGCAAGAAATATAAAAGGGAGTCATGCTTTTCCCCCATATTGTCACATGTGAGTACAGGAGTTCCTCACTTTAAACAAAATGTACAGCCCTCAAAAGCTGAATAATCTAAGATAAACTGTATTTTAACTGCACCAAAACAGCTAGATTATTAAACCTACAATTAAAAGTGAAAATGAAAGAAGCTAAGCATACGCCATTTCTAAGCGGGCTGTATTTTACCCTTGAACCGTGTATGCAGTGAAGAGCACTGAAGAGCACTTCCCACTCCCCCCTTTCCCTGGGGCTTTAACAAGTAACTGCCACGACGAAGAGAGTGCATGAGGTCAATCAGCCGTTGCAAAGCTATTTCATTAGCGAGAATGAGCACAGGAGAACTACGGCAGACGTGCTTCTGGGGACCTCCTCAGGCTAGCGTGCTGGGGCAAGTTCCAGTATGAACAAAGCAGTGATACCTGTTCCAACTGTTCAGGAGTCCACGGGTTCTCACCAATAACTCGCTTCGCTGCGTAAAAACTCATTCCTGGGGGAGGCTGTGGTATGCCAGAACTTCCCCCGCTATTTGAAGAAGAACCCTGTCCTGAAGATGAATTTTGGCGACTCTGGGATTCACTTAACACATATCTGAAAAGGAAAGAGAAATTTAACCTCCCTATTAAAACACATACATAAACATTTACAGGCACATTTAATACATTCAATTATATACTTTTCTCTCAGATATTTTTTCTAGAATACTTGAAAGTAAAATTTCATCATCAAGAAAAATTCTGAAGGTGTCCAAAAAAGGGTATTTACATCTTTAGCAAATTAACCATGAGTCCATCTGTTCAGCTTAGTTACAAATGAACTATTACAGTTACCAACAATGAATATAAATATTTTGCTCTCAATTTATAAACAACCCTTTAAGAGCAGTTTGGACCTACTACACTTTGAGTTTTAGGTTGACAAACAGAAAGATTAGCGGATTGTAAGAAGGGCTAAGAAAAAAAAAAAAAAAAACATATTCTAGATCCAAAGCACAGAACATCTACAGTCAACCCTATTTCTGTTAAAGCTGCAATTCACCTTTAATTCTCCTTATATCCCTGCATTAGAAAACCCACTGAAACCTCCAAACCATTTATCACACAAGCACATTAACATCCCAAAAAGGAAAAAAAATTCAGAGAGGAAAAGCCGGATTGATGAGCTTCTCCCACTGTATATTCAAAGCCCTTTGTAGCTACTTATTAATTTATCATCCTATCTTCATTTTTAGCTTCTATAGATTAAAAATAAGATTTCTGATAAATTCATTTTGATCCGGTTAAACTGGCATTTCTCATCTACAAAATGAAAATTTTGAAAAAAAGTTTAACTCAGGTCCCTTAAAACTCTAAAATTCTATGCTAATGAACTATCAGACTGGATATTAAAATGAAATACCCATTATAATAAAAATTAAAAATAACATTTAGATCCTGATGGCATAGTAAATTATTCCACATAAGTTATATGCTATATCCATTCAATCTTAAATCCATCTATTAAGAAAACTATTAAGAAATCACTTTAATATTTTTATAAAAATAAGGCAAATTCCCTCTGGTAAGAAAAACTGGACTGAGTACTTTATGTGCCTAAGTTAAATTTGGATTTGGTAAGAAAAACTGGACTGAGGACATTATGTGCCTAAGTTAAATCTGGATTTCCAAGTTTATTTACCAAAGCCATCACCACCTGCCAATTCTGGCTGCCTCCTAATTTAACAACTATAAAAAGGAGGTTTTTGTTTATTTCTAAGTTAAAGCAAGACTGGTGGCATGAATCAGTAATTACTGAACAGCTAACATGATGCAAAACACCAAACACCTTCTAAGCACAAGACTGAAGAATACCAGCTGGTGTAAGATGGAGTCTCTGCCATTGGAGCAGGTTAACATAATAACATATGCCAGCATTCGACACGTTATCACACGACAAAGAAACCACTGAGAAATAAGAAATGACAGGACACGTACTAGAAGTGAACAGGTAGAGATAGCAGAAACGTTTCAAGGTCTGGAAAATAAAGCCACCAAACTAGAGAGGTAGGAGGTGAACAAACCAGAAAGGAAAGAAATTATCTTCTTGTGTCTGGATGAGGGGACAGAGGACAGGAGGCTGCACATGCTAAGATGAAAGAACATATTACACTTTCGATCAGGGAAGAAACATAATGAAAGCAGCATTTTAGATAAATATCTCTGGCAGCAAGACAACCTAGAAAATAAGTAGCCTAGAAGCAGACAGATCATAACCTGGGCCACTGGTGCAAGGGATCAGAGCTAGATAAAACAGCTCTTGACTTCAAGGAGTCCCCAATCTATTAGGGAAGACGGACATGTCAGGAGTATGATAAAAACACAAAGCAGCAATGAAGACGGATGGTTAGTGTAATAAGAACCCGGAAAACAGTGTTTTCTGCCCAGGGCAAGAAATTTATGTCAGAGACACACACAGCTGACATCTAAGTTAGTTTGAGATGCTTTTTCAAAGCAGCTGTTTTGGCTGTTGTTTTCTTTCTTTCTTCCCTTCTTTTCTGATGGGCAGGCATTCTCAACAGAGAACTGTATTCTCTTAAAACATGAAAGGCAAGGATATAAGAACGCATGAACTACATAAGTGTATGTAACGAGTGAAAAATAATACTCCAAGGATTTTAAGATCGGGTAAGATCAAAAATCAGGGAGACTTTAAAAATCCCATTTTAAAAAATCAGGGATCCCTGGGACGCATAGGTGGCTCAGTCACTTAAGTAGCCGACTCTTGATTTCGGCTCTGGACATGATCTCAGGGTCATGAGATCTAGCCCTCCCTCCCAGAGAAGTCTGTTCCTCTGCCCTCTCTCTGCCCCTCTACCCACTCAAGCACAAGTGAGCGCCTGTGCACGTGCACTCTTTCTCTGATAAATCAATAATCTTTACAAAAATAACAAATAAATAAAAATCAGGACTCCCTCTGGCAATGTAGAGAGTTTTGGAGAAGAACAGCTGGTGAGAAAGTCATGACGAGAGCTGAGCAGAGATGAAACTAGCCCACAGCAGACAGCAGGGCGAGTGGTTCCGGGAGGAGACAAGGAGAAGAGAAGGGGTACTATGGGGCTGGTATTAGCGACAGGGAAAAGGAAAGCTGGAGGCAGTTTACAACTGTACACCGACATGGCTAACAGAGCCATCACAGCACTGACAGCAATTAAAGAAAAGGAACTATTTTTACGGGGAAAGACTGATTTCAGCTAGGACAGGCTGAGTCTGAAATCCTAATAGCAACTCCCCACCTGTAAGGTCAAGAAGCAGTAGGGCTGGGGTTTAGAAGAGGTCAGGGCTGCAACAGAAAGGAAGATCTGAGACATATCCATTTTCAAGTGAAAGCTGAATCATTTACAATAGCATTTAACCACACACAGTGAAAGCAGTCAATACCAAGGTCACTGGGATTTTATTTTGGAACCTACCCATAAGGCATCAGAAGGACATCGAGCATGAAGTCCAAAAGCAGCTGCACAGTCTTTGGTTTCTCAGCAAGATTAAACGGAGAAGCTGATTTTGATGATTCAACAGGGTATTTCATGTGAAAAAGGGTTGGTATTAAAAGATGCATTAAGCTGAAAAAACAATTATATTTATTGCAACTACTTTAAAAATAAGGGTTTTATACATGTAAGTAACAGACAAAACAAAAATCACATAACAAGAAGTGGCAAGTGTAGCAAGGGCCACGCACTTTCAAAACCACCAACTTACAAAGTCCTAATCCAGGAACTGGCCTAGCTTTCTTTGTTACTGAAAACCCGGTACACTGAGTGATGACTGCCATTTAGCCAATCAGGCTCATCACCAAAAACACCGGGAAAAAAAATGTACATAAAATGCCCTCAGAGTCAGTATCTAAAGTTACCAAAAGAGATTTTCTATTAAACTTTAGGTGTAGTTCAACGTATAACATGTTCCTTCAATAAATTTTTTCTTTTCTACAGTTAATTTAAATAAAGTTATTCTAAATCTAAAGAAATCAAAAACCGATCAATTTAACTAATATTTTGAATATGAAAATTTCCAGTGTGAACTTATGTAACACAGTTTAAGTAACTCCTTCTTTCACTACACATGAAAACTTCAAAGAGTGCTTGCACTGTTTATTAACTTTATTTGTAAAGATCCGTACTGTAGTCTCTCTTTTAAAAATACAAGTGCTCTAAAAAGCAAAGTAAAACCATCATTTAACTCCACCTTCCCTCCACAGCTTGTGCACTCTTCCCAATGATGCTCACCACGATCAGGCTACACTACAGAACTCTGAGCCAAATCTGAAACTGAGGGTGTTATCCAAACCCTTTTCACCCCTCCAATGCCCATATTAATATAAACAAGTGATCCGTTCCTTAAGAAAACGGCTCTAAAACTTCCTGTCCCCCAAGACAGAAATGTTTTGAGAAAAAACCATTTCATAACTAATTTGTGCATTCACATGAAATTAGCCTCTTCAAAATAATTGACAAAATAAATGCATCTAGACTGAGAAACATGTTGTTAGTTCTACACACCTTTCAATATGCGCACATCAAGAAATCCGGTAATTACCAAAACAGTAACTTTGAGATAACACAGAAAACTCAATCATTTGTCAGCTAAAAGAACTCAAGCCTGCACATTAGCCCAAGCAAAACCAAATGAGTGACTCTACGTTTGAAAGGTCGCTGTTGAGTCGTGCAGGTGGGAGACAAGGTCACTGAGGAGACCATACCTATCCTGCTGTGGCTGAGGCTTCCCTTCCATGGCAGTAAGGAGCGTGGGGGCCAGTTCACATTGTTTTTCCACGGGGAGGCGAGGATAGCCCATCTTAACATAAATTATAGTAAAATTCTAACACAATGAGAGAAAAGCAAGTGAGCATGAAGGAAATACTCTAGGATTTCAATGAAAACACACGTTTGATAACTTAGGGAGTTACATTATAACGAAGAAATCACATTCTCTCTCCATATGTTGATCACATGTTTATTATGGCTTGATAAACTCTGACATCTCAGGAAGAATTCCAGCCCTACTTATTTAAAAACGCTTGCTGTGAGATGTGCTTCATGTGAGAGAGCATAACCTAATCTAAAGCACTCAGGCATACATATATCAAACATCATGTTTTTCCACTTTAAATACAAACAATTTTGTCAATTATGCCTCAATAAAGTTGGGGGGGGGAGATAAAAGCACACAAAAATGCAATTTTCACTGAAAAGAAAAAGTCATCATTTGGCCTGTCTGAACCTCCCTACTACACACTAGCATCAGAGCTCCCAGCTTGTTGCACCAATCCTTTCCAGCAAAGAGGAGACCACCTGGGAAATCCTAGGCTGCCATTTCCCAAATGATTACTACAACCACCTTAGTACGCGGCAGCACTCTGGTTCCTCATTCCAGGAACTGACCAACGGATGATGAACCAAGGGAAACCGAGTGCTGTGGGCATGACACCATCACTGGAAGCCATATGAATGCTTGACTTTAAGCAAACTCATGAATGCATATCTGGATCTATGCATAAGATAAAGATCTGCTTTTCCAAAGGATTCTTCCCTTTAGAATAGGCTTCACAAGGGTATTCTCTGGAAGACATTCTATTTGGCACTTTTCCTGGCACACAATGTTTCTATTTGCTGGAAGAAAGGAGCATCTGTAATGAAGCTGTATGTCCAGAGCAGCCACAGAAAAGATATCTGGCCCAGTAGGTGGCTCCAAAGGTTTGGAATCCAGATGTCAGGTAAGCCTCAACAGATTCCACCTCGATGACAGGAACAACAGGGCCACAAAAAGATCAGCTGACATCACACGGCACCCACGTTTTAATACATCCACATTTCATGAAAATGACAATTTAACAGGAACATTTCTTACCAGGCTCCGTTACTTCACTTGTAAAAAGGATACCTTTCTGAATGTATTAGAAACAGAATTTTTAAAAAACTCAGCTTCCTATCCTTGCCATTTATCCTTTCTTTTGCCTCTTCTATTATTGTTTCTTCACCCATATTGCATACCCCTTTCTTCTCTCTGTTCAGACTGGCTTCGTATAACCTTTTACGAAGAATCAAATCACTCCTTTATATCAGCAAACCTGAGTAGTCATTTCACCAGTCTTCCTTTTGCCCAATGTAAATAACCATGCCTTATCCTGCTTCTACCACTTCAGTGGAAAAAACAGTCATTTGAAGAAAAACACCTTCTGTTTCCTTTAGAATTAGTCTAAGGTGAAATTCTAAACTTGCCCATATATTGATGACATCTAATAAATGTTAGGAGAGAAAACTCACTCTAAGTCGCACATATTCCAAGAGAACACTCACTGTGACAAAGGAGACTGCAGCAGGGTCCTGGTATTGAACCAATAGTGTCTCCACTGGGAGCTGTATTTTGGGGCGGCTTTTTATACGCTTATTCAGATGGACCAGCAGTTCCATTACCTAAACACAGAGACAGATGAACTGAAATTATTGATACCTTTTTTTTAAAAAGCTTTTAGTTATTTATTTGACAGAAACCACAAGTAGGCAGAGAGGTAGGCAGAGAGAGAGGAGGAAGCAGGCTCCCTGCTGAGCAGAGAGCCCGACTCGGGGCTCGATGCCAGGACCCTGGGATCATGACCTGAGCCGAAGGCAGAGGCTTTAACCCACTGAGCCACCCGGGTGCCCCGAAATTATTGACACCTTTAAAACAAAGTCATTTCTCAGCCATTACTTAGGTTGATGAATAGTAGCTACCTTGTTCTCTTCAAGGACATAAATGTGATATCCCAGAAAGGGAATTACAATATTAGGGTCTTGTTCTAAAATGCTGTGTCCCCCCAAAGCTGGGATCCCATATGAGCCCATACTGAGGCACAGCCCCAGAACCTTTGTGAACCATGCCACGAGTGGAATGTGTCTCCCTAAGACTCATCTGTTGAAGCCCTAATCCCCAGTTTGATGGTTTTAGGAGGTACTTAGGTTTGCCTAGTGTCATGGCAGTGGGGCCCCCACGATGAGACTGGGTGTCCTAATAAGGGGATGAAGGGATCCGAGTCCTGGTTCTCTTCCCCTCATGAGGATGCAGCAAGGAGACTGACCTCTGTCGACCAGGAAGGTGCCTCCACAAGGAACCCGACATGTTGGCACCCTGACCTCAGACTCCCAGCCTCTGGAATGGTGAGAAATAAAGTCTATTCAAGGACCCAGCCTGAGGCCTTCTGTTACAGCAGCCCAAATGGACTAAGATACACCGGGAACATGACAACACGAGAAACAGACAAGATACAGTGGGTTTCCAGAAAAGATTCTGCCAGATCAAGGAGGACTTAGGGAGGAAGTGACAGAACACTAAATCCTGACTACGAAATGAATTTCCAAGCAAAGAATCAGTCATAAGAAGGAATGAGGTCTAAAAGAATATAACATACAGCATGTGACTGACACACAGAGTGATAAGAGATAAAAGCAAAGCCCAGATTATAAAAGTTCTCAGGTAAAATGCTGGAGAATTTTTACTGTAATCTGAAGGTCATCTGATTCTACTAAAGAGCTTTAAGTAACAACAATGAGCTTCCTCTCCTTCAAGTGGGAAAAGAGAGAAGAGAGACTTTCAAGTTAATAATTCCTGTGGGTAGAAAGCAAAATTCACGGGCTTATGTCAAATGGCCCCGATCTTACTCTAAGAGTGA